>NC_141688.1:1335000-2670000 GCF_964263255.1 Lissotriton vulgaris
GTCAATAATCTATGACAACAACTGGAAAGGGTTATCAGTCCTTGCAGGATAATGTATTCTTTAGAAATCAAGCAAACAGAGGACCATTAGACAATTGCCTGCTCCCACCGTGGTCTTTACAAATGAAGAACCTCCTTTAAAGCAGTGCCTGAACCTTTATAGGGCACTGGTTGCTTAAAAAAAAGCTTCCTGTTTGGGAATGCAAGTGCAGTGTCAGATCCTTTGCAAATCTCCACCCCTGCATTTGCAGCTAATTTCAGAGGCTCACAAATTGCAAACTGCCTAATTTGCAGGTTGTTTTGCGACCTCCATGTAAATGGGCGATTTACAATGCGACCTGTTAGCATATTGGTCAGTTTCAAATTAAAAACACATTCTCAAACCAGCCAGTGTGCAAACTGCACATTATGGTTTTCAAATTGGTGTCCGTTCATCTGGTCCGTTACCTCTTCAGTGTCAACCCAGGGTTATCAACAGTGAAAGGACTGTGAAAATAAGGCCCTAGATCCATTGTTAAGTTTCAAAAGTCATCTTTCAGCCAATACTCATTAAAAAAAAGCACAAACTTCATCAGATGTTCGTTTTTAATTTCAAAATGTATATTATTAATCCATGGTTATCAATTACTTGTGGTTGGTACTAAGTAAACAAATGAAAATCTTACAACGCTTAGAATAATTTTACATTTTCCTTTTATCAAATAAAAAAACAATCCTGTAACAAACAGTTTGGGTAGAGAATAAGCCGCCAGATAATTTTCATGTTTAAAAAGGTAAATACATGAGAATTTTTCGAATTCAAATGTGTTGAAAACAAATAAAATAATGGAGGCATGCTCAAGCGCATGAGCACTCAGAGTTCTCCCGCCTGGCTCATCCACTTCTTTTGATTAATCATTTTTCGGTTATTTAAGGTGGAAAAAAGCAGTGGGCGGGATGAACCTGCACAAATTCATCCTGTGCCTAACTCGAGAGGCTTCTAAAAGCTTTCTGTATGAGAAAATCTCTTGTGAGTGGGCAGTGATCAGTCCAGGGGATGAATGCTATGGGAGTTGGTGAATAGGCTCAAACGTACCTCTGGCTATTGACACATCATTTTCGGGGCCCGTTTCACTATGGATAAAGGTAGACATTTACTCCTGTCAAGGGCAGAAGTGAACGCCTCTACAGGGTTGGAACAGGGGGGCATATTAACAACAACTAGCGAAAATTATCGTTAAATAGGCTTAGCGGTAATTTTTCTATCGCCAATCGCCGTATTTTATCGCTGAGATGACGTGCTATTAGCAACGTTTATCTCAAAAGTGATAAAATACCTGGCGATAGCAGCGAAATGCGTGAATATCGCTGAGAATAGAGCGATATTCACGCATTAGAGACGAAATGCTCTTAGCCATGTTATCCACCTCCCATTGGATAACATGGCTAAGAACTGGTCTGGGCAGGTGTTAGTATTTGGAGATATTCTCGCTTAGCGCGAATATTTCCATCGCTACGCCTTCCTTGCTAATACGCGATAGCGATATTAGCGACTGCTTTCAGTTGCTAACAGGTTGGGTACGCCCACTTTGCATGCCATTAGCGATAAATATCGCTGACATGCAAAGCGGGCCGCAAACCGCTCGCTATCGCCTACAAGCTGTCGTTAACTGCTGTTAGCG
The DNA here is from genome assembly GCF_964263255.1 of Lissotriton vulgaris. Classification (NCBI taxonomy): domain Eukaryota; kingdom Metazoa; phylum Chordata; class Amphibia; order Caudata; family Salamandridae; genus Lissotriton; species Lissotriton vulgaris. The sequence continues at coordinate 1,336,661 of NC_141688.1, forward strand.
ACAGCTTGCTAATAGGGCGATAGGCAATTTTCGCCGCTTTAGCTGCAGTTTTCGGCGGCCAAGCGGCGAAAATTCTATCGCCCCCCATTGATAATATGTCCCAGGATTACTCTCAAGATAGGTAGGGATGTAGCAGAAGTATTTTCTCTACAGGACAAAATATTTTACCCTTGGGAAAAAAAGCAAGTGCGTTTGCACTTGCTTTGTATTTTTCCATCCACATATAAACATTTGCAAATGCATAATAATTTTAGGAATCCTGGCCCTGATAGACCAAGCTATTTGCACTGGTGTTTCCTTGTGAGTAAATGTACTCCTGTGGGAGAAAAGTGGGCGTTCCAGGAAAGGAATGCTCTGGAAGGGTGTGAGCATTCACAAAGGTACCTGCTTGTGAGTGTTCAATAACTGCTTGTGCCCTTCCAGACCATTAAATAGTCGTAGAGTTGCTCGTGTCAAGGGCTGTGGGAAATCTCTTTTTCAAATGGAAAGGAAAGGGTAGTAACAAAACTCTGGGAGGGGAGTGTGGCTGGTGGAAAGCACATAAAATAAAAAATGACAGGAAATGGCTTTCAACTGCCAGTGCACGGAAGTTGTAATGAACATTGCAGGAAGTGGGGCAAGCGTTAGAGCGACAACGTTTCACAATATTCACACGCTCACCCACTTGTAGGAAACTGATCTGCAGATATGGCAGTATGGAAATGATACTACAACCGGGGGTGACTTGTAACACCTAGTTTGTGGACCCTGCTGTAAAGAGCGAGAAGTGGAAAAACTTCATCTATGAACAGATTTTTCCTAATTCAACCCCGTGTTTTTGAGTTTGCATAGTGATAGTAACCATTGCAAGCACATACTTGATAGAAGAGAGAGATTGTGCACAGCCTTCAACTGCAGATTACACAAAGGGATTGTAGATGCGGAAAGGGAGGGACAAAATCACACAAAATCACACTACTGATTCCAGGAACTCTTCCACAACGCTCTCCTAAGCATGATTCAAGAGGCCAAATCATATCCGTAGTGTCCCGCTGGACGTTCTAGTGTCCCAGGATGTAGTAGTTTACCAGCCACTCCCTCAAGGGCTGGCCTTTACACCCACTCCACACCCATATAACACAGGCCTCACTGGTCAGGTGACCCCGCCAACAAAAGAGCCAGAGTGCACGTACTTGTGGCTAGTTCAGTAACTATACCTACCTTGTTATGTCCATTATTTATTAGCATGGGGCCTAGGGCAAATGTAGGAGGCTGGCTTAGTATATGGTGCACACTTATTTAAGTGATGCACCTTGCACTAATCCAGACAACCATTACAGGGATTTTAGTGCTCTTTGATTACCTTTGAAAGCTCTCAAAGTGGTAGCTGTGGAGAGCAGTCTTTAGGCTTATCTTGATGTAGGGTAAAGCAGTTTGTTTTACCAACTTTAATCAAGGGTGCAAGTTAAATAAAAATAACCACACGGTGTTTATATAAAAATAATTCTATTTAATATAATTCTATTTATTATACCACACTTACTAACACATTGGCATATCTCCAACCTGAAGATATCAACACCACAAATACACAAGAATACTTTTAAAGAATCAGGTAAGTATCAATTCAATTCAGGTAAGTAGCACAGATATACACTGGTCTCCATGGGGAGACCAAACCAAATACTAAGAAAGTGGAATGGGAACTGCAAAGGGGAACAGGACTTGGACCAGAAGACCCAGAGGAGCCGGGTCACAAGTAACCACCCAAAGTAAGTACCCAAGAACCCCACGGAGGCTGTGTGCAGAGTGAAAATACAACCACGTGCCCGATGGAAGTCAATGGAGAAGTCACAGTTGCAGTGTTAGGGAAGAAGGAACCATCCCAGGGGTCCCTGAAGAAACACTTTGGAAGACAGAAGATTGGAGAGCCACCTCACCCATGGATGCCTCAGGAACCAGGTTACCTGCACCAGGGAAGCCGGGTGCGTAGGGGTGAAGTGACGTCCGAACCTGCCATAGACAGCAATGGGAAATTTCAAAGAAGATGCTGCTGGAGAAGACTGAGAAGAAGACCAGTAGATTCCAAGGGTGGGTTCTGAAAATGAAGAACGTGCAAGCATAGCGGACAGAGTATTTGCCTCTCTGTGGTGACCAGGGGCCACAGAAGCACCATGCCCACCAATGTTGTAGAGTGGATACTGACCTTGCTGCTGTAGCTGTGAAGACCAAGCAATTCTGAGGATCCATCCCATTTAGGATGTCGGCATCTAGGTGGTCGGTGTCCGGTATGAGCACCGACAAGCCTTGGTAGCCACAACTGATTGGAAGATGAAAAGGAGCAAACGTTGGGCGCACCAACAGCAGGAGTGTCAAAGTAGACCCCGAGCAAGCAGGGGAGCCCACCAAAGCTAGAGAAGACCCTGATAGAGGAACCACAGGCCAAAGGCAGAAAAGTGACAAGAGGACCTTGAGTAGCTCACCAAAGATGGAGGCCCACGGTTCAGAGGATGCTGTGAGGATGCTGATCTTGGAGAGAAGAGGAGCTGAAGGCTGGGACTTCTTGTAGCCCAAAGATTTCTGGAGTGCAGAGCCAACAAGCCGTGGCAACTGCAACGTCAAGTCGACATGGTGCACGGAGACTTGATCCCAGCAGCCCAGATGAGGGATACTGTCCCCAAATTTGATGAGAAAACTGGTCAGGCCTCTAGGAAGCTGCAGCACCACCACCTGTGTTTCTGGGCCTCGGGAAGTCCATAGGATGACATGAGGAGCAGGCCGGTCAGCTACGTTGCGGTGCCTGCAAATGCAGGGAAGTGACTCCTTTACTCCAAGGGAGATTTCTTTGGATTCCCTTGATGCCCACAGGTCTTCTGGAGAACCAGAATGAAGGAAAGACACAGAAGATGAAAAAGAATTGAAGAAACACAGACAATGAAAAAGAACTGAAGAACAGCGCTACCAGGAGCAGCAAGATTCTTCCTTGGTGCAGTTTTGGTTCCTGTTGAAGTCCAAGTGCCCAGATGATTGAAGAGTGATGTAGTTTCAGGGTTGAGTCTTGTCCGATGACGAATCTGAGGACCATCCACGGAGTGCCCTTAAGTACACTGAAGAAAGGGTTGGAATGACTTGGGGTCCCTCCCAGAGGAGGGGCTGGATAGAAGGGAGATATATGTCCTTTGTCCAGTTTCAGGCCAGAGCAGGAACCAAGCGTCTTGAACTAGTTTCAACTGGAGTATGCAAGGAGGGCACCAAATGTGCCCTTCAAAGCAGTCTTGTGGTGCTGGCAAGCGCCCCCACCCCAGCCCAATACACTAAGTCCTGTCTGGGAGGTGATCAAACCTCCCTGTGACAGGAATCCTATTGTTCAATCTTTTCCAGCTCAAGCTTGGCTCAGCAGCAAGAGGGCAAAATTGTGTCTGTGGTCGGTAGCAGCACTACCTTGCTTACAGACCCTGCAAGGCTGTTACCGGGAGTACTGGGGTGTCCCCTAAGGAGTCCTCCAGTACATGGGTCATACTTCCAACACTGTATTCTGTGTTGGGATATGATTCCAACATGTTTGACGCCAAATATGACCTGGTTTGGTGCAGCCACTATATAGCTAGACATCTCGTAATGACTGATGCTCACTATATGTCTAAAAATGGCTGACCACACTTAAAAAGCCAGGAGAAACAACTCTGGGTTTTGTAGGGGTGTCTTGCTCATGCAGGAGCACCCTCAGACTGATAACAAGAACCCAGCCCTCAGGACTGTATAGCCTGTCATAGGGTTTAAATGCTGTGACCTCAGATGTAAGGAAAGTGATATCTGTTGTGAGAGGCACAAGCACCAACCTACACAGGCTTCAATGGTAGGCCTGTAGTCACAGTTTAAGTGGACTCCCATGAGTGGTATAATACATGCTGCATCCCAAGAGAGACCCCTGGTGTACCTATGCCCTGGGTACTTTAGTGTTGTATACTAGGGACTTATAAGGGTACACCAATAGCAAATGTGGATCCACCAAAGTACTTACAAATGCCAATATTTTGGGGAGAGAGCATAGTTGCTGGGGTCTTGATTAGCAGGATCCCAGCAGACTAGGTCAACAACACACTGACACCAGGCACAAAGTGGGGGTAAATATTGACACACAACAAACAATGACAGGTGGCTATGCCCTTTGCGAATGCACATCTATTCAAATTGTTTTCCGGATGATAGTAGGGTTAACAAATAGTGTGTTGTGGTGCTCTCAAGGTATTAGCCCTCCATCCACTCGGAGGGTGTACACTCTAGAGAGAAAACTCTCCAAGGAGATAAGTATTTACATCTACAGATACCACGGCACACAATGAATAGTCCATGCAGTATTGCAGCATATAGGTTAGTAACCATGAGAGTAATCAAAGGTAGTCCAATTCAAATTTTCTTTCTTTTATTTTCAGGTCTTTTTATTATCAAATCGGTGAGAAACCCTGGCAGCTGACACGTGTTTCATCCTACGGACTTTTTCAAGGCCTGACAGATGAAAAGTGAAAACGAGCCAGAAAGATCAGATGACCACAATTCCTTGCACGTACTGCACTCCATACCATGTTACTGGTAGAAAATCTTATCTGTTGTCGAACTGAGTCACCATAATGCTCCTTAATATTCCTTCAAATGCTGGAATCCATAGTATGGTTAATTAAGGTAATTACAACCAGAGAAATATCGAGGGTCGACACATAAAGGTAAAATGGGGCATGCCCTGTGCATGGCCATAATAAGCCTGTACTTCTCCTGACCAAGAGCAAAAACTCCTACCGAGGTCTGAAGATGTGAGAGCCTCACATCTGTGGATGTAAATAAAAAGTGGGGGTAACCATGCTAGAAGGATCCTACCTTCCTACAGCCCACAACATCACAATGGGTCTGATGCCACATGCTGTGCAGCCTCACGCCTCAACTGCTGTCAAGGAGGAGGAGACATCTCCACAGGTACTGTGTACTACAGCCAGCCAGGGAAGTGGTTATATCTCCACTAGAAGAGGGTGACCTTATCCCCGCGTGAGAAAGAGTAAATAGAGACCCTCCAGCTCCTCACCGCAAATGCTTCCGCATGTCTGCTGTGAGACTCCATGAGGCGGAAACGCAGAGAAGAGCATGTTGCGCTAAGCCCTGGTCCCTCAAGGAGAGAACGGGCTATCAGCAAAGCTGTGGTGAGCAAGTGCAGTGCAGTGTTGTTCGAGTTCCCACATGCCAGAGATCCTTTACAGTGCTGAGCTACCCGTAAACAGAGCCACCGAAGCAGCAGGAAATAATGGCACCTGCCCTGATTAAACCCTGCATCTAAATGCATTGTCCGCAAAAAGGTTTAGAAAAATAGGCTTTGGTCAAATTTGTTTTGTTCATTCTGTTACCTTGCTTTGATGATTTCTGAAATATGTAAATTATGCAGGAGGCTTGTGAATCTGACAAGTGGAATATCCTCAACACACTTAAGAATACTGTGTGATTTTTATTACACATTTCCTGGTCTTGTAAAAGCTGGGTGGTGTTTTTTTTACTTGTTCTGCACGAACTATAACACTGTGAACTATAAACCTTGCTCATCATCTCTTGGGTTTACTTAGATACACATCAGTGGCAACACACGCCATGCTCTGCTGTAGATGTATAATGTAAAGTAAGGTGGGCTTGTAGAGCGCTGCTTGTCACCTGTGCGGGTATCTAGGTGCTCAAAAAGATATGAACAAGCAGGTACTGTGTAGACATTGTAAGATCTATGTAGCACAGGATGATCCCTTGTTTTTTGGCTGTTGAGTGTCAAGTATGTGCCTCAAGGGTCACAGACTGCTAAAGGCTATGCAGTGATTCCTCCTATATTACTACACCATGCATCTTCTTTGCCAGTACATGATGCATGTTTCAACTATCTCAACCACCTCCCTTCTCTCTTAATAACTGATCATAGCTATGACAATAAGGAGTTGATTGAAACCTGTGTAAGAGTGCACCTTGTTGGTCAGTGTCTGCCCTTCCACACCTTATTATGTCCTCTTTCGTGAGTCCTCTGCCCCATATGTTTTCCCAATCAGTCATGTTTCTGGAGTTCTGCAGCAGTCCCTTTGATTGACCTCTGGCCCATCTCTAAAAGAGATGAATCTTCACCAACAGTTTTGCCACTGTTCTGCTGTATTGATTACATAACCAGTTTCGGATGTAGATTCACATGGCTCTTGGAGAGTTCTTTTGTTGCCTGAATGGTAGAGCAACTTTATATGTGGCTGTATCCTCTGGATAATGATGACTATTTCTCCCTTGGTGAAGTCTCACATCTTGCTAGCTCGCATCTGACTCAATACAGTATGCTTTATGTATGTAGCCATTTGCTGGTCACTGTTAGTAGAGGTGGTCCCACTAGTGTCAATTCTGTTGCAGTTGTGTCTTCCAAATGTTTCTAGGTGGGGTGAGTATCGGATGGCCCTGATTATGTTATGTTGTATGAATTTGTAACACACGCGGCTACTCACAAGTGTCCCGGCGCGCTTACTGCTGTACGAGCTTGCCCCACAGGTTTGTTTTGGTTTTCTTTGGTGAAGTTTTCTGGCTGATTTAAACTCTCAGATTGTTTTCTTTGCTATGACACTTGAGGGGTATAACATGTATGGGCTGTGTAGTACACTTGCATATAATTAGATGGCCTTTGGACATATGTGGATGCTCACATGAATTTATGTGTAAATGGGCTCATTTGTGTTCTGAATAGGCAGTGTAGGATGGGTGTAAGTCTCAATATTGAGGCACCACATATTTATTTTACTTATTTTATTTATTTAAAGTGTTTTATCAAGCGCAAACATGACCCAAGAGTATCATGAGAAAAATATGGTATGTTCTATCAAAGCTAATATTAAACATCTGCCATTCAGCTATAAAGCACTAGGGCAATTCTCCAAGATGACTTTCTCGTTCCCGCGATGATTCAGTTCAGTTCCAGGTACCTGGGGAACAGTGTATGTGTGCAGTTCTATAGGGATGGATGTGCTTCTGCCACGTATTAGTATTAATGTCTTTGCAGCGCCCATAGAGATAGTCTAACCAAGATTTTGTGCAAGGAATCCATTCATTAGGATCCTTTTCTCATCTTTTTTGAAAATGTGTGTTGATGGGTTTGACTGGATCTCGGATGGATTCCATATCCTGAAAAGGAGCATGTCTAGTGTGAGAAGTTGTCTGGCATATGCTGTCCACCAGTGGTGTAACGAAACTTGAGGGGGCCCCCCTGCAGGATACATGCAAGGGGCCCCTCCGGTTGACCTCTTCATTTAGGACTTCCACAGGGTACATATCTTGGGGGGGTGGGTGGGGGGTGTAGGCAAAAGGTCAGCCTACTCCACTGTCCGCAGGTCTGCTTCCGAGGCTGTCTGTGCTTCTTCAAGGGTTGTGGTCTGTGGGTTCAGGTGACAGATTATGTCCTTCGAGTCTCTCTCCATCACTTCCTCTCTATCACTCACTCTCTTCTGTTTGTGTCTCCATCACACAATATCCTGTCTCTCTCCATCACTCATTCTCTATCACTCACTCTCCTCTGTGTGTGTCTCAATCATATATTATAGTTGTTGTCTCTGTTCATCACTCCCTCTCCCTCCTGAGTCTCAGTCATATAATATCCTCTTTGTCTCCCTCATCACTCATTCTCTATCACTCACTCTCCTCCCTGTGTGTCTCAATCACACCATAACCTGTCTCTCTCCCTCCTTCACTCAGTAGCTCTATCACTCACTCTCCTCCCAGCGTGTCTCCATCAGACGATCTTGTCTGTGTGTATCTCCATCACTTCGCCCCATCACTCACTCTCGTCTGTTTGTGTCTCCATCACACAATATCCTGCCTCTCTCATCAGTCAATCTCTATCACTCACTCTCCTCTGTGTGTGTCTTAATCATATAATATTGTTGTTGTCTCTATTCATCACTCCCTCTCCCCCTGCATCTCAATCATGTAATGTCCTCGTTGTCTCCCTCATCACTCATTCTCTTTCACTCACTCTCTGACCAATGTGTCTCAATCACACAATAACCTGTTTCTCTCCCTCCTTCACTCTGTTGCTCTATCACTCACTCTCCTCCCTACGTGTCTCCATCAGACAATCTCATCTGTGTGTATCTCCAACTCTACCGCTCTATCACTCACTCTCTTCACTCACCTCCTTGTGTCTACATCATATAATATCCACTTTGTATCTCTCATCATTCATTCTCTATAACTCACTCTCCTCTGTGTGGGTCTCCATCATTCAATATCCTCGTGGGCTCTCTTTCCTCATCACTCTCTATCACTCACTCTCCTCCCTGTGTGTCTCGATCAGATTATCTTCTTCAAGTCTCTCTCCATCTCTTCCTCTCTATCACTCACTCTCTGTGTGTCTCCATCACACAATATTGTCGTTGTCTCTCTATTCATCATTCCCTCTCGTTACACAGTCTGCTCCCAGACATTCTCCTCTGTGTCTGTCTCCATCACTACCTCTCTATCACTCACTCTCCTCCCTGTGTCTCCATCATATAATGTCCACTTTGTCTCGCTCATCACTCATTCTCTATCACTCACTCTCCTCTTTGTGTGTCTCCTTCACACAATATACTCACTGTCTCCATCACTCATTCTTCATCACTCACTCTCCTTTGTGTGTGTCTCCATCATATAATATTGCCCTTATCTCTATTCACCTTTCCCACTCTCCACTCAGTCTCCACCCTGTGTCTCCATCATATAATATGAAATGAAATGAAATGTGGGTTTTTGTAGAGCGCGTGTTTGCTGTGGCGTCTTAGCGCTTGGTGCCATAGGGTACAGTCGGAGAATCTGCCAGCCGGTTAGGTACAAGTAAATAGCCAGGTTTTGAGATCCTTCCTAAACTGAAGTAGGTTGCTTTGGGTTCTAAGATGCAAGGGCATAGGTTCCATAGCCTTGGGGCTAAGTGTTGGAAGCTTCTGCCTCCCCATTTCAGCATCTTTACCCATGGAACTACAAGCTGGGATGCTGAAGCGGACCGGAGACATCTCTGTGGGGCATAGCGCTCAATATATTGGCTAATCTGTCTGGGTCCCTCTCCATGCAATGCCTTGTGTAGAATACACATTGATTTCAACTGGATCCTAGCCACAATAGGGAGCCAGTGCAGCTGTTCTCAAATGACTTGACTTATGGGACAGAATTTAGGTAGTTTTAGTAGTAGCCGTGCAGCAGCATTTTGGAGTCTGCAGTTTATGTATTACACTTTTTTTGGCTCCAAGGTATAGAAACTAGAAGAAGTGATGCTGTTGACCTGGTCTGATAGGGAAAGATGATCATCAATTAGAACTCCAAGGTTTTTTACCTTCTTTATGGGTTGGGGGCAGGGCCCTGCTGTAGCAGGCCATCAATCGGTGTTCCAGAGTGAAATGTCCCTTCCAAACATGACTACTTCTGTGTTCTCGGTGCACAATTGTTCTGCATCCAGCTTATAATATGGCTCATGCAAAGGTTAAAACGTGCTGCCACGATCTCTGGTTTGGCAGCTAGTGAGACGACAATTTGCATGTCATCAGCATAGCAAATGGCTGTGAAGCCAGAGGAACCGATAAGCTTAGCCAGTGGGGTAACATATATGTTGAACAGGGTAGGTGAGAGTGCTGAACCCTGAGGTACCCTACATGGTATGAAAAAATAGGGAGATTTGTGCTTATTGTCTATTAGTTAAATAAGACCAAAGAATATCTGTGGCCTTATCAGTGATCCCTATTTCTGCCATCTGCTGAACAAGTATACGGGGATCCACCGTGTCTAACGCAATGGATAAATCAAGTAATATTAATATTGCCTTCCCGCCCTGATCTAATTGTGCACTTAGACTTTCAGTGGCTGCAATCAATGCAGATTCGGTACTATGCCGTGGCCTGAAACCATGTTGTGCTTGATCAAGTTTGTCGTTAGATTCTATGAAGATCAGCAATTCCTCATTTAATGCTTTTTCAAGAACTTTTGATGGGAATTGTAGAGAGGTAATGAAACGATAGTTAGCAACTTCCGAGGGATCAAGGGTCAGGTTTTTGAAAATGGTTTTTATCAGGGAATTTTTCCAGTAAGCCGCAAACTGTCCTTGATTTAGGATGTTGTTCAGGAGAGGTGTCAGGGTATTAGCAATAATATCAGGGTCTATATGAATGACCATGGCCGGGCAGGGATCCAGAGGAGAGCCTGATTTAATTGCCATGATAATTTTCTCCACTCTATCCTTTGTGAGAGCACTGAATTTTTTTAAGAAAACGTGCATGTTTGATTTGTCCATCTCACATTCAACTTGTCTAGTTCCATTGGTATCAGTAGAGAATTCGTCATATACTTTGACCACTTTGTCCTGGAGGAATTTTGCAAGTTTGTCGCAAAACTGTCTTGTTGAGTTAAACTGTTTAGTATTACAAAAGGTGGCTAATTTAGAGACTGTCTTGAAAAGTTCTCGGGAGTGTTTTTGGAGGCCATAATTTTCTCAGTAAAATAGGTGGATTTTGACTCGTTTATGCCGTCTTTGTATATTGCTAATGCGTCTCCGTATTATTTTTTATCTGATTCTGAATATTCCTTTCTCCAAAGTCTTTCTTTGGCTCTAAAGACTTTTTTATTTTTTTTAACTTAGTGTTATACCATGGGGCTAATGACAATCTGTTATTTGCACGTACACTAGTTTCAGGGGCTAGATTTACCACGGCCTGTTCAATCCAGCGATTGAAATGTACTGCTGCTTGATCAGGATCAAAGTCCAGAAAGGTGCTCTGTGATTGCAGAGCAGTCTGAAAATTAAGAGTGTTTATTTCTTTCCAGAGGAGTGATACCCTTATTCTATTTGTACCAGGGGTTTTATTTAGAAGTCCATTTGTGTGAACTTCAAAGAATACAGCACTGTGGTCTGTCCAAGACAAGGATAGTGTTTTAATGAAATTTGTCTGTGGGTGGTTTGTAAAAATACCATCCAGAGTATGGTTATCCGTATGTGTATGCCTATTAACAATTTGCTTTAAACCTAAACTATTAACTCCTCGGAATCAATGTTATTGATAGATTCCAAATGAAAGTTAAAATCTCCTAACACAGAGAAATTAGAATGTACCATGCAGGATTCCATAACAGTTGAAATGGATTCAATAAATGTGTTTCTGGGCCCAGGTGGTCAGTAGACTAAAAGTTCATTAAGGATATCAGTGCTAGTAACTTTAATGCTAAACAGGATGGCCTCCTCCTTAAACTGGGGAATGTCAGAGAAAGTTGCTTTAATGTGTGAATGATAGACACTGGCGACCCCTCCCCCTCTTTGTCTTTTCCTATCAATCCTGTATAAGTCATAACCCAAAGGTATGGCCATGTTTAGGTCTGGTTCGGAGGCACTGTGGGTCCATGTCTCTGTGAGAAGCAATATGTCAGGCAAGTGAAGTTCAATAAAATCAGCGAGTTAATGCCTATGTTTGGGAAGATATCTAGTGTTCAGTAAGACACCAGTTAAGGTACGCTTATTACCAAAATGTGTGTCGAACTGAGTAGTATCGGCCTCTTCTGGAAAATGGGGAACAGAGTGATCATTACCTAAAACAAGATTGCAGGTAGGACAGTCCAGTGCCTGAGAATCATGTCCTGGGAAGATAGGCTGACATACATTGCCCTTATCTGTGTACTGAAGGTTCATCAATGTTGATTTAGCATAGCTAATTCTAGAAATTTAACCAGGGGGTGTGGCGCAATATCTTCTTTGTTTCCCTCATCACTCATTCTCTATCACTCACTCTCCTCCCTATATATCTCCATCATACAAGATCCACATTGCCTTTCTCCCTCCATCACTCTGTTGTTCCATCACTCACTCTCCTCCCTGCGTGACACCATCAGACAACCTCCTCTGTGTCTGTCTCCATCACTTCATCTCTATCACTCACTCTCTTCACTCACTCTCCTCCCTGTATCTCCATCATATAATATCCTCTTTGTCTCTCTCATCACTCATTCTCTATCACTTACTCTCTTCTCTATGAGTCTCCATTAGGTGATGCCCTTCAAATCTCTCCATCACTTCCTCTCTATCACTCACTCTCCTGTGTGCCCCCATCACAAAATATCCTCGCTATGTCTCTCCATCAATCATTATCTATCACTCACTCTCCTCTGTGCGTGTTTGTCGTTGTCTCTCTTTATCACTCTCCTCCCTGTGTCTCCATCATATATTATCCTCTTTGTCTCTCTCAACGCTCACTCTTTATCACTCACTCTACTCTCTGTGTGTCTCTATCAGATCATCTCCTTCGAGTGTCTCCATCACTTCCTTTTTATCACTCACTGTCTTCCCTGTTTCTTGCTTTGTCGTTTCCTTCCCCTTTAATCTTTATCTCTCGTACTCTTTCCTTCCGTTCTCCGCCACACAGAGGTCTCTTCTCCATCACTTAAGTCCACTCCTATCCCCATTATTCTCATTCTCTGTTGCTGCCTCTCTCTGTTCATCAGTCCCTCTAGTCTGTCTCCTACACCCACCCTATACTCACTTGTCTTTTTCTCGATCACTTCCTCTCACACTCCCTGTTTGTCTCCATCCATCCCTCTCAGTCTCTCTTTCTGAGTCCCTCACTTCTCCTTGTTCTCTCCCCATCCCAATTCTTCTGTGCCCTTGCTCCTGCAGTCTTTTATATCATTCCCACTATCTGTAGTCTTATCCCCATCTCTTTCTTTGTCCTGTACACTCTCTTATCAGTGCCATCTCTTCTATCTGTTTCTCCTTTATCCGCTTTCTGGTCTCGACCTTTATTCCTCCCTCTGTCCTTTCTACAACACTCTCTTCACTTTCTCTGCACATCTTTCCTAAGTATCTATTTTTATTCTCTCTCCCAGGATCTCCTTCTTCGGCACCTCGTCCGGGGTAGTAAGCGCGATATAAATAAAATTACAGTGACTTCTGCAATGGGCGGCCGCTCCCTCTCTCTATGCGTTTCTGTTTCTTCTCCACCTCTCTCTCCTCGCCTCGCTTTCCCTTCTCGTTCTACATCAATCAACTCCTTCATGCTCTTTGGGACCTCTCTTACCTGCCTTCTGTTCACTGACCACCCTCCCCAGTCTGTCTCTTTCACTATCACCTCCTCTCCCTTCTCGGACTTTCCCATCCTTTTCTCCCCCTCTAAGGCTTCACCCCCGATCTGTCTCTGCCTCTCGTCCTCTCCACCCGGCTCATTTCAGGACGTTTCCACCCGCTCTACCCTCCTTGCAGCTCCCTGCTCGAACTCTCTGACGAGAGCACTGTGCTGAGGGGGCCCCCGGCAGCTCAGGGGGCCCCAGCACCGCGGGGCCGCAGGGGCCTGTGTTACGCCCCTGCTGTCCACTAGTTAAAGTGGGCACCTTGCACCAGTCAAAACAACCCCTTAGAGGTGATAGATTAACAACCTTATTTGAAAGCTGTCCTAGTGGTAGCTATGGAGAGCAGCCTTCAGGCTAAGTCTTGGAGGAATGTAAAGCAGCTTGTTTTACCAGTCTATAATCTCTTGAATGAATAAATGAAAGGAGAACCACACCAGGTATGTATTTAGGTATGGTATATATATATATATATATATATATATATATATATATATATATATATATATATATATATATATATATATATATATATATATATATATATATATATATATATAGATATAGATATATATTACAACACTTTCTCCCCCTTCAAGGAAACGATGAGCCGCACACGCTACACGGTGCTTTCAAAGCATTTTTTCGAGCAATTCTAGGCAATCCTGACGCCTTTCATTCCATCTTGGAACTTTATTATTATTATTAATATTATGTTTCTTATATAGCGCCTGAATCGACCCCCGAAGGGGTATCTCCGCGCTTGCCTTGGGAACCCGTCCTGGCTTTTCCCTGTGAGATAGCCCCTACAGGGCATCCCCAAGGTGAAAGCCAGGCATCCCGCCGCGGGGGGGGGCGTTGTGGAGATTAAGCAAGCTTAATGCCCAGAGTTGCATAGTGTGAACCCATGACTAGGTCAGGCACCGAAGCGAGAATTATCGAGTCCATGGACATTTGAGCTCAAAACCCTGCCGCGTCGGGAATTGAACCCTGGTCCTGGGTCTGACCTCTGCTTCAGGGTCTGCCTGCTCTAACCAGTGAGCCACACTTCTCCTGAGGTGAGCCCTGGCAAAAAAAGAAACTGATTGTGAGTCCCCACAAGTGCAGATCTTTAACCTTTCTTAGCCCTCTAGTGGGCATCAACATGATAATATTCTACAGTGCATGATGGTATGTGTGGTTTTCACGATTCAGTTCAAAGATTACGAACCCTCCAGGGGGCTGCCTTTTTGAATTTTAATGTCTCGATGGAGATAGTCTCCAATTCCGTGTTGCTCCGCACTGCAGACCCACTTTCAAGACTGCTGCGGAACCAAGCCAAATTCCAGTATCTGGCAGCGTCCGTTACCCAAGGTTCGATTTTCACAAGTCACAAAGGTGGTCCAAGGCTGGGTAATATGTATATAAATATATAAAAGCTCCTCTGCATTTAAATTTGGTGCACTCACGAACGGGTGCTTTAACGCGGAAATGCAAAACCGCGTTCTAAAATATACGCTCCGTCCTCCTCCCGTCGGGATGAATGAAGCACTCACAGGGGTGTTGGATTCTCTCCAAAATTATTTTTAATTCATTTCTCCAGCCACAACATGATGCGTATCGGCTACTGCCGTATTCTTATGTTATACTGTTTCGCGCTCAAACGCCATTTTTTAAAAGAAATCAACATCAAGTCACATGATGCACAGAGATGTGAAAATAAAAAGAGGACTGTAACCCTTTCCATTCATGGGCGCCATCTTATAACATGTTCAATACATTTGTATCCTCGCTTAAATAGAATGCCTAAACATCAAATAAAAATGAATCATTAATCACATTCTAGCAACCTTATAAGTCATGTCAAACTTAGAGGTACTATTATCAGACAATAACATTGAGCATCATAGAACTGACTTGGTCGCGTAGGTATACCGCCGTGTATCGGCTTGACCATACATGACAGAAGGCATATCCCATATTAAATATCCAAATCATGCCGTATATCGGCTTTACTGTCTCCTTAACTTAAAGTGCCTAAGTGACCACCAAAATTGTTCAAACTGCATGGCATGTCAAATAATTCTCATAACAGTAAATGTATTTTTTTGCTTTTAGTTCTATATCTTACATTGAAATCAGTCTCCCAAATGAATTGACAGTTCCTCTCCAATATTCATACCCTTAGGGGCCTTTGTCCCCAAATCAATTATATATCTTGACTCCAACCTGCGCAGTTTCCTAATCCTGTCACAACCCCTTATGTGCAATGGGACCGTATCGATCCCATAATATCTTAGAAGTTCTCTATTGCTCCCATGGCTCTCGGCATAATGCCTCGCGACTGGATAAATGGGATCATTCTTAACAATCGCCTTCATATGCTCGAGTACGCGCATATTGATGGAATTGATAGTGTTCCCTATATACTTTAATCCACAGGGGCACTCAAGGCAATAAACCACATAAGTGGTACTACATGTGATGAACTTCTTTATAGTCCGGGGTTGTTTGAGCCCTGTAACTTCATAACTTAATGTTCACTAGCTTCCTGCACAGGCCTTGCATTTGCTGCAAGGATAGAAACCTCTAAGATCCCTTAGGGTATTACCTGGGCTTGGAGCATTATAAAAATGGCTCTGTACTAAACTATCTCAGAGCGATCTAGTTTACCTATATGTGACTAAGGGAACAGGTGGTATGTCAGAGCCAGTGATTTAATCAGTTTAGAAAATATTCCAATGTTTTCTCATGATCCTATTTATCTCAATGGCCTCATTAGAAAAAGTAGTGATCATCCTGAATTTGTTGTCACATTCCCTGATCTTATTTTTCCTATTGTTCTCTTTCCAGAGAGTTTCTGTAGGGACGTATTCTACCCTTTTAAGAGTTGTTTCCTAAAAATCTCGATTGTATCCTCTATTTACAAACCTATGCAGACTGGCTAAAGCAGCAACCTTGAAATCTAATTCCTGTGTGCTATTACGCTTTAATCTTAGAAATTTCCCATAGGGGATACTTTTCACTAGTTTTGATGGATGATTACTAGCCGCATGAAGTACCGAATTCCCAGCTGTGGGTTTACGGTACAAAGACACATTAGGTTTGTTATCCACCACACTTACTTTCAAATCTAAGAAGTTAACCGAGCTGGAACTGACCTCACCGCTAAATTCCAAGTTGACGACTTTTATTAAGATCTTGTATGAACTTATGGGCTGTTTCCTCAGTTCCATTCCAAACAATGCATAAGTCATCAATATAGCGGTACCAAAAGATCACCTTACTCATGTCAATTCCCCCTTGTGCTTTGGACACCTGCTCCTCCCACCAGCCCACGAATAAATTCACGTAACTGGGGGCGAAGCAGGTGCCCATCGCTGTACCAGAGATCTGTCTGTAGTACTCATTACCATACACAAATATATTGTTCGGCAGGCAGAACTCAGTAAACTGTAGGATCATTTTTTTATGCTCAGTATACTTCAAAGACTTTTTATTCAAGAAGTGTGCGATTGCTTCGAATCCGTGCTCATGATTTATGCGAGTCTACAAACTCGTGATATCTAGGACAATCAATTTGTACACCTTTTCCCGCGTTAAGTTCTCAATTTGATTCTAAAAGTCCCGAAAGTCTTTAATATATGCTGGCAGTTCTTTAACAAATGGACAAAGAAAGAAATCAATAAAAATAGATAAATGTTCTGTAAGTCCCCCTTGCGACAAGACTATGGGTCTCCCCGGTGGCTTTTCACAGTCTTTATGGATCTTTGGAATATGATAGAAAGTCGGTATGACCGGGTTCAAACATCAGAGAAACAAAAATTTGTCCATACTTAACATAGATTTGTCCAGCCACAACTTAATGAGATCATGATATCGTTGGATACTTTCTAAATAAACATTATGGGTGACAGTTTGATAGCTAGTCTGATCCGATAGTTGCTTTAGTGCCTCCATGTTATAGTTGGCTTTAGTTTGAAGGACAATATTCCCTCCCTTGTCCGAGGGTTTATAAACTATCTCTGTGTCTTCCCGTAATTTATCAATAGCTTTACGTTGTTCTTCCGTCACATTCCCAATCTTCTGAACACTCCCTCGTTGTCTAAATGTTTGGAGGTCTCTCACAACTGTATCTGAAAGTATATCTACAGCATCATGTGGTAGCTGGGGTAGAAATTGGGATGTAGGTTTAAATGGGCTTTCTTCCTTCTCTTGTTTAAAACCCAAATGTACCGTCCTTTACACTTGGCCTCCCCTCAAATTTTCTTCTCCGTTTTCCTCCAGTCTCAGCAACTCCATCACTTCCAGAGCTGAAAATATCAGCTCTTTTTAAGATATCCATTTCCTCATTAGAATTTATTGATTTCTTCTGTTTCAAGCAGCTGGGTTTAGTCTTGAAATATTTATGAAGCTTTAGTTTACACGTCATTCTGAAAAGGTCAATACGCGTTTGTGTGTATTCCCATTTGTTGGATGGACAAAAGGATAGTCCCAGTCTTAACACTTGCTCTTCCGTCATTGTCAATACTTTAGGTGTTAAATTCACAATTGTTAAATTATCCAATTCCACTTCTTGGTTTTCTTGTTGCGAGTGAATTTCTTCTACGTATTTATGCCTTCTGCTCCAACCGACCCTCCTTGTTTTTCTTTTTCTGTTTCCGTAGGTCTTGTTTTGCCCCCTCTTAGCCAGGTCTGCCGCATTACGCGAAATTCCTTTTGAAAAGGAGTCTTCATAGTGGTTGATTTCCCAGATCCATCATCAGAAGATTCTTCTCCTGTAACTTTTGATTCGGATGTTTCAATCCATGTCATTTCTGGAGTATTATCTTTGGCTTTCAGTTCTTTATGTGGGCCGTCACTTCATCGCGCCCGCTGGCGCTTATTGCATCGCAAGGCCTCCCACACCACAGGAGACCGTGATTCTGACCTGCCACTTGTAACCGGACCACAGCACCAGGGGCTACCGCTGTAGGAGCCGCGTCACTTTATCGCACCCGCCGGCCCTTATAGCCTCGAAAGGGTTCCATCAAGGCGGGAGCGCACGGGCGTGCCCGGGACAAGGGCGGGCCCGTTTGTGCCCGTCCGCTGCAAGACAAGGCTGGGCTGGGCCCCCCCTTTGGCCCTACGATCTCTTAGGTAAGGAATTGGTATTGGTATTGGTATTGCGGAGGCGCATGTCAACTCTGTCCTCTCGGACCATCTTCTTCAGGCTAACATCTTAGACAGCACGCAGAATGGATTCCGGCCAGGGCATAGCACGGAGACAGCTCTACTGTATATGGTGGAGCATTTGCGCTCCGTGCTTGATGCGGGTCAAACGGCAGCGCTGGTGCTATTAGATCTGAGCGCCGCCTTTGACACCGTGTCCCACCCTATCCTTCTGCTCCGTCTGGAGGAAGCTGGTGTTACTGGCCTTGCTCTCCAGTGGTTCCGTTCTTTTCTTGCCAACCGTTCCTTTTGCGTGGCCGTCCTGCCTTATCAGTCCAAACTCCATCCACTGGATCTGGGGGTCCCCCAGGGCTCCTTGCTGAGTCCCACGTTATTCAATCTTTACGTGAGACCGCTGGCTGAGGTTGTCAGGCATTGGGGTATGACCATGGTGTCATATGCCGGTGACACCCAGTTAGCGGTTACGATCAGCTGGGATGCGGATGTGGATGCCCCTAGATTCCAGAATGGACTTCGGGCGGTCGCCAGCGGGATGACTTCCAACTGCCTCCAGCTGAACCCAAGCAAGACGAAGATTATGATCTTTGGCAAGCAAACGGAACTCTGGGGAGACAGGTGGTGGCCGTCAGATCTGGGCCCTATGCCAACCCCGGTCGCTGAGTTAAAAACCTTGGGGTCTGGCTCGATCCAACTCTCACCTTTGTCTGTCATACTAAGCGCACGGCGACCTGCTGTTTTGGCATTTTACGTGGACTACGGCCTGTACTAAAAATTTTTGATGCCACCACCAGGCAACTTGTGATTCAGGCAACCGTGATTTCTCGGCTTGACTACGCCAGCTCCCTTTTAGCGGGATTAAATCAGTCGGAAATCACCCGCCTGCAGCGTGTACAGAATGCTGCGGCCAGAGCTGTTGTGGGCCTACCCAGATTTTGTTCCACTTCTAACATCTTGCGCACGCTGCATTGGTTGCCGATTGTGCAAAGGATTCAGTTCAAGGTTCTTTGTGTAGCCTACAAGATTCTCAAGGGATCCCCTGCCTTGATCCTTTCCAACCTACTGTCCCGCTATGTTCTGGTCCGTGCATTAAGATCTTCGGACCTAGAACTTGCGGTTGTCCCACGTTTCAAGCGTTGCAGGGCTGGCGGACGCTCTTTTCAAGTTTGCGTCGCAGGGTTGTGAAATTCCCTTCCCCATGCGATTCGTGCCCTTGGGAACTTGCTCTCCGTTCGTCGAGTTGTAAAAACGTTCTTGTTTCCTTAAAATTTCTTTCTGCTTTGTTATGTCCAGTTATGTTGTGTTGCTACCTTGTCGGGCGCCAGGACGCTCCTTCGCTGGAGCATCTGTGCGCATAATAAATGAGTTTAACATAACATAACATTAGAATTCTTACCACTATTCTCTGGGCCTAAATAATCCTGCTTTCTGCAGCAACATGGGGAAAAGAAAATTAACATCCATTGGAGGCAAACGATATAAAAGACTCCCTATCAGAGGGAGATAATGACTTACCTTCTGCTACACCACCCGCCGTATCCTCTATTGCGGAAACTGGTTTTGGCAAGGTTTGTGTAACAGTTAGGCCCAGCGAGGGTGAAATCAACACAGTTTCTAATTCTTGTGTCTTAACAACATCATTGGAGATCTCAACGCCATCTGACACCATAGGCTTGGTCTCTCCCCCGGCTAAAAAGCAGAAACAAACTCTTAACTAACAACTACACCCACAGTAAATCTGGAAATAAAAATCAAACCAAAACGAAAAATGGAGCGAAAAATGCAGGGAAGAGAAAAGACCTACAGGGTAGCCATCCGTACGTTTACACCCAAAAACCACAAAATCTGGACACCCTCTTCAAAACATTGCATGATAAAATAGACAGTATGGAACGTCAGTTAATGACCAAAATCAAATTAATTCAAAAAGACGTTACATATCTAACAGACTTGGTCTCGGAAATGTTACCACTAAAAACATTAAGGAAAGCACCTAAAGCAAAAATTGCTGCTGAGATACAAAAGGAAGGTCCTAAGACCATTATTTCATCAGATAAAAACCATATCAATTTGGCGTGTGCTACAGATCAAATGAGGATTCGGTATAATTCAACACCTTGGTGTGATAATTTAATTTATTTTTTTAAATATATTTTATTTCCCCCCCCCCCTTTTTCTCAATATACACATTGTATTACATATCATACATTTGTACATTTGTACACTTTCCAATCAATTTTTAACATCCATAATTTTACATTATCTGGTTTGAGATTTAAACAATACAAAAATAACATAAAGCACAAATTAAGAACCTATATTTCATATTATATTACATTATCCTGTAGTGCCATACTCTCTTTCCATTTCGCTATTGGTTCCTAAATTTTTAACCCAAGCCTTCTACCCCTTTTCCCCTTGCGTGCATATATTGCTTTCTCAAGGTTGTAACTAGCTAATAAATTTGCCAGCCATATTTGCATTCCCGGGGGTATCTTATCTAACCATGCTCTTGCTATTGTCAGTCTCAGAACTGCGGTGGCCATAAACATAAATTCCTTGTGATCAGGTCCGTCCTGATTGTCTCTCCCGAACAGTATCCTCATAGGTGACAATTTTATTCGTATACCAAGTGTATTACCAAGAAAATCTTCTACATTTTTAATCAAGGTATACAGCTGGGGGCAGGTAGCAAACATATGAATTATATCTGCGTCCCCTGCATTACATCGGGGGCAGGTGGTGCCGGTGGAGCCTCCCCACTTAGCTATTCTAGCGGGGGTATGATACAATGAGAATAAGGTCTTGTAGTGCTGCGATTGCAGGGGACCCGAACACAGAATATTACAACCCATGTCCAAGGATTCTTGAAAGCTTCCAGGCTCCCCACCCAATTTTTCAACCCACTTATTACTAACTTTTTCCATATCATCTATCTTTCCTTTTGCTAAACATGCATAGAAGGATCTGTTTGTACAATCCCCTCCTATTTTTATTTTCTCCAATACTTCATTACTGTTAAACCCCACGCTGCCACCCTGCTTACGGCAAAGAAAGCTCCTTACCTGTAGGTATTTAAAGAAGTCCTTTCTCTCAATACCATACTTGAGGGTGAGGTCTACAAACTGGACTATCCCCTCCTCGTCCATTAAATCTCCAATCTGTGCTATCCCTTTTTGAGTCCATCTCGCCATTATCGAATCAGCGAATACTTCTGCAGGGAAGGATTTATTCTTATAAAGCCTGACATATCTATTATATCTTCCCAGTCCCATTTTTTTTAGGAAAGCATTCCAAATCCTATATGCTGCCACTACAGTCTTGAATCTAGTCCTTTTATGGTATCCAAACTCGACTCTGTTTAAGAAGTTATTTTCTGCCTCTGCCCCCAATACTATAGAGTAGACTTCCGTGGACATGGTCGTAACCCCCGTGTCGAGTCCCCCACCCACAATTAGCCCCTGCATGTACTGTAGAGCTGCAGCCATTTGATATAGCCTAAAATCAGGGGCCCCCCATCCCCCTCTTTCTCTTGGGAGAGTCATATACCTATAGGCCCGCCTGGTTTTCCCATGCGCCCAGTTAAACCTGTTCAGTACTCTCTCTAGCAAATTAAACCACTTAACCTCAAAAACTAAAGGGATAGAGCGAAAGAAATATAAAAATTTGGGCAAAATCAACATTTTAATCACGTTAGTACACCCCATAAGAGAAAGGTGTAAATTGTTCATCCTCTCCAGGTCTCTCTTAACCTTATCGATCAGAGGGGTCAAATTCGTTTCTACAATCTTATCCAGGTCCGCCATTAATGACACCCCTAAATATACTGCTGAATTAACCACCCTGTCATCATTGCATATAGTATACCTGTTTTTTATAATCTGCGTTTTTAGTCTGTTTAGGCTGTACCCCGATATCTGTCCAAACACCTGGGCCTCTGTCTCCACCTCCTTTATAGCTAGAGTGGGGTTCGGGGTTAAAATTGCTACATCGTCTGCGTAGGCTAAGGTCTTCACCGTACAATTGTTTACCCTCATTGGTGGTATCTCTTGATTAGCTTCGAGTCGTCGCAGTAGCGGTTCGAGATATAGCGCAAAAAGGAGGGGAGAGGAGGGACATCCCTGCCTAGTCCCCCTAGCAATGTTTACTGTATCGGACAGCCCTCCATTCACTCTAATTCTCGCTGTTGGGATGCTGTAGAGTACCCGTATAGCTTTTATAAAAGGTTCCCCCATCCCACACCACCTCATAACCTGCCAAAGGTAATCCCAGGAGACCCTGTCGAATGCCTTCTCAGCGTCTAGGAAAAGTGCTGCGACAGGGTCCCCTAGGATATCTGCTGAGTCGAACATAGTGACAACGGTCCTGACGTGCTGCGTTGTCCCTTTCCCAGGAATAAATCCATGCTGTATGGGGGTTACCAGCTGTTCGATGATCCCTGCCAGCCTCTTTGCTAAAATTTTAGAATATATTTTAATATCAGAGTTCATTAATGTAATCTGTCTGTATGACCCTGGCACTTCTGGTGGCTTCCCCTTTTTCAGAATTACAATTATATCCGCCCCTCCCCATGATTCCGGACTGGATTCCCCTAGTTGCGCTTGTTGCATTATTAGGAACATATCTGCCAAAAGCACATTTTTAAATATTAGGTAGAATTCAAGCGGAATTTGGTCTGGCCCTGCCGCTTTACCTGGTGGTAAACTACTGAGGGCCTCATTAAATTCTTCCAACTGTAGGGGTCCATCTAATATTTCCCTATCTTCTTCGGACATTATCGATGGAGAAATATTTCTCAGATATTTTTCAACCTCTGGTAAGTTTGCTGGGTCCTCTGGGGTGTACAAATCTGCATAAAACTTTCTAAACACTTCCCTTATTAGATTAGGATCCATAACCATGTTCCCCTGTGCATCCCTAATTTCTTTTATTCCCGCTTCAGCCGCTCTCTGCCTAGTTCTAACTGCCAACACTCGCCCCACCTTCTCGCTAAGTTCATACGTCTTTTCCTTCTTTGTCAGAAAATTATCTGCAGCTTGTCTAGCTTGTCTAGCCAACCCTTCCACTGCTTCAGCTTTTAGAGCTATGATCTTAAGCAGGTATTCTTCTAAAGGTAAATTTTGTGTTATGGCCCTACTTAGATTTCCTTCCTCTCTTAGTAGCCTCTGCCCAACCTGCTCTCTCTTAACTCTTTATCTCTTTTGTCTTCCCAAAACAAAACTAATTGTTTCTCCCCGTACTCCTGCCTTAAAAGTGTCCCAGACCACTCCTGGAGCTGCTGTCCCCCTATTAATATCCCAAAAACATTGGATCCAGACTGTCATGTGCTCCCTATATACAGGATCCTTTAACAGGCCTCTCTCGAAGGTCCACTGTGAGGGTGTTCTTGGTGTTTGGCTAATTTTAATAGTAAGAATCACCGGACTGTGGTCTGAGATCACCCTAGGTAGCTTCTCCACTTGTGACCCAGGGAGTAGACAACTAGTTATCAAAAAATAGTCGAGCCTAACCATTACTTTATGTGGGGCGGAGAAGAAGGTACTTCCATCTAAATGGGGATGTAGCTTTACCCATGGATCCACCAGGGCATTGTGTGTGACCATAGCAGCTAATGCCCTAAATACTTTCCTCTTCCTACCCCGGTATGTCGCATCGTGGACGTGTAAATGAGCTCTCTAGATCATGAATGTTAAAATCGCCACAACATACTATGGGTTCAGGCCACTGGGCTAACTCTGTATCAAGGAACTGAAATACATCTGGATCATCTTCCGTAGATCCATAAATTGTAACAAGAGTTAGTTTCTGACCCCTAAAACATACTTCCAGAATAACCCATCTACCCCATTGATCTTCCTTCTTCTTCCCTACAACAACATCCCTTTGCCTACCCAAAACTGCTACCCCTCTGGTCCTAGTCCCCTGTTTAGAACTTGCCAACACCTTAAACCCTAGTTGCTCCAAAAGATATGCCTTACTCGATTCTATATGAGTCTCTTGTAGGCATATCAAGTCCAACCGCATAGTTTTTAGGTATGCTGCAACTCTCATCCTCTTACTCAACTCATTAAGACCGCATACATTAATTGATGCTATCCTGAACGCCATAACGCTAGTATTGGTAAATGCGACCAAAGATGAACATTATTTACCATCATCAAACCAGTTTGTGTACATCCAGTGTTTCCAAAATAAGTAACAATGTGCCAAATCTTAAAAAAATGTTGCTGTTCCCCCCCCTGCAGCCACCCCCTCCCTCTCCTCCCCTGCTCTGCCCCCCCCTCCCCTTTACAGGCAAATAGGTCAGCAGACCTATGTGTGCCCGCCTTAGGTTGTGCAAGCCGCATCCCTCTCCCGCTAAGTGTATTGACTGTGCTGTGTTACCCTTTTACCCCTATCCCTTTTATCTGTATTCGAGTGACACTTTTATGTGTGCAGATACCCATATCTCCTAACCCCCCTTCTGCTTCCTCATTTCCTCCAAGAAAAGCTCGGCTTTGATCTCAGAAGCGAACATCCAGATTTTCGCCCTCACAACCACTTTGAGCCTGGCAGGGTACAGTAAATATGCTTCCAAGCCTAGGGCTTGAAAGGGAGCGATCATCTGCCTTAACTTCCATCTCCTCTCTACGGTAAAGTGACAGAAGTCAGGCCTGGCAAAAAAAGTGTTGCCTTCAAAAGTCCTCCTGCTGTCTGGCCTTGCCTTGCTCATAATCTCCTCCCTGAGCAAGAAGTTCCCAACGTACACTAATATTGCCCTCGGGTGGTTTTGCTGGCCGTCCCTCCCTGCTCCTCCTGTAGCCCGAGCTTTCTTCATTGTGAATGGGAACCTGTGCGCCCTCTGTATTTCTGCTTCCCACTGCCACTGGGATTCTGGAAAGGCCCCCTTCAAGAGATTTATCACAAATTGCCTAACGTCCTGCCCTTCTGATCCTTCCGCCACACCCAGCAATCTGACGTTGTTCCTCCTCTGTCTATTTTCAAAATCCTCCATCTTCCAGCGCATATCCTCAGCCATTTTTTCCTGCTCTGTCTTAAATGATTGCCAGCTCCCAACATCGTCTTCAAGCTTGCTTGTGCTCCTCAACCTCTGTTACACGATCCACAAGTTCATCATATAGTTTATTAACCTTCCTTAAGCTGCTCTGATTTTTCTTTGATGCCTGTCTCGCTCTGCGGCTTGTGTGGACTCATTAGATTTATCTCCACAGGTGACACCTTATGTTATCATTCTGAAAAATTTCCCAAAATTAACAGCAACTAAAGGCAAAACCTATGAAACCTTAAAGAATCAAGCTGTCCATTAGCTCTCAGCAAGGACTGATTTTAATGTAAACATACTTTATAAAAACATAATGATGCTGAGAATAGTAAATTGGGTGGGGACATCTAGAAAAACATGTCATGGTGACTGTGTGGTGGTTATATTTTGGAGTAGGGTTCTAGTAAGGGATTTACTCTCTACTTTTTCAAAAAATCTTGTAGATGGGCATTCAAACTCGGTTGACTGTATTAGTGTTGTTCCACTAGGTCACTTTTATATGCCAAGATATCCCAAAGATCACTCTAAGACGGATATTCCTTATAGGCGCGACCCAAAAATGAATATCCTCTTACAAAATAGGTATACCCCTTTAAGAAATTGTGGTGATATAAATTGACAGAAAATAAATGACGCTGGTGTACCCCGCGGCGTAGAAGATGATTCCCTTACTAGCAACAGCACTGTGGAGGAGGGACACGAGAGCAGGAAGTGGAAGAAGTCAATGATGTAGGAGTGGTAGGTACTGCTGAACGATCCAATGATTTTGTATCTATCGAAGAATGGATAAAAATCATTAAGGCTTGTACTTTGGTGTTATTACAGGAAACTTGGCACACAGAGCCTTTTTATACAAATGGTTTCCAAACAATATGCATTCAGGCCATCCCTTCAAGAATGGGACATGCAAAAGGTGGCCTTGCTATTGCAATTTCAGTATTATTGCCCCTAAAATGTATTAAAATACACACCAAGTCAAGATTTTATCAATTTATTCAACTCTGCCTAGTTATGGGGAAGGAGTCATTTATAATCATTCATTTTTATAATAATGTGTTTGATAAAACAAGATTTAGAAGAAGATTTGTATGTCTTTTTAAAAGGGGTGGGGGGAATTACACAATAATTTGGACAGGTGATTTTAATAGTGAAAGATGTCCTGTTACAGTAGGAGGACAATGTGGCTATTTTGATGACACTGGAGAAGAAATTCCTCATTTTCCCCATGATATCTATGGGGAAGCAATACATTTGGTAATTCATAAATATAATCTAGTGGTATTAGAATTGAATAATGCAGCAGGAGAAGCAACGTCCCAAACATATGTAGGGGCCCGTTCCTCCTCAACAATTGATCATTTTATCCTGTCTGAGCACAGTTGGAAATTAGTTGGAAACTACTCAATTAGAACCAATTTACTCAGTGACCACCATCGGCTGTTCTTGACCTTGAGATTCACCATCCCACAGCAAAAAAGGGGGGGGGGCAGCAGACTTAAATATCATGCTACAAGGAAGCAATGGAATGTCAGTAAAATGGTCAGGTGTTAACCCAACTACTTTTATGGAAAACCTCGTAGCTAAAAAACAGAGGGATATTAACATCTGTAAAGCGGGTACTTCAAGTAATATAGACATTATTAGTGCTTTTTGTAATATCACTAGCGAGATAGTCGTCAATCTAAAACAGAAACAAAAGAAGACCATTCCTAACCATAACCGCAGATGGTTTAATAAGGAATGCAGTAGCGTAAATAGGGAATTAAAAACTACACTAAAAAAGAGGCCTAGGGACAGTTCAAGAATAAAAATGATTAGGAAATCTTATAAAGAAGCTGTGAACTTAAGAAAAACAGAGATTCGTGAAGAAGCCTGGGACAAGCTTGTCCAGGCCGCAGAAACAAGCGATACGATCCATTTTAGGAAAACTATAAATCATTCATTTTTTAAAGATAGTTCAGCAGCAAAGCTAGATGTTTTAGTTCCGCCGGAAGAATGGATAGCACACTTTGAAACATATTTAATCCCAGATTGGTCTCAACAAGTTTAGGGACAAAGAGTAATCTTATTCGTGTTGAACCTGTTAGACTGTCTGCATGAACCCTGGAAGAGATTAAAGCAGCTCTAAAAAATAGTTCAACTGGTAAAGCTGCAGGAGCTGACAGGGTTCCTATTGACGTTTTTAAACATGATATCGATTTCTGGTCACCAATACTATTAAATGTTTTTAATATCACATTAGGGGGAATGTTACCAGCATCATGGGTGGAAAGCATAATAGTTCCCATTTTTAAAAAAGGGGAGAGAACGAAGGATAAATGTTACAGTCCCATATCCCTTCTTGACTCTACCTCAAAATTGATGAGAAGGGTTTTGTTAGGAAGATTAGAAAGCTGGGTTTCTGACAATAACATCTTAAGTGAGGCCCAGTACGTCTAAAGAAGGGGTATTGGGACGGTAGAGCAATGTGTTAACCTGGAATTATTGGTGGAAAAAATACCTTAGCCAAAGAAGGGGTCTTAAATTTGTGTTGTGTGGACCTCACCAGTGCGTTGGACATGGTAAACCACGTTAAACTCTAGGAAACACTTATTGAATTAGGTGCACTCATTGACATAGTAACCTACCTCTCACAGATATATACTTTTTTAACATCAAGAGTTTGGTTCGGTATAAAGGGTGAATGTACCCGAGATTTTAGAGTAACAAGAGGTATATGTCAAGGATGTGTTTTAGCCCCCCTTTTATTTATATTGTACATAAATAAAGTCGACCTCTAGTTACAAAATCTAGAGATAGATGTCCCAAGAGTAGGCAACCGCCCAACCCCAGTGCTTTTTTATTTTTTATATTTCTTTTTATAGAACAGTTTCAGCATAACTGCCCCATTACAACATAATTGCTTGCGATCTCATTGATACATAGTTCCAGACATCAACGTCCTATCAGGTCACATTTACAATTTTTAGCAAAATCAAGAGGATTCCAGAGTTTCAGTCTCTGTGATGAGGAGCCAGAGGAGTGCAAATATCCCCTCTATAATGATTCCATGCCCCAGATATCTTCCCCCACTTTCTGGAACATCCTCTTGCAACATAGACCGATTTCTCCCTGAACATGCACCAGTCCAGGTCCTCCATCCACTTACTCAGTTTGGGTGGTCGACTCACCCCCCATTGCTGTGCGATATTTCTTTTTGCTATTATGTACGTCAGGGTTGCCCATTGTGTGGCGTATGTATTTAAATCTGTCGGCTCCCACACATTAAGGAGACATTTCCCAGCTTCAGGTTGTATGGCCAAATGTAGGACCTCCCTTAGTGTTTTATGTATGGCTCCCCAGTATAATTGGAAGCGTTGGCAAGTCCACAAGATATGTATAAATGTTCCCCCTTCACCGCACCCCCTTCTGCATCCGTTGTTTTCATCCCTACCCATGCGCACCAAGCCAGGTCCTGTAATATAAATTCTATGCAACCCCAGTGCTTTTATACGTGGAGGACGCTGTCCTAATTTCAAGGACTGCAAATGGATTGCAATGTCTCTTAGAAAAATGAACCCAATTCATGACAAGAAAAGATTTACAGCTGAATCTCACAAAAACATTTGTCATGAATTGTGGGAAAAACAGAGCTAGGATTAAACAGCACTATGTGGGAGGCGTTAAAATTGACAGAGTCTCAAGCTTTACCTACTTGGGCCTAACATTCAACAAGAATGGTACTTGGGGAGGACACATTGAAGCCACCAATTTAAGATTCCTACATTCAATGGAGGGCATTTTTAGATTTGCTACCAAGATAGGTAACAAACCTGTAAGGGAAATTCTTACTCTATACAGGAGCAAAATGATTACCACTGCATGTTATGGGGCAGCTATATGGGAAAGATCCAACATAGCTTCCTTACAAATTCAGGAGAACAAGTTTCTAAACAGAATGTTGGCAGTCCCTAGTTCAACATCCAAATATATTGTGCACAGCAAATTAAATGTTCCATATATAAGTGACCTTCTAGACTTGTCAGGAATCGCCCTATGGCATGGGATATGGTCTAAGGAAGAGATGATGTTTACTAAAAATATAATTATGGACTGCCTGGCCCTAGAAAATTGTAGGAAAATCCCTTGGCTAGAGTATATTCACTCACTCCTAAATGGCTGTAAGACACGCTTAGACAGAAAAGATCCTTTGCTTATACAGGAGTATAGCAAAAATTAGTTAAAGTCAAGGTATATCACCTTGACTTTTACTCATTCAGACATGGAGAGAGAGGTGGCAATTGGCCCAATGCAAAGTGTGATTACTTATTGTGGGTATCCATTGTTCATGGGTACTCAAACATATACCATAGAGTGGTCTCCTAAACTCCCGAGTTGCCCTTGCGATGGGAAGTCTCCATAGTCGTCATTGTACTTTGTATTTTTTTGTAATTTTTATAGAGATCGAGGAAAATCGTACTGAAACCACTCTTTTTAGAAAACACTTTTTATCATTATAGAAAAGCTTTTAACTTTATCTGTACTTTGGAGAATGTTGAAACTATGAATGATGTTATTAGTTTCATTCAGATGTCTATTAGGGGACGCAAGGATCTCTCCTTTTTAGAGGGTTTAGTCTATGAGTGATCATATGATTATTGTGACGCAAAAGATATATGTACTAAATGAACCTCAAATTTGATTTTTATGACCTTGATGTATTTAAATTGTACTGTATGCACTTTAGGAGCTTATTTCATATATAACATGATTAGGCTAAGGAGTATTTTCTGCACTTTATTTCACAGATTTTTCACCCTGGAGCAATACAACTGAAATATGTCATTTCGTATGGTTTTTAGAAGATATTTATTAAATCCAAATCTTGACAGACTTAACATTTCGAACTACTAACTGAAATTGAGCTGTACACATGTATATAAATCACTCTGTTTGGAATGTACTGTTTTATTACGTCTTTTTAATTACGTAAACTGTATATTATGATTAGAATGCTTTTATGGTCGATTTTAACGTACCGAATAAAGCTGATTTGATGATGATGATGATGTATATAAAATATATGCATTGATTCATAAAAGCACCCTACTAGTCTGAAAGAAGAGGTCAAAGCACATATGTTACACTTAATATATCACAGTAAATTAGCACAATATACGTTAGGCCCTAGGGGCAAACCAAACCATATATAAAGAAAGTGGTATAAGAACTACGACTTGACGAGACACAAGGCCTTTAGCCGGTAAAATCGCTGGGACCACAAGGAACCACACAAGTTAATGACACAGGGGACCCACGGGGATGTGTGCAGTGTGAGAACATAGCCGCGAATCACCGTTAGCTTCTATGGGGAAAGTCGCAGTTGGAAATTTAATGATTAAGGACACTTAGGAGAGTACTGTGATCAAACCCCTTCAGACGTAAGGAATTCTAGGGCCAACACCCACGGGAGCACCAGAGTACTTGAGTTACCTCACCCAGGGAAGCCAGGTGCAGGATGATTTAGTCCTGGCAAAAGGGTTTTTTTGCTAGATCAAAATGGCAGTTTAAAACTGCATTACAGAATGCTGTGACATGTTTTAAAAGGCTACTTTAGTGGACAGACCACTGTTAGCATTTAATGTACAGGCCCTGGGTACAGGTAGTAGCATTTACAATGGACTCACAAGTAAATTAAAGGTGCCAATTAGGTGTAGTCCGATTTCATCATAAGAACAAGCACTATAGCATTGGTTAGCAGCCATAAAGCCAACAATAATAAATTGTCCTGCCAGGCCACTCAATGACAACGGAGTGGTCAGTAGACAGAACCCCACAACCCTGTAACAATGAAGAGAATGGGGAAAGGAACATAATAAGAAAAAGGCCAACCACTGTCCACGTATCATTGACACCTGGACCTCTCTTGATTCTTTTCGCTTCAGAAGAGATCATATGTCGTACTACCACATCTCTGTGGGAGGTTATGCAGACTAATTTAGTTGCAAACTACTTGAACATATTCCTCAACATTATTGCCTCTAGTAAACATACATTTCTACTATTTTTTCCACAAATCGTTGAATTAGTACCTGGCAGCTCTGGCCAGGACTCCTCACAATGGATACAATTTAATAAATTGTGGTTGGCATTCAATACACAATTCAGCGGTATCTCAGTTTTATGTAGATTGCTGTCCTTAGTTTTCAGAGTTGGTCTCAAACATAAGAGTCTCTCACTAACTGAAGTCTCTATTAAGTTTTTTACTTTCACCAGTCAATTGCGCTCATGGTAGTCGTTCCTTGGAGTACTGAAGGCTATGTTGAGACCAAGTCCCTGCAATTGAGCTTGCGCTTATGCAACTAAACACAGATGTGAGTAGATTTTTTCCTTTTCTTGTTTTCTCCTAGATTTTCACATGAATACTGCTGACTAGACCAGGCGATGCTCTGAAGAATTTGCTGCAGAGCTCAGGAATATCCGCTGTGGTGGTCAGCAGGACCATAGGCTTACAGGAATTCTGTCTGGTAGCACACTGATTGCCTAGCAAGGGTATGGTGCACAGGAAGTGGTGTTTATACCCTCCTGATTTCAAAATGGCTACTGAGATTTCAAAGCCTCACAAAACTGTTGCTGGAAGTTTTTGTCTTCTAATGTTCAGTTCAAACCAGCAAGTCGGAGCATGTGCACTTGTGAACATCAATCGTTTTAATGATGGCGACTGGTTTCTGGAAATGGTTGATCACTGCCAAAGCAAACAATAACTGTATGGTACTTCTTTTTTTTGCACTCCTTTGAGCGACGAGTGAGGGTTCTAGAACTCGGTGGGGAAAAAGGATTTGACAGTTGGTGGAAGCGGTTGCGGCTAATAGAGCAGCAGAGTGAATCCCCTGTTTTGTTTTCGTAAATATTTCAATAAACATCATCTACATGTTTTACCGTCATGTGCCTGGTTATTCATCTTCATTTGCAACACTGGACTTTGAGATTACAGAATTCAAGGAGATGACTCTGCGGGTGCATGGTGAAGCGTTGCTATTTCTAGGTGGAGCAAGATAGTTTACTCTACAGCAATGGTTAGTCCTTCAATGTGGTAAGAGTTATTTTTATTTATTTATTTGTCCATGGGTAGTACATTTGATTTAACTACACTTGAGTATAATTGTGCATATCTTGACTATTTGTTAGCTATCTCATGTGCTGCGCTTGGTTTGGCTGTGTGCCAGTTGCCTGAGCTGCCATTGGCTCTTTATTGGTTCCTCCAACCACATCATTCTTGGCAGTCATTTTGAAATGGGTGTACTTGACCCATGTGGCTAGTTTAGATTTCGTTGACTGTGTCATTGTTGGCAGCCATATTTTAGCGGACTCAGTGGAGTTTCACTGTTTTGTTAATTTTACTACAGCTTCAAGTACATTTCCATAGAGGTTTTGCTGGGTATTTTAGGCAACGAATATGAACTAACTGCTTTCTATGGATGACTGCTTCACACTGGGTTATACTGGAATACTTCACATCTTCTATTTAAGCATCTATAGGAAATTGCTGCAGGTTTCGGGTGACAATGGTGACTACTTTATTTATTATGTGATTTGACATCAGCAACTACATAATTTATTTTAGTTTATTTTCTTTACAATGTAACGCATAGTCCCTCCTGCAAAATTCCTGCCATCTGGTGGAGATCCACCAATGGATTGGGAAACATAGGTGGGCACTTTGTTACATTTGTGGAGGTGTTGCAAGGTGATTCTTGTGAACCTGAAAGGACACATTCCTTAATAAAATATTGTTTGAGTAGATTTGATTGAAAGAATTTAAAATATTGTCTGTTTTAGGAAGACCACACATCATTGATTTAAATCAGTATGCTCCTAAAGAAATTAATATTCATTATGGGGAACAAACCAATATATTCATGGGAAGATACAATTGTTATTCTAGGAAATAAGAAGAAAATGAATCTATTGAGGAATATGCTTCTGTATTAAGGGCGTAGCATCTACATGTGCGTTTTAACATATAAACTACTAACACGTTTTTATTTTATTTTTTTATTTTGTCCTCATTTGTCAAAACAGTTAATGTTTGGGGATAAAATGGAATTCCGGCTTTCTTTGGGCATGCAATATGTGGGGTGTCCGATCACTCCTTTATGGAGAAGATGTGTTACATCTCGGGTCCCCACTTGGCCTAGCCGCCTTTCCTTTTACTCCAAATCTACAGGTACTTACAGATTTACCTTTCCAGAACTGCCAATCAATCTTGGCCATTCCTGGGCAATCCCACACAACCTGTATTACTGATTCTTAATCATAGGACAAGTTATACACCTAAATAATATGCCTTTAAGGAAATAGTAAACGAAAAGAAAGAAAAAGACACAAAAGACAAGAATGAAAACTAAAATAGGATGCTAAAAAAGTTTCCTATTAAGGAGGTGTAGTCTTACACCAATTATCACACAAACTCCAAAATGTTTTTCTTTTCATGTTATAGGTTGCCCTATCCATTTTTGCTGTTTTATGTATTGAATTCAGCCACTCGCATTCAAGAGGAGAAACAGCTGAAATCCATTTAATGCACAACTTTCTACCCGCCAAGAGAATTAACATAAAAATAAGGGTTTTATATTGTTTAGATAAAATATTTGTGGGGTCTTCATCCGGAATTACCCAAGAAATGACCAGTTCAAAACTCACCTTAATTTCATGCCCCACAATACCTGACAATGTTGTGCCCAAATTCTACAAGAAGGACACCGCGAGAACATGTTCGCTTTGTCTGCATTTTATTTATCCATACTTTAAGCACTTCTTCAGAGCTTGTAAACCCATTTTTAAGAGCCTTTGGGGGTCCAGTAGGCCTTATGGATGGTAAATAAGTGTTTTTTTCTTAGAGGTGCAGACGTTACACTATACCATAAGAAAGATAAAGATACTTGCCAAAATGTCTCAAGATCATATTCCAGCAGCTCCTTCCTCCAAGTCGCTTTAAACCAGGCTTGAGGGTGTATTCACATCCAGTACCATACTGAAACTTCCTTTTGACCGAGTGGGCACGAGACAATTTTTGATTCGTAAAACTTATTTCCCCTTCCACTTTTTCTTAAAGTTTTGACCCAACTTAGCAGTTCATAGTACTTAAATTTTGAGACGGATTCTTCTGAGATCTCCTTCATTTTCTGCCAAGAAATTAGGTCCGCACCCTCTAACAATTGGCCCCATCTATGAATTCCTTTTTCGTTTATTGGAACAACAAGAGAGTCTTGTTGGCAGGCTGGTGTTCCAGGTGATCTCCAGATTGGGGCGTACTAGCTGTAATACGGGATTTGTAGTATCACCCTGATTTGTTACCATACTTTGCATGCCACTTGAAGAATTTTTAATCTCACCTTTTAAAAAAATTTCGGGTCTCCGATTTTCAAAAGAAAAAAGCTGGATTGGTCCAGAGGGCCAAAAGTGAGTGCTTGGAAAAGTGTTGCCTGAAGATTTTTAGATGAAAGGCTCTCTGATATTGGAGAAGGTCTGGGCTTGCTATGCCCCAATTTTTATTTTGTTCCCTGAACTTCTGCCAGGCTATTGTAGGTCTTTTTTCCCCCAAATAAAACTGGAAAAGAGTCCTCGCACTTTCTTTATCCACTCCTTCTTAAACTCTTGGGGAATTGAGTTAAATAGGAAGGTATACTTAGGTAGAATTGCAAATTCTTTGAAGATTAGACTTGCCTAGGAAAGCTAGAGGTAAAGATTCCCAGTGTTGCAACTGTTTCTTAACTTTAGAGGTGACCTTGTCAAAATTTGCTTTTGCTAATGACTCCAGTTTCTGGACCACTTCAATCCCTAGGTACCTGATATTTTGTCTAACTAATTCGCTCCTATAGTTTGTATTCCATTGCATAATCTCTGTCTTTACTGGATTAACAGCATAATCCGATAGTTTGCCAAAGCTCCCTAGTATTTCCCATATGGCTGCAATTGACAAATGTAGATGGCCGGTAAAAATCATCAGGTCATCTGCGTAAAGCCTGATTTCTTTTCCCACCCATTGCAGGAGAATGGTATAATATTCCTACATGCCCTTAATTTAATGGCAAGTGGCTCAATATACAAGTTAAATAATAGGGGGGAGAGGGGACAACCTTGTCTGGTGCCCCTACCTATTTTAACTTGATTAGATAAGTTGCCCTTCACTTAGACTTGAGGGGATGTGTTTTTATAGAGAGCCTTGATTGCAGAAACAAAAGTATGGCCCAAATTAAAATTCGGAATCACCTCTTGGAGGAAGGGCCAGCTGACCCTATCAAACGTTTTAGCAGCATCACATGTCATCACAGTTAGGGGGGGCTGGTGCTTTCCATTGCTAGGTCAATTGTGCCGATTAGTTTGTGGGTATAATCATGTAGGTACCTCTCCTTCATACAGCCTTTCTGGTCACTGTGAATCAAAAGGCCGACCATCCGATTTATCTTTTTAGTAATTATCTGTGTATACAATTTGTATTCACTGTTAAGAAGGAAGATCGGCCTATACGATTCACATTTCCTTGGATTTTTATTAAGTTTAAGCAGGATCATTTTTGTAGCTAGGTCCCAGGATGGAGCAAGGTCTTGTTTGGATATATATGCCGAGTTAAAAAGATTAAGCAAGGAAAGAGCCAGCTCTTCTTTCAAATGGGAATACATTTTATTTGGAAGGGCATCAGGCCCTGCAGCCTTGCCTTTTTAGAGATTTTTATTGCACTATAGACTTCGTCTATTGTGAAAGGGGCAGATAATTCATCTCTAACTTCATCACTGAGGAGTGGGAAATCCAAAGCCTGAAGAAAAATGCTGTTATATGATCCTTATCCCGGTCTATATCTTCTGTATATAATTCTTGAAAGAATTGGAAAAATGCATGTTGAATCGCCCCATCGTCAGTGATGATATTGCAGGTAGATTGACATTTTAATTCTTTAATAGCATTTCTGGCCTGGTTAGCTTTAACCTTCCAGGCCAAAAGTTTGCCACATCCATCCCGTATTCGTAATTAGCAAGCTTACTTGCTTCCCATTTTTGTTTTACCTTAATTTCCAAATAATCTGCTAAATTAGCTTTTGCTTTGCTAACTCTGTTTCTAGACCTAAATTGTTAGATGGGTTTAAGGTGCGCCCTATATTTCCTTGTATTGTTTTATTTGAATCTTCTAAAGATGTAATCTCATTCTTGACCATTTAATTATGTGATGCATTAATACTAACTAATAAGCCTCTAAGACGGGCTTTGTATGTGTCCCATACCTTCTTTAAGGGGCTGAGTCAAGATTAAAAAGAAAAAACGTGTTAGTTGAGTCCATTTATCAATTATTGAAGCATCTAGAGGTAAAGATCGATTCAAAGTACAGTACCATACAGCTGCCTTATCTTTAACCAGAAATTGGAGTGAAACTGCTGAATGGTCAGAGAGATGCTCTGGAATATGAGAGACACTCTTGATATGAATACTGATGGCAGCTGCTACTAAAAAAAAGTCTATCCTCGATCGGTGACCATGTTTTTGATTGTACAAGGTGTATTTACCCGATTCTGCCCCCATCTTTACGCCCTTAAGGGTCCAAATATCAACAAGGCCCAAGTCCTGGATTATATGACTTAGGGCCGCTCTTATTTTAGGGACAGTAACAGCCGCCCTCTTAGAAGTTGTGTCTTGAGCTAGATCGAGGGCTACATTAAAATCCCCCCCCATGACGATAGGTTCATTTAACTCAATTAAATGTAATAATAATGCATTTAGGGGAGTGGAATCATCCAGGTTTGGAACATAATATTCAACGAATGCAAGCCAAATTCCCTGGATCTTTGCCTTTGCAATTACCCATCTACCTGATGAATCTACCAACGTTTTGCCTGAAATGAATGGGAAAGATTTTTTAAACAAGATTGTCACCTTTTAGTGTGACTGCTTGAGTGCTGCATATACAATGCACTTTCCATGGCTGCCTTTTTAGAATTTTCAACCATTCTTCTTTTAAAAGATTGGATTCTTGAATAAAAATAATATCTGAATCACACAGCTTCAGATACTCCAGTATCCTTCTACTTCTTAGTATCACCCACAGCCCGTTAACATTCCATGTTAATATTTTCAGACATCTAGGATTATCTGGACCGACCATTGAATGAGATTACTTTCCTACCACATTCTAGGTAACTCAGCCATTCATAAGGCAAAGGCAGCCATAACACAAAAAAGAACTGCTTAATTAAAAAAATGACATTAGAGGACCTTTTTTTAAAATGTCTCCCACATGCTCCCCTACCCTTTCTGAATCTTTTTATTTTATTTTCCTAAGCCTGCATTTTGCGCCCATGACCCTCCCCACCCTGGGGAACCCTCTCTAGCAACTAGAGGTATACTAGTAGGCACCTCATTATGAACTCTCTTACGTCCTGATGGTCGAGTAAATATAACTGTTTAAACCGTTTGTGCTTTAATCTGCTCTATAAAAATGTTCACTTCATTTGGATCCCGGAAATTATGCGTCCTATTATTCCTCATGACCCTTAGGGATGCCAGGAACCGGATATTTGCAGTGGCACCGAGATCTCTTAATTCCTGAATGTATTTACCAAGCTCCCACTGCCTATCGAGAGTTGTGCAGGAAATATCAGACCTAATACAAAAAGACCACTCATTTTTCTTGTATGATCCAGCTATTAATGCCCCAGTGAGGATGCTTTCTTTTAATGAGCAAGTTTTGAAATGTTCCCACCTGCACCTACACAGAGCACAAAAGGGTCTTGATGAACTCTTTGTATGTCCTCTTCTAGCGTGGTTTGATCAAGATCCATATTATGCTCCTTTAGAAGAGAAATTACAAAGGCCTTGATATCACCACCTTTCAGACTCTCGGGAACATTTAAAATTCAAATGTTAATCCTCCTTGAGTTATTTTCTAGGTCTTCTAACTTGTATCTTAACTCTTGTTCTCTTTTCTTTAACTTCAAAATCTCTTCCTGGTTAACAGCCACCTTCACGGAAACCTCTTTATAGGCAGTTTCAATAACTCCAACTCTATCAACCAAATTATTGATTTTTCTTCCATAGTTCACAGTGCCCTTGTATTTTTTGTTGGTTGGTTTCAGAAGCAGTGAATCTCTCCCTTATTTCAAGTAGCAATGCCGACATTGTAGTTTCTAAACTGGGGCTACTAGGTTGGGCCATCGCCCTCCTGGATTGCCCAGGATGGCCTGCGTTTGATGCTCCGGAGAAGACATTATGGCTGTAACACTCTGTTTAGCAGTGGGGCCTATATTACCTGAGGTTGAGGCTAAACAGTCTTCCATGCCTGCTAAGGGGTCAAATCTATTTTTTGTTAAGATCTAGTTTACCGCTGATTCCTTGGTGCCAGTAGCCATTCTTTCTTCCCCTTGCCTAAGTGGTATAATCTTGAGGGGTTGATATGAGCTGGGATGGTCTTCTGCTATGATAGGGGGCGCTTGCTCCTGTACCTTGAAATAAGAGCGAAGAGAGGGGGTAATTTTAATTTTCCTGGGCTTTCTCTTCTTCGTTTGCTTATTTTGATTATGTCCTGATTATCCTGAAAGCCCTCTGCTCAGGTTTGATGCCGGTGATTAATCAGCAAGAATTTCAGATTGCGTGCGTCGAGAACCCACCTGAATTCTAGGTATAGTATTCTCGGTGCCTAAGCATGGGCGAATTTTGCGGATCTCGCGTTCGCGAATTTTGCGGATTTGTGGATTCGCAATCCGCAAAATCCGCGAATTCCCGCGAATTTGCGGATTTTTTCTTTTTTGTGTTCGCCCGTGTTTCTGCCAGTTCGCGAGGGTTTTTACAATTTCGCAATTTGCGAACTTACCTGTCGGGTCGCAAGTTTCGCGAACTTGTTGTTTCTACGTGTCCAGCCTGTTTGGGACACTCTTCTTCATCACTGCCACTCTCTGTCACCACTGCCACTCTCTGACTACTCATGCCACCCTCTGGCCCACCCATGCCACCCTCTGTTTCATCACCACACCCTCTGGTTGTCCAGTGTACATTATTTTCGGCAAAGCAAAGCACACCTTCCCTGCCTCAAGTGACCTGAATTAATTTGGGGCTGATTAATGTGTCACAGAATATTTTTTTAGCTGGCACCTGTTTCCTTAGTGCGCCCTGATTAGTGATCTTTTGCACTTGCTAAGTGCTTTCATTGTTGCAAAATTAGTTACAACACCTGCCCTGCCCCAACTGACAATAATGAATTAGGGGATGATTAATGGATTTTAACTTCCAGCCTGGCTCCTGCTTGTCTCCCTTAGCTGTAATTCAGGACCTTTGTGGCATATGTGTAACTATTCTGAGGTTCAGAGCAGGGTCACATAATAGTTTCAACTGGCAACTGACCTCTGGAGGGGCCCCTCAGGAAGCACTACAGGAAATGGCTACTAATGATGAGCCTGAACTTTTGAACCTGGTAAGTAGTTACTTTCAGTTTTGCTAAAATCGTATTTCTGCAATTTTGCACTTATTCGCGGGGCGCGAACTCACGCGAACAGTGCGAGCAGTGCGAGCAAAATCCGCTGCTCGCGGATTTGCGGATTTTGCGGGAGATTCGCAAATCTCGCGGATTGCGAATTTCCCGAAAATCCGCAAAATCCGCGAGCGGAACGGATTTTCCGCCCACACCTACCGGTGCCTAGGGTAACTAGATCCTCTTTCCCCAAACCCCTTTGCTCCTTAACGTTACCTATTTACTGTATTGCTGTTACTGACTGTGGCGTTTGCCCTCCCTCTTTTATCTTTTCTTTTCCTTATTTGGAGTAGTGGTTGTATTATATCTAGAGTTCTCAGCCCCCTTTCCTGCCCCCTTTCCAGAAACACCGTCTTCCGGTGAGTCCCGCTCCCGCCTTCTTACCGGGGTCATCTGAGTTGTTCTGGCAGCATGTCCCTGCTCCTGCTCCCTCTGAATTGAGAAGGCAGCCTCCAGGATACACTTCCCGCTGCTCCTTTCTTTTGAATTATCTGGAACGGTACTATGTTCCCGAGTCCTGTCAGTGCCTCTGTGTGGAAAACCAGTATTCGCAGCAGTGCGCAGCTTCGGCTGAGCCGTACTGCTGCCTCTGCTCACACTCCTCCCAGCATCTCACCGGCAATTCCTCCTCTCCACGCTACTGAGGCGCTGAGGAATTGCAGCAGGAAAACCAAATGCAGAAAACGTAAAAACCCTAAAGAAAAGAAATCAGCACCACAACCCTCGCTCTACATTCGCGCTGCAGGATCTAAGTGGTAAGGACACACTACTGCTCCTGAAGTATCATTCGCACTACCGGCGTCGGAGAGCTCGCAACGGTTACGGACTAGCGGCTGCCATGTCCCCACTATTACTAACACGTTTTATGTGATTGCATTTTTATCGAAAATCTAGAAAATAGGTAAGAAAATACAGGAGAGGATGTGGGTCAGTGTAGATATGTCATTAAATGCAGCTATTGAAATAGCAAAAGGAGCAAAACATTCTGAATGTTTTGTTCAAGAAATAAGGGGTGAGTTAAAACCTCAGGCATATAATGTTTCAAAGAAATATTCTGATGACAAGTTTAATATAAATACTAATGCATTTGAAAGAAGAAAGAAAAATATCAGTCTAGCATGTTACAGGCTTGGGAATCAGTCACATTTAGGGCATTTCAGGTGTTGTCTTGCTCTAGATAAATGCTAAGCTAAATGTAGGGCAAAGGGACCTTTCAGTAAAGTGTATAAGAGTGCTGACCAAAAGAAAGTTAATGTTGTGACTAATAAAGACAACGATGAGGCGGTAGAATCTGGATTTGGGCATGATCCCAATGTCATTTTGTGTGTGGATGATAACCAAGTCAACCATAAAAGTAATACTTTTCCATCTTGCACAG
This sequence comes from Lissotriton vulgaris, assembly GCF_964263255.1. Taxonomy (NCBI): domain Eukaryota; kingdom Metazoa; phylum Chordata; class Amphibia; order Caudata; family Salamandridae; genus Lissotriton; species Lissotriton vulgaris. The sequence goes on from NC_141688.1 coordinate 1,377,814, forward strand.
TCAAGGTGAATGGGAATCTGGTGATCATTTTTGTTGATTTTTGTGCATGGTAATCTACTTTGAGTAAAGATGTTTGTTGTAAAGAAAAATTCGAGACATGTGATACTGCAATTACTTCATGTGTCACCTGGTGGTTACGTTGGACATAAGAAAACTGGCAAGATACTTTTGTGTGAATTTTAAGTTTTCTGGCATGTGTACTCGTGGGAAAATGTATTTAGCAGTACGTGGTCAGTCAGTGTTGGGGTGGCTGCATTAACAAGAGATGGGTATTACGATTGGTACTAGAGCTGATCCTCCAGTTTATGCGATCAGTTCCATGAACTGTAAGTAATTTTCCAACAGTAACACATCATTTTCAGAAGAATCAAAAGCTAGTTTTGGTTCAAGGAGAGGGCTGCAGGGAGCAAGGAGAGTGTTACTGGCGATGGCCGGTGTGACTCAAAGAGCAATCTATCAATCAATCAATCAATCAATCATTTGTAAAGCGCACTACATACCCGCGAGGGTCTAAAGGTGCTGGGGAGGGGGGGCGCTACTAATCGAACAGCTAAGTCTTGTGTATCCTCCTGAAGGCCAGCAGGTCCTGGGTCTGTCGTAAGCTCAGTGGGAGGGTGTTTCATGTCTTGGCAGCGAGGTGGGAGAAAGATCTCCCGCCTGTGGTCGTTCTTCGGATGCGCAGGACGGTGGTCAGTGAGAGGTCGGCGGAGCATAGCTGGTGGTTGAGGATGTAGGAGATGGGCTGTTGGTGGCCCGTGCTGATGTTCAGTGCCAGCAGAGCAGCTCCAGTGTGAACAGGTCTGATTGCAGGCACAAACAGCCCAAACGCTTAATTTAAAGAGCCCGGGAGGCACACAATGGGTTTAGGGCCTCAATGGGACCACTTGGGGTTCAAGAACTCACTGCAACTGGATCCAAGAGCTCTTTGGAGAGCCTTCTATATCCCTGAGGCTCAGATCAGGAGGTCAGCAGAGTAGCCCTTTGTGTCAATCTGGGGTCATGGGTTCAGGATGAAATTACTGGTCCAGTTCTTCTTCTCTAAGCAAGAGGGCAGCAGGTAGTAGGTCAACAGTTCCTTTCGAGCAGCGGTCCAGCAGACTGGCAGCCCTTGTAGCATTACAGCAGTCCTTCTTCCTGGCAGAGTACCCACAGACCCAGAAGTACACTGAAGAGCTAGTGCCTGAGGATGTTATTTTATACCCTGGTGCCCTGGTTCTGGAAGGTGGGAGAAGCGTTTAACAATGGCTATGGAATTCTCCGTCTTCCCTTCCCTGTCTCCAAGCTTGTTGATGTGGCAATGAAGGGTCATTAGGCCCTTTATGTGAAGGCAGAGCTGAGGTTATTCAGTTGTAAGTGGAGCTGTGGTCCGCTTCGCCCCTCATCCTGTCAGCAGATGGCCCATCCAGGCACAACTGTATTGTGTAACTGTCTGGAAGGAATTCACAAAGTCTGTCAGTTACACCCAGTCTTGTGACCCAAGACAGGCTACAGGCACAAAAGAGCTAAGGGCAGAGAAATGCCGACTTTCTAAAAGTAAATAATTAAAAGAAGGCAACCCAGCATTCCCATGTGGGGTTGTGTATCTATACTAGGGTAAGTAAAGGTGCCAACAAGGGAGTTGTTTACCAAAACAAGTTGGCTACTCAGATTATTTGGTACTGTCCAAAAGTAACATCTAAAGTACATTTATAATAGTCAATTTGGAAAAACCAATAAAGTCTAGAATAAATCACAGAAACAGGTATATATGCTGCAGCATATTGTATTGAAAATAACCATACAGAGAAATATAGGGAAATGGGGGATTCCAGATATAGAATCTTGCGTAATACATAGACAATGTGTTGTGTACAACTGGTAAATTCTAAACATTTGCAAAAGTACTAATTACCCACTCTCTTCTTTCAACATAAGAATGTACATCACTATTTTAAGACAAATAATGAAATAGGCAGTCCAAGAGAGAGATAGGTTGTGCTTTGACGTTTCGATCTCAAAAGGTGGCCATCCATGAGACCATCTTCAGGACTCTGTTTTTTCGATCAAAGATATATAAAGGGCCCAGCTCTGGGTCATTGAAAATGTTCCTCTGGAAAAGGAGCCATCTAGAACCATCTATCTGTTTTGTGAGTTTAAAAGCCATGGCTCGTCATTGTAGCCATGTGGATTATGCCGAGGATGTGCAACGCTGCTCTCGATCGTAACCAGTTGATCTGGTCCATGGAAAGAATTTTCGATGCACAATGTGATAATGCTTGCAGAAGGTAGTTAAGGAGTAGGGAAGCAACACTTTTCCTCTGATACCGACATAGCAGATATGCAGCTGCTGTACATAGACCCCGGCCCAGCTTTATATGTGACGTTTGGATATCGCCAAACTAGCTGAGTAGTCAACTTGTTTTGTTAACACCTTGGCTGCTTTGAGTTTTCCCCATCTATGCTGAGCTTTGAGTTTCCCCATTGTTCATGACGAGCTCAGCTCGTCATAAGCACAGTTCAACCGTGCCTCATGACGAGCTGAGCTCGTCATGAGCAGCGAAAGGGTTAAAGAACTACCTTGTTGGTATATTTACTTACTCAACTTTATAAATATTGAATGCTTAAAATTGTAATTTAAAATCCCTTTTCACCATAAGTTAGGATTTTAAATTCCAATTCTAGAGATAACAAACAATAACCGGTTAATTCTTTCCATTTGGAAATTGCACTTGTAGAGGGTAATACGACAACTCCAAAGTTATCCTAAGGGAGAGATAGACTTCACTACTAAGACATGTAAAACTTAAAAGTACATGTCCAACAGGTTGATTACACAGCACCCTGCCCTATGGGCTACCTAGGGCCTACCTTAGTGATGACTCATATGTTGTAAAAGGGGAGTTTAAGGCTTGGCAAGTCGGTTTGAATGCCAGGTTGACATGGAAGTGTAAAACAGATTTCAAGCTGCAATGGCAGGCCTGGGACATGTTTTACAGGGTGGCAAAATAGGTGTTTCAAGCCCACTGTTAGCATTTAATTTACGGGCTAGGAGCATATGGTATACCATGCTACAAAGGACCTATAAGGAAATAAAATATGTTAATTATGTATGAGCCAGTTTAACCCTGTTTTAAGGAAGTGAGCTCAAGCATTTTAGCACTCATTAGCAGTGGTAAATTATGCACAGTCCTAAGGCCCACACGAATAAGGTCAGCAAAAATCAAGGAGGTGAGGCATAATGTTTGGGGGAAGACCACACTAAGGCTGACAGGTCTAACATGCAGTTAATATTATCGGAAATGGAACAGACAGGGTTTGCTCAAAATTTACTTTGTATCATTTTACAGAAAGCTTTGAACTAAGTACATTGATGTAACAAACGGATGTTACTCTATTTCCTTTGGGTTTACATAAGAGGGAATAAAGCAAGCACATTTGAATCTTCTTTTCCCATGTTAAACAGGTATATTCACAAACTGCATTTTGTATTTCATTACGTCAATCAATCAATCCATCAATCAGGATTTGTAAAGCGCAACTGCTTCACCTGTGAGTGTCTCGAGGCGCAGTGGGATCATGCTTCTGGATCATGCCGCCTGCACCTAGTGGTTGAACATCCAGGTCTTGAGGTCCTTCCCGAACTGTTGGAGCGATGGTGAGGCTCTGAGATGCAAGGGGGGGGGTGTCTTAGCGACCAGATGGGAGATGGAGCAGCCTCGACGGTTTGCTTGGTAGATTGTTTATACTACAATAGTCCTAATAAAGTACTACAAAATGCTATTCACAAACTGACGAGTGTAAATCTCCAATGCTACTTCTCCTATCTTTTCCAAAGTGAGATCCTTACACATGTAAGTTTACTACTTAGTATAAAATATAACGTTAGTTGGCTCAATAATATTCATGCTATCTATCTTGGAAGACTGAAAAGTGGAGAATGCCTAATTCATTTTTATACTTATAACTTACAGCAACATGTGTAACCCACTACACTATCTTTTTGAGATTTGGTCTGTCGTCTGCAGATAACATAGCATTTTCTGCAGTATGCAAACTGACCCACTATTGTAGTTTATTGGTACAAGTAAGACAATTAACTTTGTGTATGGCACATCAATCTGCCGAGTTATTTCATTTGGCTTCAAATCAGCTACCTGTAGATTGCATACATATCCCTGCTGAAGTTACATTAGAGTTACATTAGCTACCTCAATGTACATAGTTGAACAGGAGAAAGTTTTCTAATGAATTGGCATTACTACAAAACTGTTAAGTCAAGTTTCATTTTTCTGAAGTTGATAACAGGGTGCTGTTGTTACAGAAAGTCGGCCTGGGCACCAAAATAAAAGTGTCTCCCAATAGTGAATTTGGTAGCTAAAAAAAATGGCCCATGTTGGCAAATTGAACCAGTTTTTAACTTCAGAAGACTTGCTACATAGAAGTTTTGCAGTGAATGGAAGAGTGCATGGCTCAGAACTTTCTGAAAGCAATGTTTGTTTTAATGTTAGGGAAAATAACAGTAAAAATCGGCCCTGCAGACCATAAAACAGACCTATAAATTTTGCAAAAAATGGCCCATACTCTGACCTACCAGGCCAACACATTGGGCACTGCCTGTTTAAACTATAGCCCATTCCGAACCTGGGGGCAGATTTACAAAGCTCTTGCGCCAATTTTGCGTCACTTTTCCCATGTTAAAAGTGACGCAAAAGTGGCGCAAGGGGCTTGTAAATCTGCCCCCTGGTTTATAAATGTACCATGGAGTTGGGGCAATGTCGTAGTACTGGAGCAGTCATTCACATTGCAGATGTATCTATAGTAACATTTCGTTCTCCATGGGCAGATAAAATGTGCATTTGTAGATGAGTTAATATCTATTAAATATTCAGTGGACCAGATCCAAGCCAGGAACATCACAGCTGTGCCTGTCTCTGTCTCTCAATGGAATGCCATGAATTTGGTTAAAACCTAAATAGTTTTCAAAAATACAAAAAAATGACTCTGATACACCAGCCTATGTTCTAAGGTCTACAGCCCTGAAAAGGGTCTGCTTTGGAGCTGTATTAGGAGTTTGAGAAGTTTTGATTATTGTCGTACACTGTTTTGTTCCACCGAAAATTAAAATAGACACTTTGTATAACTATAGCATTACATTTGTTAGGACTTGGTCCTCATTATGAGTCAGGTGGAGTGGAATTACCACATGGAAATCCGATCGGAATGATTATGAATGTGTAGGTTTTTCTGGGTTTGTGAATCCAAGACCTGATTGTAACATTCATTAATTCCAATGGGAAAAAATGCATAAGACATTGGCTGCAGGAGCAGCCATGCCTCATTCTATGCTCCCACTGCCAGAATGTACCTTTCTCTTCCCTCCTCTAATCTGGCACCCCACTTCCTCACTCCAGCGACACCCCAGGATCCCTACATCCATTCATCACCTGCTAAAAGCAGGCGGTAAATGTATGCATTAAGCCACATGGAACTGTGAATTTTGTGTGGTTTTATGACTGAAAAAATTGGTCCCTATTCCAGGTTTAACTTGTAAATGCACAGTACGGGGGCCGAATTACCCCACAGTAACAGCACATTTGCTTGCAAACTTACAATGCCCCAGAACCGTGCACTTCAGAATGAGGGCCTTACCAGTGAAAATTGTAATTAATTGATGGATTAAACACGCTACTCTTTCCATTCTAGTGGAAGCGCTTTAACGGCCACCAGGGAGTAATCCTGCTATCATCCCCCCACATCCCCCCCCACCAGTTTAAGGATTTAATGTTGCCTCAACTCTTAATAAAATAATTTTACATTTACGATGAGGTTTAATTCAATTTATTTCACAAACACGCTTTCTCTACAGATGTCATCTTTGTAAACATTATTTTGCCTTATATTGCAGAAGACATAGTGGATGCGGTCTGCTGGACTTAGGAACCTAGTACAGTCAATTACACATAGTGACAGCATAGCTTGTGGAGAGCTGGATTGGGATGAGACTTGCATCTGGTGCGGTTGCAAGCAAAAGTGTAGGGCAATGTGGGAGGCATGGATGATGCAATTGTTGCACACCTGTGAAAGAATGGCTGACTGTTCTTTTGAAGGTTGGTTTTTCTAAGTTTGATACTGCTTTGCTGTCAATTTTGTTGATTGCTTCAAGTATAAACTGGACAGCCTATGCGGATGACTTTTTAAGGTCAGTATGACACTTCTTGCAGATATGCCTTTAAAGTGACCAGTGTAGCAGTCGATTGGTTCTCGCTCTAGGAGTCAACTCTCAGGTTGACGGTAATGTGAAGTACTGTATTGAAGGGATGAACGTGGATGATGTTGGTAGCCTTGCCATTAATATGTCCCTGTAGTCTACCTTGGATTGACTCAAATGGTAAAGATGGGATGGAAGTGTGCGGCAGGGGTACATTTTTACATCTTACATAGCTGTTGTAGTCTGAGCTAAAGTGGCAGTGTGATTATTGAGAACATGAGGAAATCTTGCAATCTATTTTGTGAGTCCCAATTGGGGATGGCTGCATTGACTCTCAGAGCCACACTGGGAGCAGCAGACCAGGAGTGGTAGATAGGGGTAAATTACTGCTTTTCCAATGGTGACATTTTAAATGTTATGTCAAGGTTGTTGAATGTAGTGAGTAGGTGTAGGTAGGGCCTGGTTTCTTTTTGCGTTCAAATTAGGTTGGGTCCAATTAAAAACATCATGTCATAGAATTTGTGAGATCATGTTACATCATTTTTCTATCGCAAACATGATATGTGTTTCAGTTCTAGGATGCTGTGGTCAACCTCAGTTGGATGGTTGCTGGTTGCGTATTCTCGGGAGGTAACATGTGAAGTTTATTTTATAGTAATCAGGCTTCTTTTTCATGCAAGACTTGGCAGGTTTTCATTTTCTATGACAGATGTGTTGTTTTATGAGGGATCACTTAGAAGCATTCATTTGATATGAGCTTAAATGAAGGCGAAGGGGGTCATTAGGATGGCGTGCAGGCTTTGTCCGCCGGCCATCCTGTCGGGAAATGGGACTGCCCGCCATAATGGCGGGTTGTCCCGTGGGGGACATTAGGATGCGCCTGCCACAGTGGCGGGCGGATCCTGCATTCCTGTCATTATGGCGGGCGGTGCACTCAGCACCGCCCGCCACAATGACAGGAAGGCATGTTGTGCACTTCCATGCACAACATGGCAGGCACTGTGTGGTGCCTGCCATGTGTGCATGGAAGTGGAGTGGGGTACCCTAGGTACCCCCCATGTGCATCCCCAACCCACCAGAGTACCTGGGGGCCCGCAACGAGCCCTGAGAGCATTTACCGCATGCCTTTCCGTGGCAGCAAGGCATGTTTCTGCCCCCAGGATAATATGGCTGGTGGTGTCTGACAGACACGCCACCATATTAAACTCTATTCCGCCCGGTCAACTTGTTGACCAGGTGGAAAAGCGGCGGACAGTCTTTCCGTCGGCCGTGGTCCCCCCGCCATAGTAATATGGCAGGGGGGATATGGGTGACGGGCGGGAACAGATCTCGCGCGGATCGCAACCGCCATGCGGGCGGTGCTGAGCCACCCAAGATTATAATGAGCCCCTAAGTGTGGAGTAACACTAGTGAAGAGGTGGGGGTTGAAGTTGTGACCTTTGACTCACTGTTGTATGGAAACGATGAGAGAAAGTATTGCATTACACTCTTACCAGTGCATAGTGTTGCTATGAGTTGCGGTACAGGACTACTTTAAAGGCTGTAGCACAGGGGCTTTGCTGAATGAATTTGTGAAAAAATACACTTTTCACTTTGTTGATTTGCTTTGCTAACAGGACAAATACATACACCATTAATGCAATATGCTGATGATCTTATTGAATTGCATTGCAACCTGTTACACAAAGTGTTGATGGAATTTACTGGATGAATTTTAAAAGAAAAGGGGAGTTCTCATTTGACTCAGGATCTGCTCACTGATTTGTAACATACGTCATTCATTCTGATTTGTCACGACTTTGGTCACAGAATAGTAATTTAAAACAATTGTTTCAGAGGCAGTGTAAACAAGCTAACTTCATTTAGAATGTTGATGCCTATGTCCAACAAGTCTTCAAATCCAACATCTTAACAATAGTGATTGGTTTTGCTCACTTCATTCGCAAGTGAATTATTAATTTGATGTGAGTGCGTTTTGTTTACTGAGTTAATAAACTGTATTTTACTGGCAGTGATCAGTTAAGCACTGCTTTATAACAGGACTGTGCTGTCTAAATTATTCAACAACAAACTGTCATCGGGGTGTTGATCAATGAAGTGAAAATTTAATCAATTAAAAAGTGTTGGTACACGCTGACAATATGCAGACAACAACCACGGGGAATACAGCAGACCCTTAAGGGTCATATCTATGTACAAGCATATAAGCAAGGAGTGTGCATACATGTGGCAAACATAGCCTAAGAATTGGAAAACAATAGAGAGAGCAAGGGATAATGTCACTTGGGAAGTGACAAGAGATATCTCCTATTCCCCTGGTAGGAATATTTATGCAAACAAAAAGAAGGAGTATCCCCAGCGTCAGGTTTTTTTAAGGAAAAAACTTTCGGAGGGTGAGTTGTTTGGCACAAGAAAAGGAAAAAGTCAACCTTTTTGATAGGAAACCCCTCACTCACCACCTAGTGGTGACTTGCTTCATCATCGGGGTCCACCCTGGTGACCTAGCGTCACCAGGATGTGCTACGACACCTGGATTTACAGTGGAGCAGGTGTGACTGTTTGTGCAAAAAGAGGTGTTAAAAATTGTCCTGGTAATCTTAAAAACAATCTTTATTACAAAGTAATCAGAACAATGTTTAAAAATTATTGGCGAGATGTACCTTGGTGAGTTACGGCCAAGGTATCTCTATATGTGTGTGGATGGCTTGGTCAACATGTTTCTACCTTTAGGGCAGTAGCCCGGTATTCTTCAGGACCAAAACCAGGTGGATGGGGGGTGTGTGCCCCCTAAAAGGCATACCCTCACCTATCCCCTGTGTACCTACTGGAAAAATTACCAGCGGTTGAGGAGCTCTTTAGAATTAAGAGCAATATCTGGTTACAAAAAAGACCTGTGGAGGGAAGTAAAAGAGTACCGGGTTCAGTAGAAATTCTATACTTTCCTGTTACGTCGTGCAGTGTCTCTTGTGTAAAGGATAATCATGCCATGGGACGTGCCCTCCGAGTGATCAAGTATAGTGTTCAATACGGGTGGTTGGCAGGGAAGTATTATCCGAGTGTGCACTCTTATCATAAGGTGCCTAGGTTTGTCATGCAGTACGTAGTTAATGCCTTCATGGAAGTATATACACCCACGCATTTCATTTCAAATGCATACATACTTAGTTTAACATTCGTCTCATTCAACCGTCTATCGTGCCCAGTGAATTCCTATGGGCGTCTATAGGTGGGCGTGGCAGGTAGTGGCATGTCCTGGTGTATCCAATGATGCTAGGTAGTGCCCAGAATTATATTAGATTGTGCCACGATTGATATATTTATATACAGACAAGACACACAAACAAAAAACATGTAGGAGTGCTCATAGGTTTCATGGTTAGAACATGGGGCTTACTTGTTTTAAGTCCTTTGCTTACTTCAACGGGCAGGGGGTAGGGTTTTATAACCACCGCACCTAGTTCTGAAAAGGCGCGAAAGGAATGAGTAACAAGAGCGCAGAGTCCGTAAGGGATCGCACTCTTTGTCGGTTTTGGGTTCCAACTTACTAACGAGCTACGCGGTGTATTTTACTTACAGTTGGCGGGAAATAAAGCGGCCATTCACCTACTCCTCTCCTCCTCTGCTCGGCTAGTAATGCCGTGTGGAGGTCCTTCCGTTAAATGTGAATGTCTCTTCCTGGAAGGGCGTGGTGTCGTGCGCCGGAGGGGGAGGGGTTACAGGGCGTTGCCTGATGACGCGGCGAACGCGTGTGTTTGTAAACAAAGCGCCTCCCGAGTAATACAAAGGGTGGTGCGCGGATATTAGAAATTTACAGATAGCGGATGTTATTATATTTAATTAGATTTACAGAATCTGGCAATGCGGAAACACGCCGATGTTAGTAAACATAAGGCGTGTTCCGCAGTGAAAAGATAAAATTAAGCGCATGCAGAGATCGCCCACAGTAGCAGGTGCAGCTAGAAGATGCTCATTTACTATGAGTGTCAATACCTAAGTTGAGTATCAGGATCTGATAATATTAGAGCTCGTGGATGTTGGTAGACATGATGCGTGTATCAGAGTAGGGAGTTTTGAGAAATATTACGCGCATGAAAAAGGGGGACATTAGCAGTTGGTGCAGCTAGATAAGGAAGGTAGCAGTGCAGCTTCCCATCGTGGGATATATGAGCTCATTTGAGCACACTGGCCCATGGGATATTGTCATTAAGTCCAACTTTGTGCGTGGAAAGTCTATAAATCCACCTCTGCTCTTTTTCATATAGGCGTGACTGTATGTTGGGACCCTGCTGTATTTGCTCAATGATAGTCCACCACATGTCGTTTGGGGTATGACCCATTGTTAAGAAGTGGTCCGTGAGTCTTGTGTTGTTTTTCTTGCACCTGATGGTGCTACGGTGTTCGGATATCCGTTGTTTTGCTTTCCGAGTGGTCATTCCAATGTATGGTATATCACAGGAGCATTTGATCAGGTATACAACATTTTGGCTATTGCAATTTGTGTGTGCCCTCTGTTCCCAAGTTTTGCCTTCCTCAAGGTTCAGTGTTTTTGTGTTAGTGGTCAAATGGCAAACACTGCAATCCCCACATCTTGAATGTCCTGTGACACGTGGGAGCCCCCATATTTCTGTGATTGTTGGATTGGTAATGGCCAAGGTGGGTTTGGGTCTGGTGTTCACCAAAGTATCTTTTAGACTGCGTGCTTTTTTGTAAGAAAATAGTGGTTTTTCCCATTTGTAGTTTCCTGTATGGAGTATGGACCAATGTTTCTTTATGCTTTTGCTCACCTGATTGGATACAGCATTGTATGTCGTTACGCAGGCTAGTGGGACCTCTTCCTCGTTTTTAGTTGTGTCTTCCAATAGAGCTTGACGTGGCTGGTTACGAGCTCTTTTCTGACATTTGCTGGTAATGTTCTTGGGATAGCCACGTGAGTGAAGTTTTTTTGTTAGATCCTCTGCCTGGCTCTTGTAATCCGTCAATTTGCTGCAATTCCTTCTGAGGCGAAGATACTGCCCATAGGGAAGGTTTTCCCGAAGGGGACGAGGATGGAAACTCTCGTATCTAAGCAGGTTGTTCTTCGCCGTCGGTTTGAAATGAGTTTTGGTTATTAGATTCTCATTTTCTCTTTGTATCTCAATGTCCAGAAAGACCATCTTGTTCCTGTCTATGCAGTGGGTGAATCGTAGATTCCTGTCACGGGTGTTCAGCCACGTTATGAATTCCATAAGGGTTTCTTCTGAGCCTTGCCATATGGAGAAGACGTCATCTATGTATCGTCGCCAAAATTTTATATGGCGACCAAATGGGTTGTCCTCTGTCAGGATGTATTTCTGTTCGAAGTCATAAACGTAGAGCCCCGCCACACTAGGGGCAAAAACACTGCCCATAGATGTACCCCCTACTTGTAGGTACAGGGTACCCTCATACTCAAAGTAGTTCCTTTTTAAGGCCAGGGTGGCACATTGTATGACGAACTGTTTTGGTGTGTGGTAGTTCCAGGTGGTGTTTTCCAGGGTTCTTTCCAACACATTGATGGTAGCGTCTTGTGGGATGTTCGTGTAAAGGCTTTCGATGTCAAAGCTGAGGAGAATGAAGTCTTGTTCCATTTTGATGTCTTCCAACATTTTCAATAAGCTTTTGGTGTCACGTAAGTACGTGGATGTTCCCTGTACAATCGGTTTTAGAAAGAAGTCACTGAATCTTGATAATGGTTCAAGTAGTGAGCCGATCCCTGAGACAATGGGTCTGCCTGGTGGTGGCATCTTGCCCTTGTGCATTTTAGGCACTACATAGAAGTAGGGGATCTTATTGTCGGTTTTGCACAGATAGTCTGCTTCTTGTTTTGAGATGTTGCCACGGGCTTCTGCTGTTTCCACCAAATTGGTGATCTCAATTCTCAGGTCTTCAGTTGGGTCTCTGGGTAGTATTTTATAGTTTTTTGTGTCGCCTAGTAGGCGTCTGCATTCTGTATCGTAGTCGTCCTTATTCATCACAACCAATCCTCCGCCTTTATCCGCTGGTTTTATGATTATGGTTTCATCATTTCTCAGGTCGGATATGGCCTTGTTTTCAGCTCTGGTGTTGTTTTGAAACTGGCCTTTTGCTTCCAATTTTTCCACATCATTGAATACTGCCTGTTCAAAAGTGTTGATCTCGACAGGAACCGAGTGTGGTGGAGGTATGAAGGTTGATCGTAATCTCAGGCCTGTTTCATTGGGGGAGTCTGTCAGGCCATTGTTGGCGTTATCAATGGTAGGGTTCTTTTCGAAGAAGGCTTTCAATTTGAGTTTACGAAAAAAGGAAGCTAACTCACAATGTAACTTGAATTTATCTAGGGATGCAGTTGGTACGAACCCTAGTCCCTTATTAAGCACGTTTGTTTCCGTGGTAGTTAGTGTACGTGTTGATAAGTTCGTGACTAACTCCTCGCATTGCTGGGGCCGGCCTTGTTCGCTCCTGATTTGCTCCTGGTGATGCTGCCTGTATTGTCCTCTTCCTCCCAGTGGACGTTGTTGCCTCTTCTGTTGCGTCCCCTTCCGCGCCTGCCTCTGTTGTGAAAAGGAGGACGGAATTGGTCTTGTTGGAAAGGGAATTGCTGGAAGGGTGGTTGCCATCCGTACATTTGGAAATGTGGAGGTATTTGGTATGGGTTTGGTGGAGGTTGTTGGTAGGGGTTCTGGGGGGGATAATTGTATTGGGGCCACTTGTTGTTCCCTCTAAATCCACCTCTTTGTCCCCTTCTCGGGGTCCCGTTACTGGATCCAGTGCTGCTGTTTGAACTGGAGGAATTACTTGCAGCGTCAGAGTCTTGATCTTGTGGGCCCGACATTTTATAGTCCGGGTCTGAATAAGGATAGACTTTCACAAAAGAGAATTTTTTCAGATCTTTTTGAAATTTCAGTGTTTTTTGTTGTAATAGGTTGTCTTTGTATTCATTTACTTCTCTGTTTAGGTCGTCCAATTTTTGTTTGTAGCCTTTAATGCTAGCTTTTATTTGGGTTTCTGTTACTTGAATTTCTATCTGGATTTTCTCAGACAGACGTATGGCAGTTTTTAGGATCAATATAATCCAGTCATGCGTGCAGTGCCACGCAATTAGGGCCCAATCTTTTCTAAATTCTGGATCATCCAAAAAGATGCGTGGTGCGTTGGTGACCAACAGGCCTTTTGGAGCTATTTTGTTGTTGACATACTCCTTCATGATGGTACCATGTAGTATGGTTCTGATTCGGTTCCGCTTCATTTCTGTAAGTTTTTCCCACTCAGATGTTTGAGAGATGGTGCTACTGATGTTCGCATCCGCAAAAACATTCAAGTCACTCATGATTGAGTCTATTTCTTCCGTAGAGTAAGTTAAGCCTGTGTTCTCTGCCATGTTGCCTATGTATGTACTCCGTTATGCCAAAAGTCAGTGTGATTTACTCTCACAGCTGTGCGCTGCCAAGAATTGGAAAACAATAGAGAGAGCAAGGGATAATGTCACTTGGGAAGTGACAAGAGATATCTCCTATTCCCCTGGTAGGAATATTTATGCAAACAAAAAGAAGGAGTATCCCCAGCGTCAGGTTTTTTTAAGGAAAAAACTTTCGGAGGGTGAGTTGTTTGGCACAAGAAAAGGAAAAAGTCAACCTTTTTGATAGGAAACCCCTCACTCACCACCTAGTGGTGACTTGCTTCATCATCGGGGTCCACCCTGGTGACCTAGCGTCACCAGGATGTGCTACGACACCTGGATTTACAGTGGAGCAGGTGTGACTGTTTGTGCAAAAAGAGGTGTTAAAAATTGTCCTGGTAATCTTAAAAACAATCTTTATTACAAAGTAATCAGAACAATGTTTAAAAATTATTGGCGAGATGTACCTTGGTGAGTTACGGCCAAGGTATCTCTATATGTGTGTGGATGGCTTGGTCAACATGTTTCTACCTTTAGGGCAGTAGCCCGGTATTCTTCAGGACCAAAACCAGGTGGATGGGGGGTGTGTGCCCCCTAAAAGGCATACCCTCACCTATCCCCTGTGTACCTACTGGAAAAATTACCAGCGGTTGAGGAGCTCTTTAGAATTAAGAGCAATATCTGGTTACAAAAAAGACCTGTGGAGGGAAGTAAAAGAGTACCGGGTTCAGTAGAAATTCTATACTTTCCTGTTACGTCGTGCAGTGTCTCTTGTGTAAAGGATAATCATGCCATGGGACGTGCCCTCCGAGTGATCAAGTATAGTGTTCAATACGGGTGGTTGGCAGGGAAGTATTATCCGAGTGTGCACTCTTATCATAAGGTGCCTAGGTTTGTCATGCAGTACGTAGTTAATGCCTTCATGGAAGTATATACACCCACGCATTTCATTTCAAATGCATACATACTTAGTTTAACATTCGTCTCATTCAACCGTCTATCGTGCCCAGTGAATTCCTATGGGCGTCTATAGGTGGGCGTGGCAGGTAGTGGCATGTCCTGGTGTATCCAATGATGCTAGGTAGTGCCCAGAATTATATTAGATTGTGCCACGATTGATATATTTATATACAGACAAGACACACAAACAAAAAACATGTAGGAGTGCTCATAGGTTTCATGGTTAGAACATGGGGCTTACTTGTTTTAAGTCCTTTGCTTACTTCAACGGGCAGGGGGTAGGGTTTTATAACCACCGCACCTAGTTCTGAAAAGGCGCGAAAGGAATGAGTAACAAGAGCGCAGAGTCCGTAAGGGATCGCACTCTTTGTCGGTTTTGGGTTCCAACTTACTAACGAGCTACGCGGTGTATTTTACTTACAGTTGGCGGGAAATAAAGCGGCCATTCACCTACTCCTCTCCTCCTCTGCTCGGCTAGTAATGCCGTGTGGAGGTCCTTCCGTTAAATGTGAATGTCTCTTCCTGGAAGGGCGTGGTGTCGTGCGCCGGAGGGGGAGGGGTTACAGGGCGTTGCCTGATGACGCGGCGAACGCGTGTGTTTGTAAACAAAGCGCCTCCCGAGTAATACAAAGGGTGGTGCGCGGATATTAGAAATTTACAGATAGCGGATGTTATTATATTTAATTAGATTTACAGAATCTGGCAATGCGGAAACACGCCGATGTTAGTAAACATAAGGCGTGTTCCGCAGTGAAAAGATAAAATTAAGCGCATGCAGAGATCGCCCACAGTAGCAGGTGCAGCTAGAAGATGCTCATTTACTATGAGTGTCAATACCTAAGTTGAGTATCAGGATCTGATAATATTAGAGCTCGTGGATGTTGGTAGACATGATGCGTGTATCAGAGTAGGGAGTTTTGAGAAATATTACGCGCATGAAAAAGGGGGACATTAGCAGTTGGTGCAGCTAGATAAGGAAGGTAGCAGTGCAGCTTCCCATCGTGGGATATATGAGCTCATTTGAGCACACTGGCCCATGGGATATTGTCATTAAGTCCAACTTTGTGCGTGGAAAGTCTATAAATCCACCTCTGCTCTTTTTCATATAGGCGTGACTGTATGTTGGGACCCTGCTGTATTTGCTCAATGATAGTCCACCACATGTCGTTTGGGGTATGACCCATTGTTAAGAAGTGGTCCGTGAGTCTTGTGTTGTTTTTCTTGCACCTGATGGTGCTACGGTGTTCGGATATCCGTTGTTTTGCTTTCCGAGTGGTCATTCCAATGTATGGTATATCACAGGAGCATTTGATCAGGTATACAACATTTTGGCTATTGCAATTTGTGTGTGCCCTCTGTTCCCAAGTTTTGCCTTCCTCAAGGTTCAGTGTTTTTGTGTTAGTGGTCAAATGGCAAACACTGCAATCCCCACATCTTGAATGTCCTGTGACACGTGGGAGCCCCCATATTTCTGTGATTGTTGGATTGGTAATGGCCAAGGTGGGTTTGGGTCTGGTGTTCACCAAAGTATCTTTTAGACTGCGTGCTTTTTTGTAAGAAAATAGTGGTTTTTCCCATTTGTAGTTTCCTGTATGGAGTATGGACCAATGTTTCTTTATGCTTTTGCTCACCTGATTGGATACAGCATTGTATGTCGTTACGCAGGCTAGTGGGACCTCTTCCTCGTTTTTAGTTGTGTCTTCCAATAGAGCTTGACGTGGCTGGTTACGAGCTCTTTTCTGACATTTGCTGGTAATGTTCTTGGGATAGCCACGTGAGTGAAGTTTTTTTGTTAGATCCTCTGCCTGGCTCTTGTAATCCGTCAATTTGCTGCAATTCCTTCTGAGGCGAAGATACTGCCCATAGGGAAGGTTTTCCCGAAGGGGACGAGGATGGAAACTCTCGTATCTAAGCAGGTTGTTCTTCGCCGTCGGTTTGAAATGAGTTTTGGTTATTAGATTCTCATTTTCTCTTTGTATCTCAATGTCCAGAAAGACCATCTTGTTCCTGTCTATGCAGTGGGTGAATCGTAGATTCCTGTCACGGGTGTTCAGCCACGTTATGAATTCCATAAGGGTTTCTTCTGAGCCTTGCCATATGGAGAAGACGTCATCTATTGTTCTGATTACTTTGTAATAAAGATTGTTTTTAAGATTACCAGGACAATTTTTAACACCTCTTTTTGCACAAACAGTCACACCTGCTCCACTGTAAATCCAGGTGTCGTAGCACATCCTGGTGACGCTAGGTCACCAGGGTGGACCCCGATGATGAAGCAAGTCACCACTAGGTGGTGAGTGAGGGGTTTCCTATCAAAAAGGTTGACTTTTTCCTTTTCTTGTGCCAAACAACTCACCCTCCGAAAGTTTTTTCCTTAAAAAAACCTGACGCTGGGGATACTCCTTCTTTTTGTTTGCATAAACATAGCCTAAGACCCAACACACTGTCAAACAACCCACCACATTGTGTGTTAAACCGAACATACATGATATTTTGTATTTATTGCTTGATGCAAGTGTTGACTTCTGGTGTTCTCGTTTTCGATTATAGTTATCATCCCTTTCAAACTATTTATTTACTATTTATCCACTTGCTGGCCGATTACCTGGTACCTCATACGTGCTCTTTTTCTTTGACGTATGATTGCTGCTGAGAAACTAGTGGTGGTGATGATCTGAGCCAGTGGTCTTCAGCAGGAGATGAATAACCTTTTACAAGGTAATCAGTAGTCGGCTCTATGAATCCGTCATCCACGGATGCAGTCTTTTCTCCAGTGAAGAGGTCCATTGGTGTCATTTCTGCTCAGAATGTGTGGGAGGCCCCAGCTGACATACTGGGTAGAAGGCATCATTTTCAAATGGAATTTTATTTAAATCCCTACTTATCCCTGGAAACAGATGGGATGCTGGAAGGGGTATTCCATTTCATACTGTGTCAGTTCAGGTACTTCCATTAGCCTCAGTGTGTCATTCCATCAGCATCTTTTCTGACTGCACACATTAGCATACGGAAACAATCTCTTGTTCATCTGAAGTGTAAACGTTTAATAGGTAATATCTTCTTAGTTTGGTTTACTTGTAGGTGGGGAGATTTGAGTCCATCACATAGCCCTAGAGCCTATGGAAAACAGACTGTGTTGTTGTAGAGTTGACAGCAGCCTGTAAGTGACAACCAAGCGTTGGTTCCCGCCCAGTCTCCTGTAAATGATGGCGTCCCATTGATGGACCACTTAGTGCTGGAAAAAACACAAAAAGTATTAAATTAGTCACTGAAGTTCAAACCCAACCTCAGCTAGTGAAGCCTTTACAGTCACCTCTGAAAAGCAATGGCGGCTGCTGAACTTTGAAAGTGGATGTAGGAATACTGGATTCTACCCCTATCCAAACGTTTGAAACATTGTCCATTGTGCACTTTACAGTACAAAATTCACAGTACCTGCCAAGCAATTCAGAATTGTTAAATGAAACGGTATAATACTTTTGTAGTGTGTCAGGCAAACCTTAACCTTTTCTGGAGTGTTGGGGTTCACCATCCCCCAAAAACCTTGTAAAATGGGACAAAACGGTGGTTTTTACTGCACCATTGCCCTCGAAATTGAATTAAGATTTGAAGGTGTTACACATTGTTTAAAAAACATCTAATTATTATTATGTCACGCAAGCATCACTTTTTTTTAAATCTACAAAACATCTTGTCGACTTAATTTTTTTTATGTAACCCCATCCATATATCTTGTCAGTAATATGCTATGAATACGTTTCTACTTGGAATCACAAATAATATAAATCTTGCAATAATAAGTCAAATAGACGATAGAAACATGTGTCCTACAGTCTTAAATAGAAATGCTACTGTTCAATTATATACAGCCTGTAGAATCTCTGAGCATCATGAGAGACCAGCACTATGTCTGACGTAAAGTTGCACAAAATAGAAAACAAAAAATCTGGGCACATACTGAATCTGCTCTTTGCTCTGGGAAACATCCATTACAACGCAGTCATTACAATGCACTGCTTTTAAAACGCAACTGTTACAACGCAAATGCCTTCACATCTCATGCCAGTACAACACATGTCACTACAAAGCCTGCCATTACAACACATACCATTACAACACATGCAATTACAACGCATTAAAGGGTAAGTAATGGAGATTTTTATAGTTCATTGTTGGGTATGGGTTTTGGGGTAGATGCGAATAGTACATTTTACCCCTACACCATCCAATACTTTCCCTACTGTTTCACTCACTGGAGTGTGAATGGTAATTTTTACCCCTACACTATCCAACACTTACCCTACTGTTGCACTCAGTGGAGTGGGAATAGTAATGTTTACCCCCTACACTATCCAACTCTTACCATACTGTTGCCCTAAAGGTATTATGAGTTGTAATGGTATTCGTTGTAATGGTATGCGGTGTAATGGATTGTGTTGTAATGGTAGTTTTAAAAAATGCGTTGTAGTGGCATGTGTTGTAAAGTCATGCGATTTAATGGTAGTTGAGATGTAAAAACCACGTTGTAAAAGCATGCATTTTAATTATTTGCGTTGGCACATCATATAATATTTGCTCACCATCCACTCTCGTTAGTTGGCCAGACAGAGATATCAGTAGTTTAAAATGGCCACAACAATAATGACAGCCCGTAATGCAATCCAGTATGCTACTCTGACACTTATCAAACATACAAACGCCAAGAACACCATGTGCCATATTATGTATACGGTGCACTTTCCCTGTTTGTGCCATAGTGCTCCTTCCAAAAGGTCCACCATGTGGAAACAGTGACAGTGTGTCATATCAGAAAGAATGTGCTGCTCGCAGTACAGCCACAAACTTGTGCTGTCCCCAGTACAGCGCCGTCAGTGAAAAATGGAGTGGCTGCTTTGAAACCACTGCTCCATGTCTCACAGTGCAGGCAGCATGCCACCTGCACTTTGAAGAGGGGAGAGAGGTCCCCTTGTATGTGGGTGCAGTCAGGGACTGGATGTGCCTGCAGGAGACTGTCTGGGGGGGTCAATAGGGCCATACTTTCTGCCCTCAAGATAGCTGCCTTTCGGAGGCACGCTGAAAGTGTGCTACCTGTTTCTGCAGCACTTTCAATCTGCCTCCTAAGGTCATGTATGCCTCTGCGCCCATGTCCATAGTACAAAGCATTACAGCAAACAAATGATGGACGGAATGCAGACAATGCAAACATTCTCCCTCATTCAAAAGATCTGGGTTAAATCCATCGTTCTTTTGCCCACTACGCCACCCCAGTTTGGACCCAGCCATATGCAAATCAGTCTTGGGAACAGTCCAGACCGAGCTGCCAGGCCAGGTCTTGTCTGGTCCGGAAACAAGCATCCTGGGACCGGTTTCAGGGTATGTCACCCTTCTTCAGCCAGGCTAGCTTGGATCCAGTGGCACAGTGAGCAAGGGACCCACGTCTGGTCATACCCATCCCACTTAGGGCGAAAAGTGTTACAGCAAACAAATGATGGATGGAATGCTGACAATGCAAACCTTCTTCCTCATTCAAAAGATCTGAGTTAAATCCATTGTGGTTTTGACCACTACACCACCTCAGTTTGCTGTAAAACATAGTACAAAGCAGGCACAGAGGCATTTCATTCATTTCATAAAGCTTTATTCGGAACATTTGAAACATGTCCATAAAAGCACAAATAATACAGACAATTCATACATTTCATAGAGGCAAGCATAAATATACATATACATCAAAACAAAATACACATGTTACAAAAATATCCAGAGGGGGGTGGAATAAATATTTAAAAGATGTACAGAAATTTTAGTTTTAAAAGCACATACTTTTCCTGGCGCTAATTGCTTTATATAAAAAGGATGCAGTGAAAAAACAAATGTCCGCATGATTCAGATTAAAAATCAATTTCATAGCCTCTGTTAAGTCTCTTGCTCCAAATCTAATGAATAATGGCTTCAGGTAGAATTTCCTTAACTCAGTGTACAAATCACAAGTTAACAAAAAGTGCTTAGTGCATTGTTCTGACTTATTGTCACATTTACAGGGACCAACAGGGCGCGATTTGATGTTAGGCCACGCGACCAGATGATGTACTATGCCCATCCTCATTCTGGTCAAAACAAACTGGTGTGAGGATCTTGTCACCTGTGATAAATATGGTCTGAAACCTGTAAATTCATTCAGATTATTGTATAGTACACAAGTTGTTAATTTAGAGTCCTCTAAATGATGCCTTTCATTACAGTTATTTAAAAATACAGTTTTTACATCGGATTTGGAGATTTCCGAAAGCCTGTAGGGGTCCATTAGAACATTGATACCAAATAAGTTTTGAACACGGTCAATAATATAACCGATCCAGGGGATCTTCAAATGCTGGTCCAATAGAAGGCAGTCCTTGATAATTGCTCTGTTCAAAGTGGTACCTTCGCTGAGCCAGATCGAGCGCCACAATAAAATAGGCCTTAACATGATCAAATCATTTAAGGCTTGGGTTCCTGTTTCATTATAAACCAGGGAATTGGAGGTAGACCTGGGTAAGCACAGGAGCTTCTTCAGGAAGAGGTTCTCCTCTACCTGAAGGCTCTTAGCTGTTATCACGCCCCAGACCCCTGCCCCGTACAGGGCAGCCGAACGGCATTTAGATTTATAGATGTTTAACATATCATTAATCCGTCTATTCCCCAGTTTCTTGGCAAACAGAAAGACCCCATTGGCGCTTCTGGTCATCTTAGTTCTGACCACCTTATGTTCAGTGGCCCAGCTCCCGTTATTAGAGAAGGTAATTCCTAGATAGCAAAAATTTTCCACTTTTTTCACTGGTTCCCCATCAATAACATAATGGGTTTTCCCATTTCTTTTAACTTTTCTGGAACTGCATTCCATAACATATGTCTTAGCCTTGTTAATCACCAGTTTCCTATTCTTAATAAAGGATACAAAGCAATCCATTAGGCGTTGGAGACCCAAAGGTGTCCTTGACAGTAACACTGCGTCGTCCGCATAGAGTAATACTGGTATGTTAAAATTATTGACTCTAGGGGCATCTGCAGCGACTGTCAGCAGGGCAGATTCGACTTCATTAATAAAAAGGGTAAAAAGCAGGGGCGCAAGAACGCACCCCTGTCTGATGCCCCTTCCTATCCCAAACTTAGTGGTACACTCTCCATTGGGTCCATAGCGAACACTGGCGCAAAGCTTTTCATACAAACGGGCTAAGAAATAAATAATCCCCTGCGGAGCACCCATCTCCAGTAATTTGGCCCACAATATTGCATGATCTACCAGATCAAAGGCACTACTAAGGTCGGCGAAACAAAGATAGAGCGACCCATTTTTTGCCTTGGTATATTTACCCACCAAAAGCTCCAGATTCAAACATTGCTCTATAGTGCCACGTCCTTTTCTAAAACCAAACTGACAATTACTTAAAATCTCATTAGATTCAGCCCACTCTTCTAGTCTTACAAGGAGGACCCTACTCATGATTTTGACAGATGAATCCAACAGGGATATAGGTCTATAGTTTTTTGCATCCCCACGATCTCCTTTTTTAAAAATAGGGATGATTATTGACTCTTCCCATGTAGACGGTATATTACCGCTAACAGCTGTGTTAAAGATTTTGGTGAGCAAAGGCCCCCATACTTCTGGGGCGGTCTTGTACACGTCTATGGGAACGCCATCTGGCCCATGGGCCTTGCCTCCTTTGCTAGCTCTGATACTAGCCATGGTTTCACTAATGGTTATATCTAAGGCAATGATGGGCCACCTATCCCCATTATTATCTTTTAAATTACAAGAATCAAAGATTTTTGAGAAATGTTGGATCCATGAGTCCATACTCACGTTAGAGGTGAGTTCAGGAACCCTATCATCTTTTAAAAATGGGCTGTTTACCGTGGACCAAAACAGAGTACAGTTGTTCGTATCTGCCGCTATGGTGAGGTTATCCCAAGCCTCTTGCTGTAATTCAGCTTTCCTACGTCTCAGGGTTAAATTAAATCCCTGTCTAAATTGGGCCACCAAAGCTTTGTCCCTCGGTTTGGCTGCAAGGGCCTCTTTGAGGTCCTTGCGGGCATTGGTACAGGCATGGTCAAACCAGCCTCTTGGACACCTTGCTTTGGTCCCCGCCTTTTTAGTAAATTTTTTATTAATAGTGGAATTAATATTGTTGAAGTGGTCAATACTGTCGGACGAGGTGTCTACACATTCTAGGATTGCCGCTATATCTATCACACAGCTTGATATGATTAAATCTGAAGTTATGGCAGCTTTATCTCCTTTCCACCTCAATCTATAACCATTCTGTCTATGGGGTTCAATGTTGTTAATAATACCATTTTCACAGACATCATTTTTTACCCAAAAGGTTAGTTCAGTGGTCAAACAGTTATGGTCACTCAGCATATTATCAATCACATTAGGCATTGGACATAACCGGGCAATGGTTGCTGACATACATATGAAATCAATAACGGTGTTAGCGCCCCTTCCTATAAAAGTTGGGATATTACCACCAGAGTCATTCTTAGCATTATCCAAAATTTCCATATCGTGACGGATCATAAAGTTATTCAAAGTTTCCCCATAAGTGTGGTGCGGGAAATGGGCTTCAGCTTCCCCCTCTCGATTATACACACCACAAACTTTCTGGGTGGATAATGGGCATACAGATACATTAAAATCCCCCACAAAAATAAATTCAAATACATTGTTAAAATTCCTCACGAAGTTATTCACCGCCGTATCTAATTCATTAATCACCAAATGTCTAGTGTTGTCAAAGACATTATTGTAAAAATTTATCAGTAGGATATTTCTGCCTGGATCTTGTGTAAGCCATAGGATTTGTGAATGTGCACCCACATTGACGAATCTTTTAACATGAATAGGTAGTTTGACAGAAATTAACACCAACAAACCCCCTTTAGCTCTGCCATGGGGAGAGGGTTGTGCTGGAAGCTCGTAAGACACATACCCATCAATGCCATTGAATTTTTTACTCCATGTTTCCTGGAAACATAGGATGTCAAATAGATGCACAAAATCTATCCAGCCTAAGGCATCCTCCTTTGCCACAATTCCCGCAATATTCCAACTAGCAATATGACAGGTGGTATTCTCTCTTTCATTCCTAGCGTTTGGCAATTCAGCACTAGGGATGGACATGTTATGTTCAATATTAAAAAGCTCTATGCTAGGTATAGAGTTTGAGGTGTCTCCCCCATTCAACGTACAGTTCAAACTTACATTACTTATTTCATTACTTAACAATATGGCCGCTTCATTAGAATTCCTAGGCACTAAATCTCCGCGGGGTTCAATCTCATGTCAATCATTCTGATCTAAGTGACTCAAAGACTGAAACCTATTTTGTGTAGGTACCTGGTACACCATTCCATTGTCAAACGAAGGGGGGTTACAAAATGGAACAAAAGAGTTAGGGGTATGCATAAAAGGGACATTCCCAAACATAGGGTTCCCCAAGTGTGGCGACGGAATGAATGGACCATTTTGTGGACCAAAGAAGAAGTTAGGCAGCGAGGGCCTGTTTACCAGATGAGGGTAGGTGGGATTGCTCTGGGCCTTTTCCTTACAAATAGATGGCGGTTGCCTGCCGAGATGGTTATAAAAATACCCCAACGGCCTAGCAATTACTTCAGTCTCGGACTGTGTAATTGAAGCTGCTCTAAGCAGGACCGTAGCCACGTGTTGGGGGTGCTTGAAGTTTATAATCACGCAGTCCCCTCCACCTGTTTTTTTGGTGTTACCTATCCAGTTTACTCTCCTAATGGAGATTATTTGGTCAGCGTAGCCGACTGGATAGCCACAATGACGGTTTAGCCAGGAGATGGTTTTGTTTTTCAAAGAATCTGGTGTCTCATATTCGCTTGGGGACTGAGTGGGAATAGGGACATTAGTTAAAACCACCACGTAAGGTACACAGTCGGGTGGTAGATCAACGGGGCGTCTACAGATCCTAGTAGGCTCCCCGTTTAATCCTCCCAACGTAGAAGTTGGAATTGGCACCATAGGTGATGGTGTTTGTGTAGGGACTTGCATGGGAGTAGATGGTTTAACACCCAATTGATTGCCTATAACCCCATGAGTGGTTTGATTTGAGCAACTCCCTTCCTCCTGTGACAAAGTAGGTGGTGGTCTCTGTGATTTCGTCGATTCTTTATTAGAGTGTTTCCTGGCCGAAATGGAACTGACACTGGTAGAGGCTTGTGCCTGCTCCTTATCCCTAGTTGGAGCTGTAACAGGACCAATTGACTGTTTGATGTCAGCTAAGGATTTTTCCAAATTATCAGCGCGGTTACCCACCATACCCCTTAGCCTGGTTACTTCCTCCTGTAGATCTCCTATCTTAGTTATCAGTGGCTCTATAACCATACTAAGTTTACTAAGAATTATACTTGTTAGTGAGTCAATTTGATCAGGCTTCAGAGAAACATAATTATCAAGATTCGTAGATACTAAATCATTAGTATATTCCACTTGGGTCATGTCCTTTTTTCTTCTGGAGATATGACTACTTCTCTTAGCGACTGGCTTTCTGCAGGCACGCATAAATTTAGATGCCCTCCCAACTTGCTGAGGTGTCCCCTCGGGGTTGTTACCTTGGTCTTCCTCCCCCATTATAGACTGATCTAATACATTAATTGTTTCAGCATTAACACTAGAGGAACTATTGTTAGGATCCACCGGTGCGACCATCTCGTGAGCAGTGTTGTTAAGTTTGACAGGGTTTACATGATTGTTTGCATCAGCGGTAAGAGGATCAACAATAATACTCTTTCCCAATGACTTCCTTCTGTCACTGTTAATTTTGGATACCACTTTAAGTAGGTAGTTATCCGGTAATGTACTTTGAACTGACATTGCAGGGGTTTCAGTGACAGTAATCCGTAGAACTCAATAAAAAATACGTGGGGTAACAAAGGCTTGTACAGGGTTAGTCCTCCAATAGTACTCACAGTTTGTGCCGAGGGGGGTGGCCCGGCCCGGCCTCTTCTGGCCCCTGACGGCCACAGACGGCCCCGCCCTTGTCCCGGGCTTCTCCCGCGCGCGACTCGCGGGGCGAGAGGGGGTGTCAGCCTTTTCACTGGCGCCTCCGGGCGCTGAATCCGCGTCACGGGCGCGCCTCCGCCCCAGGGGCTGCTGGGTAGTGTGGTCCTTCTCGACCGTGCTGCCTCCCGGCGTTTTCCTGCTTTCCTGCCGTTCCCCTCACGGCTCTCGCCCGTTGGCGTACTGCGGTAAGCCTCTGGTGTTCCCCCCTGAGCTCCCGGGGGGTCAGCCTTTTCACTGGCGCCTCCGGGCGCTGAATCCGCGTCACGGGCGCGCCTCCGCCCCAGGGGCTGCTGGGTAGTGTGGTCCTTCTCGACCGTGCTGCCTCCCGGCGTTTTCCTGCTTTCCTGCCGTTCCCCTCACGGCTCTCGCCCGTTGGCGTACTGCGGTAAGCCTCTGGTGTTCCCCCCTGAGCTCCCGGGGGGTCAGCCTTTTCACTGGCGCCTCCGGGCGCTGAATCCGCGTCACGGGCGCGCCTCCGCCCCAGGGGCTGCTGGGTAGTGTGGTCCTTCTCGACCGTGCTGCCTCCCGGCGTTTTCCTGCTTTCCTGCCGTTCCCCTCACGGCTCTCGCCCGTTGGCGTACTGCGGTAAGCCTCTGGTGTTCCCCCCTGAGCTCCCGGGGGGTCAGCCTTTTCACTGGCGCCTCCGGGCGCTGAATCCGCGTCACGGGCGCGCCTCCGCCCCAGGGGCTGCTGGGTAGTGTGGTCCTTCTCGACCGTGCTGCCTCCCGGCGTTTTCCTGCTTTCCTGCCGTTCCCCTCACGGCTCTCGCCCGTTGGCGTACTGCGGTAAGCCTCTGGTGTTCCCCCCTGAGCTCCCGGGGGGTCAGCCTTTTCACTGGCGCCTCCGGGCGCTGAATCCGCGTCACGGGCGCGCCTCCGCCCCAGGGGCTGCTGGGTAGTGTGGTCCTTCTCGACCGTGCTGCCTCCCGGCGTTTTCCTGCTTTCCTGCCGTTCCCCTCACGGCTCTCGCCCGTTGGCGTACTGCGGTAAGCCTCTGGTGTTCCCCCCTGAGCTCCCGGGGGGTCAGCCTTTTCACTGGCGCCTCCGGGCGCTGAATCCGCGTCACGGGCGCGCCTCCGCCCCAGGGGCTGCTGGGTAGTGTGGTCCTTCTCGACCGTGCTGCCTCCCGGCGTTTTCCTGCTTTCCTGCCGTTCCCCTCACGGCTCTCGCCCGTTGGCGTACTGCGGTAAGCCTCTGGTGTTCCCCCCTGAGCTCCCGGGGGGTCAGCCTTTTCACTGGCGCCTCCGGGCGCTGAATCCGCGTCACGGGCGCGCCTCCGCCCCAGGGGCTGCTGGGTAGTGTGGTCCTTCTCGACCGTGCTGCCTCCCGGCGTTTTCCTGCTTTCCTGCCGTTCCCCTCACGGCTCTCGCCCGTTGGCGTACTGCGGTAAGCCTCTGGTGTTCCCCCAGAGGCAAAGTGCCACACTCCCATGCAAATGAAGGAAGATCTTCTTATAAAAGCACTGCGATATATGTGTGAGAGTGCTATTAGTAGGGGACAGACAAGTGTCTGCAGTCCCTTCTGTAATACTATTGTGCCTTGGGAGTGCCCAAAGTGGGCGCACATAACCGTTGCCCCCTAGGGCACAATATATAATATGGCCCCTAATCGCATGTTTCAAATTCAGTAGATTACCAACTATTGGCATTGGAAATCTATTGGATGCATGGGTTTGCACTCGGTGTAGTCTTAAAATACTCCAGGTCCTCTATATTAGTTGATTAAGATGAACAAGCTTCGGCTGCCATAGGGCCTGGTGGCTAGCCCATGTCTTGTAAACCAGCATTGGTAAAGCCAATATGTCTTGCTTTGGGTTTTAGCCATGCTGAACAGCATCCTTGATGCTGTGGAGCATGTTAAAAGAATTACAAATACAAAAAAAAAACTTTTGACACAGATGGACTTGTCAATTTGCAGGCATATGCAGCATGCATGCTCACGCCTGCAAATTGATGGGGGTGCAGAAGCAAAACAGGGGACCTGGTTGGCGGGGAAGCAAAAGGGGGACACGGGTGGCAGGTAAACGACACTGGGGACTGAAAAAACCTGGGAGTAGCAGAGAACAACACTGCGAGACTATAAACACAAAAATAAGGGAGCACAGAGGCACGAGGGTGAGTAACACGGCAGTGGGGGTAGCAACACTGGGGACAAAGCAACACGGAGCTGGAGGTGGAGGCTGAGCACAGAAGCACTTGGAGAAACAGAGGAACACGGACACTGGGGCAGAGAAGCACATGATTAAGACAGCACTAACTCTCAAAGAGTGCTTCCCTAAACAGGAAAAAGTTGCACCAAACCAAAAAAGCAGTGTTAGTGCACAGTAATATATCCATGCTCCTAGGAGGGGGGTGGGGGGCAAATGCCCTCACAAGCCATCAAATAACAGGAAAGCAATTAGAATGATAGTGAGGCAAACCAGTGGTAAACAATGGGCAGGCTCTAAACCCACTGTCAGCTAAGTAAATGTCTAGCAACAAACACACAGTGCAAGTTCTGTCTTAGGCGAAATCTAAAGCATGCATTAACAGGACAACTCCTTTATTATTGACCAGGTTGAATGTCATTCTACCAACAGACAGAATTTCTTCAGTATGTTCAGTGGTAATTATTGTTCCTATACTAGAAAAAGCACCCCAGGAATTATCAGCCCCTTTCAGTGTTTAGCACAACTGCCAAGTTATTTGCAAAAATACTTCTGATCAACTTTATTTTGTAGGCTCACATCAGTAATATTTTCTCTAGGAACGCACCTGGTCTTTGGACAGGGTGCTTAACAGAATACAAGTCTCAGACACTAGCACTGAAGGCTAATTGAGTACTACAGATGTGCTCTAACCTTCATCACTTGCCCTTTTTTAGATTTTAGTGAAACATCCCCTTGCATCAATAGACCTCCACTGTGGATCAAGTCATTACAACTTTGTGCGTCACAATCTTGCAATAAATTGGGGTTGCTAGTTGAGGGAGGTAACACCCTACTCAAGCACAAAAAAACACTCTCCTTGTCAGGTTGAAGTCACAAGTAAATGCTGAATTATCCTGTGCATAACCCTCAGGCAGGCTTTTGATAAGAGGTTTGCATCATTGTTGAAGCTGCTGTTGAAGAGATTCTTGTGATGTAAGGCCCTGTGTTGGAAATGCGTCGCACAGAAGCGGTTCCAATGAGGCTGGGGCCGTGAGGTTGATGCCGAGTCCTTGCACCTGAGGATTCCTAGGAGCGGAGGTGATGCATCAGCTTTGCTTGGGGTTGCGTTGCGTAGCAGAGAATATGAGTCAGTTCCACTGGACCTACAGATGGGATGGCACAGCACCTCCAGGCTCACTTCCAAGGGTCCAGGATTGGGTTGGCACAGCTTGGCAGGGTAGAACTTGAAGTTTCAGAGTCCAGGTGCTGGTTACAAGAGATTAACCCTTGGAGTCACTTTATTTATTATTTCGGTGTCCTTTCCCATTGAAGCTTCACTACCGTACGTGATAGTAGGTAGGAGTCTTGCCCCTATAATGTTCAGAAGTGGACCATATGTAAGGTTACTTAGTGACTTCTGTACAATTCTAAATGCTGCAGTCAGTGCGTTAGCCTTCCGTTGTATATCCTTTTTTTGTAACTGGTAATTACCCTTGTCATCGAAAAGCACTCCCAAGTATTTATATACATCTACTTGTTCCAGTTGGGTTTTGTTCAAGTACCATTTGCTTTTATATCTTATTTTGTTATTCTTGGTGACTACCATAATCTTGGTTTTTGTTTCATTGATCACCATCCCATTTTCCTTGGCGTACATTTGTGTCCGACTGATTAGACGTTGTAATCCAACTTTAGTGTGACTCAGAAGGATGACATCGTCTGCGTACAGCAGATTGGTGATGTGCTTTCCACCTAATTTCGGTGGGTGAGCGTTCAATTCATCCAATATCCCAGTTACATCAGACAGGAACAGATTAAAGAGTAGAGGAGCTAAAACACATCCTTGTTTTAGTCCTTCAGTTGCGGGGATGTCCTTTGATAAGGTCTGTCCATCCCCCATCCTCACCCTAACTCACGAATTACTATATAGGAGACGAATCAGCCTAAGATGAACCGCTGGTATTTTCTGTTCCTGGAGTTTTTTCCATAATAGGTTTCTTTGAACACAGTCAAATGCAGATTTGAAATCTACAAAACATAGATAGAGTGGTTGTTTAGCTTTGATTGACTTATCCATAAGCAGAGACAAAACCAATATATTTGTTATTGTCCCCAAACCTTGTACGAAGCCCGTTTGGTTCAAGGGCAGTATCTTATTTTCGAGTACCCATTCACTAAGATTCGCTAGCAAAATCCTGGCAAACAACTTGGCGTCTGTGCCCTGTAATGTAATCAGCCTGTAATTTTCTGCGAGTGCCCAATTTCCTTTTTTGAAAATTGGCGTGATTAAAGATCCTCGCCATGACTCAGATATAACTTGAATGACTTCTCCATATAGTTTTTCTAAGTACATCGCCCAAAGTTCTTCATTGGTTGGGTTTTTGAGGGATCCGATTGGTTTCTGGGTCTGTGATTTAATCGATGTAGGGTTAGAACTAGGGCTAGGGTTAGGATTTCTATTTGAAGTAGGGACTAGGGTTTTCTATGTTATTGGTTGTTGGAAGTAGGGTGGGACTAGGGCTAGGGTTAGACCTTTAATTGAAAGTAGCGATTAGGGCTTCTGGTGTGATTGGTTGCTGGACTAGGTGTTGGACTGAGAGTAGGGTTAGGCTTTCTATTGGAAGTAGGGACGAGGGCTTCCTGTGCCATTGGTTACTTGGACTTGAGTTGGGACTACTCTATTGGACGTAGAGATCATTGTTTTTGAACTGATTGGGTGCTTGGACTAGGGTTAAGATTGGCTGTAAGGTCCTGGTCTTCTATTGGTTCTAGATTTTAGGTGTAGTGTTGTGATTGGGTAGTGTTAGGGCTAGGGTTACCATTGGGTGAAGGGGTCACCTGATTACTAGGGCTATAAAAGGCCAGGGTTAGGGCATCTCAGCCCGGGCGTGGAGGCTAAGGGTAGAAAGGACAAGGGCAATTGCCTGTTTGAGCCTGTTCGAGACTGACCAGGGCCAGAAATGCTGCCCAGTATACTTACCTCCTTTATGTATCTATATACTTTCAATGTACTTCAGGATCTATATATTTATCACTTTCTTCTAATTTAGCATTTCCAATGCACTACCCTATTTCTCAGCCTATACTTTGCTCAATATATCTTCTAGCCCAACCTTCTGACTCAGTCAGTCAGTCAGTCAATTTCACTTTATTCTGTTTAAGTACAAACCATAAAAGCATACTATAAAACAATTTTACACAGTGAATAAAAGAGCATGATTAAAAACTATTAATACAATAACATATGCATGTTTACAAATAAAACCATTCGTGCTTATTTCATCTTAGAACTACGTTGCTAAAACATACATAATTTCATAGTATTAGTTCAATCTCTTTAGGGTTCTAATAGCAGCAGCAAGGAAGTTGGCAATATTAAACATGTCCCACACATTTGTCAGCATTTGGAGGTTAGGTAAGGCTGGCCTAGCTTGCATGAAACCCTTATTAGCTAGGATTGGGATGATAAAACGCTTCCTAATATCGGTAAGGTGGTCACAGAAGAACATAAGGTGCAAGGTATCCTGCTCGGAAAATTGTCACAGGAGCAGACCCCAAGGTCTTCAACCCTCTTCCAGCCTGGCTTATCACCAATCAAACAATGAAGTTGGTTCAATCTAAATCTTGTCAATAGGAATCAGTGATTAGAATTTGTGACGATACCCAAATATGGTTCCATATGCGGTGCAGTTATCCGCAACTGGTGAGCCCTTACGGTTGTCTTTCCCAGCTCTCTATCTTCTCTATCTGTAGTAGCAATACAGTGGTATGCATCCTTAGCCCATTTTATGTCTGCCTTGGATAATTTATCTGGGTGATTATGAAGTTCTGGTCTACCCAGCTTGTGCGTGAGCTTTTGGACATAATTGAGCCAGGGAATACAATGCCCATAATCGAGTGCCATGCAATCTTTCAGGATTTCATGATTCAATGTTAGGTCTGGGTTTCGCCAGGTCGTTATCCATTTCAGGAGCGGGGCTACTGCAATTTCGTCTTCCACAAAACCGATTCCGCATTCCTGGTGGGCGATGTAGTTGAATGTTGATTGCAGGACAGATAAGAAATTTTTTAGGAACCTGTCCTCAACTGTCTGGATCGCCTTGGGATTTTTGATGCCCCACAAATCTGCCCCATACATTGCAAGTGAAAGGCACTTTGCTCTATATATTTGAAAGAGTGCCTTCATTGGTCTTGCTCCCAATTTCCTGGCAAATCCTCGAACGGCCGACGTGGCCCTGATCATGACATTTTTTTAGGCTAGAATTTGGGTTCCCCAGGTGCCCCGGTCGTCAAATAAGACTCCTAGATATGGGAAGGTGGAGACCTTAGTTAATATGTTCCCTTCACAGTACATAGTTCTCACCTTTACATTTCTCTGCCCAATAGCCATTACATGGGATTTGGCGAAATTCACACCCGGGTCTAGTGAGCTCATGAAGGCTGCAAAGGAATTTAAAAGTAACTGAAGTCCCACCACCGTTCTAGCTAAAAGCGCGACATCATCCGCATATAGCAATGCGAGAATCATGCGTTTCCCTGCACAGGGAATGTCCTTGCTGGAGGCAGTAAAAATGCGATCTAGACTATTAATGTATAATGTGAAAAACAATGGTGCCAGAATGCAGCCCTGTCTGACACCCAAAGCAATCGGTATCCCTTCAGTGCAGTTACCCTGTTGGTCATATCTCACGGTGGCAAATAGGTCCCTGTGCAAATCAGCTAAGAAGTGGACGATGTTTCTATCGATTCCCAAAGTTAGGAGAATAGGCCAGAACTTTGACCTGTTCACTCGGTCAAAGGCCGAGGACAGGTCCATTAAGCCCAGGAAGAGTGTTCCCTTCTTTGCCACTGTGTATTTTCCTATTAATAACTGCAGGTTTAGTTATTGGTCTGTAGTGCCCATCCTTTTTCTGAAGCCATACTGCGCTACAGATAATGAGCCCGTCTCCTCCAGCCAACCAGTTAGTTGGCTGAGCACAACCCTTCCCAGTACCTTTACAGAGGAGTCTATAAGTGATATCGGACGATAACAACTTGGGTCCCCTCTATTGCTTTTCTTGAAAATTGGTACTATTACTGATTTTGCCCATGTATTTGGCAAACCCAATTGACAAGCATTTACAATCACGTTGTACAAAATTTTTGACCATGTCTTGATGTCTGATTTATAGAGGTCTACCGGAACCCCATCTGGTCCCGGTGCCTTGTTGCTCGTCATTTGAGTTATCGCTATTAATACATCTGACTCTGTGAAGGACAAAGTATATTTTTAAATTTTAAAAACAGGGTCTGCAGGATTTCATTCCCCCTCATATACCTGCTTAAAGTGTCTATGCCAGCCTTCCTCCTGTATCCCACAATCAAGCTCACTGTTTTTAGTATCTTGAAAGAAGGGCTTCTTTACCACCGCCAAAAGTTTGGCACTATTTTTCCCCACGTCAACAGACAGGAGCTCATTCCAGGCATCCTCCCTGATTTCTTTTTACCTCTTCCCTAATCTCTCTTTGTATATTTTCCTAAGAGTTGCGATCTTTGTTTTGTCTGGGGTACGGATTTCAATGCTACCAGCAACTTACCATGGGCTGCTGAGCAGTTGTGGTCAAACCACTTCTCCCCTGTCCTTTCCCGGCCCCTGCCTAAGATTTTTAGGTCGCAACTAATCTGATTACAGATAGTAGTGTAGACCTTCAGGACCTCGTTATCTAGTTTGCCGTCTGTAAGGCAAAGGGAGATTTCGTGCCCAACCTTTGCCCGTAGATTTTCGTGGAACTCCTTGGGCACCACCCGGCACCATTTTAGTCGTCGGGCCTGGTCAGTGGGTCTTATGTCTAACTTAGCAGCTGTTGTATAGATTTTGCCCTCTTTCTTTAAGTCATCTTCCAATGTCAGCGTTACCGGGTTGTGGTCACTATAGGTTGACCAGGAAACACTGTATTGGGTTACCCTGCTTGCCACAGCGGTACTTACAAAAATATAATCGATGGTTGAACCCTGACCATTTCCTCTGAAGGTTGAAATTGCCCCCCTTGATTGTCTTGGGGAAGTCAGATCATTGCCCACCAACAATTCCTCCAAATAAGACCCCGCTGGGGTATGCTCAAAGTGTGTGTTCTCTTGTTCCGCTGGTCCCAAATAGTCCTAAACATAACAGTTTTTTATACAGGAATGAACATTAAAATCACCCATTACTATAACCGAATAACAGCTTACAATATTTTTACTATATGAATCTAAAAAATCATGAAGACTGACTAAGTGCTCGTTAAAATAGGCCTTATCAAAGGAATTATAAAAATTGACTAGTAGCCAAATACCAGCGGCTTTACTTGAGAGTTGAACAGCCAGACAGTAGGGTGTTCCAGTTTCTACCAAGGTATAGATTCCCTGAATTTTCAGGGAGATTAGAGTTAAGAGCCCTCCCTTCGCCCTTCCCATGGGGGATGCTACTGCCGGTGAGCAAAACGCAGCATATCTATCCAGGAGAAAGGTGTTTTTGGTGTCCCAGGTTTCCTGAATCCCAATAATGTTGCACTCTATAAGGCAGGAACTCCATTTTGGGTCATTTAATTTGGAATTTAATCCCGCAATGTTCCAACTAAGACACCTGGTCCCTGCCTGGGTAACGCTAACTGGCATACACGATGAAGCGGCCCCCTCAGTGGCTGCTGTCCCACTAGACGGCGTGAGCTCATCTGCTGCTGGATGGTCCAGTCAGTCATTTTTAGACTCATATCTATTTTGTGTGGGAATATAGAAGTCATTTATGACCTGTCCTTTAAACTTGCTTCTGGCCAGCCCTTTATGTTAGAGTGGTTAAGTCATTTGTGGCCTGCAAGCTAGGCTCTCTTCTGGTCAGCCTTTGGGCTAGGGTAGGGGGATAAAAATAACCCAATGGAAGGATGTTAATGGAATCATTGTGTATCCTACATGAGCCTGCCTGTCTCAATATGTGGTCCACCAGTTGGGGAGAGGAGAAATTTACCATGACACAGTCCCCCGGCAAATTTTTCTTGGTTTTCCCCACCCAGGCCACCCTTCTTGCCATCTTAAAGTTCCTTGAAAGGTGTTATCCTAGAACTGTTTTTGTATTCAAATGATGGAGTGCTTTGTTTTTTAGTGACGTCCAATGTTCTACCCCATCATTAGATATTTTGGGAACGTTAACCAATATAATGGTTAGGGGCAGGCCTCAGGGGGAAGTAAGAGTGGTCGCTCGTGCGATGGGCCACTATTTGTAGGGTCAGATCTCCCCTGTGGACCCATAGGTCTAGGGATTGCTCCTGAATGGTTGTTTAAAGGCGGGACACTATTATTGATAGTTAAGGCAGGCTGGCCCACGGGGGGTTTACTAGGACCTGGCCGTGTTGGAATTGTATCATGACTATGACCAACATTACTTTTCCCTCTAACAGATGGAGCAGGTTGATCTTTGAGAAGCCGCTCCTCGAGGACCTCAAGTCTATGGTCTATCAAAACCAATTTATCCACAACAGGGGTGATTAACGCTCGCAACCTGTCCTCCAGTAGATTCAATAGCTCTAGTTTGAGACCCCCCCGTGGTATCATGTGTAACATGGGTGGTGGAATTAAACCCCCCTGAATAACAGGCATGGTCACTTGACTAACTACTATGTCCTGTTGGGACCCCGACCCAGATGCAGAGTTCCCTATCCTTGCCTGTTTGCACCAAGTCTGCTGCCTTTGGGGGCACTATTAGCCTTTCTTTTCCCTGATGGGTCCCGGTTGGTGGGGCAAGTAGTGGCCCTTAACTGCCTGATGCGGGTTTTATGGGGAGAAGGTAAGGTGCACGCTATGGGTGTGCTCAAGCTAGTGACCAGTGCTGTGGCCCTTTGGGGGGTGACCGTGTGTGCTTGTGGGGCACCCTGCAGTTTGTTTCCACCACTCATAGCGGGGGTGTCAGCCAGGTTCGGGAGTGAGGACAAAGGGTCGATTGAGAGTCTCCTTTCTACAAACTCAATCTCCTTTCCCACTTCAATAACGGCCTGTTTCAGATAGGCATCCAGTGTCCCAATAGTCCCTACCCCCCCTTTACGAATCACTTTACTCATGTCACTGAGATCGATGATTATACTAATAGTGCTTGGAATTCCCTCCAACGCTGGGATCTATAAAAGTGTACACCTTAATAAAAATCAGTTAGAGCAACAGATCACTTAGCTTGCAAAATGTCCCCAGTCCGTAATCGCAGGTTACAGGAGGGTGGCCCAGCCCGGCCTTGTCTGGCCCCGGATGGCCACAGATGGCCCCGCCCTTGTCCCGGGCTTTTCCCGCACGCTCCCTGGCCCAAAGGTCAAACTTAAGGCGTCATTGGGGGGGCGGTGCCTGAGCCCTGCTGCAGGTGTGGGCTCAGGGTGACTCCTGGGAGATGTAGTCCATGGGGCATTAAGTGCGCGTGGACCTTGCGCAGCGTCCCAAGCCCCTCAGGGAAGGAGAACACATGATCCGTGCAAGATGACAGAGAGGAGGGAGAGAAGGGAAAAGTGCTCCCTCCCGCAGCAAACAACCAACTTGCTATCCTCGGCGCTGCGGCACCCCAACCTTCTGACTCATCTCAAACTTCTTTCTACTACTCTTTCCAATCCACTACTCTATCTCTCATCCTATACATCTATCAATATATCCTCTACATACACTCTCTCATTTATCCCAAACCCTATACCACTGCTATGATCCCCAAAATAACCCTTTCTAGACTCTCTCCGACTTACCCGTTCTTGCATCATCTGACACCTCTTTTACTATGCCGATCCCCTAAAAAAACCTTTCTAAACTCTTCCCTCTTTTCTACCCCTCCCCAACCCTTCTCAATCCAAATAACTGACTAACATATCCACCACTAAAATTACTTTTCATGTTTCACCATACTAATTCAACACTAATCCTGATGGGTTCCAGAGTAGCGTGCTACTGGCGCTTCAAAACCCATCAGGGGTAGCAAGCGCTATATAAATACAAATCTCTTTCCCTCTTCTATCCCACCACCTACCCTTCTCTACCCAACTAACTGAATAACATATCCACTACTAAAATTACTTCATATTTTGCTAGACAAATTTTCCACACTAATCCTTTATGGGTTCCGGAGTGGCGTGCTACTCACCAGAAAAGCGCTTCAATACTCATCAGGGGTAATAAGTGCTATATAAATGCAAACCTTTTTCCTCGTCTATCCTTCTGCTATCATTCCAAATCCAAATAATTGACTAATCTATCCACCACTTAAAATGTACTTGCATATTTCACAATGCTAATTTAAACACTAATCCTCTATGGGTCCCGGAGTAGCGTGCTACTCGCCGAAAAAGCACTTCGACGCCTCGTCAGGGGTAGTAAGCGTTGTTTAAATGTAATTACAATACAATACAATAGCTCTAACTCTAAAAAATGTGAGTTCTACTGCATTGCAAATGCTTTGGATTGTTTGGGGTATGAAGCTTGGATGTATCACAGTCCCTAAGACTTCAGTGATATAACATCAACGGCAGCAACTCCACTCTGAAAAGTGTTCCAGCACCAGTGGGTGAACCTGCCCGAAAACAGTTCCAATATGGCTGTGCCTTTAGTTAGCATTAACAGAACATGCACATCAGTACAGACTTGACCCTGTGAATTTAAAAAAAACATGGCATGCCGCAACGGTAATACCAGCAATGCGTTCAAGATTACAGCTGCCAGACATACTTGGGCAACATATGGAATTGACACGATTGGAGCATTGTTTCTGAACTAGCACCTTCTGGAACTTGAGACACTAGTACAAGATTCGAATGTTCTAGGCAGACAATTCCTCACTGAGCAGAAAATCAAAAGCTCACTGCATGGTTAATGGTATGTTCCATCAACTGGACCACCTACACATGCAGTTCTTCAAACATTGCATATTATGAGCAGTAGTAGGCGTCTAATTAAGTGCCTTTAGAGCGCTTTCATGCAGCACACAGATGTATACAGTAAACTGCACACACAATGGGAAGCAGATTCATCTAGGCTGTTAAATGACTAGGGGCCATATTATCAAGAACAGTGATAACAATATCGCCGCTTTAGCGGCAGGAAACTGCTGCTAAAGGAGCGATAAGGGGCTTGATAATTCCTACAGAAGCCCTGCTCCTGGTGTGAGCCTGGGCTTCTATGGGAATTCACATGGGCATATTATCAAGCCCCTTAATGCCCCTTTAGCAGCAGTTTCCTGCAGCTAAAGCGGCAATAATGTTATCGCCATTCTTGATAGTATGGCCCTTAGAAAGGAAAAACATTCTTATTTACCTGCAAAAGCTATTGCATATGTAAACATATTCATTTTAATTTCTTAAAGAGAGCATATTTTATGCCAGAGAGAATTAGCAGGATTTACCCCGGAGCCTTCCCTCATTGCTCACGAAGTAGTTCAATTGAACCTGAGCTCCCTCATTTACTGTGGTCCTATGCTTCTCTGTTGCTATACTGTGACTGGAACAAAACTGCATTCCCAGGCATAACTGGTTATGAAGTTCTTAAACATTGAAGGAGCACCACTGACAGGACAAATCTTCTAAGAAAGTAATTATAATGGCAACATTACTGGTAAGTAGAAATATAACTTTGAACCGGAAAACTGCCAATCCTCCTTTCACCACAAGATGGCAGGCAGTAGCTGTGCAATGGCTAGAAGTCGAAAGCAGACATTTACACAGGGAAGAACGTGCGGAAGTATGAAAAACCTTTGTAGCCCAAAGGGGAAAGGATGCAATGTTGGACGTAGTGATAACCCATTACAACAAGCACAGCGCAAACGCTGTGCATGCAAAACCTTGAAAAATGCTTCCCAAAAATCTGATGGAAACAGTACTTGGTTGCCGGAAAACTGATAGGAGAAGAACACAAGGAAAACACGAGGAACAGGAAACAGAATGCTACGGCCAATGGAACCATAGGAAAAATAATCGGCAAACACAGGAACCAATGAAATGCAAGGAAAGCAAGGGGTGGGATGTAACCCCTTTTTAAGATTTATATTAAATACAATAGATTTCACAAGCACAGTGCTGTGCAGGCCACACTTAAAAAAAGCTTCCTCATGAAAGAGAGAAAAACCTTAACATTTGCACAAAATAATCTCTGCAAAAGTAGTTTTATTAACTAAGTCAGAAATCATTGACAGAAAAAGGAACCAAGGTGTGCCGCCTCCAAAAAGTGTTGAGTTAATTGGTTTGGTTTCTGGGGCTGTGTGGGGCATGAAGGATGCTGTACATAGGAATTCACAATGAGAATAGAGAGGGTGGGCAGTATGAGGCGGTTTGGTAGACAACTTAACAGTCAATTTCCCTGCCTTTGGATTTGTCTCCTGACTTACCTTGAATATAAGTTGTGACAGCACACATTGATGTCGTAAGTACGGTTTGCAAAACTTGTTTCGTTCAAGAAAGACTGGCACATCACATCGTCTCTGGGAACAAACAAAATTCCTACAAAAGTAAAAAAAATATTATTTAAAAAAATCTCAGTCATAATCTTAAACACTGGTATGGTCAAAAGTAACAAACTATGATACAACAGTAGCATTTCTCAATAGCACTAAAAACTATTGACTGGCCTCAGACTACGGCATCAGGACCCGCTCTGGCAGGCCATTATTTCTTTTGGGAACTCATATTAAGGAACTACTTTTCCATTCATCTGGGAGCAATATATTTCCATTAACTTTAATATTTAAATGCTGTATTTGATTTTATATTCAAGGAGATGGAGGTGACCAATTTTGTTTGGCACTTTGCCAGTTTGCCAGAAGCTGCAAATTCAAGGTTCCAGTCCACGCTACAACATTGGGCCAGATTTCGAGTTAGTGGAGGGGTACTCTATCATAAATGTGACAGATATCCTGCTTGCCATACCACAGCTGCACATATTTTAATACACTGGTAACAGGACGGATGAGATATCCATGTCCTCTGCGATGGGGTATCTGCCCACAAAACGCTAAATCATTCCTATTGAAAGAAGTACAGTGAAGAAATGACAGCAGAAAGAAATAGTCAAATTCAAATTCAAATTCAAAGATGCTTTATTCGGTTTGTAAGGAAAATACAACCATATAGCAACAGACATAAACATTTACACAATACTAAAGCAGGCTACCATAAAAACAATGTAACAAGATAGCGCTCAAAATGAAAACATTTAGCAGCATTAATAGTACATAATCATTAGGCCATTCGAAAAATGCATTTAACTGTAATATTGACAATTATACGACCTTTAATTGTGTGCAAATATGCAGTTAAAGTGCTAAGTATCGTCTCTATATTAGTATATGTGCAAATTGGCAATTCAAGAGAAAAATTCGGCAGCATCCTTCCTAAAGTGCAATATGCAGTTAGCAGCACCTAGCCTGGCTATTCACAGGGAATGATGATAAGTGGAACAAAGTGCAAGTGCTAGGCCATTCCAACGGTGAATGTTATACAATAGCAGCAATTAATCCAACAAACATATGTGTGCAAATTAGCATAAGAATACATGATGTCAACAGCATTTTGTTTTAAAGTGCATAGTACATTTAGCAGCTGGGAAAATTTATGTAATAATTGATTTTCTTACAAAAATACATTTTAAAATATAAGTGGCCACATAAAAGCATACATCTGGGGACTCTAGATTAAACACTAGTTTCATTGCTGTTTGTAAATGATGCGTATTATATTTTAAAAAGATGGGTTTCAAATAATATTTCCTAAAAGAGGTATAAAATGTACAAGATAACATAAAGTGACACGTGCTCTGTTTTGATTTGCCATCACATGGGCATAAACAAGTTCCAGGTTTTTTAGGCACAGGGAAGGCCACAAGGTGATGCACAATTCCTAGGCGGAGACAGGTTAACACAAATCGATGGGAGGGAATACTAACTGTTACAAGGTAAAATTGGAAACCTGCGTTGATGTTATATTGTTGATAGAGATTGAATGTGCTCTGTTTATTATATTTTTCCATCCTAGTCTCTGCTGTATATTTCAAAAACGAGACCTTCAACTCCCGCTTTGATAATATAGGATCCATTATTAAATCATTAAAAATATCCAGACCATACAATGTTTTATACCAATGATGTATATGGTTCAGCCAAGGGATATTCGATCGGTGATCAAGTTTAATACAATCAGTTATTACGTCCTGCGTAAACTTTGTCTCCTCCTTTACCCATATTGAACACCATAAGGACAAGGGGCGGAGAGCAATTAGATCATTACCATAATACAAATCTAGTTCCTTGTGTATTAACTCCGTTGAAGCCGTAGCTGGGGCGCTGATTAATCTTTTTAAAAACACATTCTCCTTCCCCTGGACGGATTTGGCACTCTGTGCATCGTACCCCCATACTCCGGCCCCATATATAGCTGAAGAAATACATCTGGCGTTAAAAAAGGGTTAGCATTTCATGAATTCTGCGATCCCCTAATTTAGCAGCAAATCTAAAAATACAATTTGTATTCCTGGCCATTTTAAAAAGAACACTTTTTTGTTCATTTATCCATTTCCCGTCTCCTGAAAAGGTGATGCCTAAATAACAGAAACTGTTAACAGATTCTAATCTCCCCCCTTCTAAAAAAAAGGGCTTGTGTTTTCTTGGTTTCTTACCACACACCATGGTAACCGTCTTCCCTTTATTAATTTTCAATTTCCTGTTTTCAATAAATACGTGGAATTGATTAATTAATTGTTGCAGTCCATTGTGGGTCCTAGAGAGGAGGACCGCGTCGTCCGCGTATAAAAGGACTGGGATAGGGTTACCATTTATAGTTGGTGCATCTGCATTAATCATTCTGAAAGTTGTATCAACATGATTAATGAAAAGAGAGAATAGTAGGGGGGCGAGTACGCATCCTTGACGGATGCCTCTCTTAACTTCAAAGAAAGGGGTGCACTCACCATCAGTTCCAAACCTTACTTTGCTTGATAGATTATTATACAAACGGGCAAGCTGATGGATAATTTCAGTGGGGGCGCCCATTGCCAGTAATGTGGGCCAGAGCAGTGCGTGTTCCACCAGATCGAACGCGGAACTCAAGTCGGCAAAGCATAGGTAAAGATTACCAGGTTTAGCTTTAGTGTACTTGCCAACTATGAGTTCCAGGTTCACGCACCGCTCCATTGTACGTATTCCCCTACGGAACCCATACTGCACTGGGGACAGGATGTTTTTCTCCTCGGCCCAGGCTTCCAGTCTCACTAATAGGGCTCGACTAAGGATTTTAACTGTCGAGTCCAAAAGTGAGATTGGACGATAATTCCGTGCCTCTGACCTGGATCCTTTTTTGTAGAGGGGTATAATGATTGGCCCCATGTCAGTGGCAAATTATCCTCCACCGCTGCATCAAAATAACGGGTTAAGATTGGGGCCCATAATAATATTTCATGTTTATAAAAGTCCATGGGTACCCCATCGGGCCCAGGTGCTTTACACCCCTTACTGTTTTTAATTGCCTCTGTCACTTCATTTAAAGTTAAAAACAACTGCATTTTCTTCCATTTAAAACATAAGGTAGACCCATCTGGATTAAATCAGAATTAAAAATCTCAGAGAAATGTGCAATCCATGCAAGACAGCTGACGTGGGAACTGACCTCAGGAATATTATCATTCTTTCAGAATGGGCCATTTATAGTTTCCCAAAAGAGTTTATGGTTTTTAGTTGCAACGGCCATATCAAGTTTATTCCAGGCATCGTTCTGTAACTCCCTTTTCCTAGTGGACAAGGCCAATTTATAATTAATACGTTCTTCTCTAACTCTTTCTTTATCTCTGGGTTTAACATCAAGTACACTTTTTAACCTTTTCAGAGTCTTGGCACAATGTTTGTCAAACCACACAGTTTTATTTCTTTTAATCCGTCTGTTTCTTTATAACAAGGAATTTTCAACTGTGCATGTAATTTTCATAAAATTAAAGAGGACGGCAGACGCTATCACATTAGGTGCAAGGCAGTATTCAACCTCTCTGGTACATTTACAAATAATATCCTTCGTTAATTTGTTAGGGTCAATTTTAGTCCATTTAATTCTCGTACCATTTGGTCTCACAGCAGAAATCCCGTGGACAGATCTACCGTGCACAACGGTTTTTGGGCCCCAGCTCATTAACTCCACTGAAATGCTGTTGTGATCACTCACAGGCTGCTCTATTACCCAAACATTGGAGAAAACCGAACCATTAGACACCAAAATATGGTCAATATTAGAATGGGCATCTCTCCCCCTAAATTATATTTCAGTATTTTTGTTTTTTTGGAAAGAAATAGTCATGATAGGAGATATGTGCAAACCAACAACCTCCTGATGTTACAAACCAACAACCTGCTGACTCGGTGATGTACATAATTGTGCAATCTACTCAGCAGTGCAGCCAGAATGACAGCACTGGAGAGTACATGTAAAACTGTATATAAACACACGGGGCTGTACTATAGAAGGTGACCCATGGTCACAACAGTCAAGTACGCCTATCCGTGGTGCGCCTGGGGCACTTCAGTATTACAAAGGTGTTGCAGATGTTTGCTAAGCTCCTTCTATATTATAGATTAAGTCAGTGCTAAATGTGTGATCACAAAGGGGATTGCCCTCATTTGCATTGGGGCACCATTCTGTCTGTTGCTTTGCACCTGCTTCATATTACAGAAGCAAGGCGACTCTCAGGAGGTGCATTGACTGTGTGCCACAAAGACGTGCCGGACAGTTAGAGAGTACCCCGCGAGTGCCTCCTTAACTGCCAGTCAGAAAACCAAAGCAGACCTGAGAAAATGTTCAAACCTACCCCTGGTCCGTCCATCCACCCACCCGTTCATCCACCCACCGACTCATCCGTCGATCCATGCATCCCCTCTCTTTTCTTCTCGCTCTCTCTGATCTCTTCCATCCCCTCTCTCTTTTTCCTTATGCTCTCTTTCCCTCCTCTCTGTCTCTTTGCTTATGACCTCACTGTCCCGGCTGCAATAAACTCCTACGAGCCCCTAGTTGCCTTCAAAAATCGGCCTGCACTGGCTCTGGTCCGAACCAGCACTTTTGAAA
Source organism: Lissotriton vulgaris (assembly GCF_964263255.1). Lineage (NCBI taxonomy): Eukaryota > Metazoa > Chordata > Amphibia > Caudata > Salamandridae > Lissotriton > Lissotriton vulgaris. The sequence goes on from NC_141688.1 coordinate 1,421,616, forward strand.
GTGACCAATGAGATAGACTGTCAGTCTGGCCTAGACTTCTCAGGTATCCCTCAGCAGGCAGATGCAGTCGCTCACTGCACCTGCCTGCACGGGGATTTCCACCCCCCTTTGAATCTCAGCCAAGTGGATGCCTGTACAGTGAAAAGCAGAGTGGCAACTACAAAGAGACAGTCTGTCTTTCACCAATGAGCTGTTTCAGTACAGGCGCAAGTTCACTCCTGCTGCATCGGGAACGGTGCATTCACTCGAGGTCACTCCCAAGAGCATCTAGTTAGCGGTGTGCTGAGGCAGTGCACCCTACATCTAATACAGGGCCTGGTATAATTCATTGGGCTGAACAAATCCTTAAACAAAATTATCGACTGAGTTCACATGAGATCATTACTGGCCAGTGAGTCCAAGATGCTGCAAATTTAATCAATTAAGCACTATTTATAACATCGATTGGAGGTTTTCTAGTGAATTGCATCGTTCTTAAACAGTTAGGGTCAAAATGCCAATAACTTTGTGGAGAATTCCTGGTCTGAACCTTTATGAAATGTACCTAGGAAGGAATAACAGCACTGTGATATATTTTAAATACTTGTTTTTTAGAAATATGTTGAAAGGCAGGTAGTAAGGGAGGAACCATGCATTTCAACATGAAGGGGTAGGTGTAAGTATATTTTTAAAGAATAACGACGTATGGAAGGGTCTTTGGGGAATTGTTTAATGACTGAAGACACCTCCACTCCCCAATCACAGTATAAACAACTAATTGGAGATGTTCAGTCAATTGTGAGGGAACAAGAAATGCTAAATGCTGCTGCGGAGTAGGGACCCACTAAAGGAAAGGAAGTTTGCCCATCACCTGGCTAGAGGAAAGAGTCCATCGGCCCACCCTTACTGGCGGAGAATCGTCATATGGAGCTCATTAGGACATTAGCTTTAGCCAGGAGATAGTCAGTATAGTTTTTGTACTATCAGGCTATTTTAATTATGACACTTGGACAATCTTGAATAAACATATTTTTTGCCAAGTAGCCATTTTTAATTTCTCTCACACACTTTAGCACTGCACTTCACTTGAGTCCACTTGGTTTGAACATCCACCTTGGTGAGATGGCACAGGAGCATGGGGACAGGTACCCAGCAGGGCCTAGTAGCTCAGGGCTGTGGGCCTAGACCTAGTTCTCCTTGAGCTCCATATGACGATTCTCCGCCAGTAAGGGTGGGCCGATGGACTCTTTCCTCTAGCCAGGTGATGGGCAAACTTCCTTTCCTTTAGTGGGTCCCTACTCCGCAGCAGCATTTAGCATTTCTTGTTCCCTCACAATTGACTGAACATCTCCAATTAGTTGTTTGTAAGTATATTTTTAGGCAGTTTGAGAGTGGTTTACATGAGCACCAGATTATATAGCATCGGTAACGAGTAAGCAATGTATTTGAAATTGATGCCACATGTGAGAGGCAGCTCGGGGGCTAGTAGTGTTGAATGAAGCACGGCGGGCTGCCTTCTCAGCGCTCCTCCCAACAAGGTTTGGACCGAGTCCGGCCAGCTGGTGATGGCTGGGAAGTGTTATCCCAGTCCTGGAGGGGAACATGGAATGCAGGAGATTACTGTACCGCGCCCACTGTGGAAAGAAGGTAGGCTTTTTGTGGGACTTTAAACTTTTCTGACGGATTGGAGATTAGTGCATGCATTGTATGCCCTACTTCTGCACTGCTACTTGGTAAGCCTAGGTCTTCTTCATTTTATATTTGAGGGGTTGATCTCTCTCTCAGGCAGTAGACTTCATCATGTCTGAGAGCGTTTATTGCAAGAGACAAGTTATTTCTTCTTCTTCCTCTGCGCATGAGGGGCAAATTCCTGTTAAGGTCGTTAACTCTCCGGGATTGCCTCAAGCTCCACCTGATACTTCTGTACTGCTTACTGAAGAAGAATTACAATTTATGATACAGGATGCAGTAGCTAAAGTTCTCCGGGATCGAGACAAAAAGAGGGGTTCTAAACCTCAAGATATTTCCTCATCACATCAGGATGCACCTTCTACTTCGTCTGGGAAGTTTACAAAAAGAGAAGAGGTGCCAGAGACTTTAGGACATATCAGCCATAACCAAGGTAACGAAGATGTGCTGTCTTCTCAATATGTCAAGCCGCCAGATATGTCCATGCCTTTTCACTCTAACTAACGTAAAAGATCTGGAGAATGGAAGGAGCCTGATCGTACGTCTGTGCTTAGATTTCTGCAAAAACTCTACTCTCTGGAAGATGCAATTAACTCTTTACCAGACTCTCTCAAAACTTACTTAATTCTGGCAACTCTTATTAGGTGTACACCTTGAATCCTGAAGATTATTCTCCTTTTCACCACATTGACAAGAAAGTGAACAGTGCTTTGAAAAGAGCTTTTTCGGCACAAAATCTATCCTCGAGATCCACCACTTATGCTGCATTTAGTGCACAGCCTTTGGTAACTGACTTTGAGGGATTGGCCACAACTATTCAGGCTGACATCGACTGTTCTGCTCTCTTGCTGGCGACGGAGCAACAGGCCAAGTACATAGAGCAGATATCTTTTGAGCAACCTCAGTTGCAGTGGGTTCCTTGGTGGCGGTGAGGCTGTAGGAAGTATAATCCAATGTTGTCTTCAAAGTAACAATCCAAGAACAGTAATAGTTGTAAATTGGATTTATTCCGTAAGTAGGACCACTACATGACACATCAAGCGTAGGGCAGTAACTGAACAGTAAAGTCACTAGACTGAAAGATGCACCATAACAATTCCAGAATATAGAATTTTACAAATACAAACCTTCCATAAAGAAGTGCTCTCTCTACACACCCCTCTCCTTATAATAAAAAAAAAAACAAACAAAAAATAAATAAATAAATAAATAAAATACATTCAATATTAAACAAAATCATCAGAACGAAAAGGATTTTTGACACAAGAACTGCATCTACTTGGTGCATGATCCCCAGAATTCCCAACCAAATTTTCTACATTTTTAACATTTTGACGAATGACAGCATTAGAATCACCACCACCAACATTCAATGAAGCATGAGAAGAAGTAGAATGCACAATATCATTTTTCTGAGCCAGATTTTCAAAATCCAGCCAACTAGAATCAGTTTGTTTAACAGATCTGTCACAAATGATTTTCGCCTTAACTTTCGTAATCTTGACCACAGCATTTGTGTTCCACCAACCACGACCCTGCAGCATCAGAGCCATCTTAGAAACTTTTAAAACTGTGGCAGGCGCTGAAAACTTCGATTCACCTTTCGTAACTCTTATAGGTTTTTTAATGATCATCCAATGCCCAGGAGACAACGAAGTAATTTTAACATGTTTTCTTAAATCAAAATTTTTCTTATATGTTGCTTGTTTAAGTTCAACCTGTTTTCTAACTTTGTGAATATCCAAACCAGGACTTTTCTCTCCAACTTTCCCTTTCAACCAACCAGGGTTAAGAGAAGAAACCGGTTTTCTTCCCCTGAGCAAAAAATAAGGAGAGACATCCGTGGTAGAATGCGGAGTAGTGTTGTAACTCCAAACTTTTTCACAAAGATACTTGCAAAAATCCAAATTATTAGTAACAGCTGTTTGAACACCTTCCTTCAACAGACGGTTAGCCCTTTCAACCAGACCATCGGACGAAAGACTATATAAAGGTACTAACACATGTTTAACCGAAGCACCATCTAAGAAATTCTCCAATTCACTGGAAATAATATGAGAACCATTGTCTGTTACAATTTCAATAGGCAAACCTTCCACCATGAATAAACGTTGCAGAAAAGAAATTACAGAAGAAGAATAAGGCCTCTTAACAAAAGAAAAATAAAGCCACTTTGAAAAGTAATCAATGATTATAACCAAATATTTATTCTCAGAACTAAGCAAATTAAAAGGACCTGAAACATCCAAGCCTAATTTTTGCCAAGGACCAGCCGGCCAATCAACAGGGCACAAAGGTGAAGTAGATAAACGCCAATGCTTATCAGAACATAAACATTCTGGACACTTGTTAACAAAGTCCTTCACCTGTCCATCAATTCCAGGCCACCAGTACAAATCCTTAATTTACCTGACAGTGCTTGAAGTCCCTAAATGCCCCTCATGAGCAACTGAAATGATTTTAGAACGAATACCTTCAGGAGGAACCACTTTGTCTTCACTCACTAAAACATTGTCTACTATAGACAAATCCACAGCCACCTGAGCAAAACACCTATCTTGCATTGACAAACTTCTATCACAGGGCCAACCGTGCACCAAGAATTTTTTAACCCTGCTGAGACAAGGGTCATTGTCATCTGCAGCTAACCAGTCAACCTCAGAAAGCTTACCACCTTCAGCCAAATCAGATATGGTAAAAACAACATCAAACTCATTACTTTTCACCTCAGATACAGCATCCGTGACTTCTAAAGGGATACGAGACAAACACTCCGCCCTGACAGTTTTTCCACCTGGAATGTATTTTATGTCAAAATTATACTCTTGTAATCTAACCAACAATCGGACCAGCCTAGAAGAAGCTCTACTAGAAAAGCTATCCCCTAACATATAAATCAAAGGCTTATGATCAGTGAAAAGCTGAAAACGAGAGCCCCAAAGGTACATGCGGAATTTCTCAACAGCCCAGCAGCATCCTAAAGTCTCACATTCTATTGTGCTATAGTTAGAGTCAGCACCATTTAAAACTCTAGAAGCAAAGTCTATAGTGTATTCTTGACCTCCAATCATTTGGCTCAACACGGCTCCCAAGCCTTTTGAACTAGCATCTACTGTGACAATAGTCATCTCTCCATGAGAAAAAGCTCTAATAGCAGGTGCATCCAATATCAATTTTTTAACATTAACAAAAGCTTCTTGCGTACTAGTTGACCAAATGTATTTAGCATGTTTTTTCAGCAAATCACGGAGGGGTTGTACAATTAAGGCATATCCCTGCACAAAACAAGCATAATACTCGCTGAGTCCCAAGAATGCACCCAAAGCATCCTTATCCTGAGGCCTTGGTGCATCCTTGATAGCATTAATTTAAGATATCTTAGGTTATATACCCTCAGCCAAAATATTGTGACCCAAATAATCAACACAATGAGTAACACATTTACATTTCTTCTTGTTAATAGTCATGCCAACACTCTCAAGCTTTTGTAAAACACATTCAAGAATTCTATAATGAGATTCAAGAGAGGCAGAATGAACTAAAATGTCATCCTGAAATGCCTGTATGCCATTAATATCAGAAAACAATTTATCCATAAGACAATGGAACACGCTGGCCGCGGAAGCCAGTCCAAACGGCAAGCGTTTGTACATAAAAACTCCGAACGGACTAACAAACGTAGTTAGGTGTTGAGAGTCCTTTGCAAGGGGAATCTGGTGGTAAGCAGATTTTAGGTCAATAGTAGTAAAATATCTGCTACCACCCAAATTCGCCAGCAATTCCTGAATTCTTGGCAATGGGTGGCAATCTACCAGAATATTACGGTTTAGTGCCCTCAGATCAGCACAGAGACGAATCTCGCCAGAACTCTTCCGTGCCACGACACTAGCCAAGACCCACTCAGATGATTCCACAGGAGTTATGATGCCTTGAGAACATAATTCTGAAAGCATTTTTTTAAAATCACCACGAGCAGACAACGGGATAGGTCTACACTTCTGAATACCTGGAATGGCATTATCCTTAAGAATAATTTTGTGCTGAAAACAATTAACTAAACCAACTTTGGCAGAGAAAACTGAAGAATATTTAACCAGTAACTGCGACAAAATAGGGTCATCAGGTGTTAATGGAACCTCATCCGAAATGGAGAGAAAAGGAAATTCTCCCAACACAACAGGATCTGCATGCCCAGGTTTAAGGATAATTCCCAATTTGGCTTGATCCTGCCAACCTAAGATATTGCGGCCATTAACCGCCACATATACCTTGGTGTAAATCTGTCTTCCCCTGAAATTGGCAGAGTCTGAAAAATAACCACACATGGTGATATTGAATTCACCAAACGCTTTTGGATTAACGCCTGCAGGCTTGAGTAACACATTGCACCAAAATTTCTCAAAAGTTCTAAGATCCAAGATGGTGATCAGAGAACCAGAATCAGCCATGACATTAATATTGACTACTCCGATCATCATATTGCATAAAGGACCCTTACACTTTGTTGTATCATTATTCAGAGTGTTAATCTCTATTGTGGATAGGGTGTTACTCATAGCTTGGCACAATTCATCCTCATCAATTTCAAGAGCATTCACTTTTTTCTTAAACTTAGAAGCTCTACACACTGTATTAAAATGTCCAATTTTCTTGCACGTGATGCATCTTTTGCGCAAAGCTGGACAAGTTGGATTGTTGCAATAGTGGTACTTTGAGTGGTACTTTGAACCACACCTATAACAAACTCCTTTACGATCAGATTGTGTTGTTATACCATCAGAATATACACTTGAAGACCTAGATTTAGCAGAAATAACATTTACAGGAGGATCGTTACCCTTAACAAAATCTGAAGAATCCCCAGACGTAAGTTTGGTAGAAACTTCTTGTGTTAAAATCTTCGAAGAGACTACGGACCACTCAATACTGCGAGCGATGTCCATTACCTCATCCAAAGGCAGATTCTTGCAGGTCAATATTCGCTCTTGGATTTTTTTATTAAAACAATTGAATACCAACTGATCCCTAAGCGCTGTGTCTAAATAATCTCCAAACTGACATTTAGCAGCTAAAACTCTTAACACAAGATAGTCTTCTATGGACTCATCCTGCATTTGTTTTCTTTTGAAGAAAACATGCCTCTCCACCATAACAGAAGGCTTATCGACATAATTCCTTCCTAGTCTGGCTAAAGCCTCTTTGTAAACGTTCCATGTTTCGTCACCAGATGGCGCTGTTACGACAGGCAAATTATCAAAAACATCCTGACCAGCACTACCTAGATGATTAAATAATAAAGCTCTTTTTCTAGATGCAGGATACTTAGTAGCATCAATGGCTTCTAGATAATTATCAAATACTCTGAACCATTTATGCCAAGGTACTGTAGGTTTACCCGGAACCTGCAAAAAAGGAGGGGGCTGCATAACGTTATTAGAAGAGGCAGACAACATATTAAAATAATATGCAAACTAGAAAATACAATATACGGATCAAGTCACCCCAAAAGGAGTGTAGTTGATGACGTGTGCTTATCACGAAAGAATAAGCAGTGAAGAATTAAAATAATGAAGTTTCCAAGAATTGTGTCAATTTCCCATCCGATTGCAGTTGAGTGCCAGATTTCGTGTCAATTTCCCATCGGATTTCAGTTGAGTGCTGAATTTCTCCTCACAATAGATTCAAAATGGCGGAAAAACGTGACCTTGACGTCTGTGCATAGCGTAGCGTGTTAACGAGGAAGATTGACCTTTTGGAACGATTAAACATAAACGTTATAGGCAGGAAGCACAGAAGCTGAACGCACGCAAGAACACTGAAGAGCGGCTCGTGGAGCTCAGTTAATGCACGAGTTAGAATTTCAGTAGAGTTTCAAAAGACGCATTGAGTCAATGGCACTGTAACATCAAAATGAGTTTTGAAATCGAAATGGAAAGCGCTGTAAAATTTTAGAATTCCAGAGTAAATAAATAACAGGATGCCAAGTTGCGCTACGCTTCACTCTGCACGATACAAATTTAAGTTGGTGCACAAAAGGCAGACAAGTTCTAGTTAGCGAGAAATAAATCAAACACTAACATTAGCTTGATGAATATTTACTCTCCCACACAGGTTTAGTAGTACAGTACCTTATTGGTGTGGAGAAAAAATTGTCAGAAAAGATTTCTTGATGTAATCGAGAAAATTCCGAAATATTTCTTTCTCAAAGTCGGTGGGTCTTAAAAGTGTCGCCAATAAATGTAGGAAGTATAATCCAATGTTGTCTTCAAAGTAACAATCCAAGAACAGTAGTAGTTGTAAATTGGATTTATTCCAAAAGTAGGACCCACGACATGACACATCAAGAGTAGGGCAGTAACTGAACAGTAAAGTCAGTAGACTGAAAGATGCACCATAACAATTCCAGAATATAGAATTTTACAAATACAAACCTTCCATAAAGAAGTACACTCTCTACAGATTCTTAGGATGCAGAATTGGAAGATGAAACCAGTAGATAAAGCTTCTTTGTTGAAGATTCAATTTGATGGCAAAAAGATGTTTGGAGAGAAGATTGTAGAAAGTATTACAAAAGCTTTTAAAGATAGAAATCACACTCTTCCTTATAAAGGAAGGCCTTCCTTGCCCTCATTTAATCAAAAGCCTTGCGTTCGATCTTTCTGGTCTTCTACTTACAAGCGGGACTTGAAATCTTTTTCCCACAACAAAAGATTTCACTTCTGGAAGCAGATAAGGAATGATAATTTTCCTAATCAGCCTATGTTAGAAATGGGGGTCTCCAGTTGGCACCTTGTCCAAGAAGGGACCTGTCCTTCTAGTCAGGTACACACCTAAGTTTGCCTGTGCTCACCCTCTGGTAGCTTGGCACAGAGCAGTCAGGCTACACTAGAGAGGCAATTTGTAAAGCATTTTATATGACCCACAGTAACGCAGTGAAGACACCACACCAGTTTAGAAAAATAAAGAATCTTTATCAAAACCAAACAAGACCAAAATGACAAAATTCCAACATCCGAATATCAAACTATGACTTTTAAAAAGTGAAAACAGTCCCGTCCATAAGAAACTATGGATGTGTCACTTTCAGCACAAAGTACTTGGGGTGCGTCAAAATTACAAGCAAGGGAAGCTGATGGGTCGGATCTTTATTCGCAGGGAAGGTAATGCATCTTTTCCTTGCTCCAGGGGAGGTGATACGTCGGTTCCTTACTGGAGAGGAGGTGATGCATTTGTTTCTTACTGTGCGGGTTGGTGATGTGTTGGTTTCTTACTGCAGCCCCAGAGTTGTTGTAGATTCGGTGCACAGCTGTAATATGTGGAAAATCCGGACATGCTGGAGGCAAAGGCGAACCAGCTGCTGCATCGATTTCTCCAGCCGCCGACCGGTGATGCGTCGATTCTTCTTTATGGCCAGCAGGGCCTGCGCCGGAGTCGGTGCGGTGATCTTCGGTGTTGGAGATCAGTGCACAAGACTCAGTGTGTGGCAGTTTCTCGGGCCACTGGCAGGTGCTGCGTTGATTTTTATTGACTGCACGGGCTGTGCATTGGGAATTTCACCCGCAAGGTGGTGCTACATTAGAAAATTCAGCCGCAAGAATGGGGACGTGTTGATTTCCTTCAGAACATTAGTTCTTGACAGCTTCCTATAGCAGGAACAACCTCCAGAGGCCCAGCACTGGAATAGGCACCTCCTGGCAGGTCAGAACTCCCAGCAGTGGAGACCCAGGAAGCTGTGGGTGAAGTCTTTGTGGTCCCGAGACTTGAGAACAGGAGGCAGTACTCCTCCTCACAGCTCTTCAGCTCTTCTTCCATGGCAGAAGTTCCTCTTGATTCCAGAAGTAATCTAAAGTTCTGGGGTTTAAGGTGTAATATTTATACACCATTTTCTATTTGTAGTCTATGTTGCAAGAGTCTCTGAGCTCAGTAAATACCTGTTCTATTGTCCCTGGTCCAGCTTCACTACAGGAGGTGGTGCAGCATTGTACAGAGCAGACACAGCCTATCCCGGTGCTAGTGAAAATTCCTCCCACCACTCTAAATGCAGAAAGATATTTTCAGCTTGGCCATGAGTCATCCAGGACAGGCATGGCACATCTCAACCCCTGTGTGCCTGTCTAGAGTGAATGAACATCCCCAGCTCCTGTTACTCCAAAATCAGACAGTGAATACACAAACCAGTAGAGGCACACAGGATGGTTAAACAAGAAAATGCCCACTTTCTATAAGTAGCATTTTCAAACACACAATTTAAAATCCACCTTTAGTTCAGAGAGCCTCAACTCCAAAACTCTATCTTGTCCCAATGGAAAGTTACACTTGTAAGATGTTACACGGCAGCTCCCATGTTAACCTATGGGGCCCACAGCCATTCAATAGGGAAAAACGAAATGCACAGTATTTCATTATCATGACATGTAACACACACCAGTACATGTCCTACCTTTTACATACACTGCACCCTGCCCCCAGGGTTACCATGGACCTACCTTAGGGATGTTTTACATGTCAAAAAAGGGAATGTTAGGGCTTGGCAAGTGGGTGCACTTACCAGGTTGACATGGCATGCGCAGACACATTTACAGGGCAACTCAAGTGGGTGGCACAACCAGTGCTGCAAGCCTACTAGTAGCATTTGATTTACAGGCCATTGGCACGCTCAGTGCACTTTACTAGGGACTTACCAGTAAATCAAATATGAATGAATGAATGAATGAATGATTACACATTTCTATAGCGCATGGTTACCCTAAGGCATCCCAGCGCTTATGTGGTCAGGTCATCTCCCTTAACTTTAGCAGAATAGGAAGGTTTTCAGCATTTTTCTAAATCTGAGATGGTTCTCCTCCAAGCGGATAGCATCTGGGAGATTGTTCCAGAGTTTTGCAACCTGTAGAGCGAAACGTCTGCCCCCGGTGCGCGATCTCCTGATCCTGGGGATTGCCAGTAGATTCTTATTACTGGATCTCAGGGTTCTGCATGTTTGATAAGGCATAAACAGGGGTGCAAGAATGTCTGGTCCCGAGTTATGCAGGGCTTTGTGAGCAATAGTCATTGCTTTAAATTGAATTCGTTGTTGAACAGGCAGCCAATGCAATTGCCTCAATGCTGATTTGACAGAGGTTCTGCGTGGGATGTTTAGTAGCAGTCGGGCAGCACAGTTTTGGATGGTCTGAAGGATCTTGATTGTCCCTTTGGGAGCCCCTAGATAGACTGCGTTGGCGTAGTCTAATCGTGATAGTATAAGGGATTGGACTAGGATCCTTCTAGCCTCAAAGGGAAGTAGTCCTAAAATTTTTCTGAGTGCTCTCATGAGGGCGTAACCAGTCCCCGCTACCTTCCGGGCTTGGACCTGAAAATTAAGGGCTGGGTCGAGCCACACTCCCAAGCTCTTAATTTGTTCCTTAGGGGTTGGAGGCTGCCCCAAAGAGTCCGGCCACCACATATCCACAGAGGTAGGTGGTTTATGTCCTAACATCATGACCTCTGTTTTAGCTCCATTAAGCTTCAAAAACGAATCATTCATCCAATCCTGAAATATGCCATCATAATCACAATTTACACAGGGAGCACTTGCACTTTGGCACTGATCAGCAGTGGCAAAGTGCCAACTGTACTTCAACTAGCAAAAACTAAGTCCAGCACCCAACAAAAAAATAAAGGAGATAGAGGCAAAAAGTCTGGGGAAACCACGCCAAGGATGCCAAGTCTAACAGCCTAGTTTGATGTGCAATATCTTCAGATTTAGTGGCAGGGCGAGTTCATCACTTTGCTGATCCTTAGGATAAGGATATCAAAAATAAGTGGGTCTTAGGAAGTTGTTTGAAATGGCTACCACATAAATTACATCGACATGCCGCTTCAGGCATGTTTTCATCCTACACTTATTACCACCTGTTAAACTTGGCACCATTGGCGTGAGTCTCCCTTACATTTTTTTGCTGCTACCTCATCTGTTTTTTGCTAGTCTAGATGCTTTGGGCACTTTACCACTGCTGATCAGTGCCAAGGTGCAAGTGCTCCCTTTTGTAAATTGTTGTATGGATTATTGATTCCATGACTGGTTATTTGATTTACTTGTCAGACCCTAGTACAGTGCACCATGTGTGCCCAGGGCCTATAAATCAAATGCTGCTCGTGGGTTTGCAGCACTGATTGTGCCACCCACAGTAGCAGCTTGTAAAATGTGGCTCAGGCCTGCCATTGCAGAGCCTGCGTGCAGTCTGGGACTGCCATGTCGACTTGGCATGTGTACATACTAGCTAGGCCCCAAACCTTCTCTTTTATGCATGTTAGTCCCCCCTAAGGTAGGCCCAAGGTACCCCTGTGGGCAGGGGACATGCAACACACATAAGGGTACATGTCTTGATTTGTGTTGCATGTCCTGATAATGAAATACTGCCAATTTCGTTTTTCACTATTGCAAGTCTATCTGTTCCCATAGGCCAGAAAGGGCAGTTTGCTTATAATATCTTATAACCATAACTGACCCAGGGAACAAGAAATAAAGTTTAGTATGCGTGAACTCAGAATGTGAAAGTGCATCTTTTAGTATGGGTGGTTTCAACATTCTGTGTTTGAAAATACCACTTTTAGAAAGTAGGAATTTTCTTGCATAACCATCCAGTGTGCCTCTGCTAGGTTTGTGTATTGCATGTCTGGCTAGTGAGTGACAGGGGCTGGTAGAAGGCAGCGGCTCCGGCAGTCTGATAACTCAAGGCTGGGCTGAAAGGACCTGGGTTTAATTTAGAGTAGGGGTGGAGATTTCCTTTCATCTGCCTTGGCCAGGTCTGCTTTCAACAATGCCTGCCAGGTAGCTGCACCCGAGAGGACAGAACTGGTTTTGGCTGGGTACAGACACTCTCTGCTTTCAGAGAACAAAGAATTTGTGTGTATAAAAAGGGAGACCCGACCCCAGAACTTTAGATCACTTCTGGGAAATCAAGTGGAACCTTTGCCAAGGAGAAGAACCGGAGATTACTGCCTCTGTGCTGTTTGTTGTTTGAGGTTGGCCTGCAGTGGTTACTTACCAAGGAAAGGAGAAAAAGGACTCTCGGAGGCATAGACTTCACCACCAGCTCCCCTCAATTTCCTTGATGGGAATTCCAACCTGCAAAGAGGTGCCTGCTGCTGTTTAGGACTTCTAAAGACTGTTTGTTGTTGGGCACTGGAAGATCGACGCAACGAAGAAGAAGCGTGTCGCATCCGTACTGATTCCCGACCCATCACCGAGTCACGGAGAAGACGAGTACTGCATCTGCACCTGGTCCCGACGCATTCAGAGCCACGGTGAAGAAGCGGGCCGCATTCACACCGGGTTCCGATGCATCAGTGAGAAAAATGTCGCAGCACCTGCTGTGTGGCTCCAAACGTTCACGCATCGTCCGGATCGTCGCATTGCATCGAACCTCCATTTTGTCGCATCGCACTGGATCGTTGCCACGCCTTGATTTGCCATCTTGTCGCATCGTAACCGGAACACTGTAAGGAACCGACCCATTGCCTCCTCTCCGGTAAGTAACAGACGCATCACCTCCCGTGCGCTGCAGTAAGGAACAGGAGCAACGCCTCCCCCGAAGCAAGGAACTGACACATCACCTTCCCTTTGACCCTTTTGTTTGGTTTGTGTGACGCATCTAAGGTACTTTGTGGGAAAAAGTTTGCTTTTACAACTTGAATTGAACTGAAATATTTCTACCATTTGAGAGCCTTATTTTTTATACAGTATTGTGGATTTTTGATGTTTGGTCTTGTTTAGATAAAGATTACTTATTTTTCTAAACTGGTGTAGTGGCCATTTGTAGTGTTTTCATTATATTACTGTATGTCTTCACTAATGCTTTACACACTGCCTCTGAAATAAGCCTGCCTGCTCGTGCCACGCTACCAAGGGGGTAAGCAGAGGTTATTTTAGGAGTGTATCCCCCTTATCTTGACTAGAAGCAAGGGTCCCTATTTGGACAAAGCAACCTACCTCTGCCAACTAGAGACCCCATTTCTAACACCACCCATGTAGTTAAACGGAACGCTCAATTCTCTTGCATTCATGAGCTCTTCCAGAACAAGTCAATAGTCAGAGTGCCTCCAGCAGGGCCCAGGATGGGAATATATTCCATGTTGACCCAAAATCATACTCTAGCAGCCATCCAGTTGTTGCAATGTCATGGATTTCTCATAAACTGGGAAGAAATCAGACACTCTCTCATCTCAGCATCAGCGTTTTATAGGAGTGCAGTTTTGCATGGATCTGGGGTTTATGACTCTTCCTCACTTACGGCTGTAGAAGGTTCAGCCATGTCTAAGAAACCTGTTGGCACCGACTCTCCTACTGTATTCTCCTGACTACAGGTACAGGGGGTTTAGCAGCTACCGTCTCTCTGGTCCTGTGGGCAAGATTCCATCTACAGGAGTTTGTCAGGTTTCTTCTTGCCCTGTGGGATACCCTCTCCAAGGACCTGTCTCTCAGAATTCATTTATTCTACATGAACCCCCATCTGTTGCAGTGGTGGGTGGAATCTGCAAACCTCTTGTAGGTAATTCCTCTTTCCCCTTCCCTCCCATCATCATCATCACAATGGATGCTAGTCTCCTCGGTTGGAGGTTGGAGGTAATGACTCGGTCCCCACCTAGTGCAGGGAATTTGGATAGTGGAACAGAGCCAGAAGTCCTTGGAGAGAGTTGGAGGCAGTTTTTAACTCTGAAGGTTTTCTCCTCAAGGATATCATATCAGGTGGTGCTAATCCATCCAGACTACAAAATGAACAAAGCCTACCTGAACAAGCAGGTATAGGGACAAGATCTCCCTTTTTGGTAAAGATTTTGGAGAGGTTGTTCTAGTGGGCAGGGAAGATGCTCGCCTCAATCTTCACATTTCACTTAGAAGGGGGCTTTGAATGTTGTGGCAGACTCCCTGAGCAGAACTCTTCCTTCTTCAATGGATTTCTACCTCATCCACACATCTTCTCTTGGATTGTCCAGAGAGGGGAGATTTCACTAATCCTCCTTTTTGCCACACGGGCAAATGCTCTAGTGGACAGGTACAGCGCCAGACTGAAAGAAGACCAGGCTTGGGTGGAGGATGTTCTGACTTGCAGGTGGCTGCCAGGTCTTCTACTTGCTTTGACCCCTTTTCCTTTGCTTCATAAATTTCTGAGGAGAGAGAAAGAGACAGTACTTCTGGTTGCTCCAGCATGGGCTCGCACATGTTGTATCCTCTCCTGACATTGAAGGATTGGAGACTCCTGACCCGGCCACCTCCAGTTGCTTTTCCTGTTCTTCAGTCATGTTCAGGCTAGAGGTTTGGAAACTGAGAGGCTGAGGTGGTATTGGGGGAGTTCTGTATTCTTTACTGGGCACCCTGCAGGCTTCTACGTGTTCTTTCACTCTCATTGTACACTGCAGGCACTGGAGTACTTTCAGGCTGATCTATTTCAGATGATGACCTTTTTGCAAGCTCGGGTGGCATTAGGTCTCCACATTTCCACTCTTACGCTGCAATGAGCTGTGATAAAGGCTTTTAGGACATCCTGGGATAATCTTCTAGACCCTTCCAGTACGGTTCCTAGTTTTTTTTAAGGCCCTGCACAATCTCCATCCGACCATCCTGACCCTCCACATCAGGTTCCTGCATGGGATTTTCTTTTGTATGAGAGGCTCTGAAGGTTCCACCTTTCTAACCATTAACGGAGGTGGCTTTGAAGCTTCTGGAGCTGAAAACTTGTTTTTATTGGCAATTACCTCGGCTAGGTGACTGGGTGAACTAGTTGCTCTTTCCTACAAACACCCTTTTTGCAAGTTCTTTGAAGACAGAGTGATTTTGAAACCATTGCCTTCCTTCTATCCAAAGGTGAATTCTACTTTTCACTGCGCAGGAGGTAGTGGTGGTTCTTGCTCAATTATTTCATAATCCAGCTGCTGAGGAGGAGGAACACCTACACATGTTGGATATGAGAAGGACTCTCTTGATTTATCTGGATAGGGTGACTACCTTTAGGGTCTCGGGATTATTGTTTGTTACATTTAAGCCTATCTGTAAGAGTTGTAAACCTGTGGTGGCTTCTTTGAGTCGTTGGGTCAGGATCTGATCTTTATGGCTTATGATTTAGATTTAGAAAGTCCTCCTCTATGGGGTGCTATACAGGGTAGATCTACCTATGCAAAGTCCACTGCTGTAGCAGAAATTTAGGGGGTTCCATTTATGAAATTTGGAGGGTGGCAATCTGGAGTCCCCCCATCTACTTTAATTAAGCATTATTGCTTTGTGCAAGAACTGCATTTAGATAATGCATCTATTACTTTGCATTACTCTAAGTACTTCCTCGCTTTCCTTACTTACATTTCTGACTCCCCGGTTGCCAGGACAACTGCTTACAGAGGAAGGCTGGTGCATGCTACAAACAGGAGGATTGAGGGTGGAAGGGTGCTTTAATTTCTTTAGGATTGGTGTTAATTGGCTGTCTCAGGAGGCAGGACTTCCTCAGTAAGTAACTAAGGCAAACATGAAAGGCCTTAGAGTAATGCAATAACCAGTAAATAATAGATGCATTACATAAGGTCAAATTTCTTTCCATTTATAATTTTTAGGCACCGGAAGATTAAGTGATTTGCCTAGAATCAGAGGATGTTGAGCCGACGTTAGGAATCGAACCTGGTTCCCCATTTCCAATGTCGGTCGCTCAGAACCCTAGGCCAGATGGTATGTCAAGCATTAGTAGAATATATATATAGTATAAGACAATTAGCTGTTCTCTCAAATAACGTATCCCTGTTGCCTCTGAGATTCGGTTGTACAATGACTGTGGTTAAACAGATCGACTATATCATCCATCAATTGAGGAGCTGAAGCAAAGGTGTGATCAATATTGATAAACAATAAACATACCTGCAACACAAGCATTGACGAACGAGACGCACGCCCCAGTCATGAGTGCGCGGAGCACAATTCTCGCAAAATCTCCTTTTCGTTTTGGAGCCATGCATGCTGAAAAAGATGGAAAAGATGAAACATTAAACAGCTGTCAGCAACAGAAAACCAAACCCTGCGCTTTACTGTGTGCAGAACAACCTTCTACTAAGGGACTCTTCCCGCTGTCTACACAATCTAGGTCTCTGTATTATGTAGAGAGAGTATTCTGTGAATCACTCCGCCTTTTACCATTGTTAAATGTGTTCATCTGTAGTGTGCGTTGTAGGGACTCTACTCTGTTACTAAATGCTCTACACCGCATACAGGCAAATATTCTGCAAGCAGAAATGATGAGATATGAGAGGGAGACCTCGATGTGGCCTTTGGGAGAAGGATGCTTTACTCTGACTTCACCGAGGTACCCCCAGCGGCCACCTAACCAGCATTACAGGACAGTCCTCAATGGTCTTCATTGACTTACAGAAAACAGGCAGACCCCTCGGTGCTACGGGGAATGTTCCTGCCACTCCCCCTAACTGCTCAACAGTTGCTTGGGCACTAGTGTCAAGTATCACCAAAATAACACTCTCGCCTTCTGACAGCTCTCCGTAGTAGATCATCCCAAACCATGACTGCCAAAGATTAAGGAGTTCAAAGTTCATGAGTTCCCCTGTGCTTAATTTGAGCAGGAGCTTTCAGGTGCTCAGCACCTGCACTCTTTCACAGGGCCGGGGCTACAATTTCTGACCTTGCAGGTGATGGTCTCATTATTAATTGTTCAAATTCAAAATAAAAAGAATCACATACATTGCATGGTTTCTGGCTGGTAAATGTTCATAGACAGGCCAGCATAAGCCTGTCCAGGCTGGCATGATTTTGTATCACCAAGTTAGTGATGATGTCATCTCGCCGATCACAAATCCAAGAAGTCATCGACAAACTATGTCTTGCATTCTATTCCTAGAGTCTGCTGCACCATGTCACAGCCTGAGCCTAAGCCACTAATTGGATAATTGTAGCTGGGGGCTGGCTCACGACGGAGTTGACGCAAGGAAGCTGTGAGAACAACAGTAAGTGTGGACTTTCCCCTTGCTGTGTAACCAGAGGAGCATATCATGCAGCCCTGCATTGCTGCTATCCTCACTGTGCTCGATGCGGCTGTGGCCCAACACAACATTTGTGCGCTATGGCGTCACCTGTAGAATCGGTGCGCTGGACCCCAGCATGGTAATTGCTGAGCGTGCGTTAGTCCAGTAGGCACCATAGCAATACTTAAAGGCATTGGCAGCATTATGGCTGGGGACAATGCCTGTGCTGTAGCAGGCAGGGTCACGGCAAGCTGAGCAGTGGATGCCAATGCCGTCGCCTTCCCTGGACCTACTAATTACAAGCAGCACTAGTAGTGACATCACCTGCTGTGCTCGAGCAGCTACCTGTTCTGCAAATAACCCAGTTATACTGCACTGATTAATATATGCAAAAAAAGAATTTTTATTTGGTGTACATTTTGTTTTTGCACTCGGTTTAGGTAAGAAAGGAAAACACATGTCATCTTCCTCTTCTTTAGGAAAAACAACAGGAAAATGCAGAGTTCAAAATAGCAGAGACATGTACAGGCTGACGACAGGGGTCACAGGCAGCAGCAGTGTTATAGATGAGAGAGAGAGCAGGAGTAAAAGGGAGAAAGAAACAACAAGAGAGGAGAGAGATAAGATGGATCTAAGTAGAAGAAAAGGAGAGCAAATCAGATACAAAGAGAAAGCAGCCATGATGTGAAGAAGAGAGCATTAAGAAGAGAGAAGGTAGAATGAAAAGATGTAGAGGACAGGACAGAGGAAAAAAGCAGACAAATGATAAAACGGAGACACAGCTAATCACGGCTAGAAGAGTGATCGTAAAGAGCCAAGATAGAGGGGAGAGAAAGTAGAGCATGGATAAAAGTGAAGAGGAAAAAGGGCAGGGGTAGAATAAATAGAGGGCAAATCAGTAATACAGGGAATAAGGTAACACACCAGGTGTGACAAAGATGATAGCAAACAATTAGAGATGTTAGAAGATCGACTCTTAGAGCAAAGATGTAGGGGAAAGACAACAGATCAAGGTTAGAAGATAGAAACTGAGGCAGTGAGAGTGTTGAAAGTGGGGCTCACGAGAGGAAAAAGTGGGACTTACCGGAGGAAGAAGTGAGCTGTGGCCTCCTTGGCAACATTTTCAGCACCTGCACTTATTTTTTTACAAATTAACTGTCCCCTGGACATACTGTGACACTCTTTTTAGATCTTAGCCACAACTTTGTTTAGCTTTTTATGTATTGTCTGGAATTGGCAGACTTGCATTATTATTATTGTACGTAATTTTTAAAGCACATGTGTACCTAAAAAATATTACCCATTGGCCATTAACTGCTGGGCAAATGGGGTTATATCAGAGTTCTTTTCATCAGTGTGGTTATTTCTGCTTGTTTTAGATCTGTAAGCAAAGCTCTACAGGTTCCACATTTCATGCATGAGAAGCTCATCCAGTCCAGTTTTTTTCATTGCATTCTGGCTCTCGTTGCCTTATTTACCATTATAAATTTAGGAGTACCAGAATGCAAAAAAATGCAACAAAAAACTGGCCTGGCTGAGCAACTCATGCATGCAATCGGGAAGCATCATAGCTAATGGAAGTGGATCTATTATGGTGGTGTAGTATTCTGCAAACGGAAGCAGGAGGTGGGAGCATTCTTGGTGCTGCCAGTTCTGTGTACAGAAAACTTCTGTAAGTGCTCTGCCTGTTTCTTTCCATGTTCCACATATATCAGATCAACAATTTCACTTCACTATAAGACTGAGTCTCTCCTGTGCATCCAGACATGGACCTTTATTCAAGTCGAGGCATCTTCTTACACGAATGAATGAGTTCTGTTCTTTACAATTAGAGGTCTTTTATTACTTAAGAGTCAGACGTATATCAAATTCCGTTGTTAATGCTAGTGGGAAGAGTAGATTTCTAAAAGGCGTCTGATTTTGATAGTCGGAGAGCGCGACAGACGATGTGAGCATATTTGAGAGTATTTGCTGTCATGAGCAAATACAATTCAAGATGCAGAATGAAATGAAAATTATGTTTATAAAGAGCATGAATGCCGTGGCGTCTTGGCGCTGAAACAATGAGACAGTGGTGCACTGTGAGTTGCTGTAGCTGATTTAAGAGGGAAACAGCCAGGATTTAAGTGATTTCCTAAAAAGCTGCAGGTTTGGTTGCAGCCTCATGGCGGTTGGTATCTTATTCCATAACGTGGAAGCACTGTAAGAAAAGCTCCTGCGCCCCATCTAGCTCTGAGAATTTGGGAGTATGAACAAGACCCCATTCGTTGATCTTAGTTTCCTCGTGGGCACATATCTTGGGAACAATTTCTGGATGTCAGCGGCTCGGCTGCCATAAAGTGCCTTATGGACCTGGCAGAGAGCCTTAAACTCCACTTGTTGCTGGATGGGAAGCCAGTGTAATGCTCTAATTCCAGCTGAAGTAGAATGAACTTTAGAAATATTTAAAAGCAGATGGGCAGCTGCGTTTTGTAGAGACTGTAATTTGGCCAGATGGGTTTTATCAATGCCCAAGAACAATACAGTAGTCAATTCTAGAAGAAGAGCTGCCACCACCGTTTACCTGCGTTCTTGAGATGTAAAAAGGAAAATCTTTCGTAGGATCTTTAATAGGAAAAAGCAGAAAGATGCAAGCGATTAATCTAGCCTGCAAATTTGAATTCATTTTCCAAGATGATTCCTAAATTCCGAATCTTTGCTATAGGACAGGGACACTCACCCGCCTCTATTGGCCACCAGGTTTGATTCCACACGGAGGGGCCCATACCAAATTCCATCACCTCAGTTTTCTCTGTATTGATCTTCAGGAAGATTTGACACATCCCACTTATAATATCGGTCAGACAGGAATGGAATCTGACAGCTGTGACTTCTGGATATTTTGATAGGGATATAATAAGTAGGGAATCATCCGAATAAGAGACCAGGGTGAAACCATGCTCTCTAACGATTCTGGCTAGTGGGGAGACATATTTGATAAAAAGGGTGGGCAATAGGGCCGAGCCCTGCGGCACCCCACACAGAAGATTGAAAGTGTCAGATTGCAGATGATCCCAGATTATACTCTGCTCTCTGGATGGTAGGAAGGAGGTGAAGAAGGCCAAAGCCATACCCCCAATCCACAAAGTCTTCAGCCGCTGTACTAACACCATGTGATTCACAGTGTCAAATGCTGCTGATAGGTCTAAGAGGATGAGGATGGCCCGGCCCCCCCTATCAACCTGACCACAAATCACTTCCGTAGCCATTATCAGTTCCGACTCAGCAGAGTGGCAGGATCGAATGCCATGCTGTCTAGGATCTAACAGATTGTTAGGTTCAAGGAATTGAGTCAGTTCCATGTTCATTGATTTTTCCAGAACTTTGGCTGCTAATGGTAAACAAGAGATTGGACGGTAGTTCTTAACCTCAGTTGGGTCCAGGCTCTGTTTTTTTTAGGATCGGCCTGATACAAGCTTTTTTTCACGCACATGGAAAGCTCCATGAGTCAACTACTTTATTAAGGGAGGGGTTAGGTAGGTACTATTTGTGTACCTACTTAACCCCCTAAAAGATGCTGTAAAACTTGAACAAATCACACACTCACCATCCATTTAGGACACAAGGGACCTTCTCGCTTAAAAGAATAAAGAGACCCAAATGGTAGGGTAGGCGCAAGGCTAGGCTTGAGACCCAAAAGCCACATGGCCTCTTTGCAGATTCTCCTCCAAATGCAAATCCCTGGCAACCAGCAGTTCAGACCTTGTGTGCCACAGATGCCATGCAGCCCAGGCACCTATGGCTCTCCTTACAGGAAGTCTGCCTCAGAATGATGATGCTTGCAGGGTTGCATGGCCACAGATACTGACATTGGCTGTACTCGCCACTGGGCCTCATAGAGCCAGTAATGGCTACAGCAAAGAATGACACATGCTTCAATCGAAATTATCCCTAATTCGATAACTTCTCTGTCTTTCTTGAAACAGACAATGGCACAGACTTGTGAATGGATTCCATAGCAGTGGCGGCTTGCAAAGGACGGGACGAGGGAGGGGCAGGGTGGCGGCAGTAAACTCGGACATACGACAGAAAGGAGGAAAGTAATTATTACGTTCCTTGGTTCCGTCGTGTGTCCGAGTTTGCTACCCTCCCACCCTGCCTCTCCCCTGCCTCATTCCACGCTCTTCAGCACGCCCTATGCGAGCCGCCACTGTTCCATAGGTAAGATTTCCAAGACCAGACATGTTAATATCCATTCATTTGTGAACGGCAGGATCTAGCCAATCATTTCCTAATTCTTTGGGCCAGTCAGGTCAATAAAGTGTTTGGGCTTGGCCCAAATACAGCCTGGGCGGGCAGTGGCGTAGCAAGGTCAGGTGGTACCCGGTGCGGAAAAGTTCTTGTCTCCCCCGGCTTAAAAAAAGGGCAAAATATGTGTTTAAAGCACACATTTTTGCTATTTTGTCACCCTCTTCAGTGATGACACCCGGGGAGGCCCGCACCCACTGCATCCCCCTTCCTACGCTCCTGTGAGTGGGTTCAGAGACAGAGCCTTGCGTGATTCCATGTGCAGAACAAAAATATGCTTATGCATGTGTTTTGGAATGTTTACAAATGTGTTTCTTTTTGCACAACTGTGCTTTTCTCTACACCTTGGTCCATGGAATGACACTTTGTGCATCACTAGTTTGCACTGAGTACACGGAGGTAATGAGGGCAAATGTAGATATAAATTCGACAGTAACAATAAGGGAGCAGACTTCAGGGGGTAATAAATCCCAGGAACTGACCAGACTCAAAGACTCTTTCGTTCAGTTCTGCTATGGGATTAGTATATTAGTATAGTTAAAAAAATAAATATATATATATATATATATATATATATATATTTAAATATATATATATATATATATATGTAAATATATATGCCGTATTCCTGATTCGCCTCACAACATCCAGCTGCGTTCACCATGCAAGACCAGTGCAGGCCAACGGGGTGCAGAGTCCCCGTAAACAATGAACAGCTAAGTAATGCTCGCACTCCGGACAGTTTTTCCAAGGTGAAATTCATTCAGCTAATGCGTTTCGAATTGGTCGGTCTTCCTCGTGCTCTATATGTGTATATATATATATATATATATATATATATATATATATATATATATATATATATATATATATATGTGTGTGTGTGTGTATATATATATATATATATATATATATATATATATATATATATATATATATTCACTGAAAAAACCATAGGTTTCACACCAGTTATAGTTAGCTGGAAATTTTACTGACATAAAACCATTGAAATTCCCAAGTTATAGTTAGTTGGACTCACTATAACTTGCGCGCCTGCAATGCACTGCTGATGACGTCACATATTACATCACTCATGACATGGTCAGTGGCATCACTCATGACATCACTCATGACACCATCCAGTTAATGTGTGTCTTTCTGAAAAACATATATGTTTTATATATGTATTTGTAAAGGACGATGGAAGAATACATGGTTAAATAAGTGTGTAAATGGATGTTTGTTAATATAAGAATTGATTGGTTAACTGCCTTGTTAAGTGTATCTTAGTGAATACATATATTAGCAAGTAAATTTTAAATATTGAAATGTATGTATCAGTGTTTCACTTTGTGTATAAGTGGCTGTATGGGTTGGTGACTGACTCACTGTTTGTATGTGTTTTGAAGACAGCATATGTACAAAACTGTATGGATGGATGAGTGTGTATATGTGTATGTTAGTGAGTAAACGACTGTCTTACTATTGTCTTTTTCAGTGACAACATATGTTTTAATCTAGTATATGTGAGTATTGATTTATATAAGTGAGTATATGTGAGAGTGAGAGAATGTAAGAGCTACTGTTTAAATAAGTATGTGTTTCTATAAGTGAATGTTTAAGAGAGTAAGTATGTCTAAGTTTTCTTAGAAGTAAAGTGGTAGTGTGTGTATTGCTGTATATGCAAATAAATGGATGTTCAATAGTTTTTTTGCATGTATGAATATGTGTGTGAGTAACTTTTGGATGACTGCACCCCCAGAATTTTGCCCGGGAAAGTGTCAGGGCTCTGGCACAAGAGGTTCCCAGTGATGGGGCCTC
This sequence comes from Lissotriton vulgaris, assembly GCF_964263255.1. NCBI lineage: Eukaryota > Metazoa > Chordata > Amphibia > Caudata > Salamandridae > Lissotriton > Lissotriton vulgaris. The sequence continues at coordinate 1,445,382 of NC_141688.1, forward strand.
TACATCCACCGGAGGAGCAACTACTTCTGGGAGGGGGCAATCGCAGGAGCTTGTGCCAAATATTCAACCTGCTTTTAACCATGGTGTCCTGAGATGCAGATACTGCAATCAACTCCTTACCTATGGGGAGCAAAGTGTCCAGCTCATGGTTCGAGCATTGGAGAACCATCACTGCCCTTCCCACCCCTAATTCTTTTTGTTTTTTTGCTCCTGTTGAAATTAATATGACGCATGAGTAGAAGACTGAAGGACTCATTTATGAGGCCATGCGTCACTTTAACACCACCAGAGCGTCACTTTTTGTGACGCACCAGTGCTGTAAAAAATGCACCTTATTCAGTCATATTTACAAAGTGACGCATCTAGGTAGTTGCGTCACTTTGTAAGCCCCTGCGCCACATTATTCCTACGTCAGGTGTAATGTATGCAAAAGGGACATATTGACGCAAGAAAGGGTCGTAGACAACATTTTCAATCAATCAATACAGCACTGTGTTGTCCCCAATCACTGGAAGGAAGCAATAATCAGGCCCATTTTGAAAAAACCTACGGCTGACACGGATCAATTTGTAAATTATAGGCCCATCTCGCTTTTACCACTCTTTGGGAAAGTCATGGAGACCCTAATTAACAAACAGCTTATCGCCCACCTGGAGTCTAACAAACTCCTTGATCCATCTCAATCCGGTTTCAGGGCGTTCCACAGCACTGAAATGGCCCTGTTGGAGATCGTGGACAACATAAGACTGTCCTTGGACTCAAAAAAGTCAGCCATCCTGGTTCTATTGGACCTATCTGCGGCCTTCGACACCATCTCGCATCGCGTTCTGCTAGAGCGTCTTGCCGAGATTGGTGTCGAGGGCAACGCTCTTCAATGGATATCAAGCTACCTTGGAAACAGACGATCAACGGTCCAACTAGGCCCCCACACCTCTATCTCCTACAAAAATGATAAAGGCGTCCCGCAGGGATCCATTTTGAGCCCGACCCTTTTCAACGTTTATGTTTCCCCCTTGGCTAAGATCATCAGAGAAAATGGTTTTGGGACCATATCCTATGCTGACGATACTCAAATTCTTGTCACCATTAACCAAAACCCTGATGACATAAAAAATAGGTTCAAAAGCTGTATGACTAGTATACAAGAATGGATGACCAGAAACTATCTTATGATGAACGCAGGAAAGACCGAAGTCATGCTTTTTGGAAAAGCTGACCAAATCTGGTCATCGGACTGGTGGCCAGACTCCCTTGGTCCCTGCCCCGCCCCTAAGCCATACGTCAGGAACCTGGGAGTAATTCTAGACAACAAGCTTACCATGTCTGAACACATAAATAAAACAGTGGGAAGCAGTTATGGCCAGATGCGTAGCCTGAGGAAGATCTTTAAATGGATCCCACTCTCAGCACGCATGCCCCTAGTCCAGGGACTCATTGTTAACAGGATGGACTATGGGAATGCCCTGTTCTCGGCCATCAACCTAACACCACTGAACCGATTGCAGGTCCTCCAAAACACAGCTGCTAGGCTGGTACTAGATCTACCTCCTCGCACCCCCTCAGCAGCCTGCCTTAGATCACTACACTGGCTCCCCGTACAAAAGCGTATAAAGTTCAAGCTCTGCTGCCTAGTCCATAAGGCAGTAAATGGACATGGACCTGCTTATCTTGAACAGAAACTCAAAACTCACGTCCCAAGCAGGACGCTACGCTCCTCCAGTAAAGCCTTTCTCTCCGTTCCCAGAGTCCGAACAGTAATAAACGGAGATAGAGCTTTCAGCAAAACCGCCCCAGAAGCATGGAACTCCCTCCCCATCCCACTGAGAGCAGAGCCAGATCATATGAAATTCCGAAAACAACTAAAAACCTGGCTCTTTTAATTTTTTGCTTACTGAGCCCCCCGACCTCCTGAATCTGTTGGTTTTAAGGATCCTTGTCAACTGCCAGCGCTCTGAGACCTTCGGGTGATTTACGCGCTATACAAGTGAAATAAAATGGAAAATGGAAATGGAAGTGACGCAGTGAAATCTATGACATATCATCGCGTCACTTTTATGACGCTGTTGCTTCCAAATATTACGCCTGTTTCACAGCAGGCGTGCAGGCCCTTTCACATGGAGCTTGGCCCCATGTGAAAGGATGCATTGCTGAAATAGCTTCATTTTTGTGACACACTCCAGCAATGCTTCACTTTTGCGCTTACAGATACGTCTGAAATACTAACGTATCTAAAAGAACTTCCAACATAATACGTCATAAATTTAATATGACGCATGAGTAGAAGACTGAAGAACTCATTTATGAGGCCATGCGTCACTTTAACACCACCGGAGCGTCTCTTTTTGTGACGCAGCAGTGCTGTAAAAAATGCACCTTATTCAGTCATATTTACAAAGTGACGCATCTAGGTAGTTACGTCACTTTGTAAGCCCCTGCGCCACATTATTCCTACGTCAGGTGTAATGTATACAAAAGGGACGTATTGACGCAAGAAAGGGTCGTAGAGGTGACACAGTGAATAAACTGGGGGCCTCATTTCTGAAAAGTGACGCATCGCTGCGTGAAAACAGCGATGCGTCACTTTTCTGTGCGCACTCCTTACGACATTCCTGATGTGTCATATTTAATGTATGACGAATCATGTCGCAAGGAGTTACAGATACGTCAGTATTTCTGACCTAACTGTAAGCGCAAAAGTGATGCATTGCTGGAGTGTGTCACAAAAGTGACGCAACTCCAGTAATGCGTCCTTTCACATGGGGAAAGCCCCATGTGAAAGGTCTTGCATCAGTCTTACGCCTGCTGTGAGGCAGGCGAAAGATTTTGACGCAACAGCGTCCTAAAAGTGACGCAGTGAAATCTCATAGATTTCACTGCGTCACTATTACGGGGCTTATTGCGGGGGAACGCCCCCTCTGCATACATTATACCTGACGCAGGTATAATGTGGCGCAGGGCTTTAAAAAGTGACCCATCTACCTAGATGCGTCACTTTTTAAATATAGTGCAACGAGGCGCATTTTTTACACCGCTGGTGTGTCACAAAAAGTGACGCAGAGGCGGCGCAAAACTATCGGAAGGCCTTCATAAAGAAGACCCTGGATTTTCCCCACGCTTCGCTCCCCGGTGCTCGTACCGGGCGCTTCCCCCGCGCAAATCGATTTCTTTTTTTTAAATGCCCCGCGGGACCCTATTTTAGCCCCCACATCAAACCTAGGGGGTCAGGGGGGGTCTGCCCTGCCCCCTTATAGTCATTCCTCCCTTATTTTTATGTCACCTCTTGTGTCTCGATCCTACTGAGACACAAGATGGCGGCCGTTCCGGACTGTTTCGAATGTTTACAGACACCCGTGAGCCAATCAGCTCTCCGTGCGCAAGTCGCGTAGCACGCCCGGTGCGCTCCTATAGATATATATATTTTTTTGAACATAAATTACTCAAAATCCACTGGAGCACATATCTTGAGACATAGCAAAGGCACATCGGGCTACCAGTCCCTACAATTTTGCCAAGTTTGGTGTAAGTCCATTCAGCCATTCGGGCTAAAAGTGAGGTCGACAGCCCTATGGAAATTAACATGGGGAAAACGCGTTTTAGGACCCCCCTTTTATCTCGGCCCCCGCTTGACGCATCCCCCCCAAACTTTAAGGGAAGGACCGGAGCTCGACGAGGCCATTTTGAAGAAATTTTCAGGCAGATTCCTCAACAGGTGCAAAAGTTATTCCAAATAGAATTTTGAGATTTAATATTGAAAAAAATCCTAACTATAACTACCCACTGGCGACTGCCAGTAGGTAATATGTGTATATATATATATATATATATATATATATAGCTTTGTGTTATGTAATTCTGGTGCTCATGTAAAATGCTCTTAGGCCAAGTTTGCACTGTTTAAAAAAAACTGCCAAAAAATGCTCCATCCACACAGTTTTTAAAAGTTGAGTTGCACAATGTAGACTACATTGTCTAGCGACTAAGGCCCTCATTAAATGTTTTTCACACTATGTAACTACACGAATATAAGATGTGATAAAAGTCAAATCTCCTAGATAAATGTCAACTCTTCGAGATACCCTTCATCAGCCAGAATTGCTGAAATCTATTGGGGGAAAAAATACTGGCACATGTCTTTTTCGTGCTGCAAGCGGCAAAATCTGAAGGTTATTCCTCATTTTAGGAAGGAAACTAATAAGTGCTGGTTATCCACATCGAATAAACAATAAACCCAACTTCATTGTTATTTGTGAGTTGCGTTAAATGTGGTATTAAACGCTAAGCCACTCAGAATGATGTAAGGTGTGTCTTGAAGGATTGAGGCTTCAGACCTGTGTTCCTACGAGAGCTGTGTTATAATACTTGCTATAGAGTCAATCTGGACAATCTCAAATTGCAACTAATTGTAATGTCAAAACAAGGACCAAAAGTATTAAGAAGAGATTCGGAAAAAGTAGTTACAAATTGTGCACCAACAATTTCTGACTACATTCTGATTTTTCAGACTGACCTATGTACTAATAGGTCAGGTTAAACAAAACAAAATGATAGCGACTTGCACGCAATTCGACCTAACTCCTGAATGTTAACTAGGTAGGTTGCAAATTGCAACCCACTTCGATTTGCTGTTAGCACAGGGATTGTGATCCACTGCGATCAGCAGACCACCATGTCTGTGATTGCTTTTTAATAAAGCAAACCATTTTTTAGCACAGCTCATTTTCCTTAAAGAAAAAAATTTTGAATTAAAAAAATAATGAGAAGTTTAAAAAATGTTTTTTAAGACTAGGCAGTGGTCCATTGGACCACTTTCCATTTGCAAATGCCTTACCACTAATTTTCAGTAGTCAGTTTAACATAAATTTTTTCAAACCAGATTTCTGTTCCAATACATGAATACATCCCGCTGCAAATCAGTATTTGGAAGAGACGCTCGTAACGCACCCCTTCCAAATACCGATTTGGTATGTAGTAACAAATCCAAGTTGTAACTCGCTAACGTAATTTGGGTTTCTTACATACCAAAAGGCCTTTTTGTGGTTGAAAATGGCGTGTTTCTGTGAATCAGACCTTTTGCAATCACAAAAAGGCTATGTAATCTGGAACAAGCTTGCCATGTAGCGCTGTCCAAATGACATACTTTTACTGCACATCTCTGTGAATGATCCGATGTTTGCTATATGACCCTAAACAGACCTGTCATAGAATACAATTCTCTAGACAGGACCTCTTGATTGAGAAGTTCATGGTACAATACAAATATTCTCTTTAAGGCGCTTTTTTGCACTCTGAGTTAGGTCTTTGACAAAGAATGTAGACATGTGTGTGTCTAATGTTAGTATCTCAGCTTCATGGTAGGAATGCCGCCAGCTGTGACTATTCAGCCCTGAGAGCAGTCTAGAGGTAGATGGCAGCATTGACCACAAATTACAATAACAGTATAGAGGCCTAGATGATCTTTAATGGTCACTACACATATAAGTGTACCATAACTCATGATTTACTGATAGTACAAGATAGAGATTAAAGAGTTGCATATTCTACCTATACACATGCATACCCATTGGAGTCTAGGTCATGTCACTGTCTCACTGATTACAGATGTCCACTTCATCTACTTAGGAACGATGATCTCTACTTAGCTCTGGGAGTTTCTGGAGCTTGGGAGTCTGGAAAAAGAACAGGTATTGGCCTGGACATTAACACTGCCAATTTAGGTAATAATCATGACTCTTTACGAGAAACCTCACATTTTTCTGTGCTTTTTCTCATAGTGATACTTACATAAGCCTCCAAGCATGATCCCTATCGAGCTGACATTAGCAAAGCCACAGAGAGCAAACGTGGTGATGGTTTCTGCTCTGATCTGGAATAAAAACAAGCATGGGCATAGTCAATGTTTTTTCATTCTGTATTTATTTTGTTTTTTTTTTATAGCTAGCTGTTTGCCACCTATTGAAAGCCTAGAGCTCATATCACGAAAAGGTGGTAAAGCCTTGAATAAGCCTTTAGTAACTTAGGAGTGGGGGAGGGGAGGTGGTCTTTGGCATCTGACTATTGGAATCTAAAGATGTTCATGCATATGGCCTCTGGATGATGGCATTATCCAAATGCATGGAGAAGAAGAGGATTTCCTGAATTTGAAGTGATATTTTTCCAACTTGAGGTGAATAGGTAAGTAGTTGCTTTTGTACTGCCACACATCTTCTCAAACTTGACCTCTAGACACTCAAAGTTGCATCATGGACACCAGCAGTGCAAGCTTTCTTCAACCACACAGAACAGCGACAGAATGGAGACTGGGAGGAAACTTTCCCTCATAAAAAAGCATAGCTTCCAACACAGGCCAAAACAAGCTGTATAGGTGCACACACAGGCATACATATGCACACACACACACATGTGCACACCCCACTGGAACTGACTATGCTGCCCTTGAATATGCTGCAGTCCCCCTACTTCATACTTCGACCTGGAGCAGTTGTGTCAACACTGGTGTAGTAACTCCAAAGAAGATACATTCCCAGTACCTAAGTTAAGACTCCCTGATGTGCTTCACATGGTCTGAAACAAAGGAGAGAAGAGAGGAATATGCTGACAGACCAGTCAGGCAGGCAGCTGAGATACAATTTGGATAGTGCTACCGTGGCTCTACCCTCCTTCATTGAGTTGATTAGCCATCTCTCACCAGCTTAACAGGATGAGGAGAATAAACAGAATGGGATGCAATTTTACGGCAGGGGTCCTATTATCATCCTTCTCTCAATGACGCCCTAATCGTGAGAATTAAATGCAGCTCACTTAGGATTGCTGACATGTTTGATATTTAAACTCTATGTGACCGGTCTTCAAAGTCTCCAGAGCCCTTTTACAACTCAACTTGACATATGCCACAGCCATGTTGACCTGTCTGACATCGTTGGCCAGGCAGGAAATCGGCTGATTTGCACATAAATCAAGCTCAATCTGCTGAAGATCCTATAAGGTTAGTTTCCTCTCTTGTTGAACCCTTGGGGTACTCACAGAAATCCACTGTTTGTTGCCATCTATCCATTCTTCCATTCCGGAGAGTCTGTTGTTCTTGTATTCAGACAGCATCTGGTAGGCAACAAACTCATTGAGGATGATTTTGGTCCCCAGCATTTCGCCAACCATCATGGCCTCATCCCACTGCACCCCCATCATAAAGGCTACTGGCATGAAAATATAGGACAGGATGAGCTGGAAACAATACAAACAAAATGTCAGTTAACTCACATATATCAAAGGTGAAACATGCATCCTTTTCTAAAAACCTAAATTCATCTTCTCTTTCCATACTTTTGAAACATCTATTTTCATCATAAAAATTAAAGAAATATTTTCTACCACAATATGAAAATATGATCCCTCAAGCAAGAACTTGCTAATTCTCTATAATTATTTTAGATGTGGTGGAAATGGACTTTCTAGGGTGCTTTCCCTCGACTTTTTGCTTTTCTTCTTCCCAGTTTTCCGCTGCTCTGGATGCTATCCATAGTACTTTGAGTGCATTTGACACTGCTGTGTAGTGCTAAAGTGCTGTGCTTGTCATTCAGTCAGGGGTTTTAGAGCACCCTACTCACCCGGTAGGGTCTCAAGGCGCTGGGGGCCTTGAGACCCTACCGGCCCCCGTTGGTCATTCAAAGAGCCAGGTCTTGAGGTCCTACTGAACTGGTACAGTGTCGGGCTCCGTCGGATGCAAAGGGGGAGTTTGTTCCATGTCTTGGCTGCGAGGTAGGAGAAGGATCTTCTGCCTGCTCTGGCTTCGTGGATGCTAGGGGCCGTGGCTAGGGCGAGGTCTGCATAGTGGAGGTTTCTCTTGGGGGTGTTGAAGGAGATTCGTTTGTTGAGGTACTGGGGTCCAGTGTTATGGAGGGTTTTGTAGGCATGTGTGAGCAGTTTGAAGGTTATTTTTTATACAGGGAGCCATTGGAGGTCGCAAAGGTGTTGGGTGTTGGGTGATGTGGTCATGTCGTGGGATGTTTTGGATGGTTTGGTTAAGGAGGAGTTTTTTGTTGATTCTGGCATTTCCGTAGTCGGCTGGTGATGAGTTTGTGAGTAACGGTCTTCCTGGAGTTGGGGGGAATCCATTTGAAGGGCTTGCGCAGTATCCGTAGGGTGTTCAAGCATGTGGAGGACACGGCGTTGATCTGGCGGTTCATGGGGAGTGAGGAGTTGAATATGATGCTGGGTTTGCGTGCGTGTTCTGTTGGAGCTTCAGGCAGCTGTTGCTTATCCAGGTTGCGACCTCTTTCATCCCTTCTTGGAAATTGAGCCTGGTGATGTCGGGTTCCCTGGTGAGGGAGAGGATGAGCTGGGTGTCATTGGCATATGAGACTATGTTGAGTCTGTGGATTTTGACAACGGTTGCGAGGGGTGCCATATAGACGTTAACGAGTGTGGGGCTGAGGGAAAATCCTTGGGGTACTCTGCATCTGATCTCTGTTGGTTCGGAGAGGAAGGGCGGGAGTCTTATTCTTTGTGTTCTTCCTGAGAGCAAAGATTGAAGCTTTGTTATGAGGTCATAAGGTATCTTATAGAGTAAACTTCTCTTTTGAAGAGTGACAATGTTTTCCTTGTACCAGCTCAAACAAGCCCAGAAGAAGCTAGAGTAGATTGTAACCCCTGCATGCATTAATCATGCAGTGGCTATGCTTTTTGGGGATTGGTGGAACTCCCCCAAAATTGAGGTCCCCTTCAAAGATTGCAGGGGACATGATCGGAAAAAATTGGGCGGATTGAGATTTGCCTCCCAAGCTCCCCTCTATTGGAACTCTCTGCCCCCAGGTCTCCGTCTTATCCCTTCCTACTTCAGCTTTGGAAAGGCGTTGAAAACCTGGCTATTTTCTCAAGCCTTTGATTAGTCATCTTCCTGTTCAGGTTGTCAACTAGCAGTTCCCCTTCCGTTGTACAAAGCGCCAAGAAGCCGTTGGTGAACGTGCGCTCAACAAATTCCTTTTTTTCATTTCATTTCATTGGTGAGAACTGATCATAAGTACTGGCTTCCCTGGCCGTAAGAATGATCCATGATCTTTCAACCCTCACAAGGGGAGCTTACGAGAAGCAAAGTGATCAAGGGACAGAACTGATTCAAGATTTGAAATTAGTTTTGGTCCAAACTCTGAAAGAATTTATGCTATGATTGGCCTGTGAGGAAGGAGACCTGCGTGCCTGAGGAGAAGAGGCCGGACTGTATCTTTCATGAAAATTGCTCATCTGCCAGTGAACTACAGAGCCCAGATAACTAAAGGGACCTGTGGGAGAAGTTATGGGTACAACATGCACATAGCTTGGCCAGTCTGGCTAGAACAGGGCAGGATCACATTTGTTATTCATATGGTTTATCCATTCTGGAAAAACAGAGGTAAAATACAAATGATGGAGTTAGTGGGGCCAGAGCAGATTAAAACCATTGGTATGTACCCACAGGAATTAGCAGGTGCTCAGACTAATTTAATAATATACATGCCTCACATTTTTTCATCTTCTTCTGTCCAGAGGTGGTTCCTGGCTCATTGGAGCCCAGACTGTAGATGCATATCGCTGAACAGGCCGGCCGACTCCGATAGATATTTGGTGCTGCTTGAGTTGCCATTAATATGGACGTGGCATAGTAGTTTTGGCCAGACTGATCTTTCCGAGGGACGGCTAAGACTGATTTATAAATGACTGCTGCATAAAATAATATTTGTTTTTGTAATAGTGCTTCGTAAGACACTTGTGCTGTTTTCTGTGCTAAAAATACCATGTACAGTAAATGGCCTAATGGCTATATTTATATAAGAACAACTCATGTATATTTCCAGGAAGAAGGTTCTAGGTAACTAGACAAGATTCTCTCTTATTAATATATTTTGTTATGACATTCATCTTTCATAGGACAGCAGAGGGAATACATAGGAGAACATTTGTTATGAGGAATATTCATCTCAGTCATAGATATGAGGGGTCCCCGCCAGTTGTGCATGCATTGTTTTGCTTAGTTTGTCTTACCTGTAGTGTGAGTTCCGGATAATTCACCATCCCCCCTAACCAGGAGAAAGCAGAGTTCACAAACTGCAGCAGGGCCATGAAAGCAATCAGGTTAGCAGCAATGTTGGCCACGAGTCCCACAGAGGCAGACGCGCCGTTGCTCGCAGCTTCCAGTAAATTTCTCTCCTCTCTGTAAAATAAAGGAGCCAACATATGACAAGCTAAACATGGGAGGCAGTGCTATCGCGACTCATTAGACTAATGTGAAAGGGAGCAATAGTGTATTTTCGCTTACAGATGGTAGGTAGGGTTTATAAAAGTATACTTTAGTGTACCACCAAATGGCTCCAAAGTCTGGTGGATGATTTTGGCATAAGGTTCATTGACAGACAATTCCATTTCTTGTTAAAACATTGAAGGGTGATGCTAGGGATAGGGAAATGCAATGTATGATCAGTGAGTCAGAGCATAAGCATGTGTGCCTGAAAGTGTGCCTGGTGTATTTCTTTCTTCTCTTGTGTTCTTCATTGAGTGGGACAATGCAGAAAGTGGTGGCATAAAAAAGGATAGAAAAAACAACCACCAAAACAAAGCAAGCCCTTGTGTTGCATCAAAGAGATCATCTGTAAAGATGAAAGTATGACATCCCTTGATCTGTTGAACATACCCTTTTTCTATCTTAACCCCTTCTTCATCCTTGAATTTAGATTCTTCGACTTCAGGGTAGACCAACTTGGACAGAGCGAGAGCACATGGAGCCGCCATGACCGAGGCTGCGATCAATGAGGAGGCGTCAATCTGAAATAGTAAAATACAGCGAACTGGAATTAGTATGACATGGTATGTACCGTGTTTGCCTGCACATACCGTTCCCAATGCTCCGCAATCTGGAGTCCTCTTGTATGGTTATTTGGAATGCCATCTAGCTATCTTAAGGCCTATATTGCCTTATTTGTCAATGCATTTTCCTGGGACTTTTAACATAAAGGACTATGACCTTTAACAAAATCATAAACCTGAGCCCTTTTAGCACCTTCAGATGCTGACTTATGAGTCCAAAAATACAGTAGCCCCTAAAAGAATAACTGTTAAGTTGTATGTTTTTTGGGCTAAAAATAAACTCCATATCAGTCAGTTGAAGCTTTTTGACTCAACTGTGTGATCTGAAAGATAAGCTATTTTTTATAGGTTTGTTTTGCTTTTGGGTCCCACGCTCGAGACAATGAGTGGTACAACTGAAAATCACCCGATAGGTACATGAAATTGCACTAATGACAATGGTAGAACAGTGGCTGCTGTCTTATTGGTCTGGGTATCCAGTGAAGATTTGTTTGGGGGTCTTTAAAGAGCGCTGGTGCATATGGGAGACGTTACAGTGGATAATCCATATCAGACATGGTTTGTTTAACCAGTGGGTAACCACATTATTATGCCATAGGGTGCATGACATGGCATAGTACCTTGGGACTGACACCTAAGTCTATCAGAGGTCAGAATCTCGGTGTATTCTAGTATTCAATTTGTTTTGAGTGCTGGGAGGCACCCACAAATACAGGAGCACAGGCTGGCAAATAGTTCGCCTCATGGGAATGTCGTGGACCCTACTCTGGACTTAGAGTGACACCAAATCATTAACCAATAATAACTCAAGAGCCATTCAATGTAGAGAAACGGTTCAAATGCCTTGGAGTATATAAGGTTCTTCCGCTACCTTTCGCTTTTAGTTCATGCTGCAACATCAGCATCTGCAAAGCATATCCATCACCTGGCACTTTGCTTCTGCCTTACTAATACTCCATGTAGTAATCTTCTGAAACTTGGAAGTAGGCATCTCATATTTCAGCATCTAAATCCCTTGTTGTGGTGCAATATCAAGCGCTTAACAATTTTATCAGTTCATAGCCAACGGAGTATATGCTCCTTGTCTGCCATTTGACATTATAACAATTTGGAAGATTGAAATGTAATTGCCTATTTTAATTCCAGGCATTGCAGATTATTGCTGGTTGTAAAACTAAAAAAAACTTTACTTATATTCAAAGAACCAAATAAGCTGACCCTTTAATTGATAATTCCATTATCACGTTCAGGGCTAACAGAACAGAAGTGTTACATTCCCAATTCTCACCACTTGGTCCACTGCCCATAAATTCTTTAAAAAGTTACTTTCCATGCAATCCAAATTGTGTCAGTGCTTGATGCTGGCATGAGACAAAATGATTGGGCCCCCTTGCAGAATGTGACAAGTGGGCCCAATTAGCCCCTAGTTTACAGATATTCCTCATTTTTGTTGTTGAATGTGGCCACCTTGAAGGGTTGGGGACAACTGGAGGGTCGTGCCCCGCCTGCGCCGCATGGGCCTGTGTTATGCTTCTAAGTGTAAGATTAACAGTACAACCAACCCAAGTTCCAACGAAATCACTATGTTTCTGTGGGAAACTGGGTTGCTGGTTCACTGGGGTATTAGCCCTTGTCAGATAACAGCCACAATACTTGTCAGGTGAACCACAAAAGTCCCCAAATTAACCAGTGCTTAACCCGGGGTAGTTTGGCACACAAAACAGTCATACACATAAAGCTCTATTCAATTAGTGATGTTATTTATTCACATCCTCAGTCATAAACGTATTATGCATACTCTTTAAGAATATGTAGTTGCCCATTAGGCAGGCGTGAGTGAACAGGAAAAGGGGGGGGACAGAGATAGGGTATGAAGTGATTGTGAGGATTAGGGTGATCTGGGGAAAGTTTTCAGTAGTCACATGTGGTCACATAAGCACATTTATAAGATGGCAACACATGGGCATATTATTATTACCATCAATTACTTCAAAACATGTTACATATTCCTATCCCAGATTTTTAACACAGACAAAAATGTTCTGTTGCAAAATGGTAGGACACAACAAAAAGAGAAGTCGACGTTTCGACCCCCGTTGGTGTAGGATCTCTTGCACCTTACTGCGGGGTCTTCATCAGGACTGGTGGGAGGAGGATGGGTGGGGGTGTGGAAGGGCATCTATAATTAAAAACAATGGAGTAAGTGAAAGATTTGCGCCTATTTTGATTCATAGGAGACAACAAATAGTCAAATAATTACCAGGGTGGCCACTATGAGTTGCGTGGCAAGGTACTAGAAATGGGGGAAGGATGGCCCTGGGGCTCCGAACATCAAGAGAACTATCCCCTAAAAAGGAATAGGGTAAATTTAGAGAAATGGGCTTGCATCATTAGTCCCACCTACGTCACTGTATTAATACAATATACTGTGCTTGTTCAAAAGGCATCAAAAATACCCAGCTGGGTTCAAAAATTGAGTTAAAAAACACATATAGCAGAGGATATCACAACACTCACATCATATATAAATTCATGCTCATGGTTATTGCAAAAGGTCATAGGGCATGAGCAGATAAGGCCCAAAAGTTGTACATACTGTAATCAGCCAAAAAACAGACTTAGCATCAATGCGCCAGAATGAAGGGCATGACTGCTATGACCCAAAGGTTAATTGATAAATGTAATTAGCCCCAAACACAAACATGAAAATAAGCATGAATGCACCAAATCATAATGAAGCCTTTAAAACGGGAGTGGCAAAATGCACGCTTAGAGAATGACACATTGCACCAAGGCAAACAGGCAGGATTCACAATCTTGTCAAAAGGAATACTGCCTCCCGATATGAAATGACACATTAGACTAAAGCAAAACGGCAGGATTAACAATCTTTACAAAGCGAAACTCCCTACCGATTTGAAAGGGAATATTTACCAGATGATAAAACGTAAGCACTGTACTCGTTGTGCCTCAGATCATTGAAGAATACCTAAAATGCCCGACTTCGTTCTCAATATAAATCAGGGAGAGGGAGGGGGGAGGTGGTCAATATATACAGTACTGGGACAAACTTGACCATGGAAACACCTATACAATGATGCAATCACTGCGAATGTAGCGCCAGAGTGAATTGCACTTTCAATTAAGATCCTGGACGGCTCCAAGCTTACATCTAAATAAACAAAAGGGGCCTTGAGTATTGTAATGTTATCCCAATTATCAACTAAGTCGTATTTGAATCTGTCACCGAAACGGAAAACTCACCGTCAGCCTGGCGGCCGGCCGTGTCAAACAGAAATGAATCATGTAGGTAATGAGCGGTGCATTCCGAGACCTTTAAATAGGGGCAACACTCGTCAGCCAAGCGTTCGCGCAGCAGCTACATGCGAACCGGTGACGTCCCGGTACCGGCTTAGGGACGTCAACCACCATAGAAAAAAGACTAAAGTATTTGGCCCAATTTAACTAAATAACCAAACTGTTACCGAAATAAAAATTAGGGAGGATTTTTTTCGGGAGCTCGAATCATGGACATTAGGGTTATGTTAAAGAATGGCAGAGTAACTGTGCAGTGGGGACATTAGTAAAAATAAAGGGGGGCTTGGGGGGGATTTCTTACATTCGTGGCTTACATTGAATTACAGTATTTGCAGGACATATCCCAACAATTGCAAAAAAGATGTACAGCATCATAATACGCATCATTGATTCAGAAAAGCAGAAGGGGACATAGTCGTAGTTTGCAATTCATAGTTGGCAACAAATGAGTACAAGTTCTTAGGAGATGGCATCTTTTGTCAGTATGTTATGTTATGTTAACAAATTTCTAAAGCGCACAGCTGCCCCAGCAAAGAGGTGTCTCGGCGCTACCAGATGTACAAGATACAGGATCAACTGAGAGCTAACCATCCATAGTCGACGTCACTAAGTCAAAGGAAAGAGGAAGGTCTTAATGGCTTTCCTAAAAGCCAGCATATCCTCCAATCCGCGAATATGACCCGGTAAGGAGTTCCACAGCTTGGCTGCCAAAAACCGAAAGGACCACCCACCAATTCAGCAAAGTTTAGTCCGAGGTACCGTCACCAAGTGTTGTCCCAGCGAACGTAGATTTCGTTGAGGGACATGCGGAATCAGAAGGGAGCACAAAAGCTCCGGGCTCCCAGATTTTAAGATCTTAAACGCCAGGCACAGAGCTTTGAACTGGATCTGGGCATTAATCGGAAGCCAGTGCAGCCTTCTGATCGTAGTTCTAGCTGAGCACCGGCGGGGAAGTCCCACCAGAATTCTAGCTGCCGAATTTTGGACTCGTTGGAGTCGCTGTATCTCGGCTTTTTTGGCCCCTAGGAGCAGCACACTTGCATAGTCCAATCACAATAGTGTAGTGGATTGGACAATGAGCTGTCGGATTGCTGGTTCAAAGAACTTCAGGATAGGGTTAAGACCCCATAGCAAACCCACACATGTGGCTGCCACTCTCTTAGAATGGATCTGAAGACTAAGCGAGGAATCCATCCAAACTCCTAAGTTCTTGACCAGTGTCTTTGGCGTTGGCATGGTCCCCAAAGATACCGGCCACCAGTGCTCATTCCAAAGGGCAGTGTTCTTCCCCACCAAGAGGGCCTCAGTTTTGCTCACATTAAGCTGAAGCCAGTTGCCTGCCATCCCTTGGGCTACTGCTGTTATCCTGTTTCTAAACCTAGTGGCCGATGTAGATGGCCCTTCAGCTAAGGTGATCACAAGCTGAGTATCATCGGCATATGATATCATCGTTAGGTCCCACTCCTTAGCTACAGCCACAAGTGGCTGGACATATAGATTGAACAGAGACGGGCTTAATGCAGAGCCCTGAGGAACCCCCTGACCGATGGAATGGGGTTGGGAGAGAAACTGTTTATGGGTCCTTCTGTCAAATTTGAATTATACTAAAAATAGTGTTCATTGAACAGGATTAATATCCCTGAAAGTGTACTCATCACATTAATTATCATTTTTAGGATGTGAAATTGCATATATGTATATAGAATTTATATTTTTTGACATTAGGACCTAAGTATTTTTGCTTTGTGGTATGATCGTTGATGGATGAAAGGTTTTGGCCAGAGTGAAAGTGTGGATGTGTTGTAAATTCTGTAAATTTCTCTGTACATTTTTGATCTAGTTGTAATGTTATATTGTATATTTGTGGGTAGTGGGATTCGGCATAACAGGTTCGGTTGCTAAGAATGAGAAAATAGTGTGTCAGAAAGCCGACAAAGGAGGGGCGATGGTGATTTTGAACAAGTCATATTACGAAGCTGAGATTAAGACACACATAGAAGACCAACTATTGTATATGGAAATAGAAGCGAACCCTACTGAAGAAATTCGCAAAATACTAAACATTATTCTAAAAAAGGCAGAAGACAAAGGAATAATCACGTAAAAAACTAGAAAATATCTGACCCAAGACAGTCCTAAGAGTCCCACAATATATATGGTACCGAAAGTTCATAAGGACCTGCATAAACCACCTTGTCGTCCAATCGTATCTACTAAAGGCAGTCTCCACGAGCCAGTGGGGAAGTTCATTGACCGGTATCTACAGCCCTTGGTATTGAAATCAAAGTCATATATCAGAGATACCACTGATTTTCTGTTGAAATTGAGGGATTTGAACACACAGGAAAACATCATCATGGCTACTGTTGACGTCAAGTCATTATATACATCCATTCCCTACAAGGAAGGTCTTGAAGCCATTGAACTGGCCTTGTTAAACAGCACGTATGAACAAGAGTTAAAAATGTTCTTAATGGAGCTGATGGAATTTACTTTATTGAACAGCTATTTTGAACACGAAAAACGCTGGTTTATGCAACAAAATGGTACGTCTATGGGCAATTGCGCCGCGCCGGCGTATGCAAATTTATTCATGGCATCATTTGAACACCAATATATCTATGAGCGACATGAATGGGCAACACAACTTTTGATGTACGTACGGTTCATCGATGACATTTTTCTAGTGTGGAAAAATTATACACAATCATTGATCAATGAGTTGGAACTACTGAATACAAGGAATGAACGAATAAGCGTCACCTGGCAAATTAGTATGGACAAGATTCAATTTCTAGACGTTGAAGTCAATCGAATCAACAATCAATTCAGTACGAACCTATACCGTAAGCCCACGGATAGGAACAATCTTCTGAAATATGACAGCTACCACCCCCAATCATTGAAAACACACCTGCCTTATACCCAATTCTTAAGGGTAAAGAGAGTGGTCTCTGATTCTCAAAAGTGCCAAGAACAGCTAAAGAATATGGTTCAAAGGTTTCGTGATAGAGGATACCCTAAAAACACAATTGATACAGCATTAAAAAGAACACAAAATCAAGCACGAGAAGATCTACTGACTAGCAAAGACAAAAAGACTACTGAAAGGATTACATGCGTTAGCAAGTTTTCAAATGTGAGTTGCCAATTTAAAGCAATAATAAGACGACACTGGCAGATGCTCAAATCAGAAGTGGATTTCAAAGGAATTTTCGCACAAGAACCGTTATTCGCCTTCCCCAGAGGGAAAAAATTGGGAGAAATGCTGACACACCCCACTGAAAGTAAGCCAATGATAAAATATCGAGGAACAGTTCCATGCATGAATTGCAGTAGTTGTCATAGCATAATGAAGGGGAATTCAATAACCCATCCTAAGAAAGGTCATACGATCCCATTAAAAGTCAATGGAACATGTGATACAATGAACGTGGTATATCTGTTAAAATGCCCGTGTGGGTCAGTGTATGTTGGCCACACTGAGAGAAAATTGAAAACCCGATTAACAGAACATAAAAGTAATATTAGGATGGAATCCGTGAAATCTACTGTAGCGACTCACTTTAAAGAGAAGCATCATCATATAAGTCAGTTGCGAGCATGCATACTTGAAACAGTGACTCATAAAGAAGGTCCCATCAACAAAAAGAACTTGCTCAAGCGTGAGAATTATTGGATTTACCATTTAAACAGTTTGAAACCGCATGGGTTAAATGATCGGACTGAATTTCTTTGCTACCTTTGAACTTGAGAACTGTCTATGACTGAACTTTGTATCCAGAATTTAATGAACTTGGTTTTGAGAATTAATTATGTATTTGATCATTCACATGAGAATCCGTGTTTGTATCAACTTAGGTTGAAGCTAATATAGTGCCTTCCGTGACGCTGGCGAGTTATTATGCACTGTGTTGTTTTGTATACGTTGCTTTGTAACATTGTGTACGTTTTGTATCCATAAAGTTACACCGCACTCGATAAAAAATGCACAATCGACATGAGAGGTAGCGCGCATGCGCAGATAATGGCATTACATAAAAACATGGCCAGTTCAGGCTTCCGTATCTGAAATTCCTGCGAAAAATGCGTAGGCGAAAGACATCCGAACAGAAGGTAAGGACCGGCAGGTCCAGGAAACGCTTGTAGCTTTATGCGCTTATGACCGCATTTAAACACCGTATTTAAACCACGATGGGAGCCGAATGTATTGAAACTCGGTAGCAAGCCGAACAGCGGCATTGATTAATTACATCATTACAAGCATAAACAGAGCTCGTGAAAAGCTGCACTGTGATTTTAAGCGCGTAACAACCCTCATTCTATAGTCCGCTTGAAACCACCTTTAAATGTTCGATTGCAGCAATTTTAAATCACGAGCAGACATTGTGTGAAATAGGTGAAACTTAACCCACATGATAAGGTTGTGCTACATATCATGTCGTGTAAGATACTAACTCACACATTTTAGATATGCAGCAACAGTTATTATGAATCGAACAGTATGAAAGATGCTTTATTTGTATGGTTTCAGGTTTCCCTGATGAAGGTGCATGGGGCACCGACATGCATTGGAAAGTTTTAAGTTTGGTGAAAATGTTCGCACATAAACATGTGAAAAAAACATGAGAAATTTATTTGGAAAAGCGCAATAAAACCAAATTTGGAACCAAAGCTGAAATCATTTAAACAGAAATTTATGTACTACAATATATGTTTGAACATTGTTTGCTGAAGGTTCAGCGCCCACTTGTGCCCGGGGTGAGAGGATTATGGATTAATAGTCCTGCTACACTTGATATTGTATATTTGTACATGCACATAAAAATTGTGGTGTTTACTTATGGAAATAACCCTTTGTTCCACTAGTGTTATAAATAAATAAATGAAACTAGTGACGTAATTCAAAAAATGGACCGTTATGTTTAATTCATATAGGTCAGTATAAAATGACTGGCATTTTGTGTTGTTCTTTGCATAATTTTGGCTCAGCCTTACTGGTTTAGAGTCACAACCCTGTGTCGTTTTTCTTAGTTGGGAGAGGAACGGCGGTGCCGATACCCAAAAAGATCTATACCTCAGAAATTATCTAAGGCATTCCAAGGCGGTTCCGGTGATCCCTACGGCCTCCAGACGATCAAAAAGAATATCATGAGCTACCGTATCAAAGGCAGCGCTGAGATCCAACAGGATCAGCACTTCACTTTAGTATCATCCGCAGATGTTCAGTCGTGGCTAGTAGGGCGGACTCGGTACTGTGGCCTGGCCTGAAGCCATTTTGAGACGGATCCAGAATGTTATGAAGGCTCATGTATTGAGAAAGAACGTTATTAACATGGGCCTCAGCAATCTTAGCCACCCACGGGAGAAGAGAGATTGGTCTGAAATTCTCCGGTTTTAAAGGATCTAACGTGGGTTTCTTGATGATAGGGGACACCCAAGCCTGCTTCCAGGCCACCGGGACACTGGCCATTGAAAAGGACTGGTTAAGTATATGTCTTAGTGGCAGCTGGAAGAGCCTCAGTGACTCAATAAATTTTGATGGCCTCATAGGGTCCGAGGGAGACCCAGATTTAATTCTACCACATAGCCTAATAAGCTCATCGCTGGAAATCTCCGGAATAGCACCCAAGATGGCGCCATCAGCTTTTTCCCCCACGCGGGCGAATGAGCCAGGGGGCTGCTTTGGAAATGATTGATAGATTTTTTCCACTTTTTCCACAAAAAAGATTGCGAGTTCCTCGCACTGCTGTGCAGAAGTTATACTAGATGCAACAGCTCTATTGCTCTTAAGTTCATTAACAATTTTAAAAATACATTTTGTGGGGTTAGAGCTAGATTTAATTTCTTCAGCGTAGAACGCAGCACGTGCAGTACAGATAGCTTTATTATAGAGCTTTACTTTAGCCATGTAAGTTTTTTTATCCGCACCACTATAATCCCTTCTTTATACCCGTGCTGCCTTCTTACATTCCTTCCTCAGGGCTCTCAGAGATTCGCTATACCATGGGCTTGAATTAGCCATTCGCACCTTTGTCCATTTCTCAGGAATGAGAGTATCCAGACCCCCTAAAATCCAGTCGCAAAAGGCCGAATAGGCCGCCTCAGGATTTACCAAGTCTACTGAGGGAAAGGCCCCCAGGAAAGCATACAAATCTTCTAGTTTTAGTTTATGCCAAGGTCTCTTAAGGACCAAGTTCTCCCTGTAAGGCCTGAATGGCTCAGTTACATCCAACCTTGCTTCAATCAGGTAGTGGTCTGTCCATCCCATAGGCTATGGGATGGGATGGATAAAGGCTATTGAATGGGATGGACAGTATAAAGCTGATTTGAGAAAGAAAAAACGGAACAACATACATGTATTACATTTAATGAATTGGTCATTGTCTGTCCATTTGTGAGAGACCTTCAAAGTTAGAAGAAAGAAATATCCCCATTTTATTAGCAAAACATGAAACTTTAAAAAATACTTCAGTGAAGACATGCTAGTTGGGCATAACTTATATCTTGTGCATTCAGTCCATTCTGAATGGTATCCAATCAGGTCATCCATTTACTTTCTCGTAGGTTTAGGATGGCAGCTATATTACCACCTCTGGGGCCTAGAGATACTTTTTCCAGCACCACCCAGCTGAGTTCTTCAATTGCATGGCCAGCAATCTTGCAGTGCTCAACTAAAGGTGCCCCTTGGACCTCACACCTAATTCTGCTATGGTGCTGTAGGATACAGGTTTTAATCTTTTGTTGTGTTTGACCTCTATATGCCAAGCTGCAGGCGCAGGTGACACAGTAGATTACACAATTGGTGTTGCAGTTGTGAAGTAGTGTGGCTCACTGGTTAGAGGCGGCAGACCCAAGAGCAGAGGACGGCCCGGGACCAGGGTTCGATTCCCGGCGCGGCAGGTTTCTGGACCAGGGTCAGCGGACTCGATAATTCTCTCGCCTCGGTGCCCACTCTGATCAGCGATCACACTCGGCAACTCTGGGCATTAGCTTGCCGCACCTTACCAGGCAGACGCTGTAAACGCCGATACCGCCACACAGGGAGCAAGCCGCCACCGCCAGGAGTCATCTGGGCACAGCACTCCGCGCCGCCGCTCCGGGAACTACAACACCCGGCAGGCCTCGCGGCGGCGCGTAGAGAGACGCGCACGGAGAGCGCGAGCACTGTCAAAAGGCGGGCAGTCACCGGCAAGCGGGGGAGACCGCACCTTACCAGGCAGACGCTGTAAACGCCGATACCGCCACACAGGGAGCAAGCCGCCACCGCCAGGAGTCATCTGGGCACAGCACTCCGCGCCGCCGCTCCGGGAACTACAACACCCGGCAGGCCTCGCGGCGGCGCGTAGAGAGACGCGCACGGAGAGCGCGAGCACTGTCAAAAGGCGGGCAGTCACCGGCAAGCGGGGGAGACCGCACCTTACCAGGCAGACGCTGTAAACGCCGATACCGCCACACAGGGAGCAAGCCGCCACCGCCAGGAGTCATCTGGGCACAGCACTCCGCGCCGCCGCTCCGGGAACTACAACACCCGGCAGGCCTCGCGGCGGCGCGTAGAGAGACGCGCACGGAGAGCGCGAGCACTGTCAAAAGGCGGGCAGTCACCGGCAAGCGGGGGAGACCGCACCTTACCAGGCAGACGCTGTAAACGCCGATACCGCCACACAGGGAGCAAGCCGCCACCGCCAGGAGTCATCTGGGCACAGCACTCCGCGCCGCCGCTCCGGGAACTACAACACCCGGCAGGCCTCGCGGCGGCGCGTAGAGAGACGCGCACGGAGAGCGCGAGCACTGTCAAAAGGCGGGCAGACACCCGCGTCGCGGGACGCGAGCGGGACGCCCGGGGCTAAGCCCGGGCAAAGGGCGGGCCCTCTGTGGCCCTCAGAGGCACGAAAAGGCCAGGCGAGGCCACCCCCCTGAAGACGACCACGCGGAATCGAGGTACGCCTGCCTGGTTTCTTCACCTGGGAGAGAAAACGGACACTAACGCAGGGGTAAGTCAGCTTCCCCCAGTTGTTCATCCTCTTCATCATTGTTTCTCAAGACCAGCAAGCTCCTAGCCCATAGTTTTACTACTACAAATATAATTTAAAACATGGTCAAAAGACTGGTTCCACAATCGGGAGAGGCCGTGAATACCCTTGACTCATATTTAGTCCAAGTGGTAACCAGCATAAACAGCAAGAGAAGACAATCTTTGGGCCTAAGTCAATCACCAGTGTTGCCTGCAGATAGCCCGTCCACCAGTACAAACATGTCCGACTCCTTGATAGGTAACAACCAATCAATTGCTGCAGTCTCTGGATCTAACTTTATGATAAATCAAATCGAAGCCATCGAGAATTTGACTCCTGCCAAGGTTGGCGCTGACTTGATAGACCTAGCTGACGATGCCTCCACCGAGACAAGCATTCATACAGACGTCATAGATGAGGCCCCTCAGCCTCAGTCCCCCCCCAATCGTGCCGTCAGAGCATGCAGGAAAACAGCAGCTAAGAGAGGGGGGAAACATCAGGGGAGGAATAAGCCAGCCACCCCACCTCCTAGAAGGAGGGGTAACCCCACAGACTATGAGGCAGACCTCGAGCCCAGGCGCACATCTGATGATGATCTCTTTAATAGGATCGAGGAAATGATAGATATCAAGATCAAAACTATCATAAAGCCCTTGATCGGGAAGGTGGACAAACTAACTGCCGAAGTTAAGAAATTGGGAGGGGTCCACGGTATTTTGGCTAAGGAACTAGAGAATCTTTCAACCCTCGTCGCAGATCTAATATCAACGGATGAGGATGTTCCCGCCATGGATAGAAGTACGCAGCCTACTCAACCAGACCTGCCACACCCACCTCCATCCTTAACATCAATAGCTCCGAACCAGAGCGCGGCAACCGGGGGTCCTCATGCCACCATCCCTGACGCAACGGCGGTACTTAACCAAGAGGCCAGACCGGTCCAGTTTTTAGCGGAAGCATTACCGCTAGTCCTAGTACTGGCCAATGTCCCAGCTTTGTCACAAGACAAAACAGAGTCCGACCAGGATCTCAAGGACAAAGCCCTACATTGGCTTTCAAACAACATCTACATGGCGCAGGAAGGGTTGGACAAACTGGCAGGTGTTATAGTTTCGACCAGGAGGGTACCTTGGATTGGCAATAAGCCAAAAAAGTTTCAGGGAGACTGCGTTATCATAAATTTTTCTAACGCAGATGTTCTTCCTGAAATCCTGATTAATCTTTTCCCGCCTCAACGGCGTAATGGATCCATAGTCCCGTTAACACTCAGATTTTTCAACAACGAGACCCAATCCTCTACCTTAGCCAATGTTAACAGGCCAGCTAAGCACAGGAGCAATAGTAGCTGGGGAGGGGCAAAGGGCCCTGGATTCACTAACGATCGGTTTCCTCCTGTACCGCAGCAAATATCAGGAAGAATTATCTATCCTTATGAGAGGTTTATCCCCCCGGCTTACCCACACGGGTTTGGACCTAATGGGTGGCTGAACGGCGAACCAGGTTATGAATTTAGTGCTCGAGGCATTAGGTCATCACGATGGCAGAGAATGGAGCCGGCCATGGGCCACCCATTCACCCCACACCATCAGTGGAATCAAGCTCACGCCGCTCAGATTCACCCAGCCACCCCTTCTGCTTGGGGCTTTACCACAGGAAATAGGTTTGGCCCTTTATCTGACCTTAACACCTGTGATTGACTTAAATCAAGATTCAATCCACTCAATCTTGGACCACCCAATTTAAACTCACATAAAGAGGGTCAAAACATCAATGTTCTACAAAGCCCTTACAGGTCTAATGCAGTCATAGATTCATATATACCTACTACCCGTGGTCAGCAAATACTCGCCCTTGGGTCAGACGCTGCTCCTGACACGGGCACTATCAGCAGGACAAGACAGGCTCTTCGCCACGTGAACTCTAATGGTGCCACTTTAGTGCAAGTTTTTGAGGAAGGCAACTCTGAGAGTGACAGCGAACCTACGACTACCAGGGAGTCATGTAGGATTGTAAGTTGGAACGTAGCGGGCCTGAGTACCAAACGCAAGGACCCAGTATGGCGCAGCTTCATCTCTAAGCACCACATCGTTGCGCTGCAAGAAACATGGGATACTGCCAGCAATTTCTGGTGGGATGGATACACTAGTTTTGCAATTCCAGCAGTGCCTAGTAACATGGGTAGAGCCAAAGGCGGCCTGGTGCTTTTATTCTCCGTGGATCTAAAAGGAAGTTATAGACAGATCAGGTCCGAATCTGACAACATACTGATTGTTGAAAGGTATATCAATAAAACTAGTAGGACCTTATACGTCAACTTCTATAATTCAAGTAACAGTGCCTATAATGGCCGAAACATTGCTAATTTAGATAGCATTTTAAATTCAGTCTCACAGAATATCTCCTTTGTATTTGAGTTAGTTTTACTAGGTGATTTTAACATTCATTTATGTAATTTAATTTGTAAGGGTAGAGCAATATGCGATGATGAGGATGCTGCCTTGGATGCCCCCCACTTCGAACATACCATAGAGGGACAGGAGCTTGAAGACCTACTGGCTAATTATAATCTTTACGAGCCTAATTTCGGTGCCAGAACGCCAACTTTCAACGGCAGTCAGAATGGTTCTGTTATAGATTACATTTTTGTTTCCCTTGGTATTTTACCCCTCATCACAGCATATAGGACGGTGGAAACCCATTTCAGCGACCACAACCCAGTGCTCCTCGAAGTGGCGTGGGGCAGTAAAATGGGCACAGCACCATCTTCCGTAAACCAAGCCTCCTCTTTGAGGCCTACAGACCAAGACAGAAGAATAAAATGGGCAAAGGTAATCCCGGAAGACTTCTACAAAAAATGTTTCCCCAAAATCAAAATGCAGACCGAGCTATGTCAGAACTCTGAGACACAAGGGAACTTACTGGTCTCTGCTTTTGAGGAAATTTGTGCACAGGTCTCGAGAGATCTTAAAGCTAAACCTCTTCCAGGAACCCAAGTTCATAAGCGTTGGTTCGACGCTGCTTGTTCGAAGGCACATAGAGACCTGCTGGCGGCTCTTAAAATTGTTCCAAGACCAAAAGAGGAGATTGTGAGGCTGAGAAAAATCTACAAGTCAGCAGTAAAGAGCCGTAAAGACGCTATTAAGCGCGAAACATGGGAGGAACTCCTCTCAGCCTCGGTGCTTAAGGACAGCAGAAGATTCTGGGCAATCATCAAGCACCCTTTCTTTATGGAAGATGATAACTTACCGATGGACTGTGTGATCACTGAAGAAAAATGGCTATCCTTCTTTAAAAACGTGTATGGGGACAATGCAGACGTTGAGGACAATAATAGACATTTACCTTCTTATGGGATGGTTAACCCTATTGTTTTTAATCCCCAAGAAGTAGAAAATGCACTTATGGATACAACCAAACATAAGGCCCCGGGCCCGGACGGAGTCCCGGCTGACTTCTTTATGTTCTCTCCCAAAATGTGGTCAAGAGTGTTATCTAATGTGTTTAATGCAGTTAACTCCAGCACAGCACCCGCCTCATGGGCCAGTTCTATTATTGTCCCCATTTATAAAAACAAAGGCCAGAGGGACGATCCAGCTTTTTATAGGCCCATATCTTTGTTGGACTCTACTGTAAAGATTCTGGGGAAAGTTCTACTAGTGAGATTGAGGGAGAACGTTGAGGGTTGTGGCGGGCTGTGTGACTTACAATATGGCTTTAGAGAGAGCAAAGGCACGATCGAGCAATGCATTAATTTGTATTTGCTCATCTCTAAGTATACAATGGCTAAGGAGGGCTCAGTTTTTCTGGCCTTTATGGATCTTTCGTCGGCCTTCGACCTCGTCAACAGGTCCAAACTATGGCCAATCCTGTTAGATATGGGAATTGACGAAGCCCTAGTCATGTACATGGCCTCGCTACACCAGGAGCTGTTCGCCGCTGTTAGAGTGTCCAACAATGGTAGGTGTACTTCCTCATTTAAATCCCTCAAAGGAGTACGCCAAGGCTGCATTCTGGCCCCAACCCTTTTCACCATTTATATTAATGGCCTTGGGGCACATTTGAGGGGTAGGGGCACAGATGTTCCACGTGCAGAAGACACCCATATCCCGGCACTCTTGTACGCGGACGATGCCGTGTTGATAGCCCGCACGGGTGTTGGCCTGCAGATTCTCCTTGACGCCTTCGGCTCCTTTATGGAAAATCTGGACCTAAAGGTTAACGCATCTAAATCCCATACCATGGTTATGGGGATAGAGGGCGCAAAGAGAAGACACAAATCATTTTTTTTGCAGGGGGACCGCCGTGTCCGAGGTAACCACATTTCCATATCTGGGAGTGCTGTTCGATCAAAAATGCACTTGGGGACCACAGATTAAAGCAAAGAGGTTGGCAGTAATTAGATCTTCCTCCGCTATAGTGGGTTTTGCCGGGAAATTGGGCGCCAGACCTATGGAAGCGTTGTTGAAGTTATATAAAAGTAAGCCTGTCGCCATCGCATCTTATGGATCCCCTCTGTGGGGTTATGTAAATCTTGACCCCATTCAGAGAGCAGAAAACAGATTCATAAGATCACTTCTTTCTGTCCCCCAATCAACCCCTACTTATTCTATCCATAAGGAGGTTGGTTTGCCATATGTATCGGACCTATTGAGCGCTGCACCCCTAATTTTGTGGCTGAAAATATGGTTAAACGCCGATTTACCTCTGAACCACAAAATTTTGAGGGATGTCCTATCCTTGGACAATCAGAGTAAAATTCCCTGGCTGGCCTATCTATGTAAATCTTTTTCAGATCTGGGTCGCCCAGAACTTTTTCGTTCTCCTGAGAAAATCACGACCAGCGACATAGCTCAAACTAAAAAAGCCTTTTTAGAAATGAAGGAAGCAAGCCGTGAGGCAGTCGAGCTTCAGAAGCCTACAGTTAGGGCTCACTACCTATTGCTGAGCGATTTTCAACTGGCCCCATACCTACGTTTTGTAACTATTCCCTATCACAGGTTTTTATTAACCAAGCTAAGGTTTAATCTTATTCATTTTCACCTAGGTTCCTTTAAGGGATGGCAGAAGCCAGAACTAGCCGCTCCTTGCAGCTGCGACAACTTTTCTGTGCAGGACACCATGCACTTCATTATGTTCTGTAGTTTATATCACGAGCAGAGAAAGAAGCACTTATTCCCATTGCTAAAAAACGCTGGGTTCACACAGGTGAGACCCGCGTTGCTCTATCTACAGCTAATGGCTAATCCATGTATTGCATTTGGTCTTGCAAATTTTTTGGTCGCGGCAGCTAGGGCGAAAGTTGCTGGTCAATCTTCGCCCTAAAAGTTTATTAAATGTATGAAATCACAGTATAGGCATGGTTTTTACATATACATACTTTTTTATCTAAGTGTAAATAGTATTTTAAACGTGTATTTGATATAATGTATACTTTTTAACGTGTTGTTCTAATGTTTTTTCTCTTTGTATGACTTTAATAAGTCGAATAAAGATATTCTGACTGACTGGCTTGCCTCATCTTCACTAACGGCCCCACCAGACCGCCGGGGATGCCTAGTCTCACCCTGGAGATACCCATTAAGGGACCATCTCTCAGGGAAGCCAGGAAGGGTTTCGCAGCGGTCGAAGCGCCTTGGGACCCTCCGGGTAAGTAGTGCGCTATATAAATGCCTATACATACATACATAAATGTTTTCAGATCTATAGTGTAATGTTTGTAACTGAGTTGTTTGGTTTGTATACACGTAAGGCAGGCCTTACAATTCCCACATTTAAAATGTCCAATCGTCATAGGTAGGTTCCACATAGTATGCAAATTGGTGGTTCCGGTGTTTCCAGAAAAGAACATACCACATGGTCTTATATACTCTTTGATTTTTTGAATGAATGCATCGGTAGATCAAATTGTCCAATGTCGTCTGCAATCAATGGCCAGTGTTTGTTTATGATTTTTCAGATGGCATTACTTTGTGTGCAGTATGCAGTTACACAAATCATCCTTTCTATCATCTCATCTTCCCTAGCATGTGTTGTCAGGAGTTCTTCACGTGAGCTGCACCACGCCCGTTTTTTGCGCTCTCTTTACTAGTCATCGTGGGTATCCTCTGTCAAGTAATCTAGCAGTCAGGTCTTCCGATTCCCTGAAATAGTCATCTCTTTTGGTACAGTTGCGTCGTACTAGTAAAAATTCACCCACCAGTAAGTTGTCCCTCAGGCCTCGTGGGTGATGACTATTGTATAGCAACAATAGTAGTACCAGTACCGTTGGGTCAACCCTTATCACGCAATATTATCTGAGCAGGTGCATGTCTGCGAGGTTGTTTTTTACTTAAGGTTTTTACTTAAGATTTTTTGCACTATGAATACTTTCCACTTTTCACACACAATGGTAAAGAGCGAGACACTTTCATATACAGAGGACTATATCAACCAGCTCTAATCAATTCTTGTCATCAGACACACCCAATATTGACTATACACTGAACGACAAAGTAGCTCGTATAGAGAGACTAGAAAAGAAGTTGATCAGGAGAAGTTGATCAGGACCCGGTTACACCGTCATTTGCTAACTAAATATCTTTCATCCAATATTATTCAAATTGGTCTTCATGTAAAGAACGGACCGGCCATCTTTATTGATGTGCCCACATTTAAGGAGGGCTTCAGGTTTGTATCCAACAACTGCTCCCGGCACTGGATGGTGCTGGGAGTGGAAACGGCGGCAGAGCAATTCCAGTCCCTGCAACATGAAATCGCTGCTTTAAAATCTGAGATCGCTGGAGATACAGCTCTAACCAATGGCAAAGAAGCCTTAGATCATCTTGCTAAAACTCTCAAAGATTTTGAAACTAATACACAAGAAAGGAAACTAGAGAAACTTGCAAAGGATATTAGATACTACGAAAAGAAGAACACGTATCCTTACCGCAACAAGGATTATTACCGTCAAGACACTCAGGGCTGTTTTACAGCTAGAGGGAGAGGTGGTTATCGCGGATGCAGGAACTACACAACCTTTTCGGACTCCTCTTACAGCACCGATAGTGACACCAATCAAGGTGGACCAAGCACAAGCTATAGATACCAAGGCGACTGGAACCAACCACAAGGTCCGTCTTACCCGCAACCTCTTTTTTTAGAAGAAGGATAATGGCGCCCACCACGAGGCAGGGGCAATTGGCAGAGAGGAACACCGAGAGGCCAAAACCCACCCAACCCCAACTGGGAGAGAGGAAGTGGGAAGACCCAGAAGCAAGTGCACTTCCCCCAGGAGAGCCACGGGGAAATATCGACACGCCGCAAAGTCTACAGGTGGTAAACAGGAGATCAAGCCATCTTGTAAATCTATCCTTATACACCCTAAAAGATAATGACATTAATATCCTCACCAAAGGGCTATCCTTTGAACCCACATCCTATCCTAACCGCTTTGCCATCAAGATTGAACTCATTAAGTTTTTTCAGAAGATTAGACTTCGGTATTTCTTTAGGAACAGCCCCCATCTACTACTACATCTAATACAGGACTCCGAGTACCCTCTACTTTTGTACCTCCAGGAAATGCCATGACCAACCAAATTTTGGTATATGAACACATGGTACTTAATGAAGTGGACAAGGCTCTGTCTACCTATAAAAATACCAAGCTGAATGTTAACTCAGAAGAAAGGAAAGCTTTCACAACCCTAAGGGAAAACAGAGATATTGTAATAAAGCCGGCAAATAAAGGGGGTGCAATTGTGGTGCAGGATGTTGATGAAATACAAGGATAAGATCATAAGACAACTTGACGATGGAGTGAGTTACAAGAAACTACGAGGTGATCCTACCAAAGATCTGGCGCAAGAGATCCTGAACCTGACCCAGGTAGGGAAGGACCAAGGTTTTGTGAGTGAACTGGAGTTCAAATACCTCTCTGGCTCGATCCTTGAGCCACTCTGCAGGAATATCGACGTGCTCCTTAAACCCATCGCTGAAGGCACCGCAACATATCTACGTGATACGGTACAGACCATCAATCTTGTGGACGGCATGGTTTTTGATACCACAAAGCGACTACTAGTAGCATGTGATATAGTCTCGTTATATACGGGTATCCCACAGAAGGAAGCCCTAAACGTCATCAAGAGAGCATTGGAAGGATGCCCAGTGCCCTGGCGGTACCGACGGACTTCATCGTCGAACTCCTGACCATAGCGATGACAAAAAACATCTTTATATTCCAAGGAAAATTCTACCTTCAGACCAAGGGCGTCGCGATGGGGGCAGCCTTCGCGCCTGACTTGGCTATTATTTACATGGATGATTTTGAACAAAAACATGTGCTGAGCCTTAATAACCCCAAACAAGATCATGTTACATTGTGGCGACGTTACATCAACGATGTTCTCATGTTATGGAGTGGTACTAAGGAAGACCTTGACTCATTCCACCTCTGGTTAAACTAGCAAAACCAGGACATCCAATTTACCATTCAATCTGCTGACAATAAAGTAGACTTCCTTGACATCACTATCTTCCATGATGATAATAAGCTTTCCCACACACTTTATCGGAAACCAGCGGAAACGGAACTCCTTGTTGCTATACAATAGTCATCACCCACGAGGCGTGAGGGACAACTTACCGGTGGGTAAATTTTTACGAGTACGACGCAACTGTACCAAAAGAGATGACTATTTCAGGGAATGGAAAGACCTGACTGCTAGATTACTTGACAGAGGATAACCACGACGACTAGTAAAGAGAGCGCAAAAATGGGCGTGGTACAGCCCACGTGAAGAACTCCTGACAACACATGCTAGGGCAGATGAGATGATGGAAAGGATGATTTGTGTAACTACATACTGCACACAAAGTAACGCCATCCGAAAAATCATAAAAAAACACTGGCCATTGATTGCAGACCACATTGGACAACGTGATCTACCAATGCATTCATTCAAAAAATCAAAGAGTATAAAAGGCCATGTGGTATGTCCTTTTCTGGAAACACCGCAACTGCCCACTTTGCAAACTATGTGGAACCTACCTACGACGATTGGACATTTTAGATGTGGGAATTGTAAGGCCTGCCTTACGTGTATACAAACCAAACAATTCAGTTACAAACATCACACTATAGATCTGAAAACATTTACCAACTGCAACAACAAAAGGTTAAAACCCGTATCCTACAACACCATAGCAGAATTAGGTGAGAGGTCCAAGGGGCACCTTTAGTTGAGCACTGCAAGATTGCTGGCCATGAAATTGAGGAACTCAGCTGGGTGGTGCTGGAAAAATTATCTCTAGACCCCAGGGGTGGTAATATAGCTGTCATCCTAAACCTACGAGAAAGTAAATGGATGACCCGTTTGGATACCATTCAGAATGGACTGAATGAACAAGATACAAGTTATTCCCAACTAGCATGTCTTCACTGAAGTATTTTTTACACTTTCATGTTTTGCTATTAAAATAGGGATATGTCTTTCTCCTAACTTTGCAGGTCTATCACAGATGAACAGACAATGACTAATTCATAAAATGTAATACATGTATGTTGTTCCTTTTTTTCTTTCTCAAATCAGCTTTATACTGTCAAAAGATGCCATCTCCTAAGAACTTGCACTCATTTGTTTTACCAACTATGAATTTCACACTACGACTATGTCCCCTTCTGCTTTTCTGAATCAATGATGGGTATTATGATGCTGTACATCTTTTTTACAATTATTGGTATATGTCCTACAAATACTGTAATTCGATGTAAGCCACGAACATAAGAATTCCCCCCCCAAAACCCCACCCTTTTTGTACTAATGTCCCCACTGCACAGTTACTCCTCCATTCTTTAACATAACCCTAATGTCCATGATTCGAGCTCCCGAAAAAAATCCTCCCTTATTTTTATTTCGGTAACAGTTTGGGTATTTAGTTAAATTGGGCCCAATGCTTTAGTCTTTTTTCTATGGTGGTTGACGTCCCTGAGCCGGTACAGGGACGTCACCGGTTGGCATGTAGCTGCTGCGCGAACGCATGGCTGACGAGTGTTGCCTCTATTTTAAAGTCTCGGAATGCACCGCTCATTACCTACATGATTCATTTATGTTTGACACGGCCGGCTGCCATGCTGACGGTGAGTTTTCCGTTTTGGTGACAGATTCAATTACGACTTAGTTGGTAATTGGGATAACATTACAATACTCAAGGCCCCTTTTGTTTATTAAGATGTAAGCTCGGAGCCGTCCAGGATCTTAATTCAAAGCGCGATTCACTCTGGCGCTACTTTCGCGGTGAGTGCATCATTGTGTTAAAACGAAGAATGATGCACAGTCATGTCTTGTAGTTACAAGTAGTAGATTTATTCTTGTGGTAATCTATAGGTTCTCAGTTACAGGAAGATGTTCAGATCCATGGTAATGCCCCACCGGGAGCAGGCTCCTCTCTGCTCAGCCCTTCATACCAACTGATTCTCTCCTACATGCAAACCAACCCAACATTCCATGTGACCTCTGAAGGACTGGGTTCTTTTGGACCCAGCGGTGCCAGGGCACAACACCTGAAACCTTCGTGGGTAACCTGTTCCGGCGTACAAGTCACAGAGACACGGGACACTTCCTTCGGCGTCAAAGAGTCAAGGTTTATTTACTGCAGGGAACACAGAAATCACGGCAAGTACAACGCGTGCTACTTGTGGAGACTGCTTCAAATTGGTTATGTGGATCGCTCCTTTTATACAGTTCTTACCCATAGGCTAACATTGAACACAAAGGTTTACAACTCAGTTCCCACATCTAGCTCCCAGAGGGGTCGCTTTGGTCGCTTTGAAACACATAAGGTCCGGAACATAAGTGCGGAAACATTTGGCGGTTCCCAACTGTAAAAACCCATCTTCCCACCATTAGCAAATTCCAATCAGCAATCAAGTAGATCGAAACAGGAACGAAGACAGGTGCAGAGGAAGACGGAGACAGTGGGGAGATCGGAAAGGGTGTAAAAGGGGAGGTGTCGGGAAACACGAGATACAGGCATCAAAGGGACGTGCCTAATGAGATGCACGGCTGAGACAATAAGTCCGTGCGGCAAGATGAGCCTCGAGCGGCACCACCTGCTTTAGAGTAGCAACCCCCTCGTCATAAAGACACTTTCAAAGGACATGTGTCTTCCGCAAATATCTTGGGAGTCCCAGGGTCGCGAAGCGGACAGCGTCCGTTCGCTGACTACTTGAGGGCAAGAGACAAAATGGATGCCGTATCTAAGATGGAACCCGTGGGTACAGATGAAAAGCCCACATAACAAACGAACGGTTTAAGTTAGCACAGCGAAACTGCGCACACTTACCAAACTCGTCATTTGCGGTTCATAGATACCAGACTCGACCATATTCGTACGAGTCGAAAACACCACTTACAATTGTCACGGAACCTCAGACGCTCCTTTTGCCCTCATGTAGGCAAGCACTAGTCGGAATCATAATCGATATTCATCAGACCATCAAGATGTCGTTGTAGCATAGCCTTGTCCAACCGAGTCCCCTTGGTAACAGGTGGTTGTCTCATACACGTTGTAGCACAGAGGCCACATAAGGCAGGACCACACTGCACACAAAGGCAACACGTGAACAGGAACACTACCACAACTCCGATGATCATCAGAATCTTCCAACCCCAAGTCGACATCAGGCCCCAAAACCAACCGAGTAGCGTCCAATCCCCTACATCCACGTGTATGGATTCGGAGATCTTATGCAACTTCGAGATGGCTTGATAGACAGTAGGAGCATTATCAGGTATGAAAATGCAACAGCTCGAATGGATCACTTTACATACCCCACCGCGATCTGCCAAGACGACATCTAAAACCATACGGTTTTGTAACGTCATAAGCCTCTCCGCCTGAAGTTCTGTGGTGATATTACCAAGGGCACTGGCAGTAACATTAGCTGTCGATTCTACCACTCGAGTCAAATGTCTCAGGTTCCTACTATTAACCATAGGTCCCCAAAACGGGAGGAAACCCTTGAAAAAGTCTCCTGCCTCTTGACCGGCAGTATCCTCTTCGCTAATTACGCCTCGTACAACTCTAGTCTTATGGTAATCGGCATCTACAGTAAACGTCGGAGGCAACAGATTTGCAACAAAACATGAGCCCATGAAGTCCGAGGGCAACCATGTGTATGCACGATCATGACAGATGAAGTACGTACCCTTGGCAGCCAGAAACACAGGGATCGGGGACATTGACAGAACGTAACTTTCAATGCAAGCACTTACTCCAAGTGAGGCTTGCGAACCACGACCCACAAGACAAAGATTACCAGTGTGGGGTACGACCCATATTGGAGGCGAGCTTTTAAGCTGCTTTTCATTAATGAACGTACTATATTCCCCTCTATCCGGTGCCCTATAGGCTTGTACCTCTGCCTTAGGGATGAGA
The DNA here is from genome assembly GCF_964263255.1 of Lissotriton vulgaris. Classification (NCBI taxonomy): domain Eukaryota; kingdom Metazoa; phylum Chordata; class Amphibia; order Caudata; family Salamandridae; genus Lissotriton; species Lissotriton vulgaris. The sequence goes on from NC_141688.1 coordinate 1,479,965, forward strand.
AAAGCATCATAGATCTCATCTTCCAAATCCTGTATTATCATCGATACCACCCACTGCCACGAGGTAGGACCCGGTTTGGGGGAACGTTCTGGAGTGGGGTGGAAACCTAGTGCGCTTCGAAGCATTGTTTGGAACGCTCGAGCTGACCCTTGGGAACTATACGGTAACACCAGATATGGAATTCCCTTACCCGTAGTATGTGGCATCAACCCACACACCCAACAATTAGTAGTGTTAACCACTAACTGATGCTGATGGAGGAGCTGGATAAAGGAATTGTTGCGGAATTCTACACGTCTAGCCTGTTCGTGTTCCGGTAAAATGTGAAAGGAATGGGGAGAAGCAGTAGTAGCAGTAAGAGTAACGTTAGGATAAGGAGTAGGAGTAGGGGTAGGAAGTAAAAAGTAAGACATAGCATAATACACCCCACCCGCCAAGAATGCAGAAGCAGTTAAGAACAATATAAACAATTGGAATATAAAACATTTAGTACGACTGAGTTTCTGCAGTTTGACTCTATACGCCTGAGCTCCTTCCAAATCGTTCAGCTTCGAAAATGCCATTTCCCTACGACCGTCCGCAACGTTTCTTGACGCACTTCGTTCTGTGCAGCAATAGTCAATCCCCAGGAGTTCCTAGGAACCGACGGCCTTAACCTAGCGTCAAGACCTACTGTCCAGAAGGAAGTACGCGCGCGGCCCTACGGCCCTCAATACACAATATGTATTTATTTAGCACAATAATTCAGCTGTGGAAGGAAAAAGATACAAGGAAGAAGCTTAATATCTATACAAAACAAGTTTCAACGATACGAATGTTCAAAGTTGATCAGGGGAAACGAGGATATTGCAGTTATCAATTTCAGCAAAGCAAGAAATTTTATTAGTCCTTAATGCGAGAACGCAAAGAATATCGATGTTTCCCGGGACGTGTCTGCTCGTCGAACAAAGGATCCGTTGAAGAGGCAGCGTCCTGCTGATCAGTTTGTTGATTTGGTCTTGAGTCTTTTGCTGACAATGTTCCAACAGTGGCTTTCTGCTGCGCTGAGTGTTCACCAACAAGCTGTGCGTCGCTAAAAGGTACAAACGCCGGCAACGTCTCTGCTTCTGTTGACGCAATGCCTTTCCTCACCCACGGGTCTGCCGGTAAAGGAATAGGGACTCGTTTACAATGGGTAGCATGTACCCAATTCTTCCGCCCCTCAAGACGAACGTCAGTCCTCGTAGCCAGAAGCACCTGGTGAGGTCCAACAAAACGGGGGTCCAGATTCTTCTTGCGTGAGAAATTACGGGTGACAACCCAATCACCGGGTTGGAGCTGGTGGCCTGGACCCTCCGTCTGCGTCGGCAAGGCGTCGTAAACCTGTTGATGAATTAACCTCAGTTTAGCAGTCAAGTCATGTAAGTAGTCAATCAACATCGGATACTCAAGATCAACGAATATACCTGGCCTAGGAACCCCCCACACATTTGCAGGACGGCCGAACACTATTTCATAGGGACTAAGCCCTATTCGGGAGTGTACAGTCGCCCTAGTTGACAGTAATGCTAGAGGCAAAGCGTCAGGCCACGAAAGTCCAGTCGTAGCCTGAATCTTCGCTAGCTTTAGTTTAAGGGTACCATTGTACCCTTCAACCAATCCAGCTGACTGGGGATGATTGGCGCTATGGAATTTCTGATTAATTCCAAGGCCCTTACACACATTCTTCATCACACTTCCAACAAACTCACTTCCGTTATCTGACCACACGACTCTAGGCATTCCATACCGAGGAAAGTATTCCTTCAGTAGGATTTTCGCAGTAGACAAAGCAGTATTGTCTTTGAGGGGATAGGCCTCGATCCATCGGGAGAATGCGCAAACCACAACCAAAACATATTTCAAGTTATTGCATCGCTCCATATGGATGAAGTCCAATTGAATCACCTCAAAGGGATACGAAGGAGGAGCAAAACTGCCAGGGGGAGTTGGGGTTCCTTTGCCAGGATTGTACATTATACACACCATACAATTCCTCACCAGACGTTCAGCACACTTTGTAATGCCATCATTCTTCCATACAGGCGACAACAACTTGCAAATGCCTTTCGCGCTGATATGTGCTAACCCATGTGCCATTGTCACAACGGCCAGCACATACGCATCAGGCAACATCCATCTTTTCTGATCCGACAAATCAATCCAACAACCATTCACATCCAACTTTCCCGTACTTTCTTTCCACTTCATCTTTTCCGTATCGGTGGCCTCATTCTGAATCGTTTTCACGCTCTCTATAGTATTCTCACACATACTCGATTCTGTAGGCCACCTAACCGAACTCGTCACATACATTCGAGTGCTAAGGTTCCGGGCAGTCTCCTTAGCAATCTCATCTGCAAACGCGTTACCACGACCAACATCATCCGTTACTTTACGATGCGCACTACACTTAACAATCGCAACTTGAGCAGGCAAAGTCAATGCATCCAAAAGATCATTCACAAGCTGGCCATGCTGTATTTTCGTGCCGTGTGACGTCAAGAAACCACGCTCTCGCCACAATCGTCCAAAGCTATGCGCTACACCGAAAGCGTACTGGCTATCGGTGTACACATTCACACGTTTCCCTTTCGCTAACACGCATGCTCTAGTAAGAGCAATCAGCTCTGCAGCTTGGGCAGAATTCTGATTCAATCTCGCAGTCTCAACAACAGTGTTCAACGTCACAACAGCATAAGCAGTAGTCACATCACCATTCGGCAATTTAAAACATGACCCATCCACATACAAAGTGCCGTCAGGGTCTTCCAATGGGGTGTTTTTAAGGTCCACTCGACCTTTTGTTTCCTCTTCTGTACGCAAGTAGCAGTCATGTTCTGTTACTGCATCTGACTCTGCACTAATCGGTAACAAAGTTGCCGGGTTCAGGACATTACAACGTTTTATTTGAATGTGGCTTGCCAAGAGCGTCAATTCGTACCCAGACAACCTCGCACTCGTCAAGTGCTGAGTTTTCGTTCGATTCAAAAGAGTATCGACTGCATGCGGAACCATCACCGTAAGCATATTATCCATGACCAATCCTGCTGATTGTCGGATGGAGACCGCAGCTGCCGCAGTTGCTCTCAAACAACTCGGTAATGCTCTAGCTACCGGGTCTAAGGTCGAGGAAAAATATGCACATGGACGTTGCTTACCACCAAAAGGTTGCGTTAAGACACTCAACGCACAACCTTCTCTCTCGTGAACATATAACGTAAACGGTTTACTGTAGTCAGGGGTACCTAACACAGGAGCCGAACACAATGAATCACGTAGTTCAGAAAAACTTTTCTGACATTCTTCCGTCCATGGTAAAGGAGTTGAAACATCCTTGCACGTAAGAGCCACCAATGGTTTCGCTAGCAATGAAAAATTTGGAATCCACTGCCTACAGTACGACGTGATACCTAGAAAGGCACGCACATCTCTTTGGGTTTTTGGCACAGCCATTCGCGCAATCGCTGCAATTCTCTCTGGGGTCAATCTCCTTCCCTCCTTTGACAATAAGTGACCTAGATAGGTTACTTCTTGACAACAATATTGGAGTTTAGAAGGTGACACCTTGTGATTTAACTCACAGAGATGTTGCAGCAACGACACCGTGGCAATTTTGCAAATGTCCTGGGTATCAGCAGCCACCAATAAGTCGTCGACATATTGAATTAAGGCCGCACCAACCGGCAACCGAAACGCATCCAGTTGTCCCTTCAAGGCTTGACTGTAAATCGACGGACTTTCACAGTAGCCTTGAGGAGCGCGTTTGAACCGGAAGCTACGTCCACCAAGAGAGAAACCGAACAGGTCCCTGCTCTCTTCGGCGATCGGGATGCTGAAAAAGGCATTTTTCAAGTCAATCACCGAAAACCATGATGCAGTAGCTGGAATCAGAGTCAGTAGCGCCGTGATGTCAGGCACAACAGGGAATTGAGGAACCACAATTTTATTCACCTCCCGTAAATCGATAACAAAACGATAAACAGGCGGTTTGGTAGGATCAGTACGTTTAAGAATGGGCAGTACAGGGCTATTGCACACGTTTCCCCGAGTCTCCTCAATAACATCTTTCTCGATCAAATCATAGATGATCGCTAACAAAGCTCGTTCACCATCAAGGGAGATACGGTATTGGGGAATACGTGGCAATCGTACATTTGATTTCAACTGAACAACATAAGGGGAGATATCAAGTAGGCCCACATCATTTGGACCCGTCGCCCACAAAGACGCAGGAAGAGAATCCAATTCCGGTGGAAGCTTATCGAGAGACAAATACATAGGAGAGACTACTTTCTCCCCAAACGTAAGCTTTACACCCGCAGGAGAACAATACAAAGTTGCATACAAGCTTTTAAGCAAATCCAGACCCAAAAGATTTTCGCCACAACCAGTGGTCAAAATCAGTGGAGCTTCGAGCTCACGTGGCCCAATTTTAAGGGGCAAAGGGCGTGAAACTGGATTGCTAACGGGGCGCCAGAGAATCCAACGGATACATTTGTTAAGCCAGACAAAGGTGCGCCAGGGAGTTTCGAATGCATAATGGAACTTTTCGCTGCACCAGTGTCCAGCAGAAAAGGCTCAACGACGCCCGATGTAGCAACTGCGACGTAAGGCCCTCTCTGATCAACCGGAACTGATACCACTCCCTCTCCTTGTCTTCGGCTGTCCTAGTAATTACTGTCGTCAGTTCCCTGATCGACGTAATAATCGTCTACATTGTACTGTGCAGATCGTCCTTGCGATGATCCACGTTGGTCGAAACAGTTATTAGAATTTGATGAGTTGTCAGAGCGGTCGTTCTGAGCACCACGACCTCTACCACGTGATGCATTCTGTGAACCACCACGGCCTCCTCTAGACGAATTACCACTATTGCGATCATTTAAAGCAGGACAATCAAATTTAATGTGTCCCTCCTGTCTACAATAAGCACATTGATTGTACCCCAACGAAGATCTGTTGAAAGAGGAATCATTACGCGACTGCAATCGATTCGATTGCGACTGTGATCTAGTCTGCTGAGACGCATTCTGATTAGAACGCGGCGGATATGCTTGTTGTAACAACACTTTAGTTTTCAGTTCTTTTGTCTTTTTATCAGCTCGGTCATTTTCTTCTTTCTCTCTATTTTCATAATATTGCGCCGTAGCCAGAATCTGAGCTGAGGTAGAAACGGCCCACGCACTCTCTGAATTCTTCAATTTATTGCACAAATCGGGCAATAAGTTCGACACGAATTTATCCACAAACAGCCTTTGTCCACCCTCAGTACCCATATCCTGTCCACTATGATCAACAAATGTTTCCTCAAACCTCGTAAAGAAGTCTGAAACACTCTCATCTTTCTTTTGCTTACAGGCTGACAACTTGTCCCAATTTACCCTCATAGCTGGCATAAGCGTTTTCATTAAAGTAATGATTCGCTGGGGAAGAAGTTCGATCAACTGATCGGGTTTGGCAGCAGCCACTTGTCCAGCGTCTGCCGCTGTAATGGCAGCCCAGTCACCACCTAATTCATTTGTGTGATCTTGATGACGAATCTTGGCCCATACCGGTTGCGGTACGACATTGCCAAACAACATGTCAATATCGGCAAGATTCATTACCGTAGCATCCACAAGCTGCGATAATTCTTTGTAATACCCCGCAGGATTTTTACGAGGATCGGGCAAAGTTTGTTTCACCTGAAGCACTTCAGATCGTTTCCATGGGAGATGTATCCATACTCTCTGGAAATGCGCTGCTACTGGAGCGTTAGCATTAGTATTATCAGCGGGTACCCAAACCGGCGGAACTTCACGCATAGGGTATTGGCCAGACTCAGCTTGTTGGCGTTCAAGATCCTCAACAAACAGTGCGCGAGGAATAGGAGCAAGGCGATAAGACAGCAACTGCTCAATAGCTCGTCGGACATTAGTATCGACTATCAGTCCAGTTGCGAACTGAAGCCGAAGATTAGACAGGGCGGTCAGCACCTCGTCAGGCGCAACAGCCGCTATCTGATCATGTAGGAGTTTACACATTTCGTCAAACACATATCTCTGAGTCGGTATGTTGAATTGACTAAATGTATCAAGAACGACTCGGGGTGGATTTCTTTGCGGATTGTCCATCCAGCCCATCGCCATATTGTATAGCGCAGCGCGTTCCCTATTACCGGGAAGCTGACTACGTCTCTGTGGACCATCAGAACCAGCGGACCCAAAAACAGGTCCGAGCGACTGGAAAAAATTTGTCGCAATGGGAGAACTGCGATTACGAGTAGAGGGACAAGAGTAAGACACAGAACTAACAAGAGGAGGAATAGAAGCGTTAGCAACAACAGGAGTTAACAACACAGGAGCAGTAGCGTGAGTTGGAGTATGTGGAAGCGGAGGAGCAGTAGGAATAGAAACAGGCACAGGAGCAGGAACAGTCGGAAGAGCGGGTGCAGGTTGAGGAACGGGTGGAGGAATAACAGGTGGAAGAACAGGTACGGCAGGGACCACAGGAGCTGCGGCACCCTGTACGTACGGAGGTGGCGACTTCATAAGATAGGACATTAAAGGATCCTCAACTGCCTCTTCCTTCTTATCCGACTCCGTAGGCAAAGCAGGGTAACATTTATCTATGGTCATACGTTGCAACCTCTCAAACACTTCCTTATCCTTATCCTCCTTATCACGCTGAAACTGCTCAGCTTTCTTCACAATGGTAGCAACATTATCTCGCTCACTACGTTTATTCTGTCTGATCTCTTTCTGTCGGGCTTCTTTGCGCCACAACCGAAAGGCATCAAACATGGCCGGCCTAGATTTACGTTCGAACAACTTTATTTCCAAATTATCTAAGATCGACGCTTCGAAGCTACCGTGAGGTGGCCAACGAAGATCGCCGTCTTTCTTTGTATATTTTATCCAATAATCGTTAAAAGCAATCGGGCCTAGCCCATGTTTGCTATATAGGTCATAAGTAGGAGTTCCAACCGGAGGTATCGGACACGAGTCCTCCAGCAGGGAATCCGCACCACAAGGTCTACAACAACTGAACAAAGTACTGCGACCAGGCATCTTGCACACTAGCCGAGTTTCACAAACTTCAAGGGTTACGGGATTTACCAAGTCCCAGCAAGAACAAAAACCCTCGGTCTTTGGCGGCTGCAGTCGTCAAACAAATACAACAACAAAGTACGCTAGCAAAGTGTCACCGACAAAAACACTCACACAGCGTGTACAACAAAGCCACTAGTGTTTACAACAAAGACACTCGCTAAAGTGTCTACAACAAAAACACTCGCTAAAGTGTTTACAACCAAGGATTCTGGGAGCGACCCACAAATACTTAACTCAAAGATCAATGGCGTCCTCAGGAAGGCCCGTCAATCGTCTCGCTATACCAAGGTCTACGCCAGGCGCCAAAACAGGTCTACAGTCAGGGCAGCAGTCCGTCGCAGCCGTCAGGAGGCGGGAATCTTCGCGGGAAAAGTCTTCAGGCCACTTATTTCGACAACAGGATCGATGAAGCGGGGTGCACCTTCCCTCGGAGATTTCACACGAAGTTCCTCACGATCGTCGGGCTTGGACCGGTACCACTGATGCAGCCCCACGTTGGGCGCCAACTGAAGGACTGGGTTCTTTTGGACCCAGCGGTGCCAGGGCACAACACCTGAAACCTTCGTGGGTAACCTGTTCCGGCGTACAAGTCACAGAGACACGGGACACTTCCTTCGGCGTCAAAGAGTCAAGGTTTATTTACTGCAGGGAACACAGAAATCACGGCAAGTACAACGCGTGCTACTTGTGGAGACTGCTTCAAATTGGTTATGTGGATCGCTCCTTTTATACAGTTCTTACCCATAGGCTAACATTGAACACAAAGGTTTACAACTCAGTTCCCACATCTAGCTCCCAGAGGGGTCGCTTTGGTCGCTTTGAAACACATAAGGTCCGGAACATAAGTGCGGAAACATTTGGCGGTTCCCAACTGTAAAAACCCATCTTCCCACCATTAGCAAATTCCAATCAGCAATCAAGTAGATCGAAACAGGAACGAAGACAGGTGCAGAGGAAGACGGAGACAGTGGGGAGATCGGAAAGGGTGTAAAAGGGGAGGTGTCGGGAAACACGAGATACAGGCATCAAAGGGACGTGCCTAATGAGATGCACGGCTGAGACAATAAGTCCGTGCGGCAAGATGAGCCTCGAGCGGCACCACCTGCTTTAGAGTAGCAACCCCCTCGTCATAAAGACACTTTCAAAGGACATGTGTCTTCCGCAAATATCTTGGGAGTCCCAGGGTCGCGAAGCGGACAGCGTCCGTTCGCTGACTACTTGAGGGCAAGAGACAAAATGGATGCCGTATCTAAGATGGAACCCGTGGGTACAGATGAAAAGCCCACATAACAAACGAACGGTTTAAGTTAGCACAGCGAAACTGCGCACACTTACCAAACTCGTCATTTGCGGTTCATAGATACCAGACTCGACCATATTCGTACGAGTCGAAAACACCACTTACAATTGTCACGGAACCTCACCTCATCACAGGCTGAACAGAAAGGCAGAAAACCACAGTGGGGAGACCGCATTAGTAATAAGCACATTACAATACATCTCCCCCCCTTAATAATCAAAACATTCAAAAGAATTGCAAGACAATAAAATACTCAAATCAGAAAGGAGAATGCATTAATAAAAATATATACAACACATCCTTCCCCTTCGATCATAAACACAAAAATGCATAGAGATGGTAAACACACTTTTGACAGGGAGAAGAAGAGGACGCACCACCAAAACATTGTAATACATCCTTACATCCTTCCCTTTTGATAACGATCATAAACACAAAATTGCATAGAGATGGAAAAACACACTTTTGACAGAAAAAGAGGATGCACTACCAAAAACATTATAATACACCCTTCTCTCTGATAATGATCATAGACAACAAAGAATGCAAGACAAGAAGATACATTCTTAAACCACACACTGCGGTTTCCAAATACAACTCACCACACGGTGTACAGATTGCGCCACAACAAGGCACAAGACTGCAGCAAAACAGGGATCTACCACCCTGAATTGCTCAAACCAATGGCAGGACAGGTCTTCCTCAAAGAAGAGGAATTAGACTCCACCCATACCAAGACAGAGCACTTAACTCTAAATCTAAAACAATCAGATTATGAGTATTTCTAACTCAAGGCAAACAAATTATGAGTTTCTTTAAACTTAAGGCAAACATATTACAAATTATGAGTTTCTTTAAACTCAAGGCAAACATATTATGGGTATCTCTAAACCCAAGGCAAACATATTATGGGTTTCTTTAGACCCAAGGCAACCATGTTATGGGTATCTCTAAACCCAAGGCAAAACATATGATGGGTTTCTTTAAACCCAAGGCAAACATATTATGGGTTTTAACCCAGGACAATCTAGGGTAACCTTAAACCCCAAAACACTCTCGCACATACTATGGGTATTCTTAAACCGACGACAATCTAGGGTAACCTTAAACCCCAAAACACTCTTGAACATGCTATGGGTATTTTAACCCAAAGTAATACAAGTTATACCTAAACCAAAACGTTCCCACAAGCGTAGGAAAACTCAGAAATACATATGACACAACCTTCTTATGCACCCAAAACTGGAACAACAAACCCCCCCCCCAAAATTTCACATAATTGGGTCAGAGGACCACCTTAATAACAGAACTACATTTCAAGAAACACTGTAAGATGCTAGAATATCACATGTTAAGCATATTAGCCATTACAAAAAACATTATGCAACCCACTGTATAAATTAATTAAAGGATAATATCATATACTTGGTGAGCGATCTCTCACCCGACACTTTGACACGAAGAGAAACCCTTTTCCATGAGCGCCATGTAGCTGTTGGCGGTAGCATGGGAAAATAAACTCTGATTTAGTGTTAGCTTGAAAAGATTGCATTAAAAGGCGAAAAAATACTTGCAATGTCGTGACTGCTGCAAGGAAAAGTCACAGGAATACTTCTAAAAGCGTCACACTCAACTGTTGCAGGAATCCAATGCAGACTAGATAATGAAAGCACGCTGGTTGACGTAGGGCAGAAAGGCTTCCGGCACGCCAAGGCTGGAAAACGTCCTCCGAGCAGCCATCAATTACCAAAAGCACCTGGAGTTGTCAAGGCACGTCTCACTATGACGCACATCAAATTGAAATTTGCAGGGAAACCCATCTCAAACCAGTGCAATGTGAAGTGAGGACCCGCAAATCGTACAGTGGTGGCACGCTGCGCGAAGAAACCTGGAAGGCTCCTCGTACATCTTCACTGCAAAGCGTGACAGATACATCATTGACGTCACAGTCACACATACGATGGTGGATGCTCCAAGGACAGAATGGTGGTCTGCACGCACGCCCAAGCTCGCTCAACAGGTAACTGCACAGGCAATTCAAATAATGCGCAGGGAGCGAAGTTAAAATTAGGACCAAAATGCAAATCCAGATTAAATTAATGGCACATTAATTGCGAAAAAAATAACACAATACTCCGGGGCTCGAGCCCTGCCCCCGATCACCAAATCTGACGGTCCGGTCGCCAAACAGTGGGAAAGTTTAATTAAAGACAACTCGTTAAGACTTGCGGCTTGACATATGCCTCCGACTACAAATGTCTCTAATATAAGCTCAGACGCAGTTAAACAACACTACAGTCAAGATTCCCAATCTTCATGCATGGGTGGATGCACAACACACGCTGTTGATTTATAACTATATTTCAAGCTTTAGCGTAAATCACAGTTCAAGGCAGACCAAAACATCCAGAATTATCCACTATGAAGTACAATCAAAGCCAATGCAGGGACAACATGGCAGAAGCTGGGAATCATATTCCAAAGACAGCAGGCTGGCAAACAGAAACTGGCACAATTTAGTTAAGGGCGACCGTTGACAGGGTCACTGGTGGGGCATAAGGGAGCCAGGTTTCATCTAATCCATGAGTTTCAATTCACTTACTTGAGTCCTTTAAGTCCTATAATTTTCCAATCAGTAGGAAATTCTGTAAATCGTTGCTTCTTCTAAATGGGCTTCTTCTACTTCAGTTTCTTAAGTCAAGTCCATCTAAGGTAGCTCAGGTAGGTTCTTTTTAAATCGTCGCCAGTGTTAAAACGTAGAATGATGCGCAGTCATGTCTTGTAGTTACAAGTAGTAGATTTATTCTTGTGGTAATCTACAGGTTCTCAGTTACAGGTAGATGTTCAGATCCGTTGTAATGCTCCACCAGGAGCATGCTCCTCTCTGCTCAGCCCTTCACACCAACTGATTCTCTCATACATACAAACCAACCCAACATTCAATGTGACCTCACCGCAGGCAGAGCAGAAAGGCAGAGAACCACAGTGGGGAGACCGCATTAGTAATAAGCACATTACAACACATTGTATAGGTGTTTCCATGTTCAAGTTTGTCCCAGTACTGTGTATATTGACCACCTCCCCCCCTCCCTCTCCCTGATTTAGATTAAGAACGAGATCGGGCATTTTACGTATTCAGCACTGATCTGAGGCACAACTAGTACAGTGCTTACGTTTTATCATTTGGTAAATATTCCCTTTCAAATCGGTAGGGAGTTTAGCTTTTGTAAAGATTGTTAATCCTGCCGTTTTGCTTTAGTCTAATGTGTCATTTCAAATCGGGAGGCAGTATTCCTTTTGACAAGATTGTGAATCCTGCCTGTTTGCCTTGGTGCATTGTGTCATTCTCTCAGCATGCATTTTGCCACTCCCGTTTTAAAGGCTTCATCATGATTTGGCGCATTCATGCTTATTTTCGTTTTAGTGTTTGGGGCTAATTACATTTACCAATTAACTTTTGGGTCATAGCAGTCATGCCCTTCATTCTGGCGCATTGATGCCAAGTCTGTTTTTTGGCTGATTACAGTATGTACAACTTTTGGGCCTTATCTGCTCATGCCCTATGACCTTTTGCAATAATCATGAGCATGAATTTATATATGATGTGAGTGTTGTGATATCCTCTGCTATATATGATTTTTAACTCTATTTTTTAACCCGGCTGGGTATTTTTGATGCCTTTTGAACAAGCACAGTATATTGTATTAATACAGTGACGTAGGTGGGACTAATGATGCAAGCCCATTTCTCTGAATTTACCCTATTCCTTTTTAGGGGATAGCTCTCTTGATGTTTGGAGCCCCAGGGCCCTCCTACCCCCATTTCTAGTACCTTGCCACGCAACTCATAGAGGCCACCCTGGTAATTATTTGACTATTTGTTGTCTCCTATGAATCAAAATAGGCGCAAATCTTTAGCTTACTCCATTGTTTTTAATTATAGGTGCCCTTCCACACCCCCACCCCATCCTCCTCTCACCAGTCCTGATGAAGACCCCGCAGGAAGGTGCAAGTGATCCTACACCAACTGGGGTCGAAACATCGACTTCTATTTTTGTTTAGTCCTACCATTTTGCAACAGAATATTTTTGTCTGTGTTAAAAATCTGGGATAGGAATATATAACATGTTTAGAAGTAATTGATGGTAATATTAATATGCCCATGTGTTGGTTGTCATCTTATAAATGTGCTTATGTGCCCACATGTGACTACTGCAAACTTTCCCAAGATCACCCTAATCCTCACAATCACTTCATACCCTATCTCTGCCCCCCCTTTTCCTGTTCACTCACGCCTGCATAATGGGCAACTTCGTATTCCTAAAGAGTATGCATAATACGTTTATGACTGAGGATGTGAATAAATAACATTACTCATTGAATAGAGCTTTATGTGTTTGAATTTAATTCTGATTGTTTTTTCTTGTACTTAAGTTATTCTTCAACTGGGACCCCTTCATATGTATCATTGAACTACCCAGGTCCCAGTACCGTTGCGTCAACCCTTATCTTGCAATGAACACAAAGCAGTCAGGCTTAACTTAGAGGCAATGTGTAAAGTATTTATAACGTACTCAAATAGTAATAAAGTAAAAACCCAACACAAGAAAAATACCACACCAATTTTAAAAAGAGAGAACATTTTAATAAATGATTTGACACCAAAATTACAAATATCCAATCAGTAGAACCAGGGTTATGAATTGTCTGTTTTTAGTAAAAAGCAGTGCCTAATTGATCAAAGCACCAACTGAGGACATCTAGTTGCTCTAGACTGGATCAAACTAAAAAAATATGGCCACCCACGATGCAGCACGGGTCAGATACATGAAGTGTATAGTTCCCTATCGGCGCATACCTCCGGTCTTAAGAAGAATTTTCAATAACATTTTCAGAGAAGGTAAGGTTCAGTGGGGCAAGGATGCAAGGCAGTATTAAAGGAAGGAGCATCATTGTCAGGGAGCTGCTGGACAAGGACATTGTGAACATTTGTACATTCAGCCTTATGGCCTCATTATGATGTCGGTAGGACTGCACACTGATAGGCCGTTAGTGGCGGTCCAACCGCTGACATCCCATCTGTGAAACCTCCGCACAACAGTCCTGGTGGTCGGATCCTATTCGGTCAAACGGAAGAATGCTGCCAGGATCAGGGATCCCGATGGGGCGGCAGTTGGAGTAGTGCCCGACTATGGGGTCAGCCTTTTGATGGAATGAACACCGCCATGTAACAATTGTCAGAAATTGTTATTTGTGGCCCCAAACAGGGCCCCGGTTGGTGTGGGCCACTGTTAAGTTGCCCTGGGGGCACATGTAGTGCCCTCACTCACCTCCGTGCACCTTGTGCCATGTACGGCATGGTGCATGATACACAGTGCACAGTTGTTCAGGATGTGCCCTTACAGCATCAGCATGTGCTGCAGCACTTTCCCATGGTGGCAGCATGCCCTGTTGTGTTGCCAACTGCAACCCGGTGGTCACATCCTAATATGGCGGTCGGACTGCCCGCATGCATGCAGCAAACTAGCCCTTGAAGTCACTCTGATAGGCCTTGGTTCAGGTGAATAAGCAAGACACAAGCAGCCGGGGAGGATCTGAAGGTTCAAGGCAGGCTCCAGGTAGCAAAGTAGTCCTTTCAATTGCAGCAAAGCAGTCTTGTGGAGTACACAGCAGGCCACAGCAGCAGCCAGTCCACTGAGAGTCCTTCCTCAGGTCCAGAAAGGAAACAAAACTAATTCAGAAAAACAATTTGTGGGTAAAGGCAAAAAGTTTGGGGGTGAAAATGCAGAGAGTGCACGGTCTGACAGTGTCTTACTATAAGGTCCTGTGGCCGCTATTATCAAAGAATTGTACCCACCTTTGTTAATAGAGGAAAATACTGGCAAACCTGGTCAAGTGCAAAAAATATACCAACATCTCAAACTTGTCTCCTGGAATGTGGCTGGCTTACAAAAAGCCTTTAAACAAGTGACAGCAAAAAATAAATTGCTAATTGGTGATAACTTATGCCTACAAGAAACTTGAGTAACTGAACCGGTACACTTAAAAGGGTATGCGGGTTTCCATCAACTTGCCAGCAAACATAACCATCATGGAAGACCATCAGGTTGGATCTCGATTTATGTCAAACACGCAAAACAATTAACTGTTAGGAATATAAACACCAATTCAAACATGCTACAAGCACTACTAATGGAGGAAAAAGCAACAAGGAAAACATTGTCTCTTTGCTTGTAATGAATGTATATTTAAACACACCAGCCCAACGGAAACTAAAGGCTACAAAATCCATGATTAAAACAATACAGGAAATTCTATGCACATATCGGTCTCCGGAGAAACTGCTTGTGGGCGACTTCAATTTGCATCACTTAGGAACAAAACAGTGCGAAAGGAATTACCTAACTGGCGCCGAAAGAATTTTCAATAACTTTTTACTAGATTACGAACTTAATTCAGCTGAGTTCTTAAAAAAGGGCCAGATCTAAACATCCAAAGGAGAACTACATTTAAGAACGGCTCCACAATTGATTATATTTCTTTTATGTGACCAGCTAGCCTCTAAAATGGAACATTTTGAAATCAAGACAGATGACACAAGCGATCATGCATTACTCCAGGTAGAACTCAATGTTACTACCAAAGAAAGAGAAAGAATTTGACGGTCTCCCAATCAACAGGCGCCGAAGAACTCGACCTGGTGAGAAGAATAAAATGGAACACTTACCAGGTAACGGCTCGAAAATATTGGAAAGAAAAACAAGAACACACAGGGAACAACCCAGGTGTTGCATTCAATAGGGAAAATTGATCAGAGTGGACAAATGATGTGAAAACATGCCTGAAGACAGCTGAGCACAATCATAAGGAGAAAACCATTAAACAATCCACGGACAATAATAACATTTTTTACTGATATAACTCGCAATTTAAGAAGGGCAAAAAGAGCATATAAAATCGACGGCTCAAAAAATACAGACGGGATAAGTACAACGAACTGCACAAAGAACAGTAACAACTGCTCTGGACAATCAAGCAAAACAGGCTAGAAGAAGAGTGGATCAAAATCCACGAATTAACAAAACCTCACAAAGAGCGTCAACTCTGGCATTATATAGCAGAGCTGGATAATAATAAAGCAGTCCAGAGAAATGCCGTACATGCCGACGCATGGGTGAGACATGTTGACGCAACATACGTGGACAAGGAAGAATTCATTAAACGTGGAGGTTCTATGGTGTACACAGAGACCATAAACAATAATGCGGAACCCACAAACACAGCCATGCTTAAAGACCAGGACGTAAGAGCCATTGAAAATTGATTAAAAAGATAAGGAAAGATGGGGCACCAGGACCTAACGGTCTCCCAGCTGCGATGTTCAGGGAAGATCCAAATTATTGGGGGAGAGTCCTATCCGGCGATTACAGGGCAAGGTGCCAGACTCGTGGCGCAGGTCAATCCTACAACCCATATTCAAGAAGGGTGATAACACAGAACCCAAGAACTACAAATTAATAGCCTGCTGGACATCGAAGGGAAAGTCTGTGCAAATACTCTGCTGACAGAATTAACCAGATGGGTCGAACAAAATTTAAATTCTCCCCTTCTATCAAAGGCTGCTCGACTATCGACAACATTACAGCAATATCATATTTAGGTCAGCAAGCCAGTTGCAGGAAAAAGAAACCAATCTATGCCTGCTTTATAGATTATTCAGCAGCGTTCGACGGAGTGCCACGTGGCAAGCTTTGGTCCAAATTGCACAACTGGCAAATTCCAAGTGGCCTCTTTAATGCCATTACCTCACTATATAGCAATACTTGGATCAGTGTCAAACTGGTAATCAACATCACAACAAAAAAGTTCTTTACAAATCGGGGCTTAAAATAGGGATGCGTACTTGCCACAACACTTTTTAATATATTTACAGCTGACTTGGGCAAGATGATCCAAAGTGCAAACCTAACAGTTCCAAAAATTGGTGTCAGCAAAATTCAAATCTTACAATATGCGGATGACCTTGTGGTGATGGATCACACGAAAACAGGTTTACAAAGGGCCCTCAATGCTCTAAACGCATACAATCAGAATAATGAAATAAAGATAAATCCAGAAAAGACCAAAGTACTGATCTTCGGGAACGGTGAAAAAACAACACTCCTAAAATGGCATGTTTCAAAGGAGACAATAACCGTCTCAAAGTTCTACAATTACCTTTGGTGTTGGTTGAGCGACTCAGGAAAAGCTAATATGCACTTACATAAAATGAAATCTAAGGTGGAATCAACAATATATGCTTTGTGCAAGCTACAAGAGAAAATGCAGAGCCCTACCACTATTCCAAGCAGAAAGGTGTTACAATCAAAAATAAGGGCAGTCGCGGTATACGCCCAGCAGGGTTTCACAGGCAAAATGAGTACAATGATGGATAAAGCACAGTGTCAGGCATATAAACGTATTTTCAAACCACCCAAAAAAAACACACAATAGCGGGATTTACCTGGAATTTGGCCTGGTGCACCAGAGCAAAGAATGCCTAGGTGCGCATGCAAAAAACTACTTTTCTGTACTTAAAGCACTGAACGGTAGCCTGAAGAGCAGGTTAAAACCCATTTATGATGGTTTACCCAACCCTTGGCAGGCTTATCTGCAGGAAGGGGTAAAAGTTTTGGACTTCGCAACACAAAACTGGAGCCAGGAAGGCATAACCTATCTGATTATTAAAAAGGCAATAAACAAACAATGCTATCGATTGTCAAGAGAAATCGATTTAACAAATCTTGAAAAAGGAAGAGATCAATCTGGGGTGATAGCAACCTACAAGGTCCACAAATCCCAGCCTTATCTTGATCAAGCACTTGGGAGAAAGGCCCTAAAAAACATTCAATGAGCTAGACTTGTATCTCTTCTAATAAAAGAGCTAAATCCGGGCTGGAAAACCTTGGAAAATAAAATTTGATGCAGAACATACGATTTCAAACCAGAATCACTGCCACATTTGAGTTGCTGTTGCAGAGGGCTCTTACAATCCCGGCGGAAGCTACTAAAGCCCATATGGCTACGCAAAGCTGTTGGAACGACAAAAGAAGCAATAACAGCCATATTGGCTTGCTCATTAAGAACTGATCTGGCCAGAATTGGGAGATATATGCAGGACGTTCGCTCCAGACTTGACAAAGACAATGAATCACACAATTGCACAAAAATTGTCTCGATCTGCACAAATGAAGTGACACTTCGGTGATGTTGTCTTTTTAAACTTAATACATTTTTTACCTTTTATATTGTTTTATGTTTTGCTATGGAAAGAAAAGAGGTATAACTGTCATTGAATCACTCCCTTGCATTTTATTTAATTGTGATATATTGCAAAGGGTTTTAAGTAACTGTGCAATAAATAAAATTTGAATTTGAATACCCAGCTTTCACAAAGAAAAATGGTTGTTACAGTACAGTGATACACACAATGAATATTAGGCCTGTCATCTTACTACTCCTTATACAGGTCAAATTGCTTGATAGTTAGAGCTATTATAAATACTTACAACAGAGAGAGGATAAACACTCAAAAACAGATCATCTTAAGAACCCTTAAAAGTCCATGTTTCAACCTTATGTCAAGTGCTCTGCTTGCACACGCTTATGTGATCTAGAGATGTCAGGAATAAATGTATGTAACGTTTTAAAGTAGTTGGGGTTAGATGACGATGGTCTTTATACACTTATCCACCATTTGAGACAAATGAGATGTTATCTACCCCGAAGAAAGGTGCCTTAAACACTGATAAAGGACTAAGCTATTTTTTCAAGACTGAAGAACGGGTTACCACCTCCTTTAAAGGCATATTATATTTGAACTTTCTATTTTCCAAGTACTCTCAGGAAATTAAGCTCTTTATTATACTTTTTGTGGATGGTGAGCTGGTTAAGTAGTTAGAAATTGCGGTTCTCTCTATGGTTCCACTCTTATTTGTACAACTGTTTTCCCTTTAATGGTGGGATTGATCATCAGGCTTAAGTGACCATATATCAATATATTTATAAGTATTGTAAGTCGGGTAAGGAGTTATAGTTTTCCCCTTCTCTTATTTTGGAATGTCCACCTAACACAAATGGGAACTTTGAAAAGAAGCTCGGGCCAGGGAAGGCGAAGCCGGGCCCAAGGGAGGCCCACGACAAATTCTGCCCCCCATCAGAGTGAGAGTCTGCGAAAGAGGCGGCGACCAGGATTGGTTGCCCCAAGGCAGTAGACTGCCCCCTCCCCAAATCAGGGGGTGCAATAGGAGCCACGAGGGTTTTTAGATGGGGGCGAAAGGCCACCCTATGCACTTAATCCCACCTCGCTGAAGAAAAGAATCAGAAAACCGTAGATAGCGTGGTGGGGAAAACCTAAGAAATATAGAAAAAAAAGATAAATTGCTAGAGGTAGTTGGAAGGCTCACACAGTGTATTTGGGTTGCCTCATGACAGGGGCACTGAGGGAGCCAGTGGGGTCAATCAGCCATAGACAGAGGAGATGTGAAGCTCCAGTTGGGCCCTTGAGATGCCTCACGACAGGGTTATAAGAAGGAGCGAGATGTCAGAACTCAGCACCAGGCAGAATAGATGAAGTGCTCACACAGGGTCTTTGGGATACCACACAGCGGGGACCCAGAAGAGCAGGGAGGGGCTAAGAAGGCAAGCAGACAGCACTTGCAGCCCGGGCTGGTCCTGATGGACACACACCAAATCGGTAGCCTAACTCCACGGAAACAATGGCCCAGGTGGTTGGGCCCTTCCCCAGAGATTGGCCTGCCTTAACCCCTTCGCTGCTTCTGTTGGGCGTAGTGCTGCGCACGTCCATTGGCCGATGCGGCCATGCCCACTAAATTAAACCGCCGCACCGATGCAGAATTCGCGCCCTCGCTAAGAGGTTATGGCAGACAGTAAACAAGAATGGACTAAAAGGACTATATATGCAAAGACAATATAAGTGTCAACAGAATGTTATGCATGAGCGTGAAATTTGCAATATGTATAAATGTTATGTTATAATAAACTGCAACCTTTTAAGGCACCAAGCACATGGTCACTGGTTTATGTCAGAAGTTAAGAGGGACGCAGTTGGAAAGTTGTAAGGATGGGAGAGGTGACTTGCTACCTTGGTGGGTTTGAAGCATGGGCCAGGGAAGGAAAAGCCGGACCCTAGGGAGGCCGGGGACAAACTCCGTCCAGGGGCGGGAATCTCTCCCCACCCCCAGGGCGAGAGCCCTCAAAAAAGGGGACAACCAGAATTGGTTGCCCCAGGGCAGTAGATGGCCCCTCCAATCTGGGGGCGCTACCCTAAGCACTTAATCCTCCCTCACCGAATAAAAAGAATCGTGCGCCCACCCACTCCAGATGAAAGGCTGGAGTCGCAGGCATAGAGGTGAGGCGGAGAAAATCCTAGAATGATAGAAAAAGGAGATAAATTGCTAGAGGTAGATGGAAGGCTTGTACAGTGTCCTTGGGATGACTCACAACAGGGGCACTGAGGGAGCCAGTGGTGGCGATCAGCAACAGACAGAGTAGATGTGATGCTCCCGCAGGGCCCTTGGGATGCCTCATGGCAGGGGTACCAGAAGGAGCGAGATGTCAGAAATCAGCACCAGGCTGAATAGATGAAGTGCTCACAAGTGTCCTTGGGATGCCTCACGGCAGGGGCACTGCGGGAGCCAGTGGGGTCAATCAGCCACAGACAGAGGAGATGTGAAGCTCCAGTTGGGCCCTTGAGATGCCTCACGACAGGGGTATAAGAAGGAGCAAGATGTCAGAACTCAGCACCAGGCAGAATAGATGAAGTGCTCACACAGGGTCTTTGGGATACCACACAGCAGGGACCCGGAAGAGCAGGGAGGGGCCAAGAAGGCAAGCAGACAGCACTTGCAGCCCGGGCTGGTCTTGATGGACACACACCAAATCGGTAGCAAGTTGAAGCCTAACTCCACGGAAACAATGGCCCAGGTGGTTGGGCCCTTCCCCAGAGATTGGCCTGCCTTTACCCCTTCGCTGCTTCTGTTGGGCGTAGTGCTGCGCACGTCCATTGGCCGATGCGGCCATGCCCACTAAATTAAACCGCCACACCGATGCAGAATTTGCGCCCTCGCTAAGAGGTTACGGCAGACAGTAATCAAGAATGGACTAAAAGGACTATATATACAAACACAATATAAGTGTCAACAGAATGTTATGCATGAGCATGAAATTTGCAATATGTATAAATGTTATGTTATAATAAACTGCAACCTTTTAAGGCACCAAGCACATGGTCACTGGTGTATGTCAGAAGTTAAGAGGGACGCAGTTGGAAAGTTGTAAGGATGGGAGAGGTGACTTGCTACCTGGGTGAGGTTGAAGCATGGGCCAGGGAAGGAAAAGCAGGACCGTAGGGAGGCCCGGGACAAACTGCGCCCAGGGGCGGGAATCTCTCCCCAGCCCCAGGGCGAGAGCCCACAAAAAAGGGGACAACCAGAATTGGTTGCCCCAGGGCAGTAGATGGCCCCTCCAATCAGGGGGCGCTACCCTATGCACTTAATCCTCCCTCACCGAAGAAAAGAATCATGAATCCCACCCACTCCAGATGAAAGGCTGGAGTCGCAGGAATAGAGGTGAGGCGGAGAAAAGAGAAAATCCTAGAATGATAGAAAAAGGAGATACATTGCTAGAGGTAGATGGGAGGCTTGTACAGTGTCCTTGGGATGACTCACAACAGGGGCACTGAGGGAGCCAGTGGTGGCAATCAGCCACAGACAGAGTAGATGTGATGCTCCTGCTGGGCTCTTGGGATGCCTCATGGCAGGGGTACCAGAAGGAGCGAGATGTCAGAAATCAGCACCAGGCTGAATAGATGAAGTGCTCACAAGTGTCCTTGGGATGCCTCATGGCAGGGGCACTGAGGGAGCCAGTGGTGGCAATCAGCCACAGACAGAGTAGACAGAGTAGATGTGATGCTCCCGGTGGGCACTTGGGAAGCCTCACGGCAGGGTTACCAGAAGGAGCAAGATTTCAGAACTCAGCACCTGGGTCAATAGATGAAGTGCTCCCACAGGGTCTTTGGGTAGCCACACGGCAGGGACCCAGAAGAGCAGGGAGGGACCAGAAGGGGGTCAAAGGTGAGCGGGACGATACTTGCAGCCCTGGCTTGTCCTGACAGACACCCACCAAATCGGTAGCAAGTTGAGGCCTACCACAGCGGAAACAAAGCCCAGGTGGTTGGGACCCTCCCCAGAGAATGGCCAGCCTGAAGGGAGAATCTCCCCTTTGGACAGTTTCTTAGGGTGAGGAGGAATTGCTCAGACATGCAAGATTTCCGAGTTCAAGCTAAGGACCTTTCCACCAAATTGAAGATGCGCCGCTACCCTGGCCATCTTATCAAGAAATCATTGAAACGTGCATCAAATAATCATCGTGATGCTCTCTTAGAGGCACCAGTAGAAAAACCAGCATTGAACAAACTGGTGTGTGTCACAACATTCAACACTTCATCGTCTAAACTCCAGAAAATCATTAGACAGAAGTGGAAGATTTTGAATAGTTCTGGTGACAAGATTCCATTACCGCTTTTTTCATTCAAAAGAGGAACGAATTTGAAAGATGAGTTGGTCCACACTAGACCTCGACAGATAACAGAAGGCTCCATATCCACTTTGTGGAATCTGCCGCCTGTACAGGGTCATTACCCTTGCGGGAACTGTTCAGTGTGCCCTCAAACAACAAAGACCTTATCAGTAGATATAGGCACAACTCGACCATGGTTACTCAAACGCCATACAAACTGCAACAGTGACAAAGTCGTATATCAAATCATGTGCCCCTGTGGGCTGAGATATATAGGGATGACAACGAGGAAAATAAAACTGCGTATTCAAGAACATAAGAGTACAATTCGACGCAGCAAGCAAGCAACTCGGCTCACATCCCATTTTCTTGCAGAGAAACACCAGGCAGACGACCTTAAGTGGGTAATTTTAGAACAACCATATATACCCAATCACGTCACGGACATCTCCCAGTTTCTACTGAGGAAGGAACAGAGATGGGTGTTCAAACTGAAGAGTGACACAGAAGGATTAAATGATGATATCCCGTGGTTACAGCTATAACACTTATATTTGTAGACCTCATAGCTAAACATCAGTAACTGTGTACACCGACCACTAGAATGTACGGACAAACATGTAGACCCTAGGAACCAGTGTCCCATCATGGTCTTCGATTCTATTGAGAGAGGTATCCACTCTGGATAGAGGCATGAGGAACCTGAGTACTAATATTCCCTGGTATAAGCACCAAGTGACAATGTGGATTCACACTTAATAACAGGGCACTTATCAGTTAATTCAGGTCCCGCCATAAGCAGCAAGGTGTATTCCGCATCTCTTCAACATTGACTAAATATGCATTTAAGGGAACATCACAGGCGACACATATACAGTGACATTCGACCATTCTCTTATGAATATGACTACATATCGCCTTATGTGCTTTTCAACATTTAGTCATTTTCACTCTCTTCGCTCACAGCTTTTTGAGTAATTTTTCTTAGCAGATATTGCTGGAAAGGATGTATTTACTCATGTGGGTATCTCGCACAATGTATAATATTTTGAGATTTTAAATACTTGATTTACTAGGATGACTTTTTTAACCAACATTAGAACACCACGTGTCCATGTCACGGGTGCTCCTCACCCTTGCCGATATATACATGAGCAAGCTATTCTGTTGCCCTCATTGGGTTATGTAGGGACCAATACAATCCCTTCTATCATCCTTGTGTCCAACCAGGGCTTGGTTTTCTTGCGAGGGAAAAACATCCATATCGTCAGTGTTCGGAAATGGCAATAATTACTGAGTTCCCGTGCATCTCGGGTGATTTTTACTAAGCATGCGAGGCTACTACCATACATGGACACATCGAATGTTTAAACAACATTTGAACACCACGTGTCCATGTTACGGGTGCTCCTCACCCTTGCCGATATATACATAATCAAGCTATTCTGTTGCTCTCATTGGGTTATGTAGGGACCAATACAATCCCTTCATTCATCCTTATGTCCAACCAGGGCTTGGTTTTCTTTAGAGGAAATACATCCATATCGTCAGTGTTCGGAAAATGGCAATAATTACTCAGTTCCCGTTCATCTTGGGTGATTTTTACTAAGCACGATAGGCTACTACCATACATTGGCACATCGAATTTGAAGCCTTTGACTTTGTTTGGAAATCGGGGATGTTACTTCTTGACACGAAGTCGCTCGAGGGGTGCGCTCGGCGAAGCCAACTCACACTAACCAGCAAGTCTGTTATTTGCATTGGGCAAGAACGGACCAATATGATCCCTCCTAACACTCTGTTGCCCTATCAGAGCTCGGCTTACACGAGCAGTAGAATTTTCCACACCAGCATTTTTTCTTGAAATAATAAGAATATCATTGGCTGCAGAGAGCGCACCCGGCATTTACACACCTGATGGGTGTCTCTCTCACGTCCGCAGCAACCGTATATCTGACGGCCACGGACACAGTGTTTTTACCTCCCCCTCGGCTCATTACACAGAGCGAGGCAACGACGGAGAGGTAAGAGCGCCCAGGTGTCCATTCTTACATAGATGAGATTAAGCTATACTGGGCACTAGATCAGAATTCTGCTTTTTGCCAGCTACTTAAGAACACGGCAGTTTCTTTTAAGAGAATGTAGTTTTCTGCATTTTTAATAACAATACATAGATCTCAGAGACTTCCCTTGTGAGGCACTGGTCCTTCACAGTTGGTATGTAGTTGTCTCTAGATGAGGCGCTGGGCACATGGGTTCACTCTGGTTTTCCCTGGGGCAGATTAAATTTCTGACGCTGACCTTGGGATACTAGTCTGGTCCTTAAGACTGGTGCACTTTACTCAGTACAAAATAGTGTCGTTTCAACCTTTTGACCTCCTTGACTGCCTCCTTAGTTGTCGCTGTTGTTGAATAAACTGTGTTTGGACTATTCTTAGTCCAAATGGGGTTTTCTAAATGAAACGTATGTCTTGCTTTTTTGTTTTTTAGTGCGTGGCCTCCTTCACTCTGAGCCAGTGCCAGGTGAGGTGAGGTGATTCCTCCCTACAATTTGGGTGAGTGAATGATCATAGGATTAATTAGTGCACTAGGCACACATGATATCCTTTGAAATAATAATAATGATTGTTATTCATTTCTGCTTAATCTTTACACACAGGAGAAGAAATACCATTTTCTCATTTGAGGAACTGGAGCAGTTCTGTAGTATCTTTCACAGTAAGTAAATGTTGCAGTAGTGCATCATAGGTCCTGAAGAAAGCCTATTCAGGCTGAAACATGTCGACCATTTTACATTCATGGTGAATAGCAATTCCTTGCATGCTATTTTTCACTCTGCTTTTAATCATACCACCTTGATGGTCAGACCCAATAAAGTTATACAAATGACATCAAGTTAGGTATTTTTAGAACACGTGGATTACAACTTTTTTTCCCTTTCCTTTTTCACAATTTTCTGAGCACCGCAACCTAGCACCTTTCAGTCTGCACTTGATCATCTTCAATGGTTGAGGGTCAACTAAGTGGTCCAAGTTCTGCTAGCCCTGGGTTGTTCCTAGGGAAGGGCACTCTGGATACCACAATTTCAACCATGCAACCCAGATGACGATGCTCCGCTATTGAGCGGGCTGATGGGTACTTTTTCAAGCACTCTTGAGGCTGTTTTTCTAGTCATCTCTTCTCCTGCAGTTCTACATCCATATTACTAGGATTGTTATACCTTGTACATTAACCTGTTAGTTTTGTTTTACAGAATGAACACTTTATAGGTTCTCACACTTAGACTTCTGGTACCTCTCGTGTTTTTTGCTGTTTAGTTGGGGGACAAGGTACCAATAGGTCTATAAATACGACTCCCCTTAGGCCCTCTCTCACCCTTCGTTTTTTGACAGCCTGAAGGCAGACAATAAACAAGAATAAACTAAAAAGACTAGAAATGCAAAGACAATATAAGTATCAAAAGAATGTAATACCTTGGCAATATGTATAAATGTTATAATAAACTGCGACCTTTTAAGGCACCAAGCGCATGGTCACTGCTGTATGTCAGAGGATAAGAGGGACACAGTTGGAAAGCTGGAAGGGTGGGGGAGGTGACTTGCAACCTGGGAGGTGTTTGAGTAAAATGTTTCTAGAATATTGCACCAGGTGTGCAAAAGGATTGTACGGATGCAAATCCTGCAAATTCCAAAATCACTGGGTATACAAGAGCAAAATCTCTGTCTTTGATGTACAAAAAATATTTAGAAAGTCAGTAAACTTTTTCTGACTCATATAATGGTTTCGCAACACATAGTGAATCACAATGTGGAAGGGTGAAATGGTTATTCCTCACAATTTGTTATTATGTAATCTATCAATCCTTGGTTTATTACTGCAATTTTGGTCACAAACCTTTGCCAGTTGATGCCTCCTTAATGGAGATGATAAAAGATTCAGAAATAAGGAGTGGCAGCATCAAGGGGAGCAGCACAAGTTCCTTTAAGGAAAATGGCCTGCGTTAAGAAAAAAATATTTTCATTTTGCATTGTAATTCCAGGGATTGTGGTTTCATGTCCCCTGAAGGCCTACATCCATATGGCTGGTCACAAATTGCAATGTGACTAATAAATAATAATTAGGGGGGGACGTCATTATGTGCCTCCCCATTATTAGCTATTTTGTGAATCCACCTAATAAATAGAGGTTCTCTGACACAATATCAAAACCAAAAGTATCATGATACAGAAATATCGTGCCAAAAATATTGATCACAAAAATATTGTTTTTCTATACATATAATGGTAAGTACAAAAAACACTGAAAACAAATATCGTATTACACTAATATTGAAAAAATGAATACAAACATATCGTTTTTTAAAGATATACAGTTCAAAAGAGTAAAAATTAAGGGCCTCATTTATGAGGCTGTGTGTCACTTTTACGCAGCTGGTGCGTCCCTTTTTGTTATGCACCAGCAGTGTACAAAATTTGCCTTGTTGCACCAAATTTACAAAGTGCTGCATCTAGGTAGATGTCTCACTTTGTAAACCCCTGCACTACATTATACCTGCGCCAGGCATAATGCATGCAGGGGGCGTTCTGACGCAAGAAAATGTCATAGAAGTGACGAGGTGAAATCTATAAGATTTCACTGCGCCACTTCTAGGACACAAATGTGTCAATTTCTTATGCCTGCCTCAAAGCCGGCGTAAGACTGACGCAGGCCCTTTCACATGGGGCTTGCCCCATGTGAAAGGACACATTGCTGGAGTTGCGTCACTTTTGTGACACACTCCAGCAATGCGTCACTTTTGCGCCATGCAGATACGTCAGAAATACTGACGTATCTGTATGTCCTTGCGCAATGATGCGTCATACTGTAAATATGATGCATCATTGGTGTCGCAAGGAGGGCGCTATGAAAACACATTGCTGTTTTGACGCAGCGATGCATCACTTTTCATAAATGAGGCCCTAAATATTTTAGCATATAAAATGCCACTGGGGATTGGGACACTGACAGGGGTCCCAATTAGGCCCCAGGATAAACAGAGGCAGAAGAAGACAGGGACAGGGGCCACAGGTCCGCTGGGCGACACCGATACAACAAACAACAATGGACCTGAGGAACAGCAAAAAGATACCACAGGAGAATGCAGGAACAGGCAGCGGAACAAACCAGACAGCCTGGTGATAAATTTAAGCTCCTACTCTTTAACGACAGATTAAACCGAGGGCTGGGTTTCGTAGCCACAAACATTGGAGACCCTTTTATAGCACAAGTAGAACTAGCCAAGTTCTATAGAAAGATCGGGTTGCACTATTTTTTTGCAAAACAAGACAAGACAGAAATTGAACAAGTGAACAAGAACACTGGCCTAAAAAAACCATCTACATTTAATCCCCCAACCACTGGTCTGCCAGCGAGGGTTCAGACCTTCAAAGAGGCAGTTGAGAATGATATCAACAAACTCTTTAAGACCAAATAGACTGTTCCTTATGTGAATTTACCGAAAAGAGAACAACAGGCTTTGCGTTCTCTAACATCTAACAAGGCCATCACAATAAAGCCCGCCGATAAAGGCGGGGCGATCGTCATACTGGACACTGAATCATATCGAACAGAATGTTTAAGACACCTCCATGATCGCAAATCATATCTTCCTGTGAAAGAAGACCCTACAGAGAAATTACAAACCAAGATTGGCCAAATAGTAGAAGAGGCTACCGCTGAAGGGTGGATTACGCCACAGGAAGGCCAATATCTATGCACCTCTCACCCGTAGATTCCATATTTTTACTGTCTCCCTAAGGTCCATAAACAACAGAGACCACCACCTGGGAGACCAATAATCTCTAGAATCGGTTCAGTGCTTGAACCATTATCCACCTTTGTGGATCATTTTCTGAATCCGATGGTAAGGGAAATGCCTACCTATCTTAAAGATACGAAAGATATCTTGCGGATCCTTCCCAACATCGAGTTTGACATTGCAACTGATCTCCTTGTCTCATTCGATGTGGAATCGCTTTATACATCGATTCCCCAGACACTCTTGAAGTCATCAATAATCTCTTACAAGATAGAGACTTGCAGTCTGTAACACCTGTCCCATTCATCATGACTCTGGCTGAATTGGCGATGAAGGAGAATTATTTTAAATTCGAAGACACTACCTACCTTCAAACATCTGGTACCAGTATGGGTAGTGTCTTCGCTCCCAGCCTCGGGAACCTCTACGTTCATGTATTTGAACAGACTGAGGTCCTCATCCACGACAACCCCTACTATGTATCGCTCCGAGTTTGGAAGCGATACATAGATGACATCTTTGTGGTGTGGCGTGGCTCACAATCAGACCTCATGGAGTTTCACCAGTGGTTGAACTCACGTAACATCTATTTGAAGTTCATGGTTGAATCCAGCAAAACACATCTACCCTTCCTAGACCTCACCATCTTGGCTACTGCAGAAGGTCTGGCTTCAGAACTACACAGGAAGCCCATTTCAGGGAATGCACTTTTAAGTTATGAAAGTTGTCATCCCTAGAGCACTTAGAAACAACTTGCCCTTTGGTCAATTTCTGAGGGTCAAAAGGAATTGCTCCACGAAACAGGCATTTGAGGTACATTCGGCTAAATTGACTGAACAACTGAGGGAGAAGAAGTATCCGAATAAGGTTGTACGTCAATCCAAGAAAAGGGCCTTCAACAACAATCGTGAAGCCCTTCTTGATATAGAAGTCCCTAAAGAGAAGACTGACAGGATAACGTTTGTCAACACCTTCCACACTAAGTCAAACAAGGTCCAAAAGATTGTTAAGAAGCATTGGTCCATTCCAAACACCGGTGGTGAGAATCTGCCTTTGCCACTTTTTGCCTTTAAAAGAGGCCAGAATATAAAAGACCAGCTGGTACATACCAGACCAAAAAACAAAATCAGTAGACAAGTGGCTACACTGTGGGATCTCCCCCCTGTAGAAGGACATCATCCCTGTGGTAATTGTTCTGTTTGTCCACAAACAACCAAGTCCACCACGGTCAATATAGGGACAAGCAGACCCTGGCAGCAGCGGAAATTCACGAACTGTAATAGCAAGAACACCATTTATCTCATTATTTGCCCATGCCTGAAAAGGTATGTAGGCATGACGACAAGAAAAGTAAGAACCCGCATCTGTGAACATAAAATTACAGTGCGGTGACGTAAGCAAGCACTTCGCTTAACATCGCACTTTCTAGAGGCAGGCCACGGTCCAAATGATTTCACTTGGACAGTGCTGGAACAACCCACCATTCCAGGGCATTGCCCCGATGTGAGTACATTTTTATTCAAAAAGGAACAAAAGTGGGTTTACAAGGTTAATAGCGACAAAGAGGGTTTGAATGAACCAATACCCTGGATGTCGCTATAGACGAGTTGATGGACCATTGCAGATGGAGCGGCTCAAACTCATTATTAGCCTTGTAAATAAGTGTATACTGGTCTAGAGCGAACACTAGTGTATACACCATGAACCAACACTGCCCTGTAAATATTTACATACAGTTCAGCAGCGAACATCAATGTTCAAAAGGTATTCCTACACACAATGCACCTCCCCTGCTAGTATTCACAAACAGGCCTGCAGCGGACACTAATGTGTAAAAGGAATCATGTAAACACACTTTTGGCCTTGTAATCGGTGTATACACTATGAACCAAAACTGTCCATTAAGAACTCAATAACAGGTATACAACATCATGCCTTAAATTGTCCACCTACAAAATACATGAAGTCTTGTTTTTGCACTTTTTGATTCTCTGACTCTGGATGTACAGACTAAAATTTACCTAAAAATCAAAATATTGTTGTCAGATTAAACATCCTTTTACTCTTAATATTGTTCACTAATTGGGCTTATGGAAACACTATGGAATACTCCCGGTTCTCCGTATCTGGGCGCTAACATATTTTTAGAGCGTTTCTATCTGACATCGTATTGACTGCAACGTCCTGAATCCCAACGCGATCAAGTGGGGAAAAGCGTTTTCGTAATCAAAGAGCCCTCTCATCAGCAGTTCGGTGCCTAATAATGCTCACTAATTGCGCGAATAGAAATCAATATGGAATACTCATGGTTCTCCTTTCCCGGGGTGATAGCACATTTTTAGAGCGCTTCTATTTGATATCGCATTGACTATAACGTCCAGAATCCCATCCGCGATCACGTGTGCGGAAAGGCGTCCCCGCAAACAAATAGTCCTCTTGTTAGCAGTTCGGTGCCTCCCCAGTTAGCGCAGAGAAACGCCAGGATACACCGACGGAGAGGTAAGGAGGGGCGACGGGGTTTCTCTGCTTAGCGGAAACTGGCCAGACATCGAGCAAAGTACAAGAGCTGCTCGTTACAAGGGATTGCCGCGAAATCACAACCGCGACCTTTGCGATCGGATGGGCACATTGTACACTTTTGTCTAAAACGGATAATTTGGCATCTTTCTGCCCAGCCTTAGCCTATGGGTGAGATCTGATAGGCGATACACACAGTGTTCAATCTGTGAATTTGTCCAAATGGTAGCGAGACTAGTCCACAAAGAATAATAGACTATGTTCTTGCTAACAATATAGTTAAGTCGGTTTGATTAATACATAGAATGAAACCCCATGTAAAGCATATCAACCTTTGGGGGTGGCTAACTCAAACTAAAAACTCCTGATTGAGTATTTTTCTGACAGATGGTCTCTAGTTCCACATAGGACAAACAGCGGAATATTTACGGATGCATTTCTTTTTTAAAACAGAGCGGTGCTCCTCATTACCTGAGCTGCAGCCAGGTGAGGTGAGGCGCTATCCCCACACATATTGGGTGAGTGGCAAAGTGTTGATATATACATGTGTTGATATATACATGAATTGATTTAACCAAATCTTTGTAATGAAATACAAACTACTGATGAGTGTATTTTGTTAGTTTCCAATAATTTGTGTCTCCTTTCATTTGTTTCCCATTGACTTGACGATGTCTTAGATTGTTGTGGAGTTCTAAACCTGAAATGCAGGTGATATAATTCCATTTTATATTTATATTCTTCATTGATTTATCAGCAGTAGCAACATCTAGGTCCTGATAAATGCATTAGTACTTTCCATCTATGCAGAAACATGTTGACCACTAATTGCTGAACAGATATTTTGTTAAATCTGTTTATCACAATTGTTTTTACTCTTGGATAGCTGAGAGAAATCATTAAAACTTATATTTGCACTGCTTTTTTCAGTTGTCCCTTCACACTTTCACCGCCGACTGGGTCTAAACAAAAGTTCTTCGGCTCTCACAGTCTGTTCACCTTCTCGTGACTGTGATTGCCTCCTGGGTAAGGAGAACCCACATGATGTAAAAGTGGCGGTACAGATCGACAACTGATGGGAACATTTTCACCTACCCTTGGGTTTGGCTTTCCCAGTGATTGATCACATGCATTTTGTCATATTATATCACGTGGTGTTATTTAAAGATTAAATTCACAATACTTTCTTCTGTCATTTCAAGGGTCTTCGATGAATTGAGCTCCTCTTTCTCTGTCTGACTCCTAGATACTTTGTATGTATTATTGTCCCAATAAAGCCTACCTGCCAGCCTTTTCAGGTTCAAAGAACTGAAGTGAAATGGCTGGCAGAAAGGTGGATCATAAAACCCACAGTAGTGCATGAGAGGGCACAGTCTCCATTGTGGGGAATGAAATTTGCTCGACGGGCTCTAATTGCCCTTCGGAAGCTGTTGGTTGAACCCCAGGGCAATGCAGTCTGACAACTGCATCGTAATGCAGCGATCTGACAGCAGATATAGATGTCGTACTCTGCACCATTTTTTGCCATAATAGTCAAATCAAGAGGGGACTACATCTTTAAGGTATTCTTTTCCAATGTGTCACCAAATAGCTTCTGGAAACACACACCAGCAGAGGTGTTAAAGTACTGATGATTGAGTGTCATCATCGTAGAAGGGTCAGTAACTGAAAATATGATGCAACCATGATGACATAAATGCTCCAGATGAAGATTAAAAGGAATAGGTGAAAAGGAAGAGCCCTAGTGAACTCCAGTTGAGAGCTGATAAGTGGGAGTCGGGTATGATGGAGAAGCCACAGACTAGGTTGGTCCTTCTTGTTAAAGCAAACCATCGCACGACTGCACCTGAAAATCACCAGCACAGTGAGACTGTTAAGCTATTAATCACCGTCGACAGTGCCATTGGTGTCAGGTAGATCCGACAAAAATACTCACACAATTTCCAATAGTTTATTTTCATCACAGTATGGCCAAACCCAAGGTTAGGGAGCCTCTCTTGTTATTACTGTCGTGAAAATCCAGGATCATTCCAGCAGGTCATTGGTTCACAATATATCAGAAACCCTCTAGTTAACACATATCAGTTCTTTTTTATGTTGCAAAAACAGGGTTTCGAGAAATTTGTCAATAATTAACCTGTTTAGAGATGTCAAAATTCATCATTTTACATTGGGTTAATACTGCCAAATTTACTGGATGCTGCAGAGACTGTTCTTTTGTTTTTGGAAGAGCATGTGGACTAAAATAGACCAGATATTTCCCTGAAGCCCAGTTAAAGACAGTGGCCCAGGAGTTAGTAGTCAAATTTACCAATTAAGAAGTTGATTTTGGACCAGCTGTGACATTTTTTTAGGCAGGTAAAATATGCAGATGTAGATTTTCCAGCTATTTAGGCAGAAAATGTATAACATTTTTATTTCACATTGACATGTATATGGGTGAAAGATTTATATATTTTTAGGGCAAATGTACATATTATATACAGTCTGTTTTAAGGGGATTGGATTAGCAGAAATTTAGGTCAGAACTTAATTATTTCAGGGTGAAGATTGCAAGAGTTTTGGAGAAAACTCCCACACCAATTTTGAAAGGAAGAGTAAAATGAAATAAATGATTTGACACCAAAATGACAAAAATCCAATAAAATAAAAACGGAGATATGCAATTTCAAACTTCAAGGTAAAAATAGTGTCTAGAAGCACAAAGCACCTACTATAGTTATCTGGTCGCACCAGGATGGGAAAAAGTTATAAGTGCAGACCGACCGCTATTAAGCGCAAGTAGGATACAGGCACTAAGTTAGGACTGCTAAACGAATTTCCTTAAATCCTGGTTGCAGAGCGATGCAAGATCCCACGTCAAGGATGCATCACATAGTCGTGGTTCCAAGGAAGCTGAGTGCTGCAATGAGGAGTCATGTGTTGTCGAAGATGATGCGGTCGATGAAAGGCTTGCAATGCGAGGTCCTGTGTGGCAGATACGTTGCACCCCGTCTGTTCCGAAGAGGCTGTGTGGCTGTGATATGCAGTGCTGCATCATCCTGAAGGATGGCGTTGACGAGTGGCGAAAGACCTGTGTCAAGGATGCGTACTGCAGCAGCGGCTCTAAGGAGACTATGGGATGCGATGCATGGCCCGGCTTGGGCATGAGCAGCGCTGCGGCTGTTCTGCAGAGGAATTGCGAGGAAATTATTTGTGCTGCATCAGTTCTGCTCACAGGACCACAGCTGGGCTGGCAGAGCACCCTCATGCCCATGTCCTGGGGTACAGAACTGGAGTGGCACCACTTGGGGGGGGGAGGTAAGGACTCACAGCAGACCGAGTCTAGGTCCTGGTGCAAGTAGGTTGGAGCCTTTTCTTTCACAGAGGCTCTGATCAGGTGGCCAGCCAACTACCCCTTGGAGTCACTCTGATGATGGTCCTGATCTCAACATCCCGGTTTAGTCCTTTCACTCAGGCAGCAGGGCAGCAGGGCAGAAGGGCAACAGAGTAGTAGTCCTTCTTGTAGAGTAGCAAAGCAGTCCTTCAGAGTCTTCCATAGCACCAGAGGTGAACTGAAGATTTGGGTTTGAGGGTCCACAATTTTCATACCTAGTGCCCACTTTGAAGTAGGAGAAGGTTCTGGGGGTGTGTGTTATTTCCTGCCACCTGCTACCTGCCCTGGCCCCACTTTGTCTGCAGTTACATAACACTACGGTCGTAACCCTTTGTGAGTGTGCTGGTCAGAGTCTTTGTGATGGATGTATGACGTTACAACGCATGCTATTACAACTCATGCATTTACAACACATTTTTTACAACGCAAGTACCATTACAATGCCTGACTTTACAACGCATACTTTTACAACGTGAAATAGTAAAAGTAATGTAAAAGTACCATTACAACGAAATCACTTACTACACTTACCTTTACTACGCCTAAAAAAAATATATATATTTTTTTAAATTTTGCAAAATAAACTCTGGCACGGGATGCAGGAAAAATAGGGGTTTTGGGTGGGGAAGTGTATTAAAATATGGTGAAAAACTGAACGAAGATGTAACGAAATACAAACCTTTTTATAAAATTAATACTCGAGTTTTAAAATTAATACTCGAGTATTAAAAAAAGTACAAGCTGATTTTCTAAATAGCTACATTTTTAAACAAATTATTAATGTATCGTAAAAAAAACATAAACAATGCTTAAATCAGATTAATAAAATCACAATTGGTAATATCAAACATTTAACATTCTGAAACTCACCATTTTAGAAAGACAACATTATTTTTTTGTCCTACTACTGTTTTCATGAACATAACACCACAACACGAATTTCAAAATGGATGCCAAATGGAACATGAAAGTTAAAACAACACTTTAATAAAACATCATTTTAAATTGTAAGTTTCCACAGACAATTATACGATTTTACAAGCACATGAAAACGCTGTATTTCTCACAATTTATAATGACACTATGAAAAAGTTATAAATACGAGCAAGACACCATTTTGAAACCAGTTGATTATCAACTCCCAGAGTGAGCAGATGCCAAAACCTGACCCTCTGACCTATTCAACAAACTATGACAGGAATTAATTTAAATCAAATTATATTCAAACACTCAAGTAAGTGTAGAAACAAATAACTGCATTTTTTAGTTGTAAAGAATAATAATGAGATTTATTAGTAATATTTTTTTAAAAATAATTTAGAGGATTTTCAAACTATCAAGAATAAACAATCTATTTTATACATGCAAAACAACTAACATAAAATAAATAAGTACATATATATATGTACATAATTATTTACACCTTAAATAAATTTGCGACATAATGCTTGTAGAAAAATAAACGTTACAGTAAGTAAACCTTTTAAAAGCTACAATATATTTTACCCTGCAACTTTTTTATGATATTATAAAATCTAAATTAAAGTAAACCTATAGAAATATATTAATAGACATTTAATAAATGTAAATTATTTTTTTAAACAGCACAACTGATAGAAATATGAAGATTACTAGTCGAAATTGCATTTTCAAAAAAGTACGACACTCCTTTCCAACTAAAATAAAAGGTACTATTTATAAAACAAATTCGAGGCAGTTCACAAATTACCAACACTACGAAAACTACTTCTAATACACACAAATTTATTATCATTGTGACAGGAAGAAATCGAGTACGAAAATAACCAGAATAATTTTTCTGTGGAAGAAAGAAGGCCGACTTCTTAAAGAGGTAAATAAATGCAACAAAAATAAACTGTAAATTTTAAAATAAATAAAAAGATGCTTCAGTAGTGAAAGTGTAGGATAATGTATAGTCAATATTTAATAATCTAACTCCAATAAGGTACATCAGTAGGTAAAATATGGGACAGTAAATGACAAGGATTACCTATTCTAACTCAAATAAGGTGCAGCAGTAGGGAAAGCGATGGATAGTTTTTAGACAAAATGTACTATTCTATCTCCAGGAAGGTGCAGTAGTAGAGAAAGTGTGGGATAGTGTTGGGGCAGGATTTTCTATTCAAAATCCAGGAAGGTGCAGCAGTAGTGATGGATAGTGTGGGGACAATATTTACAATTCTAACTACATGAAGGTGCAGGAGTAGGGAAAGTGTGGGATAGTGTAGGGGCAGGATTTACTATTCTAACTCTAGGAAGGTGCAGCAGTAGGGAAAGTCATGGATAGTGTAGGGGCAATATTTACTATTCTAACTCCAGGAAGGTGCAGGAGTAGGGAAAGTTTGGGATAGTGTAGGGGCAGGATTTACTATTCTAACTCCAGGAAGATGCAGCAGTAGAGAAAGTGATGGATAGTGTGGGGGCAGTATTTACTATTCTAACTCCAAGAAGGAGTAGCAGTAGGTAAAGTGTGAGAAAATGTATGGTTACAGTAAAGCTAAATTAAGTTTTTGCACAGAAATGCAGACATTTTTCTTTGTTTAAAAAACATTAAAACAACAAATCACATTAACATACTTTTATCTACTTTCAGATTGAAATACAACTCTTAGAAAAACCGAAGCAAAGTGAAAATCCAAGACATCAACAAACCGAACAAGGAAAAATGACCAAGTCAACGAAGGTAATTCAAATGAACATTCCTAGCAAAGAAACATTAATAAGTGGCAGTACTTGACTATTAATACTTTTAAAAGATGCTGCAGTATGGAAAATGAAGGATAGTGCCAAAGAAACATATACTAATCTAACTCCAGGAAATTAAAGCAGTAGGTAAAATGTAGGATAGTAAAAGGGTAGGATTAACTATTATAACTCAAATAAGGTGCAGCAGTAGAGAAAATGATGGATAGTGTTTGTGCAAAATGTACTATTCTAACTTCAGGAAGGTGCAGTAGTAGGGAAAGTGTGGGATAGTGTAGGGGCAAGATTTACTATTCTAACTCCTGGAAGGTGCAGTAGTAGGGAAAGTGTAGGATAGTGTAGGGGCAGGATTTACTATTCTAACTCCAGGAAGGTGCAGCAGTAGGGAAAGTGTGGGATAGTGTAAGGGCAGTATTTACTATTCTAACTCTAGGAAGGTGCAGCAGTAGGGAAAGTCATGGATAGTGTAGGGGCAATATTTACTATTCTAACTCCAGGAAGGTGCAGTAGTAGGGAAAGTGTGGGATAGTGTAGATGCAGGATTTACTATTCTAACTCCAAGAAGGTGCAGCAGTAGGAAAAGTGATTGATAGTATAGGAGCAATATTTACTATTGTAACTCCATGAAGGTGCACCAGAATGGGAAAGTGTCGGATAGTATAGGGGCAAGATTTACTATTCTAACTCCAGGAAGGTGCAGCAGTAGGAAAATTGTGGGATAGTTTAGGAACAGAATTTACTATTCTAACTCCGAGAAGGTATAGCAGTAGGTAAAGTGTGAGAAAATATATGGTTACAGTAAAGCAAAATTAATTTTTTGCATACAAATAATGACATTTTTCGTTGTTTAAAAAACATTAAAACAACACATCACATTAACATACTTTTATCTACTTTCAGATTGAGAAACAACTCTAAAAAAACGAAGCAAAGTGAAAACCTAAGACATCACCAAACCAAACAAGGCAAAAAAAACAAGTCAAAGAAGGTAATTCAAATGAACATTCCTAGCAAAGAAACATAAATAAAAGACAGACATTGAATATTTATACTTTTAAAAGATGCTGCAGTATGGAAAATAAAGGATAGTGTAAAAGCAACATATACTAATCTAACTCTAGGAAGTTGTAGCAGTAGGTAAAATGTGGGAAATTAAAGGGACAGGATTACCTATTCTAACTCCAATAAGGTGCAGCAGTCGAGAAAATGATGGATAGTGCTTGAGGAAAATTTACTCCATGAAGGTGTTGTAGTAGGGAAAGTGTGAAATAGTGTAGGTGCAGGATTTACTATTCTAACTCCAGGAAGGTGCAGCACTATGGAAAGTGATAGATAGTGTAAGGGCAATATTTAGTATTCTAACTCCAAGAAGGTGCAACAGAAAGGAAAGTGTGGGATAGTATTGAGGCAGGATTTACTATTCTAACTTCAGAAAGGTAAAACAGTAAATAAAATGATGAATAGTGTAGGGGCAAGATTTACTATTCTAACTCCAGAAAGGTTCAGCAGTAGGGAAAATGTGTGATAGTGTAGGCGCAATATTTTCTATTCTAACTCCAGGAAGGTGCAAGAGTAGGGAAATTTTGGGATAGTGTAGGGACAATATTTACTATTCTAACTCCAGGAAGGTGCAGTAGTAGGGAAAGTGTGGGATAGTGATGGGGCAGTATTTACTATTCTAACTCCAGGAAGGTGCAGTAGTAGTGAAAGTGTGAAGTAGTGTAGGGACAGAATTAACTATTCTAGCTCCAGGAAGGTGCAAAAGAAGGGAAAGTTTGGGATAGTGTAGGGGCAGTATTTACTATTCAAACTCCAGAAAGCAACAGCAGTAGGGAAAGTATAGAATAGTGTACTTACTTATTAAGTGTTTAAAATATACATTCTAAAATATGGCTCTTTTTTCACAGAAAATGACAACTCAGGAAACAGCAACCTACATAAAATCTAGAAAAGGAAACCGTTTATTGAAACATTCTGGATATATATATTGTAAAGAAAGGATAAGTGAACCACGTAGACATTGGATGTGCGTGCAATACTACTCATCCCATTGCAGCGGCAGAGCGGTTACCCTTGCTGTTATCATTATTAAAACAACAGAACATAACCACTCTGCCTCTGCAATGGAGTTTGAAGTAAGGGAAACCTTAAACGAAATGAAAGACATTGCAAGCACCTCCAATGACACTACTGGATCAATATTACGAGAGGTTGCATAGCATGTTCCTACTCATATTGCTAGTAGTATGCCTATTATACCCAATTTGAGAAGAATTATACAAAGACAAAAGCAGGCAAGTATCACTCAAACTTCAATTCCTCATACTTTTTCTGACATTAAAATCCCTAATAATCTCACTATATCTTTTTCTAACGAACCTTTCCTCCTGCACGACAACCAAAACCCTCAGAAACGTATTCTTATCTTTAGTACACCCCGCAACCTTGTTAAGTTAGAAAAAATTGAAATTTGGATGATGGATGGGACGTTTAAAAGTACACCCCATCCTCTCACCCAAATTTACACTATTCACGCAAAAATTAACCATAATGTAATTCCATTAGTATATAGTTTGCTACCAGATAAGCAATCAGCAACCTACACTGAGTTTTTATCAGTGATTAAAAGCAAAACATCCAACAAAAATCCAAGGAAGATAATTATTGATTTTGAATTGGCTCAATGTGATCAATAAAACGTACACAGATACCCAAATTCAAGGATGTTTTTTCCATTTTTCCCAGGCATTCTGGTGTAAATTACAAAAAACATCCCTGGTTGCAGAATACTCATCTGATAGCAAACTACAGTTTCAATTAAAAAAACTTCCTGCTCTTTGTTTTGTCCCTCCTGAAAGTGTAGACGAGTACTACACAGCTATTACAGAATCTGATTATTTTAATGAAAATGAAGACAAATTGGCACCCTTACTAAATTATTTTGAGGACACATGGATTGGACATCTAAGCAGATCGGGTCGCAGGAGGAAGCCACGGTTCCATGTGGAGTGGTGGAACTGCTACACGAGCTGCTTAGAAGGAGAAGGCAAAACAAACAATGCCATAGAGGGATGGCATAACTCCTTCAACCATACAATTGGCAAACCACACCCTAACTTCTACTCATTTTTGGAAACTTTGAAGAAGGAGCAAAGTTTTCAAGAAATGAGAATCTCTTAAACATTAACTGGTAGTCTAAACCCACGCATTTCAAAAAGATCAAAGGAAATGTCTGAAAGACTATTGGCAATATTACTACAGTTTATGGTATGTGTGGCTTTAGACTACCTAGATAATGTTGCTAACATACTAAATTTCTAAGTTTATTCTACACCTTACTTTCCTGCTTCTACCTAAATTAAATAAATATTCAATTCAATTGGCATTTTTTTTTACAAAATTATTTTTACAAATTAAAAGTCGGATCAGCTTACCTTTAGTTGTTTTCTTTTTTTTTATTCCTCTTCTTTCTTCAATAGTAATCCATTAGAAAGAAAGAAACAAATATCCAAAGCAAAGAAAGCAGAAATCCACATAGCAAATAAACCTATTTTTTCAATAATCAAATTTGAGCAATTTCAAAAATACAGATACATTATCTTTTAAATCCAAAGTGCACGGAAAAAAGATAATTAATGACACCATCCAAAGTAATCCAAAATCAAGGAAATCCACGTTTGATGGTAAACAATGTGGTCTGGTCTAAAAAATCTAAATTCATCCTAAAAATCATCCATACTCGCAGAAAATCTTTTTCCCCCTAAATCCATCTAAAAAGGTTTTTAAAGTTCTATTACATTCTATTAGCAATCAAAATGCTTTGACATCCTGGTTGTTTCTAAGTCCATTTAAAAAAAAAATAACAACACGCATGTACATGTTGAATACCATCCAAACTCCATGAAATCCAAACTTTATACAAAACCATCTTTAAATGTTTCAATCATCCATTTCCTTTCGAAAAGAAACCCAAAGTCCTCGAAATCCATTTTTTTACAAATTGAAACATTTACGATTTTATTCGTCCATATTCATCCTGATAGTAATGGAAAATACTCTCAAAACCTTTTCATTCAAACAACATGCAGCATATGTTTATCAAAGTACGTAAACATGCTGAAAGAAATCCAGAGACCAAAAATTCAACATCCTAAAGCAAACAATCTACTCATAAATCCATGACTTTCCCCACTGCATTCTGTAAACAATTCTAATTTCACGTAGCAACAGACCAAAGTAATCAAAAAACAACCAAACCATCAAAAATCAATACGCGATCTTTACGTTTTCACATTATATCAATTTCCGGCACTTTGCGTTTTAATTTTTCAATGCATTTCACATTATTACTTTTTTGAAACAATAAAAATTCCCCCATCAACATGTATCTTATTTTTTTTACAATACCCTATTTTTTAAAGCAAAGACATACTACAATAACATAATCGGCGACATGCCTCTCCTTCTCCTTTCTTTACAAAATATATATCCTAAATTACATTAAATTGAAATATATTAAGAATTAAACGTTTCCTACCTGAACGCAGATCAGCTTCCTCCTGCTTCCAGCTACGACGCTCTTCAAAATAGCCGCTTGAAGACACGTTTACGCATCAACGTCATCACCAGCTACAAAATAAAAGAAAGGACTATTGTTATTTATTTATGTATTAATAATATACATTATTTTTATAATTTTTCTGTACATTTAAAAAATGTATAAAAAATATGATACTTACAAATTAAAATTAATTAATTTTATCATAATGTTTTCAATAATTAATAATAATAATAACGAGTAATTGTTTTCATTAATGTATTTTTTGTAATTTTTTTTATATTAAATGTAATAACATAGAAAATATTTACAAATGTAACTTACCTCTACACTAATGCCCAATCCTGCCCAAACTTGACCCAAGTACCTTTTTTACAGCTTACAAAGTAGTTCCGCGGGACTCAAATCTTCAACTATGGAAATAAATAAAGGACAAAACTCTCCATTGATTACAAAGTAAAAGCGTGGGAAAATTTTTAACATTAATATTTAATCATACAATACTTTCACTTTAAATATATTAAAAATTATTATAAAATTTCAAAACAATAAACATTTCATAAATTTTTAATTTTTCAATTTTATTAATGCAACTTTATTTTAAAATAAATTTTATTAAACATTATTATTATTTTTTTTTTTTAAGAAAAGATACTTTTGACTACATTCAACAAATATTTATAAATATATATTTAATATTTAACAGACCATAAAAATGTATTTATTTAAAAAAAGATTTTTTGAATAATAAATTTAAATATAATAAAAATACGAATATTAAAAACTTCAAATTTATCAATCTCTAAATATAATATAAATTTAAAATTTAATACTTAATAATTAATAAATAATTTCCAAATTACTCTTTTAAAATAAAAAACTTGTGAATAATTTTGTATTATACATTTAAAATCAAAATTAAAAAACACTTTTACATGAGTATTACTTATTTTTAAATATTACAAATTTAATGTAACTTATAAAAGATATTTAAATTTATTGATTTAATACTTGAGTAATTATTTTCTTAAAAAACGACTATTTTAAATATATTTAAATTTACTCATTACTATTTTTCTATGTAATTCTTCATTATAATTTCTTGATATAAAATAATATTTTTTTACATAATAAAACGTAAACAATTACTAGAATATTTTTTTAACAAAAATTACAAATAAAATTAATATAAAAACATATTAAACATTTTATATTTAATACTTTAGTATTAATTTACATAAAATATTACTAATTGCAAATAAATTTAAAATTAATTATTACTATTTTTTATTTGATATTTAATAATCCAATATTAATTTACATTAAATATTACCAATTTAAAATAAATAAAAATGTAATTATTACTATTTTTCAATTTAATACTTGAGTATTAAACTCAATTTAATACTTCAGTATTTCAATTTAATACTTGAGTATTATTTGTCATTTTTTTAAATATATAAATATTAATTTAATACTTAAAAATAATTATCAAATAAATATTTTACATTATTTGATTTTAAAAAATAAACAAATTTACTATAAGCCTACTTACGATGTAATAGCATGCGTTGTAATGACATCTGTATTGTAATAGCATGCGTTGTAAAAGCACTTGCGTTGTAAAAGTTGCTTTGTAATGGTAGTGCGTTGTAAAAGTTGCGTTGTAAAGGATGTCCCCCCTTTGTGATGTGAAGTGTGGGAGGTGACAGCTCCTCCCTCTCATCAAGTCAGAGATGGCCCATCCTGTCAACATCTAGTCCCCATTGTCTCCTGTCAGAGAGCAGTACACAAAGATCAACAGCTAGCTACACCTAGTCATGTGACCCAGAATACAAGCTATTGGTACCAAAAGGGTGATGAAAGAAAGTCCCACCTTTGTAAAAATGGCATTTTCAGACTCAAATTCCAACTTTACCATGAAATAGGGCATTCAATTACAGTTCTTTAGACATCAAACTTGATATTCCTACCTGCTCCTAATTGAAAGTTATCACTTATTAAATGTAATGATGCAACTCAATATTATCTTATGGGAAAGGCAGGCTTTACAGTAATGAAAAATAAACATAAGAGTTTTTCACTACCAGAACATGTGAAAGGGTAAAAGTGCATGTCCAACATTTTGAATACACTGCACCCTGCACTATTGGCTGTTCAGGGCCTACCCTAGGGGTACTTTATATGTATTAAAAATTATGTTTTTGACCGAGAAAAAAGTATATTTTGCCTGGTCGAAATAGCAGTGCAAACTGCACCC
Source organism: Lissotriton vulgaris (assembly GCF_964263255.1). Lineage (NCBI taxonomy): Eukaryota > Metazoa > Chordata > Amphibia > Caudata > Salamandridae > Lissotriton > Lissotriton vulgaris. Next base: position 1,523,186 of record NC_141688.1, read on the forward strand.
ACAGGTTGCAATGGCAGACCTGAGACATGTTTATAAAATGTCTTAAGTGGGTAGCACAATGAATGCTGCAAGTCCACTAGAACCATTTCGCTTACAGTCCATGGGTACATGTAGTACAACTTTACTATGGAATTACAAGTAAATTAAATGTGCAAATTCATCATGTTTAAAGTATAAAGCACACACACTTTAGCACTGGTTAGCACAGAGTTTATGTCTATGTGGGGTTATTTATAAAGCACAACTGTTTTTTTGTATGTCCTCATTTGCTAATACCCTAGTGCACCACAGTATGCTTTCGAGTCCCGCCACTAGATTTTTTAACAAGGCACAGACACCGGCGCATAGAAATCTGATTGGCGGAAGAAGGAAACCGATGCACAAGTAAGGGAGACCTGCAACTCTCCATCTAGGCCTTTTACTAGCCTGTTGGACCAAAAGTGTACCTGGAAAAATCCTGTCAAAAGGTCCATGGAGTAGGGGATGGCATAATCATAGGACCCGGGGGAAAAAAAAAACGCGGGTGCTCTAACTCCATTTTACCAAACAGTCCCAAAAAGCAATCCTTTTTTTACTACAGGGTCTGGCCATGTCCAACTTGGAGACTTCATACATTGTCGACATCCACCCAGTACCTGCAAATCTGCCTCCTAGCCAGGAGGATAGCATAGAACAAAAAGGATCTAGCTTGCCCAGTGATACTGTTGTCTATTCCGAAGATAATCAGTGGAAGAGGTATGCACAGTGTGGTCTTAAGCATAGAAGATAGAGCGTCCATCACCTTCTCCCAGAAATGACAAATGGCAGGGCAGTCTTTAAACATATGAATGTCCGAAGCCTCGGGTAAATTGCACTTATTACATTTTTTACCCTGCTGATATTTGGAAAGCCTCTGCGGGGACAGGTATGCTCGATGTAACGTGAACAGGTGGTTTCTTTTAAGACATACTGGTTTCACAAGCTTATATAACATATTAAATGAACTCTGCCAGTTTTGCTCCCCCTAGTCTCCCATCTCCTCTCCCCAAAGCTTCTCAGGGAGTTTAAAGTCGCCATCTATTTCTTCTAGAATCGCCCAATACCAACATGAGACCACCTTGCCCCCCCTGGCCTTGTAACCAGTAGATTTTCCAGGTTACTGTATTTACCCAGGGGGACCCCCTTCCTAAGTAGTGCCTGGGCCCAGCTGATCAGTTGCAAATACTTAAATCTAGAGAGACGTGGCTCAACTCTCCCCAGCAGCTCCTCCCAAGATAGCATTGAGCCGCCTGCAACCAACTCTCCCCATGTCAGCAAACCAGCATCCCTTATAGGACTCGCCAAGCTGTCTTTAAGAAATGGTGGAGTACCAGGCGAGTCCCACAAGGGTGCCACATTAGAGAAATAGCCGAGCCACAGCTTTTTTATAATTATAGACCAGCTTCTAGCCAGTGAATGGAGAATTTGTTGCTTCACTTTTTTAAAAAACCTTTGGTCTGCAAACTTAAAGACAAAGCCTGCAGATGGAAAACCTAAACCCTCCAGCATTGTTCGAAACATCCTACCTCTAGCGTTATCTAGTGGTATCTTTAGCAACATTTTAGAGTAGGATAATTCGAACGCCCAGGCATAGTACTGCAGGTCTGGTAACGTTAACCCTCCTTTTTGTTTCCTCCTCCTCAACTTTTTCCAAGAGAGACATGTGGCTCCCGTACCTCCAAATAAAACAGTTGATATCTTGTTGGCATTTAGCTATTTGTTTGTTGTCGAAGGCCATTGGAATGGAATTAAACAAAAAGGTATATTTTGGCAGGATTTACATTTTAATCAGGTTTGTCCTCCCAAAGATGGTTAAAGGGAGGTGGTTCCATGCCTTAAGCTTTTTACGACACTCGTTATGTACACGCTCTAGATTTTGTGCGGCGATCTTACTGACATCTTGTACAATTCTAATGCATAGATAGCGCATAGATGTCACGATCTCTCCAAGGAAACTAGTGGTATTCCAAGCCATTATTTCCATTTTTTGGAGTTTATCCGATATCCAGAGATCTTTCCAAACTCCTCCGTCCTCTTAATTACAGTGGAGAGGGCCTCGTCTAGCTTAGATGTCATTATGAGGATATCGTCCGCATATAGGGGTACCCGCTTCTCCCAACCTCCAAAGCAAAAAGAGGTTATATTAACCTCCTCTCTGAGAATCTGAGCACAGGGCTCAATGTAGATATTAAATAAAAGGGGGGAAAGCGGGCAGCCCTGCCTAGTACCTCTTGAAATGTTGAAAGGCTCTTTCAGGATATTGTTTACAAGAAGCCTGGCTGTCGAAGCTTTATATATAAGAGATACCATGCGGCAAAAGTTTTCTGGTAAAGTGAATTTCCTCATAACTGCGCCCAGAAAGGCCCAGTTGACCCTATCAAAGGCCTTCGTGGCATCAAGTGTAAAGGCAGCAAGAGGGAGAGAGAAAGTGGTAACGATGTTGATTGCTCCGACTAGATCTTGAGTGAGGTCTGCTAAATGTCTGCCTTTAATAAAACCCCTTTGGTCGTCATGAATATTTGAACTTGCCACCGCTCCTAGCCTATCCGCCATAATAGGAGCAAAGATTTTGTAGTCGCTATTGAGGAGCGATATCGGGCGATATGACCCACATTCTTTCACATCTTTCCCTGGTTTTGGTATTAATACCACTGTGGCAGCATTCCAAGTATTAGGGGGATCCCTGCCTCCCAGAAGAATTCCATTACAGACAGAGCCCAAGACCGGAGCAATCTCACTGCTTAGGGTCCTGTAGAGTTCACCTGGTTGCCCATCTGGGCCTGCTGCCTTGCCCCGCTTCACATGCCCCAAAGCTCTACTAATCTCCTCCACAGAGATCTCTCTTTCCAAAGTCTTGCTTTGGTCCATTGATAGCTGAGGGGTGAAGGCTTGATTCAGCCAGGCTTCCCTCACTGCCGTGTCCTCACAAATATCTTCTCTATGGATAGCCTGAAAAAAATCTTTAAAGGCACCCCCAATTCCTAATTGAGTTATACGAAGGGTCACTTCTCCCTCCACCTTGATCTCCCTGATATAGTTCCAAGATTGATTTGTTTTGGTTTTCCAAGCTAGAATTTTACCCGCCGCCTCTCCAAACTCAAAATGAGAATTCTTGCTTGCCTCCCACCGTTTAGCCACCCTGTTCTGTAATATACATTCCAATTGCGATTTTAATGCACCCAATTTTTCATGATCCGCATCTGTACCCATACTAGCACCAAAGTTGTTTTCAATATCTTTCATCTCCGCTTCCAGACTCTCAATACTTTCCTTATATTTCTTCCTCCTAAACGAGGACCGGCTCGTGATGCACCCCCTCCAGAAGGCTTTCAGTGCATCCCACATAACGTGAAGAGCAACTGTATCTATATTAGTCTCTAAAAAATGCTGAGTTTCTGTCCGGAGAAAAATTACCTCATCCTTCTCTAGTAGGATAGTATGGTCAAATGACCATGAGACCCGAGGTCTTTTGTACCCAACTTTTAATGTAAATTCTATGGCTGAGTGATCGGACAGGTGAGAAGGAAGATAAGAAACATCCATCAAGAAGTCCTTGAGGTCAAAGCTAAAAAGAGCATAGTCTATTCTTGAGAGATGTTTATATTTGAGGTTTCGAAAAGAGACCCCTAGCTTATTTCCTGCTCTTTCCCGCCATATATCCGCCAAACCTAGCTGTGACATAATTGTTAGAAGCTCTTGCCTGGATTTAATAGACCCAATACCAAGACAGGGTTCCTTTTTTAGGAAGAGGCCAACCACAAAATCGAGCACGCCCACGGTACAATCAGCCATGGGAAATGTCGACACGGAGGCACAACTACAAGAACTGGTAGTCTCCCCAATTTTCAATCTGTCCAACAAAGTCCTCACTTCATCAGAAACTAGTATTTTGGAAAAAGGTCTCTCCTTTGTCCCCATGAGACATACTAATTTTGTGAAACTCAAAATGGAGGCACTTGAATTTTGTCGAAAAATAAAATTAAAATCTTTCTTTGCACAAACACCGGTGAATTTACCATTAGAGGTCACAGGACTGAGAAAAAAGTCAACATTTTGCCCACCAGGAAATAAAGTTGCAAAAGAAATAATCACCTTCGAAAAAACCATCTTATCAGCCATAACTAAAATGGAAGAAAGACGGAATTGGACAAAATTCAACATCTCACAAGCTGAAAAATGTGCTTTAGTTAATCTCAAAAAGGACACGTCAGTTATAATAAAACAGGCGGACAAGGGAGGATCGATTGTCGTATGGGACACTGAGAAATACATAGGAGAAGTGATGAGTCAACTCAATAACCCTAGGTGCTACAGGAAAATAGGTAAGAACCCCACTACAGAATTGCAACAACAACTCAACCCAATCTTGGAGAAAGGCTTGGCTGAGGGAATAATTGGGAAGACAGAGTTTGAATATCTCAAATGTAATACTCCACGAATACCCTTATTTTACGTCTTACCAAAAATTCACAAAGACATAAATGCCCCCCCCGGAAGACCAATCGTCTCCGGTTGTGAGTCACTATTTGAACCAGTGTCCAAGTTTGTAGATTTTTTCTTGAAACCTTTTATGTCTGAAGTAAAATCATTCCTCCGAGATACGACTGATTTTATCAATAAACTTCCTACCATTCCGTTTGAACAAAATGAGGATTTCTTAGTAACAATGGATGTTTGTTCACTGTACACCCAGATCCCCCAGAGTGACGGTCTGGATGCAATTCAGTTTTACTTAGACCAACGACCCAGACCTACTAGAGTACCAACAGAGTTCATCATGCAACTAGCAACATTGGCACTGAAGAAAAATTATTTCAACTTCAACTGAGAATTTTTCTATCAGACAAGTGGTGTAGCCATGGGGTGTCCTTTCGCCCCAGAATTAGCTGTACTATTTATGTCATTATACGAAGAGAGATTTGTCTACCAGTCAAATCCATTCGTTGAAAAAATTACTAGTTGGAGTCGATACATTGACGACGTCTTTCTAACTTGGAGAGGGACCGAAGAAGACCTAAAGGAATTTCACGTGTGGCTCAACTCAAGAACAGAGGAAATCAAATTCAGCATGAACTTCTCCAAAGTAAAAATGTCATTCCTCGACGTCGAGGTATACCCAACAGATGAAGGCTTGGTGACGACACTACACAAAAAACTGACAGACAGAAACAAGGCTTTACATTTTAATAGTATTCACCCGCGGAATTTGAAAGAAAACCTCCCATTCGGACAGTATTTGCGGATTAAGAGAAACTGCCATTTCAAAGATGAATATATGTTCCACGCTGCGAACCTGACAGACAATTTAGTGCTAAGAGGCTACCCCATAAAATTACTGAGAAGAACAATGAAGAGAGTATGGTGGATTCCTCGAGATACACTACTAATCAAAAAGGCAAAACCAACTCTCAACAGGATAGTATGCGTCTCCACATTTTGTCCTAACTCCAATCTATATAAAAAAAACATCTTACAAAATTGGCATCTGGTGGAAAATGTTGACGAGACACTGAAAGAGAAGCCATTATTTGCCTTTAAAAAGGATCAAAGCGTTGCCAACCACTTAGTTCGAGCAGCAATAAAGCAGAACACACCAACAATTGGCACCATGCTAGGACTGCCACCAATCCAAGGACATCACAAATGCGGGTCCTGCATTTGTTGTGCAAGTACAGAAGAAGGATGTCTGTTCCAACATAAGCAAATTTTCTGGAAACACGAGAAATTCACGAACTGTAAATCAAGGTACGTCATATACTGCATAAAATGCCCTTGCGACAAGTTGTACATCGGCAAAACAAGTCAGGAGGTGAGATGCCGCATTACCCAACATAAATCATGGATAAAAAAGAATGTGACAACTGCCCCACTTGTTAACCATTGGACGAATCACGAGCACACATTAGATGATCTAAAATGGACAGTGATCGCGAAAATTGAAAAAGACCCCAGAGGTGGTGACATTGAAGAGAAACTATCACGCAATGAAGCCATGCTTATAGTCAAGTTCAATACGGCGACAAATGGTCTTAATGAACTCTCCGAGATTTACCGTTTGTAAACACTACAAGACGTTATACTGTAGATCTAATAATGAACATGAAAACATCCCCATTCGGGTTGCGGTCTCCTGTGCAGACCGTGAGCCCGGTTACACATAGTCCAATTCAACGGAAACGCACATCGTCTCCATGACGACGGACAATCAAACTACAATCCCCACAATTCTCTGAACCAGGAAGTGAGTAAAACTAGGACACACGAGATCAGGAACACCGACTGGATGGTGCCGGCAGCTGCATTCACTGACAGAGACCAAAGAGCGTGGACCCCCCGATATACTCAGCGTACAAGAACCAAACAGGTAAATTAAAACGCCGTGGTAGACTAGAACCACAAGACGAATGATTTTAAAACTGGAGACCTGACATTAGTCTCCCCCTCCTTTCAGGAAACCAAAAAAGAACCGTTTCACCGTGCTATCCGGGAAACAGTACCCGACTTACTCCCACGCTACGACAAAAGTAAGTTGCCCCCTTTTCAACCACAGCGGCTACCGCCACCAGCATACAAACCACCGTACCCTGACAAGTCCTTCCATTTCCTCTAGATCTCCACTTCCATCCGAATTTGTGACAACAAGGATTTTGTTAAATCGCGGCATGCGTAAAACTATGTGAGTATTCACGTATGAATGTGTCAATCAAGAGAGTGCAAGCGCTTTTTTGGAATTAGAGGCTAAAAGAGGCTCTATTTTTGTTACAGTTTCAACCACAAAAGAGAACCCAGCAACTGAGAGGTAGGATTAGTTTTTCCATACCCCACTGTAGCGTTGAGAGGCATGGTCTTGTCCCCATGGTTGACCCAATCTTGTTCTCCATTCACAGGCACATGGTCCTGATGAGATTTCCCCACAACAAGGGGTCATCGAAACGCGTAGACCTTCTCTACCCAGCATTAGGAATTTCCGATTGACTCTCAAGCATATCAAAACTCTTTATTTGCTGATTTCCAATGCTACGTTTTCTAAATTTTGATGTTGTAAATATTTTTGTATAATGGTTATATGTGTGTATATATCAATGTGTTGTTCTGTATGAATGTCGAATGCAAGTTGAGAGTTTGTTGCAAAAAACATTGTCTTTTTGTTTGTTGAATTTATGTTCTTTGACATGTTACGTGGAGCTAAACAAGTGTTGTTTGTATTCAAATGAAAAAATTGCTCATTGATATGATATTTGTGATGCAAAAATAATAAAACTCATTGGATTCATTCCGGATAAAACATTTCCCGAGAGTTACTGTTTGAGTCAGTGATTCGAGTGATCACTCTTGATCCAAGTTTAAGTAGTGTGGCAATATTGGTACTGCTTTTGGTTTATAGTGGATTTAATAGAGGCACTAGCCCTAGAATTTACAGATTTGTAAATTTGGGTCCAGGACAATATTAAAATCTCCTACCCAAATTATCGGGTCATTCAAGTCTGCTAGATGGTTACGTATCTTATTCAGATAGTAAGGGTCATCTGAGTTTGGACCATAATAACCGACCAGGGTATATGGGCAGCCATCCAGCAGAGCCTTTACTATGAGCCATCTGCCGCTTTTGTCCTCCCAATACTCCACAATTTGAGCTTTGGCCTGTCTTTTAAAGATAAAAAGTACACCCCTGATATTTGCTGATTGATCAGTTGACACAAAGATGTCAATCCATTTCTCTTTCTTTAGGAGGTCTACCGTTTCGATTTTGAGGAGATGTGACTCCTGTATGACAATGGCCTGGGAATCTTTTAGGTATTGAACATTTTTTCTTCTCCTTCCCCCAGTGTGCAGGCCATTGACGTTCCAGGATAAAAAATGCATCTTTGTCATAGCATCAAAGTTGTCACTCCCCTCCCCACCTCCACAGAGAGCCATATTTCTCTGTTATTGTGTCTCCCTGAGTCACTTCTGGAGCGGAAAATTAGAAAAATCATTTGGTGATCGGAACTAAGTAGTTTTAGAAAATATTGCGGGCTCAGCCCCATGAGGATTTTTACCATTTTTATCCCTTCCACCCCGTGCAAACCCCACCCCCCTCCCCTGGAAAACCCTTCCCTACCTACACTGGACTGATGCATTTCCAGATTAGCGCCCTCCAGCGCCCTCGCCCTCCTCCCCACCCCCAATTCTGCTACATGTTAAGTAGTGCTTAATTCATTACATATCTCTATTCTAGTCCCTTAAATACCTACTTGCTCACTCAAAAATAAGGACACCACAAAAACCACTACAAATACTCCCTTTTTTAAAAAGGTGTTGTGTTTTGAAAGGAAGAGTAAAATGAAATAAATTATTTGAGACCAAAATGACAAAAATCCAATAAAAAAACCGGAGATATACAATTTCAAACTTCATGGTAAAAATAGTGTCTAGAAGCACAAAGCACCAACTATAGTTATCTGGTCGCACCAGGATGGGTAAAGGTTATAATTGCAGACCGACTGCTATTAAGCGCAATTAGGATACAGGCACTTTGGGCCAGATGTAGGTCCACAATTACCGGTCGGTAACGGCCGATTTCGGTAAATCCCAAATGCAGGTAGCACTGTTTACAGTGCTACAGGCCTTCAGAATTCGGTATTTTACCACCCAATACAATTGGGTGGTAAAATACCGAATGCAGGTGTACATGCACATCTGTGCATGTACACCTGTGCCATGTGACACACAGACATGCCCTTAGGGCATGTATGTGTGCCACATGTCACACAAGCCTGTACTTGGGGTGCTAGAGGGTGTCAAAGTGACACCCCCTACACCCTTGCTGGATTCGGTATTTACCGATTCGGTAAATACTGAATCGGTATTTCCCATTGATTCCTATTGGCTTCAAGGCCCATAGGAATCAATGGGCAATACCGATTCGGTATTTACCGAATCGGTAAATACCGAATCATACCGATTCGGTAATTCTGAAATAAGAATTACCTACATCTGCCCCCTTCCTATTTACCGACTCTTAAATACCGAATCTGTATTATTTGGTATTATTCTGTATTTAAGAGTCGGTAAATAGGAATTACCTACATTTAGCCCTAAGTTAGGACTGCTGAACGAATGTCCTTAAATCCTGGTTGCAGAGCGATGCAAGATCCCACGTCAAGGATGCATCACATAGTGGTGGTTCCAAGGAAACTGAGGGCTGCAATGCGAGGTCCTGCGTGGCAGATACGTTGCACCCCGTCTGTTCCGAGGAAGCTGTGTAGCAGTGATATGCAGTGCTGCATCATCCTGAAGGATAGCGTTGACGAGGGGCGACAGATCTGTATCAAGGATGCGTACTGCAGCAGCAGCTCCAAGGATATTATGGTATGCGATGCAAGGGAAGAAGAATTGCGAGGAAATTATTTGTGCTGCATCGGTTCGGCTCACAGGACCACAGCTGGGCTGGCAGAGCACCTTCATACCATGTCCAAGGGTATAGAACTGGAGTGGCACCACTTGGGGGGGAGGGGTAGGACTCACAGGAGACCGAGTCTAGGTCCGGGTGCAAGTAGGTTGGAGCCTTTGCCTTCACATAGGCTCTGTTCAGGTGGCCAGCCAACTACCTCTTGGAGTCACTCTGATGATGGTCCTGATCTCAACATCCCAGTCTAGTCCTTTCACTCAGGCAGCAGGGCAGAAGAGCAGCAGTGCAGTCCTTCAGAGTCTTCCATAGCACCAGAGGTGAACTGAAGAGTTGGGTTTGAGGGTCCACTATTTATACCTAGTTTCTACACCCAGAAGTGTGTGATTTCCTGCCACCTGTCCTGGCCCTACTTTGTCTGCAGTTACATAACACTACGGTCGTAACCCTTTGGGAGTGTGCTGGTCAGAGTCTTTGTGATGTGAAGTGTGGGAGGTGACAGCTCCTCCCTCTCATCAAGTCAGAGATGGCGCATCCTGTCAACATCTAGTTCCCATTGTCTCCTGTCAGAGAGCAGTACACAAAGATCAACGGCCAGCTACACCTAGTCATGTGACAGAGAATACAGGCTATTGGTATCAAAAGGGTGATGAAAAAAATTCCCACCTTTGTAAAAGTGGCATTTTCAGACTTAAATTCCAACTTTACCATGAAATAGGGCATTCAATTACAGTTCTTTAGACATCAAACTCGAAATTGAGATTCCTACCTGCTCCTAATTGAAAGTTATCACTTATTAAATGTAATAATGTAACTCAATATTATCTTATGGGAAAGGCAGACTTTACAGTAAAGAAAAACAAATATAAGAGTTTTTCACTACCAGGACATGTGAAAGGGTAAAAGTGCATGTCCAACATTTTGAATACACTGCACCCTGCACTATGGGTTGTTCAGGGCCTTCCCTAGGGGTACTTTATATGTATTCAAAATTATGTTTTTGACCTGGCAAAAAGTATATTTTGCCTGGTCGAAATAGCAGTGCAAACTGCACCCACAGATTGCAATGGCAGACCTGAGACATGTTTAAAAATCTTCTTAAGTTGGTAGCACAAAGAATGCTACAAGTCCACTAGAACCATTTCGCTTACAGTCCATGGGTACATGTAGTACAACTTAACTATGGAAATGGAGTGAATATTTCAAAATGGTATGTCAGAATGGGGTCTTGAAGCTAGTGCAGTCGATATTAGGCTTAGAAGGTCAATACCGTGAGGAAATGGTGAGGTGCATCATTTCAGTGTTTTATTCCTTCCTAGTAGGGCTGGAGGAATTTATTGTGCCCAAAAACAAAACAATAAAGAAGAAATTAGTAAAGTGTATATTTTATTTTATATGCAAAACAGATTTCATTGTGCTTAATATTTTTTCATTTATTACAAATATCAGTACATTTCCGATGATCAAATGTGAGTAGTATAGCATGGTACTAACCCTGATGAAATGCTGAAGCTCTTTTGCGACAGGTGACAGTTGCACAATTTCCATTCAGTGCTAATTTCACATGCATGGGTTAAAAGGGTTCTTGTTATGTTTAGTTACAATAAGTATGCACATGGATAACAGAATGTCACAAGTTCAGGCCAATCACAATGGAGCACAGGCTAGACACAGGACTGAGTTTGGCCCATTGAGGATTGTACCTTATATCCTTGTGTTGCTTCGCAAGGCTTTGCGTCGTACAGTATTGGTTTCGATGAAGCTGTACGGCAAGACTTAGGTTCGTTCAGCATTCATTCCGATGAAGCTTTGTGGGACTTTATATTGCTTGCGTTGGATCCGATTAATCTTTCAGGTGTGTAGTGAGTCTTTGCAGGGCTTTGCATCGCTTTATGCTAACTTTGATGGAACATTCAGTAAGGCAGGAGGAGTCCTCTCTGATGCCAGCCTAGGATCCAGGACCAGGGTAGACACATTGAGTATCAGGAACACAATCTAGCAGGGACCAGCAGTTGCAGGTAGGTCTCTCGAGCTTGCTGTGCCTCCATAGCTCAGAAGAGATTAACAGGTGTTTATTGTGTTGAGAAGTTGGGTGGAAAGGAAGAGTGGGTTTTGATTTTGATGGAAGTTTTAAAAGAGGCAAGCGATGTGTAAATGCAGGAGGAGAGTATCATATTGTGTTCTGAATTGAATCTGTGCCTGATTCATGCTTCTTTCTTATTTGCTGGGGCAACAAGCACATCAAGGGTCAGCTGGATGGGAGGTAGCAGGAGGGCAGTGATCAGAGGGAGTAGCGCTACAAGGGTGAATATGGATCAAAGCCATTGCCTTAAATACTGGATTACATTTTGTAATATTCAGTATTGCTGTGAGGTTAAAAAGTACTTTCTCTTCTAAACTGACAAGCACTAGACTGGAAATTGAAATTGTTGTATCTCTTGATTGAGTGTTGAGTTTTAGGCACAAGCCCACCACACTACTTTCTGGAGAAACCTATGACTGCTCTCCATTACTGCTCTGAGAGTCAAGTGCAGAAAGTGTTTCCCTTGCCCGGTTTTCAGTGCCATAGTAGGACAGACTACAGGACACCAGTTTTAAAGTATCTCATCCACCACAGTTGTGGTCAGTAGCCCCTTTTTGCCCTCTGAACCAGTGCTTAATTCGGAAAAAAATAAGCGCTGGGGTCCTCATCAAGAGGCCATTGCAGCTTGTGCTACTCATTGCCCCTATATGTGCCGCCAATGATAGAATCAATACAACACACCGTACAAATATAACATTTCAGACCATTTCAGACTCCAAAGCTACAAAATGGCGTAGGCAACAGATATTAGTTATTTTTAATGTTAATTAGAAATAATATGCAACTGTTGTTTTGTTCATCTGTAATTTAGATAAACAGTATAGACAGTCATAAGTGGCGGTGTTGACAATTAAGTTCCGGTGCCAAGCACTGGAACCCACCTGCTCAAATTAAGCACTGCTCCGAATCCCTTGAGCGGGCTATGATAAATGAGATGCAGTGTGTGATTGAGGAAGGAGGGGTGTGGATCACAGCAACCCTGGCAAAAAATGCTCAAGCCTCCCTGCTACCGTTGTCTCTTCATGCTATTTCTCTTTCTACATCTGTACATTCTGTCCCTCGCCTTCTCTGCTTTCTCTCGTCACTCCCTTTAATAATTTTCTCTCTACCTTCCACCTCCCTTCCTTCCTCCTTTTCATTCTCTGTCTATTGAGAAGCCTCACTGAGTCTGCTGTAGTTAACCCCTGGGAACTGGGGAAAGTGACAGAAGTACCAGAAGCAGCCTTGGGCCAGATGGGGAAATGCCCAGTGGAATAAAAAGCCTGTCTGGCCCCAATGTGGATGCCTATGTGTCGACCACATAGCTGACTTGGGATGCATAGTTGTTCAGTAAATCTGTGAGTCAGTTCTGTGACCGAAAGAACAACTTGCGGTACCAGTTAAATGCCTGGGATTTAGTTGGTCTGTCCAGGAAAATATGGCTACCATGGCTGTAGTAGTTAGGGGAGGCACACTGAAGTAGTGATGGAATTACCTCGGTAATGACAAACTACCACTGTAGTTGTTCTTTTGGCGTATATTCGGGGTTTAATGGTAGCCATGTCCAGATGCCGTGTTGGACAAACTCAGGCAGGTTAGTTATTACCTTAGTAGTCCGTATGGACTATGAATAGAAACAGTAATGGAGCAATTTCCAGCAGGAGTGTATTGTGATGCAGTGTTGGGGAAGGGGCAGAGCAGCTCCAAACAGGATTGTGATAGTCCAGTGGTACATGTATTTAATCAGGGAGTGACACAGGCACTAGCCTTTAGAAGTTGTTAATATAGATATGTTACCTCTTCAGTGACGTCTTCTGCTTTGGACAAGAGTTTCTGGCATTAGGCCTTTCCAGGTCCAAACAGAGGACATGCCCTTAACCTATTGCTCTCTACTTGGACACTCGTTTTGGATGCCCTAGGAGAAGGTGTAGTGTGTGCGATCACATGAATGCCAAACCTCAGCATGTGATAGGATGCCTTTCATCCACTTGGGACTGAGGTGAGAGAAGGAGGGGGAATGGGTGGGATTCAGAGCCCTTCACAGGGGACAAGTCGTAAAAAAATAGTGGGGGGATGCTGTCACTGGAAGTGACATCACAACAGTAAGTGATGTTACGAAAGATGCCGAGCTCCTCGTCCCAGACAGGCCTAAGAGTGAAGTCCAGCTGTTTGGCAGGGGGGACGGTCCCCCTCCCCCCCCGCCCCCCGGAAAAATAAGTGGGGGGACGGCGTCCCCCCGCGTGGTACCCCGACTCGAGCCCTGGCCCTTCATGAAGAGAAGGAAGAAAACATGAGAAGGTAGGCAGAATAAACAATGGATGCAAGGCAAAGTCTTACACTAACGACACAATCTGATATTATAAAAGACAACAAGAACACAAGTGGGCACAATCTGCAATTGTGCTGAGACATTTACACATACAAGAAGTGCTAGTTCTTTAAGTTAATTCGTAACTTTGCTCCTTCTTACATCGGATAGTTTCATTTGATGATCATTGTGGCCTTAAAGAGATTTAGCTCGGATTTTGCATGCTTTTTCAGAACTAATAAAATTTGACACCCTTACTGCTAACTGTTGGCGAAGCCCACAAATACATGTGCAATAAATCAGCCAATAGGAACCAATAGCCATTAAACATTCTTGACTTACCCCAAAGGAGATATAGGCACCAAGCACACTGCCAGCGATGGTTCCAAAGCCCCCGGTCATCACTGCATGGACTTCTGAGTTTGTCATTTCTGCTAAATATGGACGGATCAGTAGAGGTGCCTCTGTCTGAGTAAGCAAAATATGAAAATGGTGAAAGAACTGGTCACAAATAACTGAGATCTTTTGCAAATCCTTTCGTAAATTAACACACCAGATCCATTTGCCCGAACCTGTTACAACTTCCTACATTTGTGTGTCGGTTTGCACCGCATCCCAGCAAAAATAGAAAGACAAAATATAACTTAGAGAGCGCTGTCAGTTTGCGACAGGAGAAAATAATAGCTTTGCATTATCCAATTCACAGAATTAATGACAGATTTAGATTGCCAAAGCTATCTCTATTCATACGACACAACGACACTGAACATATGCCACTAACGTTCCCTACCCAAACCGGTATGATGTATGACTCTTAGAAGTAACAGTCAGTAGAGCATAGCCAAAAAGTAAACCTATGTCTAATTCCCAAACCCTAGGATAAAATATGCATTTTGATTTGAACTTCATGAATAAAATATTTTCGGGGATAGCTTGTTTCTTTTACCAGCATTATGAAAACTGATGTACTTGGTCTCTTTGCCACATTATTTTCTGCACTTACTCATGAACCTTTTCTGTGTACATTATTATACGTTGTTACAAAGTTTATGGTATAAAATTTTCCGACTTCAGCAGAATGGAAGACCAAGGGTCAGATTTGAATGTCAGGCGGAGAGAGTGAACTTTCGCTCTGACCGTCATATTTTGATCACGGCAGTTGAAGGGAAAACCCTAAGGAATTTCAGCTCTTCTTCCGACGGGCTCAATAGGAGCGGAATGGCAATCCTTTCAATGACGGCGGAGCCAGGCTTGGATCTGCTGTTGGGATTACGATGCCTGTTTCTGACAGACTTTCCATGTCCGCCTATCCGACATGAAAAGGTTGTCGGAAAGTGACATTTGGGGCCCCTGGCAGGGTCCTCGTCCCCCCTGGCCCTCTGCTTAGGGGCCTAGGGGGACCTGTAGTGCCCCTGAAAATTCCATTTCTCAATGGGTGCTTGTAATACGGGTGGTTTCCGCCCATTACACAAGCTCCAATACAGAAATGGGACTTTGCGATCACAACCATGTGGGGTCGCATTGTAATCAGGTAAGTGTAACCGCTGACCTATGGTCGAACGGTTTCCTCACTGAAACGGTGTTGGGCAGAGGCAACTCCGTCCAACATGTAGTGTAGTTCCTATATTCCCAATAGGCTTTGCGCATTGGAATAATATATCCTATAGATGTGACGTAGGACTTATGTCTACTAGGTCTCTATCGAATATATTAGACTTAATTGTGAGTGCCAGCTAGCTCAGATGTCACTAGAAACGTTCTCGAATGAACAAGAAGGGATTCGTTTCTGACAACCGCATAAACATGACAACTTTGTTTCCCCAAGATAAAACTGATCTTCAGAGTCGTGGAAACAATAGATAGATATTTTATTCAGTCAATCGTGCATGCTTCGTTTCACCAGAGGTGCAGAGAAATAGAGAGATGGACATTTTTAATAAAAAGTATTTATTGAACAGTCTTCTATCTCATACAGAAGAAATGAATTGCTACAATCCTAAGACTGGCTGTAAAAGAATAATATGTACAGCAAGAATAGTATTATAAAATAATACTATAAAAGCATGGTATGGTTTCTAAGCCATAAAATACATACATAAATAAATAAAGACTAAAAGTACTCAACTGGTGCTTCTAAAATACTCATACCCCTTTGTACCTAACCTAAGTCTAGTACGAGGGAGGAAGTAAGTGTGGTGTAGCATAAGTTTGGTACTCTTTTGCCAAGAATCTATCCAAGATTTCTCTTAGGGTCTAATCAGCTCCGTACCTTGGTTTAGAATGAAGGAGGTCTGGTATCTCTCTGTCTCAGGACTCTATTTCCCAACACCCCCCAAGGGGAGCTTGGAAACACAGTAGCTGGATTTCTCAGCAAGAGAAATGACAGCGTCTCTCTTAGTGCATCTGCTGGAGGGTCGGCTTCCTTCGGCACTTGCTGTAGAGAGATGCTTCGGACAAGTAGATAGTCGAACTGCTCCAAACCACTGTGTGTTTGCTTGGGCAAGTGTGGCATATTTATGCATTGAAGGAGCCGAGTTTGACGTAAAGGTGGACGAATAACGTAATCATAGAGTCTCAGTTCTTTGAAAACTCCATGAGTTCTTGGACAAATCAATATTCAAGCAAGGGGAAGTCCCTAACTGCTGAAGCAGAGTTTTCCAAGATTTCGTTGTGGATTTTCGGAACTAGTGGAAGTAGCCATGCCGTATTTGGACTGCATGGGCTATGTCTAAATATGGTTATGATTTCTATGCCTACATAAGGACAAGGTTCTCTATACCCATATAAGGGCATGAATCGGGAAAATTACACTAGGGTCCTAAAATGCTATACAACACCCACTCCACTTTATTATGTTCGGCATTACTAAAATTAAGCACTAAAACATATGTAAAGCATGTGTTTACAATCCCACCCAAAAATACATACAATTCTTTTGAAAATGGTTGTACACATAAAATGAGGATTTGTACTGTACGCATTCAAAAGTAATTATTTCAATTCAAGCATAAAGTATGATATTGGCAATGCTAACTGAATGAATCATAACATTTACATTTACGAAATGGCTCTAAATAAAGAAAATAAAGGTCGAGACCATCCAATAGCAGAATGTATATACTGTTTTGGTTTGTTGATAAGTTCAATATTGTTTATAGGAAGTATTCAAAGAAGTCTTGTTCTCTAAGAATAGTTCTACTTTAAGCTGATTACCATGTGCCACAGTTCAATTTTGGAAAAAAGTCAAATCAAATCAAAGAAAAATAGAATTTCTAACTTAGAAGTTTTTTGTTTTGAAAAACGAAGGTCGAATTCAAAGTTGATAGAACGCCGTGTGCTAATTTCAAAAGTTATTCTCGATGTCAGGAGAAAACATTAAATCTTCTAAGCTGGCAAAGAAATCTTCTACCACAGTAGGTGAAAGTTGAACCACTTCATTAAGAAGATCAATCATACACAGATTAGAAGCATTGCCGCCAGCGTCAGCCGCATTAGCAGTGTTCGCAGTAGATGGTACCTGTGTGCCTGTTGGTCCGCGTATCTCACCCTCAGCTGGAATTGCCGGTGAGACCTCAATGAATACCGTCACCAGGATTGGTAGCCGTTGGGGACAACACAATGCATGAGCCATTACCGAACCAAGCAAAGCGTCAACATCCGTTGGCAGTGCTGATGGAAGTGTCAGACAAATATCTAGAGCATTCCTCTCCACAAAGCAGGCATCGGAGAACAGGTCAGATGCAATCTTGCGAGATTGGTCTGAAGGACAGGAACCACGTGGTATACAGATCTCTCAAACGAGCCAAGCCAAGAATCTGTGTAATGCGCTCACGATACTGGATTGCCAAAAGAGTGTTCTCCATGGTAATCTGGGTATCGCTGGTGACTGGACTTGCCATATCGGAGCAGAAGGAACAAAAATAGAATCCCTGCTACGAGTCCCAAAATGAGAGGCAGGCCGCCGAACACAGAGTGCACGAAGTTTGGAAAAATGTCTAGGACTGCTTCAAACTGTGCTAACAGTCCTGAAAAATTCATCTTAAATACATGTACAATACCACTGATATCAGACATGTTTAAGATACGACCTAACATTTCCGCGAAATGTATGGGGCAGTTTATTGATAATAAGGCATGTATCTCTGCAAATGATCTTGCAACTTGCAGACCATACGTCTCTCTGGACGAGGTCAGTGGCACAGTTTTTTATAAAAGAATGGATTTCATTCTGCTTAAATTATCAATTTGTATAGAAGAGATGTTCAGTGAAGGCCATAGCGGTGACTCCCTGTCTGTCTTAGTTTTAGGAAACAATACTTGCATACAGTAAGTGACCATGGCTGACACACTAACTAGATAGGCTATTCCTGGCATCATTCCACAACAGCTGTGATCATTCAACATTATGTAGCTCTCATTGGAAAGCTGTCTAAAAATTGGATCTATCACTGCTGTCGGGGAACCCTGCAGGTGTCAGGATAAGTTGGTCGAAGAACCATCGCAGGCTAAATGTAAATTAATACCCTGACATAGAAGTGTACTGCTCAATGTGGTTTTGCAATTTTTACCACTAAGAAATACCTCCTTTTCTCCACTCCAAACTTTGTGTGAGTATGATAAATCCCAGGTCGACTTTATGTATTCCTTACCCAACCTTTCATACAGGCCTGCTGGTATGTGTTTTAAGCAATACTGAAACTTGAAAATCATCACTGGTATTGTGATGGTGCCATGTATTATCTATTCCATGGCTGGTTTCTCAGAAAAGGTTCCTGGTAATCTTTCCAGTTTTTTATGCTCTGCACCGTATAGTCTGCTCCCTTCTGTGCCAAAGGGATTTGTTTAAATCCAGTAAACAATGACGTGGTCTTGATTAGACGCCAAGGCACATAGCCTGAACAAAGGTTTTGTAACTTCCAGCCTAGCAGCATTAAAGAACGTAATTGAGACTGTCCATCTTGTAACATGAGCAAGTCCTGTTCCATTATGTCTATGGCGAGGATACAATGCTGTCCAAAGAATAAATTCTGGATGACAGAGTTGTTAACCCATTGTCAACTACAGAGAGTGCTTTCTCTAAATGAATACAATCAATTTCTCGTACTCATTCTGCAGTTTCCATTTGCGTGACTTTCCATGCTTCATTATAAGCAGCGAACATACTGGCGTATATGAAACGTTTATGACGTTGTTTGCAAGGTCCTAGTAATAATTCTCTCAAATCAATGCCATCTTTAACCACATCAATGCTAAGGTAATTTTCACCCGGTGCTCATATTTTTGAAATCCCATTGTTCATGACGAGCTCTGCTCATCATGAGTACACAACCAGTGTACTGCATGACGAGCTGAGCTCGTCATGAGCAGCGAAGGGGTTAAGTAAAGTTAAGTGTTGTTTTATATCTGGGAGTGCGGATTTTTGTAGCCACTCAAGGCACAGTTTTCCTACACTGTAAGTTTTTATTATCCCTGGATGTTGTCTCTGGACATTTCTTGGGTCAGGCCTAGTTACTGTAAACCCTTGTGTCTTGTTCAGGAATCTATCTTGACAGTTATTCGTGTCTGTGGGCCAGATTAACCATTTATTCCAATCAGGATTAGTTCTGTTTTGTTGTAAAATATACTTTATGTCTACCTCCTCATCTGTAGTTCCATTACTATCACGTGTGGGCTTGGGTATGGATGGTTTGAAGTGTTTTATCTTAGCAAGGTCAAGACAAGATGTCTGTTTAACAGTTTCATTTAAAAACAATATTTTTTCTGGGATGATGCAGGCTCTAAATAAGGCTTCTAAACCTTGCACCTGCCAATATTTTGTGCCCCAGACAGTTTTTGTCTCAATGTTGTCTTTCCCAAAGTCAAAGCCTAATATGGACAATCGAGCATAAAAGGCCACAGAACAAATTTGCTTATTATTAGTCAACATACTTTTCATTCCTGTCTTAACATTTTTTTAGTGAAATGTTTCTGGATTTGTGACATTAAACCTGAGAAGTATGGAAACTTTTCATTTGAGCTACCCTTTGGTGGCGTCGGACAATGTTTCCATTGATTATAAGTGAAAACATTTCTAGGGTTTGCAGATTTGTGCAAATAATGGTGACCATAATGATTAAAACAATACATTTCTTCGTAATCTGATGAACCTTCTAAGCATTCATGCTTTGTAAATTTTGCTGACATTTCTAAGTCTGCCATCATGTTATTAACAGTCTCAAAGTTTGAATCATCAGGAAATGTACTGGGTGAAACAAGCAAACCTTAAATTGGTGTGGAATCTTCAGCAGCTCTACCGGACCATAAATGTCATAATCAGTTCTGTCCCATGCTATACCACCTGGCAGGGGAACGGCTGTGATGTTTACTGACAGCAGGTCTCTTTGCTCACGATGAAATGATTTGTGTGGCTTCAGGAGCAAGTTGATGTTCTTACTTGCTGTGTCCATTTTACTATATTTTCCATCTATCAGCTTTCCCAAACTTAAAACAAGAATGAGCCAAAGTAGGAGAAAAGGTACACCTAACACAATCCAAAATTCACCCCATAGTGAAACCAGATATGTATTTGCAAGGTGGTGAAAAAGTTCTGTTACTTTTTCCTTGAAAGTTTTGTTTGCTGGCGTTGTTTCTGGCTCACTTGGATCCTCAGAAAAAGTATCAAACTTTATGAAATAGCCAGAGTCAATTGTTGGTATTGAATCCGGATTATTCGAAATCGCTGGAGCTGCTTGGTCCCTTGACATATTAGTATAGTCAGATGCTACATCATTGTAGACGGGAGTTTCTTGACGAACTGTTATTTGGGTGTCAAGAGGTACAAGTTCCATGGCTTTATTGCATAGTCCTTCTTTTCTCACTGCAGATTCTTCAAAGGTAATGAGTCTTTCAGTTTGAACCTCTTGGATAGTAGCAAGATTTTGTCTTCTGCTACACCTTGGAGTCCACTGGGCCTACTACTTATGATCGGCCACATGGTGTGGGTTTACCAGGTCAATTGATACGAACTGGTTCTCCTTTCTTCCGGCAAGGGGCGGCAGTAACACTGTTCTTAATCCGTGGATTGCTAAAACAGGTATTGGTTTTCTGTAAGAAGGCCCAAATTCCTTCTTATTCGCTATTTTCTCTCTGACCAGATCGCCAATATTTGGAATCCGGAAAGGTCTTGCTGGGACAGGTGTTTTTTCTTCAGTGGTTGTTGGCTTCTGTATGGTGTTGTTTAGACTTCTTCTTATTTCATTTAAGTCCAGCAAAACAGCCAAACAGTCTTTGACATCAAAGGGATTTTGTTCTACCACTGAAGTATGACGATCCAGGTCTTCGACTATCATTCTGGTACCAAAAGGGATTTCATATGGAGTGATTCCACCCAGAGAATTTATTGGCATATTGTTAAGACTACGTTGGACACTTATTAGATGTTTGACCCACCCATCACCTAAGCCTAATACCCTAGCTGTTATAGATTGCTTTATGTCACAGTTTTTTCGTTCCACAACCAAATTTCCCTCAGGATGGAATGGACTAGACTACTGCAATGCAACGCCCAAGCTGGCCATGGCCTCCTCGTAAGCTCTAGAGCTAAACGCAGGACTCTGGTCAGAATGTAGCATGCTGATTGCGTATGTGCTAATAAAGACTCACAAATCCTTTATAACAGTTCGAGCATGAGCTGAGCGCTGAGGCCACATCCAAATGAATCTTGTCCTAATAGTTGTGGGACCACTTTTGTCCATAGGGACTTCTGAGCGTGGATAGTCTAATGCTATCTAACAATGGTGTCTGTACTGGGCTGGCTACACTGTAGTTAATTCTAAATTCGTAAATGTGGGCATTCATCCCTGGCCACCAGTACATCTCTTTTAACTCTAGGAAAAAGTTCGAGATCCCCTGATGTATCAGACCCTCTCCCATATATGCTTCTTGAATCACTAATAAAGTGTGTTAAAAAGAAAAATGTGCTTCTTGAATCAAAGCACCTCTCCAATTCCTGTTTGGAGTTACCCTATCCCCCACTCCAGGGATTCAAGCAAAGGAAACGGAGTTGGCATCAATTATGTATGAATATTCGAGTGGATGGTTTAGAGGTAACGCTGCACCGCTGCCTTTGCTCGGGGCATTGACAGCTAGCATTGTTTCGCCATCTATTTGTGTTTTTGATTGAGTGATTGCAGCTACGGAAGCCGTTTGCACAGCAGCCTTTGCGGCTTCATCAGCCAATTAATTACCTGCAACGTGAACGCCATCACGCTGATGACGCAGTGTATGGATCACGTGAGTCTTTTGTAGTTCTTTCTGTAACAGAACTACTTGTTACCAAAGCACCTTATGCTTTTATTGTGCCACCTTTTGCATTTTTGAAACCGGTTTGAATGCAATTCTGCAAGTGTTCATTGTAAGATTGGAAGCAGTAATAGGAATCGCACACTATGAGTGTGGGGAATTCGCGATCAGTATTTTCAAGCGCCATCTTGAAAGCCTGTAGTTCAGCTCACTGTACAGTCTCCGAGAGATTGAGTTTCTGTGACCATAGGTCTGAATTTACCATTGCGCCAACGACCTTTAACAATCACGCACGCAGCACTTTAAAGTTGTTTTCCCCCAATTGCGGGCTGTGCTGATCCGTCAGTATAAATTATACATCCGTAATGTTCTAAAGGCAGAATCTCAGTGGGCAGAGTACATTCTTGTTCGTATTGTAGAAATTCTTGAGTTTTCAAGTAGGGGTCAAAAACGTATTCAACGACTGTTGCAGCAGGAGAATTAACCCATTGTATCCATCTTGGATGTAAAGCATTTACATTTAGAATGCTCGCTTTTGTCACTACCTCTAAGGCAGGTACAGAGGTAACGACCTTAATGCATTATCCCTGCGCGAGGGCTCTTTCTTCTGCTACTGCTGTTTGAACCGCTGTCAGAATTTTTTCTGTTGAAGTGAATTTCATTTCAGCTTGTGTGTATAAGTGTGATTTGTAAGCTATTGGTACCTTTTCACCTTCATTAAAAGTTTGGTATGTGAATTTGCATCTCCCTGGGATGATTCGGATGACAACGATGCATTCGTTTACGCTTGTCTGTAAATGTGTTGTTGCTAACATGTCTGGTTGCACTGAACGCAAAATTTCTGTGTGTTTTTCAGTCCAATTAGAAGGTCTGAAATCAGGTTTGATTAATTCGTAGACAGGTTTAACTCTTTCTGCGTAATTTAGAATTTAAGTTCTTCCGAAATTCAGGAAGCCTAGAACTGACTGTAGGTTTTTCAGTGTTTTTGGAGGTTGCAGCAGTGCACATTTTTCTAAAAAGTTTGCTGCTAGGCTTTTTCCTTCACTTGAAAGTTCGTATCTTAGGAATATGACATTGAGGTGGGCAATTCTTGATTTCTTAAAATTTAATTTGTACCCTTCAGAGGCAAAGACAAGTGTTATGGTGTTCACCCTGTTCAAGTGCTTGTCTAAATCATCATCTGTAAGATAGATGTCATCGACATAAGATAATGCCTCATCATCATACGTTTGTAGTAACTCTGTTATTTTGGCTGAAAATAACCCCAGACTATTCTTGAATCCCTGGGGGAGATAACAGAACTGACACTGTGTCTCCATAATTGAGAAAGCGATCAAATACCTGCTTTCAGGTGCGATATTTTGACAGAAGAAACCGTTTGAATTTTTTTTTAAAACAATATTGACAGAATGACAAATAAAAAATACAGACAAATAAATAAAAATGAATAAAGAAAATAAATGTCAGGTGATGCAATACGTTTTCCTTCACATGGGTTCTTATGCAAATACAGAATCACATGTTCAATGTTTCACACTTGGATCATAAGGATTCCTGCGCCTCTTTTTCCGGACATGGCGTCAGTGGTTCGCAAATCTCTCCTCGTGACCATTCCACGCCCCCCAGTTCTCCCCCCATTTCTCGGGCAACCCCTAGCCACATATATTGATTTCTCCCTAAACATATACCAGTCCAGATCTTCGGCCCACTTAGAGACTCGGGGCGGCCGACCTGCACCCCAAAGCTGGGCAAAATTTTGTTTAGCCACCATATACGCCAGTATCACTCATTGCTTCCGATATACATTCTAATCTGTAGGTTCCCATACACTCAACAAACACCTCCGAGCCTCTGCCCGTATCTCCCCACCCAGCACCTCTTTTAGTTCATCATTTATCTTCGCCCAAATTGTCTATCTCACCTCACAGTGCCAGAGAATACGCATAAAGGTGCCAATCTCTCCACAATCTCTTCTACATACTCCACTCCCCCCTTGCCCTATTCGCACCAGCAGAGGTTCGGTTATATATGACCCATGCTGTATCTTCAGTTGCACCAGCCGGAGCCTCATCTGAATCGCCACCACTTTCAGGGAGGAAACTGCCTCCACCCAATCTTCATCATCTAATTCCAGACCACCTGCGCATCACTGTGTTCTAATTCGCCCCAACGGGCTCTTCATATTGTTTATCAGCTTTCTATATATCAGAGAAATAGTTTTCTCTGGATTGTGCCCATCTAGCACACGGTCCTCGAGAGGCGACGCCTCCGGGAGCACCGTGCCTCTAGGTATGTGAGTTGGGAGAGCATATCTCCCCTGCCGATATTGGAAGTGTTCGTTATTATGCAAACTATACTGCTCTTGAAGCGATTCGAATGTGTGCATCGTGTCTCCTCCCCAAACATCCTTTATCTGAGTGATCCCAATGAGATCCCATTTGTCGGACACCTTGGTTTTCTACAGGCTCCCTAGTTTCTCAGAATTAAACAGAGGTGTAGCCAACGTCAATTTGCCTTCCCAACCAAAATATTGATTGGCTATGTGCCACTCCCGTACCGTATGCGTGGTTGTGCCATACAGAGCAAACTTCCCGGTTTGGCATATAGAGATCTATCCAACATTCCACCCGGAGCCTGTCCATGGTCCATGGCATAACCTGGAACCCCCGAGGGCCGTAGACGATATGGTTCACAGCAGTCAGCTGTGAAGCCCAATAGTACTTTCTCAAATCCGGGAGTCCAATACCACCGTCATACCACGGTAAAGTCAATTTAATGAATGATATTTGAGGTCGACCCTCCCAAAGGAGCTGCCTTTGAAGAGTCTCAATCTCTCCAAAATAGGAGGCCGGTACCAGGTCCATCGAATTCTGCAGGGCATATAGGAACCGGGGCAGAGCCATCATCTTAAAGAGAGCGGCCCTTCCAAGCAATGACAGTGGAAGGGTCCTCCAAAGCTCCACGTCCCTCTTACATCTATGTAACGGGGAAGCCAAATTGTTAGCATATCGTAACTGTGAGTCAAGCGTTATATAAATACCTAGATATTTGAAACCGACTGTCTCAATCTGGTTTGGGCACGCCTGCGGGATCCCCGGCGGGTCACCCACTAGGACAAAAAGCACCAACTTAGACCAGTTGATTGCAAATCCTGAGTATCTACCAAAAATGGCAAGCACATCCAAGAAATTCCCCAGGGACTCTCTGGGTTTAGTAAGATAGAGCAAAACATCATCTGCAAAAAGTGAGATCTTATCTTCCCATTCTGGTGTCCACCGCAAGCCATGTATCGATCTATCCCATCTGACCCAGACCGCCAATGGCTCCATTGCAAGGGCAAAGAGCAGCGGGGATAGCGGGCATCGCTGTCTCGTGCGCCTCTCCAACGCGAAGTCAGTCGACCTACAGTTGTTGACAACCACCCTGGCCAGGGGATTTCTCATATAATAGTCGCACCCAACCAATGAACTCACTACCCAGACCCACCTTTGCCAACACTGCAAACAGATAATTCCATTCGACCTTGTCAAATGCCATAGTGGCGTCTATGGACACCAAGACCATTGGCTCATGTATATTCGAGGAGCCCCCAAGGACACCATGCAGCCTCTGCAGATTCAGCGCCGTATTGCAACGCGCCATGAAACCAGATTGATCTGGATGCACCAAGCTTGTGATTACTTTTACCAACTGAGTAGCAAGTAGCTTTTCCAGAATTTTAGGCTCTGCATTAAGGAGCGAGATAGGCCAATATGAGGAACATTGTGTCTTAGGCTTACCCACTTTGTGTATGACCACTATATTTGCCACTCGTTGGTCATAGGAGAGCTGGCCCTTTTCCTTACTCTCCAGAAACATGGCTCGAACATGTGGGACGATCATATTGGCATTTAACTTACACAACTCAATCGGTATCCCATTAGGGCCAGTCTCCTTACTGGACTTCATCTGTCTTATAGCCTGCGCCACCTCATCATCAGAGAACGGAGAGTCCAAATAGCACCTATCTTCCTCCGACTGCCTCGGCATAATTATATCTCGTATCATTTTGCTATTTTCTTCCTCAGTAAATCCACAGTCAGCGGTATAAACCTTCTTATAGTACTCCGAAAAAGGGTCCGCCACAGCTTGTGGTTCTATAACTTTATCTGACTCCGATCTGTCCAACTCCGGTACCAGCCTCGATGCCCACTCCCCATGCTCGAGCCACGTGATCAACTTACCAGCTTTTTCATCATATTCATATATGCAGCTCTGTTCGGCATTATTTTGAGCAATCGCTCTATCTCTTACTAGAGCTTTGTATTCTTCCTGCCGGAGTTTCAAAAGGTGGAGGTCAGCTGTCGTGCATGACCTAGCAACCCTCTCTTCCAAAGCTATGACTTCAGCCTCTTTCTGATTTACCTCCGCCTGCCTTTTCTTCTTTTTCCCCGCTACCAGAGACAGGACCTCACCCCTTGCAACTGTTTTGTAGGCTTCCCAGAGGGACTGTGCTGAATTAACTGTCCCCAGATTTTCCTGGAAATAACGTTCCGACATCCGGAGCACCTGTTTTTTTGATGGCCGGGTCTTTTAACTGCCAAGCACTAATGGGGCTATCCTACCAGCCGCCAGTCGTCCAAGCGTGAGGTGTAACCACAGTGGAGAATGGTCAGAAATACCCCTGCCAAGATATCGCGCTTCTTGAATCATAGCAGCCATTGCTGCCGGCAACATTATATGTAGTCTAGCCTAGACAAACTGTTGTGTGCTGCTGATATGTGAGAGAAATGTGTCTGCATTGGGTTGCGAACTCACCAGCTATCTACTAATCCCAGAATCTCAAGGAAGTCTGGGAGCCATCTCTGCGACTGTCTAAGCACCGGTGGTGGGCGACGGTCAAGCTCTCCATCTAGTACGGCATTAAAGTCGCTCCCCAAGACTAAACTACCAAGAGGTAGTGTAAAAAAGACTGAGCTCAAATCTCGGAAAGTATCAGACTGAAGGCCCGGCGGCACATATATAGATAGGAAGGTGAAGGTCGTACCTCCCACAGCCGACCTCAATACTCCTGCATATCTGCCCCGCTGATCCAGCTAGGTGGCGTGCACTGACAAGGGAAAGGAATTTTTAACCAAAATCTCTACTCCCCTAGAACCAGTGGTGAATACGGCGTGTACCACCAACTTATACTCCCTTTATGTAGGGTCATGCATCTATTACCCAGTAGGTGCGTCTCCTGCAATAGTACTACATCCGGGAAGTGTCTCCTAATAAGTTGACTAACCATCCCTCTCTTGATATTGTCACCCAGACCATTCACATTCCAACTCAGTACTTTCATCCCCAACCTTTGATAATTCTGTGCCATCTAACCCATACACAATCATAGCGTTGTCACCTGATACAAAAAGGAAAATAAAAAGTAAAATTCCTGAACCAAAACTTTAGACTACCCCATTCCCCTCCCATCCGCCCTGCACCCCTGCATATGGCAAAAGCCCATCCCTAACTAGCAGAGTGCCTGTCACCCCAAACAAACAACGTCTATGCTAGTAAATCTAGTAAATGAGGGGGATGGCAGCATCCCGGACCCCCCCTGTGACCCCACATTAAAAAAAAACAAAATTTTCCGCCTAAGCTCCAAAAAGTGAAAGTTCAGTTCCACGCTCGCCAGTAAGTCCTTGTCAGGCCGCCTGCCAAACAATAACCCGGTACCTGAAAATCCATGGAGTGTTCACGTAATGAGGCCTGGACTCATTCTGTTCTGCGTCTGCTGCCTCCTTGTCTCGACCCCGAAACTCCAAGCCACCAGTGGGACGGCTATCAATCCAGTCGGTTATCAAAAAACCATGCCTTTCCCTCTGCCTCCACCCTCAGACATGCCGGGAACATCATGGCATACTTTCACCCCTTATCACGCAACTTTTTCTTGACCGCCAGAAAATTCCGGCGATGCTTCTGGACCAGTTGAGTAAAAACAGGGAAGAATGAGAGCGTAGCATTCTCATACCGGAGGGATTCTTCCTGACGGGCAGCCTGGAGGATAGCGTTGCTATCTCTAAAGTTGAGCACCCTAGCGATCATAGGGCGCGGAGGAGCTCCAGGCCGCTGTCTCCCACCCGGGACCCTGTGAGCACGTTCAATAGTGAAAAAATTTCCGATTCCCTTGGGCTTGAGATGCTTGGGGATTAGCTCTTCCACAAACAAGTTGGGAGCAGACTTTCTGCCTTCTCAAGAACTCCTAAGATTCGGACCCTCCCTTCATATTCCTCAAGCTTGCGCTCCACCTGGTCGTGGGATGATTTAAGGGCGCTCACCTCCTGCTGCAGCTGGGCGACATCGTCCACCAAGCTGGCAGTTTTGATGTCTAAGGACTTGACCTTTTCATTGGCTTTGGTCAAATCTACACAAATAAGGTAAATTTAAATGGAGACAGCATTGAGCTTAGAGTCCAATGCCACCATTTGTTGCCCCAGAGAAGATTTGATACCCTCAATTGCCACCATGACATCTGACAACGATAGCTCTGCCCCGCCAGAGTCTCCACCGCCGGCTGCGCAGTGTCTATTTTCAGATGGGGAGCCCCTTCGCATTGTCTAACGGTCGAGTATATTCGTCTGCACTGGTTTTAGCTCCTTTGACTCCCTGGACGAGTGTCTCTCACCATCTATTTTAGTCGCCATAATTTAAGTTGCACCCGTCTCCTGAGAGCTGCTATCCAGAGGGGGGGGAACCGCCAACCAGATACTTCAGTCCTGCTTGGGGCCCATGCACAGGACTGCTGGGTCCCCAGGAATAGTCCGGCAAGAACCACCAGAAAAAAGCGGGGGGAACCCCCAGGTCAGCACGCAGTCCCTCAGATCACCATGACGCAGTTCACCCCCACGCAATATTGCTCCACTTCTTAACCTCTGTCCAGGCTCCGCTCGAGTCTCACAAGTCGTCCGGTGGTCCCACCCCCAGCCCACTTCACCCCAGCGCTTCCCACTCCTCATGCGCCGGTGGCGGGGAAGGGGGGGGCTCCTGCTCCACTAGCCCACAGACTCTGCAGTGCGTGGTGCCCAGGATTCCACAGTCGCCAGGAGTCTCATGGCGTCACTCTGGGCCTCATCCACACGCTCAGTGTCTCCAGTCAGGAGCCCGATGGGGACCCCTTTTCACAGATCTCCTGTATATATCTCCTGTATAGTGGCAGCAAACATATCCTCAAAGTCCCCCCATGCCACTTCACACATCCATCGTCCCGTGTGGCTCCAACAATGCCTTCCGATGCCGCAAATCAAAAGTGCACGGGAAGGATCAATTCCTACCGTCCCCCACCGCCCCTGGATGGATCGCGTCTGGGCATTCCCAATCTTCCTGCGCCCGTTGGATCTTCTCTTGGGCTCTGATATTCTGCCTAGGTACCAACAGTGTGATGGGGTGGGGGGCCCTCACACCGTCGCCCGCTTCACACACCCCTCCAACGCTCACCTCCCGCGCTTCTCGGGGATGCTGGCCTACCCGGGTGGACCCGACTGGCGAGTTCTGGCTTGGGTCCCCGCTATTGCTAAACTCCGAGGTGGCCTCCAGTCCACTCATGCCCCCGGTTTCAATCACGGAGCAGGCCACGAGTCATCGCGTTCATATCTATGGATCGCGGCGTCTCCGGGAAGTCGGGATTGGCTCCCGGTGTACCGCGATGCTTCCAGAGGGCGATGCTGAGCTTAGGCGGCAGGATATTTATCAGGATAGGGAGACCAGGGGACGGTCACGGAGGAGCCTAGAGCTCACGCAGCCATCTTGCTCGGCGCGTTGCTCCTCCCCTCAACCGTTTGAAATATTTAATGTTGTTTTATATTTTTTGCACACAATGTTATTCATCAGTGCTGCACTGTGTGCATTTTGTACTGCAAAGGTTTTGCAACAAGAATTTAAATGTCTGTAGTCCAAAACTAGACGATATGTATTGTCTGGTTTGGAGACAGCAAACAAAGGATTGTTCATGGACTAGGTGCATGTTTCAATTACCCCTTGGTATTCAAGTTGATCTAAGATCTCCCTGACCTGTTTCTTAGGTTCTTGCTTAACTGGATACTGCCTCTGAGCAGTAGGTTGATTTTTTAACTGTATCTTATGGTGAGGAGAGTCCTCATCCCATCCCACATGATTTTTATATAATGCTGGAGCCTGGGCCGCAGCCCATTTACTGGCATTGGTGTATTTTATATGAATAGGAATATGATTGGAGAAGGCTGGCATAATGATCTCTTCGCCATGTGGGCACTCCCTGACAAATTCAGGTGGCCAGTCTTTTTCAGCCAGAAGGATGTTATAACCCTTAGATAGTTTTTCCCAAAAGAGTGCTTTTATTTTTCTAGTTATGTCCCCCTCTTTCCAGAGTGTTACTTCATATAACTTATGGGGTACACTAACCCTGGTATCAGCAGTTCCAACTTGAATGTACTCATTCAAGTCCACTGTCTCCAGATGATCCTTCAGGATCTTGCGAGCTATGGTAACTTCTGCTGCACTGTCCAGCATTGTCTGGGCCCACTACCCTTTCTTGAGTTGTGTCCTCAAGATCCTCGGCATGTCTGATTTTTAGACTTGCTACCTTCTTCTTGGAGAATTGAGTTTTCTTATTTTTTGGAACGTGTTGATCGGTTTTGGACTTCACGCGTTCTTCCTTTCGTTCTGATCGTCCTCTTCTTTCCTATTTCTTTGAGGAAGTCTGAAAAGTACGAGAGGAACGTGTATCAGTATATTGATATCTATCAGGTTTTCTCAAATTATCCATATTTCTGAGGTTATACCTTCTTTCAGAAGGCTCCTTTTGAGGAGACCTACCTCTTGATTGAGAACGCTTCTCCTTAGGAAGTGTCTGTCTAGTATTTTCCCACTTCTTTTTAGGAGTAGTGAGAATGTTTTTAATAAAAACTTTATCCGGATTTTCTGTTAGTTCGGGTTTTACTGGTTTCCCACCCAAACTATCTTTTCCAAGTTCTTCATAGGATTTTTCTATTATTCTGGCCAGTTCATATTATCTCAGTTACATCAAGTTCTTTTAGTTTTTGGCGGATTGCCACGGATGCTGCTCCATCTTTAATATTAGCTAATATTATAGATGAGACCTGTTTGAAATCTTTCAGTAACTTCATACCGAGATTTAAAGCAGGCTCTGCCCCATATTCATTTTTAATCTGTTCAGGACATCTGGTATTACCGCCATGGATGGAACACCATGTGTTTTTGTGCAGATTGCAGCAAAGACTGTACCCTAAGTGTCACAGTCCTCTAGGTGTGGTGTGATCCCCATTGGTAAACAGATTGTTAGAATCCTGTGTTTCTCATGAGGTGTACTATCAGGAAATACTGCCTAGATTTGAGTAATTTGTGAGCTAATCAGAATGGAATTTGTTCCCTTTTTGTTGGTAATTTACCAATGGCTGATTGTATAGTCTGTGGTGACATTTTGTTTGTGTTCCCTTGATGAAGGGTTTGCTGTGGAATTCTTATAGCAGGTTGGACTGTTAGAGTCCGCATGACATATTGTACCAATTGTCTATGAATTTTAATTAATTGTTTTAGCTGAGCTAACAGTTCTACATCTGTCATTCTTTCAATGTCAGGATGTGGTGTATAGCTGGCGAGTACCGGCCTTGCTGGGGCAGTTGCTCTTGAAGTTTGTATATGCGTCTTTCGTAGGAGGCCAAACAATATAGTTCAATGGCCCATTCCTGGTGAGTAGGTACATTGAAGAGTCGCCAATGCCTCAAAATGCACAACTGTGCTATCATCAATATCCACCAACGCCAATGGGAGGTGGTATCATCTATATCCGTGAAATCGTGTAGTATGTGTATGGCTAATTTTGCAGAGTCTGTGAAGGGGATAAAACTAGTGTTGTGAAACGTTCTCCATACTGAATGCCAGTAAGATGTCAGAGCTGGGCAGGACTACAGTATGTGGAGAAGGTCACAGGCAGCGGTCTGGCAGCACCAGCAGCTCTCTTGAACTTGTACGGGGACTATTACCAGTCATACAAAATGGTGAAGTAAGCTCGATCATTGTATTCCATCATTCCCTACCAGTTCTCTTCTGAGAAGAAGGGTCCCAGTCGTTCATGCCGGTACACTGTAGGGTAGAATTGAAGTACATACTGTTAATAAGGATGTGATAGAGATTCGAAACTGTCCTTCAGGAAAGGCCCCATGTTATAAGATACTTCAAAATGAGTAAGGCCAGGAGTTGTTTCGGTTCCTACCCCAGTCTACCTCATAGACAGTTCCTTAACTGCCATTATCTTCATTGTTGGGACCAAGTTAAGGAGAAGTTCCGTTAGGAGCTGCACAAAAGTTTGGAAAGTGTCTCCACTTAGGAAATCTCCAATCGTCATGAGTTCCTTAGATACTCATGCCAAACAATTGACCGGCTAGAGGCCTATGTGTACGCCCTAATTCAACCAGGGCGGCTGTTACCTGTGGATCAGACTGTTAATCCGCAGTCGTCGGTGGGCTTCCTTAAAGAATTCTCACATCACCCTAGTGTGGGGGGGAAGGGGCAATGGGGAGATCGGGAGAGTTTAGTGTCATAAAGAAGACCCAGGCCTGCTAAGGCTCGAGTCAGTTCGTGCTGGTCTAAAAGCGCCCATTGAAGTTGGGTATCAACAGGCAAACTAACCAATTGGGAAAAGTGATGAGCTAGATAGTACATATGCATGTCAGGATGCCGGACACCCTCTACCCTAGTATCCACATGTAATCATGCAGGCTTCTTGCCCAAATAAACTGCTTAGTGCGTTTATTGATGTCTCGAGGTATGTGTGACGGGATAGGACGGGGCAACATGCTAAAGACATAGTTAAATCGTGGTGCTGAGACCTTTTTAATCATCTGAATTCTTCCCCAAAAGGAAATTTGCAAGGCAGACCAGCATGTAAAGTCCTGGTCTAATTTAGATATCTGACGCTGAAGAATGTCAAGAACCATACCATCGAGGTCCTTAGACGGAATTCTAAATACTTTTGCCTCAAGGGCTTCCATATCAAGCCAATTGAATCGACCGTAGGATCACGATCGTGGTTGGTTAAGGAAGGGAAGGGCCTCACTTTTCGTACAGTTGATTTTGTAGCCAGAGAAAACGTAAAAGGAATCAATCATAGAGATGAGATTGGGGATAGAGGATTTACAGTCACTCAAGGTCAACAAGATATTGTCAGCATGTAAGAGGATTTTATATTCCCCCATCAGGATATCTATGCTTCGAAAAAGGAGGAAGCAAAGAATAGCATCTGCCAGGGGTTCCAGCGTTACCAGAAACAACAAGGGGGACAGGGAGCACTCTTATCTTATACCCCGAAGTATCGGAAACATCTGTGAAACATGTCCTCCACAGCCCATGTACTCCACAGGGTTAGTGTACAGCCATTAGACTTTCTGCAAAAAAGGAAAGACCGATCCCCAACCTGCCCATCATGTGAAATACATTCCCCAATTTCACATAATCAAAGATTTTTTTTGTATTTAATTGGAGTATGAGTTTTTCGTTAGGGTCATTGCAAAATCAGATTGGCCAGGAGGCGCATATGGTTATGTGAGGAACAGCTGGCCACAAACCTTACCTGTGAGACATGCACACTTATGTTTCTCCAGCCTAGCTATTTGCACAGCTGGGTTGCAGAAAAGCCAAAGGCTCCCTGTGCCTGAGTGAGCTTCAAGTCAGCCCTCTCAGGCCAATCACGGTGCTGCTCTCATGCTGGTAAATGGCATTAGCAGCATGAGAGCAGCGCCGTGATTGCCCCATGGTAGCCGGTGCAGTGCGAGACGCTTTGGGAGAGGAGCAGGTTCATGTGCCCCACCATGCGAAAATGATAGCTGTGGCCACTGCATTTTCCACCGGCTCGCATCAATTATTCCTCGTTTTTGCGGGATTTATTTGTAAAAGGAAGATATATGTGCAGAGATAGCAGCTGCACTGGTTTTGTCTGCACGTAGAACACATTGACTTGGAATCAGGGCCATTATGTCATGCAAAAGGCCACCGCAGATCATACACGGGATAACTCTGGGGTCTTGACAACGACATGTTCTGGAAGACCGTAATAATAAATATTCATAAGGATTGCAAGTGGAATATAAAGAACACAGATGCATCTTGTTTATCTTGTTTGTGAAGTGCAATTCTGAGTTGCCTCGCCAGGTGTGATGACAGAGAATCTTCTTTAGAAATCAAATTACCTGTCCCACAAATATGTTCCCTGCAACGCTCAAGGTCTCTGTTGCTGTGGTGCCCATCGTGACCTGCATTAGCCAGGAGATCTGTTTGGAAAAAAGGAGATGCAATCATCAACATGCTTGAGTTTAAGTTAAAGAAAGAAACCCACAAATAAGCCCGGAGTACAAGTCCAATGGAGAGGCATTTCCATGAAAGATAGTGCTCCATGTGATCGTAAAGCACCTGGGGACAGAGAAACCAGGGTCAGTTTTACTGGATGGAAAATCTGACTGGTCTCAGTAAAATTGGCAAGGGCCTGGGGGTACGTGCATGGTCCCCATCCTCATCCCTTTCTGCGGCACAGAGGAGCAAGGACTGCTCTCCACATCTTGCTGCAGCATTGCTCACCTGGACGCCCACCTTTCCCCCTTCGCCCAATGTCCACAATGCACAATGATCCCCCTCTCACATTGATCACCTGCCCAAGGCAGGTGGTAAATGGGAGTGGAATGTAGTTGTATATTCCAGCTGGAAAGAATATCTGCATTCTAGTGTTCATGCTGTAAACTAAATTCTTATGTTACTCCCCAATATGTGCTATTCTTAAATCCACTTATATATGCCTTGATGATAAAAATATCCTAAAGGTACTTAGATGTGGATTTAAGAAAAATAAATTGATACCTGCCTACATGTACTGCCTCCACAATATTTGGGGTCTCCATATTTATGCTCTGATGTTTTGGCCCTTTTGGCCCTTTTATATTTCCCTCCCCCATGTTCTGACATACAGCACTGAGCAGCTGTAGAAGGAAATATGTATAGACTTCGAAGTAAGACATGATTTGTAGGTCTCGGCCTGCATAGGCTGCGCTTGCGCAGTCTCGCTGGCGAGATTTTATGTTTTCTAGAATGGGGCTTAAACAAGCCAGCTCTTCTCCTTTGGCTGGCTTCCTAAACGGCGGCCAGCCATTGGAGAAGAG
This sequence comes from Lissotriton vulgaris, assembly GCF_964263255.1. Lineage (NCBI taxonomy): Eukaryota > Metazoa > Chordata > Amphibia > Caudata > Salamandridae > Lissotriton > Lissotriton vulgaris. Next base: position 1,558,402 of record NC_141688.1, read on the forward strand.
CGTTGTCTGTCACTTTAAGCCCCGTCCGTTTCGGATTGAGGGGCGTGTTCTTTTAATTTCTTTCTCTCCTCTCCTCCAGCCAATGGAGAGGAGGGGAGAAAGAAAAACACGCCCCCCCAGTCTGAAAAGGACGGGGCTTACAGCGAAAACAGAACGTCATGGCGAGTGCTTGTATGTTTTTCCCGTAAGGCTTCCTCCGTTCCTCCCGCAGCCCCGTCCCTTGTTTGTGTTAAGGTAATACACTTGAAACCAGTGGTCCTGTGGCTGTGCAGGCGTAGATCACACTACACGTGGTGCACTGCTGTGGAAAAATATAAAGTAAATGCGTTATAACATCTCTTTTGTTGTGTTCTCCCTCTTACGAATTTCTGCACAAAACATCATCGACATATAGACATCAAGTTTGACCCGCTCTTAACATTTTTCAAAAGAATTTCTATTACGTATTGACGCCAGGCTGCGTGGCGACTATCTTTCGAACTTAATCAGCCCCTATGAAAATCAAAGAAAGACAAAATGGCAACCTTAAAATGACGCCTAAAAATCTCCTGCAATTGTAGCAGCCATGATACAATAGTGGTTTGGAATAAAGAACTAAAAAGCCTCAAGATAAAAACAATTCTATAACACAAAAGCAATCGCATTAGGTGATCTCGTCTATTTTAATAGAAAATTAAAAAAATCGAAGCACATTTAAATTTTTTATTTTCTTCTAGGGGAAAGTGAACGATTTGTATACATTTCGGTATGTGCATACAAACTAATTGATATTACATTGCTAACATAGGAAATGTTGTTGACACATGTTCTCTTTGAATGGCGAATTAAAAACATACTCCAAGATGGCCGCTGCAGTGACAAAATCTCTCACTGTGGGGTTTGCAGCTTCTTTTCTGTGAGTCTGTTTGCTTCACGCCGCAGTTGAGGGAAGCAGCCTGCACCAGAGTTGCAGACGTTCGACAGGCGTTTGCGGTGGCAGTGATGAGTTGGGAGTCTAGGTGAGCTAGACCCTTCACTGTTTTCAGTGCGGGGAACCTGACAGAGTACACTGGGTCTCAAGACGGCCTGCACCGGAGCAAAGGTTCCACTTCTATGCTATTGACTCTGAGTCTGCTGGCGTAGTGTTTACCGTGCACAAACACATAGCATATATGTGCGGGTATTATTTAACTAATCAATGTTAACTTTTACGGTACACGACGACGAATATAATTTTTGTAAAATTATATTCTTTAAGCTTAGCATACTGCACACGAGGATTGCCACATTGCTCCTTGTCCGGCTGAGCTTCCAATTTGCGGACTTTTGGGGATTGTTGTTCTTTAATTTTCTTTGGTCTGCTGGGCAAACACACGTGATAACGATTTGTTACATCATGGCCCTGCACTAAGCTACATGATCTCCTGACACTGAGCTCTTCATGGTAATGCTAGTACATGCTGCAGAGCACATTAAGACGCGATTTATAATGTACTCCCACTACTGCCAAATAGTATTCTAAGACTACTACTAAGCTATCTCTCTTTACCACCAAACGTCTTATGCGCACGTACAGAGTTGTTGTCTTAGTTGAAACCAGTGTTTCTGGCTGATTTACAGTGGAGAGTTGTCGTATTTTGACGATGGCTGGGTTAGCGCTTAGCTTTGCTACACGATTCCCGCTTAAATTAGCTATACATAGAAACGCCATTTTGTACGTGTTGGCGGCCATCTTAGATCATGAACGGCCTCGTGGCCGGCGTGCCCTTTAGTCTGTTGTCCGTTCCACTGACCACTTCAGTCTGCCCAGCAACAGGCTATTTTTAGTACTGGTCAAGCCACACATGCGCAGTTCACACTGACCAGTCGTTCCTCAGGAATGTGCCGCAAACTGACCAGTGGGTTTGAAACCCTCCAATGAGCTGGCAGTATTCCAAAATATGCCCTTATATGTACATAATGTTCTGTAACTTTGTGCCGCGAGTACGTTTTATTACCTGTAGAATCATATAAAAGAAGGGTCACACCGATGTTCGGTGTGATACCTCTTGCATTGCCGAAGGGTGCTGTATGAGTGTACCACCACCCCATGGGGTCTTAATAAACTTGTTCTTTGACTTTTACAGCTTCCGTGCCAACAGTTCTTGATTGTAAGTGGGTTATCTTCGGAACATGTAGGCCTTGGGAACCCTAATTACTTCAAATTGGCGACCACGAAGGGACTCATCGGCGACTCGGATGCCCGAAGGAGAGGTCGTGACGAAGGCTTGGAAACTCGCCATGGACGCGCGCTGCCACGAGTGACCCGAGTCTTGGCTGCCACGGTGTTTTTTCCTTTCCTTCCGATCTGACCTTCCAGGTGGCGCCGGTCTCCGACTGAGTTTTCGAGTGTCTGCATCGCTGAGAAAGTGCCGTTTGGCTGATTTGGCTTACAAGACCTTGGCAGTTGGAATCTGGACTTTTGAGACTTTGGGTAAGATTTGTGTTCGGTAAGGTAGTCTTCGGACGCTTACTGAAATTCTGTGATTTGTGATCGGTAAGGTAGTCCTCGGACGCTTGCCGAAGTCCTACGTTTTGATCTGAGTTAGCTAACATTGTGAATTTGTGATCTTTGAACTTATATGTGTAGTGCACTTCACATAGGCAGGCATGTAGAGATGTTTCTCTAACTTTGTTTTTTTTCCTTTTGAGCGGCACATTTGTGTGAAGTACTGTAAGTGCCTTTTTATACGGTGTCACGCTTTCGTGATACTTTTTGAACATGCCTGTTTTCAGCACACTTCGAGGGATGTGCTGTCTTGGAGAGGGTACCTCAATTAGGTTAGCGGAAGCACAGCCGGCTCCCCCAGAGGGAACACCAAATCGTGAAATATACATTAAGCATGGCCTTCCCCCTATTATGTACAGCAAATTATGGCATAAGTATACAAAGGCCGATCTTGAATTGCAATGGCCTCTACATGGGTCGTTCGATTTACGTAAAGTACAGTTTGTAGAGCAATGTTTGTTTCAACGCAGGTCTAGACAAAATATGTTTGATTGCGTGCGAATGTGGGAGAAAGCGGTGCGCGAGCGAATGAAGCGTGAGGTTGCCTTGGCGGACAAAGAGCAGCGTAAGGCTGCTCGGGATAAGGCTTTACATCTTGAGGAAAAGGAGGCTCAGGAGAAGAAAGAAAGGGAGGAACGGGAACGTAAATTGCAGACGACTGGTCAATTTCCTATCCGCCGACCACTTTATCCTTTCCTTAATAATGAAATTGATGATTTTTCTTTGTTAGATCGGTCACCACCTCCGTATGTTTCGCCGACGGCTCCAGCTGGGGATTCAGAGGACGATGGACAGGATAAGTCGGATCACAAGGGTATATCTGCTCTCAGGTTTACTGCGGCGAGGGCCGCTCATTTGCGGAGTTGGGCTCATAAAGTAACTAAGAATTGTGTTTCTCAGGAGCAGTTGTTAGAAGAAAAGAAAGCGTGGTCGGATCTTGAATTAATGTATTTTCTGTCTAGTTTGGCGGATGAAGTTGTAGGCGCGTATCGGGAACTTTCAGACACGTTAGAATCTAAATCGTTGTCAGTATATCGTGAGAATTTGGCTAAAGGTGATTTTGATCTTTCAGATGTTGACGACCTATTCAAGCAACTGATCGCGCTACGGGATGAGACAGCCGGATTGCGGGAGGAGAGGAAAAGGAGGCAAAAGGAGTCTGGTTCGGGCAATAATGGGCAGACTAAGGAGTGCTCTCTCCGTGGTTCAGATAAGAGTTCTGCATTGCATGTTATGCCTATGCGTGAAGCCGCGCCTTTGTATGTTCCACCAAAAGGGGAAGGTACGGATGATGATAAATTGTCAAAGGATGCGAAAGGGTATTTTGTGTATAATTGGGTATATACGCCGTGGAATAGAGCAGACGTTATGGCGTTGAAAAATTCGTTACCTGATCTTCGAAAAAATCCGGCGGCATTTTATGAAGGGGTGGAAGGGGCTATTTCGTCTTGTGTGATGACTCTTGTGGACATAGATTTGTTCTTTGGGTTAATTCTGCCACCTGATATGTGGCGGCAAATTCGTAAAAATAATGATGAAACGATATTGGGGGGCACATGGAAAGAAATTAATGCTGCAGATTTAGACAGGGAACCAGCATGTAAGCCTTGTCAGTTAATTCTAGATCTCCCGGCAGCTATTCTGACTAAATTAAAGACGCTTGTTCCCTCTAAAAAGATTGATTGGACTATGTTGACGTCGTGCAAGCAGAAACCCGATGAAACGGTCTCAGATTTCTTTACAGGTTTTGAGGAGGCATTTCATGATTACAGTGGTCAATCTTTGACAGACGATACGGGTCGGCATTTGTTTGTAGATAAGTATGTGGCTAATCTCCTACCGGAGATTGCTAAACGATTGAAGTCGAGTGAAAGTTCCTGGGCCACGGCAACCCCTGCGTCCTTGTTAACTATGGCTCAGTATTATGAGCGGCAGGAATTGGAGGCTAAAGAAAGTGTAGAGAAAAAGGCGAAGGAATTGAAAACGAAGGTGATGTTGGCGCAGGTTCGGGGAACACAGGGTAGAGGGAATGATAGAGGTAGACGGGGTGGAGGAAATACGTCGTATGGTCGTACGGACATAGCGGAGGATCAATGTGCTTATTGTAAGGAGTTTGGGCATTGGGCCGAAGATTGTCCGGTACTTCGTGAGCAGCGTAGTCAGCGTGGTCGAGGAGGCGGAAGGTCAAGAGGAGGTTATACGGGAGCTAGAGGTGGCGGAGGTGATCGTGGAAAGACTGAGGAGAGGGGCCGTGGCCAGGATGAACGAAATACGTTTGATAGGCGGAATCAATATCAGATTTTGGAGGGAGAGAATGTGGAACACCAGGATTATGTGCATGCATAGGACTGCGTAGGATGGGGTAAGGAATCAGTTGAAGTGCCGGTAGATCAGCAGGGTCCATGTGTAACAGCGGGTATTCTGGGTTCTACTGATCAATTTCTAGTTGACACAGGAGCTACACGTAGCGCTTTGTCGAAAAACTTGGTTCCGAGGGCTCCCCTGTCTGGCGAGATGATTACATGTGTAGGGTTTGATGGCACACCCTCCCCCAGCCCATTGTCCAAGCCCCTTGCACTATGTCTTGACAAATACTTTAGTTTCGGTCAATTTTTGTTATCACCCCATACCCCAGACAATATCCTGGGTATTGACTTGCTTAAATATTTTCGAGCGACAATACGTTGCGCTCCGGAGGGAGTATGGGTTATCCTGAATGATAATTATCCTGACCCCGACAGGTTTTACGCAATTTCAGATATTTCAGCTTTGGCCTCTCTCCCGCACACGTTATGGGCGACCTCAGACACGGATGTGGGAGAGATGCGTATTCCACCGATACATATTACTGTTAAGGAGGGGGCCCCTCTACCACGAGTGCCACAGTATAAGATTTCGAGAGAAGGTGAAATTGCATTGACACATATTGTTCAGGATTTGATTTCTGCAGGGGTTGTGGAGGAGGTCCCTTATAATGTTTGTAACAGTCCTATTCTTCCGATCCTTAAGAGAGATACTGATGGCAAAATCTATCGCTTTATTATTGACTTGCGAGAGATCAACAAAATTGTCATTCCTCAATACCCGGTGGTGTCTGATATTACGACCCTGCTTACTTTGGTTCCACCAACGGCCACCACGTTTAGTGTCATTGATTTAAAGAATGCGTTCTTTTCTATCCCTGTTCATCCTGATAGCAGATACCTGTTTGGTTTTACGCTAAATAATAAATCGTATAGATTTTGTCGTGTTCCCCAGGGATATACTGAAAGTCCTAGCATCTATAGTCAGGCTTTGAAAAGGCAGTTGGATTCCTTTAAATTGCAGTCTGGTGTCGCGCTTATCCAGTACGTGGATGACCTTCTGCTGGCTGCTGACTCTTATGTACAATGCGAACAGAGTACACTTGCGTTGCTTTCCTTTTTGGCACAGAATAATCATAAGGTTTCGAAGAAGAAGCTTCAATACTGTAGACCTCAGGTGACCTACCTCGGTCATCTGTTGTCTAAGGAGGGGCGTGCATTAACATCTGATCGAATTCAAGCAATTTTAGACACACCAGTCCCACGCACGCAGAGAGATGTACGTGCCTTCATAGGGTTGACATCCTTCTGTAGACAATGGATCATGGGTTTTTCACATATCATAAAACCTTTGCTAGCATTACTGTCCAAAGCTACACCAATGCCCCTTGAGTGGACAGATGAATGTCAGAAGGCTTTTGAACAGCTGAGGCAGGCCCTTTGTTCCGCACCCGTGTTGGGCACACCAGATTATACGAAACTTTTCACATTGTACGTGCACGAGAATGATGGGTGCGCGTTGTCAGTATTAGTGCAATTACACGGGGATAAGCAGAGACCATGTGCATACTTCTCTGCCGTTCTGGATCCTGTAGCACGAGGGTTGCCTGGGTGTTTTCGAGCGGTAGCAGCAACAGCAGTGGCCATACGACAGAGTGAGGGAATAGTGTTATCACATAAATTGTTGGTGTTAGTTCCTCATGCAGTAGATGCTCTGTTAAACCAAACAAAGACCCAATACCTCACGAGTGCACGGCTAACAGGATATGAGCTGACACTTTTGGCGCCACACATTATGCTGAAAAGATGCGCTACTTTGAACCCTGCCACTTTATTGCCCTATCCGGTTGAGGAGGGTCAGGAAGAAAAACATCATGATTGTGTTTTCCTGACCGAGGAACAGACAAAGGGTCGTGTTGACTTACACGATGTCCCACTTCCAGATGTGGATGGGGAACTGTGGGTCGATGGATCGTGTTTAAGGCTGCCAGATGGCACGACTTCCGCAGCCTATGCGATCACGACACTTAAGACAGTGGTAGAAACAGCTAGGATACCACAAAAGTCGGCTCAGGCAGCAGAGCTGATAGCCTTAACAAGAGCCTGCGAACTGAGTGCTGGTTTATGTGTGAACATATACACGGACAGCCGGTACGCCTTTGGAGTGGCACATGACTTTGGGCTACTTTGGAGAGAACGTGGGTTTTTGACATCTCACGGAGAGCACATTATGCACGGAGAACTAGTGCGTGATCTCCTAAATGCGCTGCTAGGCCCAAAGAAAGTAGCGATAGTAAAATGCAGTGCCCACAAAAAGATTACGGATAAAGTGGGTCAAGGAAATGCCTTTGCAGACAGCATAGCTAGACAAACAGCTATGTCTCGAACTAGCTCCCCCATGTATGCGGTACAATCACAGGCTGAGCGATGGAGTGATGCTAGAGCAGAAATATTAGACATCCAAAAATCAGCTACTGAATCTGAACTTGTGACATGGGCAGCCGATGGGGTACTAGATGACGAGGGTTGTTGGAGAAGCAAAGACATGGAAAAGTGGAAATTGCCTGCAGCTTACTTGCAGGCGATGGTCCAGATGACACATGGACTGGCGCATGTCGGAGCTCTTGCAATCACTCGGCTCTTAACACGAGTTTGGGAACATCCCGAGATTGCTAATACTGCAAAGAGAGCAGTGCAGACCTGCCTGGTATGTTTGCAACACAATCCTGGAAAGGGGACCCAGACTCCGAAAGGAGGGTTTGTTCCACCTTCTGCACCATTTGAGGTACTCCAAATGGATTACATCCAACTTGAGCGCTGCAATAACCTGAAGTACGTCCTAGTGGTGGTATTTGCTTTTAGCAAATGGGTTGAGGCCTACCCCACGAAAGACAACACGGCTTTGACAACAGCTAAGGTGTTGCTTAAGGAATTCTTTCCTCGCTTTGGAGTTTGCAAATTTCTGTGGAGTGATAATGGGCCTCATTTTGTTGGAAAGATTGTGGAATATGTACTGAAGGGGTTGGGGATTCAGCAGAAGTTTCACGCTGTATTCCACCCTCAGTCAGCAGGTCTGGTCGAGCGGTACAATGCAACGTTGAAGCTTAAGCTGGCCAAAATTGTGGCGTCTACATCGTTGAAGTGGCCAGATGCTTTGCCGCTAGCACTTCTCTCTCTTAGATCAGTACCCCACTCACGAACTGGCCTTACACCTTATGAGGTGGTGTTTGGGCGCCCTATGAATATCTGGGGGGTGCCCAAGCCGCGATTAATACATGATGTGCCTTGTGTTATGATGAGTGATTATTTGGCACAATTAACAAATGATTTGCTCTCTATTCACCAACAGGTTCGAGAAGCGCTCCCTGACAACTCTACTGGAGAGGGCCATGATCTCATCATGTGATGATTCGGTCGTTTGAGAGAGCGAGCAGTCTGGAGCCCAGGTGGAAGGGCCCCGAACAGGTCCTCCTGGCAACCCGCACCGCTGTACGAGTGACCAACAGGAAGCGGTGGGTGCATTCGACACATTGTCGCCGTGTCTCTCCGGACCTGGTGACTCCTGCTGTGCTGACCGATTACAAAGAGATCCTGGAGAAAGAAAAGAGCCCAGCTGTGACGTCGGCCGAAGTTGAGGGAGCCTTCCCGGACCACACTGTTACCGGACGAGAACGCTACAACTTGCGTCCTCGATAAGAAGATTTTTTGTATTTTAATGACTGGTTGGTTACCGCTCCAGGTTTGTGAAACGGAAACCGGGAATTCCAAGGGGGGGGGATCAGTTTTGCCAGTGTAGCGACACCCGTCTTGGCCCGGAGAAGAAAACAACGGCTACCTCGGAGTTCAGCACCACATTTTTTTTTTAGGTATACACGTATGTGTATGAGACACTTTGTGACTAAATCGAATTATTGAGACTCAGCAAAGGTTTTCAAAGCTATGGCATTATCAGCAGTACGAGATAAGAGACTCTTGGGTGCCATTCTCTTTGTTCTGACTATCGTAGTGATTGCGGTAATAGCCTGGGTAGTCGAACTTGTGGTACCTGCACGTGAACATTTGCTGCCAACTACCCGGCTTCATCTGAACATTTCCATTTTACCCTGCCCTATCATGAAGAACGGCACCGACAGACTTATCTGAACAATAGTTTTATTCAGATCCTACATCACACACACAATATGACAAACACTTCAAATTGCTGGGTGTGTGGGATGTTGCCTGGGCATCAGAAGAAAGGGGGTACTCCACTCATCCCTCTACCGTTTTCGCATAATGGGTCTTGTAATGCATTTTATACTCTCCTCTTTACTTTGAGATGGCCCACAAAAGGGGGAGTGCTTTTTTGTTTGAATAAATTGTGCCATCATGATCGGGATGGGTACCCACAAGCTGAGGGTACTCGATTTGAATATGAGGAGTACCGCCCTGACAATGAGTCTGCTTCACGAATGTATAGTAACCAGCGAAATGTCAATGTATCAAATGCACATGTTATCAATGTTATCGCTACCAAAGCAGACCTATGTATACGTAATAAAGGTGTAATTTCTGTTGGGAGAAGTGAATGTAACACTACACTTACGTTTGATAGTCCTACTGGTATATCGTTTGTCACTTCCCGGAATACTTACTTTATCTGTGGAACGAAAGGCTATCATCAGCTTCCTTTGGGATGGTCAGGCACTTGTTACGTGTCTTTTGTATTGCCGCCTGTATTCATTGCCCCACCCATGTATCACAACAATTACGTCCTCTATCACGACTTTGTCTTGAATCGTGATAAACGCTCCCTTGTCTTGGACGATGTTGACCAAACGGACACTACCTTGCAACAATATGTGGACTTCAATTTGGGTTTGTTCTCTTTTGTCGGAGCAGCTTTGAACAGTCGAAAGATCCGACGACTAACTCGTGTTGTTGAGGCTGTGGCTAATGATACCGCAATTGCACTTGGAAATATCACTGAAGAAGTATAGATTTCTAGAATTGTTGCGCTTCAGAATCGGATGGTCTTGGATGTAGTGTCAGCTGATCGTGGGGGGGCATGTAGAATCATCGGAAGTAGCTGTTGCGTTTACATACCTGATAATTCACCTTCAGTGTATGATGCCATCACTAAACTACATAAGATAGCGGCTGAAATACATCCAGATAATGGTACTTGGACTCTGTCAGGATGGTTCTGGTCAATACTCACCACCTGGGGATGGAAACTGTTAACGATTCTATGTATTATTGTGGGAATTCTGTTTTCTATTTGTTTATGTATCCAGTGTGGCCCAGTTTTTTGTTCTATGTGCTTGTCAGTTTGTGTACCCTCGAGGCGAGCTCTTGCCCACGATAAAATGATGCTTCATAAAGAAGTAACACAAATAATGCTAATTGACATAGAAGATGAACACCCTGACTATGTCCACTATGAGGTAGCTTCAGCTAAACGCTAAAAGGGTCGTCTGTCGTATTTTGACGATGGCTGGGTTAGCGCTTAGCTTTGCTACACGATTCCCGCTTAAATTAGCTATACATAGAAACGCCATTTTGTACGTGTTGGCGGCCATCTTAGATCATGAACGGCCTCGTGGCCGGCGTGCCCTTTAGTCCGTTGTCCGTTCCACTGACCACTTCAGTCTGCCCAGCAACAGGCTATTTTTAGTACTGGTCAAGCCACACATGCGCAGTTCACACTGACCAGTCGTTCCTCAGGAATGTGCCGCAAACTGACCAGTGGGTTTGAAACCCTCCAATGAGCTGGCAGTATTCCAAAATATGCCCTTATATGTACATAATGTTCTGTAACTTTGTGCCGCGTGTACGTTTTATTACCTGTAGAATCATATAAAAGAAGGGTCACACCGATGTTCGGTGTGATACCTCTTGCATTGCCGAAGGGTGCTGTATGAGTGTACCACCACCCCATGGGGTCTTAATAAACTTGTTCTTTGACTTTTACAGCTTCCGTGCCAACAGTTCTTGATTGTAAGTGGGTTATCTTCGGAACATGTAGGCCTTGGGAACCCTAATTACTTCAGAGTGATGGTTCGTGTTCCTAAGGCCAAGCTGGTAACATATTATCTGACCCTCCAACTCAAACTCCACCCTCCAACTCCACCCTCCAGCTCAAACTCTACCCTCCAGCTAAAACTCTACCCTCCAACTCAAACTCCACCCTCCAACTCAAACTCCACCCTCCAACTCAAACTCCATCCTCCAACTCAAACTCCACCCTCCAACTCAAACTCCACCCTCCAACTCCCCCCTCCAACTCAAACTCCACCCTCCAACTCCACCCTCCAACTGAAACTCCACCCTCCAACTCCTCCATCCACCCTCCAACTCCACCCTCCATCTCCACCCTCCACTCTACTACTCACTATTACTCACTCTACTATTCACACTCTACTACTTACTCTACTACTCACTTTCTACTACTCTCTACTCTACTCACACTCTACTAATCACTCTCTACTCTCTACTACTAAATATCTACACCTCTACTAACTCTATACTACTTGCTCTACTACTCTACTCACCACTACTCTCTACTACTCATTCTCTAGTACTCACTCTCTACTACTCTCTACTCTCAAATCATTATACTACTAGCTCTATCTACTACTAACTCTACTACAACTATTCACTACTCACATTTGCAAGAGATTACGCTATTGTCATTGTAAATGGCAATGCCATTTATTTATCTGTTTACAATGCCAACAGCTCTAACATTTGCAAAGGCGAGACCGTTGCATTGTAAATGCTTGTTAGAATATTTATGAGTTAGACATTACATTTGGTTGTAGGCAGGGGTCATATGGCTTGAGTTTTGTAGTTGAAAGAGGACAATTAAGAGGAGGCAAATATGATTTTGGTAGACCCTCCAGGATGGCCTTACAGGAGCTCATGTGTGGCTTTGATATTTACGTCTAAACTGATGCATTATTGCCTGCTTGTGTCTTGTACGCTGATAAATCAAAATTAAAATTCATACAGGCTGTGATCACGACCACCCCCTATGTAGCGCACCTGAGCCTTAGGGGTATCCTTGGCAATTTGAAATGCAGATTAAAGTCAGACTTAAAAGCAGTCTTTCAGATTCAACCGATCACCTCTGTTAGACTTGGCACCATTGGCATGAGTCTCCCTTCCACTTTTGTTTTGCTTCATCTGTTTTTGTTGGTATAGATGCTTTGGGCACTTTGCCACTGCTGACCAGTGCCAAAGTGCAAGTGCTCCCTATTGTAAAAGTATGTAATAGATTAGTGATTCCATGATTGGTCATTTGTTTTACTTGTCAGACCCTAGTACAGTTCACCATGTGTGCCCAAGGTGTGTAAATCAAATACTGCTGGTGGGCATGCAGCATTGATTATGCCACCCACAGAAGCAGTTTGCAAAATGTGGCTCAGGCCTGCCATTGCAGAGCCTGTGTGCAGTCTGGGACTGTCATGTTGATTTGGCAAGTGAACACTTGCCAGTCCCTAAACCTTCCCTTTCCAACATGGTAGTTACCCCTAAGTTTGGCCCAAGGTACCCTTGTGGGCAGGGTGCATTGTATGTAAAACGTAGGACATGCCCTGATGTGTGTGGCAAGTCCTGATAGTGAATTACAATCAATTTCGTTTTTCACTATTGCAAGGCTACCTGCTTCCATAGGCCAGAATGTGCAGTTTGATTATAACACCTTATAATCCTAACTGACCCAGGGACCAAGGTAGAAATTGGAGTTTAGGACGCCTGAAATCAGAATGTTAAAATACATCTTTGAGTGAGGGTGATTTTTACATTCTGTGTTTGAAAATACCACTTTTAGATAATAGGTATTTTCTTGCATAACCATCCAGTTGTCTCTGGTGGGTTTGTGTATTCCATGTCTGGTTTGTGAGTACCAGGGGAATGCAGAGGAATTTGGCTGCAGCAGTATGATGGATCAGGGCTGGGCTGAATAGGACCTGCATTGAATAGAGAGTAGGGGGAGGAGAATTCCTTTCACTGATCTAAGCCCTCATAGAATAGAGAGTAGGGGGAGGAGATTTTCTTTCAGCTACCTGGGCAAGGTCTGCTCTCAAACAATGATGTCTCCACCTCCTGCCAGGAAGCTGCACCCAGGAGTACAGTACTGGTTTAGACTAGGTACAAACACTCTCTGCCTTCAGAGGCAGAGAGTGTGTATAAAAAGGGGGACCCAGAACCCAGAATTTTAGATCACTTCAGGTAAATCAAGAGGAAACCTGTGCCAAGGAGAAGAGCCGGTTAAGCTGAGGAGGAGTACTGCCCCTGTGCTGTTTGCTGTCTGGGGTTGGCCTGCAGTGGCTGCTTGCTGCCAAGGAAAGGAGAAAAAGGACTTTGCTCTTTTGCTGTGTCACCTGCTTGAAGCAAAGATCTCCAAGGACTTGAAACTGAGCTTTCCTCCTTTTCTGAAGTCTCCGGAACTCAAAGACTTCACCGCTTCTGTCTGCCTGCATCTAGAACTGCTGTTTTAGCTGCTACAGAAGGAAATTGCAACACTGACACCGGCGAGCAACGCCGTAATCTGCAGCTCCGACTTGCGAAGTAGACCCGACGCCGGCCGCCGTGCTACATCGACGCCAGCGAGCGACGCCGTAACCTGCCCATAACCATGAGTGCTGCTCCGACTTGCGCCTGATGCCTGCTACTGTGCCGCATCGACTCTGAAGCCGACTTCATCATCGCAAGGCCGATCATTGACGTGGGTGACTCCCCGAATCCATCGCTATCGCAAGGAACAGTGGTTTTTGCGCCATCGTGACATCATCTCCCCGATGCAGTAAGGAACCGTCATCTCACCTCCCCTGCGCTGCAATAAGGAACTGAGGCTGCACCTCCCTGGGGTTTTAAGGAGTAGAAAGCCAAGCAACGTCAATGAGGCCACACCTCCCCAACGCCGTGAACTATTTTTGTTTTCATCAATTCCATGGTACTGTTCTTTGGGGGTCTGCTTGACCCCGGGCCTGACGCCGCGTACCTCACGGTCGGAGCCGTACTTTGGGATTTCTTCTGTCACGAACCTCGTAATAACTCAGAGTGGAGTTATTTGTTGCCAGAAGCTTGATTTAAGTGAATAACCTATTTTTAAGGATGATTTTAGAACTGTATTGTGGATTTTGTCGTATTGGTCTTGTTTAAGAATAGATAAAGATTATTTATTTTTCTAAACTTGTGTGGTGTCCATTTGTAGTGTTTTCACTGTATTACTGTATGTGTTCACAAATGCTTTACACTGCCTCTGAGATAAGCCTGTCTGCTCGCTCCAAGCTACCAAGGGGGTGAACAGGGGTTATTCAGGAGTGTATCCCCATTCTCTGAATAGAAGCAAGGGTCCCTATTTGGACAAAGGTACATACCACTGCCAACTAGAGACCCCCATTTCTAACAACCTCCAACACAGAAAATGTGATCTGACTGGCAATGAACTGTATGAATCTGAACCTGAATAAGTATGCTTATAGATGCTAGTAGATCATTTAGAAACCTGTAAATATCACAGCAGAGATCTACAATATGTAATTTAGAAATGGAAGTACAAGTCCTCTAATTAACCTTTAGTATGAGATGTTTCACCTTAAGGGAATCAAAGAAATGGCCAAAAAACAGTAATGTCTTTTGGTTTGCATTTAAATGCTCAATTGGAAATTATTGCTGAAGCAAAGTCGTTGTTTAGGTTGGATGATGGCTTTCTATGGTACAGCTGCAAGAGTGAACTTGGGTGTTCCTACTGTCACAGTCTATTTAAGCCAGTCAGGGATCATCTTCTTGAAAAAGTGGTGGCATTAAACAGAGCATCAATGCTTACTGATGATTTAAAATAAAAGTCTACACCTATATTATCATCAGCCATGAGCTGACCTTGAAGATACCAACAGTTTCTAATTTCTACCTGATCCAAGGGGCATGAGCAAGTAAATACTGGTGCTAGTTGACATCATTATGGTAGGTATAATGATGTCAACTAGTACCTTATCCTATCCTATCCTAATAGTCACAATGCCTCTTCAGTGTGATCACTGAACAGATTTGGCCTCTTGCATCCTACTTTTCATTGACTATGTTTTTTCATTAAATATATACACATGAAGACATGCCATGGCATAAACCATAGATACAGATGCGCTTTTTATTGCCATTGATGGGGCGGCGGGGCATATTGACACCTTGTGATTCATGGGCCAAAATAATTATCAGCATATTTTATCCCATCCTCCTGGAAAGTAATTTGTTTTTTTTTTTACCTCTGTTTGTTCTATTTCTTTTATCTAAGTCTCTCTCCCTCTCTGCAAATTTCTATCTCTGCCTCTCTACTCCATGTCATATTACAGATGTTACGGATTCTGAGTAAGACATTTTTCAGGTTTTTGTCTGTCTCTGTTAAAGTAATACAAAATTTAGTAATGTTTGGCATAATGTTGGCTTCAGTTAACCAAATGCAAAACATTTCTGTAAAGGGGGCCTAATTATGCCTTACTCGGGGGTCCCAAAACCATCCATCTATCTATCTATCTATCTATCTATCTATCTATCTATCTATCTATCTATCTATCTATCTATCTATCTATCTATCTATCTATCTATCTATCTATCTATCTATCTATCTATCTATCTATCTATCTATCTATCTATCTATCTATCTATCTATCTATCTATCTATGCTTACTGATGATTTAAAATAAAAGTCTACACCTATATTATCATCAGCCATGAGCTGACCTTGAAGATACCAACAGTTTCTAATTTCTACCTGATCCAAGGGGCATGAGCAAGTAAATACTGGTACTAGTTGACATCATTATGGTAGGTAACCCCAAAACCATGTGTCTATGTCTGGATCTAGGTGAAACGTCCACTTCAACTACAATGACAAACCAGTGCTCCCCAGTCTTTCATAACATAGAGCTCCGGTACCGGCTGTCTTTGAGGCAGATAAAAGGGCCAAACTTGAAACGTTGGCAGCCGGTATGGAAACAATGCTCACTTTTAACGGTGTATTGCCATAAAATTGAATTTCTAATATCAACCTGCAACAGTTTTGACTGCAGAATATGAACTACAACTACACTACCAGGCAAAACTGCACATCAACATACCTTGACAATGATCATGTATGCTATAGTAGTGAATATGAATGTGGGGTGATAACACTTTATTTACAACTAGCAGCCCCACCCAACGTTGTCCGGGAGCGAAAGGCTGCTTCAGGGCCCCCGCCCGCCCCGCAGAAGAGTTGTCTGTGCATGACCTGGTCCTGTTCAACTGATTTGGCCCACTTGTGTTATTTTTTTAATTCGTATGTATTGTTTTCCGTGTTTTATGTTGTCCACAAGATGTGAGGAAAGTGTTGTGTTACCTGTTTAATGTTTTTTTTTCTTTCGAAGGCTCTTTCCCTGTGTTCGTTTTTGTATCCCTTCAAAGAAGTTTCCCTTTCGTTTTGTCAATTGTGTGGTGAAGTCCTGGCAGTGCTCGAGTGATTATGGGCAGTTGTGTTATTTTCGTTATTCGTATGTCTTATTGTAAGCGTTTTATCTTGTCCGCAAGATGTGAGGAAAGTCTCTTGAATGCACAGTCGATTGCGTTTCTCCGTTAAGAAATGTCGGCTTTTTTTGTTCGTGTTTACCCCCCTGTGACGTCGTTGGTCAATGGCCAATGGTTAAAGACTTTTTTTTTGGTAAGCCGAAGTCCTATGTGTGTTTTCTTTAGTGCGTTGTGATTGGTGTAGTATGCGATTAATTCTGCCCCCTGTGTGGCGTCATTTGACACTCCTCGTCGATGGAAGGCCTGCCCGGTTTTTAATGCGAAGGCGTCAATGTTGTCTGGGTAACTGCAACTAATGTGTGTATATTTCTTATAGCGCGCACCTCTGCTGTTTTTGTATGCTGGTGTTACTGCGCTGTATGTGTGAATTTAAATTCATTGAAAGCGCATTTCGGCTGTATGTGTTGGGATTTGCAAATGTTTGTTAGAAATTCATTGAAAGCGCATTTCCGCTCTATGTCTGCATATTGTGCGTTCTAAATTCAGTGAAAGCGCATTTCCCCTCTATGTGTGCATATGTAAGTGTGTTGTGAAGTCGCTTGGCCTATGTTTGTTATTTGCACTTGGCATGGCCCTGTAAACGCCCACATTTGTTGTTTGAGACGCTCACGGCCACGACCACGCCCCTAAGGGACTACTTTACCACTTTTGGCGTTTTTGCTTTTTTAATGTATATGGTGTACATATCTATAGCCTATGTCCTTCTGCCACATCTCCCCTTTCAAATGGTGTATTGGGTGTAGTGATTGGTGCATTACTTTTGTAGTTTACCTGGCTCAAAGGTTTGTGTTCTCTCTTTATAATAGTAGTTAGATAACCGTAATAATAAACGTATAATTAAACATTTGTTACTACAATGCAAAGGTCAAAATCCAGTTTATAACTACTGTGGCACAAACCTGGCATGAGAAAACCACTGTTTACTGTTGCACAGTTTGCATATTGCTACTAATTCACCCATGTAAGAAATTATCCTAATAGTCACAATGCCTCTTCAGTGTGATCACTGAACAGATTTGGCCTCTTGCATCCTACTTTTCATTGACTATGTTTTTTCATTAAATATATACACATGAAGACATGCCATGGCATAAACCATAGATACAGATGCGCTTTTTATTGCCATTGATGGGGCGGCGGGGCATATTGACACCTTGTGATTCATGGGCCAAAATAATTATCAGCATATTTTATCCCATCCTCCTGGAAAGTAATTTGTTTTTTTTTTTACCTCTGTTTGTTCTATTTCTTTTATCTAAGTCTCTCTCCCTCTCTGCAAATTTCTATCTCTGCCTCTCTACTCCATGTCATATTACAGATGTTAGGGATTCTGAGTAAGACATTTTTCAGGTTTTAGTCTGTCTCTGTTAAAGTAATACAAAATTTAGTAATGTTTGGCATAATGTTGGCTTCAGTTAACCAAATGCAAAACATTTCTGTAAAGGGGGCCTAATTATGCCTTACTCGGGGGTCCCAAAACCATCCATCTATCTATCTATCTATCTATCTATCTATCTATCTATCTATCTATCTATCTATCTATCTATCTATCTATCTATCTATCTATCTATCTATCTATCTATCTATCTATCTATCTATCTATCTATCTATCTCTCTATCTATCTATCTATCTATCTATCTATCTATCTATCTATCTATCTATCTATCTATCTATCTATCTATCTATCTATCTGTCTGTCTATCTATCTATCTATCTATCTATCTATCTATCTAAATGTCATGACTTTCGTTGGTGGATATTGTGAATTTGTCCCCCCATGTGGCTGTTTTGTTAACACCCTGGCGACTGGCCCTGCTACCGGGATCCTTTCACTGGTGGCCATATGTGTAGGAATTGTGCACTCCTTTTTTAATTTACTTAGCCTTTGTATCATCTCTATGACACTCTCTAATCTTGCGGGAGCAATCCATTTAATTTGCTCATTGACGTCCCGCTAGGTTACAGATAATAGTAGGAGAACGCACTTCTCTGCACATGCCCCCCACCCCAGGTTTTTCTCTCGCACCGTGGGCTTCTATGTGAACCCAGTGCTGCACGATGCTGTGTTTCTTTGTTGCCTTCTCTTGTCCCCTGTGGTTCTCAGTCCCCTATCACACATGTGCATCCTCTATTGAAGAAGAGAAGAAAAGAGCCTTCAGAAATGCGTAGTGCAGCACGGGTCCATAACTAAATATGCTCCGACATCCTCTTCCATTTAAGTGTGCTATGGTGTAACCATGTGCATACTTGTGATTACATACTTTTTAGGTCAAACCTAGACAGCGCTTGCGCTGTCAGGAAGATCTGCTGTATGTATTTTGTGGGATCTGGAGATCAGCCCTAGGACATGTCTGCTTCTGCCTTTGCTTAGGGACTTTTTTTTCTCTTTCAACTGCCTCTATTTAACTGTCTTGATAGAAAATGACCTGAAGAGGTCAGTAAAATACCATGATTGCTTTCTGCTTGTTCAACTGCCTCTAATTAACAATCTTCATAGAAAACGACCAGTAGAGGTCAGTAAAATACCAGAATCAATTTATCATTCCCTAGATTCCAGGACATAGAAACTTGATTTCAACGAGCACCCATAGAAATTTTTTTTTTACAAATCTTGTATTTACAGTAATATGACCACCGAAGGGGCTGATTTTATATTAAAAACAGAGCTTTGGACAATACAATTTCCAGCTGATAGGCAGTATTTCTCTCCATGTGTTCCCATACCTGGAGTGTTCCGCAGTTTGGTGCTTAGTTTCCCTCCATGTTAAAGAACAGTAGATGTTTCAGCACCCAGGCTAATGTGCTGCATAGCTAAATACATATAAGGTCCCAAAGGCGAGACCGATTGCATTGTAAATGATTGTTTAGAAGGGATTTACTGTTCTGTTGTGTAGGCCTCGACTTCCCCCAGTGTTGATACATTATGGTTTGTGCAACCGTCACTTGTACTCACAGTGAATGATGCAGTTCAGCAGTGAAGCACGCAGCGGATATATCCGAACTCATCATCTCACAAGAATTGGACCTCCTGATTTGTACGGAAATGTGGCTAAATGACTCCTCCTCCCCAATACTCGACATATTAATTCCTCCTGACTTTGACATCATCAGATGCAATAGACCTATTAAATCTGGGGGTAGGGGGTATTGCCTGCATCCATCGTTCTAGCCTCGTACTGAAGCAAAGTCATGATGATCTACTGTCCGCCTGTGAGCACCTAGTCACTGAAATTTGGAACAAGGGCAAGATTGTGTGTTTGCTTCACACAATCTATCATACCCCGGGGGATAACTTGATTTTCCGAGAGCAATTGATGGAAACCATCTCTGCTTGCTCGGCCCTCCACCCTAACCATATCTTCCTTAGTGACTTCAACCTTCACTGGAATAACACTAATGATCCAATAGTTTGCTCCTTTAAGCCTAGCCTCTCCAACCTCAACTTTATTCAGGCTTGCAATGGACCCACCCACTACAAGGGCACTACCCTTGACCTTATCATAGCTAGAGACCACATCATTCATATTGATGATATTGTACCTTGTGATTGGTCGGATCACCACCAAATCTCCTTTCACATTCTGGAAAAGGTATTGCTCAGACAAGGTCAAAGACTCTTAAACAAACAACTGGCACGTAATCGAGAGACATCTACATCTCTAATCTATCCAACTTGAGCAAGAATCCGCCAGAACCTCCCTCTAACATGAACAATTTGGAAGAGTTGACGGGTCACTACATCAACTCTATGTCAAGTATTGTCGACTCTACTGCTCCAAAGCAACAAAAGGATTCAGTGCAAACAATCCAAACCCTGGTTCAATGGCTCACTTAATAATCAATGTCGCGAACTGTGACTCTCTACGAGATGTTGGAGAAATGCTCCCTCCACCGCTAATCTCAAAGAGTTAGGGACAATACGAATCTCGTATAACAAGCACATTCGCATTGCTAAAACAGATCATTTCAGGGCTCAGCTAGATAGTGCTAAAAACCGACCCAAGAAACTGTTTGATATCATCAACCAACAGGCTAACCATTATACCAATCCTATTCTGGAAATCAAGATTCCTGGACCCAGTGAGGACATCTCAGCTCAAATTTCTGAAAAGTCTAGGATTATTGATCGAGAGCTTCAATGTGCCGCTTCGACCCTAATGTCTATGAGTGCCCTGGGTTCTGCATTACCTATGGCAGTGTGGGCTCCTCCATACCCCACAGAGTACTCTCCCAAAAACAATTCCTCTTGGAATTCCTTCCTGCTCCCGGATGGGGAGGAGTAATCACATTCCCTGGCTTCCCTCAAACCAGCCAACCATTTCAGTGATCCACTTCCTGCAAAGTTGCTCAAAGATCGCAACGTGGCCATTCTCCCTCTCTAGACCAGGATCATCCAACAGCCTTAAGATGGGGCAAGTCAGACACATCCCCAAGAAGCCTAATACAGACTTAGCGGATCTCAATAATTTTTGTCCGATCACCAGCATCATGTCTTTATCGAAATTGCTTGAGAAATGCGTTCACACACAGCTTTGCAACCACATCGAGTAATTTCAGCTCCTAGACCGACACCCGTCAGGCTTTAGAACAGGTCACAGTACAGAAACAGCTCAAACTCACATCGTTGTTGATGCTATGAGGGTTCTTGACCAAGATGCTCCATGTTTTCTAATCCTTCTTGACTTGTCCTCTGCTTTTGACACTATCAAACATGATAACTTGATTACTCTTCAACATAGACTGGGGTTATCTGGCCCTGTCCTAAATTGTTTCGCCTCTTTCCTGCATAACCGAACCCAAAGAATTAAAGTCAACCAATCTCCTGCTGCCAGTACCCCGGTCTCTAATGGGTACCTCAAGGTTCTGCACTCTCGTCCACGCTCTTCAATATCTTCATGGAACCTCTAACTGCTATTCTGAACTGTACTAGTCTTCACTACCATATGTACGTGGATGGCACTCAACTGTATTTGAAGATCTCCTCTCCAGATGACATTAAAACTCTTAACGGGGCGCTTCAAAACACTCAACAATGGCTAACGCATAATCATTTGTTACAAAATACCCTCAAAACAGAATTTCTCCTGATTACCCTCGTAACCACACGGCCTGAGGCTAAATTGGATCAAACTATTTTCAGCACTCAATTGCACCCCTCATATGCTGGAATCCGCTTGTTCTTTAGGTGTCACCCTGGAAAAATTCCTAAACATGCAAGGGCACATCAGTGCCACAATTAGGACTGCTAATCATCAGCTCAACACTCTTAGGAAAATGAAGCCTTTTCTACCTCCAGAGGACATCCAGTCAGCAGTCCAATCCCTATTTTTATCTCACAATTGAAATATGGTTTGGTGACCGTAGCTGGGCTTCGGAAAACTTGGTTAGCCCCACTGAGAGCTACACTGAACACCTCTGCCAGACTCATCACAGGTTCCAGAAATCATGATCATATTTCACTTGACTTAATTCAGCTTAACTGGCTTTCTATTGAAGCAAGGATCCGCTTCAAGGTAGCTTGTCTGATGCATAAAACTCTACACATCAATACCCCCATTTACCTGGCAAAAAAACTTGAGCTCTCCGGTCCCAGTCTGAACTTAAGAAGCTTCAATACTCTACTCCTGAAATCTCCTAAATTCAACAAAAAAAGAACTGGAATGCTCTTCCAACGGAGATCAGAGGCAAGCCCTCGGCTGCTTCTTTTTAAAAACAGGTCAAATGGATACTCTTGGATGAACTTCATCAGCAATAGCCTCTATGACGTTTGCTAGTCACTTCATTCTCTTACTTGACAATCGTTGTACATCGTGTTTCAAAATGTATTTTGTTGTCCTTTTAGCTTAATGCTTTGCTAAAACTTCAAGTAGGGCTGTTACCTATTGTTCACTTGCCACTTCGTCTTTCCCCTTGCACCCCCACTTACTTTTTATGTTTCTGGTGTCACTTATGTTTCCTTATTGTATTGTACTCATGCTGTTTCCGCATGTCAACGTTAGTTTGTACAGCGCTCTGATACCCGTCTGGGTCTTGTTTTCACTTTATATAAAACTTTTCAAATAAATGTTACAGATGGCATTTCAGATTGTATAATATTGGCTCTTTAAACTCTGATGTTCCTCTGTTGGCTGGCCCTCTGAGGTAGAGTACATGCAGTGCAACATTAATCTTCAGGTAATCAATTGGGGGGGAGTAAGAGATAGGATCCTTTCAAACTCCTGTTAAATTACATTTCATCAAATGGGGAAAGGATCACTTGTCCTGCGAAAAACTCAGGTCTGCAGGTTGGTAACTGGGTGTCTCCCAATAAAATGACCCTCATACACGTGTGTTTCTTTCTTGCTTGCTTTTGTTAGCGGTATATGAGGGGTCCCCGCTTGTATCACACGTGCGTGCGTAATCACTGGGTCAAGTCATTTGTGTGCACCCTCCACCAGGAGGTTTTACCTTAAGTTTTAAGGCAGTAGTGATCGTGGAAATGGGGTGATCAGGATAGTGATACGTGATTTTAAAAGTATAGTCCAGATATCCAGTACTTGGAAGTTTATTAAATTTGGAATCGGACTATTGTTAAAAAATGGGGAGTTCGTGCTGCTGTGGAATCTGTTATGAATTCTAGCGCACTTAAAGGTCTGCTAAAATGGTCGACATGTTTCAGCTATAGGTGACGATTTGTCAGACAGCTTTCTTCAGGACCAGGGGGTGAAAGTGATGAATAAGTGAAAGAATAGGTAAATTTGTAACCTGATTCTTCAAGTGATGAGAGGTCTCATTGTACCTGTAAATAGAAAACACACACAACAACAAACCAAAAGGGAGATAGGGGGAAGGGGGAGAAAAGAACTTGGTAAAGTACAAATAATTACACGTTCAAAATCACTTGATTTCGAATAAAGAAACTGTAAAATGGCAATACTTAGCGCAGAATCACTCTCATTTCAGGCGTCAACTCATCCATTCTCATGCCTTATCAGCGTGAGGTGATTATGCTATACTGTTCTTTGGTGCTCTTAACTGTAACCGGTAATTGGTGTTATCACATTTCTTTCGTATGGTGAAAATCACATGCTTATTTTAGGCACTCCATGCTCTTAATGTGTTGTAATGGAGGGTTTGCGTGCTAGTTATAGCATTCTCGTTATTCCCACTGTATGTACATGACTCTCATTAGTCACGTATATAGTGGATTATCATTACAAGGGGACTCTCTTTTACTTCCCTCTAAGTTTTTGCGGGGATAGTGGTCTAGAATCCGTGGCTGTTATCGGATTGGCCGTGGATCCCTGTCTAATTCAAGACATTTTGCCTACCTCCTTGTTAGTAGCTAGTTGCTTCATCAGGGGAGGGAGGTTCTATGAGGAAGACGGTAGCGCTAAAGGGAGTAAAACATTCGTTAGTGCGGACAGGTTTTACTTGCGCTTTCTGTCTCTTGGTTGAGCGGAGTCTCCGTCTTCTACCTTTCGCCTTCGCGTCCTCGTCTGCAGCATGTGCTGTCTCTGCCTCCGTCCACCCGGAAATGGTGGTTGTTGGAGAGGCGGATGTTTTTAAGTAGTTTAGTATGGAAATAGAAGAAATCTTTGCAATGTCGTGGGTTACGAGAAATGTTAAAGTTATTTTAAAAAAAATGTGTTTATGGGGCTTGCTGATTTTTAAAACCTCCAGTGTTTGTCTGACATACTCGCTAGACTTTGAGGAGTTAGTTAAATCTTCAATGACCTTTTATAGTATGTTTTATAAAATGATCTATATTACCAAGAAATGGTTATCGAACCGGGAAGTGAGAAAGACGGAT
The DNA here is from genome assembly GCF_964263255.1 of Lissotriton vulgaris. Taxonomy (NCBI): domain Eukaryota; kingdom Metazoa; phylum Chordata; class Amphibia; order Caudata; family Salamandridae; genus Lissotriton; species Lissotriton vulgaris. The sequence goes on from NC_141688.1 coordinate 1,582,572, forward strand.
GGCCAAGATGAACTTATCATTTGTTGAGGGCAAGCCAGGGGATAGAGTCATTGAGTCCTAGGGTGTCAGTTTTGAGTCTATGTACCCAGCGTTGTTCTTTTTCTAACAGAATTTTTGAGGCATTTCTATCTATAGTATCAAGGGTCTCTAGGATGACCCATTGTAGATCTTTGGCCGTATGTCCCTGGTCTTTGAAATGTGTTGACATTTTTGTTGTTGTTCTTTTACAATTGACATTGCTACGATGTTCATACATCCGTTGTTTTGCCTTGCGACAAGTCATGCCAATGTATTTCATCTGACATGGGCATGTTATCATGTATATGACATGACTAGTGTTGCAATTAGTGTGTTTCTTTAGTTTCCAAGTCAGATCAGGGAGTAGTTGTAGTTCTTTGGTGGGTTTGGTAGTTTCACAAGCTAGACAAGTACCACAGGGAAAATGTCCTGTTATCGGGGTAGAGTTCCATAAGCCTTGTTGTTCTTTTTTCTTTTTTGGGGGAGGTCTGGTATGTACTAATAGATCTTTGAGATTTCTGCTTCTTTTGTTGGCAAAACGGGGTTTTGGCCAGTCAAGGTTGTTGGAAGTAATTATTTTCCAGTTCTTGTTGATTATCTTCTTAACCTTATTTGTGACTGGGCTGTAGGTGGTGACACATGTTGTTCTATCATCCCGTGGCTTGGGGTGTGTTTCTAACAGTACATCTCTTGGCTGGTTTTGTGCACATTTTTTACAAGAGAAAATTATCTCCTTGGGGTATTCTCGTGCTGCAAGTTTATCACAGAGGTCATTCGCTTGGTCCTTGTAATCACTTGTGGTGCTGCAATTTCTCCTAAGATGGAGAAATTGACTATAAGGGAGGTTTTCCCTTAGGGGCCGAGGGTGGAAGCTTTTGAAGGATAGTAAACTATTCTTGGCTGTTGGTTTGAAGAATGTTTTGGTATGTAGGGAGTTGTTCTTCGCAAAGATGGTTATGTCTAGAAAATCTAGTGTACTTTTGTTGGCAGTGTACGTGAAGTTTAGGCAGTCGTCTTGGTCATTTAGCCACCGGTGGAAGTAATTAAGGGTCTGTTCATCTCCTTTCCAAATCAGGATGATATCGTCTATATATCTTTTCCAAAAGACAATCTTGTCAAGGAAAGGGTTAATTTCGTTTTGGATGAACTTCTTCTCAAAATTGCTCACGTACAACCCAGCCACGCTGGGGGCAAATGTACTGCCTATCGAAGTCCCATGGCGTTGGAGAAAGAGGGTGTCTTTGTACATGAAAAAGTTCTCCATCAAGGCCAATCTGCAACATTCTAGCACAAAATGTCTTGGGGTTTTGTGGGGCCAATCAATACTGAAAAGTATGCTCTCTAAAATGTTTAATGTTTTTTGTTGCGGTAGGCTCGTGTAGAGGCTCTCTACATCTAGCCCCACCAGGAGCATAGAGTCTTCAGAGTATTCAAAGGAGTTGAGTAGATTCAGAAGATATCTCGTATCTTTAAGATATGTAGGGGTTTTTTGAACCAGAGGCCTCAAGAACTGGTCAGCAAATTCGGATAGTGGTTCCAGGAGTGAGTTAATTCCTGAGACGATTGGTCGTCCTGGGGGCGGTACTTTCCCTTTATGAGTTTTAGGAAGGGAGTAAAAATAGGGTATTACGGGTGACTTGGTTACCAGGTAATCCGCTTCTTTTTTAGATAGCCAGTTGTTGGCCTCAGCTTCCTTAATCATGAGTGATATTGTTTTTTGTAAACGTGCAGTGGGGTCTGAAGTGAGAATTTCATAGAATTTTGTGTCAGCCAATAAATCAGTACATTGTTTATCATATCAAACTTAGAGGGAAGTAAAAGAGAGTCCCCTTGTAATGATAATCCACTATATACGTGACTAATGAGAGTCTTGTACATACAGTGGGAATAACGAGAATTCTATAACTAGCACGCAAACCCTCCATTACAACACATTAAGAGCACGGAGTGCCTAAAATAAGCATGTGATTTTCACCATACGAAAGAAATGTGATAACACCAATTACCGGTTACAGTTAAGAGCACCAAAGAACAGTATAGCATAATCACCTCACGCTGATAAGGCATGAGAATGGATGAGTTGACGCCTGAAATGAGAGTAATTCTGCGCTAAGTATTGCCATTTTACAGTTTCTTTATTCGAAATCAAGTGATTTTGAACGTGTACATATTTGTACTTTACCAAGTTCTTTTCTCCCCCTTCCCCCTATCTCCCTTTTGGTTTGTTGTTGTGTGTGTTTTCTATTTACAGGTACAATGAGACCTCTCATCACTTGAAGAATCAGGTTACAAATTTACCTATTCTTTCACTTATTCATCACTTTCACCCCCTGGTCCTGAAGAAAGCTGTCTGACAAATCGTCACCTATAGCTGAAACATGTCGACCATTTTAGCAGACCTTTAAGTGCGCTAGAATTCATAACAGATTCCACAGCAGCACGAACTCCCCATTTTTTAACAATAGTCCGATTCCAAATTTAATAAACTTCCAAGTACTGGATATCTGGACTATACTTTTAAAATCACGTATCACTATCCTGATCACCCCATTTCCACGATCACTACTGCCTTAAAACTTAAGGTAAAACCTCCTGGTGGAGGGTGCACACAAATGACTTGACCCAGTGATTACGCACGCACGTGTGATACAAGCGGAGACACCTCATATACCGCTAACGAAAGCAAGCAAGAAAGAAACACACGTGTATGAGGGTCATTTTATTGGGAGACACCCAGTTACCAACCTGCAGACCTGAGTTTTTCGCAGGACAAGTGATCCTTTCCCCATTTGATGAAATACAACATTAATCTTCTACAGTTTTGCATCGGTTTGTGAAAAGACATCTGGCCTCACCAGGAATGCTATTGGTATAATTTAGCTAATGGCACCTTCATGATTCAGTGCTACAAGGTTCAAAGCTAATGGCCACAGTAATTCATATTTCACCCCTTTCTTTTCAGAAAGGGGTGAAAGAGTTGACGTTTTAGTCACTTTTTGACGATTGAAAACTGCAACATTTGGATTCAATTGTGTTTTCTTTTTAATTGTCCATCCGCACTTGTGTAGCGCGTGACTGGCACTAGTGTGGCATCGTAGCATTATATGGACCGATAACAAGCAAACCTGTGTGCTTAGTTAGGCTGATGTTTGATTGTAGTAGGAGTATGACCAATGCGTGAAGAGTTGGTGAAGTGTGTTAGGTCTTAACGTGGGCTGGTTCTGTTATGGTGAACGTGGCACTGCTCATGTGCTTGTCGCTGTGCAGTGGGCATGTGAGAGAGCTCAAGTGTGATTTATGTTCTTTAACTTGGGTATGCTCAGGCTCTCTTGGTGCAGTGCCTTATATGCAACTGAAATATATACGGCAGCCGTTTGTTGCTGGTTTTCCATTGAGACAGGAGCAGGGCTTTAAGTGGGATGATGGGGGGGGGGGGTGGATAGAGTCTCTCATAGGGGCGTGGAGGATGTAATTAAGGGTGTGGCTTAAAGCACTTATGCTAAAAATCTTTACTTAACATAGTGCACTACCCTGGCATTTTGCTTCTTCTGTCCATACATTATACCTACAACAATCCATGTCTATTGGCTTTGTCAATGGTTCTTAGTTGCATAGCAGAAATAAACAACTATGGCTTCATTGTATATAATATTGAACATGCTTTCTTCTTCTGGGCGAAGTTGTGGTGTAAGGCTAAAGCGGGCAACTTTCGAGCTGACAGAGCAGGTTCAGGCCTGACGTCAACTCAACAAGCTGTGATTAAAAAAATGAATATATCATTGAGTACTGTGATTGGAGCTTATGTAAATGAAAGTGATAAAAATGTCTCTTTGAAGTTACAAAAAAGCAGTTGAGTGGTACTACTACAGGTAAGCAGTTGTTTTTTGGGGCCCGAGGGTGAGGGCAAAAATGAAGAGCTCAATAGGGACCAGTCTCAGCACTTACTTTCAAAAACTGCGGGTGCTGAGCACCGCTAAGACCCGGCCTACTTATAGCCCTGGCTGCGAGTGTCAGGAATGCTGTGTTTGATCAATTAAACAGGCATGTTATAAAACTGGTTCTTCCGCTTCCTGTTGGATGAAACTGCGAAGAAGAACAAAATCTTTTATTATTAATTTCAAATAAACACTTTCACTCTATCCTTCGTTGTTTAAGAGAATTTCTCCTGTTTCTTTTCCCTTAAAACTCGCCCTCCTGCAGGTTTTCTGCTGACTCCTATGTGCAGACCTGTTTGGCAGCGCCAGGAAACCTCTCGGTGTCAGTGCGCTATACAAGAATCCCCTAAGATAAGATAAGAGATACGCGATCTCACTAATGAACTGGCTTTTTAGGCCGAGCTAGAGTCAGCCGAGCTCTAACTTAACACTTGTAAGGTCCCATTGGCTATGCCAATGCTTGTTTTTCTATTGATCAGTACATAGTTTGTACTATAGTAAACATAAGCAGAAAATGCTTTAATATATGTTCTATAGCTGACTCAATGATCCCTGGCTGATAATTAAAGAAAGACTTAAAAGTGATGTTAAAACTTATTTCCGATTATTTTATTTTTAAAGTTCTGTTTTGGTACAATGTCTGGACCTTTGCAGAATCTTAAAAACTTGAACAAATAGCGGGGCTCTTTGTACCACAAGCAATACAGAACCAGCATTGCTCACGAGGTTTGCTATCTATTTTGAGGACCAGCACCTATACTTTTCGTTAGGGCGGCATTACAGTATTCATATGTACCCAGTTTATGAACACTATGAGCAAGTCCTTTTTTCACCCTGATGTTGCAGCTAAGTAGTTGCCATTTAACATCTTCATCGTGCCATGCACATTTTTGGTCAGGCAGGGCAGCTAAAAGAGAGGGCTTTGTATGGCGCAGCCCGTAGAGAGAATCCAATTCTGACAGCTGGGGATGGTGCAGGTAATAGCCGTGGGGCATGGCAGGGCGGCAGGGGGGGAAGTCAACAGATGACGAAATAGGGAAAATAAAATAAAAAATAAAAATAAAACCACTAACCTTGCACTCGCTGCATCGCTGACTCTGCGCTTTCATTACTTTTCTCCCTGCACAGGCGCTCAAAGAGCTGTCTTGTGCCAACGCAGGCACTATGGTGCAAGAGTGTCTGTGTTGTAGGGATGATCAAAAACAATCAATGGAGGCAATTTCCTCTTTCTGTGTGTGCTGCTAAATGCAGCACACATAGAAAGAGGCAAAAATAAAGAGAAATATCTTCTTTCTCCTTGGTCCACCTCCCCTCTGGAGGTGTAGGCTTTTGACGCATTCTTAGTGTTACAGAATCTTGTAAATCAGGGGTTGTGTCAAATACAATGGATGTTACATGGGAACACGCCTCCCCATCGTACTGTGAGGCAATGCAGCGGCTTGCTCTGTTTTGTCTCACTTCATATCTTCAAGGCCATGAAAATCCATGCAGAGTGGCTTTATGTGGCCTTGTACATATGGCTATTCCCTGCGCGCCAGCAGAACGGCACAAACAGTGACGCACAGAGCTTGTAAATGAGCATCAAAATGTTTTGTAATCATGCTTACCTTGAGGCTTAAATCTCTTACCTTGAGGATCACCCATTGCATGATGCCCAGGAAATAAAGCACCGACATGACACAGCTGAAGAACACCACAATTGGCAGCGCCTGTACAAGAGAAACACAAATTGTGAACAATCCCTTCTCATTCTATTTTTAATGCTCTTTTGAGGACCATTGTTCCTACGAGCTTCAAAAAGTGCAGAGCTACATTTAACTGAATGCATTGGAATGTATTTTTATTTTCAAACACTAAGAACACAGGCAGTGTTAAAATGCTTTCGTGGACAAATGTACTCGCTCGGCCAATGAGAAATTGAGAATAATATATTTGGGCGTTTTCAGATCCAATAATCTGTAGTATGTGCCCTATATATTTTTTTTTATTCTTTTGAAATATTTTATGAATTCGTTTTAGATGCCTTTGCATTTTTAATGTGTTATTTGTGCTAGATGGGGGCTCATCATGGCCGTTTTTTTCTATGATAGTTCATTATTGGAATGCATTAAGCATTGTAATGTGTTGTTTTTTTTTATGACATATTGTGACTAACCCTAGGCGTAGGGGCCAGAGTGAGCAACGCGGAGTGCCAGAGGAAGAGGGCATCCCCGGGCTGCCCTCTTCCTCTTCTTTGCGTTCTTGGATGCGCATGCACGGACGTTCGCGCATGCGTGCATGCGTGGGCGACCGCGCATGAGCAGTTTTGACCAAGAGCATGATGAAGAGGGCAAACTGTGGATGCCGCAGCTCAGGTAAGACGCTTTTCTTTACTTAAACCGTTTTTTAAAAGTTTTTAGTTAGTGTTAATAGGGTGGGTGGGAGGCGGGTGGTTGCTGCTCCGCTGCGGAGTGTGCAGAGTTTTGCCTACTCTGCGTACTCCACGGAACGCTGAGTAGGCAAAACTCCGCACACTCCGTGGGCAGAGTGGAGCTCTCCGCCCACGGTTAATTTTGACCTGATTCACTGGATGGTCTCTTTAAGGTTTGGTGGAGTGGGTGATCAGTTTACTGTAATTCAGGAGAGCTCCTGCCACACCACACCTGCAGTTCTCTCGCTAAAGTTTGAGGTTACGGAACTGCTGATTATCTGGCGGTGAAAAATCTGCACTCTCTGCCAGTAGACAGTCCTTGGCAGTGGCCCACCTTCCTCAGGACTGCTACCTTGATTTCTTCAGTAGGTGCACTCTATTTAGGGCGGGGCATTCCGACTCAGATTTTTCTGACTGGGTCCTTCCTGGTATCACTTCAGTCAGGTGCCCCGGTACCCTCTCGGGAGATTAATGCGCTATACAAATCAAAATAATATAACATAACAACAGTGACACAGCTCAGCTGTGCCGCCAGTCACTGCCACTACTTCTGATTCCATATTCTGTCAACAGTTGCATGACGGAACCACGCATGACATTACCATGCATTCCTTAACAATGCAGTCATAACAATGCATTAGTGTTTACCACGCATATATTTACCACAAACATTTTTCCACGCATATACCTTTACGACGCATGCTTTCTGTGGTGCCACTTGACGAAACCTATACTTTACTCAGTTCAACTGCTGTGTTGAAAGTTTCGGGGTGATCCATTAAGCAGGGGCAGAAAAAAGAGGAGTCCCAAAAAGCGTTTTCCCCATGCATTTTCCCATAAGGATTTTGAACACGACTACATCCTGAACCGCTTAACGGAATTATACCAAATTTGCTAGAAGATGGTTCAGAAAGCATCCTTTTTGTGATTTGGTGTAAATTTATTCAGTAGCTTTATAGATAATCAAGGTTAAAAAGATATAGATATCTAAGGACGCGGATCCTGGCAGTGGACTCCTGGATATAATTGGCTGCCAACACTTCAACCAGGAAGTGTTTGCAACCATCTTGGGACTTGGCTTGAAGCCGAGCCCCACAAAAAAGTAAACAATACAGAAAAGGGGGCAGGGCACGATTACCCTGTACCCCCAGATGAGTTGGGGGTGTAACACAGCGACCCCACCGGATATTAAAAAGAGATTTTTTGTTTAAATTTTTCAGCAAATTCATGGGTGGATCCCGAAAATGAAGACATCAGTGATGTCATTAGTGATGTCACTGACCATGTCATGAGTGATGTAATTAATACGTGAGGTCATCAGAAGTGCATTGCTGGGGCATGAGTTATAGTTAGCTCAGCTAACTATAACTGTTGAATTTCACTGGTTATGTACGAGTAAAATTTGAGCCTAACTATAAAGTCACTGTGACCTTTGTTTTTTTCAGTGAATTTCTAAGGTTTAAAAAAATTCTATTTCCTAACAATAATCTCCCTGTAACCCATGATTTTTCTGTGAATTTCTTCTTTTTTAAACTTGTTCATAGAAGAATTTTTCAGTCAATATACAGACAAGCATTGGCAAAAACCATAAGGGAGACATAGCATACATAAATTGAATCACATGTCAGGGACATATCTGGACATATACAAGTATTTGGTCACATGGAATATCCTGAATCCGTACACACGACAGATGAGGTAAGAGCAATCACATTTGCCGTCCCCATTTACACTTAGATGAGAACGTTAGGGCTAGAACAAAACAGTAGGAAGCAATTATGGATGGGTAGGAAGAGCTGAGGTAGTATTTAATTTGCATATGGAGGAGTAGGTGTTGACATGTCTTAAGGCGCAATGTCGTCCACAGAAGGGTGTTCTAATAAATATGTCTGCAATGGGCAAATGTCTCGGGGGCGGGAAGAGCGTGGGAGGAGTTCTGCATACGTGTTGAGTTGGTTTTCGCCAAAGTATCAAATCCGATAGCCAGTCCTTTAAATTTGGGTGCCCACCCTCTGCCCCATCGACAGGCTATATGCCGCTTTGCAAGCACCAGGTAGAAGGAAACAAAGCGCTGATGTTTAGCAGGAAGTTGCTCAGTGTATCCTAAGAGAGCTAACAGTGGAGCTCTCGGGAGAGGTATAGAGGCCATGGGGTCAAGGGTCGTGAGGACATCATCCCAGTAAGCGTGTATATCAGGGCAATCCCAGGCAAGGTGCAGGAAGTCAGCATGTTCTACGTTAGATCTATCACATCTGTGTGCGTCTCTTAAGAGGAATCTATGAAGTGTAGCTGGGGTATAGTAGCTGCGATGTAGAAACCTATAGTGTATGATGTGAAGTCTACTATTGGCCGATATCTGCCCAGTCTGTCCACAGCAGTACAGCCACTGCGCATCTGTAATGTCATGGCCCAACTCAGCTGACCACTTGGCGCTCTGGGCATGCGGGATATTCAATGTCACTGTAAAGGCCATGGTAGAGTGTGGACACCAAGTGTGAAGCGGTGGGGGCAGACAGGACATTATGCAGTGCGGCGAATGTAGCGGGTTTGGAAGGGGTATGTGTCAAAGCACGCCTGTATACCGTGGCGGAGCCGAGCATACAGAAATGTCTCCATAGTGGATGGTGGGGGGTCAGGTCACAGCTGCTGGAGAGAACGGAACTTGACGTTACTATAGAGGACTCCCCAACATCGGAGGCTTCCTTTACGTGCTGTGTTTTTGAAGAGCCCCTCTTGTAGGAGTGTTAGCTCAGGGTGGTAGGTAAGCGGAAAGAGAGAGGAGTATAGACTAGGTGCCTGCATGTGTTTCAATATGCGGTACCAGGCCGACATTGTGCAATCCACAGAGAATGGGGCGCTGTTACGGGGTGTCTTGGGGGCCAAGATGACTCCGTCTAGGGGAAGGGGGTCTGCAAGCCAGTGTTTACGCAACACGAGCTGTGTATCGGGGCGGGTGAAAGCAGAATGGGCGTAATGGGCTTGTGCACAAAGGTAATGAAGCTCAAACTTTGGAATGTCAATCCCCCCGAGAGAGTATGGTCGCATCATCACATTTCACTGTATACGTGGTTGCTTTCCACCACATACAGGGCAAATCAATTCCGAACGGAGAGTGGCGAAGAAGTGTCGACCAGCGTCATATGGAATGCTTAAAAAAAGGTATAAACATTTTGGGAGGATTACCATTTTTATAAGGAAGATGCGCCCAGCCATGGTCAAGGGAAGGGCAATCCATCGGGTGATGCAGTCTGTGACATGCTCCATTGCACATCCGTGGTTGATGCGCATCAATTCGTCCCTGTCTGAAGTCACTTGGATCCCTTGATATTTAGCATCATCAGCACACCACTCGAGCGGGTAGTCGGTAGTAAATGAAGCAACTGAGTCGGTCAAGGGGAGTTTATGTGTATCCCGGATAGGCCTCCGAATCTGACAAACTCATGCAGCAGTGTTTTGAGATTATGTTGGGGATCTTTAATATAGAGGGTCACATCATCAGCCTATAGGGAGATGAGTATCGGGCGAAGAAAACAGCGGAGGTCCATGTGGTTGTAATGTTGCCTGACTCTCGCTGCAAGAGGCTCCATAATCAGAGCGAATAGGAGGGGGGAGAGTGGACACCCCTGCCGCGTACCATGGGAGAGGGGGATGGGAGGTGAGGTGTGCCCATTAATCAAAACTCTCGTAGTGGGAGAGGTATACAAAAGTCTTATCCATGTGAGAAATCCAATGGGGAGGCCCATACACTGTGAAACAGTAAAGAGGTAGTCCCACTCCACTGAATCAAAAGCCTTTCGAGGCATCAAGGAACACTGCTACCAATTTTAATTGTGACTCTACAGCTTGCATAATGGAAAAAAAGGTCCTGAGGTATTGGGATGTGGCTCTTCCCGGTATAAACTCGGCCTAGTCCGGGAGGACTTATTTTTCCATAAGAAGACTTAGCCAGTTGGCCAATAATTTAGCCAACATTTTTGCATTGGAGTTCATTAGTGAGAGAGGCCTATAGGACTCGCAGCGATCATCAGGTTTGCCAGGTTTTAATAAAGACATAATGAGTGCCAGGCAGAGTGAGCGTCTTATGAGCCTCAAGAAATACTTCCTTCAGCACTGGGATTAGCTGATCCATGTACATTTTGTAAAAGTCAATAGGTAGCCCATCCAAGTCAGGCGCCTTCCCGGATGTCATTTGCATAATGGCTTCCCGATACTCATAGTCCTCAAACGGGGACACCGGGAACTCGTGTTGAGAATCTCCCAACCAGCCCAGGGTTATGTCACAAAAAAAAGAAGAGAAGTCAGGAGGGGTTGAACGATGCAAGCTGTAAAGTTCCGCATAATATGTAGTGAATATATTGAGGATGTCTAATCTGTCTCTGTAGCGTGTGCCACTATCGTCAACCACGTCCAAGATGTGGTTTGAGAAACGGGGCATTTTTATAGTACTCACAAGTGCCCGACCAGGTCTCTCACCTTCGCCATAGCGACCTCTCGGTTCGCGGTGTCAGTGTACTCCGTTAAAAGTTCACGGAGGGCAGCGCGCTTATCTCCGGAGCTGGTCACCTACATGTCCGCCTCTAGCCGTTTAATTTCAAGTTCAAGGCGTTTCAAATCCATTCTAAGGTCGTGGAACACCCCAAAACTCTTTGACATACAGACGCCTCTAATTGTAACTTTAAAGGCTTCCCAGAGCAACCCAACATTGTCAATAGAGCCTTTGTTTCTGAGAAATAAATCTTCTATCTCTTCCCCCAAATTCAGTTTGGAACACAGTGTCTAGGAGAGTCTCTGGGATGGGCCGCCAGCAACGGGGAACAGCCACTGCACCAGGGGGTAGTAATTCGAGGTGCACTGGAGCGTGGTCAGAATAGGTACGTGCCATATGAGTGGCTAGTTTGATCCATGGGACAACACCCCGGGAGCACATCCAATATTCTAATCTTGACCAGGCAGAGTGCTAAGGCGTATAAAAAGCACCTTCCGTGATGGTGGGGTGTACATGCCACCAAGCATCGACAAGACCGTTCTCCACAAGCAACCCCGAGAGGACCTCACGTGCTTTTGAGCAGTGATGTGGGAGAGGGTTAGAGCAATCCATGGAAGGACAGAGGACCGTGTTGATGTCCCCACCCCATATAACATGTGTGGAACCTATCTTAAGCACATGCCTCCAGAGCTTCGTGAAGTAGTCTGGATCGTCTGTAATATGGCCATAACTACAGACATTTTCTGTTATGTTATGTTATGTTAGTTTTGTCTTTTATAGCGCACAGCTACCCCAGAGAGTGTCCCGGCGCTTTTATTGAAAACCAGTTGCAGAGTAACACAACACAATAAAGCAAAGTGGAACAGCAGAAATCAAAAAGAAAAAAACAAACTACTGGGCGAAAAGCCAAGTTTTGAGGCCCTTCCTAAAAGCCAGCAGATTAGAGGTACTGCGTAGTGCCAAAGGCAACGTGTTCCAAATCTGTGGCGCCAACAGCCTGAAAGAGCGACTCACAATGCGGGCCCTCTTTACTCGAGGTACCACCACAAAGAACAGTGATTCAGATCTCAGAGATCGGGTCGGCTGGTAGAAGGCAATCCTCCTTTGTAGATATTTAGCTCCCGAGGCATGGAGAGCCTTATGGGCCAAGGTCAAGGCCTTAAAAACTATCCGCTTCCGGATAGGCAGCCAATGGAGCGACTGCAAGAGGCCTGAAACTCTGGCACGTCTATAAAGGCCAAAAATGGTTCGCGAGGCCGAGTTCTGGACGACCTGCAGACGTTGCAAAAGATATTCCGGTAGGCCAAGATACAGGGCGTTGGAATAGTCCAATCTTGAGCTGATTAAGGCCTGCACCGTCATCTTCCTATGATCTTCTGAGAGCAGAGGAAGAAACTTACGGAGCATCCTCAGGAGGCCAAAACATGTTCCCGTAAGACCAAGGATCTGAGATCTTAACGTCAGGCCATTGTCCATCTTGATCCCCAGATTCTTAGCTAGCTGGGACGAGTGCGCTGGAGGAAACATGTTAACAGGCCACCATTCCTGCCAGTCTGGGTCGTATGGGCAGCCGAAGAAGAGTACCTCAGACTTGTCTGAGTTGCACTTGAGGCTGTTAAGCTGGAACCATTTAAAAACAGCCCCAAGGCACTCACGGATACTCTCTCCATCAAAATCTTCTCCTTTCCTGCAAGTAAAGAGGAGCTGGGTATCCTCGGCATAAGATACGATCTGGGCCCCATAAGACTCCGCCAATGCCGCCAGAGGGGTCATAAAGATGTTAAAAAGAGTTGGGCTCAACACATATCCCTGCGAAACTCCGACTCCCAAAGGCGGCATCACGGCGGAGCTGGGTGAGACCCAGACCGTTTGTCGACAGCCAGCCAGGATTGATGTAAACCAGCTAAGCACCGTCCCCCACAGACCGATCTCATGAAGTCTGGTGAGGAGACCCTCGTGGGGGACGGTGTCAAAGGCCGCCAACAAGTCCAGCATTACGAGCATAGCTTTGCCGCCCGAATCCAGTGCCTCTTTAATGGCCTCAGATACATCCAAAAGCGCCGTCTCGGTGCTTAAATTGGGGCGGAAGCCAGATTGAGTGGAGTGCAGCAGATTGTGAGATTCCCAAAAATTGGACAGCACAATATGAACATGCTTCTCCAAGATCTTAGCCAGCGCAGGGAGGAGAGAGATTGGCCTGTAGTTGACCAAGGCCTCTGGGTCTAAACCAGGCTTCTTAAGAAGGGGAATGACCATTGCCTGCTTCCAGGCCTGCGGGACCACCCCCCGACTCAAGGAGAGATTCATGAGTGGATTCGCCAACAGGTTTACAACGTCGGCCATTTTCGCCAGGAATTTGGCCGGGCATGGATCAAGAGGCGACCCAGATTTAAGATTGGCCATAAGTGCCAATGACGAAGGAACAGAAATAGGCGGAAAATCTGCCAAGACTGAACCCGAAAGGGCCCATGGACCTGACCCATCCTCAAGGCTCGGAGGTACTTCAACTACCCTCAAGGGAAAAGAATCCTAGATCGATTTGATCTTGGTGGTAAAGAAGTTGGCGAGAGCAGAAACCCACGAGTCAGAGGGAGCGGCCTGGGTCGAATTGGTTCGAGGGGCCGTGAATTCCCTGACGATCGTAAAAATCTCCTTGCAAGATTTAGAGGCAGCCTCTATCCTCCTAGCAAAATATCCTTTTTTTCTCCGAGAGGATGTCCCGATGGTAGGCCTTAACCGCTGTCTTATAGACAAGCCTGGCTGCTGGATCGTACTGAGAGCGCCAAGCCCTTTCAGCCACCTTGCACTGCAAGGTGGCTGTAAATTTCTGTTTAAAAATAATTATATTTCCTAACTATATCATCCCTGTAACCTTTCTTTTGTTAAGTGAATTTTTAAGGTTTTTTAATTCTACTTCCTAACTGAAACCTGTAACCTTTGAGAGTGAATGTATGAGTGAGTTCATGAGTGTCTCAGTAGGTGCGTCAGTGAGTGTGTGAGTTTCTCACTGGGTGTGTGAGTGTCTGAGTGGGCCTGGGAGTGGCTGAATAAGTGTCTTACAGGGTGTATAAGTGGGTATGTGAGTGTCTGAGTGGGTCATGAGTGGGTGTATGAGTCTCTGAGTGGGTGTTTGAGTGGGTGTATGAGTGTCTGAGTGAGAGTTTCAGTGGGTCTGTGAGTAGTTGTGAGAGTTTCTTGGTGGGTTTGAGAGTGTCTCCATGAGTGTGTGTCAGTCTGTGAGTGACTGCATGAGTGTGTGAGTGGGTCTGGGAGTGGGTGTGTGAGTCTCTAAGTGTCTGTTGGAGTGAGTGTGTGAGTGTCTCAGTAGGCGTGTGAGTGTCTGAGTGGGTCTGTCAGTGGGTGTCAGTGTCTGAGTGTGTTTGCAATAGCCTCCATTATTATGTGAGTCAGTCTGTGAGGGAGTGCATGAGTTTCTGAGTGGGCCTGTAAGTGGGTGCATGAGTCTTTAACTGAGAAACTGAGTTTGTTAGCTGGTCTTTGAGTTAGTGCCTGAGTCTCTAAGTGGGTCTGTGAGTGAGTGAATGAGTTTCTCAGTGAGTCTGTGAGTGAGTGCATGAGTCTGAGTGGGTCTGTGAGTGGGTGCGTGATTCTGAGTGGGTCTGTGAGGGGGTGCGTGAGACTTTGAGTGGGTCTATGAGTGGTTTCATGAGTGTCTAAGTGGCTCTATGAGTGGGAATGTCTTAGTGGGTCTGTGAGTGGGTGCATGAGTCTGTGAATGGATGTGTGAGTAGTGCTCTCAGTTTTTCCCTCTTCAGTTCTGTTTTGTCTTTTCAGCTTGATGTTCTACCCTCTGTTATGTCTTTTCTGATTGTTTTCTGAGCTCTGTTTTGCCTTTCCTGCTCGTTTTCTGCCCTTTGTTTTGCCTTTTCTGCTCTTTTTTCTGCCCTCTGTTTTGCCTTGTCTTCCAGTTGTTTTTCTTTTTCTCCATCTAAATGGGGAGTGTGGTCACTGTAATTTCAATGGGATAGGTGGACTGTGCAGCCCCCCTTTTTGGGCTGATTAGGGTACCTGGGATCCCATCCCCCGGGGCCCACCAAAATTTAATGGAGAAGGGGTGCCCTTCCCCAACCTGGTTTTGGCTCTGGAGATTCCATATCCCGGTCTTTATTCAGTGGGGAGGGGGACCACCGCAGCTCCTCTCCTCCCAGGGCCGATTTCAACTCCAGAAACCCCATTCACTGGGGCCCAACTTTAATATATTTATATATTTCATGGGTGAGGGGGCCATGTGGCCTCCCTCCCCAGGCCGATTTTGGTCCTGGGTACACCATCCCCTGGAGCCTGCCTTAATTCAATGGGGGACACCACAAAACCCTTCTCCCCAGGCCAATTTTGGCCAGTGGGATCCCATCTCACGGGGCCCAGCCATGTGTCTCTGGGTGCTCTGCTCCTAGCCATGGCATCCAGTGTGCACAAGGGGAACTGGAGGAATCCTCAAGGCCCCGTGGTCCCAGCCTGCTCCCTGCCTTCTGCGGGAGCCGACATTGCTGCTGCATGGAGGGAGCTGCTAAAAGGCAGCTACCTCCGTGCAGTGTCAATAGTTTCATCTCTTTACCTGCAGCCAGGGAAAGAGGTGAAACCTCTGCTTCCAGCTGGCAGGAGCATTTTGATAGCTCACACCCGCTGCAACTGGAGTGTTTGCTTATGCTTGGCGGGAGCTATGTGTGCGGTCCCCCACATTACTGTTAGATTAGCCCTGGGGGAGGTGGTGCTTCCTGGGGCATGGGGGTGCCTGGGCAGTCCCCCTATATTATTTATTGAGTTTAGCCCCTGGGAGATGGTGGTCCCCGGGGTCCATGTGTCACCCCTGCACCATCATTGTATTAGCCCTGGGGAGGTGGTGGTCCTCGAGCTTGAAAAAGTGTATGTAAAAGAAATTGCATTGCAGCTGTAACTGCTGATTCAGAACCTGGGTGCAAAGTAGTAGCTATAGCCAGAAAATCCCCATGCCTAGCCTAACACATCTGCGGCGGTCTGAAAGTAATGCAAAATGAGTTCTAAAAAGATCCCACTAATGCAGATCTCAAACAATATGTACATACCCATGTTTATGTTTTCTTAAAAAGAACCTTACCTGAGCATAGGTTATGTTTTTTCATGAATGAAACAGGAAAAAATAAATCTTAGAGCTAGGATAGATTAACCATTTCTGTTTACAGAGGTAAAATGTCACACTGTTACAAATGTTACGAGGAAGATGGACGAGGAGGTAATACATAAAGGCAATAATAGAAACTATTTGTGCGGTTACCAGGCAAATTGTTAATCATAGCAGATAGAAAGGCAATTCAATGTCATTAAAACTTATTCTAATTATAATTTGATTTATTAAAATGAAATTGCTGGGTAATTATTGTCTCACCTGAAAAGCAAAGACATCTTTGATCAAAGACTGTCCGAATACAAAACCTGAGCCTGTGGTGGTGTAATTCAAGAAAGTCTGAAAGAGAGAGATTGGAGCTCAGTCAGAAACTACTTATTTTAACTGCTTTAAATTCATGCTACTTGTTTAAGTCTAGCATTAGCCAAGACCTTTTGATTATACAAAAATTATAACAGTGCCTAATTTGTGAAAGAATGAGTGCTGGAATCCAAAGCTCTGCTCTGGTGTGCTATTCAGAATCAGTGCGAGGAATAACACGGCTGCACCGTGTTGAATTTACCTCAGCCCTCTTTAATTACCTGCCAGTCACTTGCGGTCAGTACCTGATGTGGGAAAAAAGGGCCGACCCCCAAAATTGAGTTCCAGTGGGCCCCACCTCTACCATCGGCTCAAATTAAACATTTATTTTATGTATTCTTTACTAAACATATAATATACTCACAAGGGTCTACGGTCATCCCTTTTTATCAATGGTCTGTTACTGTGTCATTCACATCTTTCTTATACCTGCTGTAGCATACATTATGGGACAGTGGGTCAGCCCACTGCAATCCTTGGCTTACACCACTGTGGGTGACAGCATTTTGTTCTTTCACCAGGAGCACATATGCACACAAGGTAGTTCCTTTCAACCATCAACACTGATTGAGACCAACACATATGTTTGTTTTTTTCAATTGTTTTTATACCAGCGGTGGCCCAACAGCTCCCCTGATAAAAATGTTATACAAAAATCATGACAAAACAAGCACTGACAAATTTAAATGGCTTGCAGCCAATGCCAGACATAGTGTCTTTTTCACTGCTTTTTTCTAACAGTTCCAAAACATTGTGGGGCCATAAAAGTAAATATCTGTTTTATGGTTTTTTTACTATGGCATATAACTCTCTTTGAAGCTATTGGTTTCAGTTCATTTTCAGTCTCGTTCATTTTCAGTATATATTAGATAGATAGATAGATAGTTAGATAGATAGATAGATAGATAGATAGATAGATAGATAGATAGATAGATAGATAGATAGATAGATAGATAGATAGATAGATAGATAGATAGATAGAGTTAGAAATGGGGGTCTCTAGTTGGAAATGGTTTGCACCTTTGTCCAAATAGGAACCCTTGCTTCTAGTCAGGGTAAGGGGGATACACTTCTAAAGTAACCCCTGTTCACCCCCTTGGTAGCTTGGCAAGAGCAGATAGGCTTATCTCAGAGGCAGTGTGTAAAGCATTTGTGAACACATACAGTAATACAGTGAAAACACTACAAATGGACACCACACCAGTTTAGAAAAATAAGTAATCTTTTTCTAAACCAAAAAAGACCAAAACAACAAAAATCCACAATACAGTTATCAAGATATCCTTAAAAATAGGTTATGTACTCAAATAAAATTTGTGGCAACAAATAACTAGACCTGGAGTTATTACGACATCGTCACAGATGAAAATCCCAAAGTACTGCACCGTCCGTGAAGTGCACAGAGTCAAGCAGACCCCCAAAGAACAGTACCTTGGAAACGATTAAAGCAAATTCGGTGCACAGCGTCAGGGAGGTGATGATTCGTGGGCACCGGGTGGTGTTGGTTTCTTACAACTCCAGGGGAGGTGAAGCCTCCATTCCTTACTGCGATGTAGGGGAGGTGAGACGTCAGTTCCTTACTGTATTGGGAAGGTGATGTCACAGTGGCGGCAGGCAGCGGTTCCCTATGACGGTGCGGTGTCGATGGATTCGGGAGTCACCCACATCGAGTATCGGCTCTGCTTTGATGAAGCACCCGGCGTCAATGAAGTCGGGGCTGCGGTGTGAGTAGCGATGGTGTGTTGTGGATGTCACAAGCAGTGCCCATGGCTTCAGTGCAGGTTATGGCGTCCCTTGCCAGCGTTGGTGTTGCAATTTCCTACTGTGGCAGCTGAAACAGCAGTAACAGATGCAGAAAGAAAGAAGAAATGAAGTGTTTGTGTCCCTGAGACTTCAGGACAGGAGGCAAGCTCAGTTTCAAGCCCTTGGAGATTTTCCTCAAGAAGGGGACACAGCAAACAGCAAAGTGCTTTCTTATTTCCTTGGCAGCAAGCAGCCACTGCAGGCCAACCCCAGACTGCAAACAGCAAAGGAGCAGTATTCCTCTTCAGCTTCTCCGGCTCTTCTTCTTGGCAAAGGTTCCTATTGAATCCCAGAAGTTCTCTAAAAGTCTGGGGTCTTGGCCCCAATATTTATGCTACAAAATCCTTTGTTCTCTGGTGGCAGAGAAGCCCTGTGATTGGTCATGACCAGCTCTGTCCTCTCTAGTGCAGCTTCCTGGCAGGAGGTGGAGACAGCATTGTGAAAGGCAGACCAGGCCCCTTCAGGTGAAAGGAAGTCTCCTCCCCTTACTCTAAGTGCAGGCAACGTCTATTCAGCCCAGCTCTGACTCACTTGGCTCTCTGGAGCCCCTGCTCCTCCGCAGCCCCTGTCATTCCAAAGCCAAACATGCAATACACAAACCTAGCAGAGGCAAACAGGATGGCTAAGTTAGTACATATCCACTTTCTAAAATTGGTATTTTCAAACACAGAATGTAAAAATCATCCTCACTTAGGGCCAGATGTAGGTAATCCTATTTTACCGATTCTAAAATACCGAATTTTACTGATTCGGTATTTCAGAATCGGTAAATGGGATGTAGCTAATTATTCGGTAAATTCTACCGAATTGGTAGGATTCGGTATTACCGATTCGGTATTTACCGAATCGGTAAATAACGATTCTGTTTTTACCAAATCAGTAATTCCCATTCATTCCTATGGGCCTGGAGGCCCATAGGAATGATTGGGAATTACTGATTCTGTATTTACTGAATCCGTAAAAACTGATTCGGTAAATACTGAATCAGTAATAGGGGAACCATGTTCAAGGGTGGCAGGTTGTCACATTGACACCCTGTTGCACCCCTGAATAGTGCATGGGTGCACATGTGGCAGACATACATGCCCTATGGGCATGTATGTCTACCACATGGCACAGTAATAAAAGCACAAAATTGCTTTTTATTGAGGTTTTCGATATTTACCACCAACCTTTATTTGTTGGTAAATACCGAATCCTTAACTGTTCAATGCACTCATTTGAGTGCTTCCTACATTTCAGATTTGGTAATTTACCGATTCGGTATTTTAAGGAATCTGTAATTTACCGATTCCTTAAATTACCGATTTACCGAATCTGAAATGTAGCCACCTACATCCGAAATGCCCAATACCAGTCAGTAACGGCTGAAATTCGGTAATTTCGGCCGTTACCGACCAGTATTGGGCCACCTACATCTGGCTCCAAAAGATGTGTTTTAACATTCTGAGTTCAGGCATACTAAACTTTATTTTCCTACCTTGTTCCCAGAGGTAGTTATGCTTATAAGATGTTATAAGTAACCTCCTCATTCTATCCTATGGGAACAGGTTGCCATGCAATAGTGAAAAACGATGTTGGCAGTAATTCACTATCAGGACATGCCACACACATCAGGGAATGTCCTACATTTTACATACATTTCAGCCTGCCCAAAGGGGTACCTTGGGCCTACCTTAGGGGTGACTAACATGTAAGAAAATGGAAGGTTAGGGCCTGGCAAATTGGTGCCCTTGCCAGGGTCGACATGGCAGTACCAGACTGCACACAGGCTCTGCAATGGCAGGCCTGAGTTACATTTACAGGTTGCTTAGGTGGGTGGCACAATCATTGCTGCAGCCCACTAGCAGCATTTGATTTACAAGCCCTGGGCACACACAGTGCACTGTACCAGGGGCTGACTAAAAATCAAAAATGGCAATCATGGAAACACCAATCAATAACAATAATTTACAAAGGGAGCACATGCACTTTGGCCCTGAACAGCAGTAGCAAAGTGCCCAAACCATCTAGACCAGCAAAACGGAGTCCAACACACAGCAAAAACACAGGAGGTCAAGGCATAAATACAGGGGAAACCCACATCAATTATGCCAGGTCTAACAGATAGATAGACATACATGTACAGACAGATAGACAGATATAGTTTATGTACCTCAACACTTATCAATAGAACAACTTAAATATATAGCTTCAAAGAAAGTTGTATGCCATAGTAAAAATAAAAAATAAATATTAAAAATACAAAAAGCAGCCATTTGCCTTTATTTTCCCAAATTATTTTGGAACTGCCAGAAAAAGCAGTGGCAAAGACAATATGCGGTGCGTTGGCTGCCAGTCGTTTGACTTCATCAGTGCTTGTTTATCATAGTTTTTGTAAATGATGAAACTATGCTCTCAGAGGAGGGGTAGTGCTAGGTAGGGATATATATATTTATCCCTACCATATAGTATATGAAACAAGAATGCTTCAGAGACCACTACAAGCGGAAATTGACCTTACTGAGATTGGGTTCGTTTTCGAACAAAGATCTCATCCCAAAATGTCTACAGACCTGGCCATCCCTGGACTGCCGCCTCTGTGGCAATGGAGCACTACTACATCTATTATGCATCTGTCCGGCACTACATAACCTAAGGACGTCACTTTTAAGGCCAATCCTACGAGAAACTCCGTCCTTGAAGAGTGGCCGTCATAAAATGCCACAGCGGTTCTTCAGTTCAACTGTCTTGTAACACCGTCAAATTTTTGTCCCTAGCAGCACAAGAACTAGAAAAGAAAGAGTTAGCACAAAACACTGGAAAGAATGGAACACCAAAATAAGAATCTGGCAGTAGGGTATGAAGTAGCCGGCCTAAGTCTTTTTCAGACCTGTTTCTGTACCCCCTTTCTTCCAAAGCCCCTTACTATGACAAGCCCTAGACACAAACATGATCTTATCAGTAAATGTTCCATGATATGAAACTATAGTGTCTTAAGAAACTGAACAGAAAATTATGCATAACAGTTTTGAACTTTGCTCCCTCTCTATTTTCCGTTGGCATTAACACTTTAATTTCAACAGAAAGCATGGACATGTTTACATTGCTGTTATGATAATCTGCTGCTCTTTGGTACCATCCCATACGAAGGTTATAAAAACTAAAAATGTTTTAATGTCATTTTTTTTATTTGTATCTGAATTATGACGTTTTCATCATGGTGGTATGTTCCACTCTTTTTATGATTTTTAACAGATCAAAAAAAGTATTTTAGTACTTGAATCCCTACTCCTACTCTGAGAGCATAGTGGGTGTACTCTCTGCCCTAGCCCCACATCACACAGATAAAGCTATGCCCACTCTTGCATCCTGCAATTAGTTACATGTGTGAAAAAAGGATGGAATTCCCCTCGCTCCACATCCTGTCATCTGCATCATGTGGTGAATATAGGAGCATAGGTCCCTTCCCTCTGAAGGGAGCACTTGTCTCCGATTCCTGTTACACATTGCAGTTTCGAATGAACAGCAGAAATCCCCTTAGTGATTTTTGTTATAACAATAATAACCAGAAGTGATTAGGAAATTCCTTGCCCTTTCATAAATCAGAAGCATACTGGTGTGCAGAAATTTTACACGTATCCTTACATACCCTGCCTGCGTATTAGGGTATGATTTTTTTTATTGCCGCCTTTGTGAAATGCAATGAAAAGGTTATGAGAGCAGGGGCGGCTCTAGGCTCATGGGGGCCCTGGGCAGGGAGCGTAGGTAGGTGGCCCCGGAAGAGGGGGTCAGGGCGGGGCGGAGCACGGAGGCCAGTGAAAAGGGGGGAGGGGGGGGGGGGGTCAGGGTGTTTGGAAGTGGAACAGATCCGGAGGCCGCCAAATCCCTGCCAGGGGCCACCACGCAAATATGTATCCATCCTCAGAGGATTATTATATAAGGATATATATTGACGTGGCAGCCCCTGGGGTTTGGTGGCCATGTGTAGGTGCACAGCTTGCACATGCCTAAGGCCGCCCCTGATGAGAGGTTATGCTTTCTCCACAATGCATGAAAATCATTATGATAAAGCATAGCCTCTCAAGTGCTGAGCTCCCCAATAATCTCAGGATAGAGTCCCTGATTGGTCAGAGCTGACTCTGTCAAGGGACACTGCAGAGACTTCACTGTTCAGACCCAGGATAGGATGACAAAGTGAACATTTAAATGTTCCGAGCCTCAACTTAATTGTTCTTCATGGAGAGACAACCATCCAATGTATTCTTCAACTGCAAGAAAGACCTCACACATTTGCAGGTAGACAAAATAGATTGCTATTCATGCTATAAGTACCAGATCCTCCCTTTGCTTGAGGTATGCTGAGAGCTAATCCCCTTAAACAGCTATGAAAAAACCAAAACTGAAGCAAAACATCAATCATATACACCTCAGAAGGGCTTTGTGGACAAGTATTGGCAGATTTCTATGAGTCTGCCCTCGGGATAGAAAACATCCCAAAGTTACTGCACCTTACCTGAATTTCATTACCAAGAAACTGGAAAGCTTGAAATCCAGGCTCTGTTCTGATGATAAAGAGCCCAAGAGCAAACTGCAGGCCAAGCCCCCAAAGCACTGCTCGCCAGGACACCTATGAAAGAAGGTATTGGCAATCACACAATCTGTTCGAGAGTCAAAGAATAACAGGAGAAGCAATGAATCATATGGGAAACCGGTCACATGGCATTTAATAGTTATAGTATAAAGAGAATAATGGCATCAAACCAACATTACACACCAGGATACGTACAAGAAAAAGGAAACATGATTAAAAAGCGTTATAAAATGAAGAGAGACATTACTTCGTTCTCAAAGATACACTGCCCATGAGTAAACCTTCAGGAATGAGGAGACAAGGCACAGAAGGGGTCCTAGGAAATAATAGAATAATGATATTCATCTGCGACTGACAGGTGGTGCCATGGAGCCCCAAAGGCTGTTATGAGATTTGTGGGCCACCAGAATGCCCTCAGTCTAGGGGACAGGTAGGTCCCACGGTGGGTGGGCCGGGATGGTGATGGCAGTTGGGCTTATCTAACTCCACTCTCCTGTAGAGATGGGTATTGCCCTATTCCATCACTTAGATGGGCGTAGTGTGTGTGCCCAGTCCACGCTGCCCTAGTGGGGAGCAGACTGGGCTCGTACTGGTGAAAGGACCTCTCTGTGAGGGGAGCACGAGGCACATGCTGGAAGAAATATTTAACAATCCCCCTGTCCAAGGCTTACTCCCTCTGGAATGCTCCTTTGCCTTTTATGAACTAAACTGAGCAATCACTGTAAGTTTGTCAGTGTAACCGGTGGTGTGCCATACAACTCAGTACATCATTAGAATTCACAATGCAATATTTCTAGACAGTGGAGTCATTATTACTCCTAATACCAGAGATGTGGGTCTTCTAAATACTGTCTTGCATTTCTGTAAAGCACACGTGTAAATAATTGGGTTATTGATTGAGGGGAGTGAAAATCCTGCTCAAGCAACAACCTCAAACCTTGTCAGGATGAATCACAAAAGTCACTAAATTAACCTGTGCTTAACCGTCTGGTAGCTTGGCGCAAAAACAGTTAGGCTTAACTTAGAGGTATTGAGTAAAGCATTTATTCAGTACAAAAACAGTATTAGAACATTGGAATGTGGAGCACTCCATTTAATACAATTGAGTGCTCCGTGCTTCTACGGACTGGTAAAAGCCAAGAGAGCAACATTCCATGTTGTGTTTGATCCCAGCTGTTGCTGTGAACAAAGGCATCTCAGAGCCTGAGGAGATTTAAGCCCCCTCGAGCTCCGAGAGGCCTCTGTTTTATTTGTTAGAACATTCTGCCCTCTAGTGGGCAACAGTTGCTTAATGCTCGACAAGAAATGCCAGTCCATCTATATATTCTAATTTATACCCCTCAAATCTACAAACGAATGTACCTTTTCATCACCCATCTGTGTTAGTACTATGAGGGTAAGCCATTCTAATTCTTCTGGTAGTTTAATAACGGTTTCTTCACATTGACTATCCAATTTTTTTCTTAGTGGTACCTTCAACACCAAAGGAACATTCTGCACTGCATTTTCCTTCAAAACAATACAATGACTACATTTCTTACAACAGCCTAACTTATTACTAAACAACTTAATTAAATCATGCTTCCATTTGTTCCATTCAACTTGAACTATCACCATTATTTGTTTAGGATGGTTAGAGTCTAATACAATTCATAACACACTTTGCACATTGATCTCTCCAACCCAGCAAGGTTTTTCCTTTCTCAGCTATATCCACCATTGCATCTGCTTTCCTCCCTTTGTAAGACAACGTTAGTAAAATATCCCTCCATGATAATATTCTGGTTCCACATCAGTCTCTTACAATTCCTTTTTCCCTACTGTGTCCCATGTGTCCCTGTCAATAAGTGTGTAAGTTGAACAAGAATCTGCCCACATTGGCACACTTACCTCACACACCTTCAACACTCATTTTGAAAGGGTTGGGGCAATAGGTTTCAGACACTTCATTAACTTAGTCTTCTTTAGTGCATTAACTTAATCATCTATAGTGCCACCCTCACGCAGTGCTAGCACCTCAGCATCTTCTTAGCTGCTGCCGGTATGCCCAGTAATTCATCACTGTCTGTAGTATGCAGACCCTTTCACAGAGTTCTTTCCCCTCTCACTTCACCCTTACGCACCCTAGATCAGCGGTTTCCAAATGTTTTAGAACTAAGAACCACTTTTTTAATACAACAAACTTATGTGACCCATCTAGCTTTAATAGACATGAGGCAGGGGGTTTTCCAAGTCACTAAATTTGCACAGACATACAGTTTTACTGATAAAACTATATTCCACACAAATGATAATGTGTGGAAATCCGGTTACAGTGAATATTTATTATTTGTTCATCCCGAAGGAAAGCGTCTTGATTTGTTCTGATCCTATTAAAATCTTTGTTTCTATCACACTACAGAATTACAAAGAATGTGCTTTATTCGTGCTTTCCTAACTTCTGAATGTGTATAGTTCATTTACAGGTATTTACATTTGGTAGTGTGTCACAAAAAAGACATTCTACAGTCATTCCTTTCGTACTTCATGTATCCCAACAAGCATGTAATTTTTTTTTTTGTAAACATTTTTTTTATTATTGTGCATAGTACAGGTGCATAACACGTCATGACAGTCTACCAAATCCTAACCATTACATCATCAAATACAACTCTTTGCCTATAGCATAGGAGAGAAAGGGTTAGACAGCTGTAGCAGTGCATGGAAGAAGAAAACAAGCTTTGGCATAGCCAAAAGGTCTCGCCTTTGGGATCTTCTGTGTTTAGCCAGAACTTTTGGCTATGTTGTAGAGCATTGTTATTTCTGTGCATTATGTTGAAAAGTAATCATAAAAAGTGTTAAGCTTTTTTGTTACCTTTATACAAATGAAGACAACATTATATACAACTGAAAAACTTGATGAAAAAAAAGATCTTTACATAACAAAATGTCTTTTAGTTTTTATGTACTTGCACTGCTGTTAACTTCTTCCTGCTTCTTATTGCTTGTTTGTTATAAAAATGTTTTGCTATGGGGGAGCGGAACATAAATAACGGAAGAGTGGAGTTTGGAAAACAGTAATTTAATTATAACCCGAGCAGCGGATGGAAACTAGGGGAGAATTAACAGATTCCAAAGGCAGACTGACGTGATGTTTACGTGGTGCGCTGATGCAAAATGGTGGTGGTGAATGATGTTTGGTGCTCAGGTGGTGACACTATATGGTGTGCATTGAAGGTACGTTGTGGATTGTGTAGTTGTGTAGTTGAATTATGTTGTTTGGTGTGTAATTATGCGGTGTGTATTGGAAATGTGTGGATTTGAATTGTGTGGCTTGGAACTGTAGTGTTGAGTGAAATTATGCTTAGGGAAATTGTGTCATGGTGTGGAGTGTATTTCTGTTGATTGGTGGTTTGTGGTTTAGAGTGCATTCATGTGACGTGTATGTATGTTGCATTGAGTACAGTGCAATTATGTTGCATGTAATTATGTGGTATTGAGTGGTATGTGGAGTGTATTTATGCTGCATTGAGTACAGTGTAATTATGTGGTGCGTAATTATGTGGCACTGAGTGGTATTTGGAGTGTATGTTGCATTGAGTGCAGTGTAATTAGGCAGCATATAATTATGTTGCACTGAGTGGTATTCTGTGTAGTGTATGTTGCAGTTAGTAGAGTGTAATTATGTGGTGTGTAATTATGTGGCACTGATTGGTATTTGGAGTGTATGTTGCATTGAGTGCATTGCAATTATGTTGCATATAATTATGTAGCACTGAGTGGTATTGTGTGGAGTATATGTTGCATTTAGTAGAGTTTAATTATGTGGTAACTAGACGAATATTTTCTCGCACTTTAAATTGGAACTGTCACACTCAAAGATTCTTCTGTCAGTCCCACATTATCTCCCCGGCAGAAGGTGTGTAATTATGTGGCACTGATTGGTATGTGGAGTGTATGTTACATAGAGTGCAGTGTAACTATGTAGCATATAATTATGTGGCACTGTGCGGTATTATGTGTAATGTATTTATGTTGCATTGAGTAGAGTGTAAGTATGTGGCATGTAATTATTTGGCACTGAGTGGTATTATGTGGAGTGTATTTATGTTGCATTGTTATGTTGCATTGAGTACAGTGTAATTATGTGGCGTGCAATTATGTGGCGCTAAGTGGTATTATGGGGAGTGCATGTTGTATTTAGTAGAGTGTCATTATGTGGTGTGTAATTATATGGCACTGAGTTGTTTATTTTGAGTGTATGTTGCATTGAGTGGAGTGAAATTATGTAGCATATAATTATGTGGCACTGAGTGTTATTATGTGGAGTGTATGTTGCATTCAGTAGAGTGTCATTATGTGCTGCGCTTTTATAAGCACAATTTACGTTACACAAGGATGCATTTTTTGGGTGAGTAGGCTTAGGCGATTAAGGAATTTATTTGCCAAGAAACACAGGATATTACGGCCACTCATAAACTCAAACCTGGTTGCCAAGTTCCAAAGTTAGCAGCACAAACAATTAAGCCACATACTTTCCAAACTCTTAAAAGCTGTTCTTTTTTTGTAAACTCACTAAAAAACATAAGCATTCCCACATAGCAACATAGTTCCAAAGTTTCATAAAATGGATGTTCTGGTAAATGAATACATTGATAGATTGATAGATGCCTATATAAAAGAGTGTGTCTGGGTTTAAAAGTATGGCTGGATAAATGCATGCTTCCAATAATAGACAGATGGATGGGTGGGAGGATGGATGGATGGGTAGATAAATGGATTGGAGATTGCATGTATATAAATGATGTTCGGGTGAATGCGTACATGGTCGGGTGGGTAGGGAGAATCAATTTAAAAGGAAGGATAGATGCCTGCAGGACCAGACAAATGCCTTGGATGATGGAACAGTTGAATGTTTGGATGTATGGATGATTGATGCATGGGTGGTTAGATAGTAAAGTGAGTGCATATGGTTGGATAGATGCTTCCTGTATTTGCTTATTATGTTTTTAAAAATAGGTTCTAATGCGCAACCTCACAACATCCCTTAATGTCTTTGCATGCAGATTAGTTGGCTAACAGGTGTGGGGCCTTAATGCACAGAATAACACATGCTAGAAGGTCACAGGCCCTTGAAGGCGGCCTCGCGTTCAAGCTGCAGGCTATGAAATGATGTTTTCTAACCATTGTTTTATCATTCTAATGTTGGTAAATAAGCACAATCTACCTATTGCAAAGCACTGCATCTAGTGATTTGTTCACCAGTGTGTATTTTTATGCAGAATAGTTTGGTCCGTGTCAGTTCACCAACCCAGGAGAGCTCTATAACTTTTTTCATCCATTTCCTGGGTTTATGTTTTTACACATTTAGGGGCAGATTTACAATTACTGGCGTATCCCTGCAAATTAGCAGGGATGCGTCAGTAATTGTGCGCCGCAGCTCCGCCACCCATGATGCGCCGCATTTACAATGCGGCGCACCAAGGGGCAAAAACGGCACAGATGCATCACGTATCTGTGCCGTAAAGGCGGCGCATTGCTGGACTTGCGTCGCAAGCGCGAAGCAGCTCCAGCAATGCTCTGGGGGACATATTCTTCCAATGCTGCGTCAAGCCTTACGCCTGCTTCAAGCAGGCACAGGGTTTTGACACAGCATCAGCCTAAAAGTGACTGAGTGAAATCTTGTAGATTTCACTCAGCCACTTTTAGGAGGCGTTCCTGCGCCGGAACGCCCCCTCCAGAGCCAGAACACCTCCTTATTGCGCAGGGCTTTACAACGTGACGCATCTCGGAGATGCATCACGTTGTAAATACCCCGCACCATGGCTCACCTTTTGCGCCGCCGCTGCATCACAAAAGTGACGCAACGTGGCGTAAAAGAGGCGCAAGGGGCTTGTAAATCTGCCCCTTAATATTGTGTATTTAAATAAAGAATTCTGAGTCTCTCTGCTCTTCGTATGCAAGACAACAGTTACCTTTTATGATGACACCATTATCCGCCAGATACAAAACACGGAATGCTGCTGACCCTTATGCACAGAAACAACACGTCTTCTCACATTTAGCTGTAATGGCCGTGCCCGGTCGCCTGCAGCACGTGCATGTGGCCTAAGGGAAAAGTCGCTCTTAATGTCAGGGGCCTGTATATTCAGTACATTGTCAAATCTCATATTTACAGTAACCCCACAATACTGTGGTGCTGCTTGACTTTCCTCTCAGCAGAATATAGCTAGCGATAATATTGATTTTCTTGTTTTTTTAATGATTCAATAGGCTAGTTGTTAATAAATATCA
This sequence comes from Lissotriton vulgaris, assembly GCF_964263255.1. Classification (NCBI taxonomy): domain Eukaryota; kingdom Metazoa; phylum Chordata; class Amphibia; order Caudata; family Salamandridae; genus Lissotriton; species Lissotriton vulgaris. Next base: position 1,611,552 of record NC_141688.1, read on the forward strand.
TTTTTCCACACTACTCTCAAATACTAGACTTGTTCATACATATGCAATATAAATCATTGCTGACTTATTCTAAGCATGAGCAAAATTTTCGCCTACATGAGAAATTGGCTCTTTTTTAAATGCAAAGCGGATTTTAGCATTTCATCACGCCGAATTACCAAAAAAAAGGGAGGGACCCGGCCCACTTAAACCTTTGAAAAGCAGAACCATAATAAGAATTGGCAAAGCTACCAAGTCTGGTGTTGGCTTCTAGCATTTTTCCTTTGTCAATACTTCATTTGTTTAGACGAGTTTTTTTGTAAAACTTTACTGTTGTGGATCTGCATGGCTACCACCAATAAGCATTGGCAAAGGCAGTAGGCTCGGGCTCGTTAAAGTGAATGTTTTGTGTGATTCGTGTTGATGCAGTGGGGAATATGGAAACAGGAAGCAGCTAGAACTAAGAAATTGAGTGAGAGTGGGAGTGGAGAGGGGAGGGCTAGGGTGGGCGGAGCAAGTGACAGTTTGTTCCTGGTCTGATTGCACATGTGCATTCATTACCCAAGCCCTAACAGAAAGAAATTGATAAGGATAATATTGATAAGGAACAATGTTGAGAGAAAATCTATTCTAACTGTGCTAATTGGTCAAATAATAGATTTTAATATAGCTCACTAGGTAAGGGACCCTACTGCAAGCATCTGTGTGCGTGTCCTGTACGCCTTACTATGTGAGTGAGGCTGGTAAGGATGCTCATGTAAGTAATGCAATGCTGGAGTGATGTGTGTGTAATCCGTGCTCACAGGTCTTGACAGAGTCTTCCCACTCCTTGCTCCAGTGTGGATGTCTCCTACTCCTTGCCCTCCCGCCCACGAACCAAGAGTAGTTTGTGGCACACCTGTGCCCCGCTCGGCTCCTGCTGTTCTCGGGTGTCCCCTGCATCCGCCCCGGGCATTCCAAGCCCCTTTCTCGCCTTACCTCTGGGCGCTGCGCCTTTTACGGCTCCCCTTCCGTCTATAAGTGACAAGAGCAACAGCAGACCAACTTCATGGCTACAGAGGAGCAGCACCTTCTGCCGGGGAGATAATGCGGGACTGACAGAAGAATCTTTGAGCGTGACAGTTCCAATTTAAAGTGCGAGAAAATATTCGTCTAGTTGCCTGATTCAACAAGCATTGGCCGCGCACGAGGTTGGGAGAGGGAGAAGCGGGAGTTGTGTGCGCGCTTGGCCATTGCTTACAAAAACAAGCATTGTGCGGAGACACGCAGGAGTGGGGGGTGCGGCCAAGAGCAGGCAGCGTTTCTCTTGTGAGAGCGTGTGACCAAATGGCGCTGCGCGTTCCCGCAGGGAAATTGCCAAAATGTGCACATATTGCATTGAAAGCAATGCAACACGTGACATTTTTGCCTGGAAAGCTGTAACAATCTCAAGAGGTCTCTTTCCTAAGCAGCGCATGCGCGCTGCATAGGCGAGACCTAAACAATGAAGGAGAGTGGTACACACTCTTAGGCATCTTCAAGTGCTGGATTCCACTTTTAGTATACAATCAAACTACAAATAAAAAAAGTACAGAATCATCAAACTATGTTTTCTTAAATATGGTATGGTGAACTATAGTTTATGAGTATTTTCTCCTACCTCGCGGCATTTCCAGGCGTCATGTTACCTAGAGGGGTGGTGGAGGAGAGAGTGGTTTAGAGCTTGTCTTGAAAGGTGTAAGGACCGTGCTGCGGGAAATTGGGTTGGGTCCTCAGAAGAGACAGGTTGAGTAGGAGAGTAGGAAGGGGTTTTGTGTGGTTTGTGATGGTGTGTTGAACCATTCATGTTCTGAGTTTGTTGAGAGGAACCTGTAACTGTTAATAATTAATTTTGGAGGGACTGCTTATATCCCTTGTCCTGAAAGATGGAGTGAGACGTATAGTTCACTGGTGGTATTGCAGTAATGTAAACTTGTGCACCAGATTTTAATGGTGGAGGGGTGTCTTTTTCCCCAGTGAAGGACAATATCCCACCTGGTGAGTAGGAGGGCCCTTGCCATGTACCAGCGGGTGCTGTCCAAAAGGTATTGACCATAACCCAGCAAGGCCACAAGGAGATCGGGTCTAGGTCTATCTCTACCATTTGGCCTGGCAGGAAAAGATCTACCAAAAGTGTGAAACATGCCAACAAGTCCAAGTCATATACATAACGTTTGCTTCCATGTCATGGCATTTAGGGCACTCAGGGGGATCTGGTGTGATCAAACCTGTGGAAATCTACTTGAGTGATATATGCGTGACGTAGAAACTTGAAATTAATATGTTTATGGCGGTGATTAGGGAGATGGAACATGTCAGTAACCAGCAGACAGTCCACATTTTTTCCATCAAGTGACAGCCTAAATCATGTTCCTAATGACAGCATATTTTTTATTGAGGGTGGGCAATAAAGCCAGGCATGTGTGAAACAGCTCGGGCACCAAACGAGTACCATCTATCAAGAGTGTGAGTGGCATGAACTCTACGGGAGCCAAAGGATAGGATGGGAGCGGCCCGAAGCACGCTGTTAAGGCGTTGCCGCCCAAAGTGGCCCATGTCTGGTGAAGTAGAATGGGAGAGTACATATCCATCGGGGAAAATATTGCCAAAGCTGCGGATGTTATAATGTGCCAGGATGTGTTTAACCAAGGCCTCACAGGTGATATGGAGCCATAGGTTAGCGGCTATCATCAAGGTGGGTGAGTATAATATTGGGGCCTTAAGCTGATGTTGGAGTCTGCACCAGACCCAGCATGTAGGGATTAGGGGTTGTATATGTTGTTGGGTTCCATGGGAAGACCCTTCGGCAGGATGGAGGCTAGTGGTACCGGTGCGGCTTGGTCAATTTCTGGTTTAGTATGTGTGAGCCTAGCTTACCTCTGGAACCAGTGATACGTGTGATGGCACTGTGTGGCTAGATAGCACAGGTGGAGGTGCGGCACCCCATCCCTCCTCTCTCATATTGAAGGCTAGTGCATCCAAGTTAACGTGGGCATGTTTACCGGCCCAAATGAGTTTCAATAAAAACCCTAATAATGTGGAAAAAAAATAATTGGCTACGGGAATCAGGATGTTTTGAAATAAATATAAAATACAGGAAAGGACCACCATTTTAACAATTGCAATATGTCCCATTATGGATAGCGTTAGGCGTATTCAGCGTTCCTTAGTTCAATCAAATGACCTGTTCTTTATCACAATGTAAATCAACGCCCAGATACTTAACAGAGCCGTCACACCAGGTTAGTAGGTAGTAACATTGAAAATGGGCAGTGGTGTTGGTCAGAGGAAAAGATTGTTTTATTAGCCTAGAGTGTCCCTGAAAACACACCACTTCACGAAGGACGGGTGTCAGGTTTTCTTTCGGTGATAGATAAGTAGCAGTATATCAACTGCATAATGGTCCCAGACGGAACTGTAGGTCACAGTGCATGCGGTCCTGTTTCAAGTGTCGGACCAGTGGATCCATTGCTATGATAAAGATATAGAAGAGATAGGCGTTTCCGGCTCAGCCTTGCAGTGGATCAGGTCCTTTTTGGAAGACCGGACACAGTGGGTCTGGCTTCCTCCCTGTTGATCGGAGCCGATGCAGGTAACTACAGGGGTGCTGCAGGGGTCATCTCTTAGCCCCCTACTTGTTAACATCTATGTGACTCCGCTGGTCTATCTGGCGGAAACTCGTGGGGCCAAAGTGATGGCCTACGCGGATGACACCCAGCTCTTGTTCTTATTGGGCAGGGAGGATGACTCGGCAGTGGCGGCCCAGCATTGTTTGTCTTCGGTTTTCCAGTGGTTGGCTATTGCTCAACTGAAATGCAAAGAAGGGAAAGCTGGAGGGCACATGCTTTGGCACCATAAAAATCCTGAGGAAGTTTCTTCTCTTTTTGCCAGAGAGAAAGTGGTCCGGGCTCTTATTCTGTCCCGTTTGGACTATGCCAATGCCCTACTGGTAGGCAACCCGGGCTACCTTATTAAGAAATTGCAGGTTGTTCAAATGTCAGTGGCCAGATTTCTCTTTGGAATGAGGTCTAGGCATAGTGTACGTCTTCATTTGCATTCCTTGCACTGGCTTCCAGTCGACTCGATGGTGAAATTTAAGATGTTGACTATCGCTCATAGGGCTCTTCATGGCCTTGGTCCCATCTATCTGCACAGGAGGTTTGCTTTCTACACACCAGGAAGACAGCTGCGCTCGTCCGCTCAGCGGCTGCTATAGGCCCCCAGGTTCAACCGTCAAAGACTGGGTGGTGTTTAGTTTGTGCGGAAAGCCAGTCTGGCCTGGAAAACATTCCCCTGGGTGCCAGGTGCATCCAGGACCCCCTGCTTTATATGAAAAAATTGAAAACGTTGCTTTTCTAGTGGCTGTTTTGTGCTCTTTCCGGTCCTTTCCTTTTGTAAGCGCTGGGATACTTTCGAGTAGGTGTGCGCTTTATACATTTAATATAACATAACATAAACAATAAGGGGGAAAAGGGAAGCCCTGCTGTGTACCCAAGTAACCGGATTGGTTGAGTTAAAGAGGAGTTAACTCTGAGGCGCGCCATTGATGCTCAGTACAGGAGACCTATCAAGGAGGATAATCTGTGGGGGATACCTTGTTTGTTCAATGTGGCATGTAGGAACAACCATTCTAATGAATTGAAAGCCTTCCCTGCATCAAGAAGGGCTGCTCCAACCGGAAATCATGTTTAGGACTGCTTAGACTGCGTAAATTTAAGGAGGTGGAGCGATGTGTAACAAACCCTGACTGTACAGGAAATATTATTTGATCCATTAGTAGCATGACATGATTAGAAAGCACCTTGGCTGGTATTTTATTACTTACCTTACCCAGTTTCAGGAGCATTCGAGAGCAGAGGACGGCCCGGGACCAGGGTTCGATTCCCGGCGCGGCAGGTTTCTGGACCAGGGTCAGCGGACTCGATAATTCTCTTGCCTCGGTGCCCACTCTGATCAGCGATCACACTCGGCAACTCTGGGCATTAGCTTGCCTCATCTTCACTAACGGCCCCACCAGACCGCCGGGGATGCCTGGTCTCACCCTGGAGATTCCCATTAAGGGACCATCTCTCAGGGAAGCCAGGAAGGGTTTCGCAGCGGTCGAAGCGCCTTGGGACCCTCCGGGTAAGTAGTGCGCTATATAAATGCCTATACATACATACATACATGTTATGACCACTTCCTGAAATGTTGGGGGAAGTTGCCAGTAGCGGCAATGCAAGGGTATGTTTAAAACATTTATAGGATTCTCCGGTGACACCGTCGAGGCCGGGGGCCTTGGATCGATCCATTGAGTCAATAGTCTGAATGATCTCATCATAGATGATGGGCCTGCAGAGGAAATGTTGTTGTACTGTTTTAAGCCACACCATGACCAACACATGGAAGTATGCAGTTTGGGCTGATATGTCACCGGACTGTCTAGTGGTGCAAAGTTACGTATAGAACCGGAGAAGGGTGTTTAGTACTTCTTCAATGGAAGTTACCCATGATCATGAGCCTAATTGCAATTCTGCTATATAGGGAGTTCTCCTTAGGGGCGAAGTAGTCTGTCTAATGTGTGCCCTGGGCATTCCCCTCCCCCTTATTTAGGAGCTCTGGCAAACTTCCTGAGGAACAATACCTCGCTGCCTGCCGGTCACAGTACTCTGAGGAATGCTGTGTGCCGAAGTGAGCTTGCTGTTTCCGGATCTTAAGGGCTATCCGAGTCTAGCTCAGTTAGAGCCTCCTCAATGTGTGCTAGCTCCCTGTGGAGCTCTCCCAGTACTCCATATTGCTCAGAAATGCATATACCTCTAATGTAGGCTTTAAATGCCTCTCACAGTGGTCTGTTTGGCTACGGAGCCCTCGTTGAGACTGAACTAATCTAGCACCGAATCTTACAAGGTGGAGCAGGATAGTGTGTCCGGTAGTGCTATCGTGGGGAACAGCTAAAGTAATTTGCGAATACCCCAGATTGAGAAATGGAAGGTGGTGCGCACCGGGGCCTAGTCAGAGAGGGTGCATGCCAAGTGGTGGACAGATTCCACCCAGGGGCCCAGTAATACAGAAACTAGTCAATAGTCAATGCAGTTCTAGGTATTGTGAGGAGTGGAATAGTAAATGAATGCTAAGGGGGCGGGAAACCCTACAGGCACCAGGCGCCCCACAGTGCAAACCTGTCACAAATATCATGTAGGATGTGGAGTGAACGTGGTTTGCCAGCAGGGGAGATAGCTGTTGTATCATGGGACATGTCCATGAGTAGATTAAGGTCTCACCCTACAATGAGTGGTTAAGGCAAATTGTGTTTGGAGCGTCAGAAAGAATTCAGGGGGGTCTGCATTTGGTGCATAGATATTAGCCAGTAACACTAAGTGGCCTGCAAGCGTACCAGTCACCAAGGAATAACATCCATGTTCGCAGAGGACAGTTGTCACTGGGTGGTATGGTATACTTTTGTGAATCAAAACGCAGACCCCTTTGGACTATGTACTCTAACATGAGAAGAACAATAGGATCTCCAGTGGAAGGCCAAGTTGCGAGGTCTACCGGGTTAGAGGTGGGTCTCCTGTAGAAAATGTGGGTGCCATGCTGTGTAAGATACTGCAAGACTTGCTTATACTTATGGGGGTTTTAAGGCCCCTAATGTTCCACGAAAGCAATGTGCTTGCTATATTTGTGTGCTAAGGTAAAATCAGTTAATGTAGAAATTGCAATAGGACCGTGCATACATAAAACATAGGTGACAATTAGTATGCGTGGGAAAACACAAACATTAAATGTAAATATCATCTGAAATCCCCCAACCACCACCCACACCAGGCAATGTTGAGCCCAGTGTATCCCCAAACAGCCCAAAAAGTACAAGAAAGAAAAACAATGAACATTGCTGTGTGTACCACTGGGGGGGGGGGGGGGGTGGCAATGCCATGGTGGTTGCTTGGGTTTGAGATAAAAAATGTAACAGGTCGCAAAATGGATTCGTTATGGAGATAAGCAATTGAATTGAATTGTAGTGCTGCGCAGGGGGGTCAAGCTTGTCATAGTCAGTTAGAATGTAAAAGCATGTCAATGTAGTTGCAGTAGTGCCCATGTCATCCTGAGGTGAAGAGGTCCACACTGGCATTGGACTGGGTGTCTGGCGGATATGTTTCCGGATTGGAGCATCTCAACTGCGTGCGATCTCTAGAGTACTCTCTGCAAAAGTCTTGTGTAGTCGTCGATGTATCAAAGAATCAGGGCCTCCTATCCACATCCACCCTGAGATGCGCAAGATACAGTGTGCTGTCTCGGAGGCCCAGCTTTCCAAAAGAGTTATTTACATCATTGACTTTGCGACGGGCGTCCTGCACAACTAGGTTGTAGTCAGGAAAAAATGAAATTTCAGCACCTTGCCAGTGTAAAGGGCCGTTTCTGTGTGCCAGCCTGATGGCCACATCACTTTTTCAAAAATTGAGCAGTCTGGCAATTATTCGTCTGAAAGGAGCGCCATGTTTGGGACATTGCCCCAGGGAACGATTGCCTGTTCTATCACAAAAGTAGATGTAAAGTGTTGTCTGCTCATTAGGTTCTTCAGTAGTCTTTTCACAGGGAGATCCATTTGCCCAGTTTCGGTGCTTTCCGCAACACCCAGGATGCATAGGTTACTGCAGCGCCCCCTGGCTTCCAGGTCTTTGTTCTTTATGGCCACAGCTTTTAGCAGCTTCTGTAGTTTCTCTGGGCCTTTAGCAGTTTGAGGTGCCCCGTCCTCAAGGCCAGAAACTCTCTCCTTTGCAGCATCCAACCGATTGGTGGGTCTGTCAAGTAGTTTGCTCCGGTGTCAAGGCGACCAGCAAGGGCAACAAATCGGCCATCATCTCAGCTCCACCATGATGCTGTCTGTTCCGGGCAGATGTTCAGTGTCCAAGCCTCCTGCAAGGCCCTGTTCTGTCATGGGTGTGGGTTCCTAGATATCATATTGCATGGGCTTGTCAAAAGTGAGCTTCTGCTGTTTAGGATCACCTCGAACCATAACTGGTGCAGGATGGTGGGGACTAGTATGGCAGTGTGAGGGGGTTTGAGTGGACACGCCAGCACGTCAAGTCTGAGTTGTGAAACAGTAGTGCAGTCACCCTGGCAGGCATGCAGAGGGAGACTAGTCCACAACTCACCTCGGGACTTAGATGAGTGGGGGAAGCGAGACAAAGAGAGCTGGCCATGCAGTGGTCACACAGCACTGGTGCAACCTCCGAACATCCTACACCAGGGCGAAGGGGGTGACCAAGGAGGAAGCGACTGATCCTCAGCCACCTGGGGCTTGCAGCAATGTTGAGACTGAAGGGGCTCTCCCACAGTACCTCAGGAGGGAGAAGAAGCATCCAGGGTGATGATCATGGGCCTCTATGGGGGGCCGAGCCACCCACTGTGATGATCTGGGGGTGGGAGAAGGCCGCACCACATCGCAGGCAATATGGGGGCAGAATAATTATCAGCAACAGGCCCACATGCAGGTGGCTCCCACGGGGGCGGCGGCAAGATGGTGGCAGGCCTCCAAGGACCCCCCCTCAGCAGTAATGTGAACCAGGGACTGTACTTCAATGGGTGGTCCTCTAGCACCGCGTTCTTCAGTATGGGTGTGGGAATGTGGCCCACTAGACAGCACCAGAGGAAAGCGCATTGATGGTCTATGGCCCCAATTGGTAGCAGCTGAACTCTGTGTGACAATTTTGGGGGTGAGGGTCAGTGCAGCACCCAACACTGCAAGGTCTCAGACGCCAGAGAAATTATGGAGTCCCTGGCAATGGTGGCCTGCCCGCAATCCGGAGAGTCCACCAATTGGGCATGGCGATATTTAGACAAGTAGCAGCACGGCACCCTTGGTGGATTTGGGACATGGAAGTGAGCCACAGGTAGATAGGCAGGTGCACCACACGGATATGGGGGGACAGAGGGAAGAAGCGGCAACCTCGAACTTCAGGATCGCCTGTGGTCCCTGTCACCACAGGGCCTCTGAAGTTAGGCCAGGTAGCCCATCAACTCACCACGTCTGGTTGTCTTGAGCCTTCCTCTCCACTCCACCTGTGACATGCACAGCATAAGAGTGTCACAATGCTCACAGCTAAAGGTGGATCATGCTGGCAACAGGTACAGGCCCATTACTGTGTTTTCCCCCAGTTGAGCCAATGGAGCTTCAGTATCACGTGGCCAACTTGGTAGGTGGTCAGGCCACCCCCCAAAGATGATCATATAATTCACTTTACTTTTTATTTTTCTGACTGCAAAGTCAGAGGAGTTTGTAAACACCAGTCCCCTTGTTAAAAAATTAAGCAGCAGAAGATATAGCCTGACCTCTGTCTTTAAAGCGCAGCAAATGTGACAAGATAAATACAGAATTTAAAGTCATCTTTATTTATTGCTTAGACTTTGAGCAAGCCACCAAAAATCAGATTAGTTCACGATCCACACTTTGAGAAGCACTACCCTAGAGAAATGTCGAATTTAATTGCATTTGTAAAATCTTATTTTAGCAGCAGGACATGCCCGAAGTCACTACCTGTTTGACTCTACCACATCTATGACAAGGTGGAATTCTTCAAACCGGCCACACCTTTACCTTTGTTGCCTTCTTTTGTTTTGCTACTCAATGGCCTATGTACTTCATCAACTTCCCAAACTCTAGGTTTCAGAACAACTTTTCATACTTCTTCTCTGGCTTAATTCTTTAACATAACAGAACGAATTCTCTATTCATTTGGCCATGCTAATAGACTTGTGCAAGGAAGGCTAATTTAGACCTAGCAATTTCTCTTAGATTCTCAGATTAATCAGTAGCGGCTGCTACTAGACTCGGATGGTGAGGCGGGCCAAGGGTAGGGACGTGAACGTGATAACCGCTGCCTCTCCTCCATCCTCTTCTTCCTGACTCCAGTTCTAACAGGATACAGGAACCAGCAGGAAGTATTAGGCTCCTGATAGTCAATCACAATGCTGCAATGCAGCGTTATGATTGATCTGAGCGACGTGAATCAGCGCTCAGCCAGGGAATGGGGACCTGGGCATGTTCTCTATGCAGGCTGTAATACAGCCTGCATGGAGAAGGGGGAAAGTGTGCATGACTGATTTGGGTGGCCCGAGAGGACCGGCCAAACATTTACTGCGCACTTAGGAGTTGGCAAACCACTCATCCGCTGCTCCTCTGTCCTCGAAGCAGCCCCGCCCCACTCAGAAAGCTGCCACAGCAGAAGGAATCTTAAAATGATATAATTTTATGTTTCCTGCTGGAGAGCAGTGGGGAGACGCTACTCTGCCTTAGTGGAGGAGCCGCCACTGAGAATAATATTTTATTAATTAATTTATCCCTTACGATCTGTTCATATGGATCTTTGTACTTACAACTAGCCACTAATATGCGTAACACTGCAACAAACTGGTCGATTGATTCTGCAGGCAATTGTTTTCTGAAAAAAAAGTATGGCGTTCCACCAGAATTATTGTTTTCCTGCCAAATTCTCCTTTGATTCTTTAATGCCCAGTTCGTACTCATTATCCAACCCCTCTTTTATGTCCAAAGCATTATTATGACCTACACGATTTCCATCAGTTATAGGTGATGATTTAAAAAACTTTTTACCTTCTACAGCTAAACAATGCTTCAGCATGGCAAATTTCCTCTTAGCCACAAACACATCACTACCCAGTCCACGAGTCTATTAGAACCTTAGTCCTGTTTCTATTTCCACACTTTAATAACATTCAGGGAAGAGTTTTCCAAGGGGATTTCAGGTTTTGTTTTGCATGTTTGAAATGTAGCAGCACGATTCAAAAGCCAGCATTCACTGCTATTCATGACTTAGGAACCTTCATATTATTATGTGAAGTTGGGAGCCAGCCCACGAAGGTTGATAATTCTTCTGTAGCCACCGGACATGTGCGCTGAGCAGAAAAGAGAAATGCAACTCTGCGTCTGCGTTACTCCTCTGGCATCTTCTACCCTATGTGAAGGTAAGGTAGGCTGGTGATTGCCCTGTAATTCTCCAAGTACAGTGCGTCACACTAGGACTCCTGTCGGTGTGTGTTTGAGGTTGAGATGGTGAGATAATGAGCATGCAACTCTCTACTACCTCCTATGAGAGTGTCTGGCCCAGGGGTGCAAGTCCCCAGTACTGCAAGTAAGTAATTTTTTCATTGTCTGGTTAATTAAAACCTGTACAAATCCATAAAAGAGAATTGTAATAGCATGGTTCTCAATTTAAACAGATTAAAAATAACATTTCATAAACTCCCATTCCTGGTATTAGCTGCGATGAAACATTTATCAAAAAAAGATTATTCAAACCTTTGGTAAAATTCATAAAAACGTACATTATACTGGCTAGTGTTCATGGTTGTCGTATAATGCATTACAGTAGTAAAGAGTTACGACCTTTGATTTTAAAAACGAATTACCAGATGATTCCCTTATGAGGGTCTGCCCTTACAAGAGGACTTTTTGCTGCAGTGATAAAGCGTGCCGGTCAAGGGCGACAGAGTTTCTTCCCTGCCGCTTCCATAAATTGCACAAAACGGCATGCTAACTGAACGTCTCCTCCCCGAGGCATGCCACCACTGCTTGTCTGCAGGTTCCTATTGTCTTACTTAAAAAAGAAGGCTTCAGTGGCTGACGTCTTTAAAATTGTTCTCTGCAAATACACAGAAGATGCAATAGGCTTTCATTGGCTTTGTCACATAAACGACAAGTTGTCTGGCCGGGTAGTCATTTCCAGGGGGAAGATGAGGCAGTACTGGTAGAATGCCCATTCGAAAGTGGAGGTATTTTTCTTTCTTCCTCCTTTTGAAACCAACCCCTATGTAAGGCTGCGGAAAGGGCTTAACCTAACTTTGCACTATAAACCATCCATGAAATCTTGTTGTGAGTGCTGCCTTATTTTCTACTAGGGAAAGGTTTTCACTGTCTTATTTACAACTTTTTTGAAGCAGTGATTAGACCCTGGGCCGCCCAAAGTTCATCCAAGCCTAGACACTCTTTTGATGCTGTCAGATAGCTCTTAGCTGCACAGTCTCTATTTTGTTGTATTTCATTCCATAGGTAGGAGTTCAAAGATCCTTGTTTGGCATTTTTAATCCTGTACCAGCTCTTGGCGTAAGCTCCTTTGCAGGCTATTTCTTGGGGCTGTATGCCGAATTCCGCCAGTACTGGGCTTGATTATCCAGCCTGCCGTGTAGCTAACTGCCTGGGACGGGGCCCAGCAGACTATGGGAGGGCCCCATGTTTTGCCTGAGTATTAAGCTCTAACAAAGTCCTGGGTCAAAACCCCATCTAGCCCACAGGGTGCAAATCAGAAGCTCTAAGCGGGTCCTGGATCAGAGCTCCAGCTGGCCGCGGGGTGCAAGGCCCGAGGCCTGGACTCTATTCAGAAGCCTGCCAAGTCACAAAGTGCCTAGGACTGGGTACCACAGACACTGTATAAGGTTTCCTGCAGTGCTAAAATAAGAAGCTCTGAGCAGGTCCATCTTTCCTAGCTGGGTGAAGGTGGCGCCAGACCAGGAATGAGTCTAGGGCTCCTCTGGGCAGGGCAGTTCCAGTAATCACCGGTGAGAGGTGGTTTAAGCCATGGCTTGTGCCTGGGAGCCCAGTTCCCCATGCAAGGGTTTCAGGTACTGGAGAGAGAGACCTAGACTGCCCAGGCAGGGTTGCACACCAACGGCAAGGATTTACCAAGTTTCAGACATCCACCAGTAAGCTTGCCAGCTTCGAAATCCCAATTGGGCTAAAAGGTCATCTGTGAAACTTCATTTGGAAGGCTGATTCAACCAATGGACTAGTATGTCCAATGGCTAGATTAGCCTTCCAAATGAAATGCAACTCGGGAACATTTTAGCCACAATGTGATTAAGAATAAGCTCATGAACAACGTCACCTTCCTAGCAGGCCTAACTTAAATTTTGCACAGAGCTACTATACATTTGACACTTCTCACTCGCACACAACTCAACTGCCTGATGAAGTTTATAATTAGGTTTTGGTGAAATTCTTGTAAATTCCTTTGCGAAAATTACCCAAAATTTCTGAAAAGTGCGTGTATTTATGTGAAAAGCCAATTCAGCATTTTCCAACATTTTTAGGATGAAATGATTCCTCACATTCATTTTGGGGTTAAAAACGAATTTTGCACAAAACAATATGTGCAAAATCGCACATGGTGTGATCAACAGCTGCTCACGTTTGGGTTGTTCAGGATGTTGAAGTGGTCCTGTTATAGGAATTTTACCTGAGTGATATCTCAGCTGAGCAACCTGGCATACTCTTAGACATTTTCCGTAATAAAGGTCTAAAAATAATGTGAGATTATGACAGTGTAAACAAACGTTAGTTCTCAGGTTGTTTTTGAAATGGTTAAAGTTATCTCAATGCACTCCATTTGTAAACAGTCCCCATTTGAACGAGATTGACAGAAACAAATGTGTACGACGCACTAATATTTATGAGAGTATTACACGCTTTATTTCATACCGCGACACTATTAATGTGCCATGCTAAATAATTCTCACTACTCTGTACCAGAATCACATGCAATGATGACTTGCACACATATGTGTACCCTACTATACCTCTCTTGAGGCTATGTATGTTTGAATGCCAGAAGGAGGTTAGGATAAGGGGAGAGAAGCATATGTGGCATCACCTGCACATGAAATGTAATAATTGGTATAACAAGAAACCCTACAGATTGTAATAAATGTGCATGCATTCAATATGTCTATTGCACTGTGATGTGGTGTAGTTTTAGGTCGTTATATTTGTAAGACTGCTCCCTAAGCAAAGCTCTAATCCCAGTGTGAGTCACCCGAATCCCCAATAATCAAATGACATGCTAGAGGTGACTACTGAACAATGTAGTTGTTGTGTCGAACTTGGAAAGGTAGTATATACGAGTGTAACAGCCAGCCCAGCCCCAGGCAATGCAGACAACTTGCATGTTGATGGAGTGTCACCAGTGTCTATTGTGGATGTGATGTTCTCTGTGGGAGATGGCTGAAGCTCCAGATACAATTTATAGCACATAATATCTGAGGAAAGTTGAATTCCCTTACCACGCATTGCTTTTCTGCCAATGATTGTGTCACGGTGAATGAAACACTGGTGCACTTGGCTAGTGGTGCATCTGAGTACCTGTTGCAAGCAGCATTATTAGTTTGCCTGTGAAATGTCCACTGTGTCCCCACTGAACTTCTTTATTGATCCAGCTGCCGGTACATGGAGCTCTACATGAATTGGAGTATCTGTCTTTTTAACACTCAGCTAGTATTTTGAGATATGCAGGGATGGTCTGTGAATGGGCTGTGGGTGACTTGAGCACCTGCTACCAGTTTGTAACAATGTCAAGTAATCATTCCTCAAAATGAGGGGCAAGGCGATAAGGATTTTAAGTGACATGGAGGAAAAACAATCTGAAGGTCTGTCTCTTGATTCTTCATGTCTAAGTGCAGTATGTGTGTAATTGGTTAATGTTGTAAACACTTTCACCTGTTGATGGGTGTGATGCAGTCCTGACTGTTAACCCCCCCCCCCCCCCACACATTGCAATTTCGTGAATTATGTATGCATTAATGGGGAAGAAGATGCTGTGCTTTTTTATGGTGCAAAGTCTCTAAAAATAGACATAAAAACATTTATAGATTTTCAAACATATCTCAAACTAATGTATTTCTACTTACTGCTCGATGGTGCTTGGAACAAATGAAGAGGAAGACGACGAAGACACAAACGCCTCCAAAAGATATCAGCTGCTCCGGCCTTTTCGATGTGTCCAAAGCCACCCAAGTAATTAGTCCCCCCAGAACCAAAAGACAAAACACCCTATGAAAGAAGACACACCAGGCTCATGGTTATTCATAGCACAGGAGAAAGTAGACACAAATATATCTCTAGGTGTGGTCTCTCAAAACCTCTAGTGACAAAAAACCTGTCCTAGTCCACGTGGAAACACTTCTAAGAATTATCCAAGTAGTGTAGTGTTGCAGTGTCTCAATCAGTCAGAGGGTGCTTTCTTTTATGTTATCTCCCCCCCAGAACGAACCAGAGAGCGAACTGTCTACATTCTAAACCCCTCCGTTTTTAACGGGGACCCTCAGGAAGCATTGTTATTTCTTTAATCACTGCAGCATCCAGGCCAAGAGGTGGTCAGCAATGTGCTTGGTAGAGGGAAGTAGCGAAAGAAGAAAAAGTGTTATAGGATGGCCAGTCAATGTGAAAGCAAAGCCAAAATCCTTGAAGTTGTAGCTAATGCTGAGGCTATGTCAATTAGCAGTAAAACTTTCTCGCATTTCTTTGTGATGTTTCCATCCCTCTGCTTAGCACAGTCTAGACTGAGTACTAATAAAGAGGCTATTTACCAGGCCGCAGTAAAAAATCTCTCCTATTTTCCCAGCAGCCTGTAAAATAGTCCTAATCTCTGCTGTTTAGCCGGCCATTGACTAAATAGTAGAGATGATGTACAATTTGACCAGCAGTCGGATAAATAGTGTGAAGGAGGTCTATACTTAGCCAGCCCATAAAGAAAAAGTACTCCAGACAATGGTAGTGTGGAGCCATTGTGAATGAATGAATGAAGTAGTTTAATAGATGGTGCATGCCCTGTAGGTGTCTTAGTGGTAGGCGGATCAAGAGCAGAGGAGGAAAAGAGAAAACAGCAAGCAGGATTAAGTCTGAGTAACTTCGTTTTTAGCAGTGGGAAATAGCCAGGTATTTAACTGCTTTCTGAATCACTTGCAGGCTGGGTTGTGACCAGAGGGCAAGAGGAGGGGAGTTCCATAGCATTCCCCGCAGTAAAAAAGCAAATGTTCTGCAGCCCCATTTTACTCGTTTGGTTCTGGGGATCAGGACCATGTATGCCGTGCTAGATCTGAGCGTTCGATTGGGCGCATACCAAGTAAAATGTTACTGAAAATAGAATGGACCGGAACAATGAAGAGCCTTATGCATTAGGCACAGAGCCTTAAATGAGATTCTCTTCTCCACTGGTAGCCAGTGAAGGCCATGCAATAGGTGAGATACAGTTTTGAACTTTGGGATTTTCAAAGGGTTCTTGCTACCGCAAGTAGTGTGGCTCACTGGTTAGAGGCGGCAGACCCGAGAGCAGAGGACGGCCCGGGACCAGGGTTCGATTCCCGGCGCGGCAGGTTTCTGGACCAGGGTCAGCGGACTCGATAATTCTCTCGCCTCGGTGCCCACTCTGATCAGCGATCACACTCGGCAACTCTGGGCATTAGCTTGCCTCATCTTCACTAACGGCCCCACCAGACCGCCGGGGATGCCTGGTCTCACCCTGGAGATACCCATTAAGGGACCATCTCTCAGGGAAGCCAGGAAGGGTTTCGCAGCGGTCGAAGCGCCTTGGGACCCTACGGGTAAGTAGTGCGCTATATAAATGCCAATACATTTACAATACACCGCATTCTGTAAGGACTGTAATTTTTTTATCAGGTATTTCAAGGTGCCTAGATAAAGGGCAGTGCAGTAATCGATTTTAGAGTCTATGAGGGCCAACATTACGGTCTTCTGTAAATCCGTCTGAATGAACAGAATTGTTTTGAGAACCCGTAACATAAAATAGCCCCCAGAGGTCACTGCATTGATTTGAGCAGAGAAACACAGTTTGGTGTCGAAGATGACTCCCAAGTTGTTTTGCCTTCTGCACTGGCTTGGGGAGGTTACCCACCTCCTGGGACCACCAGGATGCATTCCAGAAGGAGGTCTCTTTCCCAAAGAGCAACACCTCCATTTTATCTGAATTCAATTTGAGACAGTTATTGTGCATCCAACTTGCAACTGCAGCCATACATCTCCAGAAAATATTTGCATCATTCTCCACTTGAGACAAGACGGATACCACTATCTGTTTATCATGCGTGTAGGATAGTACGGTCATGCTGAAGCTCAGAATAAGCTTCACCAAAGGGGTAACATACATGTGGAAAAGAGTGGGACTAAGCGCAGATCCCTGCGGCACCCCACAGGGGTGGGAGAAAGGGCCGGACTTTGCATCTCCCATCTCAGAACCTGGTTTAGTAGATCTTTGAGTTGCCCAGCCAGCTTGTTGATGATCGCTGGAGGGCAAGGGTCAGAGGGGGCTCCAGACTTGATGGATCTCATGAGACTGAGTGATTTATCCCACGAGAGGGGGGAAACTTCTCAAACGTGGGAAGTGCCTCGTGCCCAGTGGATATACTGGAGTTTGTGGCCTCATCCAGATTGATAACAAGGTAGATACTAGGTGCCTTCTGAGAAAAAACCTGAAAAATTGAGTTGACCTTGAATTGGAAGAAATCTGCCATCATGTAACGGGGATGCAAGGTATGACTCATATACAAGTGTAGAGCAGTTTGTAAAAGTGTAAGTGCATGAATAAAGCTCAGCTGTTTACAGATTAAACAAACAATTTTTATTAAAAAGATATATTATTTTAATATTCAAGTAAGACCTAGAAATCAAATACAAGCTTCTCTATATGGCACAGATATTTTGCGCTTATGGTTTTAAAGCATGTTATATAAATATTTTATTCAAGCATGAGAATACATTTTTTTAATGTTCATGATATGCTTTTTGTGGCGTTTTGAGGGCTGGGCTCTTTTTTTCTTCCTATGGAAGGCCGTGAGCTAGCTTTAGGCTTTGTCTAAGGGGGGTTATGCTTGCTTAGTAATTCAAATCTGGTAACAGAGCAGCAGTCAACAAGCAGCTGCAAACAATGAATCTGGGTCTTAGAAGGAGGAACATGTACAGTAGGTAATTGGTCTTTGGAAACAGTGCTTTGGGGCACTTGCAGGTGGGAAATTGAGTGAGACACAGGGCTTCTGTGGAATCAGGAAGAGAAAGCAGGAGATAGGTAAGTAATGCATCTGGGAAATTCATGAGAGGAGTTCATTCTGCTGCCTGTGAACAAACACAATTTTTCACATTATTTACCTAGCTGATGCTTATTGGTCCCATGTCATGAGTGGTTCCTTCACCTACACTAACATTTTAGTCACAAGCGCAACGCTTCTTGGAAATGTTAGTTTTGCTTTTTAACACATTAAGCAGTGTTTTAAGTGAACCAGGTCCTGTTTCTACATGCTGGCATTTCTGTACTTTACAGTGCTGCCTCAGGAAAACAAATCTTCATGCCAGAGAAAATATATGTTTAATAGATTTGGTGGCTGTACCGACTAGAGGTATTGCGGAGAGGAACTGGTGTAAGAAGCAGCAGGCGGAGGATGAAAAGTTGCAAATAAGGGCAAGAGGTGGACCACTAGGAGGACTAGGACAGTGAGAGCCACTAAGGACCAGGAAAAGTAGAACCAGTCCCAGCGAGATCTAGTCTATGCTGACCAGGATTACCAATGCCGGAGGGGACCAGGAACAATTAGACAGTGAGTAACAAAACAATGAAAAATATCACTAGGGATACTGAGGGCCAGGATGATGTGGAGCAGGGCTATCTGGACCCAGTGGGCAAGGGCCAGAAGGATAGAGGTAGATGGAACAGAAGTCCCTGGACTATAATTACAATTATGAGCACCTGTATGCACCAACCAGGTCCAGAGCCACAAGGACAACCAGGGACAGGAGTAGCAGGCCCAAGTAGAAAGCCCAACGAGTACCTGTATCAGGAGACCAATACAGAGAAGCTTCAGAGACAGGAGGACCAAGACCACAGATCAAGGAGGACCAAGGGGCCAGAAGCAAAAGGTACAACAAGACAGCAATCAAAAAAGGATCAGGTCTAGCAGGAACTTGATACCTTAGATAAGTAGGGAGTTATAAAGGATGAGGAAGTCTAGGTCCAGTGGGACCAGGATCAGAAGGTGTAGAAGTGTCCCATATTCAAAGCCATCTGAAACTAGGGTGACAAGAATTAAGTGAACCAGTGTGACTCGCAACATAGGAACTAGGTGGACCATTGCCAGCGGGATGAGGAAGACCAGATCCATTAGGACCATTAGTAGAAGGGCCATGATAGAGGGGCCCATGCATGGTCTGATGGGGAAGAACAAGGTAAATTATGCAAACCAGGAGGAATATTAGGAGTAGGATGTGGCAGGAGGTTCAGGTACTAGGGGGCTAGGAAACCAAGGACAGTACCACTAGCACTAGAAGAACTGATACCTGAGACCCAGTCAAAGGAGTAACAGAACTAAGACCAGGACTAAATGGACCAAGGAAACCAGAATCATAAGGATAAGGAAAGACAAACAAGGGGACTAGATAAATAAATAAGGGGAGCAGGACCAGGAGGACTGATTGACTAAAAATTAGGGTGAGGATGATGTAAGATCTAGGACTGTAAGTAAGTAAGTAAGTAAGTAAGTAATATATTTATTGTGCAGTTCATTAAAACCATTACAAAGTTGCCATCTCTTATAAACAATAAAACATCAATTTAAAAGGTTAATAGCCACAGTTAAAACCACGCATTAAGATTGCAGAAAAGATCCACTCCCCCGGCCTTAGTGACCCATAGTCCTATTTCTTCCTTTTTGTTGCAGAGATTAGCAGCAGTTCATGAAATAAAATGACCCCCCTTGTCAGAGTCTTGGCTACAAAAAGAGGGCAGCTACATAAGTGCTAGTTTAAAATGCCTAGTGCCACATCAACATCCATTAATTTGTGCAAAAATATCCTATGGTTAGCCTGTTGATGCTTTCCCTTGAGGGTTGCATGTGCAAAAATGCTTAAAATTATGTGCTTAAAACACTGTTGCAGTTGTGGCGCAAAGGGTTAACAGGACGTCTCCAACTCAGATCCAGTGCAACTTCTCTGATGATCCGGCGGTATCTGTTTTAGTCGGAGGTCAGCAGCAGATAAAAATTTTACCAGGCAGTAGCTTAGTTGAATGTCTTCGCCAGAGAAGCTTGCAAACTCCGCTTGTCTGCGCAATCGTATTTTGTTTTTGTTAAAGATGGATCTGAGTAGTAACTGGCACTCCCGCATCAGCTCATGGCAAATGGTTATGATATGGACTATGTTCTCCTCTCCTTCCCCGCAAAGACGGCACATTGCTGGCTTCGGCGGGTGCAACCAAAGGGGGTAGATGGTATGCAGATGATAATAAACCTAACCGAGTTTCAGAAACGTCTCTTTGGTGGTTTTGGAGAAGTTAGAAAGGAGGTAAGCTTGAGGAGTTGCTTTACTGTAAGTTTGTATAGTGAGCCAGCCATGTGGGCGTTCTGTCAAGGCTGCTTTGTCTTGTAAGATAGATTCTTTTTCGACAATGTTGTTTACAATTTTCTTTAAGCTTGCCATGGTCCCTGACGAGATCTAGGACTGGGAAACATGCGACCAAGAATCCAAATTACTGGAAGCAGGGGCCATGGTAACGACAACCAATCAAACAGGACCAGGAAATACAGGGCAAGAACGTTCTTAGACTAGCGTGAACTGAAGGTCCAGGTACATCAGAACTAGGAAAGTCTCTGACAAGTTATTGCAGAGCCATCCTGTCAAGGAACAGAAGAACGAGGGCCAAGAGGATCAGGACCAGATTGAAGAGGACTAGGAAGCTCATGACCAAAAGGGCAACAGCCTGTTGGGTTCTATATTAAGAAGCACCCTGAAAACCAAAACAAAAGGAGTAGGTAACCTTAAAGCATTGTGAGCAGGAAAAGCAGAACCAGGACTAAGAGGGTCATGAAGATCAGGACCTAAGGGATCAGGACTGGGGCACATCAATCATTACAAGTATCAAGACCAGGGACAGAAGGATCTGAGGTAAGAGGACTAACCAACATCTAGCAGATCAAGTGGAATGGGCAGTTGTGGGCAGGAAGACCATAATCACAATGGCCAGGCTCCGTAGGACCCAAACAAGGTGAACCTGGATCAAGAGGACCTGTATCAAGTGCTGCAGTTCCAGTAGGACTAACTGGACAAGGGACGGATCCAAGAGTACAAGGACAACCCAAACCAGGGGAACAAAAACTAAAAGTGCCAGGACACAAGAAGTAAGATGGACCAGGACTTGTGGTACCAGGATTAGGAGGTGAGGATAACCAGGACATGGTGACTAGGACCAAGAGTACCACAAAGAAACAGGTTTAGATGGGCCAGGTGGAACCGGGATGGGACATATTGGCTAAAAGGGAAGGTTTATGATAACAAGCTCAATAAGTCAAAACGGACAAGGGCAACCAGGACCATGGATAGCAAGATAGCAGGTGGGCCAGATTTAGGAGAACTAGGTCCAGGAGAACCCAAACTATTAGGAACAGGACCAAGGAGACCATGGAAAATGGGAACAGAATCTTGGAAAGGTCAGGGAAGACACCACTTGAATATGGTGGACACAGTAGTCCTCATATTACTCGATCTGAGCGCTGCTTTTGACACGGTGTCTCACACCATGTTTATACGATCCCTTCAAGCTCTCGGCATCTCTGATCTAGCACTGAAATGGCTGATATCTTTTTTGAACAATCGCACATTTCAAATTTTTTCTGCTGATGCCACATCGGAACCTTACACGTCTGACTGTGGAGTCCCGCAGGGATCTATTCTTAGCCCTCTACTTATTAATATTTATGTTAAACCATTGGCGACGATTGTTGAAGAGGCTAGGCTATCTTTCTACTCTTACGCAGATTATACCCAGATCATGTTCTCTCTTTCTTCTGAGAGGATGGCCGGTCTGTCAGCTCTTCAAGACGGTTTAAGATAAGTAGCAACATGGATGCAAACTAAGATACTTAAACTTAACGGTGACAAGACTGAGGTCCTTATCTTCGGAAATAATAAAGAACTATGGGGCCCCCCACTGGCCCACTGAATTGGGTACTGTACCTCAGCCCTCTCAACAGTCTGTATCTTGGCCTTTATTGTTGATGATTGGTTGTCCATGAGACAGCAAGCAGCTACTTACTTCACTATATTGAAGTGGCTGAGAAAAGTTGTCTGGATGCTTTCTTGCTGCACCCAGAAAACGGTGGTCCAGACACTTGTGACCTCGAGATTGGACTATGGCAACGTTCTCTATCTAGGGTCCAACAAAGATATAGTTCGGAAGCTACAGGCAGTACAAAACGCAGCACCAAGATTATTATGTTGAATTCCCAAATCCACCCCTACCACCAGCTACTTGCGCGAGCTCCATTGGCTGAAAGTGGAAAATCGTGTAAGTTTAAAACACTGAGGCTTTTATTTAAGATCAAAGACGGCACAGCTCCCTTGTACCTGCAGGCCCTGACCCAACCTTACTATCCTTCATGGCAACTGCGTTCCGCCGCTCAGGGAAAATGTTTGGTTCCCAGTATTAGTCTCTCGCGGATGGGAGGCCGCTCCTTAGCCTTTCTCTGTCCCACCTTGTGGAATACTTTGCCTACATCTCTTTGCTTAGAAGCAAATTTCGTAAGATTTCGCAAGAATTTAAAGATATGGCTATTTAATCAGTGATTCCATACTCTGTCTCATCCTCTGGCTGGCGCTGGGAAACCCTTTTTGGGTAGCTGTGCACCTTATAAAAGCAACTTAACATAACATAACAAGATGAAAAACAAGAATAACATGATCGTGGCCGGGAGTGCCAGGTAGCTACCACCAGAGACATAGACAGCTAGAGTCAGAAGGAAAAGTTAAAAGAGGACCAGGAAATAAAGGAATAAGGGTACCAGGAAGATCAGAATAAAAAGGATCAGGACCTTGAGTACCAGGAGGACCAAGGTGAGAAGGACAAGAAGGATCATGACCAGGGACATCAGGACCAGGATGATCACAACCTGGATGTTCAGGCCACAGGGCTAGAAACAGGATGGCCAGGAAGATGAGCAACTAAAACCAAATAAGGGAGGGCCATGTTGAGTTTGTGTATTAGCACAATGACAAGCAGCAGGTACACTAGGACCAAGAGGATGAGGACCAGATTCAGGAAGACAAGATCAAGGCCAATTGGTCCGAGGGCCAGAATAAGCAAGGAAGGTGAGCACCAAGAATACTTGGAGGACCAATGCCTGGAGGATCAGGACCAGGGCAAGCAGGGTTAGAAGGATCACCACAAATAGGACTCGGAATGGGCCTAGGAGTTCTAAGGGACCCATGACCATAGGACGGCTAGGACACAAGAGGCCAGGTAGACAGACGAGACCAGCAGGACCAGGAACTGGCGTATTCTAAATCATATGAGTAGAGTGAGAAGGGTCAGAAGGACCAGACTAAATGGATGCGGTCTATCGGATCACGAAAGAACAATGACTTAAATTTCCAAGTGGAGCAGGAGGGAAATTGGGGTATTAGGGCCAGGCTGGAAAGGGCCAGGTGAACCAGGACATCCATACCAACAAAGGATCAGACCAAGATCAAAATGACCAGACCCAGCCCATGAGAACCTGGGCAAGGAGAATCAGGATGACCAAAACCAGGAAGACTAGGAGTGCCAGCCCTAGGAGAAACAGGACAACTTGGCTAGATGAATAAGGACCCAGCATGATCAGAAAAGGATCATCAGTACCAAGATCAAGAGGCCCAGAAGGGCTAATACAACGATGAGCCAGGGAAGGGCCAGGAAGACCAAGGTCAGGAATTACTACAACCAGGGCCCATAGATTCAGGAAACCAGTACCAGGGTGACCAGAACTAGTTATACCAGGGCAAGGATGGTATCAAGAGAACTAAAACAACAAAGAAAAGCAGGACTAGGAGTAGGACCAATGCCTGAAGGTACAGAAGGGCCTGGAAGTGTAGGAAGAAGACTAGGAGCAGGAGGATACCTATGTGAGTCTAGGTCATATGTATTAAGATATCCCTTTTGGAAATATTCATCCTTCTTATACCACCAACCCATAGAAACCCCCATCTATTAAGCCTGAGTATATAACTGCTACGTATTTGCTGAAAAGTGAATAAAAAGCTATAACTATTATATACTGACCTCTGAGTGTAGAAAACAAGGTCTGTTGTTTGGCACAGTAGTCTGAGGGTGGATCTGAGTGCACAAGGACTGAAGCTTGGTAAAGATGTTTAAAGGTGAATGGGTGAAAACGAGTGTGGTCTGTGAAGGATGGCATCTGAGAAACTATGATGGTTAAAATCAGGGAAAACAGTTAATAGCTAACAAAGGGGTCAGATGGATATGGCAATCAGGAAAGGGAAGCTCAAGATCACAAGAAGGCTCTGTTAAGTAGAAGAGGGGGTGATGGAGACTCCCTATAGATCGCCTCAGACAACCAAAAGAAGGATTCTGTGTGACCCCAATATGTTTTTGCTGACATTCCATGTGTGTGTATGTGAGATGGGCATGCAGCAAGGCAGCAAAACAACTCACTGTGCGATGTTGCACAACAGTGAGAGTGCCAAAATGTGCCAAATCTACTAAGATATGATGTATTTCTGCACTATTGCTGCACTGTTATCCTGTGTGCTGCCTACCGCCATCACAGACACCGTTTCCCCATGGTTCAAGGCTGCCGCATTACGAGTAGGATTGGTTTTGTGCACATTCCTGCACAAAAAATTATTTAGGGCATTTTCTTCTTTCTATGTTTGCTGCAGAGTGCAGCACACATAGAAAGAGGAAGTAACAAGAAACAATGCAGATATTTATTTTCTTGACGCCACAATTGGGAAGTCATACCATTTTCATGTAATCCCAGGTGTACTCACTTTAATAAATCTGGATTTACGTTAAAATCTTTTGGTGGATGTATGAGAATGTCCATGCTCCACCCATGAAACCTCTCTGAAACACAGGGTAACACAAGGTAGCAATTTGCTCTGCCTTGTGTTACTCTGGATTTACTAAGCCATGCAAGCAGAATAGTAATTTCCATGTGTTTTGCATTGCACTGCTTTGCTTGATGCAAGGGCAGCACAAGCCGTTAGGAGTTGCCCCTAAGTGAGCAGTATTAAGATTCCTTGTATGACCAGTACATGGACCAGTGGGATGGATTTTGCATGTCATTATAAAGAGTACATGCAGCTACCCTATACAGTCAGAGTGTATTAAATGCATTCTTGTGAATAAAGGGTGGAGACCCAGAACTGAAGTGAGGGAAAATGGAGAAAAGGCTACCTCAAAAATTGTGGGAGGTTCCTTCCCAGCAAATGGCTGCTCATTAGTTTTTCCTGAGTGCCAACATAGGGTAGATTGTAGAAGTAGTAGGCCATAGGTTTCTCTTGGTAAAGGTGTCAGAGTTTCTAAGTAGGGTTGCCCTTTTGTCTGTGTCTGATGACTACTCAGAAAGGCTGATGACAGCTAGGTCATGCTTCATTGTGTCCGTGCTTTGGATTCTTCTGCATGAAGCCAGCACTATTGATACTGCTATGAGAGCCATCACATATCACAAAGACTGTGTCTGAGCGACTATCAGAAAATGATATTTGAAAAAGAAACACCCCAAATCAGTTCTGAAACCTCAATATTAGATCCACATCCCCTGTCTGAAAAATTAGCATTACAGTGGAACTGTGAAATGCTCAATCACCAGGTCACAGGAATGGAGGTAACAAAATTTCTATGTTTATTCAGTGTGTTATTTATAATATTTGTGATAAAGTCACTGAATAAATGTCTCTGTGAGTTTCTTTTCTTCTTTGATACCTATATGTCTTTTTCTGATTTAATGGGAAAATGCATTAATGACATTCAGTTTGATTAATTATGGTCCCATTTCCCTACTTGTGGCTTCTTGACAGTATACTTTCTCTGATGGCCCAACAAAGATCGTGCTGTTAAAGGAAGATTTTATACCATCTTCCCTATTTAGCGTAGAGGCTTCCAGTAAGGGGCAGAAAGCTAAGAATGCCACCATTACCCTGGGAGAAAACTCCCAGCATGTGGGACTCTTAATTTGGGAGTTTGTTTTGAAAACTAAATAATTTTTTTAAATGTTTGCTAGCCAGCCATCATGTCTGACTGTACTGCCTTCAAATGTTTTGTGCCTCTGCCATCCCCACAGAGTTAACTCAGTCCTGGAAACTCTAAATCAAGCCCATAGTTATTCTTACTTCTGTCTTGAGATTGGAATGAAGCCTTTGAATTATACCCTGTTGGCCACTTCATATGGGACCCTAAGCAATTGTTTCTTTATTGATAAAATCACCCTAAATATTAGATGGCTACGTGTTACTGGGAAACATTTCCATTTCTGGTTTCTGCTTTTACAAATCATTGTTTTCAAGGGAGTTAATCTGATTTGTTCAGTTGGACTTCACCAGAATTATTAATTCCAGCATGCATTGATTTGCGGCAGAAAACGAGGTGTTCCCATAACATTGAGCCTTTGGTAATCCTATATCAGGCACTAGTACATTCCCATGGCTTTTTGAGTAAGTGCAAGTTTATATTTTTAGAACAGTAAATAGCTTTAACTATTCTTGCAAAGGTTCAAATCATCTTTATCATTAGTACTTCTGCAAGTAAATGTAAAGGAGTAGGAGCATTGTGGAGCACGAGACAGTTCCACAAAGAGCCCCCAAAGTTGGTATGTCTTGGCCCACAGTCTAATGGAGTGGCATTCTGTGCCATGTCTCTCTAACTTGGAAACATTCAAACATTTGGGACCTTTAAACCTAAAAGATAGTGCTTATCTCTAAGCCAGTATTAGCATAAGGGCCCCATGGCACAAAAACAGAAGGTTTGTGACCACAAAAGTAGTAATTATTATATACTAAACTCTTTTAATGAGTTGGAGATTTCTTTATACTAGTAAATGGAATTTTGGTTTTGTTTCTGAGATGCAAAAAGGAGGGTTCAGGAAAAGGGTTCCTCCCTCCCCTTTCAAATTCGGAAAGGAATTTATTGATAGTTTGTAACTGCAATTGCTGTTCCAAACCACTGATGAGCTAATGACCCCTGAGTTGGGGTGGTAACTAATTTGCCAAAGGGAAAGGGTCCCCTTAGGACAGGATGTTGTCAGCCTTGGGGTGGGGGGACTTTTCCAAAACCAACAGGCAAACAGTACATAATCTCTACTATTTAGAGAGCAGCAAGGTAAAGAGTGAAGTTTTTCTGCTAATTACATGGCCGCCTGCCACACAGTGCAGAATCTCTACCAGCCAGCGGATGGGTAAATATTTTTGTTTTCCTGCTATTTGAGTGACGGCCAGTTGGACAGTGCAGAATCTCTACTATTTATTTGCAGGCCACCAAATAAATAATTCAGAATCTTTCTGTTTAGCTAGAGGCTGGGTAAGCAGTGAAGTTTGCACGGGTGCCAACCACACAGTGTGGACTCTACTATTTAGCCAGGAGCTGCATAAATGATGTCGTTTTTATGCTAGTTGCACTGCTGCCAGAAAAGGGAAACATCCTTTATGACGCAACTTTTACCACGCAGTGCCTTTACAACGCAGGTTTTTCAACGCAAGTCATTACAACGAATTGCGCTGGGGGGCGCTCTAGGATAGGTAATAGTTTAATTTACTATCCAACACCTTCCCTACTATCCACGGGGACTGGAGTTGGAATAGTAAATTAAACTATTCACTATCCAGCACCCCCCAACGCAAGTCGTTGTAACGACTTGCGTTGAAAAACCTGCGTTGTAAAAGCATGCGTAGTAAAAGCATGCGTTGTAACAATGTACATCTGCCAGCAAAACAGTTAAGAATCTCTTCATTATATTTAGCCAGTGGCTGGGTAAATACTGACGTTTTTTCTGCGATTTGCATGGCTCCAAGACAATCAGTGTAGAATCTCTACTACTTAACCAACGTCCATGTAAATAGTAAAGTTTTTCTGCTCATAGCACTGCCTGTCGACCAAATGAAGGCGCCAATGACTGTAATGTAAGATTTATAAAGTGCTTTGAACCATTAATGGTAATAGAAAGGAACATCTGTAACAATGTTTCATGTACGAAACTAAGCCACCAGGGCCTGTCTGAATGCAACAGTGGTTTATTTCTCCTATATTCATTAGTTTTATAGGCGTTTTACTTGGTTCTTCTGTAAAGCTGATTTGTCAATACTTCCTAATAATGTTTTGAGTGTGACACCCAGCCTGCTGAGTTTGGGTCCTTCATGTAGACTATGATTTATTTAAATACAGCCATAGCCATGTTCAAGGAATAGGTATGCTTTTGAGGTTTCTTGATAATTGATCAGTAGGCCATATATACACTGCACCCCAAACCACGGATATGTCCCATCTCCAGATTGGGCTTCCAGTACAAGTTTTAGCAATAAAAATAAACTTAAATTCCATCTAATGTTTGTCTTGAAGAGCATTTACCCTTGCCGAAACTAAGGTAGAAAAGAAATATGTTGATGTGTTACTTGAACCCTAAATTGTGTTGCTTCAAGGTTTTAGATGACAAACATCAGTAGAGGTTTCGGGGTATGACGGTTTTCGACACGTACCACTTAATCCATCTCCGGTTCTTCTGAAAACATCTTCCAACAGGACTCAGGAACTTTATTATCTTCTGCCCCAGAAATTTTTTCACCAGATCATAGCAGACAAAGAAGACAACTACACAGGTGATGACAACCAGGGCAAGCGCTCGTTGAAAGCTCAGTACACAGGCAGCGATGAAGTAGGCAATGTAACCTGGAACAGAGGTAAGAAGCAGTAAAAATGTGTGAAGCTGATTTGACCCAGCCCGCTTGACTAGGACTCTGTTACTTACCAAAAGAAGCAGTTTCTTTATCCAAACAATATTTCCCTAAAATCCTTTGTTTGGAAATACCACTTCTACCCACCTCATAGCACCTTCACACTAGCACATACATTTATTTTTTAATACAACTTGTGATTTTATTTATAGCTTGCTCTTGGTGAATGAGTAACACTGCCAACCATATTTGCTGTACACTACGGTAGTGGAAGAAAAACTACGTGGATTTGAGGTTAAGGGGAGATGGAAATGATTTGAGACACATGATATTCCAAGCAAAGAGTGCCATTGACATGATGAGCCTCTATGTTCATACTTACAGGACATATATTTCTAAATATAACCCACGCCATTAATAATTAGTGATTTTTCTATATGCAGGGTCACTGGAATCATGTGATTGAGCAGCTGTGGTGTTTTTGCATAATTAGAGATTGGACACATTTGCCACATAATACATCACTTGCCGTATAATCTGAAGATTAAAAAACAAAAAAATATTTGTAGCTCAAATGGTTCAAGAGTTACTTAAAACGTGCAGCGACATGTGTCGCTGCGCTGTGGAAGGCCCTTTGCGAAGCTTGTCTGGTAACCATTCTGTACTTTTTGCTATATGTGGGTGTTAAACTAATACTATAAAGTGCAACCACTACCCAAACTCTTTTAACAAGTGTAAAAAAGATGACTTGGGCCCAGGTCATGGAATAAAGACTTCAACCTATGACCAGTGATAGACTCTTTGAGTGTAGCTGTAGACAGGGTCAACCTATATCAAAAACAAAACCAAAGGCATTTACTGAAAAAGTTATGTTACCTGCACAAAGTACACCTAGGAAGATATGCTTGAAAACTTTAGAATGTGCTTTATAGTACGCTGAAGCTTTATCGAAGGGTACAGCAGCCTGACTGAAATAAAGAGATAAAAGAAACATAATTGGATTTTATACACATCAGGATTACAATCCTCTGAACAAGAAAGCAGCATCTAGCTAATTTGGGAACTCAGCAAGGATTATCAAGCAGTGAGTCATCCTAAACACATACACACTTAAGCAAATATACATCCACCAAAACACCAGTGATGAAGTTCTTTATATATTAAAAATATTTGCATTAACAAGATATTAATGCATAAACACTCTAATTCTTTTTGTAGAGAGAAATTGTGTTTATTCATGATTAATTGAAAATAACTAAAGTAGACCTGACTTTCAAAGTGTCCAATTTTGTTTGTCATCTTGTATTGTGACACTAGAGCATTTTATTTCTAGGCAATCTGGAGTTCTGATTTTCTATTGTGATGCTCTTGTTCCTCCTTCCCCACGTAAAGAAATGTTTTCTTTCCTTAGTGGTTATCTGGGAATGTTGTTTTAATGTTTAGCCCATTTAAGATTCCCCTGAAGGGTGCAGATTAGTCCAAGTATTTTATTTTATTAGTGTAAGTTTGAAGGACACTGGGAAAAACATATATTGTGAAAAACTTTGAGAATGTAAATATCTAATTTTGCTTTACCCAATTGGACTGTATGATGGACACTGTCAATGTGTGTAAACTGTTAGAATGTATGTGGTTTTGGAAAGCAGATTAGGAGAGAACAGAGCAGTGCGGAATAGGAGATCTTAGAGTGTTCTATCACTTTCCCTTTGAGGTACCTCATGCTATTTCGTCCTTTCGGTTGTAAGACTTGATATAATTGATTGCCTATTAATCGAAGCATATGTATTCTGATTATAATTCACTACCAACCTGATTTTTGCTTTATTTAAACCATTAACTATTAAAATATCTTCATGGTGTGATTCTAAAATATTCTCTGTCCTTTTTGAGGAGCCTAATGTGCTTCATATTTCATTGAATGCATTCATTTTATGACCAGGCTCAGCTCTCAAAAACCAAAATCCTTAGGGGATTAACACTGCTCCTGGTCCATCGAGAGAACCCTGAGACGTTTTCCATTAACCAAACTACCATAGGGAGGGCTAGGCACACACATCTGCTCAGTGCCCGGGTACCGTTGTTGGTGATAGTGCACTTTACAAATGCACATGACATATCACTATTCATGAATATTATGTTTACATCCCAGACATTTCTCAAATCAGGCTGTTTCATAGACGGATTCAGAGTTCAGAAGAAACCCCTAAATATGCTGCATCTCTTTTTAAGTTTGATGTTTTAAATCTGCCTTATAGAGAGATATAATATATACATAATATTCAATACTGCTCTTCATGGATGTTTTCAAATGAGGAAGTAATTCCACAGTTTCTGTAGTGTGAACACAAAGAAAACCTGAAACAATTTTTAAAAGCTAACATCTGTAAGATGACAAAATATGAGGTACACCTTTTATTACAAGTGTATAGCTGCAGATTTTCTTTAATCCGAGTGCAATTCTGTACATGTTTAAAGCAAACAATTTTATTCTCAGAGAAGAAAGCACATTGTTATTACAACTATATTCCTTCGTTTCTAAGCAACGTAAAATCATTATTGATTATACAACATTTTGAATAGGAATCTCTTGGCCACTAAATAAATGCATAAATTGCCTGCAGCTGTGTAACATGCCACATCATTTTTATCATCATTTACTTTTCTTTTTATTATAAATTGTCGAATCATTCAGTATATTGCTTAGGTTAGTGTAGTAAACCTGCAATATATTTTGTTACTCAAGTGCTGCTCAATGTAAGTGGCTCTGAGTATAAACAGTGGCACTCTGGTAACTACACAGGAAACGCTGGTTAGACCATGTCGCAGACCAGCTAATGACATTTGAGCCACTCATCAAATAACCTCGTTCCTTTTTCTTCATTTCTAAAGTAAATCGTCCCATAGTTATTCCCTCCGTGCTATGTTTTTCGGGTGCGTTTGTCGACCCATATGATGCTTGATGAATAAGTACACGGTTGCAGGGTAGTACACAATGTTGTCCCTGTGATTTGTCTTGTTGGAGTGTGATAGGGTTGTCCTTCCTTACACATGCAGCCCCTTGAATCTCGAAAACAAAACAAAAGCACTCAAGTCCATGCACTGAAAATTGTGCATCTTGGCAGGTGGAGCTAAGGTTTGTTCTATGAATGGGCACATATCTGCTAGAGAAGATGTAACCTAGGGTATAGGCAGAGGCATCACAGGTAACTTCCACCAGAAGAAGGTATCAAGTCAAGTCAAGTCAAACATTTACTTTATTTGGTTAATCATAACCATAAAGCATACATATACAAAAAAGACTTCCATAAAAATAATAGCAAGTTAAAAGTTCATTTAAATAAAATGTATCTTATTGTTCGTTAAATTAACCACTTTGTCTCAGGCCTTATCTATGGTCTGTTTCTGCTTTTTGAATCTCAGACTCTGCAAAATTCATAACTTTTACCCCACGGCATGCTAAAATGTTTGAACCTCCTCCCAACCAGCTAATCACAGCTTGCCTGCAAGTGCAAATCTGTAGCATGTTAAAAATTGGTTTCAATAAAATTTTTCTCTTTTCTTTTAAGGGAACACATGTACACAGGAGATGGCACAGTGTCTCACTGTGATAATCACATAGTCTGCATCTTTGTCCCTGATATGCGGCCTTCCAAGATGGGATCAAGTCTTTGGAGGAATGGTCACCCATTATGAGGTCCATGTATTTTCTTTTTAAAGATAGCCTAAAGTGCGCCGTGAGGTACAGTTGTGGTTTTAAACATTTGTACGAATTTAGGATAGTCCATGCGTGTCGTCGTTTGGCCAGGGTCTTTTTATCTTCAACCAAAGAGAGGGCTTTTGTGTTTAGCTTGCAGATCTTTTTAAAGGCGGCTTCTTCTGGTGGGTTCTTCCAGATCTCCGCCATTTTGAGGGTTTCCAATGATGCTCGCAGGTCGTAGCCCCATGAATTAGGTTCCTGTTGGTCGTATTGTTTTTTGATTTCTTGCCAACATAAATTATTTAAGGATCCTGTCTCTGCCATTCTCAGTTTCCAGCACCACTTAACTAGTGCTGCTTTCCTTTGGTATATTTGATTTTGCAAACCAAATTCCAGCCTGATTTGTGCCGGGGCCGTTCCTTTGTGTAGGAGAAACACAGATTTATATATTTTTGTCTGTAGTGTATTTAAAATGTCTGATTCTTTTCTGTGCCATATTTCCAGTCCGTATGAGAGAGTGGGTAGAACTTGAGCTGCCATTACTTTTAGCAGGTGGTCGTATGAAGGGCATTGCAGTTCAGAAGGTATCACTCCCTGCACTCCATGGTCTTGAGCCTTCTGAAGAATTAAATCCTACATCTTTACAGATAATTAAGCATGTCAACAAATCAAGAATCTGAACCCCCTTCTTAAGAAATCCCATTGCTTTTCAATATATATTCCAAGTTAACCACCCCTTTGCAAATATCCCAGAAGTAAAAAGAGCTCTCAAGTTATAAAAGGGAGCATTCACCGTGCAGCCAGTTTAGATCTTTAATTCTGTGGGTAGCAATGATAATATTATTGTGCCCTGTCTTTCTCTACTAGATCTCAGGTTCCATCAAGCAGCCAGCTAAAAACTAATCACTGTTGTGATGTAGGATATTCTAAGGGGACATGTGCTCTTACTCCATCAGAGAACAGACACATTGGAATTGGAATGGAAGACAAAGACTGAACCTGTGCATCAGAGATCACATACAATATTGCCAAACCACATGCATAGTTTTACAGCAACTAGACGACTATGGTATATGGCACCCATAACCTTTTTTGATGTGCGCTCCATGAGTTAGCAAGGTGACGTTTAGTCATGCTGCATGCAATTTCACTGTTTGTTGAGATTTGAACAGCACTACCTGTGGTATCAACATGTACTGAAAATGGTATCCATAATTATACCCTTAATTCAACAGAATATTAGTTTTCATTGGTCAACCTGTATCTCTAGGACAGAGAATGATTGTATTGTGCATGCAACTATTGTAGTTGTGGGTCTCTTTGTTTCCTAATGTCTCTCTTTACCTTTGGCCGTGTTGGGGCTACCTTTCAAGTTTAATTTCCCAACTATTAAACAGTTAGTTTGTCCCTTTGCCTTCACATGTGGATGTTTCTGCTCTACTCCTCCAAGTTCTACAACCCACATTGTTTGTTCCAGCAAAGTTACCCTCAAAACGATTGTATGTAAAAATATCGACTATTGAAAGACCATGGCCAAAATATCGGGGAGGAAAATATCAAGAAGGAAATTGCATGAAGATAAGTAAAGACTAACTACTCTTATCTTCATATCTGCGTAGCTTGAAGTTATATGATTTGCGAAGGTACATATAAATATATACATTACACTACACCTGAAGGACCTCCACTGGGTCCCCATGCGTAAACGTGCACAATGCAAACTCCTCACCCACACTTTTGAGGCACCATATAACAATGGCCCAGAATATCTCAACTATGGCATCTGCTTTCACAAATCTTCCCTTGTCCGGACTCCTACTTGCACGCACCATACACACACAGAAAACCAGATCTGGCGGTCGAGCCTTCGCCCACACACTCAACAACTTGCAGCTACACTTCTTGAACCTGGAAAAGATGTTAAGGTAAACCTATACTCACCAGTTTTTATTCTTCTCGATGTTTTATCCTTAATATTCTGGAAGCACTATTTTTCTGTAGTCAGCATTAAAGTGGAATACTCCTTCATATCAAAGGATCACCCCATTCTCTATCTGTTTCAAAATTCTTGCCACAGATGCCACTCAGAAAAGGCATTTATAGATGTCTTTATGATCACAGAGTCGGCTGCTCCTGTGCATGATTGGTGGGCAAAAATCTGCCATCCAGCATTTCCAAACCTCCACAATGTATTTTTCTATGTAAACAAGCATTGGCAGAGCTTTGTCAATGCTTGTTAATCTTTGGAGCATTCCATTGGGTTAAATGCGAGATCTGATTAAATCATTTGCCAAAGCCTAATGTAATACAGACAAAAAAAATTCCTTCCACAATGCATCAATGCAAACACAAGGAGAGGATGGACAGAGCGCTGGAACTTTTCAGACACTCACCCCAGTCACCATTCTAGGTTGAGAGGGTGTTACCCCGAAACCTGTCCCAGGATGTTTGTTTCCGGGCCTGGGAAGTCCTGGCTTGGTAATTTGGGCTGGACTGTTTCCATGAGGCACATGGTCAAGACTGATTTGCATATGGCTGGATCTGAACTGGGGTGGTGAAGTGAGCTAAATAATGATGATGGATTAGACGCAATCTGTGATTTTATGGTCATGATTTAGGTACTGATCCTGTCCTGCACTGAAGGGGTCGCAGGCTGTAACCGTAATAATATGGTAGTACATAAATAAAGAGCTGGATTTGGAAGTTCAATGTAGTTTAAAATTAATCTAGATACAATCTAGTTACTCCAAGCATCCTTCATATAGATATCAACTCACTAAATAGGACAGCTTTTCTTACATAGTTAAAACAGCAAACAACTGAGTCAGCCAAACAGGAAACACAACACAGGGCACTGATTCTTCATAAATATTTTGATTATTCACAAGACATCATCATGGCTGCTCACTCTGATGCCATAGCACAATGTTTGCATGAGATGGGCAGTTTCCTATGACATCTCACTGCCAGTCCAGCGGGTCCTAAGCCAATCACACCCCTTTAGATTGTTTTGAGAATGCTTAGCCATTCTGCTGTGCTGATGGGTGGCAGCAAGTTGACCCTTTAAACACTGCTGAAAATATTATCATCTGTAGCTCATGGTTTGATGACATCTTTGCTATTCCGTAGGTGGTACAAAAGAAATGCTTTCACAACAGAGCAGCCTTTAGAAGTAGTCTATCCTAAGCCTTATTTCTGTGTATGTATAGAGGCAAGGTGAAATGTTATTAATTGCCTTTCAAACCAGGAGGGCACACCGAGGTTCAGTGTGAGGCGATCCTGGCACCTGTGCACCACTCCACTCTGTGGGGGAATACCATTTGAATTGGGATTTCATGTAGTTAGAAGAGAATGAATTAAGATCCTTATGACCAGCTGCGTCCCGTGCAGGTAAGAGCGGTGGGGCCGGGCGGGGTTATTTCGACAGACGACGACGAGGGACAATTAAATAAATAATGAATGCTCCAGCGTCATCGTCTTTCGAAATCCCCCCTCACCCGGCCCCATTGCCACACCGCTCTTACCTGCATGGGCAGTGGCTGCTTATGACATGGGCATAGGGCTTTGAACACCCAAATATGCATAGGACACCTGTGCAATTACTACTGGTAGAAGGAGATGCAAGAGCATTAGTTTGGAACCAAAATCGGTTGTGTCATGTGGCTAGGGTATCCAGATTTTGAGAAGCAAAAACTGGGACATGTCAGATATAAAAATAGGACTAAAGCATTTTGTGTTACTTTTATTTCTAGCCTGTCTTGTTTATTGCGCAGCTGTGTATATATATATATATATATATATATATTACCTACTGGCGGTCGCCAGTAGGTAGTTATAGTTAGGATTGTTTTCTATAGGAAATCCGCAACATTCTATTGGGAATAAGTTTGGCGCCGGTTGAGGAATCTGCCTGTAATTTTCCTTAAATTGGCCTCGCTGCACTCCGCTCCTTCCCTGAAGGTTTGGGGGGGATTCGTCAAGCGGGGGCCGAGATAAAAGGGGGGGCCCAAAACATGTTTTCCCCTGTTAATTTCCATAGGGCGGTTGGACTCACTTTTAGCCCGAACGGCTGAATGGATTTCCACAAAACTTGGCAAAATTGTAGGGACTGGTAGCCCTATGTGCCTTTGCTATGTCTCAAGATATGTGCTCCAGTGGATTTTGAGTAATTTAGGTTCAAAAAAATATATATATCTGGGCGGAGCCTAACCACACATCTTGGATGAAGTGCTGACAGCCAATCAGATCAGAAGTGTTGGCAGCCATCTTGGGACCAATATACATGATAGCACCTCATTAAATAGCATTGTAGTTAATAGAGGGTTTTAGGACTTTAGTTACATTATAAATCATTTGTTGATGGTACCATACTCATTTTAGGAATTGTGGTGTGTTCTAAGGTGATTTTGCCATGTGAAAAAGCCTTCTGCTGTGATATTATGAATCATGTTTGAAAGAAAACTAATATCTCATGATTTTCCCACAGTGGTTTGGAAGGGGATCTATAAGCTAAACTGAAAGCATATTTTCTGTAAATTCACATTATCTTTCTCAGTCATGTGAGAATGAAGTCTGACATTCTCAGTAAAACATGTACATCCAACAAGGACAGAGACTGTCAGTTGATTCCTTTGTGTTCTACTGCAGCCTCCTAGAGTGTTCTAAAGAACAACTAGAGCGTTAACAGTCCTACTTATTACAAAGGTATAGCACACCTGAAGCCATCGTGATGGGAATAAAGTGGTAACTCTTAAAACATTTAATTTAAAAAGGAACAAAATGAGGGGGTATATTATGCCATAGAAAGTATTATTAGTGCTGCAGAAAGAAAAATTAGGGCACATTTTGAGTGACTTCTCAAATCCTCTTCTATTTCATTAAAAAATTCTGCCATGCAGTCTCCCAAGATGGCCACCAGAGACAAAAGAGCCCAAATGTACCCCAACTATCACCCAGATGTAGCCCAAGTATAGCCCAATGACAGAATGTCCCAGAGTGTTCTAAAGAACAACTAGAGCGCTAACAGTCTTACTTATGACAAAAGTATGGCACACCAGAAGCCATATTGATTGGAATGAAGTGGTAAGTCTGAAAACATTTAATTTAAAAAGGAACAAAATGAGGGGGTTCATTTTGCCATAGAAAGTATGATTAGTGCTTCAGAAAGAAAAATTAGGGATCATTTTGAGTGACTTCTCAAATCCTCTTCTATTTCATTAAAAAAATTCCGACATGCAGACTGAAACATACACTTTGAATACCAGCAGCAGACTTCCCTGGTGAGCAGTAGCTTTACTACAGTGATCTAATGAGCAACTAGAGTGCTAACATTCAGAATTTATGGCAAATGTGTGACACATCTGAATGCCTTCTTGATGGAACCAAAGTAAACAAGCATTGAAAATGCAATAGATCTCACCCTCGTTTAAGTTAAAGCCATTCTGTTTGTAATGAGGTGGCTTTTTAGCTTTGATTTTATTAGTGTTTTTTAAACTTTCACGTAAATAACATGCATCTGTGTGCATATATGTATATGTATGCATGCATTTATATTTTATTTATAAAGATATATAGATTATATATGTTTATATATGTATGTATATATATATACATACACATACATATATATAAATGCATATGCATATAT
Organism: Lissotriton vulgaris; assembly: GCF_964263255.1. Taxonomy (NCBI): domain Eukaryota; kingdom Metazoa; phylum Chordata; class Amphibia; order Caudata; family Salamandridae; genus Lissotriton; species Lissotriton vulgaris. The sequence goes on from NC_141688.1 coordinate 1,649,376, forward strand.
ATGCATATATATGTGTGTATGTGTGCGTGTAGAGAGAGGTAGAGGTGTAGAGGTAGAGAGGTAGAGGTAGAGAGGTAGCGGTAGAGAGGTAGAGACTAGTAGAGAGAAAAGTAGCGAGAGGTAGAGAGGTAGAGAGTAGAGAGTGAGTAATAGAGAGTAGAGAGTGAGTAGTAGAGAGTAGTAGAGAGCAGTAGAGAGAGTAGCAGAGAGTGAGTAGTAGAGAGTAGTAGAGTGAATAGTAGAGTGAGTAGTAGAGAGTAGTAGAGAGTGAGTAGTAGAGAGTAGTAGAGAGTAAGTAGTAGAGTGAGTAGTAGAGAGCAGTAGAGAGTGAGTAGTAGAGAGTAGTAAAGAGTGAGTAGTAGAGAGTAGTGGAGAGTGAGTAGTAGAGAGTGAGAAGTAGAGAGTGAGTAGCAGAGAGAGAGAATAGTAGAGAGTAGTAGAGAGTGAGTAGTAGAGACTAGTAGAGAGAGAGTAGTAGAGAGTGAGTAGTAGAGAGTAGTAGAGAGTGAGTAGTAAAGTGAGTAGTAGAGAGTGAGTAGTAGAGAGAGAGTAGTAGAAAGTGAGTAGTAGAGAGTAGTAGAGAGTGAGAAGTAGAGAGTGAGTAGTAGAGAGTAGTAGAGAGTGAGTAGTAAAGAGTGAGTAGTAGAGAGAGAGTAGTAGAGAGTGAGTAGTAGAGTAGTAGAGAATGAGTAGTAGAGAGTGAGTATTTGAGAGTAGTGGAGTAGGAGAGAGTAAGAAGTAGAGAGTAGTGGAGAATATTCCAAAGTTTGGCACAGCACCACTTGCACAATACGTCCAATCAAATCATATCACTTAGAGTCCTTATTGAAGCGCTGAATCTTGGTGTATATTCATAAGCTTTTATTTTCCTTAAGTTTATGTACCACAACCAGCCAAAACGTTTTGTTCTGTACAACAGAACTTCTTCAGGGCGTTCTTATTTCCTTCAAGTTATGTCGGTATCCTGTTGTCATATAACTAGATATTTCTTCCAAATGTTAGACGAGACGTAAGTACATTCTTATTCAAAGTGACTAGGTATCAATTTTACCCACACAATTCGGGCAGACTTTAGTAATTTATAGCATCCTCAAAGTCAGTCTTTCAAAAATTCCAAAGTATAGGACATGATAATCCAAATCCAAATGTTTCTCAAGAAAAGTCATTTTCAATCGTTCGGAATATCAGTGTTTGGGCAGATATGACCCAGGGACCCCCAGTATGCAAGGGGAATTAGTCCCCCCTCTGCAAACGCGCCAGTGGCCTGCGTTGCAGAGAGGTGTAAGAAAGGGCGTGACCTCATTACACCTCTCTGCAATGCAGTCCCCTGGTGCATACTGGAGGCTCCTGGTGGGCTAGTTGGCCCCCAGGGACCCCCAGTATGCAAGGGGAATTAGTTCCCCCTCTGCAAACACGGCCGGGGGCTGCGTTGCAGAGAGGTGTAACAAGGGGCATAGCCTCATTACACCTCTGCAATGCAGCCCCCTGGCGCATACTGGAGGTTCCAGGTGGGCTAGTTGGCCCCCAGGGGCCCCCAGTATGCCAGGGGAATTAGTTCCCCCTCTTCAAACATGCACGGGGCTGCGTTGCAGAGAGGTGTAAAAAGGGGCGTGGCTTCATTACACCTCTCTGCAATGCAGTCCCCTGGCGCATACTGGAGATTCCTGGTGGGCTTTCAGGTCTTAAATGGTTAGGAATTAGCATTAAAAAAACCTTTGAAATTCACTGAAAAAAACATAGGTTTCAGGCCTTATACAGTTAGGAATTAGCATTTAAAAAACCTATGAAATTCACTGAAAAAACTATAGGTTTCACACCAGTTATAGTTAGGAATTAGCATTTAAAAAAACCTATTAACTTCACTGAAAAAACCATAGGTTTGACACCAGTTATAGTTAGCTGGAAATTTTACTGACATAAAACCATTGAAATTCCCACGTTATAGTTAGTTGGACTCACTATAACTTGCGCGCCTGCAATGCACTGCTGATGACGTCACATATTACATCACTCATGACATGGTCAGTGACATCACTCATGACATCACTGATGACACCATCCTTGTGACAGAGTGACAGACCTCCTTTCAGTGTAAGGTAACCCTTGAAACACATATTCAAAAATAGAAACAGAAACAGAAATAGAAAAGTTTTTATTGACAACCAATCGGCATGCCGCTCTTGCTCGTAATTGTACATCTTTCCAAACGCATACGCCTCGATTTTCCTTTAAATTTTTTAAAAAAATAGAGCCTAAACATCCATGTACGACCCCCTGAGCAAGCCTACAGCGTTAGAATGTTTCTAGCCTACCCCCTTCCCTTATTTCTCAACTTTGCTTTACTGTTGTGACTCGGTTCTAGCGAGGCACAAGATGGCCACCAACACTTCCTGGTTTCGAGTGTTGACAGACAGTTCACAGCCAATCAGCATGCAGCTCGCGCTCGTAATTGAACAGATTTCCGTACGCGTGCTGAACTCCGTCTCTTGATATCGCTATGATTTTACTTGCAATTTTCTCAGAAACGACTGAACGGATTTAAAACATTTAACAAAAAACACAATCTGAGAACAGACTTTAACCTCTATGCCAAATTTCGTGTAATTCCAATAAGCTGTTCGGGCTATAGCCCTGACTAAAGGTCCCTATGGAAAATTGCTTAGGGAAAACACGTTTTGGGACCCCCCTTTTTTCTCGGCCCCCGCTTGACAAATCACCCCCAAACTTGCAGGAAAGGAGCAGGACCGAGCAGGCCATTTTCTTTGGGAAATTCACAAAGATTCATCCACCGGCGCCAAAGTTATTCCAATAGAATGTTGTGGATTTCCTATGGAAAGTAGGTCCTAACTATAACTACCTACTGGCGCCAGTAGGTTATATCTATCTATCTATCTATCTATCTATCTATCTATCTATCTATCTATCTATCTATCTATCTATCTATCTATCTATATATATATATATATATATATATATATATATATATATATATATATATATATATATATATATATGAGGTACGTGGCGCTCCCGCAGGTAAACTAACACAGCAGTTCAGCTGATCAGCAAACACAGGAACCAGCAAGACCCATATGTTGGTGCAAATATTTTTATTTTAGTTTTTAGCCCAGCACCAGTCCGCCATGACGCGTTTCGGCTAGCCGGGGGGTCCGTAAACATACCCTTAGACGCCTCCATGCGCCCCCTTAACGTGTGTGCGGACATGGTACTACAATGGGCAGAGTTATTATGCAAGCACACTAAGAAACGTGTCCTACCGGCAATGCTGCAGAAAACGTTTCTGGAACTCCTCACAGGGGATAATGCGGTCCGATGAAGCAGCCGCTCCTGGTGCTCCTGGGGCGTGGCAGCTTCTCCGAACACAGAGCTTTTGAAAGTTTTCCAGCAGGAAAGTTGCTTCTAGCTGCAGCTTTGCCCAAAGCGAGGAGGGGTCTCGCAAAAACCAGGGAAGCTTTCCCAGCTGAGATACGAGGTACGTGGCGCTCCCGCAGGTAAACTAACACAGCAGTTCAGCTGATCAGCAAACACAGGAACCAGCAAGACCCATATGTTGGTGCAAATATTTTTATTTTAGTTTTTAGCCCAGCACCAGTCCGCCATGACGCGTTTCGGCTAGAGATAGCCTTGATCACATGACAACGTCACGAGGGCTGATCACCCATTTAAAGTGCAAAATGCCATCACGTGTGATAGAAACAGAAAAAATACTATCAATGTTTCTAGCCTTGCAAGTATAATATTATTATTATATAGATATATATATTACCTACTGGCGATCGCCAGTAGGTATATATAGTTAGCACCTAGCTGCCATAGGAAATCCACAACATTCTATTGGGAATAACTTTGGCGCCGGATGAGGAATTTGCGTGTAATTTTCCAAAATTTTGGCCAGCTCTGCTGCGCTCCTTCCCTGAAAGTTTTGGGGGGATTTGTGAAGTGGGGGCTGAGAAAAAAGGGGGGTCCCAAAACGTGTTTTCCCCATGTTAATTTCCATAGGAGGTTCTGACAAGGCTACAGCCCGAACCGCTGAACGGAATTACACCAAACTTGGCAAAATTGTAGGGACTGGTACGCAGAAGTGCCTTTGCTATATTTGGTGAAAATTACTCCAGTGGTTTTTATGAAAATTAACTTCAAAAACACATATATATCTATAAGAGCTCACCGTACACTTACCCATAAGCTTACCCGTACGCGTACCGTACGCGTACGTACGCGCACGGTACGCATACGTGCACGAACCTCTATGTGCATGAGCTGCATGCTGATTGGCTATCACTGTCTGTCAACACTCCAAAACAGAAATTGTGGGCAGCCATCTTGTGCCTCGGTAGAGTGAGGTACAGGAAAGCAGAAAAACAAATGTGTAGAACTCAAAAAGGGGGCAGGGTAGAAGCACATTACGCGTACTCCGCGATTTTCAAAAAATATATATATATTTTTTTGGGCCTAGAGGGTCCTTGTGGGACCCCCTGAGCAGGACTAGGGGGTCAGGGTGCTTTTACCCTGGCCACTTTGCGAGTTTCACACCTTTGTTTCACTGCTTTCTTGTGCTTTTGTTCTACCAAGGCACAAGATGGCTGCCAACATTTCCTGGTTTGGAGTGTTGACAGACAGTGGCAGCCAATCAGCATGCCTTCCCGAGAAAGCTGCATGCTCATTGGCTGTCAACACTTCTAACCAGGAAGTGTTGGCATCCATCTTGGGCCTCAGTAGACTGAGGCACAAGAAAGCAGAAAAACAAACGTGTTGAACACAAAAAGGGGCCAGGGTAGACCCCCTAGGGCTGTTCAGGTGGTCCCACTAGGATATTAATATATTTAAACGTTATCCGCTAATAGAATTAGCATTTAAAAAACTTTGCAAATTCACTGAAAAAACTGTAGGCTTAAGGCCTTATACAGTTAGGAATTGGCATTTAAAAAACCTTTGAAATTCACTGAAAAAACCATAGGTTTCAGGCCTTATATAGTTAGGAATTAGCATTAAAAAAACGTTTGAATATATAAACGTTATCCGCTAATAGAATTAGCATTTAAAAAATCTTGTGAATTCAATGAAAAAACCATAGGTTTCAGGCCTTATATAGTTAGGAATTAGCATTTAAAAAACCTTTGAAATTCAATGAAAAAACCATAGGTTTCAGGCCTTATATAGTTAGGAATTAGCATTTAAAAAACCTTTGAAATTCACTCAATAAACTATAAGTTTTAGGGGTGTTATAGTTAGCTAGACATTTCACTCATACAAAACCATTGAAATTGCTCCTATATAGTTAGTTGGACTAACTATATTTCGCGCACTCGCAATCCACTGCTGATGATGTCGCATATTACATCATTCATGACATGGTCAGTGACATCACTGATGACATCTCAAATGACATCACTGATGACATCACTGATGACATCATCCACGTGACAATCACATACACCTTTTTATACACTAGAAAAATCTTTCATCACTCTTTGTAAAATACAAAGTATCATATTTGAATCCATTGACACAGCAATACAAGTATCTAAAAACCCACTCAGTGATTCCTAGATGTATACACACATCTAATCACTTACCTGTAGATTCAATCATACATGCTGTCAATGAAAAATAGAACACTATCAAAAAGACTTATACACCTATATCGTCATTACACACCAGCACACAACCTATTAAAATATGAAGTTATCCTACTCACTTATGCAAATAATGGATCATACTTACATACTTACTTAGCTACACACTTATACAAACACTACTTCATCTATTCATTTACATAGTAAGTCATACTTACTGTATTATAAAATCATTATTACAAGTATACAGTCATCCATATAGTCACTTACAGAATCATTGAGTCTTATGAATACTTATTTATATACAAAAACTGACATATACACTGCCTTTTATTTTTCTACTTTGTTGGACATGCACCAAAGAGAAATATATTTGCTCATCACCACTCCCATAAAGATATTCACTCACCCAAACAACTATTATAACATGTAGTTTTAACTTCATATATCTACTGAATCAACTATTCACACATCTTTGGGCACTCACACACCCCCCACCGAACCAGACACACATTCACTCTCCAATACGGCGGTAGGGAGACGGTGGCAGTGTCTCCCAGACCCGCTGTCCGCCTGGTGTGCAATTGAGACGCTAGACTGTCTGTGTATCCTGATTGCGAGGGCTGCGAGGAGCTAGGAAACATTTGGAAAGGGGCGACCACTCGGTCCCCCCGAACGTATGGTTGGGTGCCCCGATCCCCCCGGGAAACCATTTTGGGCGGGAGGCGTGTCTCGGCTGGTATGCCCGAAGTGGCGTAGCCGGGGCGCGCCTTTTCCCGCCCAAGAGGGGTTGTCCTAGACACCTACACCGTTGGACACGCCCCGTAGGAGGTTGGAGGAGGGTCCACGCCCTCCCGAGGAAGAATAAAAGGAGCAACGTCCAAGGAAGCATCCTCTTGTTCCTGTGCTTGGAAGCTGCACCTCCTCGCTGCACGTGAGCTCGAGACGGAACAAGGAGCCAATTTTGAGAACTTGTAATTTTTGTGTTTCTTCTTTCAGTGATTCCGAAGCTTTGGATCCAGGACCTCGAGTCGAATATCCGTGAACGATGCCTGGCAAGAAGGTCGGAAAGAAGGTTGGGACCGAACAAATGCTTTGCATGCTGGTGAAGGACATGGCGAACATGAAGAAGCAGATGGCGGCAATGAATGGTACGGGTAGACCGAAGAAAGTCATCGGACCAGCATTGCCGGGAGTCGTCCCTGCCGGGAGAGGTAAAAGGGCCAGGAATAGGGCGGCAGGAGGGGAGGCCCCGGTTCCCGAGTCACCTCCGGCGAGCCCGGTCAGTCCGGTCGAGGCCCCAGTTCCGATCCCGAACGCGGGACAGCCGATCCCTGTGGTAGTTACACCTGTTAACGAGGGGGATATGCCTCCCGAGCTGGCCCCCCAGTTGGCGGCGTGGTTAGGCAGGAACAACGAGGGTGCTGTGGCACCGGGAGACACGGCCGAGGAGGCCAGGTTAATAATGAAGCAGTTGCGGCAATCGAGAGATTCTGCGAAGGCACCTTGTCCTCTTGTTTCCCCGCAGGTTCCCTCGGAACAACCGGCGTCGAGCGTCAGAACAGCAACGACAACGGACCCAGCTACTGGTTTGGGTAAGCAGCCGTTGCCAATGGCGGGGGAGGGATCGTTACCCTCAAGGAGGGAAAAGGTGGTCCAACATATCCCGATGGATGTGAAAGAAAGGATTTGGGCGGATAAATATGTGAACATGTTTTCACTGTTGACCGATCACTATGAGATAGAGCACGTTAAAAATCAGAAGGAGTTGTTGCATCCGAGTGTATGGCGTGCCAAAATGGCGGGTTTCAGAGTAGATGAAACGATCGCTAATTGGGCCAGGGCGTTTGGAATGTTCACTGCAATCATGGGGGAACGTAGGCCTGAAGTATTGTCGGAATTAGCTTGTTACCAGACACGTATTATGGAATTTTATGAAACGTATGAAGGCAATCAATGGATGGGTTATGATAACAAATTTCGTAAGGCCAAGGAGCACGACTCATCCCTGACGTGGGATTGTTTCAACTCCATTTCCTGGCAGAAACAGGTTATGCCAAACACAACGAAGTCACCTTCTTTTGGCGGGAATGGGGCGGAGCCTTCCCGCCATTATTTGGCGGCAACCTTTCGGGCGGGCGCCAACAGTGATCAGCACACAAAGAATAATGGGAACTCGGGTAAAAAAGGGGTCTGTTGGAGCTTTAACAGAGGCAAGTGCACTAGGCCACAAGGGACATGCAAGTTCAGGCATGAGTGTCTTCTCACCCCGAGAGTTCGTGCAGAGCCAAGAATGGTGATACAGGAGGTAGAGGAGGGGCCAAACAGGTCTAATATCGACCGGGGGGCACCGTTACCTACTCCCGTTGACATCATGGCAATGATCCCTTGGCTGAACGAAGACCCTGATCATGTCTCCGCCGGGGTGTTGCGAGACGGTTTCTCATATGGTTTCCGCATCCCGGAGGGGGATTTTCGGGGGGATGCACAGTGTAAGAACCAACTATCAGTTCAACAAAATACGGCGGTGGTACAGGCAAAGATTGCAAAGGAGGTGGCCCGAGGTCAGGTTGCGGGACCATATGGGCACCTGCCAGTTGTTAACTTTGTTTGTTCACCGTTGGGAGTAGTCCCCAAGAAGGACCCAGGTGAGTTTAGGTTAATCCATAATTTGTCCGCTCCTAGGGGTCTTTCGGTGAACGATGCGATTGACCCGGGAGTTTGTTCGGTGCGGTATGCATCCTTTGATGAGGCCGTCGCCATTTTGAATCGCCTGGGGCCCGGAGCGCTGATGGCTAAATCAGATATCGAGTCAGCGTTCCGGTTGCTCCCGGTACACCCACAGGATCAGCGTCTCTTAGGTTTTGTGTTTCAAGGACGCTACTACATGGATAAATGTATGCCGATGGGTTGCTCCATCTCTTGTGCGTATTTTGAGAAGTTCAGTACTTTTTTGCAATGGGCTTTCACCAGAACCACGGGTTTTACGCAGGTTATGCATTACCTTGATGATTTTCTGTTTCTGGGGGTGGCCGGGGACACGGAATGTGCACAGGCTTTGAGGGAATTCTGCAATCTCATGAAACGATTTGGTGTGCCACTGGCACCAGGCAAGACAGTGGGGCCATCTACTTCACTCGAGTTTCTGGGAATTGAGCTCGATTCGGTAGAGGGGTGCTTCCGTTTGCCCAAGGAGAAGGTAATGAAATTTGAGGCCGCGCTTGAAATGTGCCTCGGCGAGAGGAAAGTTACTCTCCATCAGTTGCAACAAGTTGTGGGTCAGCTTAACTTTGCCCTTAGAGTGATACTGATGGCTCGCCCCTTTTCCCGCTCTATCGCACAAGCCATGGTTGGCCTCAAGGAAGGGCACCACCGCACACGACTGTCAGCAGAGGTTCGCCAGGATATGCGCATATGGCTGGCATTTCTGGCGGATTTCAACGGCCGCGTCGTGTGGAACAAACCGCCAGCTTCCTCCGAGGAGCTGGGGTTGTGGACCGACTCGGCAGGGAGTGTGGGTTTTGGCGCCATATTTGGTAATCAATGGTCGGCACGAACATGGCCGGCGTGGTGGCACGATGGTGGGCTCACAGGTAACATTGGGTTTCTTGAGCTGTTCCCCATTCTGGTGGCCTTGAAAACATGGCCGGAGGGGTTTCGTGATCGCTCTGTGGTGTTCTGGTCTGATAATATGACCGTTGTTGAATGTATCAATAATCAGGCAGCACGCTGCAAATGGATTTTGAGATTGCTGAAAGAAATTGTCCTGCTATGTATGAGACTAAACGTCCACTTTAGGGCAAGACACGTGCCGGGGGTACTGAACCAGGCAGCTGATGCACTCTCTCGTTCCCATATGCAGGCCTTCCGGGGTTTTCTGCCCTCAGCGGACTTGGTGGCGGCACCATTTCCCAAAGCTCTCTGGTCTCTCGGTGCCCCGGATTACAAAACCTCGTGGGAGAGAGTCTAGCGCCCAGGACAAGGAAGGCATATGAAGGAGCGTTCCGTTCCTATTGGTCATTTTTGGGTTCAGCTAGGGGGGAGCATTGGGGGCAGGAGGAGTATGTCCTGAAATTTCTGGTATCATTACATCAGGCAGGCAGATCAGGGGCTACAGCCAATAGGCACCGGGCCGCCATTTCCTTCATGGCGCGGGCTCATGGCATCCAGGACCCCACATCGTCCTTTCTCGTAAGGAAGGCACTGCGTGGGTGGCAACGCCTTGAGGGACGAAGAGTGGATGAGAGGCACCCGATAGGTCTAGCAAGGTTGTCCCTGTTAATGTCCGTACTCCCTGCGACATGTTCATCTCAATCAGAGACGGTGCTGTTCCGGGCCGCTTTTGCATTAGCATTCCATGGGGCTATGCGGGTAAGCGAACTGGTAGCGAGGAATAAGCAGGATACGGGGGGAGGTCTGTGTCGAGAACACATTCAAATTAAGGGGGAGACGATGGTAGTCTCAATAGCCAGGTCAAAGTCCGATCAGGGAGCAATCGGGGACAGTGTGGTAGTCCAGCGGATTCCGGGGTCTCCCATGTGCCCGGTAAAATGCGTGGAGAAGTATTTAGCGCAGAGGGCGGCATCATGGGAGGGAAGCTTGCTGAGGCACACCGACGCCAGCCCACTGACTAGGTTTCAGTTTCAGCGGGTGTTAACAATGGCAATCGCGGCAGCGGGCTGGAACCCGAGCGATTTTGGGACCCATTCCTTCCGGATAGGGGCTGCTACAGAGGCTACAGCCAGGGGTCTCGGTGTCGAAAAGGTGAAACAGTTGGGGCGTTGGTCCTCGAATTGTTATAAAAGGTATGTGCGGTTGCACATGTTGTGAAGCTAATGTCATGCACTCACGCTTCTTGTTTTCTGTTTGGTTTACAGTTTCGCGAGCAGGCTTTGCGGGGCGGACTGTGCAGTTGACCCAATACCTGGGGACCAGCGGTCAAAGATCACCGGCTGAGGGAAGAGTGGTGTGGGTCGTTGGCCACTCATACGTGAGGCGCGCCGCAGACATATTCAAAGCAGGTGACATGATTCACGTGGCAGGGGAATACGGGTACAGGGTGACCTTCCACGGAAGGGGCGGGCTCTGTATTGACCAGTTTCAAAGTTTTATGGAGGGACTGTTAGGGCGGACGAGGTCACCGCCATCTGTAATCATAGTGCATCTTGGGGGCAATGATTTGGTGACCATTGGTCGACGAGTACTTCTCGAGTTAATTTTATCCGCAGTAAGCTGGTTGGCGAGAAGGGTTCCAGGGTGCACGATTGCATGGTCACACATGATTCCTCGGAAGGTGTGGCGGGGGGCCCTCTCTGTGTCAGCTTTGAATCAGTCGGTAAAGAAGGTCAATAACAAACTGGGTAGGTTGTTTCGTACAGAAAAATTGCATTGTATTCCACATGGATGTATACGGGGGGACCATATGTATCTGGAGGATGGGGTCCATTTGTCCCGGGAGGGGAATGTCTTACTCATAGGAGACTTCATAGCTTGGTTAAAGAGTTTGTGTAGCCATGACCTTTAGTAGGAGTTTTGTGGGGGGTCCGGATAACCGGTCAACTATCCGGCCTGTGGCGGTAAGGTCATGATCGGTGAGCGGTAATTGGAAGATCCCTAGAGGTGGGGCGCCACCCATTATGGATGGGAGCGCCCGGGGGGAGGCGGCCATTGGCCCCTCACACAGGGAGGCGGTACCCTCTAAGGATGGGGCCGCCGAAAGGGAAGGCGGTCATAGGCCCCTCCCTGGGGAGGAGGGGCTACGGGCCCCTCCTGGGAATTTCCCGGGGCCAGGACATCCGCGACGGCGGATGTGGTAAGCAGTGTGGGGTGGGAGGGGGGTCTACGCTACCTTCTAGACACCTCACACGAGTCCTCGGACGACCACCAAGATGGCGTCGAGTAAATATGGGGCCCTCGCTAAGACAAGGGAAATTGGAAGTTGGCACAGAGGTACAGTCCTCTGTGCGCCCGCCCCTCACAAGTAAGGGGGGGAGTTCTGGTATTAGGGATCTGACACCGGTTACGACCTTGCCGTTGGCCCTTAACGTTAGGATGTACAATTTGAATTTTGAGAAATGCATTTACAGGATGTTTTAGAATCGGCTAGGAGAACCTTTGTATTAGAGATATGTTAAGGTTAGCCAATAAACATCGTAATGTGTAAATGAAATTGTACATGATATGAAACTGTTATTTTAATGTTTTAATTTTTGTTTCATATTTTAATAAATACGGCCGGGAGGGTAACTCCCTCCCGCCTTCCAAAAGTTCAAGAACCGTTTCCGTCTTCCCATTCTTGGGGATTGTGTTGGGAGGGGGTGACGGGTATCCCGGCCATATGGAAAGGGGCGACCACTCGGTCCCCCCGAACGTATGGTTGGGTGCCCCGATCCCCCGGGAAACCATTTTGGGCGGGAGGCGTGTCTCGGCTGGTATGCCCGAAGTGGCGTAGCCGGGGCGCGCCTTTTCCCGCCCAAGAGGGGTTGTCCTAGACACCTACACCATTGGACACGCCCCGTAGGCGGTTGGAGGAGGGTCCACGCCCTCCCGAGGAAGAATAAAAGGAGCAACGTCCAAGGAAGCATCCTCTTGTTCCTGTGCTTGGAAGCTGCACCTCCTCGCTGCACGTGAGCTCGAGACGGAACAAGGAGCCAATTTTGACCCACCCACCAACCCCTGATGGCAGCGATTTGTATTGCAATAAAGTCGATTAACGAGGATATTATCTCTTTTTCAGGTTGTTTTTAATAAAGTTGGGATTGTTTGATATGACAATAAAGTGGTTGCTCTCTTAGCATGTACTTAGGCAAAGTATCGCAGCTGAGTTGAAAGAGGTTGTTGCATAGTTAGAAGTTATACTTGAAATGCCCAGTATAACTGTTTATTCCGTCCTCATTAGGTTAAAAAATGTCGTATTTATTTTTTGGTCGGGCGGTAAGGTCATGATCGGTGAGCAGTAATTGGAAGATCCCTAGAGGTGGGGCGCCACCCATTATGGATGGGAGCGCCCGGGGGGAGGCGGCCATTGGCCCCTCACACGGGGAGGCGGTACCCTCTAAGGATGGGGCCGCCTGGGGAGGAGGGGCTACGGGCCCCTCCTGGGAATTTCCCGGGGCCAGAACATCCGTGACGGCGGATGTGGTAAGCAGTGTGGGGTGGGAGGGGGGTCTAAGCTACCTTCTAGACATCTCACACGAGTCCTCGGACGACCACCAAGATGGTGTCGAGTAAATATCGGGCCCCCGCTAAGACAAGGGAAATTGGAAGTTGGCACAGAGGTACAGACCTCTGTGCGCCCGCCCCTCACAAGTAAGGGGGGGAGTTCTGGTATTAGGGATCTGACACCGGTTACGACCTTGCCGTTGGCCCGTAACGTTAGGATGTACAATTTGAATTTTGAGAAATGCATTTACAGGCTGTTTTAGAATCGGCTAGGAGAACCTTTGTATTAGAGATATGTTAAGGTTAGCCAATAAACATCGTAATGTGTAAATGAAATTGTACATGATATGAAACTGTTATTTTAATGTTTTAATTTTTGTTTCATATTTTAATAAATACGGCCGGGAGGGTAACTCCCTCCCGCCTTCCAAAAGTTCAAGAACCGTTTCCGTCTTCCCATTCTTGGGGATTGTGTTGGGAGGGGGTGACGGGTATCCCGGCCATATTCATTTACTTTGGCAATTTTAAAACATTTGTACGATTGATTTTGGAATCGTTTAGATTAGGATTGATTAATAATCCGTATTTTTAACCTGCATCTAATTTGCATATAATATTCCTACCACTCTCCCCCGCATTGCCTAGGCTCGATATTACAGCCTGCCCGCCCCGGTCCGACTCGGCAATTACAGCCGTAGAGCGGAGGGCGGACAGGTAAGAGCCAGGCATACTAAAAGCTACACTTCCGCTAGTGCGGAGGTCAGCGCTCTAGGCGTCACCGTCATCGGGGCTATTTAGCCACGCCCTATTGTCAAGCGCGCAGCGGTTTCGCGCAGAGGGCGCCTTCGTGCACGCCTAAGAAGCGCCGAAGAAAAGCCCGTCCGCGCCTGTCCGCGACAGGACGGGGCATAGGGGCTAGAGCCCAGGCGCTATGGACCCCGGCAATACAGGTACCTGATTATTTACTTATTCCGCTGATTTATTACGGCAGTTACAACCCACGAGGATCTGTGATACTCGTCTGTCTTGCAACCTGCTTGAGGGCTGCTTTTCGTGCTTACAATGTCATTATCAGTCGGATGTGGCTATAAACAGCACTCACGATCATGGTCCTAAATCAGCATCCCCCATGGAACTTAAATGCCTTCTCTTAAATGTACGGTCCCTCCCCAAACACCAACTGCAGATCTGGGATCTGATTTTCAATAAGCAGCCTGATATATGGTTTTTTTCCGAAACATGGATGAAACCCCATACCATGACAGCGATTACATTAGGGGTCCCAGTAGGGTACAGGATCATGCATGTGGACCGGCCAGTTAAAACCGGAGGTGGATTAGCCATTATATTTAAAGATGTTTTTAAGGTTGCAATTCTAGAACAGAAGTTTACTCCTTTATTAGAAATTATGTTTTTCAAAATTAGTTTAGCAAGTAACATCTCATGGAAAGGTGCATTGGTATATCGCCCACCAGGCCCCAATCCAGTTTTTGCTCTGTCTCTTTTGGAATTACTGGCCCCTCATATTAGGGCAAAAGAGGATTTTCTCCTCCTTGGGGGTTTTAATATACATATGGATAATCCAGTACACCCAGAAACAATTCAGTTAATAGCGGACTTGTCCAATCTTGGACTAAAAGCAATGAATAGTGGTGCCACACACATAGGTGGTCATACTTTGGATTCCATATTCTCCAATTGCACTAGAATTAGATGCCTGCCCGCTAAGGAAGTCCATTGGACAGACCATTTTTTGATTGAGTTCTATTTGGTCGGACCAACCAAACGACAGTATAGGATACCATCCCCCGCCAATTTTTCGTCGCCAATGGCACAAAATATCTGAAACAAACTTGCGTGAATATTGGCAACAACCTTTATTCGCAGATGAAGATTCAGCTGATTTAGCACTAGAAAAATTTTATAATTCTCTCAAATCAACCTTTGACACTTTGGCACCCTTAAAACTTCACAAGCAGTATCCTCCTACTAAACAAGAAAAATGGTATACCTTAGATCTTAGGAAAGAAAAACAGAAATGTAGGCGGCTAGAAAAAACATGGAGGAAATCCAAAAATGGAAAGGAAAGGGAAATTTTTCTAGAGGCTCAGTCTATTTATTATAAAAATATAAAGCTGGCAAGGAAAAATAATCTCTCCCTTCAACTTGCTGAGGCAGGTAACAGTCCGAGGGAATTATTTAAAATCTTGCAAAGCTTTATAAAACCCATAGCCAGTTAGAGCCCTGATGATGCCTCACAAACACTCTGTGATGAGATTTCCAGGTTCTTTGAGGACAAAATGAATCTTATCTACAACAACATTGTGGCCTCTCAAAACGTAGGAACTCTGTCTCCTCCTCCACATGACCCATTTATACAGAATAAAAATTATTTCCTTACCATCCCACCAGTTAGCGACTTAGATCTCCCACTCCTCATCAACCACATGAAAACCGGCTCTCCCAATGATCTCCTTCCTGCAAAAATGGTGCCCCCTCTGATTTCCATCCTGGGACCCTCCATTCAGTCAGTAATGAATACTTCACTGGCAAAGGGACAAGTCCCTAGGGAGTGGAAGATTGTGGTTGTAAACCCTATTAGGAAGAAGGCTACCTCCCCCTGGACGGATCTTTCTAACCTCCCGCCCATTTCCCTCCTACCTTACATCGGTAAGATGACAGAGAAGCACGTAAACATCCATTCATCTAACCATATCGAGGCAGCGGAAGGCCTGGACCCTTCACAATCTGGGTTCAGGCCAAATCACAGCACCGAATCGGCCCTACTTGCAGTGTCCAACAACATCAGGATGACACTGGATGGTGGGGGGTCTATGATTCTGGTGTTGTTTGATTTATCCGCTGCCTTCGATACGGTGTCTCATGAAGTGCTTCTCGGCCGTCTGAGGGATGTGGGGCTGGGAGGAGTAGCTCTGTCCTGGATGGAAAGCTTCCTTTCCTGTCGCTCTCAAGAAGTCAGGCTGGGCTCCCATAAATCCATCTCTAGGGAGCTCACCAGGGGTGTGCCACAGGGCTCATGCCTAAGCCCCACATTATTTAATGTGTATGTGGCCCCCCTGGCCGACTTGGTGAGGTCTTTTGGGTTTACCCCGGTGTCTTACGCCGATGACACCCAACTTCTGTTCCCTTTTAAAACCTTCACCCCTGCTCTACAAAAATCTTTTTCAGAAGGAATGAGGGCAGTGTCAAAATGGATGGCGGAGAATTGCTTACAATGCAATGTGGGCAAAACAGAAGTCTTACTGTTTGGGGAGGCGGTGACATTGTGGTCTGATGAGTGGTGGCCCGTAGAACTAGGACCAGTTCCAATTCCAAAGCAGACTGTTAAAAATTTAGGAGTACTGTTCGATCAAGCCCTGACATTCAAACATCATGTCAATCAAGTCGCTGGCACATGTTTCAGGACCATTGGACTACTGAAAAGGGTGTTTCCCTATCTACCTGACAATCACAGGAGGACTCTAGTCCAGGCACTAGTGATCAGTAGATTGGACTACTGCAATGGCCTTCTTTTGTCAACTAATGAAGGCCAAATGAACAAAATGCAAGTAGTCCAAAACACGGCGGCGAGGTTAGTCCTTAATGTTCCATCTAGTACCCCCTCCCAACCTCTACTGGCTAAACTCCACTGGTTGCTTGTGTGGCAACGCACAAAGTTCAAAATTTTGTGTACTATTCATAAATGTTTGATAGGAAAGGGCCCCAAATATCTTACTAAATCCTTTCAACCCTACATCCCAGGCCGTTCCTTACGATTCAGCAACCTCCATCTATTACAGGTCCCTATAATAAGAAAGTCTCGTCAGGGAGGCCGTGCCCCCCAACATTAAAACTCATCACTAATCACCTTCTCTTTCGTAAAACCCTCAAGACCCATGTTTTTATTAGTAGTTAATTTTCTACATGCTCCAGCTACTGAAACGATCTGGCACAGTATAGTCTCCTCCACTGGCTAAAGCGCGGAGATACCCCTTTGGGGGTTTATTCAGGCGCTATACAAGCACATAAAATAAATGAATAAAATAAATACAAATACTCAGTTAACTGATCAATAACTAATATAGTAACCAACTGGAGAACCAGTTTACACAACAACTGACAAAGTGATACAGATATTCACACAGTTTAGTCACTATCCACTATATTTAGTGAGACACGATACATTGTTAAAGTAAACAGTCAATTACATTGCTACTAAATCCTCCATCCAAATATTTATTTTTACATATCCACTCATTCTTCAATGCAAATTGCTATATATATAATGCATATTTAAATAACTAAGCAAACCACATTCACTGGATGATGTCATCAGTGATTTCATTTGAGATGTCATCAGTGATGTCACTGACCATGTCATGAATGATGTAATATGTGACATCATCAGCAGTGGATTGCGAGTGCACGAAATATAGTTAGTCCAACTAACTATATAGGAGCAGTTTCAATGGTTTTGTATGAGTGAAATGTCCAACTAACTATAACACCCCTAAAACTTATGGTTTATTGAGTGAATTATAAAGGTTTTTTAAATGCTAATTTCTAACTATATAAGGCCTGAAACCTATGTTTTTTTCATTGAATTTCAAAGGTTTTTTATATGCTAATTCCTAACTATATAAGGTCTGAAACCTATGGTTTTTTCAGTGAACATGTATATAAATACGCAATAGGCAGGACAGGCCAGAAATAAAAGTAAAACAAAATACTTTCGTCCTACTTTTAAATATTATATATAAATATATATTTATATATATATATATATGTATATATATATATACATATTATTTAAAAGTAGGACGAAAGTATATATATAGACATATAATTTTGTTTTGCTTGCCGCCGTTTGATGAATCGTCACAAAAATTTCAAAACTAGTTTGTCACTCACTTCAGCTGCTGTCTGGAAAGTGTTGGGCTGGTTTGTCAAGCAGGGGCTTAGAAAGAGGGAGGGTCTCAAAACGCGTTTTGCCCATGTAATTTCCCATCTGGATTTTAGACACGACTATAGCCTGATCCACGGAACAGAATTACGCCAAATTTTGCAGAAAGCTAGATCTTGGGCAAGAAGGATTTTTTTTTGTAATTTGATGTAAATCTGTTCAGTAGTTTTTAAGTAATGGAAAAACAAGCTGTGTATATCTAGTGGATGCGGAAGATCCATGGATCCGACAAATCTCATGCTAAGAATGGATTGGCTGCCCCATTTCAACCAGGTGGTGTTAGCAGCCATCTTGGAACATGGGACTCAGTCTGAGTGCCAGGAAAAACATTAAAAAAACACAACAGGCATGATAGGAATATCCTGATCCCCTAGCCCTGGTGGTCGGGTCCCAGAGGGAACCTGCTGGGTGCCGAAAACATTTTTCTTTTAAATTTTGCCATAAATTCAAGGAGGATCTGATGCAGAATTTAAAAAAAACTAGCATGTTTGCTTTCACCTTTGGGTGGGCCGGTGCCCGAGGGGGATTGTCACAAGGCACAAGGCCCCTCTACTCAGGTCGAATTCTGCCCCGGGGAGCCCATCCCCCGGGGTCTTGCCAATCTTAATAGAAGGGGAAGGGGCCACATGGCCCCTATCCCCGGGCCAATTTCGGTCCCAAGGACACCATCACCCGAGGCACAGCCTTATCAAAACTAAAAGGGGAACATTCTCCCCCCACCTGGGCTGATTTTCACCCATCTCCCGGGTCCCAGCTGAACTTAAAAAGGGCAAATGCATGCTACCCGCCTCCCCGGGATGATTTCAGCCCCTGGGGAGGGCTGCAAAAGCAAAGGGGAGGGGGCCACAAGGCCCACCTCCTAGATCCATTATTGGACCTGGGGACCCTATCCTCCAGGGTCTGCTTTAGCTATGTTCCAGGGTGCCCACCCCTAAAATTAGCAGTTTCCCTGTACACACTGGCACAGGCTGGGAAACCTGTGTTTCCTCCCACTTAGCTGAAGCACTTTCAAAGCTCCCGGCAAGTGAGAGCAAACACAACGTCTGTTCCCAAATGCAGGGGCTTTAAAAAAGCTCCCAACAGATGGGAGCGGACTTAAGACCTGCTTCCCTGCCTGTAGTGATGCGGGCAAGGAAACATACCTCAATATTATTCCCACCCACAGGAAGCAATATTTTTAGCTGCTCTCTGCGGTCAGGAGCAGTGCCGGCTCCTGCTCGTTGATCGGAGACAGCTGGGGCCGAACAGGCCATGGGCTTCTACCCGCGCCACCTAGCAAGGATATGGTGGGTTCCCTGGGTGGGCACCAGGGCACCGACCCTTTGTTGGCTGGGACCCTGGGTATGGGGTCCCCGGGTCTGGCATTAGCATGGGGAGGGGCACAACATAGCTCCCCTCCCCCTTTAGTATTTGGCCATGTACTGGGGATGGGCTTCCCAGGGCTGATTTCGACCTGGGGGGAGAAACTGTGTGCACCCCCTCCACCAGAAATATAGTTGTGGGCCCCAGAGATGCAGTCCTTGGGGCCAAATACGGCCCTGGGAGGGCCGTCACCCTAAAATATTGGGCAGTCACCATGGGGTAGTTATAGTTAGGATCATGTTTCCATAAGAAATGCATGTCTTGTATAGCTAATAACATTAGCCTGGTTTGACGAGTCTCCACAAACCATAATGGGAGGGGGAGTCCATTAAAGTTAAGTTTCAGTTGCAACTTAAAGTTTTAAACGTACCAATCTACTGCAAGTCACCGTTTATAGTTATCTCAAGTAACTATAACTTGTGCCTAAAGGTAAGTATAACTTGCGCCCCTGCCATGCCCAGTTTTCTTATCAATAATTTCATTCCAAATGTTGCAGTGATATTATCAGTGATGTAATTTGTGGGGTAATTAATAGTACATGCAGAGGGTGCGAGTTATAGTTACCATAAAGCACGAGGAAATTATAATTTCTTGCCTTCAACCCTCTTTTTTATTGAATTCGGTTTTTGGGGCAATTAGGACTTCTAACCAGTGCTAAGGTGCTTTTGCTCTCTCCCTAAAACATGTTCAAATTGTCCTACACATTATTGCCACATTTAATTTACTTTGAGGTCCCTAGGTAAGTATATGTACCCAAGGCCTGTAATTTACATTTTACTAAAGTAGCACTCGTAAACATGTCCCAGGCCTGCCATTGGGGCCTGCAGTGCAGTTTTAAACTGCCAATTATACTTGACAAAATAAATGTGTTACCAGTCATAAAAGTTCCTTTTTAATCCACGTAGGGGCAGATTGCATTGTATTTACTAAAGCAGGGCATGGTGTCTTAGGTTCTACATGTCCTTATGGTAAAAAAAAATGCTAAATGTGTTCTACCAAAAGGCCCATTTCTTTGCCTGTATTTCCCAGGCAATAAGACAAAAGGGCACTAGATGTTGGCAGGATGGGCCATTTTGCAAGGATGGCTAGGGGCCTGACTTAAGCTCACCCAAAGAAACCTGACACAAAACTTCTGTTACCACATTCTTCTAGGATCCTTGGCCCAGGATGGGAAGAACTTTCTAGAACCAGATGTACGGTTAGTATAAGAAATTCTCCCACTTCAAAGGCTGGCACCAGGTTTAAAAATGTGGACCCTCAGAACGCCTCTTCAGTACACTTCTGGACATGTGGGAGATTTCAGAAGACCTGTCTGGACTGCCATGCTGCTACCAGAGTACTTTCCTGCTACTAGAGACCTGCCTTGCTGTTAGAACTGGACCATATCCTAGGTCCACCAGAAGTGATTCCAAGGGCTGGTCCTTGGGCCTCCTGTGTGAGCTACAGGGACATAGCAAGCTCTGGAGAACTTGAACCCTGCACCAAGCCTCTCCTGGAGTGATTCCTAACCCCACAAATGCCCCCCCCTCAGGTCCTACAGTCTTGGGAGTGGTGTTAGAGGTGCTAGAGGTGCTGCTCCTGCCTAACCCTAAAACCTGAAACTGAGGGAAATTTTAACCAATGAGTGCCAGAAGAACTTACAGAAGACTTATCTGCCAGACGAGCCGCCCAAGGTGTATTACCAGTCGTCCTGATTTTACAGTAGATACTGCTATGTTTTCCTCCTCCTCTGCAAATCTTGTTCAGCGGAACCGGTCAATGACGGCATTCGGCCTCATGGAAGGCTATGGCTTACAGTTTGCAACTTCGTCCTTCTAAAAAGTTGTCTAAGTCCGAAATCTTCACCGGATTTGATGGCAACATCTCCCTATCAATGACCTCCACGGCCTGGAAATACAGCTTTTTCCACTTGGAACTTTTACCCCGCTCTCATCCACAGCTACGTTGAGGCTTTTACCAGCCCATTCCTGATAACAAAAATGTTACCTCGGACACAGCCTGCTGCGTTGACCCGCTGAACTCTACAATTTCCTGGACTTGTCTTTAGAATTCTTTTTTGAAGATTGAAGGTAAAGTAAGACTGGACCAAATCCACCTCGTGAATCGGACCCAAGCTCCGTTGCTCTTGGCCTTTTCTTTTGACTTTGCTCCTGCCTCGTGCGACCACATACCTGAGGTTGGGGCTTTGATCTTTTAGGAGCTAGATTTCACTAAAAACTTTAAAAAGTCATAACTCTGCATCTACTGATTGGATTTAATTCATTTTGGTGTTTTTTCATGTATTAAACTGTATCCTATTTTTCGAAATTTGTTCAGAATTTTTCTTATGTTGTGTTTTCACTTTATTACTGTTTGAGTGCTGCATAAATATTTACACATTGCTTCACATTAGTTTTGTGCCAAGCTACCACGGAGTTAAGCACAGCTAGATGTAGTGATTTTTGTGGTACACTCTTACAAGGACTATAGTTGTTGCTTCCGTAGGGTTTTCTCGCCCCCTCAGTCAATAGCCAAATATATTACACAACCCTTCAACAGATGAATCTGGTGACATAGGCAGTGGTTGTGTTCTCGGATGCAGCATTAACTCTTTTGAATGGCCTTATTTGTTGACTGTCCTCAGTAGGATGGGGTTAGGACAGGTGTTGCTGAACTGGATTGGGCTACTTACACAAAGCCATTAGCAAGCATAAAATCAAATGTCCAGGCATTGTAGCTCCATTCATATTAAGTGTGGAACAAGACAGCCTTTATCCAGTAATATTTTTTGTATTGATACTGGAAGATGGCTGAGGGATACACATGATCCCAGAGGCATCAGTTTGAGGCACATAGAATACTATCCTCCATGTACACCAATTACATCCTGTTTTTAGAGACTGTGATCCTAACCTAGAACCTATATTGAAAGAAACCATCCAATTCAGAAGGTGGTCAAGACTGACTACAAACTGAGCCAAAAATCATGTCACTTACAGATGATACAGCAATGCACGCCTACATAACTCCCCGAAATGGCAGTTTACATTTCTTTGGCATACACATACATTAAGAATTGGACATAATTATGAGCGAAAACTATGGGCAAGCCATAGAAATAATCGAGGCCAATATTGACAGTTGGATTACCCTGCCTATAATGATGATTGGCCGAATTGCACTAATTAAAGTGTTTGCTCTCTCGTCATTACACCACCTATTTCAAAACATTGCTCTTCCATTCACACGAGGATTGTTCGATAGACTTCATTCATCGCTCATTAAATTAACCTTGGCTTGCAAACAGCCACATATTATTACAGAGATAATTTGATCATGGAGGCTTTGAGACATGGTGCTTTTTAGTATATTATCTTACAGCCCAAGCACATTTTGCCGTGCATTGCTTCCATAATAACAGGCAGGTACCCCCATTGAGACTTAGAGCTGGGATTGGTAGCACCTGATAGCCTCACGAATGTAAAGTTGAAACACCCAGGATGACCACAAAACAAACTTCACGTAGTAAAGTGTACGCTTCTTCAGGGGTAGTAAGCACTATGTAAATGCACTTACTAATATGATATGGACCTGTGTTATATTCTCACGTGTTACTCCTTGAAGATCTTTACTTGTTATGTTCTAAGTTCTAATTCTATATGGAATTTTATGGCAGAGCACTGGTAGCTGAAAGGTCAGTTGCACTGGACCTTGATGAGGACAGACTGCTCTATGTTACAGTGCTGCAAAAATAAATAACTCAAAGGAACTGTGGATTCTGTCTACTTTTAATAATTGGCAACGAGCTGAGGAGCACTGCTGTCAACTAGGAGCTGCAGCAAAGGAGCGGCGTGTTCCTGGACACACAAATTTGTGTTGGGTAACTTTTAGTACATCTATTACAAAAGGAGAACAAAAGTAGAAGATGCAGAGAACAACACGATTCTTGTAAAGAATTCCGGTTTCCCGGATCAAATTTGAATGACTTTTGCAAAATGTTGACTTAATTCTACAGTCAAGAGGACTACTCAAGTTAAACGGTAAGCGCAACGTGAGGGCAAGTGTTTTAGAAATAATTAAATATATGCACCCACCGCGAGTGCATGTAAAAAAAAAATACCTGGAGCATGATGCACTTGGGTTCATAGAATCATCAGAGTTCACGGAGAACTTCTGCACCGATAATTCTTTAATGCTGAAACTTTGTGCCAAAAGACTTTGGATGATTCTGGGGACAATGCTTTAATGCATTTAGCAACAATTTGTAAGGTGTGCTCGGGTGTCTTTCTATCAATATGGTATCTGGACTACGTTGGTAAGCCAAGTAAATTGATACCTAAGGGGGATGGGTATCTGACATCGTGGATGCACCCGAACAAATAAGCATTGCTTGTGACATAACGAAATTTGTTACTTTGGGACACAGAGTGAAGTGCAGATTGAAGCAAATTGAAGCAAATCCATCACAGTGTGTTCATAAATAAAGATGCACAGTCGAGCCCAAACATTCCCATCCAAGTGTCGTAACTATGAATGTCATTCAACGGATTTTGTCTTAAGTTTGTTCTAAGACAGACTAAAGACAGACTTAAGACAAAATCCATTTTATCTCGTAAAAAGGGAATCGACACGCTGGACAGCTTGTGACCTTTTAGAAAAAATACGGTGTAACAATAGTAAGCGTATTCGAAATATTGGACATCCTATTTTCAGGTTATCTCTATCTCTGGAAGTGCTCTGGTGCGTGAGGCGCAGCTTCCCGGAAGCGATCCAGGGCGCGGCGCGCAGCGCGTAACGTAAGCATAACAGGTCATGTGACTTGTTAATAAAACTTTTCATTGGTTCATTTTACTTTTGTTTTTCTAATGATGGAAGGCTTGGTCATATGACCTAAAAATAACACTTTTCATTGCTTTCGAACATTTTTTTTTTCCCAAATGATGAAAGCCCCACCTTTTTTTTTCTCACTCTGACTTGTAAAGCAAAGGACCCAGATGCATTTACAGTTTATCACTAACAATGTTCCAGGCTAATGTATTTTCCCGGGAAATTTACAACTGTCCTGTAAGTAAAATATTCCTATTTCGAGAAAAAGGGCGTTTCTTCGTCCCATGAGGGAGCCGTTGAACAAAAGAGGCTCGGCCTGCTGTCTTAGTCACTGATAGGCATGAATATCGGATTCTTATCGATCACTTTATGTTGCAGGAGTGGAAAACACAACAGCCCTTGACCATTTATCTTTGCTGCGTTCCTGCGTATTATACCTTTTAACCGTCATGTAATCGGGCTGCTTTATTTCACTTGCCTTTTACTGATTCGAAAACAGTGGCTATTATTCAAAACTTTACCAATCTAGGTACTACTACCATGTTTTGTTTTAAAAACCTTTATTGTGAAAATGTCAGTATACAAATACAGGCCTATAACCACGTGGGCCGGCCACGGAGCAAACAGGAATCATATATGATGAGGGGACATTTACACTGTAGAAGAACGTAACGGGCGGGCCATTAGGTTGCAAGAACTAAGGTGTCTAACAGTTGCGGAATCGGTGGACGTACATTTTATAATTAAAGTACGACAGGGCCAGTTACAATAAAATTATCTAGATATACATTTGCGGGCAAGTACCATGGTGACGTTAATTCGAACTTTCAATAGTACAGTAATCAATAACACATCAGAACTTAATATCAATAGGGATGTCCAAATGTTCAATCAGTACTCGTCCCCGCCTGCCATGTGCTTCAAAACTGCATACGTATCTCGTGATATCAAGGTTGGGCAACCAGTACACAACAAGGAGTTACGAGTCCCATTTATACCGGCGCCATTTTGGGCGAGGCCGGGCTGGTCCAGGATATAGTCAAAATGTCTCCACCAACCAGCGGTCGGACCAGAACCCCTTTCGGCAGTCCAAAAAGGTTCCGTTAAATGACAACAGAAGAGATAGGCAACAAGAACAATCAGTCAAAAGAGAGACGCTTTCGGGAATGGGGCCCATGCCCTAGCAGGCAAGCCTCCGAGTTCCAAGGGGTCCCAGGGCCATTTTAGTGGACCAGGCCCAAATCCAAAGAGCCGGCCGCCATTTTGAGAGTCCTGTTGCAGCCGCCTATCGCTGCACCGCAAGAGTGGGCGCAATTCAGCTGGATGGTGGGCGAGACGCTGTAGCCGCAAGAGTGGGCGCAACTCAGCTGGATGGCGGGTGAGGCACTGTGCCGCAAGAGCAGGTGGAACTCAGCTGGATGGCGAGTGAAGCGCTAAGGGGCGCCCCACTGCAGATGAGGTGCCTCCACCTGGGGAGGCCAGAGAGGCCCGTTCGCGCCGCCTTCCCCCCCCCGGGCACCCCACGCCGACTTTCGGCGCAGCAATGTAGGATGGCCACACCAGTGCGGCAACTTGCTGGACACCACCTCGGTGCCATCCGGATCTCGGCGCGTTGTGCTGCCTTCGGCCTATTCGCACATCGGTCCGCTACTGACGCCGCCTCACAGGCCAACGGATTTTGTAGGCTTTTTATAGCCCAAAGCCGCATAACAGGTCATGTGACTTGTTTATAAAACTTTTCATTGGTTCATTTTACTTTTGGTTTCCTAATGATGGAAGGCTTGATCATATGACCTAAAAATAACACTTTTCATTGGATTGAAACATTTTTTTTCCCAAATGATGAAAGCCCCACCTTTTTTTTTCTCACTCGGCAATCCAAAAAGGTTCCGTTAGATGACAACAGAGGGGACAGGCAACAAGATCCATCAGTCAAAAGAGGGGAGGGCAAGTTCTTCCCTACCGGGTCACGTTGGGGCTCCACCGGAAGTCATCGAATTGGTAGTCTACAGTGTTTCTGGATGTTTCAGACTGAAGCTGGCGTCAGCATGAGAGCACCACCATCTCGTAGCTCCGTCGTGGCCATTCCGCAAGCAATCATGGCAGCCGCTCCCCACCGGAAGCCTGCGGGAGTCGGGGCCCCGATGACTTTTGTAGAATCTTCAAGGCTGAGGGGACGCTTTCGAGAATGGGGCCCAAGCCCTAGCAGGCAAATGTCCGAGTTCAAATGTGTCCCAGGGCAATTTTAGTGGACCAGGCCCAAATCCGAAGAGTCGGCCGCCATTTTAAGAGTCCTGTGGCAGCCGCCTATCGCTGCACCGCAAGAGTGGGCGCAACTCAGCTGAATGGCGGATGAGGCACCGTGCCGCAAAAGCGGGCGCTAAACAGCTGAATGGTGACTGAAACGCTAAAGGGCGCCCCACTGCAGCAGAGGAGCCTCCACCTGGGGAGGCGGGGGAGGCCCGTTCGCGCCGCCTCCCCCCCCGGGGCGCCCCACGCCGTTTTTCGGCACAGCATTGTAGGATGGCCAGACCAGGGCGGCAACTTACTGGACACCACCTGGGTGCCGTCCAGATCTCGGCACGTTGTGCTGCCTTCGGCCTATTCGCACAACGGACCGCTACTGACGCCAACCTCACAGGCCGACGGATTTTGCCGACTAAAAGACAAACCAAAGCAGCCCATTGTTGCTTTGAGATGGATGTTGCAGCAGGCTGCCATGTAAATAGTTGTTTAAATTTTTTTTTTTTAACGTGTTTACTTTGTTGGAGCGTTGTATATATTTATAAGTTATTAAAGTGTTAAAATCCTACTACTTTGTTGGAGTGCTATATATTTTTAATGTGACACATAATTGTGAAGGCTTTGATGTACAAAAAGGCATCCCTGGAATCTTCCGCTTCAGGCTCGGTCCCACACACCCTTACAGTGAGAATCCCCTCCCCAATCACAATACAGGATCGTTATCAGATAGTAGGAACGCGTGTGGTGTGACGGATCTCTTGGGGTGGGGGCCTTGATCTACTGTAACTCCTTTGAAGAGGGGTGATTCTTTTACAGTTCGGGCCATAAACTACATCCGCAGGGCTAGGTGATAGCCTGGGACCGGCCTGGACAATCAGACACAGAGGAAGAGGAGTGTCAGAGGGTGCGGTAGTGAATAGGGTGAAAGGGAGGTGTCGGGCGGGCACAGGGTGTGATTCTCAGGGAAGAGCAGCGCAGATGGGGGGAGGTTTATGGCCCATGCATGAGAGAGAGAGCGGGGGTGACCAGTGCGTGGGGGAGATGCTTGCGAGGGTGGGGAGCCATGCTGAGGATCGGCGGCATGCAGAGAGTGGGTCTGGTCAAGGCATCTAAAATGGCTGCCGTGCACGACAAAAGTGTGGCATTGGAAAAAAGGCAAGATGGCGCAGACAATGTTTATCAATACGGATTAATTTATAACAATTATTTTTAACAATATATTTATTCGCAGTGACAAAATGGCGGTCAACACTTCCTGATTTCCTTCGAATCGAACGTTAACAGACGTCACGCAGCAAAAAAATAAAACGCTCACGCGCAGCCGCTGGAAGACATGTATCAACATATATGAGCATCCTCAGCCACCCTCAGAAAACATAGGGGGTCAGGATACGTCTCCCGTACCCCCTTATACCCATTTCTCACATTGTTTTTCCTCCATCTTGTAATTTAATTAAAACGAAACACAAAATGGCGAATATCCGTTTCGCGACCCGGTTCGCGAACCGAGAAGCTCTTCTACCGCGAAAAATCAAATTTTTTTTATTTGCCCAACGGGACCCTTTAATAACCCCAACATCATTCCTAGGGGGTCAAGAGGAGTCTACCTTGCCCCCTTTAATTAAATTCCCCCTTCGTTTTTCTCCTCCTCTTGTCTCTCGATCCAACCGAGAGACAAGATGGCGGCCGCACCGGGCTGTTTAGAATGTTGACAGACACCGGAGAGCCAATCAGCTTCGCTTCGCAAAGCTCCGTTACGCAAAAAGTACGCGATCTGGAGCGCTATCCGGGACGCTGTCACAGATATATCTGTTTTTTTAAACGTTAATTTCTCAAAATCCACTGGAGCACATATATTGAGACCCAGCAAAGGCACATCGAGCTAACAGTCCCTACAATTTTGCCAAGTTTCGTGTAAATCCATTCAGCCGTTCGAGCTAAAAATGAGGCCAAACGCCCTATGGAAAAATGAATGGGAAAAATGCGTTTTGGGACCCCCCTTTTTTCTCGGCCCCCCCTTGACGAAACCCCCCCAAATTTTCAGGGGCTGCTCAGAAACAAAATGTGCCATTTTCCTGAAGATTTCAGCCGAATCCGTCCACAAACGCCAAAGTTATTAGACATAGAATTTTCAAAAGTTCCATAGAGAAAAAATCCTAACTATATATACCTACTGGCGACCGCCAGTAGGTAATATATATATATATATATATATATATACACACACATATATATATATATATATATCCAATTACCACTCCGGTACAAAAACACGAACACGAAGATTTCTTTAACCACTGCTGGCCACAGTGACTTTTTATTTTGCCAGGTGTGGGATTTCTTTAGTCAGGATGACGTGTTTCGGCTAACGAGTAGCCTTGCTCACATCATATCTATCATATATATAATTTTGTTTTGCTTGCAGCGGTTTGACGAATCTTCACAAACATTTCATAACTAGATTGACTCAATGTGTACATTCATCAGTTCGTTATCATTGGTTGTTTTTTGAAGTTGCGCCCAAGTAGGTAAACTAAATCAACTTCCAAAAACAACCAATGATAACGAATTGATGAATGTACACATTGAGTACAATTAATTTGAACTTTATTGCACGAACAAATGATGATGTGTAAAATTCCATGCTTGAGTCGGATTGCCCACTTGGGCGTGACGCGAAGTAATTGTCATAGATAACGGACTGTACAATGCGCACAATGAGTACAAATGCTTTGAACTTTATTGCACGAATAAATTGCGATGCTCTATGTATTGAGGTACTATTTATACCAATGTACGCAAGGGATGTTGAAACTTTACTCTGTTTTAACTAACATACGTTCTTTAAATAATGATGACAAAGACTATAGAATCCATACATATATGTTCAAATGAGATATAATGGGTAATATTTTATTGGAATATATTTACTGCTTTATAAACTTATGCGAATAGTCAAATGGGCAAAGAAATGTAGTAATAAGATACTGCCCTAATGTGTAAAAAATCATTACAAAATGGTGGCCAAACTTTCTTCACTGTTATCTCACTTATGTGGTGGTAGTCCTACCTCTATGAGGGATACAAAATGGGTGTACACATCAGTAACGGCTGAAACGTCAACAAGCCGTAAGGTGAAACGCGTTGTTTCCCGCTGAATAAATTTTGCGCACAAGAACAACTCACGGTGTCCGAGTACGTGTGTTCTTATGAACTAAGTCTTTCTTTGAATATATGGGCAACCGGTAGCCCTTCCTCGGACCGCCCGCGAGCTGGCTCAACAAGATTCCATGACCGGAGCTGTGGTTAGATATATATATATATATTACCTACTGGCGGTCGCCAGTAGGTAGTTATAGTTAGGATTTTTTTCAATATTAAATCTCAAAATTCTATTTGGAATAACTTTGGCGCCGGTTGACGGATCTGCCTGAAAATTTCCTCAAAATGGCCGTGCGGCGCCACGGTCCTTCTCTGAAAGTTTGGGGGGGGTTCTCAAGCGGGGGCTGAGATAAAAGGGGGGTCCCAAAACGTGTTTTCCCCATGTTAATTTCCATAGGGCGGTCGACCTCACTTTTAGCCCGAACGGCTGAATGGATTTCCACCAAACTTGGCAAAATTGTAGGGACTGGTAGCCTGATGTGCCTTTGCTATGTCTCAAGATATGTGCTACAGTGGATTTTGAGTAATTTAGGTTAAAAAAAATGTATATATCTATGGCAGCGCCCCGGTACGCGCTCCGGGCGCGCCACGCGACTTGCGCACGGAAAGCTGATTGGCTCTTGGGTGTCTGTAAACATTCGAAACAGTCCGGAGCGGCCGCCATCTTGTGTCTCGGTAAAATCGAGACATTAGAGGTGGAAAAATCAAAGGGGGAACTGACCATAATGGCGCAGGGATAGACCCCCCCTGACCCCCTAGGTTTGATGTGGGGGCCACAAAAGGGCCCAGCGGGGCAAAAAAAAAAAATTTTTTTTATTTGCGCGGGGGAGCGCCCGGTACGTGCACCGGGGAGCGGACCGTGGAGTGTCCCATGGGGAAAAATGAATAATAGAGTTTTTTAAAAATGTAGCCTTTTTTATAAATTGGAGGTAGTTCTAAAAAGAACTGTTTTTTTCTTCTTTTTGTTGTTTTATATTTTTTATATTGTTTTTTTGAACATTTTGTACTTTTTTGGGGTTTTCTGAACAGTTTTATATTTTTTTGGGATTTTTCATGGGGAGAAACGAAAAAACAGGGAATTGAAAATGGCTCAACTGGAGCAAAAAAAAAAAGAAAAGAAATAATTAGGGTTTATTGGGGCATTTATGGTTGTCCCCAGCAAGGACGATGAGCTTTACGCTTTGTTCTCCGTAGGAGATGGTCTTCCCACAATATTTACAGATAATTCGGAAATCTGCAAATCGTGGCTAAATGCACGGCATCGTCTCACTTTCCTCTGGTGCAGACGGAGTGGGTTGCTTCCTTTTTGAGGTGGTGCTTGTGGATTGGGGAGGGTTACTGGCCAGTTCCCTCATCTCTGCAGCAGAATAATTTATTGGATGCTTGCGCTGCATGTGGCGTATCATCGTGTTGTTTCCAAATTAATATTTCTTGTTCGGGTTTCCCCTGGAAAGTTCCACGCCACAGATTTTGCAAGTCACCTTGGCTGCATTTACTTTTTTCTTCCCCTGTGGGATGGAAAAAAACTCCCATATAATGTGTGGTCTTGGCTGGTATGGGGTATTTTGTTCATCAAGCCATCTTCTCCCTTCTTCCTCCTCCTCCTCCTCTTCCTCTTGTAGACCACCAATGATATCTTGTGGTTGTCCTCTTGGTGGTTGTGGTGGTGGTGGTGGTGCAGATGCACCAGCTGCTGCTGCTACTGAAGCCATTAAAAAGATCAAAAAGGTACAGAGAGGTACAAACAGGTCTTCCTAAGTCAAAGGACAAAGTCAGAATAAGGAAAAAAGGTGGGGTCTTTCATCCTTTTGAAAAATAAAATGTATTGAACCAATGAAAAGTGTTATTTTCAGGTCACATGACCAGGGGCTTCATCATTATGAAACCAAAACTGTTATGAACCAATAAAAAGTGTTATTTTCAGGTCACATGACCCGACGCGCTTACGCTACGCGCCCCGGGGCGCGCCCAGAGGCGCGTCGCGTAAGCGCGTCGGACGCCTACGTTGCGCGATCGTATTCACTCGAGTGCTTCCGGGTGCGTTTACGCCATGCGTATCACGCGGTCGCGGCTACGCGATACACCACGATCATGTTTTCGTTCGCGGTATTGGCGCTTACGGGACGCTCCCCGGTGTGCGCCCCGGGGCGCTTCATAAAACTGCGCTTTCCGGGGCGCTCACCGGGGCGCGCACTGGGAGCGCTCCAAGGCAAAAAAAAAAAGTGTATATATATACAAAAAAAATTTGGCAAAATTGTAGGGACTGGTAGCCCTATGTGCCTTTGCTATGTCTCAAGATATATGCTCAAGTGGTTTTTACGAAAATTAACTTTGAAAAAAATATATATTGTGCTACATTGGGCTATATATATGTTTGAGCCCAAATGTAGCCCAATGTAGCCCAATGTAGCCCAAAGATGGCCACCAGAGACAAAAAAAAAAATATATAGCCCAAATATCAGCCAGATGTAGCCCAAATATAGCCCAATGACAGAATGTCACAGAGTGTTCTAAAGAACAACTAGAGCGCTAACAGTCTTACTTATAAACTGAGACTTATAGTTAGGGATTAACACTTAAAAAACCTTTAAAATTCACTGAAAAAACATAGGTTTCACACCAGTTATAGTTAGGAATTAGCATTTAAAAAATCCTATGAAATTCACTGAAAAAACCATAGGTTTCACACCAGTTATAGTTAGGAAATAGCATTTAAAGAACCTATTGAATTCACTGAAAAAACCATAGGTTTCACACCAGTTATAGTTATCTGGAAATTATTTTGACATAAAACCATTGAAATTCCACGTTATAGTTAGTTGGACTCACTATAACTTGCGCGTGTAATGCACTGCTGATGACGTCACTTATTACATCACTCATGACATGGTCAGTGACATCACTGATGACATCACTGATGACACCATCCTTGTGACAGAGTGACAGACCTCCTTTCACTGTAACCCTTGAAACACATTTTCAAAAAAAAGGAGATACCCATACCAGTTACAACAACCAATTCAGTAATTCCACCATTTATATACACATCCACTAATTCACCAACAGTTCTATATAGTCACTCATACATATACTCACTCATCATATGTAGTGATACACCTATACATCCTGTAACACATTGACAGTCTTCCAAAAGTTGCTCACACACATACTCACACATGCAAATAAAATATTGATCATCCATTTATTTGCATAAACGGTGTGGCTCACTGGTTAGAGGAGGCAGACCTGGAAGCAGAGGTCAGCCCGGGACCAGGGTTCAATTCCCGGCTCGGCGGGGTCTTGAGTCCTAAAAAAAATTTCCATGGACTCGACAATTCTCGCTCCGGTGCCTACTCGATTCACGGGTTCACACTCTGCGACTCTGGGTAATAGCTTGCTTAATCTCCACAACGGCCCCTCGCGGCGGGATGCCTGGCTTTCACCTTGCGGATACCTTGCAGGGGTTATCTCACAGGGGAATACCAGGACGGGTTCCCTAAGCAAGCGCTCGGTGATTTGCGCTATATAAATTCCTGTACATTTACATTTACTACCACCTTACTTCTAAGGAAACTTACACATACTTACTCTCTTAAACAATCACTTATAGAAACACATACTTATTTAAACAGGAACTCTTACAATCTCTCACTCTCACATATACTCACTTATATACATCAATACTCACATATACTAGATTAAAACATATGTAGTTACTGATAAAGACACTAGTGAGACAGTCATTCACTCACTAACACACACATATACACACTCATCCATCCATCCAGTCCTGCACATATGCCGTCTTCCAAACACATACAAACAGTGAGTCAGTCATTGATGTTATGTTATGTTATGTTATCCCTTTGTTAAAGCGCAAACAGCTGCCCCAGCAACGGAGCGTCCCGGCGCTAACCTAACCAGAACCTAAGGAGAGGGTGGGATAACCAACAAGACTAGATGACAGAAAAGAGGTGGGTTTTGAGTTCCCTCCGGAAGACGGTCAGATTGGTTAGGGTGCGAATGTGTAGAGGCAGGGAGTTCCTCCTAAGACTTTGAATGAGCGTCCGCCCATTCTAGAGAGCTTGGTTCGGGGGACCGTCACGAGGTGCTGACCTAGTGAGCGCAGGGTGCGCTGGGGGGTGTAGGGTACAAGGAGCGGGCGTAGAAGTTCGGGACAGTCCTCAGAGTTAAGAATTTTGAATGCCATTGTGAGGGTTTTGAAGTGAATACGGGATTCAACAGGTAGCCAGTGAAGGTTACGAATGGTGGCTCTAGCAGAGCACTTGCGTGGGAGACCAACCACGGCTCTGGCAGCCGAGTTTTGAATGCGCTGCAGTCTTGCCAGTTCTGCTTTGTTTGCCCCCAAGAATAGGACATTGGCATAGTCCAGCCGGGCAAGGATCAAGGCTTGGATGATTAGCTGGCGGGTTCTGGAGTCAAAAAAGCCAAGTATCGGGCTAAGGCTCCTCATTAGCCCCACACACGTAGCTGCCACTTTCTTTGTGTGGGACTGAAAGTTGAGTGATGAGTCAAGCCAAACACCTAGGTTTTTGACAACATTTTTTGGGACGGGGGTGGGGCCAAGCAGAGAGGGCCACCAATGATCGCTCCAATGGCTAGGGTTTTTGCCAAGAAGAAGCACCTCCGTTTTCCCGGCGTTTAGCTGCAGGCAGTTGCGCGTCATCCACTGTGCAACTGCTGCTAAGCCATCCCTGAATTTAGTAGCCGAGGGTGATGGACCTTCAGAGAGTGTGATGACTAGCTGTGTGTCGTCGGCGTACGACACCAGCGTAAGGTCATACTCTTTAGCCACTACTGCAAGGGGCTGGACGTACAGATTAAAAAGGGATGGGCTTAACGCCGATCCCTGGGGGACTCCCTGCTCGATGGGATGGGATTGGGAGATGTAGGGTGGGGCTGAAACTCGAAAGGACCTGTCCTTTAGAAAGGACCGGAACCAGTCAAGGGCAAGTCCACTGATCCCAATGGCCTCGAGTCGTTTCAACAGGATATTGTGAGATACCGTGTCGAAGGCCGCGCTGAGATCCAGCAGGATCAGCGCGGCACTTTGACCATCGTCCAGGACGCCTCGAAGGTGTTCGGTGGTGGTTAGAAGGGCTGACTCGGTGCTGTGTCCTGGCCTGAAGCCGTTTTGGGAGGGGTCCAGGACTAGGTTTTGCAGCATGTGATGGGATAGCACTTTGTTTACGTGGGCTTCAGCTAGCTTAGACGTCCAGGGGAGCAGTGAAATGGGCCGGAAATTTTCTGGCTTAGTGGGATCTAGAGTGGGCTTTTTAATAATAGGTGAAACCCATGCAGACTTCCAACAGCTGGGGACCACAGCTGAGGAGAAAGAAAGGTTGAGTAGGCTGGCAAGCGGGGGAAGGAAAAAGTCAAGTGAGTCCAGAAATGTAATAGGTCTCATGGGGTCTGTGGGGGAACCGGACTTAACTTGTCTACACAGTTTAGCAAGGTCGTCGATAGATATGTCGGGTATTCTTGATAGTTCCGACGTTTCTGCCGCTGCGTTGGACATGTTGATGGGTGCAGGGTCATCTTGCGGGAAGGAAGTATATATCTTCCTTACTTTTTCAATGAAGAAGGTGGCAAGTTCTTCACACTGTGTCGAGGAGGAGATGCAGGATCCTGGGTTGGAGACTTTGTGGAGGCTTTGGACTAAATTGAAGATGGTTTTAGTAGGGTTGGAGCTTAGTTCAATTTCCTTTGCGTAAAAGGAGGCACGGGTGGTCCGAATTGCTTTATGATACAAGCGTAGTTTAGATAAGTAGAGAGTTTTGTCACTATCTAAGTAGTTTTTCCTCCAGCCGCGCTCGGCTTTTTTACATTCCTTCCGCAAGGCTCTGAGAGATTCGTTGTACCATGGGTTTGTGGGGGAACTACGGGTTTTGGTCCATTTAGCCGGAATAAGGGCATCAAGCCCTGCAACGATCCAGTCGTGAAAGGCAGCATAGGCTGTATTGATGTCTTTGTTCTCGTCAGGGGGGTGGAATTCTCCTAATTTTTTAATGAGGTCTTCGGAGGAAAGTTTGTGCCATGGTCGTTTGTGACTGGGGTTGGCCGCAGCTACGGTAGGCGGTTTTTTCACCGTAATGCTAAGTTTGACAAGAAAGTGGTCGGTCCAACCCATGGGTTCAGGGGGATCAGCCGTAGCATCCAACATATTGGTAAAGATGGGATCCAATATGTGGCCAGCGGTGTGGGTGGGGGAGTAGACCAAGGAGTTTAACTGCAGGGCCGTGAGGTCGGCCAGCAAGTTTTTAATGATGGGTTCTGTCACAGAGTCAAAGTGGAGATTAAGATCGCCCAGAATGGTGAAGTTGGGGGAGGACACTGCCAAGGTGTGAGATGTTTCAAGTAATTCATCAATGAATCTGGCAGAGGGACCTGGAGGTCGGTAGATATACAGCCCAGAGAGGGCGAATTGAGGGCAAATGGAGATCTTAAATCGAGCACATTCGCAGCCCCAAATATCTTCTTTTGTGAAAGAGCAGTTATATATAGTTCGATATATAACGGCTATTCCCCCGCCCCTGGAGTCTCTGTTAACCAGCTTCATGGAGAAACCGTTAGGCAGCGTAAGGTTCATAATGCTAGTCTGGTCGTCATGGAGCCAGGTTTCGCATATGAACAGAATGTCAGGATTTTCGTCTGTGATAAGAGAATGGACTTCAGCATGGTGTTTCACGAGAGATCTGACATTCAGTTGTAGAACCCGGAGGGGAGAAAGCTTGGGTGTCGTTGCAATACAGCTTGCTAGGCTAGGTTTAGGTGTAGTAAACTTACAGGACTCACAGTGGAGAGGCGTTTGTCCGAAGCAGCCCCTGAGCTGGTTGCATCTGGTGTTGGTATTTAGTGCGCGGAGATATTCTCTGTCATAGGTGACTCTAATCAGGGGGTTTTGAGCAGGGGGACTGGCGAGAGGCGATGTCTTGGTGATGACGGGCGCAGACGGGCTTGCCTTGCATCTATGTGCTAAGTAATACCCCCACCAAACCATACAGACACTCATACTGATACTTAAAAAAACATCTAATAACCCATATACACACACATGTAGCTACTCATTAACCCATGCAGCCACTTATACACAAAGTGAAACACTGATACAAACATTTAAATATTTAAACAATATTCGCTAATATATGTATTCACTAAAATACACTTAATAAGCCAGTTAACCAATCAATTTTTTTTTAAAAAAACATCCATTAAGACACTTATTATAACATTTATTCTTCCATCGACCTTTACATATACATATATAAAACATATTTATTTTTCAGAAAGGCACACATTCACTGGATGGTGTCATCAGTGATGTCATGAGTGATGTCACTGACCATGTCATGAGTGATGTAATATGTGACGTCATCAGCAGTGCATTACACGCGCAAGTTATAGTGAGTCCAACTAACTATAACGTGGAATTTCAATGGTTTTATGTCAGTAAAATTTCCAGCTAACTATAACTGGTGTGAAACCTATGGTTTTTTCAGTGAATATATATATATATATATATATATATATATATACACACACATATAATTTTGTTTTACTTGCCGCCGTTTGATGTATCTTCACAAACATTTCAAAACTAGTTTGTCACTCACTTCAGCTGCTGTCTGGAAAGTGTTGGGGTGATTTGTCAAGCAAGGGCTTAGAAAAAGGCATGGTCTCAAAACGTGTTTTATTTATTTTATTTATTTATTGGTTTGTATAGCGCTGGAATCAACTCTCAGTGGAGTATCTCTGCGCTTTGACACCTGTAGAATACCAAGAAATAAATGTGGGAGGAAGCTAAATTTCATTTTTAAACAGTATTGTTTTCAATTGTTTCCGGAATTTTAGATGATCTGTGCATTGTTTGAGTGATAGAGGAAGTTTGTTCCAGAGAGTAGGTCCTGCTATGGAAAGTGCCTTACTCCCGTGTCTGGCTTTCTTAGCCCGTGGTACCTGCAGAAGAAAATCATTGCTGGACCTAAGAGATCGAGTGGGGGTGTAAGGGACAACTTTATTTTTCAAATAGGCAGGTCCTTGGCCATTTAGGCACTTGTGAATCAAACAACATGTTTTAAATTTCGTTCTCTGCCGGACAGAAAGCCAGTGTAATTGGTCAAGAAGGGGTTTGGAGGCAGTTCTAGGAGGGGCATTAAGAACCAAGCGGGCCGCCGTATTCTGGATGACTTGTAGTCTATCCAATACCCCTTCATTGGCAGCAAGCAGTAGACCATTACAATAGTCAATCCTGCTTAGAACAAGTGCCTGGACTAAAGTTCTCCTCACCGAATCAGGCAGAAGAGGAAAGACCTTGCGCTGTAGGCTGATGGTATGAAAGCATATACCTGAGATATAATTCACATGTTGCTTGAGAGTCAGATCTTGATCCAGACGGACCCCTAGGTTCTTTACAATCGACTTGGGTTCGGGAACAACACCCAAATCGCTGAGCCACCAGTCTGGAGACCAAAGCAGTTTAGCTTCCCCAAACAACATAACCTCAGTTTTACTGACGTTGCACTGAAGGCAGTTGGCCGACATCCATTGTGCCACTGCCTTCATACCAGCTGAAAAAGAGCTCTTCACTTCAGCGGAGATGTTTTTGAACGGGAAGAGGAGCTGCGTGTCATCAGCATATGACACGGGGATGAAACCGTACTTATGCATCACTCTTGCCAGGGGTGCCACATAGATGTTAAAAAGAGTAGGGCTCAAACAAGAGCCCTGTGGCACCCCTTTGGAGTAGGCGTGGGCGGAAAATCCGTTCCGCTCGCGGATTTTGCGGATTTTCGGGAAATCCGCAATCCGCGAGATTTGCGAATTTCCCGCAAAATCCGCAAATCCGCGAGCAGCGGATTTTGCTCGCACTGCTCGCAGTGTTAGCGTGAGTTCGCGCCCCGCGAATAAGTGCAAAATTGCAGAAATACGATCTTGGCAAAACTGAAAGTAACTACTTACCAGGTTCAAAAGTTCAGGCACATCATTAGTAGCCATTTCCTGTAGTGCTTCCTGAGGGGCCCCTCCAGAGTTCAGTTGCCAGTTGAAACTATTATGTGACCCTGCTCTGAACCTCAGAATAGTTACACATATGCCACAAAGGTCCTGAATTACAGCTAAGGGAGACAAGCAGGAGCCAGGCTGGAAGTTAAAATCCATTAATCAGCCCCTAATTCATTATTGTCAGTTGGGGCAGGGCAGGTGTTGTAACTAATTTTGCAACAATGAAAGCACTTAGCAAGTGCAAAAGATCACTAATCAGGGCGCACTAAGGAAGCAGGTGCCAGCTAAAAAAATATTCTTTGACACATTAATCAGCCCCAAATTAATTCTGGTCACTTGAGGCAGGGAAGGTGTGCTTTGCTTTGCCGAAAATAATGTACACTGGACAACCAGAGGGTGTAGTGATGAAACAGAGGGTGGCATGGGTGGGCCAGAGGGTGGCATGAGTAGTCAGAGAGTGGCAGTGGTGACAGAGAGTGGCAGTGATGAAGAAGAGTGTCCCAAACAGGCTGGACACGTAGAAACAACAAGTTCGCAAAACTTGCGACCCGACAGGTAAGTTCGCAAATTGCGAAATTGTAAAAACCCTCGCGAACTGGCAAAAACACGGGCGAACACAAAAAAAAAAAAATCCGCAAATTCGCGGGAATTCGCGGATTTTGCGGATTGCGAATCCGCAAATCCGCAAAATTCGCGGATTGCCAATCCGCAAAATCCGCTCATGCTTACTTTGGAGATCTCTACCTCCACTGACCGATATGCACCCATGGTGACACTCTGGGTGCCGTCGGATAGGAAGCTCTTTAGCCAAGCAAGGGCTTTGTTTTTGATCCCGGCGTTCGACAACCGTTCTGTCAAGATGGAATGTGACACGGTGTCGAACGCCGCTGATAGATCTAACAAAACCAGGATCACTGAAAAGCCCCTGTCTTGGTACATATGCATGTCGTCAGTCACGGATACCAAGGTGGATTTCGTACTATGCCTTGGCCTAAACCCAGACTGGGAATAGTCAAGAACGTCTGCCCATGTAATTTCCCATCTGGATTTTAGACACAACTATAGCCTGATCCATTGAACGGAATTACGACACATTTTGCAGAAAGCTAGATCTTAGGCAAGAAGGATCTTTTTATTTTGTAATTTGGTGTAAATCTGTTCTGTAGTTTTTAAGTAATGGAAAAACAAGCTGTGTATATCTAATGGATGTGGAAGATCCACAGATCCGACAGATCTCATGCTAAGAATGGATTGGCTGCCCCATTTCAACCAGGAGGTGTTAGCAGCCATCTTGGAACATGGGACTCAGCCTGAGTGCCAGGAAAAACATTAAAAAAACACAACAGGCATGATAGGAATATCCTGATCCCCTAGCCCTGGTGGTGGGGTCCCAGAGGGAATCCGCTGAGTCCCAAAAACATTTTTCTTTTACATTTTGAAATAAATTCAAGGAGGATCTGATGCAGAATTTTTTTTAAAAACTAGCATGTTTGTTTTCACCTTTGGGTGGGCCGGTCCCCGTGGGGGGATTATCACAAGGCCCCTCTCCTCAGTTAGAATTCTGCCCCGGGGAGCCCATCTCCCGGGGCCTTGCCAATCTTAACAGAAAGGGAAGGGGCCACATGGCCCCTATCCCCGGGCCAATTTCGATCCCAGGGACCCCATCACCCGGGGTGCAGCCTTATCAAAACAAAAAGGGGAACATTCGCCCTCCCACCTGGGCTGATTTTCCCCCATCTCCTGGGTCCCAGCTGAACTTAAGAAAGAAGGGCAAATGCATGCAACCCGCCTCCCCGGGATGATTTCAGCCCCTGGGGATGGCTGCAAAAGCAAAGGGGAGGGGCCACAGGGCACCCCTCCCAGATCCATTTTTGGACCTGGGGACCCCATCCTCCAGGGTCGGCTTTAGCCATGTCCCAGGGTGCCCACCCCTAGACATAGCAGTTTCCCTGCACACACTGGCACAGGCGAGGAAACCTGTGTTTGCTCTCACTTAGCTGAAGCACTTTCAAAGCTCCCGGCAAGCGATAGCAAACACAACATCTGTTCCCAAATGCAGGGGCTTTAAAAATGCTCCCAACAGCTGGGAGCGGACTTCAGACCTGCTTCCCTGCCTTTAATGATGCGGGCAAGAAAACATATCTCAATAATATTCCCGCCCACAGGAAGCAGTATTTTTAGCTGCTCCCTGTGGTCAGGAGCAGTGCCGGCTCCTGCTTTTTGTGCAGAGCCAGCTGGGGCAGAAGAGGCCATGGGCCTCTATCCGCTCCAACTAGCAAGGATATGGTGGGTGCCCTGGGTGGGCACCAGGGCACCGACCCTTTGTTGGCTGGGACCCTGGGCATGGGGTCCCATGGTCTGGCATCAGCATGGGGAGGGGTACCACATAGCTACCCTCCCCCTGTAGTATTTGGCCATGTCCCGAGGATGGGCTTCCCAGGGCTGATATCGACCTTGGGAGGAGAACTGTGTGCACCTCCTCCCCCAGAAATAGAGTTGTGTCCCCCGGAGATGCAGTCCTTGGGGCCAAATACGGCCTGGGAGGGCGCTACGTACTCCCTCCCTTAAACTATTGGGCAGTCACCAATGGGTAGTTATAGTTAGGATCATTTTTCCATAAGAAATGCATGTCTTGTATAGCTAATAACATTGGCCAGGTGTGATGAATCTCCATAAACCATAATGGGAGGGGGAGTCCATTAAAGTTAAGTTTCAGTTGCAACTTAAAGTTTTAAATGTACCAAACTACTGCAAGCCACCGTTTATAGTTATCTCAAGTACCTATAACTCATGCCTAAAGGTAAGTATAACTTGTGCCCCTGCCATGCCCAGTTTTCTTATCAATAATTTCATTCCAAATGTTTCAGTGATATTATCAGTGATGTAATTTGTTGAGTAATTATTATTACATGCTGAGGGTGCGAGGTATAGTTACCATAAAGCACGAGGAAATTATAATGTTTTGCCTTCAACCCTCCTTTTTATTGAATTCGGTTTTTGGGGCAATTAGGACTTCTAACCAGTGCTAAGGTGCTTTTGCTCTCTCTCCTTAAAACATGTTCAAATTGTCCTACACATAATTGCCACATTTAATTTACTTTTAGGTCCCTAGGTAAGAGGCACTATATGTACCCAAGGCCTGTAATTTACATTTTACTAAAGTAGCACTCGTAAACATATCCCAGGCCTGCCATTGGAACCTACAGTGCAGTTTTAAACTGCCAATTATACTTGTCAAAATAAACTTTTTACCAGTCATAAAAGTTCCTTTTTAATCCACGTAGGGGCAGATTGCATTGTATTTACTAAAGGAGGGCCTGGTGTCTTAGGTTGTACATGTCCTTATGGTAAAAAAAACTGCTAAATGTGTTCTAAGCCTAAGGCCCATTTCTTTGACTGTATCTCCCAGGCAGTGAGACAAAAGGGCACTAGATGTTGGCAGGATGGGCCATTTTGCAAGGATGGCTAGGGGCCTGACTTAAGCTCATCCAAAGAAACCTTACACAAAACGTCTGTGACCACATTCTTCTTGGATCCTTGGCCCAGGATGGGAAGAACTTTCTAGAACCAGATGCGGGGGTAGTATAAGCAATTCTCCCACTTCAAAGGCTGGCACCAGGTTTAAAAATGTGGAGCCTCAAAACACCTCTTCAGTACACTTCTGGACATGTGGGATATTTCAGAAGACCTGTCTGGACTGCCATGCTGCTACCAGAGTACTTTCCTGCTGCTAGAGACCTGCCTTGCTGTAAGAAGGAGAACTGGACCATATCCTAGGTCCACCAGAAGGGATTCAAAGGACTGGTACTTGGGCCTCCTCTGTGAGCTACAGGGACATAGCAAGCTCTGGAGACCTTGAACCCTGCACCAAGCCTCTCCTGGAGTGAGTCCTAACCCCACAAATGCCCCCCCCCCAGGTCCTGGACTCTTGGGAGTGGTGTTAGAGGTGCTGCTCCAGCCTAACTCTAAAACCTGGAACTGAGGAAAATTTTAACCATAGAGTGCCAGAAGAACTGATAGGAGACGGAGACTTATCTGCCAGCTGAGCTGCCCAAGGTGTATTACCAGTCGGCTTGATTTTACAGTAGATACTGCTATGTTTTCCTTCTCCTCTGCAAATCCTGTTCAGTGGAACAGCTCAATGACAGCATTCGGCCTCATGGAAGGCTATGGCTTATAGCTTGCAACTTCCTCCTTCTAAAAAGTTGTCTAAGTCCGAAATCTTGACCGGGTTGGATGTCAACATCTCCCTATCAATGACCTCCCCGGCCTGGAAATCCAGCTTTTTCCACTTGGAACTTTTTCCCCGCCATCATCCAGAGCTTCGTTGAGGCTTTTACCAGCCCATTCCTGATGACAACAATGCTACCTCGGACACAGCCTGCTGCGTTGACCCGCTGAACTCTACAATTTCCTGGACTTTTCTTTAGAATTGTTTTTTGAAGCTTGAAGGTAAAGTAAGAATGGACCAAATCCACCTCTTGAATCGGACCCTATCTCCATTGCTCTTGGCCTTATCTTTTGACTATGCTCCTGCTTCGTGCGACCACATACCTGATTGGATTTAATTCATTTTGGTGTTTTTTCGTGTATTAAACTGTATCCTATTTTTCTAAATTTGTTCAGGATTTTTCTTATGTTGTGTTTTCACTTTATTACTGTTTGAGTGCCGCATAAATATTTACACATTGCTTCACATTACTTTTGTGCCAAGCTACCACTGGGTTAAGCACAGCTATATGTAGTGATTTCTGTGGTACACTCTTACAAGGACTATAGTTGTTGCTTCCGTAGGGTTTTCTCGCCCCCTCAGTCAATAGCCAAATATATTACACAACCCTTCAACAGATGAATCTGGAGACATAGGCAGTGGTTGTGTTCTCGGATGCAGCATTAACTCTTTTGAATGGCCTTATTTGTTGACTGTCCTCAGTAGGATGGGGTTAGGACAGGTGTTGCTGAACTGGATTGGGCTACTTACACAAAGCCATTAGCAAGCATAAAATCAAATGTCCAGGCATTGTAGCTCCATTCATATTAAGTGTGGAACAAGACAGCCTTTATCCAGTAATATTTTTTGTATTGATACTGGAAGATGGCTGAGGGATACACATGATCCCAGAGGCATCAGTTTGAGGCACATAGAATACTATCCTCCATGTACACCAATTACATCCTGTTTTTAGAGACTGTGATCCTAACCTAGAACCTATATTGAAAGAAACCATCCAATTCAGAAGGTGGTCAAGACTGACTACAAACTGAGCCAAAAATCATGTCACTTACAGATGATACAGCAATGCACGCCTACATAACTCCCCGAAATGGCAGTTTACATTTCTTTGGCATACACATACATTAAGAATTGGACATAATTATGCAAAAAATATGGGCAAGCCATAGAAATAATCGAGGCCAATATTGACAGTTGGATTACCCTGCCTATAATGATGATTGGCCGAATTGCACTAGTTAAAGTTGTTGCTCTCTCGTCATTGCACCACCTATTTCAAAACATTGCTGTTCCATTTACACGAGGATTGCTCGATTGACTTCATTCATCGCTAATTAAATTAACCTTGGCTTGCAAACAGCCACATATTATTACAGAGATAATTTGATCATGGAGGCTTTGAGACATGGTGCTTTTTAGTATATTATCTTACAGCCCAAGCACATTTTGCCGTGCATTGCTTCCATAATAACAGGCAGGTACCCCCATTGAGACTTAGAGCTGGTATTGGCATCACCTCACGAATGTAAAGTTGAAACACCCAGGATGACCACAAAACAAAATTTGCATAGTAAAGTGTACGCTTCTTCA
Organism: Lissotriton vulgaris; assembly: GCF_964263255.1. NCBI lineage: Eukaryota > Metazoa > Chordata > Amphibia > Caudata > Salamandridae > Lissotriton > Lissotriton vulgaris. The sequence continues at coordinate 1,693,516 of NC_141688.1, forward strand.
GGGGTAATAAGCACTATATAAATGCAATTACTAATATGATTTGGACCTGTGTTATATTCTCACTTGTTACTCCTTGAAGATCTTTACTTATTATGTTCTAAGTTCTAATTCTATATGGAATTTTATGACAGAGCACTGGTAGCTGAAAGGTCAGTTGCACTGGACCTTGATGAGGACGAGACTGCTCTATGTTACTGTGCTGCAAAAATAAATAACTCAAAGGAAAATGTGGATTCTGTCTACTTTTAATAATTGGCAACGAGCAGCTCCTAGTTGACACTGCTGTCAACTAGGAGCTGCAGCAAAGGAGCGGCGTGTTCCTGGACACACAAATGTGTGTTGGGTAGCTTTCAGTACATCTATAACAAAAGAAGAACAAAAGTAGAAGATGCAGAGAACAACACGATTCTTGTAAAGAAATTCCGGTTTCCCGGATCAAATTTGAATGACTTTTGCAAAATGTTGACTTAATTCTACAGTCAAGAGGACTACTCAAGTTAAACGGTAAGCGCAACGTGAGGGCAAGTGTTTTAGAAATAATTAAATATATGCGCCCACCGCGAGCGCATTTAAAAAAAAAATACCTGGAGCATGATGCACCTGGGTTCATAGAATCATCAGAGTTCACGGAGAACTTCTGCATCGATAATTCTTTAATGCTGAAACGTGATATTTGAAACTTTGTACCAAAAGACTTTGGATGATTCTGGGGACAGTGCTTTAATGCATTTAGCAACAATTTGTAAGGTGTGCTCGGGTGTCTTTCTATCAATATGGTATCTGGACTACGTTGGTAAGCCAATTAAATTGATACCTAAGGTGGATGGGTAGTTGACATCGTGGATGCAACCGAAAAAATAAGCATTGCTTGTGACATAACGAAATTTGTTAATTTGGGACACATAGTGAAGTGCAGATAAATTAAAGCAAATCCATCACAGTGTGTTCATAAATAATGATGCACAGTCGAGCCCAAACATTCCCATCCAAGTGTTGTAATGACACTATGAATGTCATTCAACAGATTAAGTATTAGACACGTACATCATTCCTCCTCCGGCTCTTTTTCAGACCGCATAATTTTATGTTCATTAACTTAAACGAGGGAGTGATTCAGACCGCGCGCTTCCTCGCACACATCGGGCCCGATTCACAGAACTAACTTAACACAAAATCCTAAACTTACTACTTTTGGTATTCACAGAAGTTAGGATTTTGTCTTAAGTTTGTTCTAAAACAGACTTAAGACTAAATCCTAACTTAAGTCTGTCTTAAGACAAACTTAAGACAAAATTCTAACTTCTGTGAATACCAAAAGTAGTAAGTTTAGGATTTTGTCTTAAGTTAGTTCCATGAATTTGGCCCTCAGTGTTTTAAGTTCCAGATTTTATCTCGTAAAAAAGGGAATCGGCACGCTGGACAGGTTGTGACCTTTTAGAAAAAATACGGTGTAACAATAGTAAGAGTAATCGAAATATTGGACATCCTATTTTCAAGTTATCTCTATCTCTGGAGTTGTTTTCTGCCCTAGGACTGACATATTTTAATGTGGTAATTGGGAATAAATATTGTTTTCCTGAAGAAGGTGATGGCTGTAGATTAATTGCCCACCGAAATGCGTTGATGCTTCTGAGAGTTGAAACTACGTTAAGTCTGAGGAGACAAATATATTGAATGAAGATTGGAATAATAACCTTTAAAACTATAATTGATCTATGTTTGACCATTGTAGCTTCTCTCTATAAATAGGAATACTTTTTTCCTTATTGTATTCGCAATTGTGTACAGTTTTAATTTTTTTTTTTTTGTGAATGTTATATGTAATGAATTGTTTTGCTTAATTAATATTGTCATTGCTTTTTTAAAATAAGAATTTTGTTAATGTTAGAGAAAGAACACAAGAATCTGATGATTACAATATATATTGTGTTCTTAATGTTTTTAAAGAATTTCCTGAATACATTTGTACTTTTTATTTTTGGTTTTCTTTTGTATTGATTACTTACTCGATCTTAACGGCGATCTTACAGAAGCACACGAAGCACTCCGGGAAAATCTGCTGGCTAATCAAACGAGCGACAAGCGCCAACTACCCGGGTGCACCAAGATTATCACAAGACACGGATCTTCTCTTTAAAACAGAACAAGAGGGAGAAATGAAATTCGTGTAAAGAACACAAGAAACAATCGAGGTCAGACAAGATACCTTGAGGAGTACGATAGGAAAATCGAAAACGGGTGCAAAGAAATTGAAAGACACCGCGTTTGAGGCTTTCCATTGTTTTTTAAAAAGTAGGAGTTTGGGAAATCGAGAAATCCCCATAACGAGCCCAAGAGAAAAATATTTGACACAACTCAATTCACCAAGATGCAGTTGCATAGGTGATACATTGATTGTGGAGAAAATCATAGACATTGTCCTGAAGAAGGAGGCCATAAACATTCAAGGCTTCCGAAACGCGTCGACGCATTTACGAAGGGTTAAATTCTGAGTTGTCAGCAAACAATTTGGGTATAAGGAAGGAAAATCCTTCCCAGTGTTGTCAAACAGAGGGTCCGAATTAACAATACTAAGACAAATACTACTGTCTTTTCCCATTTTTCTCCATTTCCACATTAGGTGGTTTTATTGTATATTGTGTGTATTTTTAACTACAACTGTATATGGATTCATAGGTTTTTTATTGAAATAAAATGTATATTTTTACATAAATATTGTTTTTTTCTTCGGTAAGTGTTCCTCGAGTAACATATGGAAATTTGAGTGAGTGATGCAGACTGAGTGAGATAAGTCTTTGAATTCTTTTGAATCTTGGATAACTTGATCTCCCATTGGGAAAACATTTTGCTTTACTTGACAGTATACTGGTGCTCTATTTCCCTTTGGGTAATACCGAGCCCCTCTCTTTGGATTAAAAATTGATTACATTTCCTCCTTGTTCATCTGATTGGTGTGTGAAGGGTGTTTGTGGCAAATTGATGTTTGGTGTGTAATAATATCCTCGAAGAGGAATTCTTTTTAGACTGGTCTCTCCGGACATACACCTGCCTGATGTGGGCAGCGAATATCTGGGCCACCTACCGGGCCCGAAAATAGCCAGCCCTGCTCCCTCATGCATTACTGGTATAGAAGCAGTATAACAAGTGGCTTGTCATAATCAATGCAGCATCCTACTCAATTTGTCTCCCCATTGATATATGCAGCTCTGGGCTGCCTACCATGCCTGGTTGGCATTCTCCAGCAGTAATTGTTGGTAATGCTGCTGAGCCAGATGCAAATGGCGTCGCGCACCTCTGCCGTCTGCCTGGTGACAGTGCACCTCTAGCATCTGTATCCTGCCTCCAGGGATACAAGGTACTTAGTTCTGTGTCTGCGCTTCCTAGGTCAATAACTAATGTTTATCCCTCGGACCGTCAGCTTAAGAGCCACCCAAAATATTGTCGCGGAAGCCTCAGTGTCTGTATTAAGAGTCAAGTATTCTTCACTTGGGCGAATAAGAATTGTTTTGTATGTAGATTTCCGCAGATGCCACAACGAGAGGCCCCAGCAAATGCCACCAAGGGACGCCTCGTGGTGCTATCCACAGCACGAAAACCTTATGGGTGCAGATTAACGTTGCACGAGTGGCACACCATTGAAGGGTGCCCACTGACATTGGGGTTACTTTACCTGCGTGCACATTGACTAAACGCCCCCACCCCGCTTCCTTGCCCCGTCCTGATGAAGACCCGCCCCTGAGGAATCCAGCTACCCAGTTCTCTTTTTGGGTCGAAACGTCGACAATTCTCCTTGGAGCCTGCACTTACATGTTCCTGCCCCCCTCCTTTCTTCCCCTTGTCGTTTGTACAAATCAAGGAATACGGAGGACTATCCAACCATGTGCCAGCAAGAAAGAGTTACATTTTTTGCGAGCTATTAAGTTAGGGCAGGCTCACTTGTGTTTTTTCATATCAACAATCTTATTTTCTTTCACAGATCTTCTTGATCATTCACATGAGCACTTCCACTATTTTCTGTGCACACCAACTGATAGTGAAACCCCATTTGTAAATATTTGTATTTTATAATTGTGTTTTTCAAAAAATATATTAAATAAGAAAGTCTCTTGGACTTTGGTGAGACAGATTGGTTTTAAGTGTGTTTTCCTGTACCAATATGATAATTTGGGCAAATATATCTATCATGCTCTGTTCTATATTAATTACAGTGGATTGAATCTAATGGTGACTAAAGAAATCAATTTAAGTATATTATTATTTTGTGCATATTGAATGAATGTCTAGGACCAACTGTTGACTATAATACTTGGAAGCAATCCCAGTGGCACCCGACCCGCCAGGCCCCTATAAGAGAATGCCAGGGGCGGCACGAGCAGTCATTGGCAGGTGACCTTGTTGTGCAATCTGCCTCAAAAGGGGAAAGGAAAGAATCTGCAGTGTGGAAGCAGTGTAAGAGGTACACTCCCAGGCCTGAGTCGGCACCCAGCTGCAAACCACATCATGACCTAGCCTGACTTCCTCTGCAACAGAGGCATCCACTCTCAGCAAGGGCTCCTGGTGGAGTCCCATGCTGAGTGTTGCTGAGACTAGGCCTCATGCTAGTGCTGCGGTATGATGAGCTGATAGAATGGGTCTCTCTCAGGGTAGACCACGTTATTTCATCTGGTTATTCAGGTAGTTGGTGTCCCGCTAGGCCCCTCACTATACCACAATTGATGCCCCCCTTCAATTCGGGGAGACACCGCCTGGAAGGCAGATTTTGCCCCTCACAGCTGATGCAGGGAGCTGCGTTAGGCCGCAGCAATGAAATGAAAGGACTGCGGAGTATCACTTCCGCACTCCGAGTTAGGGCCTCAGCATATCCATGCTCAGGCTTGATCCCACTGGCTAGGTCTTTGATCTCGGGGCAGGCTCCCAACATCAACCAGTGCACCACACCCAACAGTCTCTCCTTAACTTTCGGCTACCCACAGATCTGGCACTTATTTGTGTGCAGGCGTTGGGGCAAGCTCCACTGATCCTCATGCAGCCCCCAGAGTGCTGCCCACCCAGAGCACCACACACCGGGTACAGCTCAGGAAGGGTCTAACAATGTCCAGGCCGAGGGAATGCACGGTCCCGCCAGCACCAGACCCCAGGGTTGCTTGCCACTACAGTTCAACACTCTCCCCGGCGTGGGTTTGATGCGCAGGGGGGGCACCCCCACCATGGCCCCAAGCGCTGCTGTGGCACCAGACCCCAAGCACCGGACCAAGCCCGCACTCCTCCCAGGATGCACCAGCCCCAGCAGTCTGCCAATCCAGTCACCAGCCGGGCAGGATTGACAGGTTGGCCACCCATCCGGGGCACCGAACGCTACATGAGCACAGCATCTCGCCCCCGCTGTAACTCAGTCGGTCCAACAGCAACCAGGCCCGCACCCTGACCATGCCCATCTCCACTGGTCATGGCCTCACCAATGCAGGCGAATCCTGTGCTCAGTGGCACAGAGCCCACGACCTAGGGACCAGACACAAGAGGCGCTCAAATTGATTTCTCTGCAGCAGGCCACCCATGGCCTAACTCCATCTTGCACCACAGGCCTCTTCATCTCCACTACGGTGTCACCGCCCTCAGCACTAAGTGGCCTCCCAGCAGCGTCTTCGGCTGATTTCGTCCACAGCAGGGGATAACAGCAGGTCTAGTCGCCCCGGGTGCTCCCCACATTGGTGACAGTCGCCATTAAGGCTGGGGGTAGTGTTGCGATGTAGTGTTGGCAGGATTATGGCAGATTATCGGTTGGATGCCGGGAGCTCATTTACAATGCAGCCACCATGTTCGTACGTCCATCAGGCCATGCCCTCCCCCACAGTCAGGAATGTTTAAGCAACAGCCTGTCTGTCATAGGCTCATCGGTCAATGTACAGAGGTATGTCCGCTCTCTTAAGAGTTTACTTTTCTACATAAAACGTTCCTGTTTGGAACAGAGAGGAAAAGGATGGTGGCCCTGAACAGGAAACAATAGAAACCACCGTCAATGCTCTGGAGGACAACTCCAAGTGCATCAGGGACATTGAATTCCCAAATCCAATCTAATGTAAGAAACTTCAATCTAACCCCTATTCAGGGTACTCCTAGTGTTTAGGTGGGAACGGCAGGAACAGGGTAAGGTTAAGTGAGCATGCTATATTTTAGTAGGAGCACCAAACATATCCTCAGTAGGGAACAGACATATCCCAATCATAATACTTAAAAATTAGATTAGACTTGTAAAATATCCAAGTGAAGAGACAGTACTTTAGATACTTTTTATGCACTGAAGGGCTGGATTCAACAGCAATTAGTTAAACTTGAATTTGAGACTTGGGTAATCACTTTTGGTAACTATTTTAATGTCAAGTGCAGAGACACAAAGCTGGAGAGCATCCCCGAAAAGAATTTGGCAGTCTTTTAAGAAAACATCCAGGAAGAGCAGCAGATGTCTGCAGCACAGAAGATGAATGTACTCCAGTCCACGCGAAGGACTGAATTTGAAAACCCTGGTTAGTGGTACTCTGATAATGAGAAAGACAGATGAGAAATAGTTAGGGACACCTGGGAAAAATAGCAAGAAATCTCACAAGAGTTTGACACAAAAGAAAAAAACAAATATGAACAAAAAACAAATCCGCCAGACAAGAACAGACCGAAGGCACTCCAACGGAACCAGGAATATTCTGGGATGTTCTTTTGATACAACAAATAGAAGTAATTCCCAAAGGACCAAGGAAAGAAAAGAAACCATCTAGGATAGGAAACAAATCCTAAATGTAGACAGAAGGTGGCCATCTTGATTTGGGCCCAAACACCTAGAAAACCGGCTCCAAAATGGCTCAGAGGATGTCATCGTACTGGACGTGGTGCTGGGTATCCACAAACCGTCAAAATACTCAGACAAATATTCCAGCCCCCACAACCCTCCGTTATATCACGTTTAAGAGCAGGGAAGTGCGTTAAAGCATTCACAACAATTGGAAGACATGCCATAACCTCCGCTACACCCTCAAGAGCGGGGCAATGTACTGTGAACCAAAATGGAACCAGCAGGGCGGGGCATTGCTTTTATCATGTACAGGTTTATTCTTCTTTTTTTCTAAAACGGTGAACTATGCAGATATTAGGGACTATGAAACAGACAAGAATTAGGTGTCTTTTCAGATCCTGAAGCATGCCCAGTGATTATTAGGGCAGGAAAGAAAGGGCAGAAACATTTTTGACAGAGTCTATAGTAAGAATGGGGCTTCTTTAACAAAACTACTATCCCTTCTAACTTCGTGGGCTACAAATAAAAACAAACTTTTCACATTGAATGCCCTTTAAACCCACTAAAACAGTGTTCGGCCACATTGTAATGGGCTGGTCGGGACCGCCGACCAGGTGTCAGGCGGGCACCTGGTCGGCACCCGGTGCAGCAATCACTTTTGATGCCCCCACGTCCCATGACCGCCTCCTCGGATTCGCACGCTACCACCTGCAAAAGTGCCCCTCATCTCTCCTATCACAAGATATTGCTAAACTACACACCCCCCTGAGGACACAATGCCCACTCCACAGATCAGCACCCAGTGCAGCCATACCAGTCGCACTGTCCTAAATCCGGCCCTGTCAGTTGGTCCCAGGACCGAGCCGTTTTCGGTGGAAGCAATTCTGCCTGGCATCGAAATCAGCCCATCAGTGTAATTGAGTGGCACATTAACATTTGTATTCCTATTATAGTTAAAGGAGCTAAACTCATTTTCTTTGACATTTGTACAGTAACTACTCTTATACTAATTATGCAGTCACAATACTAAACACTGGTGTGTTCTCTACTTTTAAGTTTGCAGTTTTTATGTTAATGTCACTGTGATATTGTAGTGTAGTTCCTATATCCCTGCGCATTGGCATAATATACACTATAGATTTGACATAGGACTGAGGCCAGGATGTCTCTATAGAGTACATTAAACTTAATTACTTGTGTGTGCCATCTAACTCAGGGGTCACTAGAAACTTTCTCGAATTAACAAGAAGGGATTAGTTACTGACAACCGCATAAACATGACAACTTTGTTTCCCTTAGAGTCTGAACAATATCTTCAGAGTCGTGGAAACAATAGATAACCGTTTCACTCAGTCAATCGTGCATGCTTCATTTCTACAGAGTTGCATTGAAATAGAGAGACAGGCGTTTCAATAAAAAGGGTTTATTGAACAGTCTTATTTCTCATGCAAGAGATGTGAACTGCTACAATCGTAAGACAGAATGTGAAGTATAATATGTACAGCGTTAGCAGTGAGATAAAAAAATACTGTAAAAGCATGTCTTGTAGCTATGACATATATTCCTTAAAATACATACGTAAATAACACAGGCTAAAATACTCATCTGGTGCTTCTAAAATAATCCTACCCCAGTGTACCTAACCTAAGTCTAGTACGAGGGAAGAAGTAGGTGCTATCTTAGTCTGGTTTTAGTTATGCCAAGGGTTGCCAAAAGTTTCTCTAGGTTCTAATCAGCTCCATACCTTAGAATTAGAGAGGTTGGTATCTCTTTCCCGGGACTCGATCTCTAACACCCCGCAAGGGGAGTCAGAAACACTGCAGCTGGATTCTCGGCAAGGAGGATGACAGCATCTGGTCAGTGAGTCAGTTGGGGACTGGGCTTCCTTCCGAACTTGTCGTGGCAAACCACGTCGTGCAAGTAGGCAGTCGAACCGTGGACTGAACCGTGATTTGCCATGGCAAGTGAAGGCATATTTATACCTTGAAGGTGTTTAGGAATGCCAGTATTGACGTAAAAGTCGTGCATAAGAACGTCATGAATGAACCCCTAAGGACTCATAATGCATAATAAATGAGTTCTTGGAGAAATCAATATCCAAGCAAGGGGAAGTCCTAAAGGCTTAAGAGTCTGGTTTTCCAAGAACTCGTTGTGACGTAGATGAACAGATGTAAGTAGCCATGCCTGTATTTGGTTAGCATGAGCAATGCCTAAATTAAGGCTGGATTTCTATGCCTATATAAGGGCAATGTGAATTGTACCTATATAAGGGCATGAATCGGGAAATTCATACGGAATCTATGATTCAGCACTAGGACACTTAGGTCCCAAAATCTCATAACATTGAATTGGGGCACATTGCTCCCACAACCTCCACATCATAGGGCAACATCACCCTACAATCCAGTATTGGGGCACTTAGCTCCCACAATGTCCACTTAATAGGGAAACACACCTCCCTATGATCCATAACTGGGACACCTAGCTCCCCAAACCTCTCAAAATGGAACTGGGGCACACAGCTCTCACAACTTCCACATAAAAGATGTAGTGAAACACACCTGCCTATGACCTACAACTGGGGCACTTAGCTCCCAAAACCTCTCCAAATTGAACTGGGGCACACAGCTTCCACAACTTCCATGTAAAATGGGAACACACCTCCCTATGATCCAGAATTGGGGCATTTAGCTCCCACACCTCCTTGAAAACAAAATTGGAACACTACCCCAAAAACTAAACTGGGGAACGCAGCTACACCACCCCACAACCTCCCCGCAAAAGAGAACACACCTCTCTATGAAGCCAAAACTGAGGCACTAATAGTCACAACACTTCCCTAATAACAAAACTCACCACCCTGCAACCCCCCACACAAAACAGTATCACATTAATAAAATGAATATGAAAGAAAGTCTCTTACTCCGGTGAGCGATCTCTCACCCGAGGTCCTCACCCGAAACTCCATGTGGCTGTTGGCATCCAAAGCAGTGAGGCGCAATGACCTCCTCTTGACTAACGTCCCACAAAGCTTGTGAAGAGCAAATACAGATATTGAGTGTCCTTCACCCGAATGACACCTCACCCGATTGCCGTAGTTCAGTGAAAGTAAACACCAACGTCGTAAATCTGCCCAAAGACACAAATTATTGGCAAAAACAAAATGGCAAATTGCATGCGAAAAAAACACAGCGAAGTTTAAGGACGATCTTGTTGAACTTTATTGGGCGAACATAGTGATTGTCAAAATATGTAGCAGGCAGGAAACTGCTAGGAACTGCAGAATGGCAAGATGGCTGCATGCACTGGTTATGCCGCGCCGGATGGCTTCAGGCACCATGAACCAAACACACCCAACAGCAATAAGCCTAACAGACGTGACAGTGAGGATGAATCGCAGAGGAGCAGGTAAGGGAGCACAAGCTCTGTATGGGCATGAGGCATCTTTTAAATATGTGGCCGCTGCTCCACTGCCAAGGTGCAGCCGTGTCCAGATTATGCGTCTAAAACAGCAAAAATAAACAAAGTACTAAAGTGCACAGTCACTAAATAAGACACATCCAGCAGTCACTGCATCATTAATCAAGTGTATGGGCACACAAGCGGTGCCAACATTCTTACAACAAGTCACTAGTGCCACTTCTCTTGGGGTGTAACTTTACAGAGTTACTCATTGCCAAAGGTTATCAACACTGGCACTTCCAAAATGACTCTTGAAACACAGATCCTGTCACCGGCTCTGCCCAAAGCACTTCCCCGAGCACAGACTCAGACTTGTTTGCTGCAAAGAAGAAAAAAAACCACACCTCCTCTGTTGTGCCTGTCAGAACACACCACCAACCTCTGTAGATAGATCACAGTAATATACACTTCTGGTTCCTCACAAGTAAGCGCTACTTTTAACATCCATTGCGGCGCTAGACTTTATGGGTGGCAAATTCATGCTGCTGAATAGACAGCCAGGCCCTGACGGACTTTGCAGATGGGTTGTTTGATGCGTTGGTAGACTCTGTAAATGAAGGATTCATGCCATGAAAGTCACAGTTGGTCGCTGGTCAACTACAGCTGTGAAGTTGAAAGTCAAACACTCTAAGCTGTTAGAAAACTGAGTGTAATTCCTCACTGGGGACTGCCAGTTTTCCCTGCACACGTCGCTGATGCCAATTCCCAAGAACCAGTACCTACTGCCACACCATATTAGTAGCTTGTCCCACAATGGAACAGCTGGGCAAGAACAAGTCCTCAAAGGCAGTAGGATGGCAGCAATCTCGACAGTAGCTGCACAAAGACCGGCAGTAGACGGTCATGCCCTGGGCTGCAGGCTGTCCAGATGAGAGAGGACACAGGTGGGGTTGACCAAGGCGTTTCCTTTCCTTATGGTTTCAGTAGTTCCAACATATTTTAGTAAGTTCCTTAGTTCCAGTAGTTCCTAAGCTCCTTTAAACACAGTCTCTTTCCTCAATGCTGTAGGTTCTTTAAATTGTCGCCAAATGTGGTAATTCAAGGGTCCTTGGAGCCAGGTGTATAAAATAGATTGGATTTATTGAAGCTTAGTTACATGGTAAATTCATTAGCGGAAGACAGGTAGATGGAATAACCCCACCAGGAGCAGCCTGCCTGCCATCAACTGCCACTCCACACACAAACCAGGCACCAAACATTCCATGATGCCATCAGGCATTCTACCACTCACATTAGCTGGGCAGCAGGGAAGTCACAGCCAAGGAAAGGAAAGACACAAGTCAAATATAACAGTTGTACAACAACGCAAGAGACAAGCAACACAAGGGAGTTGATGAGGGAGGGAGGAGCAACAACAGACAGTGGAAGGAGAGTGGGAGGTGCGGGGGAGGAGGTTGGGAGCAGGAACAACATACAGCGGGGGAAAGCAACCTGAGGGAGGAGCAAGGAGGAGGGAGGGAGCAGCAATAATGGTCAGCAAGAAGAGGTCGGGGGGAACAAGCATGACAAGAGAGGTTCATTGGAGGGAGACAGACTGCAGAAAAATGCACTCTCAGAGAGTGCATGGCAAAAAGTAAGAAAAAACAAGGACCTACAGGTGCACATGACCAGTGAAAGAACACTGGCCTCCAACGGGAAGCTGCTTTAGGTCTGTGCTCCCTAGCAGGACCAAAACTGTACTCTTAGGAGAAAGCAGGAGGCGCTGACCAATAAGAACACGGAAACATGGATGATGTGTAAGCCAACCAATGGTAAGTAATGGTGAGTATTGAGAGGGCTCCATGCCCGTTTTAAGCATTTAACCTCAGTGCATGCACAGTCTAGGCAAAACCTATAAATGAGCATATATTGCCATCAAATTGTGACAGTACGTATAGTTTTCAATAGTTGTACTATGTCGGGTACTCAGAATTATAATACAGCTTTAATACTAAATATCTAATCATAATAAAGTTTAAACTAATGAAGGTAAACTGTTGCTTACAATTTTGCAACTTGACCTCTTCACTGGATAAATATAATGCAGTATTAAATCTGACATTTTGCAAATGTGGCCCACTGCTGCCTCTACTTTTAATGCTTAACACCCAGCGTCCAGTTGAAGGTTAGCTGTAGCCAAAGATGAGACATGGGGTGTCTTGTATGCTCCTGTTGTGTAAATAAATTGTACAAAACCATATTCCTGAAAGTGCTTGTATGAGAGGCAACCTCCTGGAAGGTGTCCGTTTATCATTCTGCCCTTCACAGAGTTGGAAGATGGTAACAGCTTCTCTTTGAATTACTTATTTAATGGTAAACAACTAATTTGTGCCAAAAATCACAATGTACATCATAATCCGCACGCACAGCAATATTGTACCTAATAAGTCCCATTATTTCAGGTAATAGTGGGTGATACTTTATCAAGTTTGGGAACAAATGCCAGTGTAAACTGAAGAGGGGACAAATATCTAAAGGTATGTTCCTATACCTTTTTTATACCCAACGCCACATATAGGTACCTGTGTTATTGATATCCCTTCAGGATAGAGATATATGGAAATAAGTTAAATTAAATGCGTACCTCCCTCTGTGCACTTACTTTTCAATATCTTGTCCCTCGATATTGTTGTAACAATATTTTGTCCCATTGAGATTCAGAACTCAGTATCCCATACTATAGTTAAAAAAAGGTCTGCACAGTACCTCCAAAACGTCGATGTTTGCTTTTCCTTTGTTTCCTGCAGGTGTGGCGTGGGAGCTGCATCAGATGCTGTTTGCGGGATTACGGTGTCATAGTCCTATGAAATCATAGAAGCAGAGAGCATTGTAATTACTTGGAAAGGCACCTTAAGACCTATAAGCAATTATTATTGTTCTTTGGGTCAGTGGCCTAATTTTGCTAAGATGATGAACAGTTGAAAGAATGAGTCTCTCTAGGATCAATGTTCCCAGGTTTTCCCAAAAACTACTTCTAGAGGGTTGTATACTGAGGTTGTGCACGGGCATTAGAATGGGGAAAGAAATGTGTTGATTTACTTACCAATATAAAAATGTGTGGTCACAGTGGAACAGTCAAGATTATTACACAAGCGCGTAACCACCCTTAGTTAATGTATGCTTTAATGTCCTTTTCAGGTGCTGTAATCCTCTACACTTACTAATGGGTATTCTGTTTCTCTCTTGAGGCAGGAAATTCCCAATTTTATAAAGCAAAGCATACTCTTCTGAACTTTTTTTTGTATTACCTTTGCATAATATTTTCTTAAAAATCACTGGCATAATCCAGTCAGTTCAAAAAGGATTGGACTTGCATAAAATTCTAAAGAAATTCTCCTAGGTAATTCTTGAGCCACATTCAGGTAGGAATGTGCTATTTACTTTCAATCTATTCTAGGCTTTCTCGTTGTTTCTTCTATTACGATATAGCATTTTTATTTTTAAATATTATAATGTGCATTCCCATTATGAAGTTATTTCTATTTATAAAATCCTGTGCAAAGTTTGTATTACAATGGTACATTATACTTACTCCTTTACTGCCTGCCAATAACATCAGAATATCTTTCAAGGTTACCTCCTGTCTATAGGCTCACAGATCACAGTTAATACACCAAGAGGGGCGTCTTAGCCCTGAGAAACCGTTTAACACAATTACCCCTGCACTGTGCCCACTCCAAAAATGGCATGCAACCTTCTTACATGTGTACATCTCCTAAACAGCCAACACGTGTTGGAGTATTGTGGTCGATTTTGGCCGCAGTTTTATTTGCATCATATGTACAATTAGCTCTACTCTTACGATGCCCTGGCCATAATTTTTTTACCCTGGCCATAAACCTTCATTTCGGACTGTCATACATTGCTTATCATAAATCATTTGCACAACTTAGGTTCATAAACAACCCTGACAGTTCGTTGTTCCGCTCTTTTGCAGGCATAACTCATTTCTTGCTGCTTTTGGGGTCATAAAATTGTTCTGTGGTTTCCATACCCCTTGCATGTGGGGGAGCCTCTCCCCGGAGTTAGGCCCCAACTCTATACCTTGTTAGTCCCATTTTGTGCCCTGCTGTCCGGCGAGTGCAGTCTGCATTTGCTACCCCTTTTTTGGTCCAGCTCACCCTGGTATGAGGCATCTCAAAGGGAGTGCCACTCCTCCTACACACCGCCGTGATTTTCTTGGTGCGCTTCTCCCCCAGCTCCATGGTGTTGATAAGAGAGCTGTGCTATGGGGAGCGGTGCCTTATAACCCACCCATTGCCTTTCACCATGAAGGCGAATTCCCCACTGGCCAGGTGCTATTGCGCCTCCTTGGCCCGTTTTTCCCCACAAGGGGTAGCCCCCTCTTGCCTCTGAGCACTCCATTGCGGCCCAAACTGGATTTTTACAGGGCCCCGGCAGCTGTTATGGTGACAGCCCTCGAGGCCCCGTCCGGGGCTGGCCTATGCAAGAAAACCCACAATAGGCCAGTGCTAGAGGCTAAGGAAGCTCATTCTCAAATTGTTATATTTTAAAAAAATGAAGAAAAATGAAGTAGTGTTCTATTGCTCTTGATATTCGGACCATTCCAAGACAATGTCACTTAGACCAAAAATGTATACTCTCCTGTCCTACTTTTCCTACATTTGAGAAATGGCCAATGGAAGATGTCCTCCACGGATAGAAGTCTTACTCTTAATGCCGATAAACACCAGATCATTCCTAGAAATTGCTCAAAGAACTAGGAAAACGACTCTGGCAAATATTTAAGTGTCTAATTGTTAGCCAATGAGGGTACTGCATCTGTTCTGCTGGATTCTGCAGTTTCTGCAACCTATCTAGTCGGTACTGTCAAATTTGCCAGTACCCTGCATTGAAGGGAAATATATATACATTCTAGCAATCATCATTGTGGTGTCTCAGCGTGGACACGTTCTAGTGTTTCTATGAAATGTAATACAATCTACACCCACCCACCACAGACGTCATGGTGTCACATGACGCTGCCAATAAAAGAGGCTGAGCGCACGTGCTCAAGACCTTTCCTACCACTCTACCCTGGTGTCCGTGTCGTCCTTGCTGCACTTACCATGAGGGCCCAGGGCCCACACTTTCAAACATTACAATGGCGACGAGGTCGGTAGTGCAACCCACGCGTGCCACTACCAAACACTGCGAAGAAGGGGGAGTGGTGCCTGCCTAAGGGCACCCCCTGCAGCAAGGCACAGCGAGCAGAGAAGCCGGTGGGCACGTCAGAGCCCCGCAGCGACCGGGAGCCACCCAGCAAGCCGACCGGAGCCCACCCGCGTCGACCGCCACCAACGAGTGCCACCAAGCAAGAGCGGACCGCCCAGAGCCCACCTGCGACGGCCGCGTGGCTGAATACCCCCACTGAGAGGTGCACGGGCCGGGCGGAGCCCACCCGCCGCGACCGCGACGGAGCATCAGGCCCGCCAGCCGAAGGTGAGCCCCACGGGCGAAGCGCCCGCCATGAACTATGCCACTGAATAAGCAGGACCAGCGGAGCCTACCCGCGGCCTGCCCGAGTCCTCCCTTGCCCCCGCCGCGTGTGCAAAGGAAGCGGCGGGGCCCTGAGTAGCCACGGCGCGTAGGGAAGGCGGCCGGACCCAAAACACAACTAAACCCACGAGGGGGAGGGAGCGGAGTAGCTAACCGCCTCCCGACCCCCCTCGCGACGTGGTCCAGGCCAGCGGAGCCCACCCGCGGCCGGCCGGCAGCACCTCCATCGAGGGAAGACACAGCAGCGCCAGCGGAGCCCACCCGCGACCTGCCGGCGGCACCCCCAGCGAAGAAGAGCCCAAGCAGCGCCAGCGGAGCCCACCCGCGGCCCGCCGGTAGCGCCTAGAGGAGGACAGAGACGAAGCAGCGCCAGCGGAGCCCACCCGTGACCTGCAAGAAGCAAGACAGGTCTCCGCCGTGCAGCGTGTGCCCGTAGAAGCTGCAGCGGCGGGAGACCGGCGAAAGTAAGCCTGGCGGAACAGCCCAGTCCACAGACAGAGCCGGCGGAGCCCAACCGCGGCCTGCCTCTAGCGCTCCCCGCCAGGGAAGAGTGACCGGAGAGACCCGCTCCAACACCGGAGAAAGCAACCTCTCCCCCGCCCGCGTGAGCACTGCCGAGGCGGCCGCGGACGGGGAGAGAAAGGAGGGAGAAGCAAGCAGCTGCAGGCGGGCAGCGCCGCCGAAGTCAGAAGGCGCACTCCCCCCTCGTGTGCTCCGCGTTGAGGAGCAGTTGGGCACGGGAGCAAAAGAGAAGAGTCCGCCTGCCAGCGCCGCCGTCAGGAAGGAGCCCCCCGCGTGTGCTCCGTGTGAGTAACAGAACGCCAGCAAACCAGGCAATACCG
Organism: Lissotriton vulgaris; assembly: GCF_964263255.1. Taxonomy (NCBI): domain Eukaryota; kingdom Metazoa; phylum Chordata; class Amphibia; order Caudata; family Salamandridae; genus Lissotriton; species Lissotriton vulgaris. Next base: position 1,710,079 of record NC_141688.1, read on the forward strand.
CCAAAAGATCCAGCAACACTTAAATAAGAGGAACCACACAGAGAACACACCAGTGCATCCAGCAAGTCAGCCAAAGTAGCCCCCAGCATCTAGGCCTGCACAACACAAAAAAAAAAAAAAAGGGAACTTAAGGGTACTCCTCCAATGCCTGCCTGACACCAGCACAATTACACTCAGAAAATTATTCCACACCCAAGGCAGAGGAAAGAGACTCACCCATTAACAGCAGCAGCTCCAACACCCGGTGCACAGAAGCAGTAGAGTGCACACCAGGGAAGGGCAAGTCAGGCTGCTCGAAAGATCCAGAACACTGCCACCCAGTGGCCAAAAGTATTACTGCACCAACATCTTCAAGCACAAAACAAGCACTGCTCAAAGCAAAAGAAGATAGCACCATCTAGCGGCAACAGACGGAGTAGTGCCCCAAGGGAAAGCATCTGTGGCGATTGCGAAGATGAGAGGGTTGAATTCTTGCTATGAAGTGAAAACGGGAATGTGGCAAAAAACTACGACTCCCAGACTGCCCTGGGGGAGTCTTGTGAGTACTAAGCCCCTCCTTTCCCAGGGAAAGGTGCTTGTCAATTGTTCCTGCAGTTCGAGTCGAAGGATGGGCGGATGGTGATCCCCGCCGGATTCCAGCGAGAAGAAGTTCAGCGCTTTGCCGAGGAATCGTGTTTGGAGATCGTGTGGAGAAGCTGGGATTTCGCCAAGCGGTATTTTGTTAATGCGAGAAGGAGCGCGGGCTCGCCTCCTTCCGAATTGTAGATTCGTATCCTGGACTTTAGATTTGTTGTTCAGTACAGAGTAGCCGCGGGATTATTCTAGTGCGCATTTAGCGCTATTATGAACCGCGAGTAAAATATCCTAGTTATCGGGCGCGCGTGGTTATATAACGCGAGCCGGTAACAGGCTATAAGTGTGAGAGAACATTTGGAGGCCCAGCGCGGCTGCGCTATGGACGCATCTGTATGCTGCCTGTCAGAGAAAAGGAACTCGAGTTCAAGGCAGATGAGATATGTACATTGAAATACTTTTGGGAAAAAACGGAGTTCACGTTGTGCTGATAAACAACTAAAGGAGAGCAACAGAGTAGAAGCCAAGTTTGTTTGTGATTTATGCTCAGTTGAGTAAACTTATTATTGTGGAACTGATGGTCCAAGACATTGGGGATTATCCTCTTTATATCAAAGGACGCGTTGAAGAGATAAAGAGTTATTGGAAACCCTCCATTAGAAGCCCTTTCAGTAGGAGTAGTGGTGAGTGACACCATAATCTCACTTGATACTAGATTTCAATATAGTGTGAACCTGAAGGGTAATAGTGTGTTTGTTCCCCTTTCAGATACCCGTGACGGTGTTACTGAGCTGTCCTTTAGACCCAGTCCATTTCTGAGACGAAGCGCAGAGAAGCACCTCCATCTCTACGTTTCCACATCTGCTTCTTCTCTCCTTTTTTCCCTTCTCTGCACAAAGTCAGACAGAGGTATATTTTTACTCTGTTGGGGGTTGTGTAAGCAGGGAGTCTGGGCCCTAGCATCTATCATCGTCTCTGCTGGGACAAGTAATAAGGTTAGTGGTGTTTATGTTCCTTGTGCTGCTGCCAGTCCCGACAGATTGACAAGCCCAAGTAACAAGACCCAGCCCGGACGATGAACGTTGAAAGTGTATTAAATTCCGTGGTGGAGAGCCTTGCGGCTCTTCAGCAGGAAGTCACCACTTCACGCACCGAGAGTCAGGTTCTATATAAGGAACTGGGGGTCCTTAGAAAAGAGATGTCCGAATTGGCCAGTAAGGGTAACAAGGGAGCTTCTTATATCAAGCCGGCCACTTTACAACCCCCTTCCACTTCCACAACCCCTGGGTCCCAGGGTGCTGAAGGGGGTGGGTTCACAGTGTCCACACCCTCCACTTCTTCGGATGCAGTTCCTACAGTCCATGTGATACAGAATACAGGAATTCCACTGGCCCCTCCTGAAAGGTTTTACGGGGATCCCCGTAAATTCGAGACATTTTTAAACCAATGTAGATTGCACTTTCTGTGCAAACCGGGGGTGTTCCAAGAGGATACAACAAAGACCGCCTTTATGATGTCCTACATGGGAGGCAATGCAGCAAGTTGGACAATACCTTTGCTGGAGAGAAATGATCCGGTATTGCATGATTTCGATGATTTTTGTTTGGAACTGAGACGCTTGTTCGACAGAAAACTTCATATGTTGTCTCTGGATAGAGAGTTACTGACATTGCGACAAGGGTCCCAAGATCTGCTTTCCTACATTACTTCCTTTAATCGTCTCGTGGTCGAAACCGAGTGGCCTACGGCTAAGAGAATCTCTATTTTCTACCAGGGGCTTCGGGGGGAGCTTAAAGACGTATTAGCTCAAGTGGTACAACTTCCCACGACCTGTGAAGAACTGATTGATTTGACCGTTCAATTGGATCATCGCCTTCTGGAAAGACGGGGTGATAGAGGCAGAGGAGACGGCCGTTTTTTCTACCCACGTCCACGGAGTAACATAGAAGACCACCCGAAGACGCCTGAAGGGGTCGAACCTATGCAAATAGGAGGCATTAGGGGCCCCCTTTCAAAGGAAGAAAAAGACAAGAGAAGGAGACTCAAACAGTGCCTCTACTGCGGAAAAGGCGGTCATTTTGTTAAAGATTGCCGAGCAAGAAATGTATTCCCTGGAAGATCGACGACATCCCCTTCACAGGCTGTCATACAAGCGGGAAGACCGGCGGAAAACTAGCATGCCCAAATCAGGAGGAGGTCGCTGCCTTGGGTTGTTTACTGCCAAAGATCTCATTCACACTCGCGAATACCTTGCATCCAGCAGTGGCCCACATGAATCTAAAGGTAACTTTATGGGTTACTTCCAGTGATGCTATGGAAATTGATGCCCTGCTTGACTCCGGAGCCACTGGTAACTATATTGACCAGGAATATGCCATGAAAATTGGGATTGTATGTGAGAAGAAGGAGAAACCTGAGCTAGTCAAAGCAGTCGATGGGACTGTGTTGTCATCTGGTCCAGTCTCTTATCATACACAAGCACTTCTGATGCAGACGAATCGAAACCATCATGAGATGATACAATTCGACTTGATAGACGCGCCCCAGTTCCGTCTCATATTGGGAATGCCATGGTTGACGCTTCACGATCCTCAAGTCAGTTGGGCAGCACGCACTATCACCTTATCATCTGCGTTTTGTAAGGCGAATTGTAGACAGGAGATGTCTAGTACTGAAGAACAACCAGCTACTCCTTCAGTCTGCCTGGCTTCGGGATGTTCTATCGGACCATACTGTTGTGCCACAGCTCTCCCTGATGAATACCAGGAGTTCAGTTCTTTGTTTGACAAACAGAAGGCCACCGATCTGCCACCACATCGTGTATACGATTGCAGGATTGATCTCATCCCGGGGGCTGACATACCTTGTAGCCGAGTCTACGCCCTTACTGAAAAAGAAACCGTATATTTACGGAATTACCTTGATGAAAATCTGGCCACGGGGTTCATCCGTCATTCTACCTCGCCTGCTTCCTCGCCGATGTTTTTTATTCCCAAGAAGGATTGCGAGGAATTGAGGCCATGCATCGATTACAGGGCCATTAACAGAATGACGGTGAAAAATCGTTATCCTCTGCCACTTATACCTGTACTCTTAGACCAGCTGAAGGGAGCTCGCTTCTTCACAAAACTCGATCTCAGAGGGGCGTACCATCTGGTTAGAGTACAGAGCGGGGACGAGTGGAAGACCGCGTTTCGAACTAAATTCGGATTGTTCGAGTACCTTGTGATGCCCTTCGGGCTCTGCAACGCCCCTGCCGCCTTCCAATACTTCATGGATGAGGTACTACGTGGGTGTCTGGAGACATTCTGCATCGTGTACATAGATGACATTTTAATCTATTCATCTACTTTGCACGAACACGTGGATCATGTGAAAACTGTGCTACATCGCCTACGGCAAAATTCCTTGTACGCCAAACTCGAAAAATGTCTTTTTCACGTGAAAGAAGTGTCCTTCCTTGGTTACATCATCTCGGCCCAAGGCTTCCAAATGGATTCCAGCAAAGTGGAGGCTATCGTAGGATGGGGCACGCCCAAGAACGTCAAGGCAGTGCAGAGTTTCCTTGGTTTTGCCAATTACTACCGAAGGTTTATCAAGGATTTCTCCAAGATAATACAACCTATATCTAGTCTACTGAGGAAGAACACTGTGTTTTGTTGGAACTCTGCAGCGGAGAGGTCGTTTCAGTATCTCAAAGAACAGTTTACGCAGGCCCCTATCCTGCGACACCCTGATTCGCAGATACCATTCGTTTTGGAAACTGATGCCTCCCTGTATGCCATTGGCGGCATACTCTCACAGCGTCACCCAGAAACAGGTCAGTTGCATCCTGTGGCCTATTTCTCGAAGAAACTTACCCCTTGCGAGATCAATTACTCCGTTACGGACAAAGAGCTTCTCGCTATAAAAAGAGCGTGTGAGGAATGGCGGCACTACCTGTTGGGAGCTATGCACACAGTCGAAATTTACACCGATCACAGAAACCTGTTGTTCCTTAAAACCGCCAAGGCTCTTACTCCTCGGCAATTGAGGTGGACTCTGTTCTTTTCGGACTTTGATTTTGTTATCAAGTATCGTCCAGGGCCGCAAAACGGGAAAGCTGACGCTCTTTCCCGGATTGGGGAAACAGCAGAACAGAGTACCGAGAAGGAAGATGAGCCTCCACTGATCCTTCGGGAAACCGACAATCCATCTTCCTTGATCGCCTTGATATCTACACCGGAATTCCTGGATGATGTGCGGGTGGCACTTGCAGATATGGACGTGCAAGGTTGGATACAGGAGGATCCTGACCACCGAACGGAAAAGGACGATCTTGCTTATCATGGATTAGCCATTTTTGTCCCCACTGAACCTTTACAACAAAAAGTATTGTCATGGATCCATGATTCTCCATTGGGTGGACATTTGGGTATCTATAAGACAATTGCAGGGGTGGAACGCAACTTCTGGTGGCCGAAATTGCGAGATGCAGTGAGACATTATGTGATGAACTGTGCTGTCTGCATTCAAGGGAAAGCCATTCATGTTAAGCCTATTGGATTGCTCCGACCACTCCCTATTCCGCCTAAACCATGGCATACTGTGTCAATGGACTTCATCGTAGAAATGCCACCCTGTGAGGGGAAAACCGTGATCTTAGTGGTCATAGACCATTTAACAAAGATGGGACATTTCATTCCCCTGAAAGGCCTGCCTACCTCTGTAGAATTGGCACAAGTGTTCCTACAAAACATAATACGTGCCCATGGGATCCCTTGTGTGATCATCACTGATAGAGGTACGCAATTTACCTCTCATTTTTGGACAGCCCTTTGTAAGATCCTAGATGTTGATGCTAGGCTCTCTTCGTCCTATCACCCTCAGACGGATGGGAAAACGGAACGCCTGAATCAGACGTTGGAGCAATATCTTCGCTGCTTTGCCTTACAGAACGATACGGAATGGACTACCTTGATATGGATGGCGGAATTTGCTTACAACAACGCCATTCATTCCACTTTGGGCTGTTCCCCTTTCTTTTGTCTGTATGGCTATCACCCCAATGCTCTGCCTTTTGAGGTGCCTGTTCACTCCCCGGTGCCCAGCATACACGAACATCATGCACATCTCAGGGCGGTGTTAGTTGAGGCACGACACAGTTTAGTGAACGCTCAGTCTTCCCAGAAGCGTTTTGCTGACAATAGGAGATCTTCTGCCCCCGAGTATGTGGTGGGGGATAGGGTGTGGCTTTCCACGAAACATTTACATCTGAAGGGAGAGAACAAGTTGAAGCCTAGGTATGTGGGGCCTTATGCCATTGAGAGGGTCATTAACCCTGTGGTGGTACGACTGACACTCCCTGATACTTGGAGAATCCATCCCGTCTTTCACGTTTCTCTGCTTCAACCCTGTCCTGTTAGTACTAGGTTGTCTGATAGACCCCTTCCAGTTGAGGTTGATGGTCAGGAGGAGTATGAGGTGCATTCGATACTGGACTCCCGTATGGTGCGAGGGCGGATTCAGTACTTGGTAGAGTGGAAAGGGTTTGGCCCGGAAGAGCGAACTTGGGAACCGGTGCGTAACCTCCATTGTCCTGAGTTGGTTGCTCGTTTTCACGAACTGTATCCTGGTAAGCCTGGGCGACCGCCGGGACGGCTGTCCTCGAGAGGGGGTTCTGTGGCGATTGCGAAGATGAGAGGGTTGAATTCTTGCTATGAAGTGAAAACGGGAATGTGGCAAAAAACTACGACTCCCAGACTGCCCTGGGGGAGTCTTGTGAGTACTAAGCCCCTCCTTTCCCAGGGAAAGGTGCTTGTCAATTGTTCCTGCAGTTCGAGTCGAAGGATGGGCGGATGGTGATCCCCGCCGGATTCCAGCGAGAAGAAGTTCAGCGCTTTGCCGAGGAATCGTGTTTGGAGATCGTGTGGAGAAGCTGGGATTTCGCCAAGCGGTATTTTGTTAATGCGAGAAGGAGCGCGGGCTCGCCTCCTTCCGAATTGTAGATTCGTATCCTGGACTTTAGATTTGTTGTTCAGTACAGAGTAGCCGCGGGATTATTCTAGTGCGCATTTAGCGCTATTATGAACCGCGAGTAAAATATCCTAGTTATCGGGCGCGCGTGGTTATATAACGCGAGCCGGTAACAGGCTATAAGTGTGAGAGAACATTTGGAGGCCCAGCGCGGCTGCGCTATGGACGCATCTGTATGCTGCCTGTCAGAGAAAAGGAACTCGAGTTCAAGGCAGATGAGATATGTACATTGAAATACTTTTGGGAAAAAACGGAGTTCACGTTGTGCTGATAAACAACTAAAGGAGAGCAACAGAGTAGAAGCCAAGTTTGTTTGTGATTTATGCTCAGTTGAGTAAACTTATTATTGTGGAACTGATGGTCCAAGACATTGGGGATTATCCTCTTTATATCAAAGGACGCGTTGAAGAGATAAAGAGTTATTGGAAACCCTCCATTAGAAGCCCTTTCAGTAGGAGTAGTGGTGAGTGACACCATAATCTCACTTGATACTAGATTTCAATATAGTGTGAACCTGAAGGGTAATAGTGTGTTTGTTCCCCTTTCAGATACCCGTGACGGTGTTACTGAGCTGTCCTTTAGACCCAGTCCATTTCTGAGACGAAGCGCAGAGAAGCACCTCCATCTCTACGTTTCCACATCTGCTTCTTCTCTCCTTTTTTCCCTTCTCTGCACAAAGTCAGACAGAGGTATATTTTTACTCTGTTGGGGGTTGTGTAAGCAGGGAGTCTGGGCCCTAGCATCTATCATCGTCTCTGCTGGGACAAGTAATAAGGTTAGTGGTGTTTATGTTCCTTGTGCTGCTGCCAGTCCCGACAGCATCTCAACGCCGCAATCCAGAAAGCGCGCCCCGCGCAGAAGACAAGGAAGAGAAGACAACAACACGCACCAGAAGGAGTCGGCAGATGCCACTTCCAGAGTGACGTGGGAAGAGGCACCAACGCCTCACCAAGCATCCAAGCAAGGACGAAACGTCTGGAGAAGACAGCTGCCAAGCACTGGAGGTATGATCAGGGAATAAGACTGCCGAGATCAGAAGACGGAGAGAGCAGTGACTTCTAGTGGCCACAGGAGATCACCGCAGCATCAACTAAACTCCCGCCAACGGTCCGAAGCAGCAAACTTCTGACGCCATCCAAAGCAGCAAGTACCCGACGGTCCAAAGCAGCAAAGTACTGGACGTCAGCCAGAGCAGCAAGAAAACGACGCCAGCCAAAGCTGCAAGTACCGAAGACACGCAAGAAGTGTCCGAGAGCCTTGAAAAGAACGGGCGCAGATTACGCGCCACGTGGCAAGGCACAGCCCCCACGAGATGGAAGAAGGGCACAGGTAACGCCACAGTGCAGAAGAGTTACCGAAGAAGACCACTAAGTGTGGCACCCCCAGAAGCCGATCCACAGAAAGATCGCGTACCAAGCATGACCCGCGATGGGTTCTCTAAACCTACATCAGAAAGTCCGATGGACGACCAAAGGAACCTGCCAAAACATCAGCAGGAGCGGACCGCCAAATGGTCCAGGACGTTCGACCTGGTCAAGGTCTCCAAACACCATCCCACGAACGTCACCTACAAGCATCAAGTGAAGAGGGTTCGCGACGCCAACTCAGGAAGCTGAGGAAGAAGGAGGAAGTGTTCCAGTCGGGGACAAACCAGGATCACACATGCAGCGGGCGCGCCCTGCATGGAGGAGCCTGGTCAGGAGAGAAGATGCAAGATTTGACCGAGTGTTGTCGCGAAACAGGAAGGGAGAAATGGAAGATCTGCGTGGCACGTCTGCCACTGCGAAAAGAAAGGAAGAAGAGGTGAGAGCTGCGTGGCACGTCTGCCACTGCGAAAAGAAAGGAAGAAGAGGAGAGATCGGCGTGGCACATCTGCCAATGCGAAAAGAAAGGAAGAAGAGGAGAGAGCCGCGTGGCACGTCTGCCACTGCGAAAAGAAAGGAAGAAGAGGAGAGAGCTGTGTGGCACGTCTGCCACTGCGAAAAGAAAGGAAGAAGAGGAGAGAGCTGTGTGCCACAGTGAAAAGAAAGGAAGAAAAGGATAGACAGGTGGCACCCCTGCCACGGCTGGAGAGCAAGGAAGGATATCCACGTGGCCGTTGCCACAGTTAAGAACAACAGCAAGAAGTATATCCCTGTGGCCGTTGCCACAGTTATAATAGAAGGAAGTAATCCACGTGGCCGTTGCCACCGTTAAGCAAGGAAGGAATGAATCCACTTGGCTGTTACTACAGTTAAGAGGAAGAAGAAGTCAGTGCGCAGTGAGTCCCCACAGTGAGCCCAAGGCCAACCATCATTCCACGGCGAACCACAAGAACTCTACCGCACCCGTCACCGCGGAGGTCAGCAACAGCAAGATTGTGAGTACAACGGGGCTCCCCAAGGCTTGCAGACTGTTTCCATCAGCACCACCAACCAGGCCATAGCGGACAGTTGTTCCCCTAAACAAAATGAACTCCATCTGCCCAATTCCAAGCAGCGGTGGATTGAACAGCTGGGCGGAACTGAACACTTCACTGCATCCTGAGATATGTTATGTTCTAAAAATGTGGACTCGGAGGTTGAGTCTTTTCATAGAGTAAAAGGGGGAGTGATGTGGTGTCTCAGCGTGGACACGTTCTAGTGTTTCTATGAAATGTAATACAATCTACACCCACCCACCACAGACGTCATGGTGTCACATGACGCTGCCAATAAAAGAGGCTGAGCGCACGTGCTCAAGACCTTTCCTACCACTCTACCCTGGTGTCCGTGTCGTCCTTGCTGCACTTACCATGAGGGCCCAGGGCCCACACTTTCAAACATTACAATCATCAAGTAAAATAATTCCTCTGTGCCGAGTGGTCACTTGCCAGTAAGAGACAGCTCACTAGCCATCCAAAAGCCAGATTTCCCATGAAGAATGCAGGTGATAGGCAAGTGCCCAGTGAAACTGGCCGTGTCTCTCTCTAGTGGCCTGCATGAGCCTGGAGTCTACATTGCTATATGCCAGAATCATTTAAAGAAATATCGTCCGGCACAAATATGGTGTGGTTAATATTATTTCTAAAAATATCGTCCCAGTGTTTGTGGTTTTTCTATTATTAACTCAAAGGGAGCAATATATTGGTAGGTGATATTTTGACCACCGTGTGTATGTCAGATACATTGATTGCATTCTGTACTACACTTTCTCAAATGCCATCATTTCTGATGTGGAGGGGTTTATCATGAGTTGATTCGTATACAGCCACTGACTCCAAACTTTAGAATTTTGTGTGAATCACAGTGTAATTAAAAAGATGCACTCCAAATGATTGAACTAACTTAACTAGATGTAGCAGGAATACTAAGAAAAAAAGATACTGGACATCTCTGGATAGTTTGGAAGTGAGACAAAACCAAAACTATTCTGTTGTTTAAGATGTATATATTCAATTTCAGGGCACACAGTCTAATGTCAAATCAAAAAACAAGAAATAAAATGGATGGATCAATGGTGTTAAATGCTACCGAGATGTCAAGTATTATCAGAGCACCAGCACTGCTGATATTAAAAGTGGCTTATAGTGAAATAATCACTGTCTCTGTTTTTTATACGTTTTATGACATTCTGTCGTAAAACGCATGACTCCAACAGTATTGCTGTTAATACAAATGGGATATTGAAAGAAACTTTGTATTTCAGTATATCGATAACAAAACTATCATCTGACCATTTGAAGTAAATACTGTACTTTAAATATAACTACATTGAGTAGCCCCCACCACTCTAGCCACTCACAGGTCTCGCCAGCGTGCAAAAAAAGTACATTTCACCATCCACAGTGAAGCGGAGCCTGGCAGGAAAGAACAGAGTATAATGTATGGCCAGGCTCTTTAGGTGCCTCTTAACTTCTATGAACGTCTCCCCTTGCTGCAGCACCAACGTGGTGTTGTCCGCATAAATATTAACCGTGGCCCCCTCCACCTGAAAGTGCCCTTCTGCCCTTGTCTTCTGCAGAATCTCATCCCTATCTTATAGTTTTGGAGTCTTGCCACCACAGCCCTTGAAGGAGTCCTCGACTTGGCAGCTTGCCAGGTACCATGTGAGTAGCTCCACAGTGAACCATTTAGAGGACTTCCCCTCTAGGACCACCGAAGAGAGCTAATACTCAAAATACTTCCATCAATGGGCCTTCTGCCCTCCTTGGGTGGCCTGCCACCACTCTAACATCTTTCGTCGTGAGCTGCTTTCCGCATCATTGACTTTCCGCCGGAGCACTGACGGTTCTTCTTCCAATTGCTTTATGTGGGTGTTGTGTTCCAACACCTTTAGGTGAGTTTGAACTAGGGTCGATTCTGTGTCTGTCACCCTCTCGACCAGCTTACTGTGTTCTATCCTCAGTATGTTCCTGTCATTGGCCATCATTCCAGTTTCCCATTTTAACGATTCTTTAGAGCTTTTGGTGGCTGCCAGGATAGTCATCCTGTAGATGCCAAACGCTGTATCCAACATTGGTGGCAACTGCACTCAACACATCCTCCCCTTTTGCCGGCTGAGTGTTCTTGTTGCACCTCACACCATATCTGCCACTCCGGTGTCCCAGTGCAGGACGTGAGATTCCCTGCCCTTCTGATCCAAGAAGGAGTCATGATAGCTCAGAAACAGGGAAGGCAGTGTTGGTTGGGGGGCTACTCCCTAGGCCCTCTCGGTCTGGCCCGTCAATGGCGCTCCAGACTGGGCATTCTCAGGGCCACCGCCGGCGGACGCTGTGGTCAAGTCTCGGTGCAGCGCCACACATCACACCCTCACCCTCTGCGCCCCGTGCATGTGCATCCCTAACCCCTTCTTTAACTGTCCTGTTGGCTGGCCTCCAATATCAGCGTCTCCCCACCTCACCTCACAATCCATTCAGGGTCCAATACCGCTCCAGAGGGGAGCAGTGCAGAGTGACCCCCACTGGCCGCCTTGTAGTAAACTACTTCTCTGTGGTTCTCTGTTTATTGGAATGTTGATGACATCATGGAATGCCTGGGGTGACTCTCTGGCTCTTAGTGTCAGTTGATCTACTCAGGCTGAGCTGATGAGAGCTGGCTCCTGGTGGGGTTCTCCTGTTCTTCTCCTATTCTACTTATCTACTTCTGTACTTGTTATCCTGGAAGGAACATACAATAAAGGAACCTATATCTACAGCGGACTCTTGTACTTCCTTTTACCACAGTTTGGCGACGTTTTGAACTGGATTTATCTACGCGTGCAGTTATTAACAAGGATGTGAGCAACTACAAAGAAAAGAAAGAATCCAAGACATCAAGGATTGTGGAAAAATTCGTATTTATACTGAAAGGTAATGCCCAGCTGACCCCACCAGTGTCGTGTTTCATCTAGACAGCCTGCACCCTGGGCATGTGTTTCTTTTAATTAGATGTCTTCTGGCAATCTGCGTGGGATTTGTTCTGCCTCTTCAGCAACTGATCGGCAGAAAACAGTTTGCCAGCGTTTTTCTCTGTGGAAAAAACAACAGTGACATTGCCGGTGTGTTTAAACAGCTTGCAACCTGAGCGTTTTATGCTACAAGTGCCTTCTCAGCAACCTCTGTCTGCTCTGCCGGTGTCTTTCCAGTATTTAGTAACGTGTATTTTCTGGACACTCTTCCTGTTTTAAATACACTCCCATTGCACCTTGGAGGAAGGCACCAGGTCAAGTGAGAGCTGTGTTCGAGTGCTTGAAGGCAGAAACAAGCACTTTTTAAAGTTGTCACTTTGGCATTTCTACGGTGATTTTCTAAGTACTTTCTTCGTGATTTAGTGCCTCTGCACCCCAGCGCTTTCAGTCACCTGATCTCATTCAGGCCAACGTTTTGCTTTCGGCTGTCCGACAACAAGTGGGATGAACTGAACATCAATTTTGGAGGAGTGGTCTCGTTTGTGAGTATTTTGAGGAGCAGTGACTGGACTATAGCTGCGTGTTTCTGAGTGAGTGCAGACATTTTTTTAATAGACATTTTCCGATGTTTTGCGCTTACTGTGGCAGGGCAGTTTAACTGCTGCAGTTTAAACTTGTCTCGAGTCTTCCTCGCGCGCACGCCCTTCACACGCGCAGCTCTGCCTACCTGATCCAGTCATTGTCTGTGACGTCTGCTCACTATTCAGTCGTCACTCTTCACAGCACGTCTTTGCCGTGAACCTTCCGGCAGAGACGTAACAGCGTGCAGTGCGCTGTTTATTGACATCTGTTGGGCAATCACGGTGATCAACGTTTCAGTACTGCGACGCAGTCTGTCATCTAGTCCACGTTCATGGTTTGTGTCACGGCCAGAGGAGTAATGGAATTCTTGTCTCTCCTTATGGTCAGTGTCACGGAGAAAGGAGCGATTAAAGTCTGGACTGTCATTTTGCTCGCTGTCATGGAGAGATGTGCAATGGAATCCTGGTCTCTCCTTACAGACTGGATGTCATTTTACTTTTGTGACGGAATTCAACGGTGACTGCATGGTGCTGTGTACAATGACCCCGGGTGAGAGGTCGCTCACAGGAGCAAGTGTTATTTATTTATTTATGACTGACAATTTAGTCTTATTTTGTGGTGGTGTGGTGTGATGTGTGGCAAATCTTGTGTTGCTCTTGTTCTTACTCTGTAAGGTCATTATCCAATAGTTGTCTCAAGTGTACCCTAGGTGGTCTGTGTGTCGGTAGTCAATGCCCCATTGCTCATCATTCAGTGTAGTTTTTTTTTGGAGGGGGTGTGTTGCAGACTTCTCTTGCTCTAATTTAGATTCTGTGTGGTGTGTGGGTCATGTCCTGGTTGGATGTTGCTGGGTCGTGGGTAGTCAATTTTCATCTGTTTTTTTTTAGGGGTTGGTTTCCTCAATTGTACTCTGGGTGGTCTGTGTGTGGGTAGTCAATGCTCCAATGTTTTTTTAGGGTTCTTTGAGTCTGCGTCATATTCTTGGTGGTAGTCCATGCCCCATTTGTTCCCAGGAATATAGTCCTGTGGTGTACCCTACTTAGGGGAAGTTGTGTGTTTGAGTGGGTAGTCAATGCCATTTCTATGTGTTTTCTGTGGTAGTGGTCTGTGTGGGTAGTCCATGCCCCATTTTGGTTCCCAGGTTTTGTCCTGTGGTGTACCCTACATAGGGGAAGTGGTCTGTGTGGGTAGTCCATGCCCCATTTTGTTCCCAGGTGTTGTCCTGCGGTGTACCCTACATAGGGGAGGTTGTGTCTGTGGGTAGTCAAAGCCCATTTCTTTTAGTTTTTTTTTGTGGTAGTGGTGTGTGCGTTTAGCTCATGCCCCATGTCCCAGGTTCGCTACCTGCGGTGTACCCTTTTGAGGGGAGGTTGTTGATTTGTGGGTAGTCAATGCCCTATTTCCAGGTTGTCTTTCCTGTGGTGTACCCTACTTTGGGGAGGTTGTGATTTTTAAGTATTAGTACCCTGTCTTCCCTATTTTTGGTGGAGATTGTTGAACATCGTTTCTTTTTGACACTCTGCTTCTGTCAAAGTCTACCTGCCTGAGATTCGTGGCCAAGGGTTTCATGTTGGTGGGACTTTGGGTGAGAAGTTTCATTTTTTCTCTATCAGATTGTTTTGTTAGGGGAGCTTGTATAGGGTCTGTGTCTACGCTTGCCTTTGTTTTTTTCAGAGGGTGTTCTCTCTGGTGTACCCAGTTGGCAGCGTGACCATTTTTCTTTGCTACTCTACTTTTTATTCATTCATGCCATGTTTTTACTCTAAGGGAAGGGGATGTGGCATATAGTAGCATTTTGTAGTTTCTTTTTATCTAGAATTTAGCATGTTGTCCTACTTCTGCTCATACTTGTGATTATAGTATTTCTCTTCATGCTAATCATACCTCATGCAGTACTTGTTGTACTTTATTTATTTGCGTACTTCACTTTTGTACTTTTATGCAATGTCACACTTGAGGTATCTTTGTCTGTGTTTTCTTCTTTCTTTCCTCATTCACTAAGGAGAGAGGATGTGTAGTAAACTACTTCTCTGTGGTTCTCTGTTTATTGGAATGTTGATGACATCATGGAATGCCTGGGGTGACTCTCTGGCTCTTAGTGTCAGTTGATCTACTCAGGCTGAGCTGATGAGAGCTGGCTCCTGGTGGGGTTCTCCTGTTCTTCTCCTATTCTACTTATCTACTTCTGTACTTGTTATCCTGGAAGGAACATACAATAAAGGAACCTATATCTACAGCGGACTCTTGTACTTCCTTTTACCACACGCCTCAAGCAAGGTACCTGGTTGGAGGGAAGGGGGAATCTCCTAACTCCTCCCTCCACTCTCTGTAGTCTTTTTGTGGTCTGTGTGCCGTCACCCCCGGCGGAAACAGCCCCCCTCGCAGCCCGAATATCCATGTAGGAAGGAGCGGAAGGAGGTGGGACCGTGCTAGGCCCCCACCGAAGCCCCAAAGAAATGGCACCCTACCACTGTCGAACAGCAAGGCCTTTTTCTGGCTCAATTACTGCAGATTCAAAGACGCGGCACCAGGCCCATCTCCGCCTCCGTTTCACCACAGTCACTTGCTACTAGGCAAGCCACAGTTGTCATATGCCCTCACGAGAGCAGCGTGCGGGGTATCCCCCAGGTTCTGCCCCACGGAGGTGTGTTTCCAATGAGGGAGGGGTCTCCTCCCTTTCCTTACTTGAATGCGGCCTGGCTAACTCGTGGATCCACATCCCTGGGGCCCTCAAATGTTCCATCATTGGCACCCGCTTGAATGTATTAGTGCACTATTAGGCCCAATCAGTGACCATATGTTATTTATCTGTCTGATAAATAACATATGGTATAATTCCAGTTCCATGGAGAATGCATTTAATGGGTCTGATGAATATCTCCAATCACAAGTTTCCCCCATTCTAATGGAAATAATATGCAAATTCAGCACCAAACTCGGCATATACTGGAGTTTAACAGCCTTTTTTTTATCTATTACAATTCTTAAGGCTTGCCCTGCCAACGTTTTTCACACCTGTATATTTCCACTCACTCAAACATATAATTTCAACCCTTGTGCAAACCGGTGTTTAGTGGGCTACTCTTAAATAAGGCCGGAGAGGGGAAAAAAAAATATCAAATACACCTGTATTAATTTTCCAAAAATAGGAGTGGCGCTCTCCAAAAGGTATTCTAGAGAAATACTGGTGGGGATTCAGGCAAGATCTAGAGAGCAGGGGAATGAAGGTACCGCAGCAGGGTCGAACTGGAAAAGAAAATAGTCATGTGCTTCAAAATAAAGGTGGTCTCCATTAGTGAATTAGAAAGCTATAAAGTGGTCAAGGTTTGCAAATGTGGCTAGTTTTGACAGTGGTATAGCTAAATTGCCAGGGGCCCTAGTGCAAGCACAGTAACTGGCTCCCCTCACTAGAATGAGATCTTAGTCTGTGACTTGTGTGAGGAAGAGTCTCAGTATAAAAAAGTACCACTTGACTCTAAAAATATTGAGCTGATATTCTTTGTAGTGCAGGAATATGATAAAATAAAAAACCTATAAATAAACAAAAAACAAAATAAAAAATATGCCAATAAAATATGAGGGGCAAGTGCTCTAATAAAAAATAAAAAGTAAAGCTTTGCACTAGTCTGACATCTTGAAACAATTAAAAAAGTGGTGGAATGGTTTTGAAACTTGCAGCAGTGTTGCCTGATGCTTTGCTCGGTACAATGCATAAGAAAGTTGTGGTCCAATGGCTTTGGAGCTGCTGGTACTCTCATTACTCAACCAGCATCAGTCTGTATTAGCAGGTGAGCTGCTGGGGGATGTATTAATGGATATATCTCCTGAGGTCCAGAGTAATACAGACTAAGCTGCAAAATCCTGTTACACAGACCCCCTAACACCCTAAAGACCATCGGTTGTTTACTAGGCTGGGCCTAACATTATCAACAAAGCCAATGGCTGAAGAGGGCTGATCCACTGCCTAATTATATGCATGTTGTTCTGAATGGCAGAACTAATACGTAAATGACACACTGTCTGAGGAATAACTAAAGTGGGCTTACTTAAAGCCCATTATCTCTACGTCCTTATTGTCCGCGTCCCCCTTCATTTCTAATGAGGTGTAATCCACCTCTCGAGACAGATTAAGGAACAGGACATGCTTGTAAGGGTGTCCCTCCTTCCTAGGAATAGCCTATAAAGATACACCTTACCCAGCATTCCTCCTGACCATTTTTCTGTCTCTGATAGAGATGGGGAGAGGATGTAGATGTCGGCCTCTGCTGGGCTTTGGCCACAATGCTTAATGTTTCCTAGTCTGTTGCTCCACTGGCATCTTTTCTGGGATCATGCGCAGGGGAGTTAAGGGATTTTCCCAAGCCCCCAGTGCTGCTAGGCGGCTCTGCAGTATTGGAAATGTTGAACTATATTTCCTGGTTGTGGCTGGGCACATGCAGGAGGATTCAGGGGAGTTCATGCATGTGCGGGATTGCGCTCTCTCTCCGAATGGTGTGTAAAGTGAATAGGAGAGTATTTAGCACATTCAAAATAGGTAAATCCGCATAGCAAATTGTGTTTTTTTCACCATGATATTCAACTTCTTGGGCCTTGTATTTTTGGTGGGAGTGTTTGTTTAAGCTGGTGGCAAACATTCAAGAAAGAGGAAGCGCACGGATACCTCCTCTTCTTCATCAGAATCCCCCACCTCTCCTTCATGGAAAATATTGAATAGGGAGGGGAGGAGGAGCATTTGAATCGCCTAATATAGAGAGACCTTTTCAGAAATGCAGGCTGCAAAGGCTCCCAGTACGACTGCAGTAGAGAGAAGTTCCTCAGATTGCTCTACTCACTCAGAGAAAGTTCACACAATTGAGGATCAGAGGGTCAAATATAAAGGGAATTGTTACCAGTCTCCTGGCTCATGTCAGGCTAAATATGGGTTTTCCTGTGGAAGAGGTGACGGAGTCTTCCTCTTCTAGTGGCTTATTACATCGATTCCAAAACTCCTCTCAAATTGTAATGCCGGTCCACTCTTTCATTATGGATGTTTGAAGGGGGCGTGGAAAGATCTTGATAAAAATATGATGACCCATTTCATGGCTAAACTGTACCCTCTGACTAAGCAGATTTCTCTTTCTGATAGTATTCCAATAGACTCTTTTGTGACAGGGAAGGACTTCACTTAATGAAGTTGCGATCATTAAGGATCAGTACGACTAAAGAATTGATTTTGCTTTAAAAAAAAGGGTAATCAGGGGCTCATCTAGCTCTCAGAGCTGTAGTCTATGGGACTTATGTGACTATGTTTTTGATCTCTGACTTCAAACAATTGTTCAAGGCTTTTAAAGAGGGACTGGAGTGTTCTCTTTTGGAAGGGGAGGAGAGTCAAATTGGGTATGTCTTGGACATTTCTTTTGATTTTGAGAGAGCTACAGCCTTATCAGTAAGTGCTTCTATTGCTACAAGGCGTATTCTTGTCTTTAACCCCTTCGCTGCGGCGGCAATTCCGCTGCAGCGCTAGGGGGGGGGGGGGCGAGCGGCGCTCGCATGCTCGTGACAGAGCCGCTCCGTCACGAGCCGCAGTTGCGCTGTGCTCATGACGGAGCGGTTCCGTCATGGCCCCGCCCGCTTAATAGAACGCGCCGGGCAGGCGCGAAATCAGCGCCGTGCAGGCGCGGCGGCAGGGCCATGACGGAACCGCTCCGTCATGAGCACAGCGCAACCGCGGCTCATGACGGAGCGGCTCCGTCATGAGCATACAAGGGGTTAAGGATTGCAAGACAGATACTACCCATAGAACATCAGGTCTCAGAAATCCATTTGAGGGTACACAACGTTTTGGGGGAGAAGTGGAGGGCAAGATCCATAATCTTTTTAAAGGAAAGAAGCATTCCTCATAATCTAAACAGAGCTTTTACGCGCCACAATCCAAGAAGTCATTTTTTTACTGCCTTCTCTCAGGCACCAGCAGGATTAGCAAGGAAACTTTCACTCTAAAGGCGAGAAAGCCTAAGTCTCACAACAAGCATTGCTCCTCACTATTGCTGAAATGGCTGGGTATTTGCAATTCAACGCAGAATTCGGTACTTTCTGGAGCCTTGTCTCCAATCCACTTCAGATGATTGGCTCCTTCAAACAGTCCAAGTGGGCTACAAGATAGAATTTAGAATCCAAAGACTTTCAAAAAGGATAAGCAGCTGGCAATCAGTCAAGGGACAGAGTCCCTGTCATCAAGGAATTGATATCAAAGGTTCTCCAGACTGAGTGGGACCAGAGGTTTTGTTCTAAAATCTTACTGGTTTAGAAGAGGACTGAAGGGTTTAAAGAGTCTGAACAAATTCATCAGGGTACTACTGTTCAAAATGGAAACCATGCAGAGGGCCATTCCTCTAGTGTGTCAGGGGCATTTAATGGTCACCCTTGACCTCCAGGATGCCTACTACTCTTTAGGAAGACATGTGGTGCAGTAGCCAATGCGGCTGACTCCAAAGCACAGGGACTAATGGTTAAATTCCTGGAGGCAGGTTAGTCCAGCACCTTGAGACTCTGGCCAATAGCTTGCCTAATCTTCCCGACGGCCCCCTGCCCCGGGACACCTCACCTGAGGTAGCTGCGCTCTTTATAAATGCTGGTATACTATCTGTTATGCCCTGCATAGTTATTCTATTTTCCCTTTCTTCCTGCTGCTCAGTCAATGTGAATGTTTACTATAGAATGTTGGGAATACAGTGATGCATGGAATGTTTCCTACTACCTGGAACTAATGGCTTGACCACTGGCTAATCTACTTATACTTCACCTGTTACCTGGACTACCTGTCTGTTGTACTTACCAACCATCTGGATGTACTTGAACCGACTACAGATTAAAGGTACGTGCTAAATCTACTCAGTGTCTACTTCTACCACAGAGCACAACATATTTTGGCGATGAGCGAGAGTTGGAGGCGTTCCCACTGGCCTACTTATCTCCACTACTGGTCAAGGAAGCGCAAGATGACATCTGTAATGAGTCCAGAGGGTGAGAAGGAGCCACAAGTATTACTGGCGTAGACAACTAATAAACAATGCTACAGCAAGCATACAAGCGGCAACACGTCAAGCAACACAAGAGGAATCATCGCAACAAAAGAAACTGGTGCAGCATATTCAGCAACCCCACCAGTGTCTTGTACAAGAAGACAGCCCCAACAAAAGCATGCTGTACCGTGTGCTCCGACCCTAATCACCTAAAGTGCATCCTACTGAACACCCGCTCGGTCCACAGACACGCCACTGCACTCAGGTACCTACTCGACACTGCATCCCCGGACGTCGCCTTCCTTACAGAAACCTGGATGAACGCATCATCAGCGCCCGACATCGCCATAGCCATCCCGGACGCCCTACAAGATCATCCGAAAAGACCGCATCAACCAAACAGGAGGAGGCATCGCCATCGTCCATAAGAACACCATCCGAATCACGACCAGCTCCGACGATAACCTCGCTACCGCCGAACACCTCCACTTCCAGATCCACACCGACTCCAAGACCACACTTAGAGGCACCCTCATCTACAGACCACCAGGAACCTGCACACAATTCAGCGAAGACATCACCGACTTCATCAGCCCACATGCCCTTGACTCCGAAAACTACATCCTACTGGGAGACATCAACTTCCACCTGGAAAAGAAAACCGACAACCACACCACCATCCTTCTAGACAACCTAGCCAATCTCGGACTCAAACAACTTGTTGACACCCCCACCCATGTAGCCGGACATACGCTCGATTCTATCTTCACCTCCAGTAAACACATCTCCTTCGATCACACCACAGCTCTCCATTGGACGGACCACAGCTGTGTTCACTTCAGCTACAAAAAAACCACGACCCACAACCCCCCACAACCTATTCCTCGAAGACACTGGAACAAAATCACCACCGACCAACTTCTCACATCGCTCAACCAAAACCTTCCCGCCCTATCATCAGACCCAAACCAAGCTGCCACCAAACTCACACAATGGATCACTCACAGCGCTGGTAGCAAAAAGGCCCCCTGGTTCAATGATGACCTTAAGAAATCCAAGAAGCTATGCCGTACTCTTGAGAAAACATGGAGAAAAAACCCGACCACTGACCACCTTCAAGGCCGCCACCCGCAAACACCACCAGCTGATCCGATCCACCAAGAAATTAGCATTCAAGGATCGGCTCGACAACAACGCCCACAACAGCAAGGAACTATTCAACATCGTCAAAGAATTTACCAACCCCACCGCAGGCTCAAACGACATTACTCCCTCCCAAGACCTCTGCGATTCGTTATCCTCTTTCTTCCACAACAAAGTCGCCGACATACATAACAGCTTTGAGAACCTATTCAAAGAACAGTCCACTCCACCCAGCTCCGAACCAAAACCGCACTCTAACAACCTTAGCGCCTGGAACCCAATCACCACTGAAGACACCATCCGCCTAATGAACTCCATCCATTCAGGATCGCCAACCGACCCGTGTCCCCACCACATCTTTAACAAAGCAGACTCTATCATCGCACCCCATCTCCGTGATGTCATCAATTGCTCCTTCAACTCTGTTACCTTCCCAGAAAGCTGGAAACACGCCGAACTCAGTGCCCTCCTGAAGAAACCCACAGCAGACCCCTCTGAACTTAAGAACTACCACTCCATTTCCCTCCTCCCATTCCCTGCCAAAGTCATTGAGAAAGCCGTCAATAGCCAGCTCCCTGCCTTCCTTGAATCCAACAATTCCCTCAACACCTCACAGTCCGGCTTCCGGGGCAAACACAGCACCGAAACTGCCCTCATCGCTAGTACAGATGACATTCGAACGCTACTAGACAACGGAGAAACAGTTGCCCTCATCCTACTCGACCTCTCCGCCGCCTTCGACACAGTTTGTCATAACACCCTCATACAACGCCTCAACAACGTCGGCATACAAGGAAAAGCTTTGAACTGGATCATCTCGTTCCTCGCCGGGAGAACCCAGAGAGTCCGCCTCCCCCCATTCAAATCAGAGGCCACCGAAGTCATCTGCGGAGTACCACAAGGTTCATCACTCAGTCCCACCCTCTTCAACGTTTACATGAGTCCACTCGCATCTATCGCGCGACAACACAACCTCAACATCATCTCCTACGCTGACGACACCCAATTGATCCTTTCCCTCACCAAAGACCCTAACACCGCCAAAACCAATCTTCAGGAAGGCATGAAAAAAGTAGCCGAATGGATGAAAAACAGCCGCCTAAAACTAAACTCAGACAAAACGGAAGTCCTCATCCTAGGATCATCCCCTTCTGCCTGGGACGACTCATGGTGGCCACCGGCCCTGGGCACAGCACCCATACCTACAGACCACGCACGTAACCTGGGCTTCATCCTGGTCTCCTCCCTCTCGATGACCAGACAAGTCAACGCCGTCTCATCCTCATGCTTCAACGTACTTCGCATGCTCAAAAAAATCTTCCGTTGGATCCCCACCGAAACAAGAAAGACTGTCACCCAATCTCTGGTCACTAGCCGTCTGGACTATGAAAACACCCTCTACGCCGGAACAACAGCCAAATTACAGAAAAAACTCCAACGCATCCAAAACGCGTCAGCCAGACTCATTTTGGACATCCCTAGCCAAGCTCACATTACCAGTCACCTGAAAGACCTCCACTGGCTTCCCGTCAACAAGAGAATAACGTTCCGCCTCCTCACCCACGCACACAAGGCCCTCTACAACCTAGGACCCGAATGCCTCAACACACAACTGTCCTTCTACACACGCACCCGCCAACTACGATCCTCCAATCAAGCCCTCGCCGCAATTCCGCGCATCCACAGATCCACCATGGGAGGAAGATCCTTCTCCTACTTGGCGACCAAAACCTGGAATTCTCTCCCCACTCACCTCCGCCTTACAAAGAAGCACATTTCCTTCAGAAAGCAACTTAAAACCTGGCTATTCGATAAATAATACACACCCTCCCCCAAGCGCCTTGAGACCCTCTGGGTGAGTAGTGCGCTATACAAATTCATGAACTTGAACTTGAACTTGTGTGTTTGCCACAAGAACTGCACAATCAAGAGAAGAGTGTTTCTTGGTAATGTCTTTAAACTTGTTTAAATAGTGCAGGTATGCTGCACATGCCATGATATGTGCAGCGCAAAGTCTGTCTGCTACTGGATGTAACAGTTACTTTGGAGGAGCCAGGAAAAGGACTTTAAGTGCCACAAGTATCCACCATGGGTGTAGAGATCTCTGCAGTTGGGTTCACACATCGATTTGGATTTGTAAACATGCACTGTGGTGATAATTTTCAGTGTGGAGAATTCACATGAAGGACAGCTGAGGATGTGACAAGGAGCCACTTTGGCAAGCTTCGGTTATTCCAAGTTTCTCCCTGGCAGTGGCTAATTGCGTGACTTGATGTGGTGCATTTTTGGCGCATCACAGATGCAGTGTCACAGGGAGCAGAGTCGGGTGAGACACATTTTTGTCATTTATTGTTGGTCTATTCTGAGACCTGATGTCTTTGGGGACTTTTCAACTGTCATTTTTTAATTTAAAAATGAGACTCGACTCTTCAGTAGCAAACAGAGTCTTACCTTCGTGTGGGTCTCTCGCGCTGTTCCTTTTTGCAGTTGTGACGTTCTAGGAAGCACTGTGTTTGTCCATCAACGTTTTGAGGCACTGGCGTGCCGTGAGCCACCCTGCACGACGTGGGATTGGTCGGCACCATCTTGTGGAGGGCAATCGCCATTCTAAATCAATGCTTATCAGCCTCTCATCTTGCCAACCTCTTATTTTGCCAACCACATTTTGTTTTTCTTGCGGGCGTGGCGTCTTTAATAAAATTGTACGGTGCACCTAGGGGTTTTCACGTGATCCCAGTGATTGGCATGAGTATTTTTAATCCATGTTCTCTTTCATACATCAAGAATGTTCTGGATGAGAGATTTCTACAGTAGTGTCTTTGCCTTGCCAGTACTATGTATGTAATGTTTAGAATCCATGCTTGATGAATTAACGCTTAAAATGTATGTGCCAGCTTCCACAGATTAGGTTTTGTTTCTCTATGGAAGTCTTTGTCTAGTTATTATAGTGGGTAGCTGTTCTATAATATCTCTTACATTAGGGATGGGCATGGGTTTGGGTACGAGTCCCTCTCCCATAAAGCATTTTATGATCTCTTTTCACATAGTGTTAATTGTAGCACACAGCCTCTACATTGCGGTAGGTTCATGAGTGTATTTCACTTTTAAAGTTGTTTGTTCTATACTGTTTAGTAACCCTGACACAGGGTATGTTTATTGGGCCTCCACCAAATAACATAACAGGTAACCCTTAAACTGGGTTGGTTTTGTTTCATGGATGCGTTTCCCATTTACAGTTGTTTATTTAGTAACCCTGACACGGGGTATGTTTATCGGGTCTCCGCCAATTAACATAACAGGTAACTTTTACACTGGGTTGGTTTTGCTCTTGGGTACGATTCCCATTTACAGTTGTTTATCAGGCAACCCCTACTCGGGGTCAGTTTTGGGGATTTCTCCAATCTACATTTCATGTAACCCTTACACTGAGTGGGTTTTGGGTTTATGGGTACGGTCCCCCTACACAGGGTGTATTAACATAGTTCATGGTCCCATATTCATGTATAAAGTCTTACTGGACTTTATGTGTCACAGTCCCTAGTGTTAGTACCTCATATGAGTGGTGGAAGTTTGGTTTGTAGCTCCTCTTTCACAGCAAATGCATGTTTCCTTATGTGAGGAATCTTGTCTATTATTTTGTTCCTTTTCAGGAGGGATTGTAGTTGCAGGTTTGTTTTCGCCCTCTGCAATTTACCAGGAACTTTGTTCTTTATGTTTATTGGGAGAGGATGGGTTATTTTACTCCACTGATGTTTGTAAGGCATCCGTTCTCTCTGTTTTGAATAGCTCTGACCCTCTTGTGATGTTTACTTTATTTAACATCCCTGGGTTTTGAACTATTTCTTGCAATTGTACATTTCTGTGTATAGTTATTCTTTTGCAGTATTGTTACTTTTTGTTTTCTTTTAAAAGGAAAGGGGTGTTTTATGCCCTGCATAGTTATTCTATTTTCCCTTTCTTCCTGATGCTCAGCCAATGTGCATGTTTACAGTAGAATGTTTATTTATTTAAAACATTTGTATAGCGCAGCTGTCACCTTGCAGGTATCCTGGCGCTGTAAAATAACTCCTAAGGTGGAAGGCAGTGGGGGCAACAGAGCGAGGTAACCAGATATTAACATTTAGGGAAAAGCCAGGTTTTGATCCGCTTTCTGAAAGGAAGAAGTTCGGTTATTTGGCGAATGTCGAGGGGCAGACTGTTCCAAAGTTTTGCGGCTGCAACTCTGAAGGATCTTCCCCCGGTCCTGACTTTGTAGAATCTTGGTACTGTGACAAGGCGGGCTGTGGAGGAGCGGAGGGCTCTGGTTGGGATGTACCTGGAGAACATTGTTTGCAGGGAGCTGGGCCCAACTCCGTGCAGTGCTTTAAAAACAAGACAAAGTGATTGGGAGAATATGTTGGGAATGCAGTGATGCTTGGAATGTTGGGTGTCTGTGTGAGTGAGGAATGACAGTTAGAGAGAGAGGGGCTGAGCAGCAGGCAGGTTGCTCCTGGTGGGGCTTGCTACTACAAGGGGTTTCCTACTACTTGGAACTAATGACTTGACCGCTGGCTAATCTACTTATACTTCATCTGTTACCTGGACTACCTATCTGTTGTACTTACCAACCATCTGGATATACTTGAATCGACTACAGAATAAAGGTACATGTTAAATCTACTTGGCTACCAGTGTCTACTTCTACCACAGAGCACAACACTATCACATGCCAATTTTTCTTCCTCTTCTGAGATTTCTCAGTTTTTGAGTCATGGGTCGACATTTCCTGTTCAATATGCTCCTGTTTGAGTGGAGGACAGCTCACAGGATATTCATGAAAGTGGTTGCCCCTTTGGTAGCATGTGTCTTCCAAAAATCTGTCTATACCCCACTTAATTTAATTTTAACAAGTGCGGAGTCTCCACACATAAAAATACCTCTTTTTATGTGCAGAGTCAGCACTCGTAAAGATACTACTCCTTAATCTCTTTGTGGTTAGCAAACAACAGAAAACTTACACAAAAGTGTAAGCTTACCTTAGTGAATCAGGGCCACAATGTTCAACAGTTGGCTACATTCTAAGCTCCCCTCACATGCAGCACAGGTACAAGATGGTCATCAGCAGTGCAAGCTAAGATATTCTTCACAGCCATGACAGGAGTCACACTGGCAGCAGCTTCTAAGATTATTTCAGGCACCGAATACCCAGGGTAAAGTATAGAAGTGGGTTTGTCCCTGAAGGTTCAAGCCAGATGCTAGGGTCTGGTTCAACTCGTGGTCCTTTTGTGCTCTTGAGTCCAAACGGAGTTTAGCTTTCTGGTGTCTTCTGCCTGCTAGTGAAAACACAATATTCCCCTAGAATTTGTAAATATTGTTACACCATTCTCACATTCATAAGAATACCATCATTCATACTCAAGTACAATCAACCTATAGGGTATAGAGATACCTTAAGAACAGGCCCCCTTGAAAACTTGAAAAGGTCAAGCAAAATAAGCCACTGAGATTAAGGTATAGCGCATACACAAGCTTGTAGTTTATTAAAATCACAGAATAACATTTTTTTTTGTTATTTTTATAAAAACACGAAGACCATTTCTCCGGCTCCTAGAGTTGGAGACAGTACAATGTCTTATACATTGGTTAAAACAGTATACATATATAGTGCAATAACAATACATTGTAAAAGGCACAATAATTAAATCTACAAGAGGAAACCCTGTTGACACAGATAAGATTCTGTTGTCTATAAAGGTCCAATCCTATTTTTGGGGAGAGAAGGCCAGGTAAGAGCCCTGCTCCTATCCTTATGGCTCCTCCCTGTGGATTCCTTATACACAAGTAGCTACCCAAGCTCTAAATTATGCACCAAGAATGAAAGACAGAGCATTAAACTTTGACAGTAAACAGGAGCGAGAAATAGATACAAATCTAGTGGCTACATTACACAATGTGAGATCAGAAAATCTGGGGACAACCCAGGCTTGACCACGTTACCAAAGTGTGAGACTTGGCAATTATTTTATTTGATTAAGCCTCCTATTGTTTCCATTATTGCAAATGAGAAAACCTTGAAATATGTATGAATGTGTTCTGTGCAAAAATCTCTCTTGTGTTTAACTTATGAACTATAATGCTGCTCCGTGTAAAGTAAGAATGTAGCCCACATATATGGTGCACATGACAACTGACTGCCTCTGAGTTTCCTAATGGTATTGTAGTCGGAGTGGAAGGTGGGAGGTGGAGACATGAATATTTAAAATTGATCCCTCTTAATAAATGTGTCTGAAGGCAGGGATATATTCTAATGTACTAAGGCGAAACGCTTGTCAAACAAATATACTTTACTGAATTTCAAGTACATTTCATCATATTTTTGCATAATATTTATTGAAGGATTTCCATGCCAAATGTGTGCATGGCTCAACTCGTGCCTGGGCTCTAAGAGTCAGGACAGGGCTCTAGGGCCAAGACAGATGCTTAACTTGGCGTCTCACCCAACTATGCTACAGTTCAGTGTATAACAGTTACGTGAGTTCCACCTCTCTCAGTCTCTTGTTTTCTGAGATTCTGGTCAGTATCTATGGGTCTCAGAAGGATAACTAATCCTACTTCTGGTTTTAATAAGGAAGAATTGTGCAGTAGTGACCCTAAAAAGCAGTTTAAAGTTGACTATGTATTTTTTAAGCACATACAGGAGCATACAATGCTCAAAACATTCGTTTTCCCAGTTCCATCACCTTGTCCAAAGTAAGTCTATGTTGCTTTACTAACTGCAGTTGTCTGCTCTCTACCCGTCAGGCTGAACAAAGTGCTTACTGTGACTGTCTTATTTCCAGAAGCCACCCAGCAGCGTCGGCATAACTTCTTCGACCACTTTTGATATCAGGCAGCCCAGGCCAAATGGCACACTCTGCAATTACAAAAGTAAGCATGCATACTGCTCAGCCATTCAGTGTGCATGAAAGGAGTACTTTGCAGTGCCACCATAGGTGCTTCAGTAGATTCTGCTGACTGGAGTCTAATTCTTGCAGATGAGGTTATCAGCTAGCAGCTAGATCCCAGTGCTGTAAGAGCACATGTGGGGTGAGTGAACAGTGATGCAAGAACAATATTCAGACGAGTGGTGTAGCCACCAATGTTACATTGCTGAACTCATACGGATTCTGAAACATCCAAGCATCACACAAAGAACAAAAAAGCACATCCTCCAAATAAAATTATGAGCTCAAAGTTATTGCACGCACTCATAACCTAGTAGGAAGCTTTTTCCTAGTCCCACCCTACATGATAAACAATAGATCTTTGATAGGTCACCTCAACTACAACTTATTGTGGCATGCTTCATCCTCCCCCACACTGGAGTAAAATGAGACTACTCCAGTGGACTCAGCCACATTTAAGAGTTCTTTCATATTTTTATTACCAGACAGTTGCAGGGGTCCAGATATTACATTAAAAATACCTAAGGGTACACATCAAGAATGTATCCTTATGAAAAGGTACCAATAGTATATGATAAAACAAAAATGTGTGATGTGTGGTCTTAAGGTGAGAAATGATGATTTACCTGACAACTTACAATTGCCAACATGTTTTGACCTAATTGTATGCCTATACTGGTCTACAGTCTTATTCGGGAGTCTTCAGGGACTGAAGAACTTCCTGCCTTAAACACTCATACTTGGCATGCAAAAATAATATGTGGCATAAGGCTCTCGTACCTGTCTGCTGTAATAGTGATGCCTGTAGGTACCCTAGGTTTCTTGTATTCCTGTTCAGGCAGGACCTGGCTTGGGAGATTGAGCTTGACTGTTACTATGAGCAGCAGGGTCTAAGCAGATTTGCTAATGTTTTCGATCCAATCAGAGGTTGGTGAAATACAATGGTAAGGGATGTGGCCCGAGCAATTGTCTGTCCCTGAGAATAATTCGAGCATTCCAACCATTATCTTGTTTTGTTGCTGTTGAAACCTTAAATGCCAGTCTGACCCTGGTCCACAGAGAGAGTGAAAGAAAGTAAGTGAATTAAAGCTAGTTACCAATGCATAAAAAACAATAAAAAGAGAGAGACGAAGGGAGAGAGAAGGAGGCTCCATACTCTATACCAGGGATCTCCAACTTTTTTCTGTAATGAGAGCTACTTATATTTAGTGAAAATAAGCCTAAGCTATCAATAATATTAGAGTTGTAATCGTGACCATGTCCAACAAGATTACATTTGTGGTCCCTATTTATCAGATTATCGGCAGTGGTCACCTCAGTGCATCATGGGTAATAGATACCAGCCATAGCTGTGTGATTTATCACCCAAATATCATTTTTAAATATGTTGGAAATTCAACAATTTTTTCTCCCAAAATCAACTTATGAGTTTTGAAAATACACACATTTTTGTCTTGCATACAATTTTAAAAATGTTGGCATATATATACAAATTTGATCAAGCTAAAGATTTTAATTTAGTGAGCTGGGCGCACGAGCCACAGGTTGGAGAACCCTGCTCTATACATTTGCCTCCTGCAAGTGACAGAGGGACTTATTTGCAAGCTGTGCAGCCGCTGCTTCACTTTTTATACCTGCACCAGGAGTCGTTCCATTGCTGTTGCGGTGGGCGTTCCCAGGCAAGGATCTGTACACCTGGGAAAGCGCCAAAACTGTATGCCTCCCAAGGGCAGGCATATCGAGGGGAAATATGTCTATTTCTCCTCATTTTTTCCTTTTTCTATGTGTGTTGCATCCTGTGGCACACATAGAAAGAGAAAAACACCTCCATGGATTGTTTTTGTGCAGGAATGTGTTCCTTCCTGCACAAAAACAATCCAGCCAAAAATGCGGACACCCATGGTGCAAGGGTGCCTGCGTTGGCGCTAGGACCATGTCGTGTGCAGGCTGAATACACTGTAGCTCATAGATACACTGGTCTGCCCAAATCATTGTAAATGAGGGCATCGGTGCTTGGAAGAGGAAGCAGCAGGGGTCACATCTGGGCCTGTTTGAATTTACCACTAGTCAATCTCCTGCAGTGGCTATGATGACTGACTGCCAGCGCGAGAGTCATGGAGTTCTGAGGTACTAGATTTCTTTCATCCCACCCATGAGACTCGGGTCCTGTGAGAGGCCAAATAACAGTGAGGTTAAGACCAGATTCGACCAGAATATTGAGAAATGCGTCCGGGACTAACAAAAATACTGCACATGATGCTTAATGAAGAAAAAGTAGCAGATATTGGGAGAGGGAAGCTCCGAAAAAGCAGGGTGAAGATTACACTTTACCGTATTCTCATAACCTTCGTTATCAAGCCCCTTTCCAGGAGTCTGGGTCTTCACATATCTCATCTCCATCTTCCTTTCAGCTGCAAAAGAAATGAACCAAAGCAGAAGTGAGCTGAGAGGCGCGTTTGGCTGCACACTGCACAACATCCTTTTTTGGTTCTTTGACTTGCACTTCTCTTTTCAAACTCGCGGCAGATTCACAGCATCCTCGCACGTGTCTCTATTTCACACCTTTACAAATCATGATAAACAGTTCAGAATCCAGAGCACAGAGAGAGAGAGAGAGAGAGAGAGAGAGAGAGAGTGGGAAGAAGTCAGAATTACTGCCATGCACTATATACAAGTCCTTTTGTGGTTTAAAACTCTAAGTAGAGCACCTGGGGCTGCACCGTTGGGTATTAGTGTGTGTGCCTGCGTACCTGCTCTACTTACCTTGCAGTAGATGCTATGGACACAAATGTTCCCAAAAATAACTCCCCAACACAAACCTCACATCACAGAATAGAAAATATGGTGGGGCTGCAGTCACACGGGAGGAATGGTGGGCACAGAAGTGTGCATGACTGTTTAGCCGGTCATCTTGGACTGGCCAAACAGTCATGCTCACTTTGCATGTTCCACACAGCCTGGTGAGGAAATTGCCCAGGCTCCCATTCCCCCATCTGAGTGCCAACCCACAGCGCTCAGACCAGTCACAACGCTGCACGGCAGCATTGTGATTGGCTTAGGGGAGGGAGCCTGTGTGTGCTTCCAGTTCCTGCTTCCATTCTGGGACGTCGCTAGTGAAGCGAGAAGAAACGCAACCGCCAAAGAGGGAAATGTTCATTTTTTTGTTATTGTTTTTTTTATAAACCCCAGCCCAGCCACCCCTGTTCTCTGCCAGCCGCCACTGTTGGTGGGAAGTCTCTCAAACACCAGGGGCATGATTCACAACATTGAACTTACACTTTTGTCTACATGGTTTTTGGTATTCACAAACTACAGGCCTCATTTACAGTAATGTGCCGTATCTTTGGGATACAGCATATTCCTATATTCCTGTCCTTTTCCCTTGTGCCGGCGCACAATGCGATGCCATGCGCCACACAAAATCAATCCGTTGAGGTGATTTCCTGTTTCTAAGTGTGCTGCAGAAAGAGGAAAAAACTAGGAAATATTAAAACATTTCTCCTCGTTGTGCCTTGCTAAAGCGACCCGTGTAGTGGAGTTAGAACCTGACGCTTTCCCAGGTTTACTATTCCTTTTAAATCTAGTAATGTTTCAGATTCCATGGGTGTTGCGTGGGAACACCTACAGCAACACCTATGGAAAGCCCCTGTCACGCAGTGTTCTGCATGAAGAGAGCACATATTTACAAAGTCATGAAAAGTGCCTTTGCGAGGCCTTGTAAATATGCTGCGGTATATTGCGCCACCAGAGCATCAAAAAAGTGATAATCTGGTGGTGCAAAAGTGCAACTTTAGTTGTACTAATAGTAATTTTATGACTACGGAGATTTTGCAGGACAGGCCTATCGTTTTATAGGCAGAGTCTCTCAGCGTCGTACAATAACTATTAATGAAATTAAACTCGTAGTTACCCAAAAGAATAGAAAACCTAAACAAAAGTGCACGTTTATTTTAGCAAATCTGGCACAAAGATGTCAGCCTTACATTCTGGAGTTAGAACTGGGAGAACCCTTTGCTGCAGCATAGGATTTTGATTTGTGAGCCGCTCCAGGTGGATGAAAAGTCCTGGAGCCTGAACAGGTGATTCTTGTTGCCACTGACTTACGGATTCACAAGGGGTTATCTACTAACATTCTGTGCAAGAGCTTATGTGGCACGAAGCAATGAAAGCAAGTTCATCAGTTTAACAGTATATGGTGCAGGCAAAACTGTGCAGCTGCACAACACCTGTGCCAGTACTATGCGTAGCAAGCACTGAAGATGGGTTCCTGGTGAAAACACACAATCAGGTACATATTGTTAATGCCAGTTTAATGTTAGAACACCTGATTATCAACCCACATGTGGTAAGAGTCTTTCTGAGTGGATTAGGCTCACTTAAAATTAGAAACTGTGAATGAAACTGCATAAATACATCACAGAACGTGTTATGATTAAACTAGGTTAAATGCCCAAATTAAAAATAAGATTGATGAAAAATGTAAAAGCGGTGAAAGGAAGCACGTGGAAGAGATAAAGTTGGTGTGAGAGGAAGTACATATAAAAATAAATGGTTTCTAACCATGCAATGTATAGTTTGACACATAGCCAGTTCTGCATTTATCTTATTTTAACGCCAGACAGTATTTCAAATTTATCTAGGATCTCCATTAGCGCCTCTCCAACACGCTGGGTCCCCCGAGCACAGGAATCGGTTGGGCCGAATTTGTCTGCATCCACTAGGCCGAATTTGTCTGCATCCACTAGGCCGAATTTGTCTGCATCCACTAGAAATTACTTGTATCGCACTTTTTCGTTTGTTGCAATGGTTATACTCAATACAGCATGACTGAGATTGTTATTGTGGTAAGCCAATAGTCATCGCTAAAGGCTTTATCTGTTTATTATAAACTTTTATGATAAAAGAACTTGGCCTGACACATTTATTGTGAAAATCATATGTTAAAATCAATGGCCATTTAAGTGCAAATTGGAATTAAATTATATTAAAGCCTACAGATAGGTATTTTGTTACATGAATATCACAGATTATCCTAATATGCAGAGGGTTTTTGTGTTGGCCACCCAGTGTGTCAAACTATAAACTGAAGGTTTTCTCTTTGAGAATCCTTGTTAGGCGGTCTTAGGAGAGACAGTACTTTTCCTAGCCAACTGTAATTTTGTGCATCTTTCTAATTATGTGACTGTACGGCTGTTGGGAGCCTTGTGGAAAACTGAATGCTAGAGTTAGGTATAGTGACAAGCTATATACCTGTTTTGTGCACTGAAAACAACATAGTCAATGCCATAGGTTTAGTTTGCTTATTATGAAACATTATGACAAAGGCAGTTGGTATAGCTTATTAATAGTGAAAAGCATATTTGAAAGCCAGAAAGCCTTTATCAGTTAGTTCTTATCACAGGCTATAGACAGATATTTTGTCACATGTAATCTCACAGATTACTGTTCTAGCCAATAATTTTGGCATTGGTCATCCATTGGTAATTTTATAACTGTATGCTTGATGGTTATCAGTCTATGTGCACTTGAGAAGGCTGATGGTTAATAACATGTAAAGCCAATCTTGAAGGGAAAAGGGCTCATTGGGAAAGTCATGCTAGATTTCATAGATTTGATCTTATTGCCAAAGTCAATAGGCCTAACCTACCTGTTGTGAAAAGCATGCATTAATAACAATAGACTTTTTGGGAATAAAAGGTATTTACTACAATACCCCTTGTTATGTTCTCTTAGGAGAGATAGTATTTTGCTTTGTAAGTTTGAATGTGTTTGCACTTTTATTACTGTATACCAGATGGCTGCCTTGTGGAAAATGCACGCTCAGTACAATGGGCTTGAGTTGTTTTTGGTGTTAAGCCTATGATAAAGGCTATATGCCTGATTGTTTATAATGAAAAGTTATTACAATGACAGAAGGCCTCACATATTTACTGTGAAAAACACATATTAGAGTCAATAGACATTTGAGGGTAGATTACTCAAAGTTAAATTGTACAGATAGTTTTTTTTTATTACCCATTGAATCTCATAGATTACCACAGTAGGTGAGGGTTTTGGTATTGGTTACCACTCTGAAATCCAACAAATGTAGAAGAGTTGCACTGTGAGAAACCTTGTTAAACCCTGTTGGGAGAGAAAGTATTTAGTTTTGTGATTTGTAATTTTGTATACATATGCAATCGTGTGACTGTATGCCTGACGGTTGCCTTGTGAGAAAGCTTACTCTTAGCACAGTAGGCTTGAGTTAGCTATGGTGACAAAACAAAGATAACAGCTATAGACTATAGACTAGCTATAGACTATAGACTATAGCAATTCTACATCCCACTGAGGCGAGAAATCATTTGGACCCCATCTTTCCTAATATAGGGGATTTCTTGAAAGCAGCACCTATTCCACTTTCTTGGTTTGACCATATGGCTGTTCCTTTTTTAATCAGAAGGCCACCCCAACCTTCTCCAGGCCCCCCTACATCTACGACTAAGTTAAGGAACTGGTGCAAATTAGATCCCCCAGTTCTGATGCACTACTTCGTAGCTCTAAACCAGATCTAACACAGAAGGTTGTAGCTGGTCAACCTCTAATACACCTCTGGATTGGAAAGGCCTTTGAGTCCACTCTCCCTTTAACAGCAAAGGCCATCATCAGGCTGCATATGCCGGCCCCTTGGTTTAACCATATGCTAGACCTAGAAATAATACATTGTAAGGGCCTCGCAAGACTTTAGAGGAAAACGAACCAACAGGAGGCCAAAACAAAATACAAAAGTGCTATTAATATTTATCATGCTCTTTGTAGAGCAGCAGAGTATTCCCCATTTGGCAGCGAGCCCTCAGAGTCATGCCCTGATTCTCTCAAGAATGGATTTCGGTAATGTTTTCTATCTTGGAGCTGACAAGGACTGTATCCTCTACCTTCAGGTCATGCAGAATTCCACTGCTAGACTTCTTGCTTGGCTTTGGAGACATGCTCTGGCTCCTCCTATTCTCTGTGAGTTGCATTGGCTACCAGTTGGAAAGAGAGTGCAATTAAAAGCTCTTTATTTCATGTTTAAATCTAGGGCTGGACTCAGCCCTAGATATGTACAGGACCTGGTTCCCCTTACCAACGCTCATGTAAGCTTGAATCAGCGAGTCAGGACCTTTACTTTGTGCCTAGAATCCACTGGGATCGTACCAGAGGATGCTCATTTGCATACCTAGCTATTAGGCTTTGGAATGCCCTACCACACTTCCTTAGACATGGGGGCGTGGCTTGGACGCCGATCGGGATGGCGGCCTGAGCCCGCAGCTCCGCGCGGAATCCCGCTAATTCTCCTGTTCTCGGTACCCTGGGCGACCCGGAGGCAACGCACCTGCCCTCTGAAGTGTGAGGGGACAGCCGGGCACGATCGGCGAGTCGCTGGGGGACTGCTGGCCCCGAGGAGATCGAGTTGAGGAGACGGCCGAGGTGTTGCCGAGAGTGAGAAGAAAATGGCTGCGATGAGACCGGGCGGCCCCGGACTTCAGTTTTGAGCCGAGTTGTCGGCGACTGGCAGGAGATCCTGCAACAGATAGATCGGGGCACTAGGATCAACGGTGCTGTGCCCAAAGACCAGAGGACGTTGACCCGTCCCGCCCAGTCCTTGGGAACCCTCGCTGGCCACCGTCCCGAGATCTCTCCTTCCCCCTCAGGCTTCCGAGGGGGTCGGCTGAACAGGGCTCGCCAAGCTGGTCACTGCTCCTGTGGGCATCGGCGGCGACATTAGACACTTCCCGGTGCCGGGGAGCCGGCACGGAACCACGAGCACAGACACTAGACGGGCACTTGGGCCTGTGACGCGGCACCCTGGAATGGCGGCGATCGGAGGGCCGATGGCCGAGGAGCGCGCTGAGGGGGACCCGGCGACATCAACTCGGATGGGCGAGATTCCTTCGGCGGAGTTGGACCAGGAGCAGCGTCTGAACCGACGTTTGGATGCCATACTAGATGCGATCACCTCGACCAAGGAGGCGCTGCATCAAGATATCGCCCAAGTGGCCACGGGCCTGGGGCTCCTACGAGCGGACCACGCGAAGCTGGCGGACAGGGTCAAGGACCATGACCAACTGTTGCTGGACCTGAAGCCGTCGGTGGTGACGGCGGACCACAGGATCACGGATATTTTGGCCCGGCTGGACTCGCTGGAACGACGGGCGGAGGATGCTGAAGGCCGCAATAGACGGAACAACGTACGGGTCGTAGGCCTGCCGGAACGGATTGAGGGGGAAGATGCGGTGGCCTATATGGAGAACTGGTTCCGCACAGTGGTGGCGCCGGAGGGGCTTACTCCCTTCTTCACTCTGGAGCGAGCTCACCGGGTACCTGCTTGCCCGCCGGGGCTTGGCCGCCCCCCCCGACCGATGGTGGTGCGGCTCCTCCACTACAAGGACTGGGATCTCCTCATCCAGCGGGCTAGGATGTTGGGCCCATATGAGGTGGAGAACAGTATGGTCACAATTTTCCCGGACTACACCCAAGCGGTCCAGAAGAACAGGGCATCGTTCCTAGCGGTGAAGAAGGAGCTCCGGGAGGAGGGCATCCAATATTCCCTACTCTACCCGGCCAAGCTGCGGATCATACTGGATGGCACTACGCACTTTTTTCAGACTCCGGACGAAGTTTGGCAATGGCTGGAGTCGTACAGAGCGGGGACGGACAGGTCGCATAAAAGTAGGCGAGATCAGCCTAAGCCGCCCCGAAATAGGCAATCGCAGCGCATCAGGTCCCGCAACAGGCGCCAGCGGGAGAGGCGAGAGGCTCAAATGGAGGCGGAGAAGAGGGATGCACTCGCAGCGACGGGGGCCATTACGGGGTCGCAACAGACTAGTGAACTGGCAGAATCGGACTCAGGCGGGGAAGGCAGCAGGACGGGAGAAGAACTCTCTGAGGCGGAAAGCTCGAAGGGGCCGATAGTGACCCCACAAACATCGGATGGAATATTTTGCGGCTGAGACTGTTTTGGGACTTGATCGAGACTTCATGGTAGGGTGGTATCCTGTTGGTGAAGAGCGGGTTGCTGGGTATGGGGGCTGAGTGCCTAGTGGGGGATGAAGGCGCGGGACGCGGGCTCCGCTAGCTGGGATCGGCGGTGAGTCACCCCCCTTGGGCCCTTAAGGCCTGCTGTGGTGGAGACCACAGGGTAAGAGTGTGGGAAGTTGGTTCAAGGTTTGGATGGGGGCGGCCATTGGGTTCGTGTGCTCTGTCCTGGGGAGTGGGGTTTGGGGAGTTTTTCTGTTCTGGGTGTGTTTGGGGGGGGGCAACTGCATTGGGGGGGTTATGAACCTTTATTATTTGAATCGGACTGTTCGATGTTGGAATGGGGACATTACCTAATTTGAAATGCCTGACGTGGAATGTCCGGGGGCTGCGTACTATGGTGAAACGTCACAAAGTTCATGCATACCTGGTGCGTAGGGGGGTTCAGATCGCTATGCTACAGGAGACTCATCTCACCAAAAAAGAGTGCGCTGCATTGCAAAAAAGATGGCGGGGCCTGGTAATTGGCACCACTTATTCAGCGTATGCCAGGGGAGTGTTGATCTGGGTGAGGGCGGGGATACCCTTTCAAGTGCTGAATCAAGTGGTGGACCCTGATGGCCGGTTCGTGGCGGTGGAGGGGAGGTTGTATGGAAGAGATGTGATTCTCTGCTGTGTGTATGCGCCGAACACTGATCAAGCTCGATACTTTGAAGGCCTCTCGGGGTCCTTGGCCTCTTTCCTGGCGGGCCCGATAGTGTTAGGGGGGGACTTCAATTCGATCACGGATGTGGCTCTGGATAGGTCCCATCCCCCCCTGGTGGACTCCCCGGTACGCAGGTTGGCCTTGCACAGGAAGGACTGGCAGGATAGATGGGGGTTGCTGGATGTTTGGCGGGAGCAGCACAGAAACGCCAGGGATTACTCCTTTTATTCTGCTCTCCACGATCTGCATGTCAGGATAGATTCGGTGCTCTGTGGAGGGTCCCTAGCCCCCTTGATTTCTAATACAGAGTATCTGGCTAGGACCATCTCGGATCATAACCCCCTATTGGTGCACATTCAGTGGCAGCGGGAGCGCTCAGCGATACCAACATGGCGGCTTCGGCCGGAGACGCTAGAGGATTCTGTGTTCAGAGACGCGGTCCAGCAAGGCATTGATAGTTATTTCGGCGTGAATGAGGGCACGGCTAGGAGTAGGTCCACGGAATGGGATGCAATGAAAGTGGTGGTGAGAGGGGTGTGTCTGGGTAGGTTTTCGAATGCTCGCACGACTGTGTTGAATGCGCTCATGAAAGCGGAGGAGACTTTTAGGGACTTGGAGCGCCGCAGGCCGGCTAGGCCGGACTTGCAGACCCAGTTACTGGAAGCGAAGGAAGTGGTTGCCACCGAGACAGAACGTTTGAGGTGTTACGACTACAGGCAGTATATCGTCAGAGCACATGCGGAACGGGACAAGGTGGGCACACTCTTGGCCAGATTAGCTAACCCGGAACTTAGGGGCTGCCCGGTCCTCAGCATTAGTACTGCGCGGGGGGAGATGGTGCACTCCCAGGCAGCGGTGTTGGAATGTTTCAGGGTGTACTATGAGGGTTTATACCAGAGTCAGCTGGGAGTGGGGGTTCAGGACATTGCAGACTACCTGGGGGAGAGGCAGCTTCCGGTCCGGGACGAAGGGGACGCGAAGGAGCTGGGTGGCCCGATCACGCTCACTGAAATACGGGTGGCCATTAAACACATGGCCCGTAATAAAACACCCGGGGTGGACGGATTGCCAATTGAATTTTACCAACAATATGTCGACAGCTTGGCCCCCAGGCTTCTGGTGGTGTATACGGAAGCTTTTGAGGCCGGGGAACTGCCTGGGTCCATGCGAGAGGCCTTGATTATACCGCTCTTAAAGCCTGGCAGGGATCCGGCGGATGTACGGTCCTATCGCCCGCTATCCATGTTGACGGTGGATTACAAGATTCTGAGCCGAATCCTAGCCACCAGACTGGCCCCACACATGACGGGCTTGGTGCACAGGGATCAGGCCGGGTTTATACCCATGAGGAGCACGGCGCTAAACATTCGCCGCTTGGTGGGAATAATGGACGCCATCTTGGACGGGGAAGGAGCTCCGGCGGTCCTGTCCGTGGACATCGAGAAGGCTTTTGATAGTTTAGAATGGTCTTTTCTGGATGGAGTGTTAGAGAGGTTTGGCATGGGAGAGGGGTTCCGCCAGTGGACGAAGGTCCTATATGCCTCGGCGACGGCGAGGGTGCGCTTGGGCGGTCTGGTGTCGGCGGCATACCCGTGGGTAGGGGCACGCGACAGGGGTGCTCCCTATCCCCCCTATTGTTTGCTCTGGCGATGGAACCTTTGGCGGTCCATGCGAGGTCGGGCGACAGGTACGCGGGGATAGCCAACGGTGAGCAGCGCAATTATATATCGTTATATGCGGATGACCTGCTCCTGTACCTCGACAACACGGCGCGGGCCCTGGACGGTGCGATGGACCTGTTGTCGGAGTTTGGCCAGCTATCGGGCCTCAAGGGCAATTGGGCAAAGACTTGTGTGTTTCCGCTTAGAGCGGGATCGCCCGACCCCGGTGGCGATCTGGGTGTGGTCTGGGAGCCATCTTGTTTTACCTATCTAGGAGTCCGCATCTACCACGCGACTGCGGACCTATTGGAGGGCAACATTGGTCGATGTGTCCGGGCACTGAGGGGCAGCTTGTCCTTCTGGTCGACCCTCCCGCTGACGGTTCTGGGTAGGATCGCGCTTTTAAAAATGGTGGTGCTCCCCCGCTTTCTCTACTACTTCCGGA
This sequence comes from Lissotriton vulgaris, assembly GCF_964263255.1. Taxonomy (NCBI): domain Eukaryota; kingdom Metazoa; phylum Chordata; class Amphibia; order Caudata; family Salamandridae; genus Lissotriton; species Lissotriton vulgaris. Next base: position 1,749,471 of record NC_141688.1, read on the forward strand.
CGTTGCCTGTCTGGATCCCTCAGGGGATCTTCAAAGACCTGAGGACAATGATCATTGGCTTCCTATGGGGGCATGGTCGCCGTAGAGTGGCGCTGAGCACGCTACTTCGCCCCAAGATAGAGGGGGGCATGGCTGTGCCCGATTTTGAGCTGTATTATTTAGCGGCGCAGTTGCAGGTCCTCACACAGAACGTGGCTAGGGTGTTCAGGGGTCCAGAGGAGGACCGGAACCGGGGGATACCACGCCATGTGCTATCCTATATTATCATGCAACAGAGGCTCGAGTTGCGGGGCCTCACTATGGAGGAACGGACGCTCCGGCTGTGCTGGCAGAGGAGCCTTCGGAGAGCGAAGGCGACGCGGCCTTATGCACCGGAGATCCCGATCGGTATGCTGACGGCCTTGCCGCACGGGGGAGATTGGTCCCCATTGCTGGACTGGGAGGAGGCGGGCCTACAGGTAGTGGGCGACCTATACATAGATGGGGCCTTAGCACCGTTCGATGCGCTCCGGGAACAGTTTGGGCTTTCCTTCTGCACGCGGCAGTGGTGGCTGCTATACAGAAGCACTGGAAAGGGGGGCTCATGGAACCGACAACGACTATGGCGTGCCAGTATGTGGTAATGGCAGCGGGTACGTTCAAGGCTGTGACATGCCTCCATAATAGGATGCTGAATGAGGGACTGGAACCGCTCCAGAGGCTCAAGACTAAATGGGAGGAGAGTGTGGGCCGGCCCATACCGGACACGGCATGGGGCCACATCTTGCCACATCTTGCGGCGCACGTGGAAAGGCACGAGAAATGCGCGCTTCCAGCAAGTGCATTTCTACGTGCTTCATAGGGCCTACTTAACCCCTGAGAAAATACAGCGGCACTTTCAGGTACCGGATGCCCGATGCCCACGGTGCTCGTCTCCGGGAGCGGACATGGACCATTTGTTCTGGGGGTGCTCGCACTTGGAGGCCTATTGGGCGGAGGTGGGGGACCTCCTAAACGAAGTGACTGACAGGGAGGTGGACTTCGATATGGCGGCATGCCTGTTGCTCTGGTTCCCGCACACCAAACACACCAAGGTGACGAGCAAATTTATTGATCTGGGTCTGATACTGGCGCAAAGGGAAATATCGTGGCATTGGAAGTCCAGGGGGGGACCCTCACTGCGTAGATGGAAGAATGAATTGCTGCGGTGGTCAGACTTCGAGAGTGTGCTCCGGATGAAGCAGGCTGTCAAGAATGGGAATGAGAAGGCTTTGGATTCGGCGCGTGCATGGGAGTTAGTGGTGCAGGCCTTGCGTGATTCTTTGGTGGAGGATGAGGACGGTGGGAATTAGGCCAGCGGACACTGCGGGGCGAGCACAACAGAATCATAATCCGCACTGTAGTGGATCCATCCAACATGTCGGAACGAGGCATATACCTTTCGCAGTTGCCAGGGGGGGGGGTTCGGGGGGGTTGGTTAATGGGAGTTTGGGGTGGGTCGGAAGCCAAATAGATGGTTGCCCAACAGGGCACCTTGAATCTAATAGGATGGTGGAGTACTGTGCGGAGTGAGGAATGGCTGGGGGGTGCGGCCAGGCATGATAGACCTACAGTGTTCGGGGCAGGACCCGACATGGGCGGTACCACCGATAACCACTGGGATGGCTGACGGAGTGTTGTTGAGGGTGGGGGGGTAAAAGCAGATACGTAAAACGACATATCAACCATGGTCCCTATGGGACGTGCACAGTGATGTTTTCCTATTGAGTGGAGTATCATGCCGCCCGGCCTCCGGGATGCGGGCTGAATGGCTGTGTACGATCTGTTTTCTACTATTGACCGGGGGGAGGTCACGGGTGCACTGGCTGACTACTTGTATTCTGTGGTTTCTAACTCTGCAATAAAAATATATTTAAATACACACTTCCTTAGACACGCACCTCTCTATTGCTGTTCCAAAACTTTTAAAAACATGGCTATTCTAAGTCTGGTGACTTCAGCAGAATCATGCCTATGCTTAGCTCATGGAAACCCGACGAGTACCCCTGCGCTCTATGTTATGTTATGTTATAAATGTATACAGCGCATGATTACCCAAAGGTGTCTTGGCGCTAGCAGACTGGGAAAGCAGGCATAAGGTATTAACCACTTGGATGCTAATGACAAGGGTAACTTGTCATGCACTGCCCATTCATTTCAATGGAAATCTCATTATATGGGCCTGATTCCCTTAGCGTCCAAGTGGTTAATCAGTAAATAGCCAGGTTTTATTAGCTTTCCTGAATAGTGTCAGAGAGGGGAGATTTCTGATGCTAAACGGGAGTGAGTTCCAAAGCCTGGTAACTCCCATCAAAAATCTTCTGCAGCCCAAGTGGGACTTAAAAACTCTCTGGAAAAAGTATCACTTTTGCTCCTTGTGATCTCAAGCATCTGTTTGGGTAGTACCAGTGCAGCGAACATATTAGGAACTGAGGGCCGGCCCCTTGAAGTGACTTGTACCTAATGCAGAGGATTTTAAACTTGATCCGTTTTAATATTGGCAGCCAATGCAATCTTTGGAGATGAATAGCCACAGACTGGAAGTTGGGAATCCCTAAAAGAAGTCTGGCGGCCGCATTTTGGATCATTTAGAGCCTTTGAAGTTGTTTAGTAGGTATGTCAAGATATAGCCCGTTACAGTAATCTAATCTCGAAAGGATTAGAGATGTGACCACCGTAGTCCTGCTTTCTGAGTGAATCAGTGGAATAATTTTTTTTATGGCTTTAATGATGAAAAAGCTGGAAGATGACACAGCTTTGACTTGAGCTTCAAAGTCCAGTTTCTGATCTATAATCACACCCAGGTTTTTCACTTTGGGAACCGGGGTAGGTGCTGACACTAGATCATTTGGCCACCAAATTTGTGACCATGACGGAGGGAATTTACCAAATAAAATCACCTCAGTTTTCCAGGACTATAATTTAAGACAGTGGGAGCTCATCCAAGAGCTAACTGCTGTCATGCAGTCCCTAAACCTGTTTACTGGTGGTGAAGTGTTTTTAGTAATGGTAACCACAATTTGGATACCATCTGCATATGACGTCAGTGCCATTCCAAAAGATCTAATAAGGGATGCCAGTTCCAGAACATAAATATTGAAAAGAGTGGGACTTAAGGAAGAGCCCTGAGGAGCTCCGCAGGGAAGTGTGAACAATGAAAAGGTCAATTTCCCCAGGACTGCCGATTGTATCCTATCCTCAAGAAAGGAAGATAACAATGTCAAGGCCTTTCCGGAGATTACCAGTGCCTTCAAGGTTTTTAGCAGGGTTTTTTTATCAACCGTATCGAAGGCCGCCAACAAGTCAAGTAGCATGATGGTGACAGCACCCCCGTGTCCATGACTGTTCTAATCTCGTTGGTGGCCTTAATCAGTGCCGTTTCGGTGCTGTGCTCTGATCTGAACCCAAACTGTGCCTCATCCAGTAAGTCATGCTCTAGTAGATACGTGGTCAGTTGGTTATTCATAACCTTTTCCACCAGTTTAGCTGGCACTGGGAGACGCGAGACGGGTCTGCTCTATAGATAAAATGCATATTAACAATAGACTTTATTGGTGTGCATGTAAATTGAGACTTGTATAGCACACTACTCACCCGCAAGGGTCTCAAGGCGCTTGTACAAATACCGCTGTTGAACCCATCCTGGCTTTCCCTGTGAGGCGTCCACTCCTGGGCACCCCCAAGGTGGAGGCCAGGCATCCTTAGCGTTGTGGAGATTAAGCAAGCTATTGCCCAGAGTTGCAGAGTGGGACTCCATGATTGGAATAGGCACCGAGGCGAGAATTATCAGGTCCGTGGAATTTTGAGCCCAAGACCTGCCAAGGCGGGGAATTGAACCCTGGTCCCAGGCTAGACCTCTGCATCAGGGTCTGCCGCTCTAACCATTGAGCCACACTTCTCCACTGAAACTATTTGGATTCATGCCATAGTTGTGGCCTGTTTATTATGAAACGTTATTACAAAGGCAGTAGACCTGGCTTATTTATTGTGAAAAGCGTATAATAAAACTAATAGGCCTCTAACAGTGGATTGTGATCTCCTCCTGCTTCAACACCCTCCGCATGCTCTACATGATCTACAGATGGATCCCCAACGAAACGAGAACAATGGTCACCCAGGACCTCGTCAGTAGCAGGCTGGACTACGGCAATGCCCTCTATGCAGGATCCTCAGCCAAACTCCAGAAATGACTACAACTCATACAGAACACCTATGCACGCCTCATCCTCAACATCCCCGCCACATCCACATCACAGCCAACCTGAAAGGCCTACACTGGCTCCCCGTCAACAAGAGGATCACCTTCAAGCTCCTCACCAATGCACACAAAGCACTCCACAACGCCGGACCAGCATACCTCGACAAGCGACTCACCTTCTAATGCCCGCTGACCTCGCCACCGTCCCCCGCATCCGACTGGCAACTGCTGGTGGCAGATCCTTCTCCACCTCGCCGCCAAGACTTCGAACACCCTCCCCCTCTGCCTATGACAGACCCAGGACCTTCTGACCTTCAGGATACTTCTAAAAACCGGGCTGTTCGAGCAGTAGCAGAACCCCGCCCCCACCCCCCACCCCCCTCCAGTGTCCTGAGACCCTCACGGGTGAATAGTGCGGTCGACAAATGTTGATTGATTCATTGAATATGTTACAGGCTGTACAATGGAATAAGGTTACATATAATGTCACAGATTACCCTATTAAGAAAGTGTTTGGGTATACACTCTCAAAGCTCTGGGAGTAGAATTTCTTATTATACCCTAATGAGAGGGGTAGCATGTTGTTGTAGTGTCAAGCCATTGGTAAATGATGAAGGCCTTATCGGTTCTCTGGGAAAAAATGTCAGTTTCATTAGATGTGATCTGCTTAAAATGAAAAGTTATGACAAAGCAAGTCGACCTTACTTATTATAAAAGCATGTGTTTAATGCAACGGGCGCTTAAGGGCGGACAGTTATAACACTATACTATAGCATAGAGAGAGGTCTTTTGTTACATGGAATCTCTCATTTACTATATTAGGTAAGGGTTTTGGTGTTGACTCACCTGAGCAAACCAAGCACGATTTGCACGATGATAATCCATAGTAGGCTCTTTTAGTACTGATTTTATATTGTTTTGAAAACTCTTCTACATATTTGTAATTTTATTACGGTATACCTGATGGGTGCATTGTGGGAAAGCTTATGAACCAACATAGTTGGTCTGAGTTGGTTATGGTGGCAAATCAATGATAAACATTATGAACCTGATTGTTTATAATGAGAGTTATGTTGAAGGCAGTAAATCTGACATTCAATGTGGAAAGGCTATGTTACAGTCTAAAGGCATTTAAGGAGAGATTGTTAATTCTCTGCATTAAAGCCTGCAGGTAGGTATTCTGTTACAAGGAATCTCAGAGATTCCCACAGTCAGCATGGGTTTGGTGTTGGTTATACCCACTGACAAACTGTGATTTACCTGAATTTAAACTAAAAAAATCTCGTAACTCGGTATTCTTCCTCCAATTACTAAGTTTATTGACTACCTAAGCACTGTTGCTACCTTACCTTGTTTCTATTGTGTAACCATTTGCTCGTCTTTGCACAAAATGACTTGTTTAATTTTACTCCTTTACCTTTGTATCCCATTCTGTGTGTAAAGCGCTCTGACATCCGTAAGGATCTTGTTCGCGCTCTATAAAACTTTCAAAACTTTCAAAATAAATAAAATAGAAGTTTAGTACTGTCGGAATTCTTGTTAGGCCCGCTTAAAGAGATAGCATTGTGCTTTGCCAACTGTCATTTTATGTACTATGTAATGTTATGACTGTTTGCCTGATGGCTGCTTTGTGTGTAAGCTAATGTCAGTACAGGAGGGCTCAGTTTGTTATGGTGACAAGCCATTGAGAACAGTTAGAGACCTGGTTGGTTCAGTGGAAAAAAACTATTTCTGTTGTCATAGATCTGATCTGTTTATTATTAAAAGTTATGATAACTGCATAAGGCCTGACAAATTGATTGAGAAAAGCATATGTTATAACCAATAGGCATTTATGGATGGGTTGTTGTTTCCCTACATTAAAATCTACAGATAGGTATTTGGTTACATGACGTCACAGATTACCTTATTACTGAGTGATTTTGGCATTGGCTGCTGCCTCTGACAAACCCTAAGGGGAGAAAGTTTGAACAGCAATAGTTCTTGCTAGAATCTCTTAGCCCTCTTCCAGTATCTTGTTATAAAAAAAATCATTAAATAATACATACATCCATATATATGTAAATATATATCAATATACAAGCATAGCCTTTTGGTCAGCTCTGTTCTGCTATTGGTCTGTTATTTACACTCTGATTCCATGCATGATGGCAAACTACACTGGGTAATGGTTCAGCCCACATCAGTTATTGTCTCTCTTGCCCTGTGAATGATGGCGTTGTTTGATTACAAGCGTACATGCGCCAGAAACTGAGTAATCATTAGTGTCTGGGCATGTTGGACAGTTCTTTGGTTTTTAACTTTCTCCTTATATAGTGCTCTTTTCATTTCTTTGTTTCTATTCTTTTTCTTATAATGGTGCTTGATAGGATTTTACAGCTCTCCAGGCAGTGCTAATGGGTAGCTGTAAACCAGGAGACCATTAAGGAATGCTGTTGTTCATACTGTATCATCCCAAAATGACCAATTCTTTAATTCTAAGTGTCGCGGCCATGCTTGAATTTTAAACAACAATGGACTATTTCGATACCTTTGCAAGATAGACACCTGCTGCTTTATTTTGTTTCGTTATTGTAGGCATATATATGACTGTCATGTTTAGACAGCAGCATGCTTCCTTTTTTTCGACTTATATTCTTTTAGTTTATCTTGCATAAGTTGTTGCCTTTGTATGCAGTTGTGTCAGAGGGTGAATGGAAGAATAAGACAGTGGTGGATGAATGGATGCATGAGTGCATATATTCGTGACAGATTATGATAATTTATTGGTTTCCAAACCTTTCAATGATACAAAAGTAACTTTCATTTATAAGCCAGACCTATTGGCTTTGCCAGTCCTTGCCTGATAATGCAGGAGCTCATTAGTGCAGCTGCAAAGATAGTTTGTGTGCTCTTCCATGTGCTTTACCATTGTAATTTCACTGCACAAAAAATCATGCTTCACTGATTTTATTCTTTAGATTTCATTGTACACTTTAAAGTGAGTGAACAACAGTATGCAGCCGGCCTGTCCACTGACTGACTCCGGCAGTGCTGAATTTATGAGCTGCTGCATTTGGGACGCTATCGGTCTGATTCCAAATTGTAAACGTACACGTTTGTATAAGTCAATTTTTTCTGGTATTCATAAATGAACAGTTAATAGTAATTTTAAGACTGTGGACACTCTACAGTCAAGGCAAAGAACTCTGCACATCAAAACATTAGACCTGGCCAATCTTTTCATTCCGCTGCTCTTTTCCTGCCATTGCTGCCCCCGCTGCACCTAACTTATCCTGCCCACCTCCCAGCTGTGCTTTCCTCCCCCCTTCCCTATTTAATGGTGGCTGCTGCTAGGGTGTCAGAGCAAGACCTCTGACCTCCTGGTCAGAGACCTGCTCTTACCCACAGCAGCTCCACTATTGTGTCACTGCTGCTTTTGTGCCGCTGACCTGAGTAAGTTGGGTTCAAGTCCGCTCTCTCCCTTGTCTTTTTTCCTTGGATTGTGCCTTTTTTTTACTGTGACTTCAGTATTTCTGAATTCTGTTTTTTCTATTGCCTTGTCCTCCGTGCCCATTCCGCTGCCAAATTCCAGCTGCTGCTGCACCTGTAGTACCTCCGCCCTGCCATATCCCACCCACCTCCCAGTTGTACCTCTCTCCCCCTATTTAATGGCAGCTGCTGCTCGGGGGTAGGAGCAAGATCTCTGACCCCCTGGTCAGAGACCTGCTCTGGCCCCCAGCAGCTTCACTGTTGTGCTGCTGACGCTGTTGTGACGCTATTCTGTGTAAGTAGGGTTCAAGTCTGCTCTCTGCCTGTCTTTTGTCCTTGGATGTGCTTTTTTATTTACTGTGACTGCGGTATTTCTGTATTCAGTTTTTTCCATTGCCTGTTGTCTTGCTCTGCCCTTGTCCTCTTTGCTAATTCCACTGCCTTTTTTGCGCCGCTGCTACCCACTATGCCCCTCCCCCTGCTCCTGCCCGCCTCTAGTGCAATGGGCGCTCTGAAGGTGCACGAAAGGCAAGCCTGTCTACGCCTGTCAGTGAACCGACCAGCGCCAGGGACCATGGATCGGTGACTAACCACCTCTACGACCCAGCTGCCATCCTCACACTCAGCCCCAGAATGAACAACAACTGCCAGCTGTCCATGTCGAATACCACCCACAGAAAGTTCTCCTACCGTCACTGCCACCAAACCTTCACCACCCTCTGCACCACCACAGCCTCCACCACCAAGCCAGAAGCCAACACCACTGTAGCCCTGAGGTGCATCCTCCTCAATGTGCTCTCCCTGCACAAATCTGGGACCTCTTCAACTTCCTCTCTCCAGACGTTGCCTTCTTCACAAAAACTTGGACCAACTCCACCTCCGCCCACAACATCGCCCCTGCCATCCAAGACGGATACAAGACCCAGAGGAAGGACTACCCCAACAGCCCTGTAGGCCATCGCACACAAGAGCTCCCTCTGACTCACATCCTCCAGCTCTAGCAACAGCCCGCCCACCACCGAACACTTCCATTTCCAGATACAGACCAGCCCCAGAACGAACCTATGAGGCAACCTTGTCAACAAACATCCAGGACCTCAAACTGCATTCACCACTACCATCACCGACCTCATCGCACCCCAAACCGTTGCCTCCATGGACTACATACTCATCAGAGACCTCAACTGCCACCTGGACAACCTCAGCGACCCCAACTCTGCCACCCTCCTGGACAACCTCGCCAACCTCGGACTGAAACAACTCATCACCACCCCGACCCACAAGGCAGGACACACCCTCGACCCCATTTTCGCAGGAGGTAACAACACCCACTTCAGCCACACCACTCATACCCCGATGGACCACCATTGCATACACTTCTAAGTCAACAAACCCACTGCACCCAAACCTGCACACCTCCCTCCATGAAGGAACTGGAGCAAGGTAACCGGGGAAAAGCTCATCACCACCCTTAACCACACCGCACCCGCCATCCTGGCAGCAAAAGAACTACATAGATGGATCACCAATTGCGCATACGAGCTCACACCCCTACGTAACCTCAACAGACAGCACCCCAGAAAGGCCCCTGGTTCACCACTGACCTCCAAGATTCCAGACGCACCTGCAGATGTCTCGAGAAGAACTGGAGAAACATCAAATCCTCAGAAAACCACACCGCCTACAAAATTGCCATGACAGAATACCGCCAATGCATCAGATCCACCAAAAGGACTTTCATCCAGAACAAGATCTTTTCCAACTCCAGCAACTCTAAGGAACTCTTCAGCAAAATCCAGGAATTCACCAAACCACACAGCAAAAAAGTAGACATCACCCCTTCCCAGGACCTCTGCAACAAGCTCAGCTCCCACTTCCATCTGAAAATCAAGGGCTTCTACGACAACTTCAATGACCAGGCACCTGACTCCAAAACCACACCCTCCTCCAGCAATGCCAGCCAGCCCTTCTCCTCCTGAACCCCAGTCACCACGAACACATCATATTAACCATGAAAGGAATCCACTCAGGAGCCCCTATGAACCTCTGACCCCGGCACATCTTCCACAGAACCGCCATCGCACCAGAACTAGACACACCATCAATGCCACCTTTGAAGCAGGCATTTTTCCCAATGACTGAAAACGGGCTGAAGTCAGACCCCTACTCAAGAAGCCCTCAGCAGATCCCACAGACCTCAAGAACTACTGACCCATTTTCCTCCTCCCCTTCATGGCCAAAGTCACAGAGAAGGCCATCAGCGCCCAAAAATCGAAATTCATTGAAGAAAACTCCCTCCCTGACCCCTCCCAATCTGGATTCAGCAGCAACCACAGCCCAGAGACTGCCCTACTCGCCGCTACAGACGACCCTTGCACCCTCTTCAACCAATGACACACCGCAGCCCTGATCCTTCTCGGCCTTTCTGCAGCCTTCTACACTGTCTCCCACCTCCCACTCACCGCCAGACTCCACGGCGCAGGCATACAGGGAACCGCCCTCGAATGGTCCCGCTCCTTCATCGCTGGCAAAACCCTAAAAATCAGACTTCCACACTTCATGTCCGAACCCACAGAGATCAGCTGCCGAGTACCCCAAGGATCATTGCTCAGCCCAACGCTCTTCAACATCTGCATGGTCCCCCCTCTCAGCCATCGTCACCCAGCATGGACTAGGCATAGTATCCTAAGCTAATGACACCCATTCTCCTCTTCTCCCTCACCAAGGACCCCCTCTCGACCAGACTCAACTTCCAAGAAGGATGAACAGCAGCTGCCTGAAGCTCAGCTCAGAGTAGACAGAGGTCCTCATCCTCAGACCCTCCCCCTCTGCATGGGACAACACCCGGTGGCCCTCTGCAGCCCACCCACCCCATGGACCACACCCAAAACCTCAGCATCGTACTAGACTCCTTCCTTTCCATGACCCGCCAGGTCAACGCCGTCGCCTCCACCTACTTCAACACCTCCGAAAAACCTTCAAATGGATTCCCACTGACTCAACAAAGACATCACCCACTCACTCATAACCAGCTAGCTTAACTACAAAATTGCCCTCTACACCTCAATTGGCAAGGGGCATGGTATTGAGACACCTCGGTGTGGGAGAGAGACTGGTCATGTTACAGCTTTGGAATTGATGATTTAGGACACTTGCAATTGGCTAGGGTCACGTTGTCTGGAGGTCACTCTTTTCGGCTCACCGCGAAGCAAGGTGAGTGGCGTGCAAAGTTCTTCCCCCGTGTTGTGATCTATTCCAGGCAGGTGGGTGATCGCTTGCTCCCGTCCGGGTGCACAGGGGGGCTTCTTGCGTGAGGAGATTCAGAAGGCAGTTACTGTCTGCCCGGTGGTCCATCTAGCTCACGCCTCATTTATTTATTTATTTATTTATGGGCTTGTTACGCGCCGGCATCACACCCGAAGGTGTATCTCCGCGCGGTGCTGTGAGGTGAGCAGGTCGAAGAACTCCTCCTAGAATAGTACAGTCTTTAGGCGTTTCCTGAAAGCTGAGTGACTCTGGCATTCTCTAAGGGAGAGGGGGAGGTTGTTCCATAGACGAGGACCCATGATGGAGAGGGCACGGCCTCCCTGTCTGGTCTTATGATGTCTAATGTCTCATGAGCTTGGGGACCAGCGCTCTTGTCTCTGACCGAGTGTGAACCCCACTGAGACCCCCCAGGCAACTTTTATCATCACATGGGCAGGGAGTCCAGCCCCATTTTAGATGTATTCTTAAGGAAATGGCCAGGAGGCAGCAGTAATTGGGGATGCCGCTGGTGGTGCGTAACTACCGTACATGCGCTGCCCAAGGCCACCCGGTGGCCATCAGGAGGGCGGCCCTTTAGTCGCAGAGGGCTTCCCCCGCCCCTCCACCCCCACTGCACTCCTCCCCTGGTCAGGAGGAGTCTGGGGCGGAGCGAGAGTAGGTGCTGTGATGTCATGTCTGGTGCAGCAGGCAGGGCGAGGGGTACTTAAGTCTCCCTCGCCATCTTACTTGCCTCTTTGCTGCACTGGACGCGTTGTGAGGGCCTCGTATATGGACACACAATTTTGCCGCTGGTGTGCCCTCTGGTAGCACCAGAGGCCTTGTCTGGCGTCGGGGTGCTGTATTTCCCGCCGGCCTGCTTCTCTCGCGGTGAGTCGGGGTTATTAGGTTGTGATTGCGGTCACCATTGCTTGGCATGGGAACAGCAGGGGTGCAGAGGCCTTTGCCGCGGGTCGCCAAAGCCCCCGCCCTGCACCCCGGGAGGTCCCCCAGGGCACGGCCTCTGTCTTTTTAGGGATATGTAGGCTCCCGTGTCTGGGCACGTCTTTTTACTTGTGTGGGCGCTGGTGCGGGGTTTCATGGGAGGACTCTGAGGGGGAGATGTTGCTTTCCACAGTTGTGGGAACGAAAGATTGCATTCATCTCCTGTAAGTTGCATGCGGTGCCCTGCAGCCCGGGTGGTCCTCCGGTTCGCGGTGTCCGTTGTTGGGGGGCTGGCGGGGGCACGAGTGTTTTAGATTTGAGGGGCTTTGGTCTTGATTCACCGGAGAGGCTACTGTAGATGGGAGCGGCTTGCCGTTCTCCTGGGTCGCGCGCATAAGTAATTGTCCTTTTTTGGTTAGCTCGAGGTTGAGACGGGCAAGGGCCTACTGACATGCCCATGGTTTAAGGTTTCAGGACGTCTGCGGCGAACTTTAGCTTCAGAACCATTTCAGTGTGGCAGGCTGGTTCCCAGACCCCCGGTAGGAATGCTTGTAAGGTTATGCCCGCGGAGCCCGAGTAGGTTGGAGGCACGGTTGTCCACGCTCCGCGGACAGAAGTGCAGTGGCAATGAGGGCTCGACGGTCAATGGAGCGTGGGAGCCACGGTACACACAGAGCAACTGTACCTGCCGCTCTACTACATTGGGAGTAGATCAGTATGATGGCTTGGAAATGGGCCTGGTCACAGGGAGTACCTGCTCCGCACAGGATTAGGAGGAAGTTGAAATCCGTGTTAACAATGGAGTCCGTACATCTATTGCGCGGCCAATTGTTTACACGGGACGCAGTGAAGGGTTCACCCACAGGGTGGACCCGCCCTCCTGTTAACTGTTAAATTTAATTTTAGTTACCTTCTGGTCACCGGTTCTATTGCAGCCTTCCATCTGCCAGAGGTCGATATCATTACGGGGTTATAATTAACTCTTGCGCCCCCTTTCCAAAGATCATGACAATTTTGTAAGTGCACTGAGCATGGGTAGCAAATTGTTATCTCCCGTCTTGTCCCACGTTACTAAGACTAGTGATAACTATCACTAGTATATGCAGTAGACCGCTGTGCTCTCTTCCAGTTCTATTTGACTCTTTGAGTATACCTATTCGTATCCCTCCCCTTTGTATATAGAGAACTCTTATCACTAGTATTTGCAGTAGACCTTTGTACTATCTACCTTTCCTATGTGACACTTAGAGTTTCTCCTTAAGTATCCCTTCCTTATGTATATAGAGATAATTCTAATCACTGGTATGTGCAGTAGACCTTTACTATCTACCATTCCTATGTGTCTCTTAGAGTATATCCATTCGTTTCCCTTCCCTTTGTATATAGAGATAACTCTAATCGCTAGTATATGCAGTAGACCTTTATACTATCTACCATTCCTATGTGACTCTTGAGTACATCTACTTGTATCACCTCCTTGTGTGACTTTACATCTTGTACATTTGCAATTTTTTTAGGTGTGTATCCTTTTTGTAGCGCATATAATCCTAAGTCCTTATGTTTTTCAACTTGAGCTTATGCAAAGCACTCTGACACCTTCGAGTAAAGTACGCGCTATAGAAAATCGCATAAATAAATAAAAACGTTACATGGCTTTTTAACACCTTGCAGTGCAGGGGAGTTGGCATGGGTAATGTACCGTGCCACCACCCTCAGGGTGTCGGTAGGCCGTTTGGTCGTCTTCCGTCCCTGAAGACAGGCGCCGCGAGCACTGCCGGCCCGTGCCGTCAACCGGGGAGGCACCAGGTTTCGGGAAATGGCTTTAAGGATCTGGGCACGTCTCCACAATTTCCATGGTGCGGCACAGGTGGGTCCGGTCAGTTTTAAATGGCGCCACGCACGGAGGTCATGCTCCCCCCCTCCTTCCCAGTGCCTAGAGGCGGAGTAGGGAACGGCATATCCCGTTCCATTTGGGGCCCTTTCTAGGGTCTGCTGGACCGGGTGCCTTGCAAGTGAATATCTGTCCCCGGTCGTCAGTGCACACTTTCAGTGGCTGCGCATTCAGGTAGCTGAGTCATTGTGCCCCTGCTTTTCGGGGGAAAAGGGTTTAGCGTGGCCTTCCAGGAACCCGAAGGCCGGGTTCCCCGTTGATGCTCGTCGGGCTGAGCGGCCGAGAACATAAGCATGTCGCTTCTCCAGCTGCACACGCGTGTTTTGAGGGCAATGGTTATACCTCTAGTGTGCCATCTCCAGGAGTGCTGCCTTTAGTCTTTCACATGTGCAGTCACTATCAGAGCTCAGAGCCCCTAAGCGCCTCGGGTCCCGTAGGGCCATCCTAGGGCCTCGTGCTTCGGTGCAGAGGAGCCCAGTTTAGGCGAGCTAGGGGACAAAGTCGTGAGCGTGTTGGCTCCTGTAGATGGCGTATAGTAGTGCTGGCGGTTCCGCCGCTGCGGGCCAGACCTGCTGCCCTTCCTCCTCGTGGCCGGTTAGGGGCTAGAAGTGCCTTACCTTTGGTGCGTGCACATGTTACTGTAGCAGGCAGTCCTTGCGCCCCTCCTTTCAGTAAGCGTTTGGTCTTGTAGCGGGTGCCTCTTTCCTCTAACAGGACTTGCGGGGCATGAGGCTAGTTCTACCTGGCGGGAGGCCTACCTTCTCGGCGTAGGCGGACCCCTCCCATCAGTCATCCATTGGCGGTTTCCTGAAGTAGCCATGGGCGAGGCCACAGAGCGTGGCGTAGACCCGGGCTTTGCGATTCAGGATGTCCTCCATTCACGTTCCACAGCTTTCCACCTTGCAGCAATAGGAAATGGAGGGCAGTGGGGGGAGAGACTCTTCCATCTGTCACCCTGACCGAGTAGTTTATGCGAATTACAATTTTGCCAAACTCCAGAACTAACGTTATGCAGGCATGGGTGGCCTTGAGCAAAGGTAGGACGCAGCAAAATGGGGGGTACAATCAAAAGAGAGGCGGGTATGTTACAACAGAGTACCAGCTCAGGTTGAATGAGACTCCTTCAGGAAAGGCTGACCCTAACCTCAAGTACACACTGGAAGGCATTTGCATAGTCCAGGAGAGTAGAACTCTCTTTATAACAGGTCTCCCCGCAGATATAGAGAGGGCACATTAATGAACTCTTGCAGTTTAGAAAAAAAGTGAAAACCTGGCTTTTCCCTGGCTAACCTATTCCCCCTGTCCTGCTTGTCGCTCCCCTCTGAAATTCTGTCAGCGCCAGGATGCCTGCAATGGTGACAGCCGCGCTCTATAAATTCTTAAAAATAAAATAAATAAATGCCTCTCCGAGGTGCCTTCACAAGTTGAGAATGCGGAGGTCAGCTTGAAGGCAGGGGAGGCGGAGGTTGTGCTGAGACGTCAAGTATTGGAAGAGCTTCGGTCAGCCTGACGTAACATTTAAATATTTATTCATGTATCTGCCCGATCAACAGCTTATGAGGAGGGAGGTGGTTACCTAGCCCCAGTAGCTGCAACCTGACTTGCGCCTGTTTGGCGTGGCGGCAGGGATGGCTTTGATCCTTGGGATACATTGCATCCTGGGTAATTTGTGTTTTCCCACAACTAACATATTTTCGGAGGTGGTATCTTTCCTGCTCAACCGAATGGGGGCTTTGGTTGCTAATTTCCTTATACATGGCCCCTGCCCGATGGCCGCGAATTCAGATTGGTAGATGGGGGGCAGGGCTTTTTATTGAATGTGGTGTCTCTAATGCAGGGACAGTGCTCGAATAGCACCCTATCCCAATGGGGGCTGCATGAATTTTCTTCAGTATTAGGGCCCTTGACACTGGGTTGTCAGAGGCTGTGGGCACGCAGGGCAGCGCGTATGTCATCCATTAGGGGGGGTTTGCATGTCCTCTTCTAGTCCCATATGAAGGGGCGGGTATGTAGGCATGCTCCATGCTGTATTCTGGGCGCGTAGCAGAGCTGGGCTGCGCGTAGGGCGACTACTAGAGGAGTGTTGCAGGTCCTCCTCTGTTCTAAAAGGGGGCTGGTAATTGGGCATGCTCCTGGATGTATTCTAAGCACGTAGCAAGGGCATGTGTATTTAAGGGCGGGTTACAGCTTTCACCCCACTGGGGATGCAGGTTTGCCATGACATTTGCCAACACTTGATAATTTATGACTACAGGGCGACTACCCAGGCATGTGCTTGTAGTCCTCCATTTCTATCTTGAAAGTGGATATTGCAGGGGAGAGACCCAACACACTTTCACCGGCCTCTCCAAGACCCAGCACTGGCCAAGTTATTATCGTATATACACTGTAGTTACTCCTTCCGGGATAGCAATTTATTTTATTGCATGGGTCCAGATGCACCTGGGAGCATATCATCAGGGCACCCTGAGCCTGAGGCACAATTGAGATACGTTTGCGAACCAGTTTGACACCATCCAATGGCGGTTGTAGCTCAGCTTCATAATGGCTGGTCGATGCCACTAAGTAGGGGCAGTTGCCTCAGCTAAGACAGAAGTACCCACCCTTTCACCGTGGCGGCTTTTCGAGAGGGGAGTTGGCACCTGACAGGTGCAATGGACTTGAGAGGTTAAGGAACCACTGGTGTAGAGAACAGGGTCAACGTCGTAGTAAGGATCAAGCATGCACATATTCTAGAATGGGCAGGTAGCGGGTCGTCTTTTCCCACCCTCCGTTCCCTCTGTCCTGTCCGCTCCCGGGTACTCATTAGCAGAAGTTTGGGAGAGCCTGCCCTCACCCAAGGGTGCTCAGTGAGTAAGGGACTAGTCCAAATATGTCGTATTTATGAATGTGTAAAAGTTCGCTATTAGCTACGCATAGCGACAGGCCAAGGTATGGCCGGATGGTCCCTGGGTGTTAGGGATAGTTTGATTGGTTGTCAAGCTCATCTGATGTTGCAGGCTTCATAGGCTGGTGTGGCCGCAGAGCTTAGGGCAGGCTACTATTCCCAGACTTCAGTTAGCATTCCAACAGCACGGCAGTTGATGGTACATGGGAAGAAAGTTTTTCTAATACCCGCCACCAGAACACAATGTCAGTGAGGACCTACTCGCCTAGCGGGTGCCTTGGGCAGTTGAATACTCAATACAGTTCCTGCAGTCCCATATTTTGGAATGAAGCGGTGCCTGAGTTATCCCTCGGCGTAACGGGGGGCCAGACCAGCAGCCAGGGGTCCCCTGGGCATGTGCTCGTAGCAAGGTATTTGCTAGCTGCACCAGCCACACCAAGTAAGCAGGCACGTCTTCATGTGGGCTGACGCTACGGGACATCAAATATTGTTGGCTTCCCTATCCTTATCGGGAAGACGATTTCATTCAGGAGCGTTGTGCACTGGCTGACATCGTTTTGACTGTAGGGGCATAGTGCAGGCACTAGGGGTCTTCCATTTGCCGGATCCTTTGGTCCTCGCAAAGGGCCATGTGGTCTTCGAGCTTTCAGCTTGAGATTCCATAGGTACTTTTCAGCCCACACCATAACTACTGTAAAGACTGGCAGGGGGAGGTCCCCCAACACTTCCTGGTCTTCCACCTGGTTGTTCACAACAACCTCTGGTGGAGATTCTATTACCTGTGCACAGTCCATTCAGACACTCAGTACCAGGTCAACTGGATTTTAGCTGGGCATAAGTCGCTAGCGTGTCATTCTCTCCATGCCGGCAACTGCTCATAGTGTCAGCAATATTGCTGCCTGAGCAGGCTGGGTGCAGCCACCTCAGATTATCGGACCAGGCAACAGTCGGGCAGGTGGAGGGACTTTTGCAGTCCTTTCCACCCCCCTCTCCCGCCCTTAGCAGGGTAACTAGGTGACTTCCTCTCCCGTCTATGCTAGACGGGAGAGGAAGTTTTCGCATCACCATTTATAGGGTGCTAGATGACAAGAACCAGTAAAAAGGGTTAATCCAGGAGTGCCCAGGCATATCGACTGGAATCTTTTCAAGGGGATGAGATATAAGTCAGGCACCCAATCGCTTGCAACGTAGCACACTAGGGATGGCGGTGTTCTATTGCAAGTACATAGAGTACCTGGGGGGACAAATACAGGCGGAATTCCCATAAGGGATAAGGGTACATTTGAGGCATGCAATGGAACAGCCTCACACTGGGCATACTCCTTGGGGGCAACGAGCTCATTAACTCAGGAAGGCCCAGGTTACTCCACAGGGTAAAGGACCTGGGGGAGGTCTGCAAACTCATGGTGCAATGTGAGGTGTGGTGGTCAGAGATCGCGTCACGTAAGGTGTGGCAAGGTGCCAAACCCTGCGAGGCTGTAGATCGGTCTAGGAGACCTGAAAGGAGGCACGTTTTGATTCAGGATA
The DNA here is from genome assembly GCF_964263255.1 of Lissotriton vulgaris. Classification (NCBI taxonomy): domain Eukaryota; kingdom Metazoa; phylum Chordata; class Amphibia; order Caudata; family Salamandridae; genus Lissotriton; species Lissotriton vulgaris. Next base: position 1,767,651 of record NC_141688.1, read on the forward strand.
GCATCAAGGGCCACTTTAAGGTAGTCACGGTTCACCTCTCGCCTGTGAGGAAGGTTCTTTTGCTCCTATAGCTACAAGAGGCATTGCGTTGAAGGGTTGCAGGTAAAATAGGAAGCTAGGGTAGTGGGGGGCCTGTGCCACGACGGTGGCCGCCGCCTTTGGCTGTGGCGGAGTTACAGGGCGATCTGGAAGCAGAGAGGTGCAGAAGGGTACCTCTGCGGCCACATAGGGGTGCCAGAGCCTAACAGCAGGGGCCTCAGGGGAGATTCTTGGAACTCGTGTCGGCGCCCCAGTAGTCCTTCGGGCGGTTGTGGGCCTGTGGAACTGGGGGTTTGCCTAGCTACGCTCCGCCCCACATGGGGTGTGAGGATAATCATTACCATAAGGGGCAGCACATAGGCGGTTCACCACAGTGCTGCTTGGCTCATCAGGCGGGCGAATGCGCCCTGCCCTTGGATCGCCCGTAAGATAACCCACCATGATTATATAACATTGTATGTAATAAACCTGCAGCAACTTTTTCCCAATCTAACACTGGTGTCTTGTGTGTTATTTGCGGGATGCATGGTATGATGTGGGGCGGGGGGTCCTGTTGCCATGATGTGACTATGCGGCTGCCCGAGGCCACCCGGTGGCCATCAGGAGTGTGACTCTTTAGTCGCAGGGGGTTCCCCGCCCCTCCACCCCCACCGCATTCCTCCCCTGGTCAGGAGGAGTCCGGGGCGGAGTGAGAGTAGGGGCTGTGATGTCATGTCTGGTGCAGCAGGCAGGGCGAGGGGTACTTAAGTCCCCCTCGCCATCTTACTTGCCTCATTGCTGCACCGGACGCGTTGTGAGGGCCTCCTCGTATATGGACACACAATTTCCCACCCGACCGATCACCTTGTGTGTCAGCTTGGGGGGGACGGTATGAATGTATTAATGTTTAATTTCTCGTTGCAGGCCGAGTTACAGGGCGATCTGGAAGCAGAGAGGTGCAGAAGTGTACCTCTGCGGGCACATAGGGGTGCCAGAGCCTAATACCAGGGGCCTCAGCGGAGGTTCCTGGAACTCGTGTCTGTGGGCCTGTGCAACCGGGGGTTTGCCTAGCTACGCTCCGCCCCACATGGGGCGTGAGGATAATCATTACCATAAGGGGCAGCACATAGGTGGTTCGCCACGGGGCTGCTTGGCTCATCAGGCGGGCAGGTGGCGAGAATGCGGCCTGCTCTTAGATCGCCCATAAGATAACCCACCATGATTATATAACGTTATATGTAATAAACCTGCAGCAACTTTTTCCCAATCTAACACTGGTGTCTTGTGTGTTATTTGCGGGATGCATGGTATGTTGTGGGGCGGGGGGTCCTGTTGCCATGATGTGACTAGTATCCACGCTAGTTTTGTGCCTACGAGTAGGTTTCCCGGGGACCGCGCTGCAGGAATCACAGTGCCCTGGAGTGGCCTGATGGGGGGTGAGGCCACGCGGGTGCAACACCGCAGAATCTTGTAGTAGGCAATTTGCAGGGAAATCAAAAATGCAAATGTGCGATGTTTTCATGTGTTTGTGTAGCTGATTCTAGCTATCTTGTCTATGCACACCAGTTAGTTCCTTTCTGGGTAAGACCGCCAGGGCTTAGGTTGGCGAGTAAGAAGGCTGTGGTGCACTGTGCAGTGGCATATACCGAGCTGTCCCTCCCAAGTGGGTTGGGCCCAGCCCTTCCAGGTGCTGTAGTTACGGTGCAGCTGGTGGGCGCCAGTAAAGGGGGTGCTTCTTTTGGGCAGGCCATTGCTCTTCCAAGTGGGCAAATGGAAGTGCCAAATAGGACGGCACGTTTAAGCCACATGTTATGTAGGCCTTGGGCCATGTTTGGTTCAACATACATAGCGGTCTGGTCCTGATAATTGTTTCTATATTCATACAGTGTCTCCGACGCCAGGAGGCCGGGCGCTTCAGCTTCGGATAGCTCAATCGGAAATAGGACAGAGGTGACTTTTTGGCTACACGCCTGTGTCTGCACATCTGCAGCGACCCAGAGTCCTGAGGATACTCAGGGTAAGTAAGGTTGCTGCTTTGAGGGAGTAGTAGGTAGGACATCGCCGTGCACTTTTCATCTGCTCCTACTTCACCGAGTCGATATTCGGAGGTCTGAGGTAGATGAGGAAGACGGATGCTGTTAACAGTATTTATCCGTTTGGGCAAGGCAACTACCTACTTGGTGCGCCGCACAAGATTTAAACAATTGTGTAGCTTTTCGGTTTCCTGCATCATGCACAGTGTGGCTTGTCGGGGCGGTCCTACGTCCAGTGCAGTGGTTGGGGAGCTGGTACATAGCGTGATCTCCAGTCTCTAAGATCTTTGTACCGATCCTTACCTCCCTTCAGTGTTCACCGGTCATCCCCTGTGACTTTCTGCCGGGTGAGACTGAGTTGCACACTTAGGAATTGGAGGCATTGCGTTTAGGTTGTGGCTAGGTGACTTTTTGTGTGACAGGCACGTACGCTTAGTGAGATGTATCACATATCAGTGTAACATACAGGAGACAGAAGGGTCCCGATAGGACCCACAAACTGGTGGGCTGCATTATGACATGACACTGGGAATCTTGATATCAATGTAATGGGACACTCGCTTTGTGGGCTGAACTATACAGTTTTAACTGCACATGGGGAATTCCTTTAACACCTTGGCTGCTAAGGCAATTTTCAGCCTGTGCTGGAAATTGCTATTTTCCTTTATTCATGACGAGCTCAGCTCGTCATCAGCACAGCTCCACTGTGCCTCATGACGAGCTGAGCTCGTCATGAGCAGGGAAGGGATTAAAGAATAATTGTAAGATTATTAAGTGAAGAAACCAACCTGGCGGAAGGCCACATGTTCTAACCTCCCCGGAAGAGGGGCCCTCACAGTGAGGTAGCTCCCCATCAGAGAGCAAGTGCACTCTGTTCCTAGCATTGTATATGCAGGCTGCATCACCTACAGAGCAAGCATTTCTTTAAGTGTTGGGTTGGACCCATACAGAATATCAAGGAATAATTTAGCTACGCTAACTTGCCCCCCCAAAACATCTTGGCCATCCACCTTCTGTTCACAGCAACTGCACATGTGAGCATTTCAATTACCTGTGCATATTTCATTCAGATACACAGTATCATTTTAATTAAAATAATCCCTGTAGTTGCACTTTGTAAGCGTGAGATTCCCTCAATGTCAGAAACTGCCCACATTGTCAGCAATGAAGCTGCCTGGGACGTCTGGGTGCAGTCACCTCAAATTAAACTGAACAGGCTACAGTTCGGCAGGAAAGGAGGGATGTTGAATTGATTGCCCACTATGCAGTATGACTATTGCACAGGAGGATGGAGGGTGAGTGAAGGGACACAGGTGGTGTGACAACGACCCTAGACTGTCAGTTTATGCTGTGTAGGATGTTCCGCATCACCAACCAGAAGGGTGCCAAGTGGCAAAAACCAGTAAATAGGTTTAAAATATGTGTGTCTCAGGCCTTACGGCTATGTAGAGCCATTATCATTTAGAGGTACGCCCAGGTGAAAATTGTGTGCAAGGTGGGACAGGCTATTGGGTATACCTTGCCAGGACAGTGACACACACTTCACACGAACTGGAGCTCCTATAAAGGATAAATGCTGGAAACACAGATTGGGGTACGTTGGGCTCAAAACTCCTCTTCACCAGCTGCTGCGCATTTTTTTGCCAGGTGATCGGACGGCAGTTAAGTAGGCCTGGCGAGCTGCGTAAGTTGTAACTCCACGAAAGGGTGAGGTGTCTCCAATAGTGGGCACAATCCATATATTCTCTCAAACCATATTTGACACCACTTATGTGTTCACCAGGGTTCAGTAATAAAAGAGGTCTGTGCAATTGTCTGGTCAACGGGGTGAAGTAAGTGCACTCCAGAACCGAGGGTAGGGGACATGTTGCTTCAGTTCAGATCAAATGCCTCGCCCGGCTAGCTATATTTGCCAGGCTGGGTGGGGACGCTGTCAGCCAACATAGTGTGCTGCTGTCCCAATAATTGGTGAAACAAGGTGTCAAGCACAACAGGCTACTATGTAAAAAGAACATTTGGCATGTCCAGTATTCAAGAAACATAATATTTAACGGAGCAGGTAATTTTCCACTGCTGGGGTTGCACAGGTCGGGCAGTGTGAACCCCAAATTTGGGAATAATCTAGTATGGGGGTAAACAAGGGCTTAGTCAATCCGGAATGTTAGGCACTATATTGCAGACAGTGCACACTGGATTCCATCAGACAGAATCACAAACCTGGAAAGCTCAGGGGGTTTCACCACAGAGGGAAATGAGCAGGCAAAATTTTCATAAGGAATAAGGGATACATGGCAAGTGCAAGAGGACACAGTTGCTCATTGTCACATACTTGTAGTAATGAACATTTGTGTGCGGCATACTTTAGCAATCAAAAAAGACTGTACAAATGTCGGGGCAACCTCAACAAGATATGTGCACTCTATTCCATGGGCAGTTTACAGGTTGCTTCAGTTAAACATAAAACTTCTCGCTCTGATAACCAAAGTAGACAGGCGGGTTGTGGGAGCGGTCACCTAACAAGTGGGTTGCTGTCCCATAGATTGGGAACCCAGGTGTTCAGGAACATAGAGTGCTAGAAGGACGGCAACTAAAGGTTGCAGAATATTGGAGCCTACATGAGCCTGAAGTGTAATATAGCCGTGGTTAAGGTTAAACCTCCCTTTCCCACCAAACAGGTGTAATTTATGTAGGAAATAAGGGATAATAAGGGATTCATGGCAAGTACAAGAGGACACACTTTTTTATTTTCACTTCCTCCTAGTTCACCAGATAGGCCAGGTGCTTTTCAAGGACACCCAAGAGCATAATGGAGTTGCATGAGGTAGGAGGCAATGTGTGGTGAGGCAGTGTGATCCCAGCTGCCCACAAAAGGGAGCTGTGGTAATACTTGCAAATGGGATCATTAGATTCTAACAGTCTAACTATATGCACAACTCCCTGGCCATGCGGGGTATGCATGTCCCACCCTGAATTTTAGGGTGACCAAAAGGAAAGCTGAATGCGACTTTGATTTAAGGGAGGGCAATCATTCCAGGGATAACAAAGGGAACTAGACTATAGCTGGATTGAGCTGCAAGGGACACATGATCGAACGTTAGTTAAGCAAGCCTGGTAGACGGAGGAAGTTGTCACTCTGCCCAGGGTGCTGTGGCTGCACTAAAGTGTACAATACGAGCATTCTTGGTCGCCATGGTTGAGCAATTGAAAATGCCTGTACAAATGTCCGGTCAACTTCAATGAAGTATGTGCACGGTGCTCCCTGGTCACGCCCTCAGAGCCGTAGTAGACAGGCTTGTTGTGGAAGCGGTCATCTAAGCAAGTGTGCTGCTGTTCCATAAATTAAGGAAACAGGTGTTAGGCACATAAGAGCTAGAGGGATAGCAACGACAGGTTGCAGGAGGTTGGAGCCTACATTAGCTTGATGGGTAACATAGCTATAGCTAAGAGTAGAACTCCCTCCTGGGTGGCCATCACATTCCTATAGGTCATGTGAGGCAGTGAAACAGTCCCAGAGAAGGATGAACAGCACCATGCGCGAGTTCGCAGAGCCATGGGGCTTTGTTTCATCAGGCAAGGGCTATTCCAGACGAACCCCAAAGGTGATTGTGGAAAGTTGGGGGTGCACTAGTCACAGGTGGGAACAGACATGTTCCTACTGGAAAGGAAGTAGGCCTGAGAAATAGCAGGTTGCAGGTGAGAATACAGCTGTGTTGGTGTGGGCGCTCTGGCGGTGACATGGGCTCCCTCCAGAGCTGCGGCGAAGTTACAGGGCGATCTGGAAGCAGATGGGTACAGAAGGGTACCTCTGCAGGAGCACAATAGGGGTGCCAGAGCAAAATCCCAGGTGCCTCATGGGAGGTTCCTGGAAGAATTACTTCCACGCCCTGTTAGTCCTTCGGGCAGTTGTGGGCATGAACAACCTGGGGTTTGCCTTGCTACGCTAAGCCCTGAAAGGGGAGTGAGTAAAAAGGGACCGATGTGTCACGTGATCCCGAAAGAGGATAACCCCATAAGGTGTAGCACTGATTGGGTTCTCCACAATGCTTGGCTCATCAGGCGCGCAGGGCAGCATAGGTTGGTTACAGCTGCCTGCCCTTGCATCGCCCGTAAGATAACCCACCATATTGCAAACTTTTGTATGGAATAAACCTGCAGCAATATTTTTCCCAAACAAAAGTTGTGTTGCGTATTTATTTATGTCATCATGAATGCTCTGACAGGGGGATGGGAGTGTTGCCTACAATGGCACTATGCGGCTGCCCGCGGCCCACGCAGAGGACCACCCTAAAAGGGCAGCCCTCTAAGTGCCAATTAGACATGTCGACTATCCCTCTAGTGGTGGGACTCGGGGAGAACGTCACTTCCAGTGTACAGAGGTCAGGGTTGGGTACATATACCTCCCCTGCCTTTCTGGCGTCCTCTTTGTGCGAGACACGCTGTCTCCCACCCTACCGCTTACCCGGCATGGGGCTGGGAGGCAAAGTACGTAGAACGTTATAATGCTTTCTTTTGTCGTTGCAGGAGGAGTTTCAGGGAGATCTGGAAGCAGATGGGTACAGAAGGGTACCTCTGCAGGAGCACAACAGTTGGCACCCTGTTAGTCCTTCCGTTGGTTGTGGGCCTGAACAACCAGGGGCTTGCCTTGCTATGCTTCGCCCTGATAGGGGCGTGAGTAATAAGGGACCAATGTGTCATGTGATCCGGAAAGAGGATCACCCCATAAGGTGTAGCACTGATTGTGTTCTCCACAGTGCTTGGCTCATCAGGCAGGCAGGGCAGCATAGGTTGCTTACAGCTGCCTGCCCTTGGATCGCCGGTAAGATAACCCACCATATTGCATACTTTTCTATGGAATAAACCTTCAGCAATATTTTTCCCAAACAAAAGCTGTGTTGTGTATTTATTTATGTCATCATGCATTGCCTATTATGGCACTATGATCCTTGGAGTTCAGAGCATGTGGATTTGAGGCAGCTGGCGCAGACAGGGGCAAGCGTTGCAGTGGGTGGGGTCCCGGGAATTAGCCATTTTACATAAAGACCTTCATTGTTGGAATTTGCTCTCATCTCCATTCTTGGGAGTGTGAATATTCCCACAACTTCATCTAGGCTGATGGGGAGCTGTGTGTGTCGTTTAATGAATGTGTCCAATCAAAAGAAGTGCTAGACCTTTGGTAGAAAAATGTGTGTGGCAAGCTTGTGGTAACCCTGTGGTGCAGATGCGGCTCACTGAGGCTCGGCTACTGCCCCGCCCTTTAGGAATGATTGTGAAGGATTGACAAGTGTTCTTTGCATGGGGGACTTCCAAGAACACTTAACTCAGATCCTGTACGTGTTGCCGAAACACAGGTCCTCCGGAGCAGAAAACAAAACAGCCAGTGGATGATAAACATTTTATTTCTGATCCTTCCTGTGTGCAGGGTGCTCATCCCAACACAAACCCACTAACACACAACAGGCACGTGGTCAGAAAGGAGCTTCTTTTAAGGAGACAAGCCCTACAAACGGATGGGTCAAATACTTTTAAAATACGTTTTGGGAGCTTTGCAAGGCGTGAGGACTATTCTTCCCATGGACTATGGAAGGGAAGAGGAAAAGGAGCTCTTCACCTGCTTCGGAGGTGTGTGTCATCTACAGGTCTCAGGTTGTCTTGGTAAATTGAGTACAAAAACACATCTCATTAAGAAAATGTCTGTAGACCCTCTACGTTTTTCTGTATGTTATTGAAATCGTTTGTATAGCTCTTCTTTCAAAGGTATTGAATTGTTCATTGTCTTGATTAAATAAAAACATCAACAATACGAAGTTGATCCAAATTGTTTAAAAAACAGTAGAAAATAGTGCTGAGCAACAAGTAACTTATAAGGACATATATTAAAAAGCCTTGCAACAAACAACCGTGAGGTAGTTATACAATTATAAGTCTGTGCATTACTGGAGATATATTGTTTTTGTACAAGACGGGTGTATGTCTATGGACTACAAATTCCATAAAATTAATCTTCAGATTCCAAGACTGATTGGCTTCTTTATTTTTCTTTATTTATAAAGTTTTAAATAGCACTAACATGACTCTAGAAGGTATTTGAGCACTTTACATGAAGGGAAGGTAGGAGATCTGTGTGAGATCAAGAACCAGTCACATATACGAATGATGAGCAGACATTGATGATTAACTAATTAATAGGCTTTACCTTCATAGGCAGTCAGCAATGTAGTAGTCAAAATCAGTAACTGAATAACAGACAGGTAAAAAAATCAATAAACAAAAGGTGTGATCTTAGGGCAAAAACTGGTTTGTCATAAAAATGTTCACTTCTATTTTTTAAAGCGGCGGTAGACGAAATCAGGCAGACATCCGAGGGCAGAGAGCTCCAAATCTTCGGTGCGACACCCAAGAAGCTGCATATCAATTTTCAATTCAAATAAGTCTTTATTTCGGCTTTTAGTCATAAAAGACGTACATAAACATATTAAAATCAACATTTCATCATTGTTACATCCATTTTAGATATTTACAGGCGAATACATAATTTAATCATCCATTCGATGTTATCCACATATAGGGTGTTCTAACACGACCAATTAAAAAATAAATATTATGTTTGATAAAATCATTAAAATTGATACCATTTGTTTTCCTGCATGAATACCAGATTATATTTAAGGAAGCTGCAATGCTTTCAGCTTGTCCCTTCGTATTAACCACATCCACTTTAAAAATTTGGCAAGCGCAACCACCATACTATCAGAGCAATCGGTTTTGAGAATTCTGAGTGCTACAGTCCCACGCTGAATACCCTTTTGTATACAGATCGGCCTAATCCATTTATGGCGAGGAGCTTTGTACACTGGGCACACAAAGAACACATGGGCTATGCTTTCAGAGTGTACTAGACAGAAAGGACACATATGATCATCTGTGTTACTCGACCATTTGCTAATGAATGTGTTGATTGGAAGAGTTCCTGCCCTAAACTGATGGAACAATTTCCTGTCTTGTGGTATTGTGATGAGGTCCCAATATCTCTCAAGCTGCATATCATGTTTTATTGTTATGGAAAAACTGTGGGTTCAGTACCAAAGTGCTAGCACTTCACAATGATCTGCATTCCCCAATAGTTCTTCACACTGAATAACTACGCGATTTCTCCTGCTAGCATAATTTGGAGGGAAAAATTCTACCCTGAGAGCACATTTAGCAAGTGGGAGTGGGCGCTCGTGCTCAAGAATCATGTTCTGCTGCATTTATCTCAAAAATGTATCCTCGCATCCTCGAAAACTCCAACCCCAAGAGCAAATTTGTGAGCGCGAGTGGCTGCTAAAGCTAATCGTATTCTATTGTAGTTAGTGCTATTTCTCATGTTTATTTTGGATGCAAGGGGCCGTTTGCACTAAGAAATAGTGATAAATGCAGAATGCTCTTCTCATGTAATTCCACATAATCTTGCAGAATAATTGGGTAATTCCGTGTGATCATGCTAGACCGAATTGCACCCCTAGTTCTCTTGTTCTTTGCAGCTGCCTTTTCTACAGTGTTTGTCATGGATTCAAACAATTGCCTTTTCCAGTGCACCCAATTCCACCATGAGATTTGTCAGTACTCTGCAAAAATGTTGTACATCCTGCCCCACGACGCGTTTGCCACCTTGTCGGATTACGCAAGTCTTTAGTAGATTATACCTTCAAGTACATAGGTATGAGCACACACATAGTATATGAGATAATGTTTTGCTCTTACAGTTGTATCCTCTGCAGCGTTTGCATAGTATGCCACACTTGGAAAGGTTAGGAAGGTCCATCTTACCTTGTGCAGATCCCCTTTAGAGGTGGTGAACGAATTTGATTATCTTGGGGTGAGGCTGTCGAACAATATGAGCTGGGATTCCCACATTTCAAAAATGGTACTAAATCTTAAAAGGGTGTCCGGTGCAATACTGAAGAACCAGCGCCTCTCTATAAGTAGACGGGTCGCCCCTGCCTTGGTAGTCTATGAAGGGAAGGCTTTGACTTCGGCAGTTTATGGTTCCGAATTATGGGGTGCTGGAAATACTAAGGCACTGGTAATTGCGGAAAATAAGTTCATCAGAGATTTAGTCTTACTTCCAGCTTCTACTCCCTTGTTACCCTTATTTTTTGATTTGGGTAAAAAATCGATCTCGGACAAAGTTCAACTAAGGCCGCTGCGATTCTGGGTGCGCCTTAGAAGAACCGAGAAACTAGCCGGGTATGCCCGAGTGATGGACGAGTTAATAACCCTAAATGTTTCCCACCAAATAAAGTGGCTTAACAACCTTAAGAAATTAGTAATATCAATCGGCCTGGGGGAGTCCTGGGCGTCACAAGTCCCTCCTGCAAAGCAAATAGTAAAGAAATTATATTGAGACTGGGTTGAGGCCAAGATTAACAACAACTCAAATCTGGGGACTTAGACAACGAACTTTCTTATTCATAAACCTTCTATGAAGTTGGAACCATTTTTGGATTTTATCCAAATACCTAGAGATAGAACCGTGTTCTTAAAATTAAGGTATGGCACCCTGCCCCTTAAAACATTTATGGAAAGGTGGAAGACCAAGGGGGGTATTGAACTAAAATGCCCAGGTTGCCAATGTCTAGAGGAATCCCTTGGCCATTTTTTATTTGCCTGTTCTGCATACAAAGCCGTTAGGGCTAAATGGTTGAAACCTGTATGTAGGGAGTTGGGTGTAAAAGATCATAGGTCAGCCCTCCGTATCATCACAACCAATACTGTCTCCATGTATATCATCTGTGGGGTGGCAAAATATCTGGGGGGTGCTTGGATAATACGCTCTAGACTGTTGGGTAACGCATAACAACTTTTTAATAAGCAAACATTGTTTTACACATTGTCTTTATCTTGCTGTTTTTAAATTGCTATTTCCTGCTCTGGATGTAATTGTAGTACTTTGGATGGATTGTTTTTATATATTTGTATGTTTGTACTTTTATGATAAATATCTATCGAATAAAGTATTACAACAGCAAGTCTTTAGTAGATGATACCTTCAAGTACATAGGTATGAGCACACACATAGTATATGAGATAATGTTTTGCTCTTACAGTTGTATCCTCTGCAGCGTTTGCATAGTATGCCACACTTGAATTTCGAATTCGCACTTATGTCACACAGTGGTAAGAGCTGAAATCTCAGACACACAAATTGTGTTGTTGACTACATTGTCAGATTCATTGTTAAATTGCTCTGAACTTTAAGTGAATTGTAAGGGGGAAACAGCAAGTCCCGTCTTCTCAACTATGATAACTCCTCCAAGTTCTCCATGAATGATATTCTCTGCATGGACTCTTTAGCTATCTTCTTGAAAGAGTTATAACTTGGCGTGCTGTCCCAATTCTTCTTGACTCTCGTCTGACCTAGAATTCTTGTGAGGTTCATAGTACCATTTTTGAGATGTAGTTTTTTCTGATTTGCTCTGAGTTCTCTCCATGGCATATTCTTGAGTGAGCCTCGAGTGCATCGCTTCTCCGTCTAAAGCAGTAGTTTATGAAAAGTAGATCCGCCAGCAAAGTCCAGCCTTAGTTGACAGACTGGGTACAGTTTGGGAGACCAGCAATGAATCTGAAGGCAGTGGAAAATATAGTCTCTGGATCTTTTTGCAGTGCATTGCCATAAGTAGATGAGCCATACAAGATAGCCGGAAAGAACTTACATCTGAGAAATTCGAGAGTAGACTCACCAGATGGACTGCAGAGCTGCAGATCTAGTTTGCGAAGTTGATATTGCAAAAGTCCTGACTGTGTTCTGTCATCATGTTACTATTTTGTTAGACCCCCAGTATTGGTATGTGTTGACTTAATCAATTCACTCCCCTTCCCTTACCCAGTTGTGCCACCCATTTGGTACCCCAAAAGAAATAATTTCTAATGAATCATCTTTTTAATTTTGTGTAACATTTTTAGGTCTTGCTACAAATAGATTTAGCTGCCTGGAAGATTTTGTGTCATATATTCTTCAAAAATGTATAATTATCTCTACAGAGAGGGTGTGGTCTTAGGGCTAGTTCTCATTAGCTGGTGGGTTTTCTGTTTTTATCATGTGACTGTATTAATGGGATGTCCATTAAGGCAATGGCATTTCTTGGATGTTCCCATTAGGTTTTGGACATGGCGCATCAAATAGTCCTTTGTTAGACTTGAGCCATTGTGTGCTCTTTTATGCACTTACTTTGCTGACACACAGACATTATAATTTCTGGTTTCTAGTTTCTTTGTTTAGGAAGTATGTATTCTTTGGATACCTACGCTTGTTATAAGGAAACAGTTCTATTTGATAATTTCCCTTGCCCATTTAACCATTTTACTTTTCTTTCATGATAGCATGCTGTTGGATTTACAGTTTTTTTGCTAACAAAGTAAGAAAGTGCGCATAAGTAGGTTTAACTAACGATACGAAGAAGCCACTGACTGCAAGTTAAAAGTATCTATTGCCTTTTAAGTTCATTGCATACAACAAAAACCTGATCTTGCTATTGCCTTTACCAGTGCTTGATTTTATGTAAGATATCTCATTTGGTGTTTGCTACATAATGTGCATTTTGCAGAGAGTAATGAGCAGCCTACGGGTAATAGGTTTGAATCATTTGAGTACCGACGGGTTATCCTTTTTATGAACACAACTACAACACCCCAGATGTTGGTAATGCCATCACATTTCATTGAAAGTACCAGAGCAGGTATAATTGAGCAGAAATTGTGATCTGTTATTTCACCCAAACCGGCAGTAGAGAGTGGGGATAGATTGCTCCATAGGAGGCAGTGTCTTTATCAAGTCCTTTCCTTTCTTCCAGCCAAATAGCCACACCCTTGCCCATGATGGAAAATGGGGAAATGTAGGCGACCCATTAAGTGTGGGGTGCTTTGAACAGACACTAACTAACACTGTGTGGGGGCGCACACAGTTATGAAGCATGTGAAGTAGCTACATACAGCTTTAGGCCTCTCAGGGGTATGTATTGCTCGATATAAATACCAGCAGATTGCAACCTAACGGTGAAGAAATTGCAACGGGCCACACCCATGCCTTGTGTTCTTGCATGCATCAGCTAGTAAAAAGATGTAAATACGAGTGAAAAAAACACGCTATCGAAGATCAGATTAGAGATTTGAAGCTGTGGTCACATGCTACACAGGCCTTTTTTTACAGATATCCAACAGAGTTTAAATTCCAGAAAATGAGATGTTGATTATTTAAGAACGATTACAGTCTCTGGATGGACCAGGGGGAATTACACAGAACACTCGTGTCAGAGAGTGACACTGGGACTTTGATCCTTTTGACAATCTTAGACATAAGGAAACAGGTCTGTTTACGTGGCTTGTTTACCAAACTTCACAGTCAGATGATAACTAGACTTGGCAATACGTTAAATCGAATATTTAGCTTGAAGTTGTACGTATTCAGATATTAGGTAGCTCGCTGTCACCTTTCCAGGTTTTAGATGTTGCCTTTCTGAGACATCCAGCAGGGTGGGATTCGACATTCTAATCCACATCTGTTGTGGAGGAGAGATGCTTCTTCTAGACAGTTGTTTGCTTCTAGCAGGCTATTGAACCAGGCTCTTTCAGCTGACTCTTCACCCCAAAACCTAGTTTACATCTTCTCCCCATGCTTCTGGTCCCTTTGCTATATACACCATAAGCTTTGCAAGTATTAATAGGATACTTCCTTTTATGAATCCCCTGGTATCCTCCTCTTCTCAGTGTGCTCTTCAGAAGCTCAATAGGTGTTTGGATCCCAAGCATGCTCATGCATGCAGACTCATCTGAGACCACCAATTGTGCTGTTGCTTGTGATGGTGGGTTCAGACCAGAGCCCCGTTGGTCCTTGGTAAAGCTCTTGTCACCGCCTGGTATATTATGCATGTTTTATAGAGCGACTCCCCCGGAGAGTATCGTGACGCGTGCCTCTCCACCACTATCAGCCTTTGAGGAGGAGCCAGATGGTGTAAGAGCTCTGTATTTTAATTCCATCCATGCAGCCTCAGTCGTCCCTTTAAAGAATCCCTCTCCAATTAATATTTAGCCCAGTTATTAGCCTGCAAGCTGTGTACTCTGCCCTCTCGAGTCTCTCTGATTAGCTGGATAACCCGAGGTAACCAACCATGCCTGGAAAACAAATGAGCTGTGACTACAGATGCACTTTGGAGCCTCCAGTCGCAGATGGATCTGATGCAGAAATGGTGGCTATTTATATCCTACTCGGGAATCATATTCAGTTGCTATAATCTGCGATTTAAATGGGGTGGGCCCTGCCCTCCTGCCCTCCTGCTGCCCTCCTGCCGCCCCTGCTCTGACCCGCCGGAACTAAAAAATGACTTTGAAATGGGTCCTCACTGGGCCCTATATTTATTCACTTAACTTTACTGGCAGTCGGAATGCTCAAGTTCTCAACAATGTTTATAAAAACCTTCAAAGAAATCCCCGAGCATCGGCGCAGTCTCTGTCTAATGAAGAAGAAAAGGGAGCAGCGTGCCATGGCCAGAGCTGATGTATTAAGGGCTCCCCAAACCATCATGAAGGAGCGCTCAGAGCGCAGGTCCACAGAGCTGACACACGGAAGGCCAATAACTCTTTTTTTTTTCAAACAGTCCCATCAATATAGCGTTGTGACACTTCACTATGTCTGCAGGGGCAGATTTACAAGCCCCTTGTGCCTCTTTTACGCCACCATTGCGTCACTTATGTGACGCAGTGGCGGCCCAAAATATGCACCATGGTGCCGGGTATTTAAAACGTGACGCATCTGGAGACGCATCACGCTGTAAAGCCCTGCGCCAGAAGGAGGCGTTCCTGCGCAAGAGGGGGGGTGGGAGAATTCCTGCGCAATCTACAAGATTTCACTCAGTCACTTTGGGGCCCATGCTGCGTCAAAACTCTGCGCCTGCTTGAAGCAGGCGTACGTTTTGACGCAGCGTTGTAAGAACAGGGCCCCCAGAGCACTGCTGGAGCTGCGTCACACTTGCGACGTAATTCCAGCAATGCGCCGCCTTTACGGCACAGATGCGTGACGCATCTGCGCCGTTTTTGCCCCATCGTGCGCCGTATTGTAAATGCGGCGCATCCTTGGTGGTGGAGGCATGGCGCACAATAAGTGGTGCATCCCTGCTGCGCCACTTATGGTAAATCTGCCCCACAGTGCTTAAAGGTGTTCACAGGGCAGACATTCTGAGACAGCGAGCAATGTTTAAAAAACTGCTGCTGCACCATAACGTTTTAAACACATGTTGTAAACATAGCACTTTTCATTACCTTTCTGTGCTTCAAGCGCTTTGGGATGCTTCTAAAGCATTCTGGATGAGACTGCCTAAAAAATATCCGAAACCGCCTGCTTCTTTGCTATTTTGTGTTTCATGTATGGAATAGGATTGTCAATGCATGAGGGGCCAGAGATATAAAGCATTTTGAGGGGTACAAATGCTCTGATCCGGCGTTTGCGACCATTAAAACGCTTTTTGCAATCCACTTGTCCCATTTTAGGAGTCAGAAAATGTTTCCTGACTCCTAATATGGGATTCCGAATGGATATTGATCCAGTGCCCCTTATGTCGTCAATATTTACATTTTACCGACCCGAAAGTTGGTTTGGTAACCCATATGCAAAAAGGAAGGAGCCCTTTTGGGACCCTTTTCCCTGTGCTCATTTTTTAAAAACGTTTGTTGGGGAGTGGGCAGTGGTTGATGGGACCACTGCCAACTCTTAAAACAAACAAAAAAGTACATTTTTATTTTTAAACACCGCTGCATGTCAATTAAGGAAAACTGCCTGTATTAAAAAAAATCGTACATTATTGAAAGACAAACACAGAAATGATGGTCTGCTGACCCCTTCAAGCCTCAAAAAAGTAGGTCTCTAAAAATTATAAAAATAATCCTAGACCTGCAGGTCTACCAACTTGAATCTACTCGACCTAACTGTTGTTTTCCAGCTCGCCAGAAAGGGCGAGTAGGCCCTTAATAAAGCTTGCCCTGATAAAATCTGACACGCCATGGTGGGGGAGTAAATTTGTCTAGGCCTGCAGAGTGAGTCGCAAGACTCAACCTAACTCATGAATATTATTGAGGTAGGTCGGGTTGCGACCCACTCTGAATCTGAATTTTCTAAACCAATCTATTTGTACATAGGACAGTTCTGAAAATTATTTACTGGCCACAAAAAAAAACTGGTTGAAAATTGCGACAGGTATTTTGCAAGCAGAAATTATGACATGTGGCCGAGATCCAAATAGTGTCTAAGATTATAGAAGAAATCACAAACGTAACAACTCTACCTTGATATCTGATCAAATTGAGGCCTGAAGAAATGCCATTTTACCAAGCAGAATGGTTCTTAATTTGGCACAGGGTGCCAAGGGAAGGGTCTGTGCAATGGTAGGATCAGAATGTTGTTCATTTATACCAAATGTTTTTTATGAATACTCAAACAAAGTGACCATATCTGGGAAAGTGTCAATGAGCTACATAAAATTAATGACATTTTAGTCTTGTTGGATGGAGTATTTGGTCTTGATTGAAAGGCACATTTTTGAGGGTTGAGAATGAAAACAGAAATCATTTTGGTGGTATTATAAGTACTCATATTGCTCAATATAAGTGGCAAGGAATGCATATCTCTCATTAATCATCTTACTAGAAATAGAGACACCTCTCCCTTCTACTGCCTGAAATTACCTGAAAATGATGATGATCTAGATGAGAAATCTGAGTATCGGTCACTTGAGTATATCAGTGGTGAAGTGTCCCAGGAAGGGAAATGATTGATGATAGTCGATTTGCCTTAGGTGTTGTAAAATATAATTGTGTAAAAGGGAAATATTTTAAAATGTTGCTTCATCATAACTGTAACTGGTGCTGTTATTTTCCTGACTACGCTAACTATACCTTCAAGCTGTGCCTGTCGCTGACATGCAAAGCCTTGGTTCCATAGTTGGCATTTGAGGCAAGAAACTTCTAATTAATTTGCTCAGTGATGAAAGTGTAAATTTCTATATCTATCTGAAAGTTGATTACATACTTTTTCATATCTTCATAATCAAGCACCTCTGTAACCCTTTGTTTCAGTGTCGTCACATGATCTCCATTGGAATCCTGTATAGAAATGGGGTTCTTAACCTGTGGTGTGGGGCTCCATAGGTGTCCCCAAAGCCTACTCAGGGGGTGCATGGCTGCTTAGAAATTTAAATAAAATTAACAGATGATTAAAGTTTGTATAAAGAATCAAAATGTAAAATAAAAAGTGTAAAATGTGTAAGAATCTGAAATTTTATGCTAAATATCCTAGACCTAGCAACCTCAGATTGGATCTTGGGAGGTGTACAAATGCATCCAATAGAATATAATATGTATTGATATGGTTCCTCCATGAGCCTTGAGCCCCATCCCTCTCCAACGTCTACATGGCCCCCCTCACAGACTTCATCAGAAGCCACGGACTCAACATCATCTTCTAAGCCGACAACACCCAGCTGTAGTCATCCTGGGTCCCAACCCTTTCAGCCTGGGACGACTCCTGGTGGCCAGCAGATATAGGACCTCAATAAACTGCCAAATCAACACAGTTTCCCCAGCCTGCCTCTACACAGTCCACCTGCTTCGAAAGACATTAAGATGGATCCCCACAGAATCCAGAAAGACTGCCACCCATGCACTCATCACCAGCAGACTCGACTACGGGAACGTACTCTACGCTGGCATCCCCATGAAACAGCTCAAGGAACTACAGAACGTTCAAAAAGTTGCTGCCAGACTGGTCCTCGAAATCACCTGCCGCAGCCACATCATGCAACACCTTGGACAACTCTACCAGCTCCCGATCAACAAGAGAATCACGTTCACGCTCTACAAACATGCCTACAAAGCTTTCCACAACAAACAACCAACATACCTAAACAATTGTCTTGCATTCCAAGTACCCGCTAGACAACTCTGTTCTGCCCATTGCGCACTAGACTGAATCCCCAGGAACCACAAGACCAGAAACAGAGGAAGTTCCTTCTCCTACCTAGCCGCCAAGACCTGGAAAACCTTGTCCCTCCACCTCAGGCAATCCACGTCGCTGACACAATCAAGAAGTACCTGAAGACCTGGCTCTTCAAATGATCCTCCAAACCCAGAAGGACCAGCGACCCCCGAGCACCTTGGAACCCTTACAGGTGAGTTGTCGCGCTTACAAACGCCTGAATGAATGATTGATGATGAGTGGCTTCAGTTGAATTTAGAAAAGCTCAAACCTTACCATTAAAATCAAAGTTTGATTTTTAAAATTTTGTTTGTGATTTATATAGCATATTTTAACATTTGTGTATTTGTTTGATGCTTGTTTCTGTAATTTGTATCTATTGTTTTATCATTCAAATAATTGGAAATGATTTGGCCTTGGTCTGAGGCTTCCAATAATGACTCAGTAGGGGTCCCCATATTTCAAAATAGATTCAGTGTGGAAAATGATAGGTGTCCACAGAAGTCAAAAGGATAAGAACCACAGTTTTATAAGAAATCCTATAACATTTAATCTGGTTTCTGCTTGGTCAGCTTTTTGTGAATATGGGGTGCTGGAGGATCCCCTGGTGACTCGAATTTGTGATTCACAGAAATATTTTTTTTGGTTAATAAACATGTCAAGGATTTCAGAAACATGTGGTGAGAAAAAGCATGTTAAGTGTCTAACAGAGCGAAAGAATGCAGAGGAAAGTGGTGTGAAGTGGAGAACCAGAGAGATTGAGAAACTCTTAAGACCACTAGCCTTCCCACAAAACTTATTTATGTATTGATCACAGTCTCATATTTTCAGACTTGAAACATTTTCAACTATAATTGTTCACAGCATTATCATTGCTGTTACTCATTTATGTAATACTGCTAACAAGCACTGCTAGTATACAAGTCGTTTATTTTGGGCACAGCCCATAAAACACATCCCATTGATACAGCAAAAATACCCTTCAATACATTAAAACTTATATAGTTAGAAAATCATAAAAAAATCATTTTGCAACTACCCAGTTATAAAAGAGAATAAAATCCATTTGTATTAGCAATAAAAGTAGAAGAACTGCACCTGAACTAATACATTGACCAGGTAGCAAGGCAACCAATATAAAATTGTGCAAATGCAGTTATCATTCTAGGAAATTTATATTATTGCAATATGCGATGGGTTTCAGTTTCCACTTTGTTTGGACATTTTAGCCAAAAGTAGGTCTTGGGGGATACAATTTACCATTTGAAAGTGTGAGATCTTAGGGGCAAAACCCCACACCTCTAGCTAACATACAAACATTTTGATTGGTGCGGGTACATCATGTTCATCTAAGGTCCAAACGGTGGTACACTTTTGTGATTAAGAAACTTGCCTGTAAGGGTATTTGTTTCAAAGGCTCACCACATTTGAGCAATGACTGCCTCCCAATAACACTGTTTGACTCTTGCAGTATCACCTTTTACTATACAATCAGGTGCCTTCCATAGATCACTCATGCAAATTCTAAGTGCTAATTCTTTTATGTGTTTGAGCCACTGTGTCCTTACTTTGCTATCAAGGGCCAGAAGGTCTATGACACACTCTCTATAGGATACCAATTCTAGTGTGGACCATAATCTAACCCAATATAGCAAGGTTTTTAGGACGGTTATTAGATGGATGGGATTTAGGGCCAAATCTAGACATAATAGTGTTACGGGGGAGCTTTGGGGAAGTTTAAAAAGTGTTTTTTTAAACTGTTTTCTGTTTTGGTTAGCCTATCTGCATCTGCATACCCCCAAATCTGGCCTCTGTATAGTGCTGACGCGACAGCCTTAGCTTTCTATATAGCCATGACTGGTGCTATGGGTCCTCCGAATGCAGCCTGATAGCATCTAGCTATGACAAAAGGTTTCTGGTTTAGGGTAGTTTTACATTTTTCCAGCTGTGGGGCCTATGCTTGAGTGTTACTTAACCTAACCCCAAGGTAGTCAAAATGATGGTCTACCTCAAGGGGACGGTCCTCTAAAGTCACAGTACCTCAACATCTCTTATGGGGGTTTATCATCATGACTAGATTTGGAGGAGTTCAATTCTAGCCCTCTTTCCCCACAAAAGGTGACAAAAGTATTCCGCTGAGATTGAAGGCCCATAAGTGTTCGGGAGATCAGAAGGGTGTTATCTACAAACATTAATATTGAGGTTGGTATACCCGCTACTCTCGGGGCATCATGTTTGCATAGCTTCAGCCTCATGACACCCCAATTAATAAATAAGCTAAACAATATTGGGGCCAGGACACATCCCTGTCTGACCCCTTCCCTGATCTCTGTCTTCTCTGTTGTGTTTCGTTTCTTCCTGGCATTTGTGTATTCATGGAGGAGCCTAAGTATCCTTAGGAGGTCTGGGGAAATGCCATAACCTTCTAGTACCTCCCACATTGTGCTTCTGAGGACCAGGTCAAATCCTGCACTTAGGTCAATAAAAGCGACATGCAGGTGGTCACGCAACATGGTGATGTATTTCCAAGTTATCACCTTGAAATGGAGGACCTGGTCCAGAGTGCTAATTTTTTAACTAAAGCCTGCTTGGGAGTTTTCTAGAATATTATTTTGCTGCATCCAGCCATTTAATCTAAATAAAACCTGTCTGCAAAAGATTTTTGGGGAGTTGTCAAGTAGATCTCTCACCTTTCTTGTAGATCGGTATAATAACCGCACCTTGCCATAACGGGGGAATCTAGTTATTATGTTGTTTGATAGGGCATTCAGATAGGGGGCCCAAATATCTGGTTCAGAAAGATAAGGGTCCTCCTGAATGCCGTCCATTCCAGGAGCCTTGTCCCTTTCTGTTAATGTAATTGCTTTATGTGTTCCGAGGAGAGTAAATATAGGGTTCACTTGCGAGGCTGGGGTTCAAGATGAGGTAATCTAACTAGATGATTGAGCACCACTACCCTACTCTAGGGAGATGATCTCTGGGCTGTTAATTTGCTGCTGCCATTCATAGAGGGCACTAAAGTGGGTGACACAGGTGTCGGGCATGATAGCAGGTTCTAAGTGTTATTAATAGAATTCCCAGCTACTAATTTCCAAATGTTTTTTGGTCTTCCTTCTCTAGGGCCTCAGCTAGTGTTAGCCATTGGGCTTCATCCCATTGCCTTTTTGTTTTGGCTAAGACATTTTTATATTCATGCCTGGTCTTTATAATTTCATATCTAAAGCCCTTTTTAATAGCATACAGGAGTAGGAGCGTTCCTAGGCAACAGGTCTTATTATAACAAGTGGGCATTTTCCTTTTAAGTACTCTTTTCTGTTCCCTCATGAAACATGGTCTCAAAATGTCCATGAGTTCATAGCATAAAGTGATAAAAATGAATATTATGGATGTTGTTTAGGTCATTTTGGGACCCTTTATTGACAAGAGGCCATCACTTTTTCTTGTACCTCTATTTCTGCCCACTTGATATTATTTGATGTTGTAATTGGTACGGAGAGGACAGCTGCTTTCAGTTGAAAATCTTTGAGTCCAGTCATATAAAAGGATGCACTTAGTGTCTGGTGATCGCTATCTGGTCTGTAAATAATTTGCATATCATACAAGTCTGGCCAGAGGTCATTATCGAGTAATATGTGGTCAATCCAAACAACGAGGAACAGTCAGATCTGGTGTTACCATTTACTAATCTTAGTACATGTTCAATAATAAGTTTGATGATTTGGGTGCCCACCTTTGGTAATTTAGTAGGTTTCTTATAATCGTGAGTACATGTACTTTTGTTGGGTCTAGACTCTGCAGATATTGGAATGGAGGTGTTAGTATTACCTGCCACCATGTTTAGAGTTTTTTGGGTGATCTCTCCCAAAAGATCATCTAGCATGCTTACAATCAAAGAATGCAAGTTTGAAGGTACAGACATAATGTAAACATTCACTAGAGTTATATGTCTGGATCCTGAATGGGTTTTAAAAGTAATTTGCAGGGCAAGTAAATCTTTAGATTTAGTTGGAAGCATTTTGGCCATTGGAAACAAGTCCAGTCTTAGCCTTATTAAAAGTCCACCTGAGGGTGCCCTGCCAGAGATGGAACTGCTGTGTCACTAAAGGCAAAGAAACCTGGGCAATGCACAGATTCTGATGCCCAGGTTTCTTGCAATAGTACAATATGGTGGGAATCAATAACTGATCCCCACTCCGGGTCAGAAAGTTTGGACTCAATGCACAGCTAGTATTTCTGACTTGTTTTAGGTTACATTTATTGTTGTATATCTGGGCAAAACGGTTGAAAACTTTCTGAGAAACACCAACATACTGGTTTGGTGAAATGCTGTATGAAGCACAGGGTTCAAGTTGTTATATTTTATGCCAAAACCATAATCACATAGCCCACACCTCTTGGAAAGGATTCCTTGTTACACATCTTTGGAAACAATCCTTTTAGCGACCCACTCTGCTCACCTTTTTCATCCAACTTATAGCTTTGACAGGAACCGTTACAAAGGGTTTCTCCCAGTTGCAGGACAATGATAGGCAGTAATCGAATACAGTCATTTTTGAGAGTGGAAGTAGAAGGCTGTGAAGTCGTACAGGAAATACGGTCAGGTAACAAAACTGGTGTGATTACATGCCCTTTTTCATAAGTAACATATCTTCACCACATTTTCCCAAAAAGTTGTGCCAGTGATTTTAGTTGTGCATGGAATATTTTGGGGTTTGCAGGGGTTGAGATAAAGGGGGGGGTGAAAAAGTGTGTTTTTACGTGTTAATTTCCATAGAGGTTTTAGACACACCTACTGCCCGAACCCCTGGATGGAATTACACCAAATATGGCAAAAAAGTTGCTTTTGGTCCAGAAGGCATGCTTTTTGTTATTTGGTGTAAATCCGATAAATAGTTTTTGAGATATTAAAAGACAATCAAATATTGATATCTAGGGTCGCAAAGCCTTTGCGAATAATGACGAGCTCATGCAGAGACATGCAGAGCTCTGATTGGCTGCCAACATTTCAAAAAGGAAGTGTTGGCAGCCGGTTTCAACTTTAGTCCAATACCCCAAACAACACCCAAATAAAAGTAAACGGGCAGGGTACAATACCCTACACTCTAGCCTTGGTTTTGGGTTTCAACCCTGGGACCCGGTCAGGGCAAAAAAACGTTTTTTTTAAAATTCACAACAATGTCTGTGCATACAGCCATGTATAAAAAAAAAAAAAAAACACCTTCCCGGGGCTACATTTACATATAGGAGGGCGACATGTATTCCCTCGGGCTGCGGGGTAACCACCTCCCTGGGGCTTTTTAAAAAGAAGGAGTGGCCGCACAGACTCCTCTCCATTGGCTCCTTTGAGATGTCATCAGTGATGTCACTGACCATGTCATGTAATATGTGAGGTCGTAAGCAGTGCATTGCGAGGGCATATGTTATAGTTCACCCAGGTAACTATAACTGCTGCATTTCCATGGTTTAGTGCGTCTATTGTTAAATATTTAAGGCTGATTGCAGAAAAGTGGGGCAGACACAAATGTAAATCATGTATCCCTACTGGCCCGCCCGTATAACTGCCTATTCGTTATGTGTCACGTTTTATATTTTTGTAACGTGAAAATACCAATAAAAATATTTTAAAAATAAAATAAAATCTGAGCCTAACTATGATGTCCTTGTAACCTTTCTTTTTTACAGTAACATTTTTTTTTATATATACATTCATGCTAGATTGAAATCTGGAAAGAGGAGATAATGATGCAAATGCACTTTAAGGCTAATAATGTAAAAAGAAAACAATGAAATTAATGAATTATAATTTTGAGAATAAGCCCGCTTGTAAAATGAAGGGTACAATGTAAGCATTTTGTTGACAATATGCACTTACGAAAGTCTTTCTTTGCCATCTATTGTGAAGAGTGGGACATGTGACCTGGTCAATCTGTGATTTTATAAATGTACGCTGATTGAGTGGCGATCACTGTGTGATCAAGGCAGAAATTGCTGTAATGCGTCACAGCGAAAATCTGAATTAAAGACGATATTGATAAAAATTTCCCCCATGTCGGTGTCCGGCTTAATGTTTGTGGAGTCGGATGTGGTGTTTGTGTTGAGCTGCGACATGCTGGAAAAGCGGCAACACCGACCCAGCCTCGGTTTGATGCTTCTATGGATGTCCAGCACTGATGGAAGGAATGCATTATAGAAGTGCTCTTTTATCTTAAATAACCACACAGGAGCCTGAATCTAGTTAAAGTATTCGTTTAATCCTCGGAGCGCCGGGGAAACGCTCTTGCTGTCTCGGGGTCCGGCCCCTAACCTAAAATGGCCGCCCTTCTGGTTCCGGTCTCCGCCTACCTGGCACACTAGACCGTCACCACATATCTCCCCCCTTTAGCACCCTCAACAATATGTAAACAGTTCAACAGAATAGTCTTACTTGATGCTCATGGTAAAGTCATCGAACTTCTTAGGAACTCTTACGACTCTGCCGGCACTCGTTCTCACCGCTTCCATCTCGCTCGCACCTCCATTAGATCGATGGGTGGGGTTTTGCCCATAACTCTCGCTGTTGCTTCCTTGCTCCAAGTCTCGTTTACTCTTGTCCAGTTCCTTCCTACTTTCCTTCTGAGTCGTCTCTTCTCCTGTTCCTTTGTCTTCTCCTTCCCAGAAGTTGCCATTCTCACTCTCCTCTCTTTGCTCTTCTTTTCTTCTACCACTTCCATTCCCTTGCACTTCTTCTTCCAGGTCCAGTCCTCCTTCCGTAGCCGTCTCCCATTTCAGGATCTTGTTACATTTAGCCATCCGGTCTTGTGACCATACTTTGCCATCACTTAACAGTGCTGACCGGGCCTATGGTTCAATGACTTTGAGGGGTGAAGTGAACTTACTTTCTCCCTTCCTTTTCAACGTCGCCATCTTCACCCTCACCCAGTCTCCTTTCTCTAAGGTCACTTCTTGCACATTGTGCCTTTTGTTGTAATGTTCTGTGTATACCTCCTGTGCCCTCTCCAGGTTTCTTTTTACCACTGCTGGGGACCATTTGCTTTGTACTACCATATGCTTCCATGCTAGGCTGTCCTTGGTGAACGGTTCTCTTCCTTTCAACACTTTGAATGGACTGTATCCTGTGCTTCCCGGAGTGATGCGGTATACCCATAGCATCCTGGGTAGTTCCTTCTCCCAATCTTGACCTGCACTGATTGCTGCTAGGATGGTTCCCATTATCACTCTGTTGAACCGTTCGGCCAGTCCATTTCCTGCCGGGTGGTAGATGGGAGTGTGCTTCACCTCTATCCCATTCCTGGCCATGAACGCCTCCCATTTGGTTGACACAAACTGCGGGCCACTGTCGCAGGTGATCACTTTAGGGATCCCTTCCTTCACAAATATTGCATTCAGGAATGACAGCACCGCTTCCGTGTCCACCGTTTCTGTTACTTCCACCTCCGGCCACTTTGAGTAACTGTCTACCATCACAATGGCGTATTTCTGCACTCCTTCAATGTTAAGGATGGGCCCGATGATGTCAATGGATACCATTTCACATGGGCTGCTGGGCACAGGAAACTTGCCCAACTGAGGCCTTATCAAGGTTTGAGATTTGTCCGCCCTGGAACATGATTCACACATCCTCACGTACTTCTCCACTTGGGTGTCAATCGCAGGCCACCAGTACGCCTGCCTAGCCAACGCCTTGCTTTTCGTGATCCCTTGGTGTCCTTCATGCAGGATCGCCAACAGGTTTTCCACCAACTTCTGGGGAGGAATGACCTTGTCTCCCCTCATCAAGAACATGCGATTCTCCCCTATCGACAGTTCTTCTCTCACCTCCCAATACTTCCTTATCTGGCTGTCTAGATGTCTCTTTTCCAGCCACCCATGAGTCACATACCCTTTGATTTCCTCCAGGGTTTCATCTTGACTGTATGCTTCTGCCCATTCTTGTTCGCTGATGACTTGTTCCAGGTCCTGCATGGTCGCCACCATGTATCCTTCCCATCTGGGGGGTTCCTGTTCGTCCGCTCCCTCCTTAGCTGCCGCTCTGCTTAAGAAGTCTGCGACTCTATTCCTGGGGCCTGGTATGTACTCCACCTCATATATGTATTCCAGGAGCCTTAGTATCATCTTCGCTATCCACGGTGTAGCATGAGCGTGTCCATTCGAGGTTAGTACTTTTATCGGGGTTTTTGGTCCGTGCGCACCAAGAACTTAGCCTCCCATAGGAATTGCCTGAAGCGTACCATCGCCCACACTACGGCCAACATCTCTTTTTCAATTACACTAAACTTTTCTTCATTTGGGGCCAGGGATCTGAATGCAAAGCAGACCGTAGAGACCTCTCCAGTGCTTGATTTTTGCATCAGCACCGCCCCCCGCCCTCTGTCACTGGCGTCTGTGGTTAGTATGGATGCTGCTGACTGATCAAAACCTTTGAGAGATATGGCCTCGCTCATCTCCTTTTTCAAGGCCTCAAACTCTTCTTGTTCTTCCGTGTCCCACTTGAACCCGTTTCTCTCCTTCAGTAGTTGTCGTAGGTAATGTGTTTTTGTAGCAAAGTGTGGGATGAACTTGCTGTAGAATTCAGCCATCCCTAGGAATGACCTGACATCTTCCTTTCTAGAGGGGGCTGGTGCGTCTTTTATCGCCGCCAAGTTGGCTTTCTTTGGCTCAATTCCTTTCTCACTTATTTATTGTCCTAAGTATGTCACAGATGGTACCCAAAACTTACACTTTGCCCACTCAGCTGTGAGTCCGTTGTTCTTTAGTATCACCAGTACTGCATGTAGCTTGTCATCGTGCTCAGGTTTTGACCTCCCCATTACGAGTATATCGTCCTGGAAGTACTGTACTCCTTCAACTTTTTGGAACAATTTGTGCATCAGTTTTTGAAAGACTGCTGCCGCTGACGCTCGTCCAAATGGCATCCTCTCGAATTTGTAACATCCGAACTGTGTTATGAAGGATGTGAGGTGGCTGCATGTGGGTGCAGGGCTACTTGATGGTATGCTGAGGATAGGTCCACAGTAGAAAACCACTTTATTCCTTTGGTTTTCATAAGCATTTCGTTTATGCGTGGTAGAGGGAATTTGTCAACCAATATGTTCTTGTTGAGCTCTCTGAGGTCCACGCACAACCTCACCTTCCCATTGGGTTTTTGGGCCACCACTAAGGGCGATAGCCATTCCGCATTTTCAATGGCCATTATTATGCCTCCCTTCTCCAACCTTTCTAGTTCTTCTTGTACTGCTTCTCGGCATCGTAACGGTATGTTTCGGGCCTTGTGGCTCACGGGTTTAGCTCCTTCCTTCAAGTGTATCATGTGAGTGAACTTTGTTAATTTTCCTATCTGCCCGCTGAACACTTCGGGATACTCTCTCTTCCATGCCTCTCCCTCGTATCCTTGTTCCGTGTCCGTAAGCATCACCTTCTCCACTCCTCCCGGATTGAGTTGAATGCCTAGGGCACCTTGGTCTTTCCATCCGAGCACCGAAGGCCCCTTTTCCGACACATACAGCTTACAGTCGGCTTGGCGTCCTTTGAATTCAAACAATAAAGGACAATATCCCAACATAGGTATCCTTTGTCCTGTGTAGGTGACTGGTCTCAAATCCATGGGATGCAGCTCTTTCCTTATTAACTCTAGGAATTCCTCTTCCCACACCTTTCTCTGCACTATCATGATGGGAGATCTGAGTCTGCTACTATGTCAATCATCACTCCTCCAATGTTCATTTTTAGTACCGGTTTGCTGGAACCCTTGCAGTCCACGTCCAACACTTTGTCCGCTATGTAGAGAACTTCTTCAAGGTACTTTTCTCCTCCTTGCACCTCTTCTTCGTCGGGGCTACATTGGTCGATGTACTTGCCTGCTGCTCCTCTGAGTTTCCGTCTACAGACTTTTTCGTAATGGCCAAATATGCCGCAGAATGCACACTTCGCTCTGAATGCTGGACACACTTTGTCATTGCCCACATGTGAGGTGCTACCACACCTGTAACAACTTGTCCTCCTCTCCCCACTTGTCTTCTGTGGCGCTCCCGCATTCTGCTGGCTTCTTTTCACGTATTGGTTTCTGGGTGGTCCCGATGGTTTGGATTTGTCTCCTTTGTCATTCACCATCACTCTGCATACTGTCTGTTTGCTCCCCGTGTCCTTCCTGGCTGCTTCCGCACACCTTTTGGACAATTCAGCTTTCTTCACCAAGGCCCATACCTCCTTGAGGGGCGCATCTCCATTTACCCACAACTTTTCTTGTACTGCTGTGTTTGACGTATGCATGATGATTTGATCTCTCACCAGTTCATCATGTAGGTCACCGAACTTGCACGTTAAGGCCAATTTTTGTAGCGCTGCGACGTATTCGTCAATGGTCTCTCCGCTCTCCTGCTTCCTCTGGAAGAAATTGCATCGGTCTATGGCCACACACACAGCTTGCCTATAGTGCGCATCTAGATCTTCTATCGCGTGTTGGAACACGTCTGTGTCCGTCGTTTGCCTTGTTATCTTCACTATGTTGTCATAGACTCTTATACCTTCTGGCCCTAAATTGTGCAGGAGTATCTTCTTCCTCCTTGGGCTGGAGTATTCTGCGTCGCCCTTTTCCTCCAGTGCCGACAAATAATTGAGGAAATACCTCTCCCAGCCCTCCCACGGCATCGTGGGTTCTCCTCTTTTTGGCAGGAAAGGCACCATGCTGGTGAGTGATGTGGAGGGTGTGGCCATCCTTTCGTTACCCCTCGGATTAGCTTGGGCTTGACCGTTAACACTAGGCAGGCTGCCTGGTGCTAGCATCTCTTCTGTTCTTCTCTCCTGGCTGCCGTTGTCGCCGCCTGCTGCCCCTCGGGGTTCCAGGTTTGCTTCCTGTTTTTTTCTTTCTTCCCGGGCTGAGGTGTCCTCTCCCCTTTTTGCGCGGTCTATCTTCTGTGCTCTCAAGCCTTTCACTGTAGGGTTGCGTTATAGCCATGCTCTCCAAACCCTCAGGACGCTTTGTGTGTGGCTTGACCTAGTGCTGTGACTCCTTGCTGCATGCGTTGCTATTTCGTGCTGCGCGTGCTCCCTTCTTGGGCCTGTTCCTCCCTCTTTTTTTTTTTTTCATCGGCTCCGTTTGTGCCCAGCTCGGTGTTTCGCCGCTGCGCAGTGTCTTATCCCGGCCTTCATAATGTTTCCTGTGACCCCCTTATGGCTCGCACCCTAGCCACGCTCCGAGGTAACTTTCACTATGTTTCTTTATTTATTTGCTGTCTTGCCTGTGTGTTGTCCATGGATCCTCGTTGTTTCTGGTATCCCACCTCGTCGTCATTAATAGAAGTGCTCTTTTATCTTAAATAACCACACAGGAGCCTGAATGTAGTTAAAGTATTTGTTTAATCCTCGGAGCGCCGGGGAAATGCTCTCGCTGTCTCGGGGTCCGGCCGCTAACCTAAATGGCCACCCTTCCGGTTCCAGTCTCCGCCTACCTGGCACACTAGACCGTCACCACATGCATGAAGAATAACGAGAAGCCCCCTGTAAATCCAGGAATTGGAGAGGAAAACACGAAAGCCGTCTGCAATGTGAGAAGCCCCCCGGGGATGGTGCGTTGGAGAAGGCTCATTTCTCAGGGAGCCGCTGCACCAGGAAGTGCGGTATGTCATCGAATCGGAACACAGGGAGAGGAGCCGGGAAGGTTACCCAGCAGGGAAATGAGGCGAGTCAGCTAAATTTATTGCAGGCTTTAAAGCAGCGTGTTTTGGTGATCGCTCCTGTTGTGAAACTGTAACTGAAATGGATAACTGGATGAGAGAAAGAGAGGAGGCATCAGACTCAGTATTTAAAGAATGACCTGAAACGTTATCCGAACATAGCCAAGAACTGGAGTCCACGTCAAGAGAAACTAATTTTGCAGTATTGATGAGCAAACTCGAGAAATTAAAGTGCAATGAGGTGTCTAAATGGTGGGAAGTGAAGTCTTTGAGCAAATATTTAGATGTCGGGGGAGTCCCTCGTGGGCTAAGGGTCCTCACAGCCCCCACCTATGAAAACCCAGACCCAGAGATGCTTCAGGAGTGGGACATGAATAACGCACTAACATCACAAAACATGATGAAAATCCTCATAATATACGCAAGCAAAGATCGTGACCGAATACTGGATGAAATTAAAGAGATTGAGACGGACTTAAAGAAAGTGGCAAAGGAAGTTGTGTTGAAACAATTTGAATCAGAAATGTATACCAGCTTAATAAAGCATGAGCAAACTATAAGAGAACGTTCCAAAGAGACAGGATGGACTACCAGTGGGGTTAGATCTACACTTTTGCCCGCAGGTTTGACAACATTAGGAGGCAGAGGCTATCAAAATTCCCCAGCTCTGACAAAACAAGAAATGAGGAGCAACTAACAGATTTGAGCTCAGAGGCGATCCCTGTGGTGAGCCCTGATGCAGGAAGAAGGATTGGAACAAAGTAGTAAAATCCTAAGCAGCGTGAACGCCCTTCAGTCATTGAGGAATTCGTTTTTTTATACATGGACCGGACTCAGAACTCAAGGCCAAATCCTCAAAGGACAAAAAAAAAAGAGTTCAAAGGAGGTGAAAAAACCTGCGGCATGGGTATGGGACAGAGATCAAGCACAAAGACAAACGAGCCACACCAACGCTGATGATGGAAGATTGTAACATCATAATAAATCTAACGGAACTTGAGCTAACAGATTAAGAGAATCGGATTTTGTCACTAGGTTTATAATTTTGTATACGCACAAATTTTAACTATACGCAGACCCGCATTGACTTCTTTAAACATGTCAGTAAACTGAAACTCAGAAAATTCTTCCATAATAGGAGACAGGTTCCAGAAAAGAACGAGCGAGGTACCGAAGAAACAGAAAACCTAGAAGTTGAGGATAGGGAGGTATTGTGTGATTTACAACACCTTGAATGGGAGGGACAAGGATTGTCAAGATCTGTTAATGTAGGTGAAACTGTTAATGTATTGGGTTTGAACATTTTTGACAGTACTGTGTTGGGGTTCCGACCTAAATCAACCTTCACCCCTAACACCTTGAAAGATGCAACCAATATGTTTTTGGAAATGGTGATTAAAGACCTTAAAGAATGATCATTCACCTCCAATAAAACATTCCCAAAAGAGTATAGTAAATTTGAGAAAGAATACCAGATGTTTGTTAAAAAGATAAAGTACAGAAATTATATTACAGTCCGACAGTCGGACAAAGGTGAGAATGTGGTCCTTTGGTCACTTGATCCATACAATGTGAAGGTACAGATGCAACTAAGGGACCACCAGTGTTATTCCAAAGTACCCCAAAGTAATCTGGTGGAGGTGAAACTTAAATTCCTGAAGGATCTTGCTCGCTGGAGAGGAATGGGGTTGTTAACCCAGGCAGAGTATCTATTTA
The DNA here is from genome assembly GCF_964263255.1 of Lissotriton vulgaris. NCBI lineage: Eukaryota > Metazoa > Chordata > Amphibia > Caudata > Salamandridae > Lissotriton > Lissotriton vulgaris. Next base: position 1,799,084 of record NC_141688.1, read on the forward strand.
TTTATGAAGATAGAACAGCCTGGTCACCCCGTCCTTTATCTAATCCCTAAAGTACATAAAGATAGGGAAACCCATCCAGGTAGACCTATAATATCCGCAATTGGGAGCCTGTTTGAGCCCACATCCAGATACCTTGATTCCTTCCTGCAGCTGTTTGTCAAAGCACTCCCGGCACACATTCAGGATACCAGGGATTTCCTGAACAAAATCTACAATGTGGTCTGTAAAGAAACGTACTTCCTGATCACATTAGATGTGACTCTCTTGTACACGAGTATAGCACATGATGATAGCCTTTTTGCAACTCGCCACTATCTGAACAGGCGTCCCATCAGCTCCTACCAACACTCAGGGATGCTCATGGAAATGTGCAGGCTATGTCTAACAAACAACTATTTTATGTTTGGGGGTGAGACATACAAACAGCCACAAGGGCTGGCGATGGGCACCTGCTTCGTCCACAGCTATGCTAATTTGCATATGGGGTGGTGGGAGGAGCAGGTGCTCAGAGTCAAGTATGTCAAAGAATGGGAAAATGACATCATAACCTGGATTTGGTTCATTGATGATTTATTTGTGATCTGGGATGGGTCTTGGGATTCTGCGAAGAAATTTGTACAGGACATCAATGTTAACGATCTTAACCTGAGGTTCCAAGATAACATCAGTACGAATGAGGTATCGTTTTTAGATCTAGAGGTGTATGTTGAGCAGGGGGTGATTCACACTAGAACATTTAGAAAGCAGACAGCAGGAAATACCATCCTCCATGCTGGGAGCTTTCATCCTCAGAGGCTCAAAATGAGCATTCCTTATGCTGAGCATCTGAGGAGGAAGCAGAACTGTAGTGAGGCACATGCACTAACAGAAGCGCAGAACTCCCTAACTGAGAGATTCGTTCAGAGAAGCTATAGCCCTGCCATATTCGACCAAGCTAGCAAAAAGGTTACCACAATAGAGAGGCAGACACTCTTGAAACCTGATGCTGTGAAAGTAAAGATGAAGAAGGGGAACACAGGAAACCAGATAAGAATGATAACTGGTTACAGTACCTACCAGTCTAGAGTGAGAGATAGTCTGTGTAGGCCCTGGCACCTAGACAAAGAGACCCGTTCTTAATGGAATGGTATCACGCAGACCTATGATCACATTCAATAAAGCTAAATCTATGAGAAGTGATCTAGTAGTCAATAGTCCTGAAGTCAGTAAAGTAAAGGGTTGGTGGAAGAGTGTCCCTGGATTTCATAGATGTTCAAAATGTAAAGCTTGCAAGATTGGAATGAAATGAAAAACAGGTGATGTTACCACTGATGTACAGTCCATGGAAAATGAGGTGCTTCCTAAATTGAAGAGGCAAATATGTTCTTTACATCTTGCAGTGTAAATGCCCAAAAATGAATGTGGGCAGTACGATTCACATGGTACACATTCGCATCTTGCAAAATTTAAGGGCTGTCAAGAATAATGACAAGAATTAAATGGTAACACAGCATCTAAAGGAAGTCCACAAAGGCAATCTAAATGAGTTGTCCTATTTTGCGATAGATCACGTCCCCAAACTAAGAATAGGAGGTGACAGAGAGGGCAAACTTGGCCAATTGGAGTCAAGATACATTATGCTATTCAACACAAAGACTCTGTTTGGTGTAAATGTTGAGGACGATTTGTATGTTCATCTATGCTAAATCAGTTATCCAGGTTCAGATTTTTAACTATTTTAAAGCAGAGTGACAAACCATTGATCGGTGAGACTAACACGTGTCATGTTTAATGTGACAAATAGAGGAGAATGAATAAGAGTATTAGCATTGTACAGCCTCATTATAACCATGCCTTAGGTGGATCATTTGTAGTACACATTTTAAAACGTATGCTTTTATTAACAGGAGAAATTGCAACGGGGATGTTCTGGGAGTATATTAAATAAAATAGGTTTGGAAAATATTAATTATGGGTTTAAAGAAAACTTGTCATTTAGGTAATATCATGAGTACTGTATTGCATTTGCACTTTACTATGAAAAATTGTTTGCACTCTTCAAAGAGACCTGATATGTCAGGTTATGCACCAGCACTGAACGTTTAGATTCTGGTCGACATATGATCCTCATTATAGTACTGTATTGCACTTGCACTTTATTGCGTATTTTTGCACTGGAAGATTGAAAACAGTTTTAACCCAGTATTTAGGCATTTGTAATTTTTGATCAATCCTTAGATCCCAGAACACTCAGGTTGAGAGAACATCAAAGCCACCCCATGAGTCAATCTTAGGTTAAAATTCAGCAGACAGTCAGTACCTGCACCTTATTGTACTACTTTGGACAAAGGCTTAATACCATACCATGACAATGTTTACTACTATTCACCCCCCTTGGGGTAGAATACTCATGATTGTATAATGATTTCTTTCCCTTTTAACTTGCTTTTAATATTAACTAGGGGAGTAGTTAGTACTTCATGAATTTCAAAGAAGTCCAGATGATAATATTTGTTTGTAGCAGTTTAACCTGACTACAATATAGAATGAGATGTATCATTTTATTGTAAAGTTTTTCAATGTGAGAGTTTTTAACATTGAAACTCAGGCACTTGTCTTTCATGGAATATTGAAATCAGGAAAAACAAGATAATGATGCACATGCACTTTAAGACTAATAAGGTAAATAGAAAACAATGAAATGTTAATTGTTATCCTGTTCCATGAATGAATTATAATTTTGAGAATAAGACCACTTGTAAAATGAAGGGAAAAATGTGAGCATTTTGTTGACAACATGCACACACGAAAGTCTTTCTTTGCCGTCTATTGTGAAGCGTGGGTCCTGCGCCCTGTTAACTCTTATTTTATAAATGTATGCTGATTGAGTAGCGATCACTGTGTGAACAAGGTAGGAATTGCCGAAACGCGCCTCAGCAAAAACATAAATTAAAGACGATATTGCTGAAAATGTCCCACGTAAATGTGGTGTTCATATTTATATATTCACTAAAAAAACATAGGTTTCAGGTACGTTATAGTTAGGAATTAGCATTTAAAAAAACCTTAGAAATTCAGTGAAAAAAACATAGGTTTCAGGGGTGTTATAGTTAGTTGAACATTTCACTCGTACAAAACCATTGAAATTCCCCCGTAATAGTTAGTTCAGCTAACTATAACTTGCGCGCCCGCAATGCACTGATGATGACGTCACATATTACATCACTCATGACATGGTCAGTGACATCACTCATGGCATCACAGGGGGTGTTTGCACACGTCACCTCAGGCTCCATCCCCTCCTTTCACCACTGTGTAAACGCGCCCCGTGCCCGTTTTTAATTTGGGAGATTAAGTCCCCTTGAATTCTGAGGGTCTCTAGAGTCTAACTAGCCCACTAGGTACTTCCAGTAAGTGCCACAGAGCTGCGTTGCACAGAGGTGTAAAAAGGGGCATGGCCTGGACCACCTCTCAGCAACGCAGCGCAGTGGCTGTTGCTGGAAGCACCTCGTGGGGTAGTTGACCCCCATGGGCCGTCAGGATTGAAGCAGAATTATTTCGCCTACCTAAAATGTGCAACAGGGCATGTTTGAACACATCACCTCAGGGCCCGTCCCCTCCCTTCACCACTGTGTAAACGCGTTCTGTGGCATTTTTAAGTAGGGAGATTAAATCCTCTTGAATACTGAGGGTCCCTAGGGTCCAACTAGACCACTAGGTACCTCCAGTAAGCGCCACAGAGCTGCGTTGTAGAGAGGTGCAAAATGTGGCACAGCCTGGACCACCTTTCTGCAACGCAGCGCAGTGGCACTTACTGGAAGCACCTGGTAGGCTAGTTAGCCCCCAGGGGCCCTCAGGATTGAAGGGGAATTATTTCCCCAACTTAAAACGTGCCATAGGGCGGGTTTGCACATGTCACCTCAGGCCCCGTCCCCTCCCTTCCCCACTGTGTATACACACCCTGTAGCCGTTTTAAGTTGGGAGATGAAGTTCCCTTGAATCCTGAGGGGCCTTAGGGGCAAATTAGCCCACTAGGTACGTCCAGTAAGCGCCATATCCGAGAGGTGTAAAAAGTGGCACGGCCTGCACCACCTCTCTGCAACCCAGCTCAGTGGCGCTTACTGAAGCACCTGATGGACTAGTTGGCCCCCAGGGTCCCTCAGGAATGAAGGGGAATTATTTCCCCAACTGTAAATGTGCCACACGGCGTGTTTGCACACGTCACCTCAGGCCCCGCCGCTTCCCTTCACCACTGTGTAAACGCACCCTGTGGCCATTCTAAGTTGAGAGATTAAGTCCCCTTGAATCCTAAGGGTCCTTAGGGTCAAACTAGCCTGCTAAGTACCTCCAGTAAGTGCCACAAAGCTGCGTTGGAGAGAGGTGTAAAGAGGGGGCGTGGCCTCTGAAAACCTGTCTGCAACATAGCTATCTGGTGCATACTGGAGAAACCTGTTGGGCTAGTTGGGGCACGTTTGCACAATGGTGAAGGAAGGGGGCGTGACCTGCGCTGACATGTCTGCAAACACGCCCTGTAGCGCGTTTTAAGTTGGAGAATTAATTGCTCCTCAATCCTGAGGGTCCCTGGGGGCCAACTAGCCCACCAGGTACCTCTAGTATGCTTCAGAGAGCTGCGATCCAGAGAGGTGTTCAGAGGCAATGCCCCTTTTTACAACACTCTGCAACATGAAGCAATGTGTTCCCTGCAGCAGGCTTCCTATAAATCCTAGTCTCAAGTTTGTCATGTTTTACAAGTACCTCAACATCAAGAAAACATACTGCTGCTCTGCTGATATTCACAGTAAAATGGAGATTGAGATCATTATTGTTGATTTGTTGTATGAATTGAAGGGCCAGTTCCACAGGACCTCTCCAAATTAAGAACACATTGTTAATGTAACGAAACCAGTAAGGCACATGTTGTTTTATTATGTCTGCAAATTAGATCTTTAGGACCTTCTCTTCCCATAGACCCATATGCAAACAAGCATAGCTAGGGGAAAAACAGCCCCCCATTGCAACACCCCTGGTTTGCTGGTAAACTTGATATTTAAAGAGAAAAAAGTTTTGTTCAAAACTTGTTAACACCATACTGACAAACATTCTGTTGTGCATGAATAAACACATAGGTCTTTTGTTTAAATAGTGTTCAATAGCCTTAATTCCATCATATATACATATATGTTTACTGTACATAACCGAAGGTTTTAGGGCCGTTATATCTCACATTTCACTTGTACAAAACCGGTGTAATTCAGCAGTTTTAGTTACCGGAGCTAACTATAATTTACGCCTCAGCAATGCACTGCTTACGACCTCACATATTACATCACTCATGATATCAATGTTAACATGTCAAATGACATCACTGATGACATTACTGAGGACATCATCCACAGAACCACTGACACCCCCACTCACACCCCCATACAATGTCTTGTATGCTCACTCACACACCCACACAAGCACTTACATATCCATTCACAGATCCGAGTTTGGCCCCAGGGACCCCTCCCCCCAAGCCAGGCCTTTTCCAAATGAGGGAAGGGGCCGCACAGCCCCCCTTCCCTGGCTGATTTTGGCCCCGGGTACCCCACTCCAGGGCCTGCACTGTTCATTAATATTTCATTCTAATAGGGGATGGTGGCTGTACCACCCCCATCCACAGGCTGATTTCGGCCTCAGGGATCCCATCCCCCGGGACTCGGCCAATTTCAAATAAGGGAGGGGGGTATTTTATTTTTTATATTCAGTATTGGGGAGGGGGGCAAGCAGCCTCCTTCCCAGCCAATTTTGGCCCCAGGACCCGATTCCCTGGAACCCGGCCTTTTTCAAATGATGGAGGGGTCCATTCTGCCCCCATCCATGGGCAGATTTTAGCCCCAGGGACCCTATTTTCTGGCAGCCAGCCATGTCCTCTTTGTGCCCCCAAGGCACACAGCCCCGATAGGATCAAAGAGGGAGCCTAAATGCCTGTTGTTCTCTTCCGGCTCCCCATCGCCAGTGGAAGCATTGCTTTCAGACATAGATAGCTACTAAACATGCAGCTCCCTGTGTCTGAAAGCAATGCTTCCACTGGGGAATGGTATTCCAGTGGCCAAAATCGGGCACACCCATCCCACTTGGAGCAAAACGTGCTGCTTCACAAATGATGGACAGAATGCAGAATCAATCAAACATTCATCCCCCAGTCAGAAGATCTGGGAGAAATCTAGTGTTCGTTTGCTCACCACACCACCCCAGTCATGGAGACTGACATTCTTCAAGCATTTGAGGCTATTACTCCGACAGTACTCATTTTAATGTCTGTCCCAAGGATTAGAGTGGTCCCAGAAGACCCCAAGTGTTTCAAAAGGGACTGTTCTAGGACCCCGTGGCAGTTGAAGGTGGCCTGAAGCAGGTCCCTAGAGACAGGGACTTTGTTGCAGCCTGCAGGTAGACTTATACAATGGCCCTAAGTCTATTCTATGGGAAATGGCTTGGAGGGAGTTAAGTCAGGGAAGTGAGTGTGGAGATAGCTCTCTCTTTTGAAGAGTGGTAAACAGGCCCTGCTTCACTGAGGGAAGTGGCCTTGCTATTTGGCAATAAGTCTCAGAGAAGCAATAGATCGACCACTTTGAAGGGGATCTATAGTTTCATGAAAGTGGCAGAAGGGGTGATTGGGGAAGAAGCAGGGAAGAGGAGGGCCAATGTGGTTTTTAAACTAGATGAAGATACCCAGGGTATCCAATGGGATCCCCCTGGACTTTTTCTTTTTTCTGGCTGACTTTGGAACAGGCTGCCCACTACACTAAAACAACTGGACAATTTAGGGCTCTTCAGAAAACAACTAAAAACTTGGCTATTCCTCGATCAATCTATTTAAAGAGTCTGCCTCGAAACGGTTTTGCTTGTTCTGCTCAGCGCTGGTACACTCTATTGAGTAGCTGTGCGCTCTATAAATATTTAAATACCATAACATAACATAACTTGGAGATTTGGGATCCCCTCTTGACCCAGCTGTTGAATGCTGCATGCGGATTGGGATGATGCCTTCATGGTCAACTGTGCTGATTGTGCCAGGATTTAGGAAGGGGGATAGGGACAACCTCAGTGCTACGACCCCATTTCATTCATAGGCGTGGTTGTTAATACACTATGGAGGGTAATCCTTACTAGGTTGTTGGCATGGTCCGACGGCAATAACATCCTCTTGGAGTTTCAATATGGATTCAGACCAAGCTCTTCAACATCCAATCAATGTCTGAAACTTTATTTAATTATTAATAGGTACACCATAGCCCATCCTGAATCCTTCCCCTTGCTTTCATGGACCTCTCAATCGCCTTCGATAGGGTTGACCATGCAAAGCTGTGAGCTCTGCTTGCTGTGATAGGGATGGATTCAAACAGAGTGGCCCTTTTATCCGAGTTACATTCTGACTCATTGGTGGGCTTTGTGAATGGTACTGCCCATATTCATTCCTACCCCAGCGGTAGGGGGTATAGCATAGGTGCATTCTTGTGCCTTTTCTGTTCACCCTCTGCATTAATGGGTTTTATCAAGCCCTTCTTTCCATCCAGGCTGGCTGTCTGAGAGCAGGCAGTAGATTTCTCCTGGTATTGTTATATGCCGATGTTGTGGTTCTCATGGCCTTCACTGCCATGGGGCTGCAACTCCTCCTGGGCAAGTTTGTTGCCTTTGTGGGGAGTCTGGACTTGGCAGTAAATATTACCAAATCATATGGTATGGTATACCAGCTCTAAGACCTTTAATGTGTCCAACCATACCCTGACATCTAGAGGTGCTATTTGATGTTAGTAACAACTGGAAAACCCTGATTGAGGGAAAGAGATCAGAGTTGGTTAAAACCATTGGAGCTGTGGCTGGCTTTGATCACAGACTTGGTTCTTGGTCATTGCATGTCCTTCTAAAGATTTACCAGGCCAAATGGTGTCTCAGATCCAGTATGGCTGCAAGGTATGGGGGTATGCAAAGATTGACAAAATTCAGACAACGGAAATTCAATTTCCGAGATGGCTTGTGCAGGTTCGTCCTAGCATCCTGGCTTTTTCAGTACATGTAGGGCTTGGTACAAGTTATCTAGTTGATATAGTTGCCCTAAGTTCACTGCTGTCTTGGATCAAGTCCTGGATCAGGGAGGATCTAAAACTAAAGAGATTGATCCTCTTGGATTGTTTGTCCCTTTACTTTGGGCATAGAATCTCCTGGATAGCTCACATCACAGCAGCTTTTGCAACCCTAGGTAGAGTGCATATATTTTCTGATGCCCATTTGTTATCACTTCGAGAACTGGAAAGAGCAAATGAGCTATTTCTTGAGCAGGCGTTTCTAACCAGGGAACCGGCAGAGCTGATGAAAAAAAATAAAGTTTACAGGGATGTTATAGTTCGGTTCTTATTGTTCATATTGTGCACACACAAAACCACAGAAATTCAGCAGTTATAGTTAGAGCTATCTCAAGTAACTATAAATGGTGCCCTAAGGTAACTATAACTCACACCCTCTCCATGCACTACTAATAACCCCACATATTATTTCACTCATTATATCTTCTAAGACATCAGTTATAATATAACTGTGAAATTTTTCTGTAAAATTATTGATGAGAAAGGTGTGCATAGAGGAGGCACAAGTTATAGTTACCTTCGGGCACGAGTTATAGTTATTTGATAAAACTCTAACCAGTGTTCCCTGTAGGGTGTGACATGTGTGCCCGTGCACCTCTGTGACCACCAGCGCGCATTGTCCTGTGTGAAGCGCACACACAGGACATCCCGCTAGAACATTCACACCACAGCATTTAAATGTGAGCGGGACTAAAAACAATAATTTTCTGTTTGGGGAAACGGTGTTAACACGGTACAATAGGAGAGCACGGAAAACACAAGGTCACAACAGGTAAGTGCATTTTTGTATGGAGATTGGCAGCCTCTGCAGGCATTCAGCAGCAAGTTGCCCCTGCACTTGCTACATTTATTTTCTTAATGGAGCGCGGCTGCTGGCTGTTTATGGGGCTTTGTGAAAATAATCATGTTAATCACAGCGCATGACTGTGCTGCGATTAACAGGAATACTTTCACAAATGCTCCCAATAAGTCCACAGCCGCGAAAGAAAAGAAACGGAGCAAGTGCAAAAACAGGGCGGCATATATTTTACACATCATGCTTTTGCATTTGATGAATGTCTTTTCTTAATGGAGCGCGGCTGTGGGCTGATTGTGTTAATCACACCACAGTCATGTGCTGTGATTAACATAAATACTTAAACAAATGCCCACAATCAGCCCGCAGATGAGAAAAGAAATGCATCAAGTCCAAAAGCACAACGTGTGTTTTACACGTTGTGTTATTGGACTTGATGCATGTGGCATTTGGTATCAGGCGTGCAACGCCCATTGGGCTGAAAGGGCTTCAAAGTTATCATGCATTATTAAATTGATGCATCATCTCTGCCTGGCCGCTGGGTAGTTCATTTCCAGTAGCTGGAAAGCCAAGCACTCCACTTGCAGTGACAGATAGAGCTGTGGAACCCTGCAGCCAATATAATGATATTTTAAGTCTACAATATTCATTATCCTTAGCAGTGGTGCACCACAAGGCTGACTATATGTGATTGGATAATGGCTAGTGACGTGATAGACATTACAGGGCAGTCAGCCTACTGCGGGATCGGTTGCCCTCGTGAGAAATGACGATTGTAACTATCATAGAAGCGCAGGCGCATTGAGGGAACCGGACAGTCATTCCGACCAAAGAAAGATGATTTCTAAGATACATGCAGGCACAGTAGGATTTGAGGGTACGGGTCAGACAAAGATAACAACATTTGAAAAAATAGTAGAAGAAACGAGAAATGAGGGGGCATATTAGCAAGGGCGATATCGCCGCTTTAGCAGGACTTTTTGCCCACTAAAGCGACTATATTTTTATCGCCATGTTAGCAAGCTGTCGCTAACAGCAGTTAGGTACAGCTCATAGGCGATAGCTACAGGTTTGGGACCCGCTTTGCATGTCAGCGATATTTATCGCTAATGGCATGCAAAGTGGGCGTACCCAACCTGTTAGCGACTGAAAGCATTCGCTAACACAGCTATCGCCTATTAGCAAGGCAGGCGAAGCGATTAAAAAATTGCGCTAAGCGCGAATATCACCAGAACCTAATGCCTGCTCAGACCATGACTTAACCTGTATATCCGATGGGAGGAGGATATTCAGGTTAAGTCACCATTAGCGATAATGCCTGAATATCGCTGAAATTCCAGAAATAGTCACGCATTGAGCTGCTATCTCCGGATATTTTATCGCTTTAGAGATAAACGTTGCTAATAGCACGTTATATCTGCAATAATATCCGGCTATATTCAGCGATAAAAAAAAATGTGCTAAGCGCATTTAGTGATAATTATTGCTATTTGTTGCTAATATGCCCCAAGGTGACTGAGTTGGAAAGAAATTAGAGGAGAGAAATGAGACAAGACATTAAGGAAGGAGATATAATCTTGTACAGGACGGCGTACCAAGAGAGGAGATAATGGGGAGAAAGTGTTAGAGATAGGGAGAGGTAGTAGAGAAGCACAAATGGAAGATGGTGGAAAGAATCCAAGGAAAGAGATAGAAGTATACAAAGAGAGGAGAGAGAGAAGAAGAGGGGAGATAAAGAAAAAGATTAAAAAGAAACAAAGGCCTAAATCTAGGAGCCTACTGCTCTAAACCCGTGGGTAGGACTTACAGACTGTGCTACGAGGGTCGACAGAAAGAGCTTAAAAGAGAGGATGAGGAGTGCAATAGACTGATAAGTAGGAGGAAAAAGGCTGTAAAGAGAGTGATGGGGAAAGAGAGATATGAAGATGAGTGTAGAGAAAGAGAGAGAAAAAGATGACTCAGATGAAAAGAGGGAGTATACAACAAGAGAGATAGAGGTAAAGATAACATTATGTAGACTGTTAGATTGATGTGACTTACCAGCTTGAACTGTACTATGACTGGCAACTGATAATCTACCCCAGGAAGAGGGGTAGGGGTGGTGGGGACAGCCCCACTCACAGTGTGTCTACTTCTTATTTACATCAGTTCCTTACCATTACCCGTGTTAAACATTTCACTTCAGCTTCTGCCATGTCTTAACTGGTCAGTCATCATCACAGAGCCTTACTCTGAGTCACAGTTCTCCAGGGCCCATCATCTGTGTTTTCTCTCAATGACACCCTCCCCAACCCTTTATTATTACCTACAACTTAATTCCATGTCCCATTTAACAGCAGAAACCAATGTTAATTATTGAAGGTTATAGAAACATGACAATGCAACTCAGCACATCACGGCTGAAATGTGCTACTGTAGTTTATCCTGTCTTCCTAACCATTGCTCATAGACCATACACTTTACCAGCCAGCGTTTAAAGTGAAACTATAACTCCCAGAATGCAATATCATGTTGGCTAAAAAGCCAATCCTAACAGCACACATGATGGGTCAGATGCAATTTCTGTCAGTTATATTGGAAAACAACTACTCTTTGTTCTATCTTTTGTTGCAGCTTTATCTCACTGTAAGCATGTCAGAAAAAAGGAATTAGGTGACTAACATTGCATAATCACTTATGGAGAATTGTGACAACTTTACGTCAAGAAATTGGATAATTCATGGAATGCATCTATGAACAGGCATAATTGTTTGACTGTCACACTAAAGTGTCACTCGAAGAGAATGAAATGACACATTAGAACACTGAAAATTGTAAATGTCAATCTCAAAACATGACAGCTATGTGCAGTTTGTATTTCTTTATACTGCACTCCCAGAGCGGAACAACTCCGGGTTTTGCGCTGGCGCTTCAGAGAATTCTTTTTTACCTGATTGCAGTAGCAACTGATTATGCCTGAGACTGAGTGACAGCATAATCTCCTAGTTGCACTTGCTATGCTATGAAATTTGCTTTTTAGGCTAGCGCGTAGGTTATGAATGATCATATCAATGAGATCACCTTCTGAGCAGCAGCAGTGCCTGCCTTCCCTCTCATACTTAGAACTGCAGTCACACGGTCTGTCTATGGTTAGTGCCCTTCCTTCCGTTTTCTGGTGCTTTGCAGCAGTTTTAAGCTCTTCATAGATTTTATCATTGCTCAAATGGGTGTAATTTCTGTTATTAATGTTTCCCTGGTCTTCGTCGCTTGATTTTGCTCCTGAGAAAGTGTCATTCATAGTTGTTGAACTCATAATAATGTCACTCATAATTTCTCTGAAATTAGGAAAATTTCACACATAGTAATCTGATACCTTGGCAGCTATGTACATCTGCAGCTTAGATGTTTACATACAATGAACAAAGTTTTAATCGTGCTTTAATTTTTTTTGCAAGTTCTATAAAGCTTTGCATGCATCTTACAGCTACTTCCAATTAATGTGAATATCAGGTCAGAATTCATTGCAAACAACTGGCATGCGCTTGCAATTTTTGGTTTTGCTTGAAAGGTGTCTTTGGGGAACCCAACACTTTGTTTTCATTGTACTTTGTGCCTCATAATTATGCCCTTTGACTTATTTTTTGGTGTGCTTCCTATAAATGCAATTCAGAATGCTTTTTTTCCGCTTTTAAAAGAAAAAAGGAAGATTTCGTGAATGAAGGCAAAAAAGTGGGGTTACAAAAGATGACTTTGAAAACGTGGCTCTTATAGTGCATGCAGAGGAGTACTTGAGGATTTGTAAAGAACACTGTTCCTCATGACCAATGGTCCTTTACCTCCAGTTACCACATATCATAATTATAACACAATCAATTGTGTACACATCAATATTAGTTTTTTAGGTCTCGCCTGGCGTTAGCAGCGTGCATTCGCTGCGCTTTCCATGCAAGGGTTTCTTGGAATCAATACGGTTCCAGAAGTCGTGTCTTTGCTCCGCGCATACTTTTCATTGGTGTGCGTCTTTTGGTGTCATTGAATATGCTGGACAGATTGTAATGATTGGACCAGAGGCTTTGTAGTCCCTCCTGATTTCCACACTATCCACTTTTGGCCCTGCCCCCTCGGACTGGATCCTTTACTGGCGGTGTGACGCAGTGGATTTTGTTGGCACTTTTTTTTACCATTGTTGGCGTGTGGGCTGTGCGTTTACTCAAGGGTGACATTATTAATGTGCTTTATATGAGTACCAGTTATCTTACATTGGAGCGCTTTACATGAGACCCAGTTACATTACACAAGGACACTTTGTTTTTGGTAGGCAAGGGGAGATAAAGTATTTTGCCCAGAATCACCGGATGTTGAGATGACACAGAGGATCGAACTATTTCCCCAGCTCCAAAGCGCAGTTCTGGATGTAAGGTCACAAGTTCCTGCTTGCACGTTCCCCGGATGTGGAAAAACTCTGCACCCACTGGGGTAGGCGTCCTGCTTTCCATACTCTGTAAGTACTTACTGCTCCAAAGAAAGTCTACCTCACTGCGTCCCTCATGGGGTCTTCAATTGATGCCTGTTTATTTAAAAATTACAACTGAAATCGTGCTATGTCTTGGTTGCTTCAATGTTCTGCTGATGGGTCAAGTGTTTAAAGGGACAGCATCTTTACAGTGTAACACATTCACCTGCACCACACACTACCACATCACTCAAATCCTCCATACTGTGGGATTAGCTCAATCGGGGGCTGCACCAAAGTGCCGTAAGATAGGTACGTCCCACCATAGTGCTGTTCCGTGCACACCAGTGTGTACATGGTTTTTAGCTTTACCCACCAGCTAACGTTATTTTCTCTGTTTATTTTCCAGTGGCCAGGTGAATGTCCCACTAGATCTCACCCGAGGTGAGGGTTCGCCCAATGGGCAGGGAGGGGGCAACAAAGTCTGGAACCGCCCTAGTGGCAGCCTAAATTGTCTCTACGGTTAAACCGTAACTCGCGATATCACGGGACATGCACTCTTGACATTAACGTGCACTGATTCACCTCTCTCCGTAATGATCACAAGCATCACTTTGTAATACTCTAATTTTGTGCATTTCATTAGAAGTTATTTCTCATCACAATTCCTGAACTTTCTAGCTTGCCATTTTTCAAATACTAATCGATGTACCGAAGGCTCATTAAAAATGTAATACAGGGTCGAATTTTATGAGTTGAATTCCACATAAACAGCTACATAAAGGTGTAACGTTAAACCAGTGTGCTTCACCCAAAGAAGGATTTTCAGCGGAACAGCCTGTGCATCAATTATGTTTTCCTAAAGCAGTTGAAAATCATCTATTTGCACTCTTAGTTTATTGAAACCATGTGATTCATATATAGAGGTCGTTTTTAAAATACAAATTGTTCATCTCACCTGTGCTTAAAAGTGCTCACTTTTATGCAGTTGCTGAGGTTACCTCCTTGTTGATTATGTGATTCACATATTATGACTAAACATATTAAAAGTTTAAATGCCCTATGTTTGGTTTCTTTTACAGGTATGGTTGTTGGTGTGTTGGAGTGGGATTTTGGTTGTGTTTATATATATAATGGTGTGCCTATTAGTGCACAATGATGGGATTTATGGTGTACATTGGGGACCAACAATAGGTATGTTGGTGCATGATGGGAGGTTTGTGGATGTATTGTGTTGCTTATGTTAACATATGATGATAGTGTCATGGCTTTCGATGTTGGAGTGTTAACATATGATGGATGTAACTAAGATTTTAGTTGGGTTGGCATGGGATGGTAAATGCTGGTATACTTTCTTGGATGTGTGGACACATTTATATGGTTATATTAGCATATGATGGTGTTGTTTAGGCATATGGGGCGTAATGTATAATGTTTGTGTGAACTCATGACAACTTATCACACCACTGCTGTCCCTTTATCACTTTGAAGCCCCTCTTGGCGCAGCTTTGGCACTGGACCTACAGTCTTTCTGAATGCTGGTTAGCCTCACCTTTGCAGCCAATCTGTGAGTCACCCTGCTCTGACTATGCTGGCACTCTGTGCCACAGACCAATACCTCTGTGCTCCAGACCAACCTGCCTTGCCCCTCCAGCCCGTGCAAGTGCCCCTGCATGCCCTATGTGTCCCCACCCCTACCGGCCTTCTGTGACAACATCCTCCCATCCTGATGGGCAAACTATGTGCACTCTGCATACTGCAGTACCTCTGGATGTCACCCACCTGTCCTGACGCTGCTCTGTGTGTCTCACCCCCCCCTTCAGCCCTTTCTGTGTTGCTGGCATCTCCAGCCTTCTTTTGCACCTCTACCACTTTGCAATAACTTGTTGTGCTTTACTTCATGCAGCCTCTGTCGGTTGTCCTTCCTCAAGTTTCCTATCCAAAAGTACATATCCCTATTGTCCACAACCCTCTGGAGTGCTCCCACTGCATCATTAAATACTTATAAGGTCCCATTGCATTGCTAATGCTTGTTATTGTGTGCTATACCTATCACACTTAAAACTAGGCCACTTGTAAAGAGGGTCTAAATCTGCTCACCTCCATATTGTACCAAGGGCATCCACAGCTGCAGTGCAAAGAAACAGGACTTGGAGTAAAATATTCTGATAAAAAACCATTATATAGCTGCCTACTTAGTATATATTCTTTTCCAGAACTGTGATCGGCCTCACAGCGACCCCAAGAGACCTCAATAAACATGTTTACACACCATTTAGCTCCAATACTCTTCTCACTCAAACTCGTAATATAATGCCACTGAACATCTGTAAGTCGTAATTACTGATCTGTGTCATGACAGAAGCCAATACAAATCACCCTGCCTCTGCTGTGCCGATTTTCACTTAGCAAAGGGATCCATAGCAAAGGACTAGAAGTGAACTGTTGGACAAATACTGCTGATTTCTAATTCAAGGCACATGTGGAAGCAGGATGGGGGTGGTGAGAGGAAGCTCTCTGAGAGGTTATGTTGAAAAACAATACAGGATTCTCAAAGCAATTTTCATAGTATTGTGACTTATTTCCTTGGAGGCCTAAAGGGGCCATTCACACTATTTTTAAAAGCATGATAACATAAAAGATGAAGTGCTTTTGCAGGATCATGAGGTGTATTCCTCAAAGATAGATGCACTACAGAGAACATAGGAAGCGTTTTTATTACATTTTGCCCAATCCCATAATGTGAGAACTTCTAGATATGCTTTTTTATATGTACAGTAACTGACCCCAAAAACTATAGACAGGGCTTCAAGTGGGATGAAAAAATGTGGGGGGTCTCTTAAAGGGGTGTGACCGATGTAATTAAGGGCATGGATTGAAAACACAAACGGAAAATCTGTGCTTAGCATAGTGTTCTGCCTGACTGGTATTTTACTGCTTCTGTCACTGCATCCAGATATATAATACAAGTAACATTACACCTACAACAATCCAGGACTATTGGCTTTGTCGTTGGTTGTTTTTTGCTGCTTCTTTCCCTCTCTCTGCATCCAGATATATAATATAACAAGTAGCATGCCAGATGCCACCTGTATCAAGTCCAAAAGCACAACGTTTAAAACACGTTGTGCTATTCTGCATTTCTTTTCTTAATAGAGCGCGGTTGTGGGGCTGATTGTGGGCCTTTATAAAAGTATTCAAGTTAATGGCATTTCATACACTATCTTTGATGGGATAGCCCACCATTACTCAGTAGCAGGCCCATCAAATTGTAAATATGTTATGCAAGTGTGTAATTTATTGTGTATATGTGATCTTGTATAGGCTCTTAACATTTCCCCACCCAATGAACAGTAGTCCAGTTAAGAATCTTTAGTAAAATCTTATGATGGTACCACTGTTGGAGTCTTGTGCTTTTTGAAATCCGAAGTGTACTTGCCTGTGTAACCAATTCATGTCATGGGGTACATATTCAAATTGCCAACCTACCTTAAGACCCAAACATGGCGCTGTATGTGTGATAATGCACCATCTTTTTACTTTTCTAAGCAAAGGTTTGGAGTGATATTTGGCCCTACACGCACAGGCAGTGTGGTTCTTGGCACACATAGCCATGACTGCAGCACACAGATGAAACAAATTAGAGGAAACATTGACTCTTACTATAACTGGTAAACTTCTATGGTTTTCTGTGTGTAAAATCTGAACCTAACTATAGCCTCCCTGTAAGCATCGTTTTTTAGTGAATTTCCAAGGTTTTTAAAAATTCTATTTCCTAACTAAAACTTCCCTGTTAGCTTGGTTTTTCTGTGGAAATAAAGCCATATATACATACATATATATATATATATATATATATATATATATATATATATATATATATATATATATATATATATATATATATATATATATATATATATATATATATATATATATATATATATATATATATATATATATATATCCCTACAGTTTAGTTGAGCCCTCTGTGGGAAACAGCAACACAGTCGGAAATTTGCATCCATTTCATTCAGGATCAGATGCAGCATGAGACGCACTCCGGCACAGGCATCTCTCCTGTTCCTTGCCAAACCGGTTTCAGGATCATCCTCCCTTTATCAATGGCAGCTGTTCACTCGGAGAACCTTGCGTGCACTTTCATACTCAAGAGCCTGCCCATGTGGGCGTGTCCAAACGGAATTGTGGTTCTTGTAGTGCTTTATGATAATGCCTCAGGTGAGTAGGTTCTGCGTGGCAGCAAAGTTAATTTAAAAGTATTAAAACCCATGTGGGCTGATGCATTGTGGCGTTGGGCATCCTGCTGTGTTTTTTCATCTGGTCACAGGGCTCTGACCTCCCGAAGAGATGACACCGGTTTGTGCCATCACGGGTCCGTCCTGGAGCGGCATACTTCATTCCCGCGGCTGGACTCGGGCCGCAAAACATCCCAACACTTTAGTTGAGCCCTCTGTGGGAAACAGCAACACAGTCGGAAATTTGCATCCATTTCATTCAGGATCAGATGCAGCATGAGACGCACTCCGGCACAGGCATCTCTCCTGTTCCTTGCCAAACCGGTTTCGGGATCATCCTCCCTTTATCAATGGCAGCTGTTCACTCGGAGAACCTTGCGTGCACTTTCATACTCCAGAGCCTGCCCATGTGGACGTGTCCAAACGGAATTGTGGTTCTTGTAGTGCTTTATGATAATGCCTCAGGTGAGTAGGTTCTGCGTGGCAGCAAAGTTAATTTAAAAGTATTAAAACCCATGTGGGCTGATGCATTGTGGCGTTGGGCATCCTGCTGTGTTTTTTCATCTGGTCACAGGACTCCGACCACCCGTAGAGATGACACCAGTTTGTGCCATCACGGGTCCGCCCTGGAGCGGCATACTTCATTCCCGTGGCTGGACTCGGGCCGCAAAACATCCCAACACTTTAGTTGAGCCCTCTGTGGGAAACAGCAACACAGTCGGAAATTTGCATCCATTTCGTTCAGGATCAGATGCAGCATGAGACGCACTCCGGCAGGCTCTTGAGTATGAAAGTGCACGCAAGGTTCTCCGAGTGAACAGCTGCCATTGATAAAGGGAGGATGATCCCGAAACCGGTTTGGCAAGGAACAGGAGAGATGCCTGTGCCGGAGTGCGTCTCATGCTGCATCTGATCCTGAATGAAATGGATGCAAATTTCCGACTGTGTTGCTGTTTCCCACAGAGGGCTCAACTAAAGTGTTGGGATGTTTTGCGGCCCGAGTCCAGCCGCGGGAATGAAGTATGCCGCTCCAGGGCGGACCCGTGATGGCACAAACCGGTGTCATCTCTACGGGAGGTCGGAGTCCTGTGACCAGATGAAAAAACATAGCAGGATGCCCAACACCACAATGCATCAGCCCACATGGGTTTTAATACTTTTAAATTAACTTTGCTGCCACGCAGAACCTACTCACCTGAGGCATTATCATAAAGCACTACAAGAACCACAATTCCGTTTGGACACGCCCACATGGGCAGGCTCTTGAGTATGAAAGTGCACGCAAGGTTCTCCGAGTGAGCAGCTGCCATTGATAAAGGGAGGATGATCCCGAAACCGGTTTGGCAAGGAACAGGAGAGATGCCTGTGCCGGAGTGCGTCTCTTGCTACATCTGATCCTGAATGAAATGGATGCAAATTTCCGACTGTGTTGCTGTTTCCCACAGAGGGCTCAACTAAAGTGTTGGGATATATATATATATATATATATATATATCCAACAAAAGTGTGTCAGTGTGTCCCATTTGAAAGGAGCCGCACAGTAGGTAGGTATAAAATCAGCGTTTTGTTGAGGAAAGCTGCAACATCTTGGTGAAAACAAACACCACAATTAACAGTCTTTTTGCTGACGCGTTTCATGTGCAGCGCACACTTCTTCATGGCCAGACTGAAGTGAGAGGTGTCCAGCAAGACTGCAGCACTTAAATTGCATATGACTCTCACCAGAATGGGCGGAGGCAGCTCGCACTTCCTTCTGGTCAATGAAGTGCTGCAGTTTCGAATGACTGTGGATAGCTTGCACACTGTCACTGATAACACCAAATAAATCCCCAGTGGGTTGATGTGGGTTCCAAAACAAAAAGTTGCACCGTATGACTTCCATCACGAACCTCCTGCACCAAAGAGCTGCACAGCAGGTCGCTATTACTCATTTCAGGTTGGCTAGAGTTGGTATTTTACCAATTCAAAGCTGTAATACTGTGCCTGGATTGATAAATGGCTTTTGTCATTTTACAGCTCAGCAAGGACAGCACTGTGCTAGTCCTATGCTCAAAGACTTTGCTGTAGAAATGGCAAAAGACTTTGTCCTTTTCTATCTCGGCGTGGATGGCACTGTCCTAATCCTATGCTTAAAGACTTTGATAGAAAAACAGACATTTGAGGTGAGCATCTCAAGAGTGTCTCTGGTGTTGAGAGTGCTCTAACAGGAGCTACTTTCCACCTAAACTTGAGAACTACCCAGAGTTATCTCCTTCTTTTTTTGCATAATTTATATGTCACCCAATGCCTGAAAGGGTTTTGTTTTGACATATACTGGGTGCCCCCTTGTTTCTGGACAAAGCTATACCTCTCTGAAGCGCTCTAATTAGAGCGAAACACTGTGTCAGGGGTTGCTTTTACTCATTTCAGGTTGGCTTGAGTTGGTATTTTACCAATTCAAAGCTGTAATACTGTGCCTGGAGTAATAAATGGCTTTTGTCATTTTACAGCTCGGCAAGGACAGTACTGTGCTAGTCCTATGCTTAAAGACTTTGCTGTAGAAATGGCAAACGACTTTGTCCTTTTTTATCTCTGTGTGGATGGCACTGTGCTAATCCTATGCTTAAAGACTTTGCTAGAAAAACAGACATTTGAGGTGAGCAGATCTAGAGTGTCGCTGGTATTGAGAGTGCTCTAACAGGAGGTGCTTTCCACCTAAACTTGAGAACTACCCAGAGTTCTCTCCTTCTTTTTTGCATAATTTATGCATCACTCTATGCCTGAAAGGGTTATGTTTTGACTAATACTGGGTGCTCCCTTGTGTCTGGACAAAGCTATACCTCTCTGATGAGCTCTAATTAGAGCAAAACACTGTGTCAGGGGTTGCTTTTATTCATTTCAGGTTGGCTTGAGTTGGTATTTTACCAATTCAAAGCTGTAATACTGTGCTCAGAGTGATAAATGGCTTTTGTCATTTTACAGCTCGGCAAGGACAGCACTTTGCTAGTCCTATGCTTAACACCTTGGATGCTAAGGCGTTTCCCCCCCCCCCCCCCCCCGGTGCTGGACTTTGAGTTTTACCATTGTTCATGACAAGGTCAACTCGTCATAAGCACAGGGCAGGTAAAACCCATGACGAGTTGACCTTGTCATGAGCACTGAAGAGGTTAAAGACTTTGCTGTAGAAATGGCAAAATACTTCATCCTTTCCTATCTCGGCGTGGATGGCACTGTGCTAATCCCATGCTTAAAGACTTTGATAGAAAAGCAGACATTTGAGGTGAGCAGATCTAGAGTGTCGCTGGTGTTGAGAGTGCTCTAACGAGCTGCTTTCTACCTAAACTTGAGAACTACCCAGAGTTTTCTCCTTCTTTTTTGCATAATTTATGCATCACTCTATGCCTGAAAGGGTTTTGTTTTTACTTATACTGAGTGCTCCCTTGTGTCTGGACAAAGCTATAACTATCTAAAGAGCTCTAATTAGAGCGAAACACTAAGTTAGGGGTTGCTTTTACTCATTTCAGGTTGGCTTGAGTTGGTATTTTACCAATTCAAAGCTGTAATACTGTGCTCGGAGTGATAAATGGCTTATGTCATTTTACAGCTCAGCAAGGACAGCACTGTGCTAGTCCTATGCTTAAAGACTTTGCTGTAGAAATGGCAAAAGACTGTGTCCTTTTCTATCTCAGCGTGGATGGCAATGTGCTAATCCTATGCTTAAAACTTTGATAGAAAAACAGACATTTGAGGTGAGCAGATCTAGAGTGTCGCTGGTGTTGAGAGTGCTCTAACAGGAGCTGCTATCCACCTACCCTTGAGAACTACCCAGAGTTCTCTCCTTCTTTTTTGCATAATTTATGCGTCACTCTGTGCCTGAAATAATTCTATATATGTATGTAAAAATATATATATTACCTACTGGCGGTCGCCAGTAGGTAGTTATAGTTAGGACCTATTATCCATAGGAAATCCACAACATTCTATTTGGAATACCTTTGGCGCCGGTTGACAAATCTTTGCGAAATTTAAAAAACTGGTGGCCCGCTCTGGTCCGCTCCTATTCTAAAAGTCAAGCGGGGGCAGAGAAAAAAGGGGGTCTCAAAACGTGTTTTCCTCATGCAATTTCCCATAGGAACCTTTAATCGCAGCTACAGCCCGAACTGCTGAACGGAATGACACCAAATTTGGAAACAATGTTGCCCTTGGTTCAGAGTCATGCCTTTTTGTTAAATGGTGTGAATCCGTTTAGTAGTTGCTGAGAAAATCAAAAGTAAAAACATATATATAACTAGGGCTGCGGATCCTCCCGTCCATGAGCTTTATGCTAATTGGCTGTCAACACTTCAAACACAGAAGTGTTGACAGCCATCTTGTGCCTTGGTAGAAACGAGGCACAAGAAAGCAGTAAAAGAAACCTTGCAAAACACGCAAAGAGGGCAGGGTAGACACACCCTGACCTCCTACGCCTGCTCAGGGGGTCCCACAAAGACCCCCAAGACCAGAAAAGTTGCGGGATGCGCTTAGGAACCATGTATCCCGCTGCAGCAAAAAAGAAAATGAAGCGCCGGCTCCCGCGCTTTGTTGTTAATTAGCGCCCAGGGGGGCAAGTCCCCGGGGTAATATGCATTTTGTAATGGGGGACCCAGAGGGGCCCCCAATCCCCGGGGACCGCCACCCCCCAGGGCTTTATTTATATATATGCGGGGGGCTCAACCCCCCCCGCAGCCCCGGGGACTGCCACCCCTAGGCTTGATTTTTTTTATTTAAAAAAAAACAAACCTGTATGGGGGGCTCAAGACCGTCACCTCCACTGGGCACTTAATAGGAAAATCGGGGGACCCCCCCAGCCCCAGGGACCACCACCCCCTGGGACTTTGTAAATTGTGTGGAGGGGGCCATGCAGCCCCTTCCTGGAGACCTTGATGGCCCTGGGGACCACCACCACACAGGGCCGGCTCATGCAGTGTCCCGGGGTGCCCAATCCCGGGACAATGTAGTTTGCAATGCAAGGCTCCCACCCTGTCATTGCAAACTGCTTTGCTTCATTGAAGCGAGAGTGGGGAAACCTGCTCTCGCTTCAATGAAGCAAAGAAGATTGCTTTTCCACATGGGGAGCAGCATGTTAGCTGCTTCCCATGTTGAAAAGCAATTCCAGCTCCCACAGGACGCGGGGAGCCCGCTGGAACCATGGGGGGATTGGGTAACCCCCCATGACCCCCAAGAGTGAGGGCCAGTCCCGGGGGATGGCGTCTGCGGGGCTATTAATGGCCCTGGAGGGGGGGCCATGCCGCCCCCCACCTCAAATTGAAAAAACAAATACAAAGGCCGGCCCCAGGGGATGGGGTCCCGGGGGCCATAAGTGGCCACAGGAGAGGGGCAAGGCAGCCCCCCTCCAAAAAAATAATAATAAAAAAAGGGGCATGCGCCAGGGGATGTGGTCCCCGGGGTAGATTATGGCCTTGGGAGGGGCCCCCTTCCCGATTTTTATGTTTTTTGTTAAAAAATTGGGGGCAGGCCCCTGGGATGGGGTCCCCATGGCCAATAAATTAGAAAAAGAAGGGGGACCACACTGCCCCTTCTTAATTTTTTTTTAAACCGGATCGCTCCGGAGGCCACGCCCCCTCCTTGCACCACTCTGCAAGCACGCCCCCTAGCGCGTTTGCAGATGGGAACGAATTCCCCTTGAATACTGGGGGTCTCTGGGGGCCAACTAGCCCACCAGGAACCTCCAGTATGTGCCAAGGGGCTGCATTGCAGATAGGTGGTCTGAGGACACGCCCATTTTTACACCTCTCTGCAACGCAGCTCCGTGGCGCTTACTGGAGGTACCTGGTGGGCTATTCGGCCCTCAGGGGACCTCAGGATTCAAGGAGGCTTAATCCCCCAACTTAAAAAATGCCACGGGCGCATTTGCACAGTGGTGAAGGTAGGGGGCTGGTCCTAAGGTGATATGTGTGCAAACGTGCCCTGTGGCGTGTTTTAAGTTGGGGAATTAATTAATCTTCAATCCTGAGGTCCCCTGGATTTCACTGTGCCAGGTTTAGCACAAGAACTGCTTCAAAAGCCTATCCACTATGCATGCAGTCCTCTAGCCACCTACACACTTGTCTTTCACACCTTAAATTCCCCAGTCAGTATCCATATACTGCCAGGAAACACCCTGCCACTCCTCTTGCACTCCTCTAGTGTCCCATTCAGCACCATGTACTAATCCATTCACTGCGACAAAAGCCAAACACTTATAAATTTACCCAGGCACTCTCCTTGCAATACTCTAATCATTCAGTCAGTACCAAAGTACTTATGCACTGAGCCAGCCCTTAGCACATGGACTGCTTCAAACCCCTATCCACTATGCATGCAATCCGCTAACCAACCAACACACTTACAGTTCTGCACTTATACATTCAGCAAATCAATATTTTAAAAAACATGTTTATTTCCATTTATATTAAAAATATATAATGTAATTTAAAAAATAAAATATGTAAAAAAACAGTTAAAAAAACGTAGAAAATCAGTAGAAAAAAATACATATAACTATTATTACATTTAAAAATTAACATTCAAAAACCTACGAAATTCACTGAAAAAACCATAGGTTTCAAACATGTTATAGTTAGGAATTCGCATTTAAAAAAACTTTAGAATTTCACTGAAAAAAACATAGGTTAGCTGGAAATTTCACTCGTACAAAACCACTGAAATTCCTCCGTTATAATTAGTTCTGCTAACTATAACTCACGCGCCCGCAATCCACTGCTGATGATGTTACATCATTCATGACATGGTCAGTGACATCACTGATGACATCTCAAATGACATCATCCAGTAAATGTGGTTTGGTTCGTTATTTAAATATATATTATATATAGAGCAATCTGCATTGAAGAATGAGTGGATATATAAATATAAATATTTGGATGGAGGATTTAGTAGCAGTGTGATTGACTGTTTACTTGACTAATTTATAGTGTCTCACTAAATATATTGGATAGGAACTAAACTGTGTGAATATATGTATCACTTTGTCAGTTGTTGTCTAAACTGCTGCACCAGTTGGTTACTAGCTATGTGAAAGTGCTATCGATATATCGATCATGGATATATCGATCTCCTCAACCACAATGAAGTAAATCTGAGATTATCGGGTACAGTGAGGCCAGTGGCAGTGGACTACCTGGACCTGAGGTTATATGTGGAAGAGGGGACAATACAAAAAGCTCTGTACCATAAATCTACAGCGGGTAATTCAATACTTTTTGCAACCAGTAGTCACCCCTCCAAACTCGTCCAGAGTATTCCTTATGGTGAATTTCTTAGGTTGAAAAGAACAGTTCCAAGGAAGGTGAGTTTGAAGCGGCTGCTTCCAAAAGTATAGCCAGGTTTATTGTAAAGGCCTATAATCCAATAGCACTTAATGCCACATTACAGAAAGTAAGAGTCATCCGGAGAAACCAATTGCTACTTAACAGAGAGAAATCCAAAGTAAATAAGGGCAAGTTCCGGATGGTAACTCCCTATTCTGCTGAAGCTAACCATTTAAAGAATATGCTAAAGATGAATTGGCATTTTCTTAAAACAGACATTAGCATTAGTGATGATATTCCTCCATCACCATTGGTGACTTTTAAGAAGGCTAGGTCTCTTCGGGACATGCTAGTGAGAAGTCACTTAGAGAGAATACCACCAAAAGTGAGCACTCTGAAAGAAATTATGGGCTTTTATCCCTGCAGTAAATGCAAGGCATGTGCCAATAGCAGGAGGGTCCTATCATACACAATTTCAGACATAGACAGAATGAGAAAAATCAATAAATTCATCACATGAAGTACGCCCTATGCAGTTTACTGCCTTACCTGCCCTTGCGGGCTTCGTTATAAAGGCTGTATGGGCCACCAATTAAAAATCAGGATATTGGACCATATGAGGGCCATTGACAAAATTGATCAAGCGTTCCCAGTGGCGCGTCACTTTCCAGAGAAACATAAAAGTGACCGCAATCAGCTACAGTTCTATGGTCAGGATCACTTCCCCTTGGATGTGCCGGGGTGATAGAGTCAAAAGGTTGCGCAGACTTGAGTCGCGTTATATAATAGATTTGCTCACCAAACATCCAGAAGGTTTAAACAGTGGAGAGGAATTATCTGTGCACATAGGCTGATGATTTGGTGTCTGACAGATATAATTGGTTTATGGAGATGGCAAGCTGCAGATCCAGCTGCTTGATTTACTGAAATAAGTGATTGTAAATAGTAATTGCATAGAGGGCGTTGAAGCTGAAGTTTGATCATTGACACGATATATGACATTAAGAATGTTCTCCTGATGTGTTAATAATGATGAAAAACTAAAAACTACATACTAAAAATGTGACATGAGAGTTGCTAAGTGTTTACAAAATGTTTAAGGAAAAGACAATAATCGATCCACGGCGTAATATAATCTGCTATACTTCCTGATAGACGATATGTGATTGCAAAGGGGTTGCTAACCATTTGTATTTGCAAAATTATAAAATTATAATGAAATACATTTTTATGCTTCAGGAACAATGTGTATACATTGTCAATTTGATTATCAGTATGGCATAATGAAATAATCTTGTAATGAAATGTTTGTGTTTATATGCATGCAGGATTAACCTATTACAAAATGGCGCCCATATTAGCTAGGAAGCGCCGGTCCTCTTCTTATTTACATTGAAGTAACAATGTTGAAAAACATGGGATTTCCGATGTGCCAGTAACATCGAAAAAGGCACATCCGCCAAAACGCGTCTGTTGTGGGTCACGAAATAAACCTTTGAATATCACCCCGGGAGTGCAATATCTTCTTTTTGAAAACCAAAGGAGTGGAGCGAAATATTGTTAGCGGAGTCCACAACCACTATATCGCATCCGCCTGCGAGTGCCTTAGTTTTTTTAAGTGGAAACAAGGAGTGTATATATATCTATATATATATATCCATCTATATATATATATATATATATATATATATATATATATATATATATATATATATATATATATATATATATATATTTATATATATATATATATATATATATATATATATATATATTACCTACTGGCGGTCGCCAGTAGGTAGTTATGGTTAGGATTTATTTCAATGTTAAATCTCAAAATTCTATTTGGAATAACTTTGGCGCCAGTTGACGAATCTGCCTGAAAATGTCCTCAAAATGGCCTCGTCGAGCTCCTGTCCTTCCCTGAAAGTTTGGGGGGGATGCGTCAAGCGGGGGCCGAGATAAAAGGGGGGTCCCAAAACGCGTTTTCCCCATGTTAATTTCCATAGGGCGGTCGACCTCACTTTTAGCCCGAATGGCTGAATTGATTTACACCAAATTTGGCAAAATTGTAGGGACTGATAGTGCCTTTGCTATGTCTCAAGATATGTGCTACAGTGGATTTTGAGTAATTTAGGTTAAAAAAATATATATCTATAAGCGCGCCCCAGTACGCGCTCTGGGGAGCGCTCCGGGCGCGACACGCGACTTGTGCGCTGAAAGCTGATTGGTTCTTGGGTGTCTGTAAACATTCAAAACAGTCCGGAGCGGCCGCCATCTTGTGTCTCAGTAGGATCGAGACACAAGAGGTGGCCAAAACAAAGGGGGAATTGACCATGAGGGGGCAGGGTAGACCCCCCCCTGACCCCCTACGTTTCATGTGGGGGCTATAAAAGGGTCCCGCTGGGCAAAAAAAAAAAAATGTTTTCGATTTGCGCGGGGGGAGCGCCCGGTACGCGCACCGAGGAGAAAAGAGAATGGCAGAGTTAAAAAACATTAAGTCATTTTATATAAATTGGAGGTAGTTCTGAAAAGAACTGTTTTTTTTTCTTTTTGTTGTTTTATATTTTTTTTATTTTTTGGAACATTTTTTTTTTTTGATTTTCAGAACAATTTTATATTTTTTTTGTAGTTTTTCTGGGGTGAAACAAAAGACGGAATTGCAAACAGCTCAACTGGAGCAAAAAAATAGAAAAAAATTAAGGTTGCTTGCTGCAGTGATGGTTGCCTGCAGCTCGATTAAGTAAAGTTATGCTCTGCTCACCAGAAGATATAGTTTTGTTGCAATATATGCAAACAAATTTAAATTTTGAAAACTTGGTTTGAACATTAGGGACCATCTCCCTAGCCTCTTCACCCCGATGGAGTGGGTTGGTTGGAGGTGCTGGAAGTAGAAGGTTGGGGAGGGTTCTTGGTCAGTTGCCTGACTTCTGCTCTTGAATAATTGTTTGGGTGTTTCCTCTGCATGTGCCTTATCATCGTGTGGTTCCCAAACTAATAATATCAGCCATATGTAGCGCAACTATAGCCCAATGATAGAATGTACCAGAGTGTTCTAAAGAACAACTAGAGCGTTAACAGTCTTACTTATAAAGTGAGACTTATAGTTAGGAATTAGCATTTAAAAAACCTATGAAATTCACTGAAAAAAACATAGGTTTCACACGTTATAGTTAGGAATTAGCATTTAAAAAACCTATTAAATTCACTGAAAAAACCATAGGTTTCACACCAGTTATAGTTACCTGGAAATTTTACTGACATAAAACCATTGAAATTCCACGTTATAGTTAGTTGGACTCACTATAACTTGCGCGTGTAATGCACTGCTGATGACGTCACATATTACATCACTCATGACATGGTCAGTGACATCACTCATGACATCACTGATGACCCTATTTTTTCAGTGAATATATATATATATATATATATATATATATATATATATATATATATATATATATATATATATATGTTGTTGCATAGTTTGGAATAGTTGAAGTCAAATTTAGTTTTAGTGCCATTCCATATTAACAACAAATCGTTTATATAACGGACCCATAAGATCAGTTTCTCCAGGTCTACTTGGTTTATGGGGTCCCATGCTGTAGTTTTTTCCCACCAACCCATGGTGGTATTAGCCCCCCCCCTCTCTGATCCGATTTCGGCACTCGGACCCTATCCCCAGGACCTGGCCACATATTAAGAGGGGAGGGGGCCATGAGGCCTCCTCCCTGGGCCGATTTCAGCACCAGGGACTCCATCCCCTTGGGCCTCATTAAATATGGAAAGGGTTTGGTCCCTGGGTCCAAAATTGGCCCTGAGAAGAGAGCCACATGCACCCTTCCCAGTGGATATGGTGACGGACCCGGGGATGTGGTCCCCAAGGCCAAAATTGCCCCTGGGAAGGGGGTCCCCTGCCCCCTCCCCAAAAAGTGCCCTAGGCCCCAGGGAATTGCAACTATGGGGCCAAAGGTTGTCTGAGAATGGGACCACGTACCCCCTCCCCCCAACAAGTACATCTGGCCATGGAGGATTGGATCCCCAGGGCCAAAAGTGGGCTGAGAGGGGAGCCACGTTCCCTCCCCTTGATTTTAATTGGTAGCCCTGAGAAATGGGTTCCCTAGAGCGTTTTAAGGCTCGGGGAGGGGGAACTGTGCATAGCTGCATGCCAAGCACTGTGGCCACCCCCACTGCGCACAGCCTAAGGCTGTGTACAGCTTAGGGTTGACTGTATGTGCGAGATTGGTTGAAAGCCAGGCCCTGTGGCCAACCCCTCGCAATCCATTACTTAATGCCCTGCGGAGCATGGGTTTGGCTTATCGTAAGGTAATTAAATATTACTTTACATTAAGAAATTCTAGAAATTCACTAAAAAAAAACGAAGGTTAAAATAACGTTATAGTTAGATGAAATTCACCAGTTATAGTTAGAGTTAGTAACTATAACTCATGACCTAAAGTAACTATAACTCGGGCCCTCGCCATGTACTGCTAATTACCCTACATATTATATCACTCATGACATCTACTTTGACATCATTGATAATATCACTGTGCATGGTGGGGGTGTGAGTTACAGTGACCTCAGGGCATGAGTTATAGTAACTTGATATTACTCTAACTATACCTGATACATTTCAGTGGTTTTTAAAGTTTAAAATTGAATATTTTCACCAAACTATAACGTTCCTTTAACCTTTGTTTTTTCAGTGAATTTATATATCTCTACATATATCTATATATCTATGTATTTGTCTTTCTATCTATATCTATATATATATCTGTCTACCTATCTATATCTAACTATATCAACATATTTTTTTTATATATATATATATATATATATATATATATATATATATATATATATATATATATATATATATATATATATATATATATATATATATATATATATACAAAAGTAGCGGCGTTCCTCACGAGCACTCAGACATGGATCACACAGCAAACCTCAGGGTACCAAGATAAAAGATTTATTACTCCATAAATCTCGTCGTGACGCGTTTCGCACTCCAAAGAGTGCTTGATCACACAATTTGCACCGAGTTCAGTTACATTTTTTATGTTAGTTACACCATAAACAACAAAGAAGGACTCATGATTTTAAGCCAGTCTAGTACATTTACATAGCTTTGGAGGCCATATTGAGCTGGTGTATATCATCTAAGTTATCCCATTGATACACAAGTAGGATTGAGTTAATTCCACTCCCCTACTCGATCAATGTATGCAAATATTTGAAATATTTAAATTCATCACAATGATTCCACGTAACAAACTTGTGTTATACATTAAACCGCTGTCCAGTAGTTAATTCCACTCCCCTACTCGATCAATATATGCAAATATTTTAAATATTTAAATTCATCACAATGATTCCACGTAACAAACTTGTGTTATACATTAAACCGCTGTAAATGCGAACACATAAGGTAAAGAAAATAAATAACATAGTGCGTTATAACGCACTATGTTATTTATTTTCTTTACCTTATGTGTTCGCATTTACAGCGGTTTAATGTATAACACAAGTTTGTTACGTGGAATCATTGTGATGAATTTAAATATTTCAAATATTTGCATACATTGATCGAGTAGGGGAGTGGAATTAACTCAATCCTACTTGTGTATCAATGGGATAACTTAGATGATATACACCAGCTCAATATGGCCTCCAAAGCTATGTAAATGTACTAGACTGGCTTAAAATCATGAGTCCTTCTTTGTTGTTTATGGTGTAACTAACATAAAAAATGTAACTAAACTCGGTGCAAATTGTGTGATCAAGCACTCTTTGGAGTGCGAAACGCGTCACGACGAGATTTATGGAGTAATAAATCTTTTATCTTGGTACCCTGAGGTTTGCTGTGTGATCCATGTCTGAGTGCTCGTGAGGAACGCCGCTACTTTTGTATATTGATTCCGGCTGCTCCGCCGGCTCGAGCCACACCCACGAAGGCGAAGGGTTGCAGTAGGAGCGCTGTCAAAGTGAATATATATATATATATATATATATATATATATATATATATATATATATATATATATATATATAACCTACTGGCAGTCGCTAGTAGGTATATATAGTTAGGACCTAGTTTCCAAATGAAATCCGCAACATTCTATTGGGAACAACTTTCGGGCCAGTTGTTGAATCTTCGCGGATTTCTCAAAGAAGATGGCTCGTTCCGCTCCGCTTCTTTCCTGAAAGTCTCGGGTAGATTCGTCAAGCGGGGGCCGAGAAAAAAGGGGGGTCCCAAAACGTGTTTTCCCCATGTTAATTTCCATAGGACGTTTAGACACGGCTACAGCCCGAACCGCTAAACTGAATTACACCAAATTAGGCAAAATGGTAGTCTCATTCACAGATCACCCTTATGCTTAAATGGTATATATCCCTCCAGTAGTTCCTGAGAAAATCAAAAGAGAAAAAATATATATATCTATAAGCACGCACCGTGCGCGCACCTTCCCGTGCAAGAACTGCATGCTGATTGGCTGCCACTGTCTGTCAACACTCCAAAACAGAAACTGATGGCAGCCATCTTGTGCCTTGGTAGACTGAGGCGCAAAAAAACAGAAAAACAAAAGTGTACAACTCAAAAAGGGGGCAGGGTAGAAGCATCCTGACCCCCTAGGTCTGCTCAGGGGGTCCCATGGGGACCCCCAAGGCAAATAATTTTATTTTTTTCAAAAATTGCGGGTTACGCGTACCGTACGTGCACCCAGCAATTTTCTCCCCAAAACATTTTAGGGGGTGCCTTGGGGGTCCTTGTGGGACCCCTGAGCAGACCTAGGGGGTCAGGGTGCATCTACCCTGCCCCCTTTTTGAGTTCTAAAACTTTCCGAGCACGAGCTGCATGCTCATTGGCTTTCAAAACTTCAAACCAGGAAGTGTTGGCAGCCATCTTGTGCTCGGTAGACCAAGGCACAAGAAAGCAGAAAACCAAATGTGTAGAAGACAAAAAGGGGGCAGTGTAGAAACACCCTGACCCCCTAGGCCTGCCCAGGTGGTCCCAAAAGGGCCCCCAAGGCCAACATTTTTTTTTTAAACCCGTTTTTTTTTCTTCAAATTACCCCCTGGGGGGGACAAAATCGCGGGGGCATAGTGATAAAGAAGTGTGGGGGGGCCAAATCCCCCCTACACTGTAGTGTAGTTCCTATATTCCCAATAGTGTCTGCTCTGCACATTGGAATAACATAAACTGTAGTTTAGACGTAGGACTGAGGTCGACTAGGTCTCTACTGAATATGTTAGACTTAATTAGGTATGCCAGCTAGCTCAGAGGTCACTAGAAACTTTCTCGAGGGAACAGGAAGGAGTTAACTTTCCTGATTTACACAAGAAGGGATTAGTTTCTGACAACGGCATAAACATGACAACTTTGCTCCCTCCAGAATAAGGAGTATATCTCCAGAGTCGTGTAAAAACAATAGATAACTATTTCACTCAGTCAATCGTGCATGCTTAGTTTCACCAGAGTGCAGAGAAATAGAGAGACGGGCGTTTTCAATAAAAGTTGTTATTTATTGAGCAGTCTTCTTTCTCATGCAAGAGA
Source organism: Lissotriton vulgaris (assembly GCF_964263255.1). NCBI lineage: Eukaryota > Metazoa > Chordata > Amphibia > Caudata > Salamandridae > Lissotriton > Lissotriton vulgaris. Next base: position 1,831,547 of record NC_141688.1, read on the forward strand.
AATGAATTGCCACAATTGCAATACTTATCATAAAGTAAAGTGCGTACAGTAAAAGGAGTATTATTAAATACTGTAAAAGCATTTAGATGGTTTCTGAGCCATATGATTCTTAAAACGGATAAAATATATACAATTACATACAATGATAAAATTTCACTAAACGTACTCAACTGGTGCTTCTAAAATACGCCTACCCCTGTGTACCTAACCTAAGCCTAGTACGTGGGAAGGAGTAAGTGAGCTGCAGTTTAAGTTAAGTTCGTTTTTGCCAAGAATCTGAATCAAGAATTCTCTAAGGATCTGATCAGCTCCGTATCTTGGTTTTAGAATGAAGGAGGTCTTGTATCTCATTTTCAGGACTCGATCACCCAGCAACCCGCAAGGGTGACTGGAAACACTGGAGCTGGATTTCCTGGCAGGAGAAAAGACAGCGTCTCTCTCAGTGCGTCAAATGGCTTCCTTCGGCACTCGCATCAGCTGGGCTTAGGGTAAGTAGATAGCCGCTCTGCTCCAAACCACCGTGTGTTGCTTAAGGCAAATGCTGGTATATTTATACCTGGAAGGTGCCGTGTTTGACGTAAGGTTTGACATAAGACGTCACTAAAAACTGTCACTAAGAACTGGCAGTTCTTTCAGGACTCTCAGGAGTTCTAGGACAAATCAAAACAAAAGCAGGGGGAATTTCCGGGCGGCTGGAGGTTTGGTTTGTTTAAAGAACGCGTTGTACTTTCTAGGAGTCTAGGGAAGTAGCCTTGCCGTATTTGGACTGCATTGGCTATGACTAACTATGGATATGATTCTAATGCCTTTATAAAGATATGATTTGTTATAACCACATAAGGGCATAAATCGGGAATATTTAATTAGGGTCCTAGATACGTTCACAACAACACTGCCCCGGGGACCGCCGCCCCCCGGGGAAAAGCAACGCAGCCCCCTGGTGCCTAATGGAGGGTCATGGTGGGCTAGTTGCCCCCTAGGGACCCCAAGTATGCAAGGGAACTCAATCGCCCAATTTAGAACACTGTACAGGGCGTCTTTGCACAGTTTAAGTTGGGGAATTAATTCCTGTTCAATCCAGAGGTCCCCTAGAGGGAACTAGTCCAACAGGTATCTCCAGTAAGCGCCATTGCGCTGCACTGCAGAGTGTTGGAAAAAAGGGGGCGTGCCTTCTGAACACCTGCCTGCAAAAATGTAGTAAATCAGTATAAAAAAAATAACAATTAATACATTTAAAAATTGTTATTTAAAAAACCTTCAAAATTCAATGAAAAAAACACAGGTTACAGACCTGATATAGTTAGGAATTAGCATTTAAAAAACCATTGAAATTCACTAAAAAAACATAGGTTTCAGGCCTTATTTAGGTAGGAATTAGCATTAAAAAAACCTTGCAAATTAACTGAAAAAACCATGAGTTTCAGGCCTTATATAGCTAGGAATTAGCATTTAAAACACCTTTGAAATTCACTGAAAAAAACATAGGTTTCAGGCCAAATTTAGATAGGAATTAGCATTTAAAAAACCTTTGAAATTCACTAAAAAACTATAAGTTTTAGGGGTGTTATAGTTAGCTGGACATTTCACTCATACAAAACCATTGAAATTGCTCCTATATAGTTAGTTGTACTAACTATATTTCGCGCACCCGCAATCCACTGCTGATGACATCACATATTACATCATTCATGACATGGTCAGTGACATAACTGATGACATCTCAAATGACATCACTGATGACATCACTGATGACATCATCCACGTGACAATCACATACACCTTTTCAAACACTAGTAAAATCTTTCATCACTCTTTGTAAAATACAGAGTATCATATTTGAATCCATTGACACAGCAATACAAGTGATTCCTAGATGTATACAAACATCAAATCACTTACCTGTAGATTCACTCATACATGCTATCAATGAACAATAGAACACTATCAAAAATACTTATACACCTATATCGACATTACATACCAGCACACAACCTATTCATATATGAAGTTGTCCTACTCACTTATGCAAACAATGGATCATACTTACATACTTACTTAGCTCCACAAACACCACTTCATCTATTCATTTAGATAGTATGTGATACTTAGCGTATTATAAAATCATTATTATAATTATACAGATATCCGTACAGCCAATCACACAATCATTGAGTCTTATGTATACTTATTTATATACAACAACTGACACATACACTGCCTTTTATTTTTGTAGTTTGTTGGACATGTACCATTGAGAAATATATTTGCTCATCACCACACCCATACAGATATTAACTCACCCAAACAACTGTTAGAACATGTAGTTTTAACTTCATATATCTACTGAATCAACTATTCACATATTCACACATCTTTGGGTAGTCACACCCCCCCACGGAACCACATACACATTCACTCTCCCATACAAATACTCAGTTAACCAATCAATAACTAATATAGACTTTCACATAGCTAGTAACCAACGGGAGAACCAGTTTACACAACAACTGACAAAGTGATACAGATATTAACGCAGTTTAATCACTATCCACTAAATTTAGTGAGACACTGTAAATTGGTAAAGTAAACAGTCAATTACACTGCTACTATAACTTCCATCCAAATATTTATTTTTATATATCCACTCATTCTTCAATGCAAATTGCTATATATATAATGCATATTTAAATAACGAAGCAAACCACATTCACTGGATGATGTAATCAGTGATGTCATTAGTGATGTCATTTGAGATGTCATCAGTGATGTCACTGACCATGTCATGAATGATGTAATATGTGACATCATCAGCAGTGGATTTCACACACGTTATAGTTAGGAATTAGCATTTAAAAAACCTTGCAAATTCATTAAAAAAACATAGGTTTCACACATGTTATAGTTAGCTGACCATTTCTATCATACAAAACCTTTGAAATTCCCCCGTTATAGTTAGCTCAGCTAACTATAACTCGTGCGCCCACAATGCACTGCTGATGACATCACACAGTACATCACTCATGACATCACTGATGACATCTCAAATGACATCACTGATGACATCATCCAGTAAATGTGTGTCTTTCTGAAAAATAAATATTTTTTATATATGTATATCTAAAGGTCGATGGAAGAATAAATGGGTAAATAAGAGTCTAAATGGATGCTTTTTTTTGTAAAATTGATTGGTTAACTGACTAATTAAGTGTATCTTCGTGAATACATATATTAGCGAGTAATGTTTAAATATTTAAATATATGTATCAGTGTCTCACTTTGTGTATAAGTGGCTGCATGGGTTGGTGAGTAGCTACATGAGTGTGTATATGGGTTATTAGTTGTTTTTTGAGTGTCTGTATGGTATGGTGGGGAGTATTACTTAGCGCATAGATACATGAATGACTGACTCACTCTTTGTATGTGTTTTGAAGACAGCATTTGTGCAGTACTGTATGGGCGGATGAGTGTGTGCATGGGTGTGTTACTGAGTGAATGACTGTATCAATAGTATCTTTATGAGTAAATACATATGTTTTAATCTAGTATATGTGAGTATTGATGTATATAAGTGAGTATATGTGAGAGTGAGAGTTTGGAAGAGTTCCTGTTTAAATAAGTATGTGTTTGTATAAGTGATTGTTTAAGAGAGTAAGTATGTGTACGTTTCTGTAGAAGTAAGTGTGGTAGTGTGTGTATAGCTGTATATGCAAATAAATGGATGTTTAATAGTTTATTTGCATGTGTGAGTATGTGTGTGAGTAACTCTATGGATGACTGTCGGTGTGTAACAGGATTTATAGGTGTATCAGTACATATGATGAGTGAGTACATGTATAAGTGACTATATAGAACTGTTAGTGAATGAGCTGATGTGCATAGATGGTGGAATTACTGAATAGGTTGTTGTAACTGGTATTGGTATCTCCATTTTTTTGAAAATTTTAGTTTCTATTTTTGAATGTGTGTATCAAAGGTCATATTACGCTGAGAGGAGGTCTGCCACTCTTTCACAAGGATGATGTCATCAGTGATGTCATATGAGATGTCATCTGTGATGTCATGAGTGATGTCACTGACTATGTCATGAGTGATGTAATATGTGACGTCATCAGCAGTGCATTGCGGGCGCGCGAGTTATAGTTAGCTGAACTAACTATAACAGGGGAATTTCAAAGGTTTTGTATGAGTGAAATGTCCAGCTATCTATAACATGTGTGAAACCTATGGTTTTTTCAATGAATTTGGAAGGTTTTTTAAATGCTAATTCCTAACTATAACGTGTGTGAAACCTATGGTTTTTCAGTGAATTTGCAAGGTTTTTAAAATGCTAATTCCTAACTATAACGTGTGTGAAACCTATGTTTTTTTCAGTGAATTTCAAAGGTTTTGTAAATGATAATTATTAAATGTATCAATTGTTATATTTTTTATACCGATTTACTACATTATTTTAAACTATTTATTTTTAGATATTTAATTTTTTAAATTACATTACATATTTTTAATATAAATTGGAAAAAAATGTTTTAAAAAATATTTAAATTGTAATATATATTTTTTTTAATTTATATATATTTTATATAGCAGGCAATGATATTCTATGGAAGGAAATTCTAGTTACTGGTAAGTACAGTTAAATTTACTTTTCACGAATATTAGTGAGCTAGATTGGGGAATTAATTCCTCTTCAATCCCGAGGTCCCCTATGAGCCAACTAGCCCACCAGGTACCTCCAGTATGCGCCAGGCAGCTGTGTTGCAGAGAGGTGTTCAAAGGGCATTCCCCCTTTTTACAACACTAGTCCAACACCTGTTGGACTAGTTGCCCCCTAGGGGACCTCTGGATTGCACAGGAATTAATTCCCCAACTTAAAACACGCCTCATGGCATGTTTGCACTCACATCACCTCAAGCCCCACCCCCCTACCTACACCACTGTGCTAACGCGCCCTGTAGAGTTTTCTAAATTGGGTCCCCTTATACACTGGGGGTCCCTGGGGGTCAACTAGCCCACCGGGAACCTCCAGTATACGCCAGGAGGCTACATTGCAGAGAGGTGTAATGAGGCCCCGCCCCTTTTTACACCTCTCTGCAACGCAGCCCCCGGGGGAGTTTGCAGAGGGGGAACTAATTCCCCCTGCATACTGGGGGATCCTGGAGGCCAACTAGCTCACCAGGAATCTCCAATATGTGCCAGGGGACTGCATTGCAGAGAGATGTAATGAGGCCACGCCCCTTTCTACACCTTCCTGCAACGCAGCCCCCAGGCATGTTTGCAGAGGGGCAACTAATCCCCCCTGCATACCTGCATATGGGCAGTGGGTCCATGGGGGCCAACTAGCCCACCAGGAACCTCCAGTATGTGCCAGGGGACTGCATTGCAGAGAGGTGTAATGAGGCCACGCCCCTTTTTACACCTCTCTGCATTGCAGCCCCCTGGCACGTTTGCAGAGGGGGAACCAGTTCCCCTTGGAACCTCCAGTATGCGCCAGGGGGCTGCGTTGTTTTGTCTCGGGGTGGCGGTCCCCGGGGCAGTGTGGGGGGCCTCCCCACAATTCTTTTTCACTATGCCCCTGGGATTTGGTCCCCCCGGGGGGTAATTTGAAAAAAAGCAGACCGGGTTTTTTGTAAAAAAATTGGGGCCTTGGGGGTCCATGTGGGACCACCTGAGCAGGCCTAGGGGGTCAGGGTATTCCAACCCTGCCCCCTTTTTGCATTCTACACATTTGTTTTTCTGCTTTCTTGTGCCTTGGTCTACGAGCACAAGATGGCTGCCAACACTTCCTGGTTTGGAGTGTTGAAAGCTAATGAGAATGCTGCTAGTGCTCGGAAAGGTACGCGACCCGTTTGCATACGGTACGGCACCCTGCGATTTTTTGTCAAAAATAAGAATTTGGGGAGCCTTGGGGGTCCTTGTGGGACCCCCTGAGCAGGCCTAGGGGGTCAGGGTGCTTCTACTCTGCCCCCTTTTTGAGTTCTAAATGTTTGTTTTTCTGCTTTCTTGTGCCACAGTCTACCGAGGCACAAGATGGCTGCCAACAATTTCTGGTTAGGAGTGTTGACAGACAGTTGACAGCCAATCAGCATGCAGCTCGTATAGATATATATATTTTTTTTCTTTTGATTTTCTCAGGGACTTCTGGAGGGATTTCCACCATTTGAGCAAAAGCGTGATCTGCAAATAAGACTCTACCATTTTGCCAAGTTTCTTGTAATTCCGTTCAGCTGTTCGGGCTGTAACCGTGTCTAATCGTCCTATGGGAAATAACATGGGGAAAACACGTTTTGGGACTCACCTTTTTTCTCAGCCCCCACTTGACGAATCCCCCTAAAACTTTCAGGGAAGGAGCGGAGCGGGCCATCTTCTTTGAGAAATTTGCGAAGATTCATCAACCGGCACCAAAGTTATTCCCAATAGAATGTTGCGGATTTCCTATGGAAACTATGTCCTAACTATACCTGCCTACTGGCGACCGCAAGTAGGATATATATATATATATATATATATATATATATATATATATATATATATATATATATATATATATATATATATATATATATATATATATATATCAAAAACATCTCCTCCCATCCGAGAAGTTACAAGGACACAGCAGGGCTTCAATGACCGTTTATTTAAAGAAAGTTCGGCATGAGGCGTTTCAGCGATTTGCCTTCTTCGAATGCCTGTTTACTCAACTTTTCTTTGTAAATGTCCTTTATATGCGTTTCCCTGACATAGCACTCCGGTAGTTCGATGTTAAAAACTTCTAGTCCCATCATGCAACATGTTGATCGCACGATGAGCGGCTTATATAGCTGTGTACCACCAGTTGGAAATAAATACATAACACAATAGAGGAAGAAGCCTTGTTAAAATTACAGGTAAAGACTTCCCTTAGTAGGGAGGCATTAGTTACATAACAGTGGCTTCAGAATCTGGAGGAATTTGGGAGCATATTTACTAGGGCATTGCGTCACTGGGGTGTATCTTTTTCTGATGCTCCGGTGGCACAATGTCCTGCTCCATATTTGCAAGGCGGGGCTAAGCACATTGCGTGGCTTAACGTCGCTTTGGAAATATGGCCCTCCTTGCCACAGTTTTCTAAGGAAAAGGAGCATGCAATGGGTGTTGCTGTGGGCATTCCCACGTAGCTCCCATTGCTTTTTGACACTGCCCCAGATTTACTAGGATTTGTAAATCAGAGGCAGCTCCAAATTCCAAAGCCTTTCAAAGGGCGGGGACAGAGAGGCGCACCAAGGATTATTTTTCCTAGTTTTTTGCTCTTTGTATGTTTGCTGCATTCTGCATCACACATAGAAGGAGCAAAACACCTTTAATTATGTTTTTGTGAAGAAAAGTGTCCCTTCCTGCACAAACATAATCCTCCCTGCAACACAGTCACTCTTGCACCATTGTCAAGGATGCTTGGGCTGGCGCTCAGCAGTTTTTTTGGTGCAGTCACAAGGAAAAACATAGGGGTGCGCTATATTTGTGTAATATGGCACATCTCTGTGTTTTGGAAATGACCCAGTGAGGTGCAGCTAAATAACTTGCAGCTCTGTACTGTGCCAAGTCGTTGAAATATGCCCCTTGGTTTTCTCTGAACAGTTGTGTACAGATTGAACACTGTGTTAAGGATAGGTTACCCTTTCCTCTGTGGTCCATTGTCAACATGAACTCGGCTACCCATGAAGTGTATGGTATAGGGTCAATGTTGCACAACCTTGCTTTACCTATGGAGGTTGAATGTATGATAGCAGTAATGATTTTTCATATTATTCTGAGCTATTTTGCACTCACTTTCATAGCTCGTTCATAGAGCAATGTGTACAAAGGAAGACTGGATGATGCCATCAGTGATGTCATTTTAGATGTGATTAGTGATGTCATAAATGATGTCATCGAACATGTCATGAGTGATTTGATATGTGTGGTCATAAGCAGGGCATGGCGGGAACACAAGTTATAGCTAGCTATAACTGGTGAACTTCTGTTAATGTTACTGACATATTCACCTAACTATAAAGTTACTTTAATCTTTGTTTTTTTTAGTGAATTTCTAAGTTTTTCTGAATAAGGAAAACAGATCTTTTTATCACTCCTAACTTTAACACTACTTTAACCTTAGTTCGTTTCCCTGGAATTTCTGGGTATTTTTTTTACGTAATTTAATATTTTGTATAAAGCCAATCCAGCCACCTGAAGGTGCTGTGTGGCCCCCCTCCCTGACCATTATTAGTCCCAGTGGTTCCCATTCTTCAGAGCCTTTTTCATGTTAAAGGGCAAGCGGGCCACAGGGCCCTCCTTCCCCAGCCATTATGGGCCAACTGGGAGGTGCATGTGGGTCCACTTCTCAAGCCAAATATAGGTCCAGTGGTTTAATCCATCACCGTCCACTGGATTCAAGCAAGTCAGGCTGAAGACGGCTGGAATGCCAGAAACCGGTCCGCGGAAGCTTGTTTCCGGTCCAGGGAAGGCATGGCTTGGCACTTCGGGCTGGACTGTTCCCATGAGGCACAGGGTCAGACTGATTTGCATATAGCCATGTCTGAACTGGGGTGGCAGAGTGAGCTAAAGAACGGTGATGGATTAAACCCAGATCTTTTGACTGGGTGTGAGTGTTTGATTGATTCGGATGCTCCGTCCATCACCACCCCCTTTTGTACCGTTTTAATTAGGTTGTGCCATGCATGCACCATAGATTTATGGAATCCAGGATTCCCGTGTTGTTGTGTAGCATTTTAGGATCCAAGCGTAATTTACCGGTTCATGCCCTTCTATAGATATAATTCACATTGCCCTTATATAGACATAGAAATCTTACCCATATTTAGACGTCACATAACCCATCTAGTCCAAATACAGACATGGCTTCTTCCACTTGTTCCAAAAAGCCACAACGATTTCTTGGGAAACTCAGCTTCAGCAGTCAGGGACAACCCCTTGCTTGAATATTGATTTGTCCTAGAAATCATGGAGTTTTCAAAGAACTACCATTCCCTTGGGGTTCTTTGATGACGTTATTATGTCCAACTTTACGTCAAACTAGGCACCTTCAAGGTATAAATATGCCTACACTTGCCCTAGCAAACACGCAGTGGTTCGTAGCAGCTTGACTATCTACTTGCACGACGCAGCTTGCAACAGCAAGTGCCGAAGGAAGCTGACCCTCCAGCTGACGCACTGATCGAAAAAGCTGTCCTTTCTCTTGCTGAGAATCCAGCACCAGTATTTCCACTCTACCCTCGCGGGGTGTTGGGAAATCGAGTCCCGAGACAGAGATATCAGACCGCCTTTATTCTAAAACCAAGGTACGGAGCTGAATAGACCCAAGAGAAATCTTGGACAGATTCTTGGCAAAAAAAAGTAAACCTATGCTACACCTCACTTACTTCTTCCCTCGTACTAGACTTAGGTTAGGTACATTGGGGTAGGTCGTATTTCTAGAAGCACCAGTTGAGTACTTTTTAGCCTTTGTTATTTATGCATGTAATTATCTATAGTCTAGGAACCATGCAATGCTTTTACAGTATTATTTTATAATAATCTTCTTACTGTACGTAATATACTTTGCAACCAGTATTACGATTGTAGCAGTTCACTTTACTTGCTTGAGAAAGACAACTGTTCAATAAACCCTTTAATTGAAAACGCCTGTCTCTCTATTTCTCTGCACCTCTGATGAAACGAATCATGCACGATTAACTGAGTAAAATATCTATCTATTGTTTCCACGACTCTGAAGATTAGTTTTATTCTTAGGGAAACAAAGTTGTCATGTTTATGCGGTTGTAAAAAACGAATCTCTTCTTGTTTATTCGAGAAAGTTTCTAGTGACCACTGAGCTAGCTGGCACTCACAATTAAGTCTAATATATTTAATAGAGACCTAGTTGACCTAAGACCTACGTCAAATCTGCAGGATATATTATTACAATGCACAGAACCTATTGGTAATATAGGAACTACACTACAGTGTGGCGATCCGGAGACCAAAACAGACTAGCGGGAAGATCGAGTGTCTGATGCAACCAAGGAAAAGCATTTGAACTTTGCGCAACTCTGTAATACAAGTCCATGTCTGGGGCACCCAGACCTCCAGGGTAGTGTGAGGACCTTCCATTGCACTCTCGGTTGCTTTCCCTCCCGCGCCAGTTTAATCAATATAGAGTTAATAGTTTTTAAAAAATGTGCCGGGAGGAGCATAGGGATATTTGAAAATAGAAATAGGAACCTCTGCAAAATCACCATTTTCATCAACTAGATCCGCCCAAGGAGCAAGATGGGCAACCGTTTCCATCTTTCAACGTCTACCTCTACTTTAATGACTGCCCTCCCATAGTTTTCCCTGAAGACTATCTCTGGGTCAGTGTGGAACTGTATTCCCAGATAGTGGAGCGGTTCCGTGGTCCAGGTTAAAGGGAAGACTAGTGCAATATGAATAGTTGAGGGTGTCAGTGGGAAGATTATGGACTTAGTCCAGTTAATTTTTAAGCCAGACAGTTCACTAAATCAAACAACTTCCCTAGTACTGGGGAAAGGTTGACCTCTGGGTTTCTAATGTAGAGCAATGTGTCATCATCATATGAAGACACTATTAAGTTATAGTCCAGAAACAGGATCCCACAAAATCCATGGTATTCCCAGGGAGCGCAAGCAAGGAGCTCTGCTACAATAGCGTATAACAGAGGTGAAATGGGGCATCCCTGCCTAGTACTTCTAGAGATTTTCACAGGGCGGTAATCATATTGCCTAAGCATATACTAGCAGTAGGTGAGTTGTACAGTACTGCAATTAATTTCAAGATGACATCGCCCACCCCCATCCTTCCCAGCACTGCCTGGATAAATGGCCATTCTACTGAATCAAATGCTTTTTCTGCATCTAAGAACATTGCAGTGGCCTTGACCTCTGGGTTGATATGCTGAAGCGCACCAAAGAAGGTGCACAGATTGGATGTTAGGTTTCGACCCGGGAGAAACCCTGCCTGTTCTGTGCTGGCCAGGCTAGTAACTAATTGAGCAAGATGGTTAGCTAGTATTTTGGTGTATATTTTAGTGTCTACATTGAGCAGCGACAACGGGTGGATCGCATATGGTGTAGAGCCTCTGGTATTTTCCAGGCCTCTAGTGGCCTCATCAGGTACTCTCTGTGTTCGTTAGTGATCCAGGGTAATTTTATGTGTTACAAATTGTCCCGGATCGCACTGCAATCAACCTGGGAACAACAGCAGTAGAGGGAATCATAGTACTGCTTGAATTGGTTAGCTATAAATTCAGGGTCTGCCAGCATCTCACTTTCCTCGGAGCATATTGTTGTGATAGTTGATGGCTCTCCTTTTCCTCAGCAGAGCAGCGAGTCTGGCTCCTGGACACTCTCCCGCCCCATAACTTCTGGTGACCGCGTATTTTCCCATATGTCAAACTTCGCTATCTGCGGTCTCCTGATATTCCGCGAGCGTTTTGTGTAGTTCGTCATCCCCCTCCATCGCCCCACTGCAACATATTGCCGTTTCCAACTCAGTTAGGCGTTTCTCTAGCTGATATAGACTGTTCCTAATTGCACCTAGCACCCCGGAGTGATGAGATAAAGCGATGCCTCTAATGTATACTTGAAACGTTTCCCAGATCGCGGAGAACTGCGGTGCCGATCCCATGTTGTTTGAAAAAAAGTCCTCAATCGCCTCAGCCACCTCAGCTTTGAAAGCAGTGTCGATCAACGAATATGGGGGAAACCTCCAGGTGAAAGGGGAGGCCGCCTCTGTGGGCTACGCAGGATCAAGAGTATAGGAGCATGATCTGACAGGGTGCGTGGGTGAAACTTGCAATCTCTAACATCCGGGTACAACACACCAACCAATAATCTATTCTTGTATGCAGGCCATGCGGGTAAAATAATGTGTGTATACCCCTTGTCCCGGCTGTCATGCTTTCCAGACATCCACCATATCTGAGCGTATTGTTGTGTATCTAGTATATATTTTAGAGGCTGATGTGCATTGTTCAGGGCCCCAGGATTGATCAGAGTTGGGTCTAAGACGGAGTTAAAGTCACCGCCAACTATCAGCGGGAGTGCTGCATCGACTCTTGGGGATGTGAAAAGGGATTGGTAGAATTGTGGCCAATCGTAATTGGGACCATACACATTAATTATCAATAAATATAGACCCTTATCCCTGCACCTGGAGATGGTGAATCACCCCTATGTATCTGCCACTCCTGGATCAATTTTAAACCCTGATTTCTGGTTGACCCACATGAGTGCCCCTCTGGCATGAGAAGTGAACCTCGAGGCATGAAACGAGCCCTGGAGAAATCTCTGCGATAACATTGAGCTATACATGGGCAAATTAGTTTCTTGCAGTAGGGCTATGTCTACAGAGTTTCTTTTAAGGTAAGCTATTACATTGTGTACTTTGCGATGATTGTTCAGGCCATAAACATTCCATGTTAAGAATCTTATTGGTTGACCATCCTGGTGCGTCATCTCGTACTACTACGGGGAGCTATAGGGACCAAAAATCAGAATTGCAGTGTCCACCCCCACTATCAAGCTAGAGTAAAAGGAAATGTCCTCAAGTTCATTACTGTTGCTGTGGCTCAAACAAAAAGTCCCAACAAACACCAACCCCACCCACGTTGCGTCAACCTCAACTGGACACAATCATTTATCCCCCCATACCTCAAACAAAAATGGCCTAATGCCATCTGCGGTGCGCACACAGGGCGGATGTTGCCGCTCCACCAGCATGCTGTCAGCTACCGCTCAGAGTAACATAGAACCATTTCAATATTATAATGGCAGATTGAATTTCATGCCTTTATGAATCATACATACACAGTCAACCAAGGCATCAGGAGTCTAGTAGCCACCGCCCATAGTACATGAATCAATTTTCCACTGATCTGCAGTAACACTATCAAGGCCCCAGCTACCTTCAGATTTAACGCTACGATTGTCACCCACTGCTCAGAAGAGATCTAGGTGCCCCGAGAAGCCAGCGCATTCTCGCCTTTAGTGAGGTCGCAAGACCAAAAAGTGCGCCAAACCAGAACCCACACAACCCATTCTTTTGTGTGCAAGCATAGAGAAGTGCGCAACCATTATATCCCAACACTGATAGGCAGGCTTGATGGCTCAAATTTATGGGGAAGATTCCAAACTGTGACTATTAACTATGAGCAATCCTAAGCGTCACCCAATCTTCTTGACAAACAACATCATATCCTGAGTATCAATCAGAAAAATCGGCAATCCTCCGCCTCCCCCTTCCCCACAGCATAGTTATGTCCCACTAGGAGCAAAGCGCACAGTACAGTTCTAGTCATTCTCATCCATGGTGCCTCCCTCAGTTCCCTGCGACTGTTCCACAGAAGTAGCACGTTGTAGATCCTTTGTATATCCCCTTCGATGCGGCCGCGATTCCCCTGGTGTGCTGTAAACAGCACGAACAGGGGCGGGCCCTGACGAACCCCAGCCGTCATCAGCACACGAGCACCGTAGTGCATGACGGCTGGGGTTCATCATCGGAATGGAAGGGGTTAATCCTTATTTTATTTATTTGTGTATTTTATAAAGCGCACAGCTGCCCCAACGGGGCGTCCCGGCGCTGATAGATCTGGGAACAGGGGGCGTAGAAAAAGAGAGAAAAAGAGAGGAAAGAAAGGAACATTATATGGAGAAAAGGTGGGTCTTAAGAGACTTTCGAAATGCCGATTCTGTCTGGCAGTCACGGAGGGCAATCGGGAGCTTGTTCCAACACTGAGTGGCACAAACCTCAAATGTTTTCCCTCCAGAATGAGTTTGTTTGAATCTGGGAGTGGCGAGAAGAAGTAGGGAGTTAGAACGCAATGTCCTGGCATTGGCATATGGTCGCAGAGTGCTTTTCAAATGGGCCGAACCATTACCCTCAGAAGCTCTGACAGCCATAGTCATGGCCTTGAATACGCATCTTTTAGCAATGGGTAACCAATAGAGTTTGCGGAGATGTGGGGAAATGTGATGTCTAGCAGGAATTCTCTCCACCAGCCGAGCGGCAGCATTTTGGACAGTCTGGAGATTATGACATAAACCTGCTGTGATACCAAGGTATAGCGCGTTGGCGTAGTCAAGGAGGGATGTTAATAATGCTTGGACCACAGTCTTATGGCAGTCCACCGTCAGATAGTTAATAAGCCTGTTAATAGTCTTGATCTTCGCCAAGCAGGATGCTGCTACTGTTTGGAGCTGGGCATTAAAACTAAGATGGTTATCCCAGCGAACTCCCAAATTTCTCACAGAGTCTTTGGGCGTGGGGGCTTGACTCAGATCCTCAGGCCACCACAGACTGGAATCCAGAGGGGACGGTGAATTAAAAACAGGATCTCCGTCTTTCCTGCGTTGAGTTGGAGAGAGTTGGAGTCCATCCATCTGGAGATATCCCTAAGACAGGATTTCAATGGATCAAAGGCAGAGGCAGAAGGTTCATCAAAGGTAAAAAGTAGCTGAATGTCGCCAGCATAGGAGGTGGTTTTAATCCCAGTTTGCGCAATCAATTTAGCCAGGGGGGTGAAGTAAACATTAAACAGGAGCGGGCTCAAGGATGAGCCCTGAGGAACTCCCCATTTGAGTGGTCTAGCGGAGGAGGTATAAGGAAAGGTATATACCTGCTGTGTGCGGTCGCATAGAGAAGAAGAAAGCCATTTCAGCACAGCACCGCCTACACCCAGGTCCCCCAGCCTTCTCAGCAAGATCTTATGAAAGACGGTGGCAAATGCTGCTGAAAGATCCAGCAGCACTAACACCGCCCTCGACCCAGGGCCAGCGTCCATCACACCGAGTCAGCCATTTCGATAAGGGCTGACTCTGTGCTGTGGCCCGACCGAAAGCCATGCTGAGTCATGCAGGAGCCCATTGGATTCAATGTAGTTCGCAAGCTGGGAGTGTGCCAATTTTTCCAGGATCTTAGCTGGAGCGGGCAGAAGAGAAATTGGCCTGTAATTACTGGGATTGTCTGGGTCTAAATTGGGCTTCTTCAGGATGGGGACCAGGGATGCATGCTTCCATTTGGCGGGGAATCTACCCGTTCTCAAGGATTCATTCCAAATATGGTTTAGGTAGGGATTGAGAAAGGCTGCCAGTTTCTTATATTGTTTAGCTGGCCACAGGTCATTTGCTGAACCAGATTTACATTTGAGTAGTTCCACCATAGAGTCGGCTTGTTATGTTATGTTATGGGGGGGTTTTGTATAGCGCTCAGCTACTCCAAAGGAGTGTCCCGGCGCTTTCAGACCAACAGGTCAGCAACTAACACATAACACAACAGGAAATAGGACCGGTAAAAAAGAAAACAGAAAACTAGAGACAAAACAACTAGGTTTTAAGTCCCTTTCTAAAAGCAAGCAAATTGGCAGTGCTGCGGAGTGATAAGGGGAGAGTGTTCCAGAGCTGAGGAGCAAGACGTTTGAAGGAACGTCCACCAGTCCGGGCTTTCTTCACTACTGGCACCACCGCAAGAGAGAGAGTTTCTGATCTCAGAGCCCTAGTAGATTTATAAAAGGCTAGCCTTTTCCGGATATAGGTTGCTCCCGTAGAATAGAGCGCCTTGTGGGCCAAAGTAAGGGCCTTAAAGGCAATTCGCTTTCTGACAGGGAGCCAGTGCAAGGTGGACAAAAGGTCAGAGGCACTGGCACGGCGGGGAAGACCATAAATGGCGCGGGCCGCCGAGTTCTGGACTACCTGAAGGCGCTGCAGCAGGTAGTCGGGCAAACCCAGGTAGAGAACATTGGAGTAGTCCAGCCTCGAGCCAATGAGGGCATGGACGGTAATCTTGCGATGGTCAAATGAGAGCAGAGGGAGAAACCTCCGAAGCATCCTAAGCAAGCCAAAGCAGACGCCCACAAGGCCAAGAACTTGGGCTTTCATCGTCAGGCCGTTATCAATTTTGACCCCCAGGTTTTTCGCCACGGTGGAGGAAGATGCCAGTGGAAACATGTCATGCGGCCACCATTCCTGCCAACTCGGGTCAGATTGGCACCCAAAAAAGAGCTCCTCAGATTTTCCAGGGTTACACTTAAGACTATTACCCTGAAACCATTCAAATACAGCTCCCAGGCAGCCACGGATACTCTCTCCATCGAACTCAGCCCCCTTTGCACACGTGAAAAGGAGCTGGGTGTCGTCGGCGTATGATATTATCTGGGCCCCAAACGACTCAGCCAGCACCGCCAAAGGGGTCAGAAAGATATTAAAGAGTGTCGGGCTCAGCACGGAGCCCTGCGGTACTCCAACCTCCAGCGGCGGCACTTCGGCTGAGTAAGAGGGGGCCCAGACCACCTGCCGGCGACCAGCCAGGTAAGATTGAAACCACCTCAACACCGTCCCACGCAGACCTATCTCATACAGTCTGCGGAGAAGACCTTCGTGAGGGACGGTGTTGAAGGCGGCCGACAGATCAAGCATGACCAACATGGCCCTACCCCCTGAATCCAGCACATCCTTGATAGCCTCACTGACTTCGAGAAGCGCAGTTTCAGTGCTAAAGTTGGTACGGAAGCAAGACTGGGTGGCATGCAGCAGGCTATGTGACTCAAGAAAGGCAGAGAGGACCTTATGGACATGCTTCTCAACGATTTTAGCAAAAGCAGGTAGGAGAGAGATCGGGCGATAGTTAGCATGGAGGTCAGGATCAAGGCCCGGTATTTTGAGAAGCGGAACCACCCTCGCCTCTTCCCAAACACCAGGAACAACGCCGCTGGTCAAGGAACAATTCAGCACAGGATTCACAAGTGGATTTACCACCTCCGCCATCCTTGCCAAAAACCTGGCAGGACACGGGTCAGCAGGTGAACCTGATTTGAGCTGAAAAAGCAAATCAAGCGACGCAGTGATCGATAAAGGTGGAAATTCCGATAAAGTATGCTCAGAATCTTCCGCCAAATTCCCGTGGATCTCCTGGCACATCCTAGTCCCGATGACAGGGGCTGGGAAAGAGTCCTGGATCAGCTTGATCTTATCATGAAAGAAGCTGGCCAATGCGGTCACCCACGGTTCAGAGAACTCGTGCTGAGATGCAATTGCTTTGGGCGACATAAACTCCTCCACAATGGTGAAAATCTCCTTACAGGAGCTAGAGGCTGACTCTATTCGGGCCGCGAAGTAGTGCCGTTTTTCCCGCAGAATGTCAGCATGATAGGCTTTAATAACTATCTTGTACTCCGTCTTGGCCACATCCTCGTGCCTATGGCACCACCGTCTTTCCTCACTCTTACAGGCGCGTCTGGAAGAGGCCAGGGCCTCTGTAAACCAAGGTGCAGAGGACCGCCTAGGAGTTTTACGAGGAGAGGATTCGGGCGCAAGTTCATTAAGTCGCTCCCTGATCCAATCTTGCAGCTGGACAAGGTCGGACTCCAGGTCTCCCGACAACCGGCAGGGATAATCCAGGCAGACCTGTCCCAATCTTCAAGGGAGATCTTATGATAGGCTCGTCGGGCCTGCCCCGATGGACAAGTGGCGACACACACAGGCTTACCGACCCCGACAATCTGAAAGGATATCAAAAAGTGATCTGACCAGAGTACCGGGATCGGATGGGCCATGATGAGAGGCAGAGTGGAAAACACCTGGTCAAGGGTATGACCTCAATTGTGGGTCGGCACAGCCAAATAGGGGATAAGGCCAAGAGTGGCAGTGACTTCCAAGATTTTAGTCGTGTCTCCCTCATCTCCTTGGTCCATATGAATGTTTAGATTGCCCAAGACCAGACAATGTTTACCCTTCAAACATAGCTCTATGGCCCTTGCCTGCAGATCCTCATGAAAAGAACCAAGGGGCCCCGGGGGGCGATAAACAAGAAGCCCCGTAAAGGATTGGTGGGCAGAAAGAGTTATAGAGAAAGCTAGGGCCTCACAACCCGGAAGGGGCTCTATCGGGACTACAGCAGAGGTGGCCGATCTCCTAACCACAATCGCCACACCACCACCTCTCCCTTTCACTCTATCTTGACGTAAGATGACATAATCGGAAGGAATAGCGGCTGTGAGATCTGGATTGGATGTTTCCCCCAGCCAGGTTTCAGTCAACATTAAACATAGCGGCCTTTCTGATACGAGGAGCTCATAGATATTGGACGCATGCCTGCCCAAGGAACGTGTATTGAGAAGCAAGCACAGATGGTTGTTAGTGACCTCAGGGGCCACAGTAGTCCCTACACGAATATTACTTGGGAGCCAGCCGCAGCCAGGGCAGCGCCGTTTCCCACAATGTCGACCCGGGAAAACAGGTCGACATGCTCCCCTCCCCGTCCTTATAGCCAATAGCTCACCTGCCGTATATAATATCTTAGAGTCAGTGCCTGCCGCCGCCCCGTCCGCCTCCAGGACGCGGACGGGCGCAGACGGGCTTTCCTCTGGCGCTCCTCCGGCACGAAGCTGCTCGCGTGCGCTGCGCGCTAGCATATCTGAGGTTAAATAGTATAGGGCAGGGTCCCTAGAAAGACTGTACCGCTAACCGGCAAGGCAGCTAGATGGCGTCTCAGCCCCCACACCCAAAATGGCGGTCGGCAGTGAGGCAGCGATAAAAAACCCCCAACTAGAGTCACTGGGGTGTAAATGTGGGCAATGCGGTCAATTTCAAAGCGGCAGAATTATTAAAATCAGATCAGAGTGCAAAATACACAGAAAACAATAATCAACAATAAACAATAAAAACAAGCAGGAGGCTCGGTGAGGTTCAAAGTGGCAGCAGAGATTAAGAAGTACACAAGCAGCGTTACATATAAGTGCTGTTCAGTAAGTTAAACGAAGCACGAGTGCTAATTGCTCCCTAAATAGAGTCTGTCAGGGTCCCTAGAAAGACTGTACCGCTAACCGGCAAGGCAGCTAGATGGTGTCTCAGCCCCAACACCCAAAATGGCGGTCGGCAGTGAGGCGGCGATAAAAACCCCCAACTAGAGTCACTGGGGTGTAAATGTGGGCAATGCGGTCAATTTCAAAGCGGCAGAATTATTAAAATCGGATCAGAGTGCAAAATACACAGAAAACAATAATCAACAATAAACAATAAAAACGAGAAGGAGGCTCGGTGAGGTTCAAAGTGGCAGCAGAGATTAAGAAGTACACAAGCAGCGTTACATGTAAGTGCTGTTCAGTAAGTTAAACGAAGCACGAGTGCTAATTGCTCCCTAAATAGAGTCTGTCAGGGTCCCTAGAAAGACTGTACCGCTAACCAGCAAGGCAGCTAGATGGCGTCTCAGCCCCCACACCCAAAATGGCGGTCAGCAGTGAGGCGGCAATAAAAACCCCCAACTAGAGTCACTGGGGTGTAAATGTGGGCAATGCGGGCTTCAGATATGTCTGCAAATTCTAGCAGGGCAGGAGTCTGTAGATTATAAGTAAAGGGTTCCTCCTCCAATCCTTCACTATTGGAGATAGGGAAGGAGGTGTAAATACTCTCAATCAATTTTTTCCTCAAAGAATTGTGAGAGTTTGTCACAAAGGGACTGGGAGGCAGGCTGAGTCCGAATCAGCGCGTTGGGGTCTGTAAAGGATCTGACTATACTAAAGATCTCCCTGGCGCTATTGCTAGATTGTTTAATCCTAGAGGCCAAATAATCACTTTTGTGCTCCACAATCAGTCTACGGTATTCTTTGAGGGCTGTCTTATAGGTAGTTTTGCTATCCAGGGAGTAGTTCTGCCTCCAAGATCGTTCGAGAGATTTACATGAAGCTTTTTTCTGACGGAGCTGACGGAGGTTGTAGGATAGGTTGTGAATTTTTTAAGTATTCCTGGAGCGTCTCTAGGGTAATACGGCTCCAGTTTCTCCCTGATGCCTTGGGAGTGAGAGTGGGTCTGTTGGGACAAGGAATATCAATCTCAAAAGGGATGAGGAAATGATCTGACCAAAATACCGGAATGGGGGAAGCTGTCGGAATATTTGGCAAATTGGAGCGGATCAGATCTAGTATGTGTCCCGCTTTGTGAGTAGGTAGTACTATTTTTTGGGCTAGATTGCAGGCCGCCAGTGTAGAAACAAAGTTTTTGCTGTGGGGGCAAGATTCCTCATTTACGTGGAGATTAAAGTCCCCTAGAGCAGTGAAGTTGGCATAACGTGTGCTGAGCTGAATAATATAATCCGCCAAAACTGGCAGGTGTGAGGTGTTGGAGTGGGGGGGGCGGTAGATCAGTATTCCCGAGCAAGAGGTGGACGGGGATATTTGAACACTAAAAGGCAGTCCTTCTATGCAGTCAATTTGATCATAAAGAGGGAAGGTAGCCTTCCATTTAGATTTATAGATTAGGGCAACGCCACCCCCCTGTTTACCATTAGGTCTATTGGCGCAAATGATACTGTAACCCTCCGGAAGGGCAAGAGTGATAATGGGATTCGTGGTATTATTCAACCACGTTTCTGTTAGGAAAAACAGATCCCAATTGTTGTCCCGGAGGGGCTGCCAGATGTCAATGGCATGTTTGCCCAATGATCTGCAATTGACCAGCGCTGCTCTAAGGGTCATAGAAGGACAGACTCCATAAGTAAAGGCGGGGCTCTGGGCGTGGGCCGGACTATTTGTTAGGTCGGGAGATGAGAGGGAGAAATGACATACTCCACAAACATATTCCTGGCTCCAACCATCCGGAATAGGCCAGGGGCAGGATGAACATAGAGGAGGTCTCAGGGCCATCAGCTCAGAACGAGTATACATTGCGGTGGTATCGCTGGTGAATCGTGCAGGGAGACAGGCCCCGGCCGCGTCATGGTCGCGGACTGCGCGGCCGAGAAAAGGCGGCCATATCTAGGAACGCTTTCTGCAAAGATCTTTGAGACACAATTCATAGTTACACGCAGACACGCAGGGTAGATCATTGCGTAATCAATGACTTGAGCACGCAAGGCACGATTTAATGGGGCAAACTATCTCCGTGCTTCTTGCCCTTTGGCGGTGAAGTCAGTGAACAGCGATATTGTGGAGCCCTCATACAGTAGAGTTCCTAAGTCTCTGTCCCTATAATTTAAGAACTTGGCAAATATTGGGCTCGGGGGAGCACTCAGAGGAGGTCGTGGGCCCAGAGAGCGATGTGCCCGCTCAATAACGAACATGACAGAAAAGTGTCTCGGCCCAAGAGTGAAACTAGTAGGTTTACAATGAAGAGTTCCATATTCCTGGTTGATGTAGACTCGGGTAGGCCCGTAAGGCATATGTTACTCCTCCGAGATTTAGCGTCAAGGTCTTCTGCTTTATCTTGGAGTTGTGTTACGACCTTGCGCATCTGCTTTTTCTTTGCAGCGGTCTCCATGTGGGCTTCCTCAACCTTGGTAATGTGTTTCTCTGTCATGTCGAGCCTCTCGTGTGTTTGTCAAGGCTTTTGTACATTCGATCAACCCGCTGGGCCAACAAGTCTATCTTTCCGTCTATGGCGCTAAGGCTGGATTGTATCATTGCCAAAATTTGCCAGAAATCAGCAGGGGTCATCTCACTCTCCTTGCCTTGTTCACAAGTGGGTTGGGAATCACCGG
The DNA here is from genome assembly GCF_964263255.1 of Lissotriton vulgaris. Classification (NCBI taxonomy): domain Eukaryota; kingdom Metazoa; phylum Chordata; class Amphibia; order Caudata; family Salamandridae; genus Lissotriton; species Lissotriton vulgaris. The sequence goes on from NC_141688.1 coordinate 1,853,045, forward strand.
GCTCCCAAATTCTGGCCTTGTGCTGCTCGAATGGCAGCTTGGACTGTATCTTGTCTGCCTTCCCAATTGCCACCAGATTATGACCTAGGAGGGGCACTACAGAAGCTCACCGCTTGAGGATCACAGGTATCAGGGGCCAGCCAGGCACCTGACCACCTGGTGGCTCGCCCTGGCTGACTATATCACCACTAATAAAGTAAATGGGAACAGGAGTAGGGGGGCCTCCGTGAGTTCATCACGGCACTGTGAAGCCCTCTGGTACCGACGCATTGTGCGTAACTCACCAGCCCGCCACCACTCCAAGGGTTATCTCTATAGAGAGGTGCCAAATGGAGGCCTCGAATCAGTATGCTTATAGCGCTGCACATCAATTACTATCACCTTTTGTGTATTTAGGGCACTGAACCAGTTCCAATGCAGCTCGGACCACCCAGTGCTACCTGGCGCAATGTAGACCCGTGGAGTCTCCACAGGCCACCGGCTCCCAAAGGCGAAGTCAGCTAGGAGAAAACAGGTCCCATGTGTCACAACTGCAGGCACCATTTGCTCAGCAGTGTTGTGACTCATAGTGATCCAGAGGGGCCCCACCCTGCCACTTTCACTAAGTTCTAGGGCCGGTGAGGGACACTATCAGGGGGCTGCTTCAGCGTCTTCCGCCTCTCACCGTCGCTCGTAGTAGGACCTCAGGGCTCTGTCTTCAGGTGGACAGCAGGAGGCTCTCAGACAGCAGTGCCTTTAGCCACCACTCTGGCCCAGGGCCACAGCTCCTCCTCGTCCGGTGCTGCCCCACCCCTGTGCAGGCCGCTGGTCCATCCGCTGAGGCTGAAGGCAATCCACTGGGGTCTCTGGGCTGTATGCACACCACGCTCCCTAGTGCAAGCCTGCAATGGCAGCACTGCATTCTGGCGGTTGGGTGCTATTCCCATCACAGGAGCACGTCTCTGAAGTTTGACGACCCTCTCCGCAGCAGGTAAGCGACTCAGGATACATGGTGCTTCTCAAAGGGCGTATCTCCATCAATTCGCCGTGTTCCCGACTCAGAACAGCGGGACAGTTATAGCAGGGGCGTAAGTTATAGTTAGCTCAGGTCACTATGGGGCATATTATCAACCCTGGGCAATAAAATTATTGCCGCTTTATCGGCAGAAAACTGCAGATAAAGCAGCGATAATGGGCTTGATAATATGCTCTATGGAATTCCAATCAAAGCTCATGTTAGATGTGAAGACATCTAACATGATTCGATTGGAATTCCATAGAGCATATTATCAAGCCCATTATCGCCGCTTTATCAGCAGTTGTCTGCCGATACTGCAGCGATAATTTCATCACCCAGGTTTGATAATATTCCCCATAACTGCTGAATTTCACTGGTCAGGTAGGAGTGTAATCTGAGCCTAAGTATAACATTCCTGTAACCTTTGTTTTTTCAGTGAATTTCTAAGTTTTTTTTTATTTCTATTTCCTAACTATAACATCCCTGTAACCTCTGTTTTTCAGTTAATTTAAAAATTATTGTTATTTTCTAACTTAAACGTCCCTGTAACCTTGGCTTTTTTGTGAATTTCTATGTTTTTTAAAACTTTTATTTCCTAACTGTAACCTGTTACCTTTGAGAGTGGATGTGTGAGTGGCTGTTTAGGTCAGTGAGTGGGTGTGTGGGTAACTGTATGGATCTGTAAGTAGGTGTGTGAGTGGTTTTGCAGGTATGTGGGCATGTGAGTGGCTTTATGGGTCATAGGTGGGTATGTGAGTGGTTGTATGGGTATGTGAGTGGGTGTGTGAGTAGCTGTATGGGTCTGTGAGTGGGTATGTGAGTAGCTGTATGGCTTTGTGGCTGGGTGTGTGAGTGGCTGTATATGTATATGAATGAATGCATGAGTAGCTGTGTGACCAGTTTTTTAAGTGGCTGTATGGATCTGTAAGTGGATGTGTGAGTAGCTGTATGGGTTTCTGAGTAGTTTCTTGGGTTTGTGTGTGGGTCTGTGAATGGGTGTCTGAGTATCTGTGTGGGGGTGTCAGCAGCTGTGTAAGTCACTGGGGAAGAACAGAACAGAACCTGCTCCTTTATTCAACAAAATAATTTCTCAGCATCAAGAACGTGTCACTAAAATTGGAAAGAAGTGCGCTCGGATGTCTTTTGGTAAGCTGTCCATCAACATGGGAAAAGGTGGGAAGAACTTTGCATCCTACTAAGGAAAACGCGGCGGGCCAAACAGGCGTACCTTGCAGATGATTTTGGGCATCTGCATACTCAGGTTAATTAATAGGGAGAACCATGGACTCTGCCCTCTAGACTAGAATGAAACCGCTGGTCATAGTTACTACAGATCAGGTTGCGCTCCAATAGATTAACAATGTATTCACCTCCATTAAAGATTTCAGATTGTTTTTCACTGTGGAATACAAGATGAAACACACTTGCTTTGCGTTCGCCAAGCCCAAGAAGTTAGAATAATTTATGCTTTACAAAAGTGAAGCTTCAACTGGGGCACCTGTTCTGTTTATATTTGTTAGTGCTTCCCGTTGACTTTTAATTTCTATAAAATGAGCATCAGGGCCAGAATGGAACCTCACTTTTTCCAAGAAGAGTCCATAGTTTTGCCGAAAATACCTACCCAATAGGAGTACATTCTACTGGTTAGATACGTGCTACCTCGTTGAGTAAATGTCTAGTGCATATTCCTCATGACAACTGCAGAAAGAACCACGAGGTAATGCCTCCAGTGACCTTGTGTGCATGTGAGTTTCGCAATGTGATTGTTACCACAGCGTCTTTATCCACAAATCTGTGATAACAGGAATCCTCAACAAGACTAGATAGAGGAGAATCTCCACCAAACTGAGGTACTTCCTCTTAACTATATAAATTAAGGGCTTGTTTGTTTGGTGGAGATGTCCTTGTATTCCTCTGCATCAAGAATGCACCAACAAAATCGGTGGGCAACGCTCTAGTGGGTCCTTTGGGAAACTGTCCATTGGGGCGGGCTAAGCGAGCAGAACTTGCAAATGTAAATGTAAAATGTAAATGTATTTGAGCTTGTAAAGCGCACTGCTACCCCTAGGTTTCCTGGCGCTGTATAACGCTGGAGAACCTGTCCTGGCTTTCCCTGTGAGATGGTTCCTGCTGGGCACCCCCAAGGTGAAGCCAGGCATCCCTGGCGTTGATGGGGCCGTTTGTGGAGATTAAACAAGCTATTGCCCAGAGTTGCTGAGTGGGACCCATGGTTAAAGTGGCACCGAGGCGAGATTTATCAAGCCCGCTGACATGGGGAAATTGCATACTCAGGGTGATTAACAGGGAGAACCCTTCTCCGTCCTTTCTTTAGATTATACAAGGGGAGGGGGGCGCACTTCCCCCCTTCCCGGGCTAATTTTGGCCACAGGGATCCTATCCCCCGATGCCTGGCCAAAATATTAATGAGGGAGGGGGCCACATGACACCTATCCCCGGGGCGATTTTGGCCCCAGGGACTCCATCACCGGGGCATGGTCTCTTCATGCTGGATGCCCTGGAACCTACCCAGGGCACCTGGTGTGCAAGTTTGGCGTCTGCAGGTACGGCTTAATGCCCTCACGGTCCCTTCCGGCTCCGTGCCTCCAGCAAAAAATGTGGCACTCTGCATGTGAGAGCAATATATTCATGTGTTTTCCTGCCTGCTTGACAGCGGCAAGTAAAACAGATGGAAGTGTGCTCCCAGCCAGCGGGAGCAACTTTCCTGCTCCCACCTGCTGGGAGTGGACTTACCGTTGCTCTCAATTGGTGGGAGCTGTCAAAGCTCCTGCCAAGCAAAAGCAAACTGCTCTCTCCCGAGGTTGGGCACCCCAAGAGATAGGGAGCTGGCCCTGGGGCAGATGGTCCTCAGGGCCAATAGTGGCTCTAGGAGGTTCCCTCCTTTTAATTTGCACAAGCCGGCCCTGGGAAGGTGTGGTCCCTGGGGCTCCAATCCCAATTTGCATTTGGCCATGCCCCAGGGAGGTTGTGGTCCCTAGGGAGAATTTTAAACTGGTCAGGGGACGTGTGGCCCGATCCCTTTTTTTGAGTACTTTTGATCCCCAGGGAGGTGGCGGTTACTGGGGCAATAGGCAGCTAGTAGGGGGGTCTACACAGCACCCCCTTTATTTAATTTACAACTCCCAGGGAGGCGGTTGTCACCGGTGCCTTTAAACGCCTGAGGGTTGGTTCATGCAGCCCCCCTCCTCTTATGGAAATAAACCCCTGGGAGGTGGTGGTCCCTGCAGGTAAAACTGCCCTTGGAAGGTGGGCTGCATGCACCCCCTCCCCTTTTCTTTATAGTTAAACATACCTTCAGGACCTGGCCCACTTGGGGGCTGAAAAAAGAACAGGTGCAGGAGACTGAGCTTGATTTTATGTTTTTTTTGCCATGAATGTTGTGAATCAGTTGCAACAGGCCGTTGGGGGTCAGCGTATTCCTGTCCTACCCCCTTATATTTTTTTTCACGTTTTTGTTTGGGCCTTGTCGGAGTCCCAAGATGGCTGCCAACAGTTCCTGGTTGAAGTGTTGGCAGCCAATCAGATCTCTGCACAAGATAGGGAGGATTCACAAAGGGGCTGCGCCTCTAGATATGTAAATTTGGTTTTCCTATAGTATCTCAAAAACTACTGAACGGCTTTACACAAATAGGGTTCTTTCTGGACTAGGAGCAAGCTTTCTGCCAAATTCAGTGTTATTCCATTCAGCAGTTCAGGCTGTAGTCGTGTTCAAAATCCCTATGGAAAATCGCATGGGAACACAGATGCTCATTTAAGCAGACAACCTAACAGTACATAATAACACACAATACAATAAAATAATACAGGAAAACAACACAATGATAATAAAAAATGTAAATTAACAATACAGCACAACATGAATATAACACACCTAGCAACACAACATACCACCAGAACACTCCAACACATAACACACCAACTCAACACAAAACAGGAGCACACGTTTGCGATTCTATTATGTTCTGTTTTAATTCTGGGTCCCTGTGTTTTTGGTGGAATATTACAGTGTTGTGTTTCTGCTTTTGTATGTTTTGTGATGTTTTGTTTCTTTCTAACTCAATTTAGGGATGTTGTAAAGGTGTGTTTTTGCTTTGTATTATGTTGCTGTATTTCCTATGTGGTGAACTCAGCTGCGGCACAGACCTTGCCTCAAATTAGCGCTTTCATTGTTCACTTTACCTGATTCATTCCAGATTGTCTTCGTGGATATATGGTTATATACAAATATGAGGAATTAAATAATTAGTATTTGCTGTTTAGACTTTAGCCAGGAATGTTCAGAAGCATTGGCACTTGCACCTTCTTGGACTCTAGGAGGAGGTATTGGATGCTTCATCACTTCTGGATAATTGTATACTTGTGCCAGGTTATTTTTCTTTGGGCAAAGCAGTTTTAAAAACAGTCTTGAACAGATATTGACTACGAATGGCAATGTTGTTTTTGCATTGGTCAGCAGATCAAATGTTTTGCTATAATTGTTAAAGCAAATGTCATTGCAAAATTGCCCAGCATCGGTGTAACATTACCCTGAACCTGTGCAAATAGTGGTGGCAGGGGTTATAGTTACTTGAGATAACTATAATTATAACTGCTCTATTTTTTTGGTTTTGTGTTTGTAAAATCGGAACCTAAGCAGTACAACAGTTATTGATTTCAAAGGCAACATAGAAGAATATCCTGTTAAAAATAGTGTTACATTTCACTGGTGAAATGCATCGATATACTGGGTATTGCAGTGATAGATTTCAAAGGTGACAGAAGAAAAACCATGTAAAAGTAGCTAAAAGCCTGATTTTACTATGCAAAGCAGTCGTTCATTAGCACCGATTCAAATCCTTGATTTCCATGAAGGGTGGGTGGGGGGGGGGGGGTTAAGGGAATTAAGGTTATTGGAGAAACAGGCGCCCCTACACAATGCCAGTGGTCAGTTTACACCCCTGTTTAATGCGACTATTTAAACACAGAGGTAGAAGTGCGCCAGGCACTTCTTAAACATGCTCTTACACATACTAAAGGTTTCAAAACCGAGCCAAATTCGGTTGCCATTTTCAACATACAATAATTTGAGGAACTCAGAGGAGAGCGAGAGATCAAAGTAGTTTACTACCTGGTGAGGTTGCTCCTCTCCAACGCTGCGTGTTTTGCACTTTCGTGTCCCCTTCACTCTATCTGACTGACGTTCACAGGATCAGGGCCGATGCGTAACTGAATGACAGCAAAGCCTCCCTCGCGGTGTTTTACCGGCACTTCCCTGTTCTCGGAATGTTCTGAAAGATAGCCCGTTCAGATTGGAAAGAAGGAGGAAAAAGACTTTGGCCATCAGCTGGCAGGCACACCTCCCTTGTTGGCGCCGCTTCCACGCCTTGCTCTTTGCCCTCTTTGTCCAAGTCCATTTCTGAAGTCATCTGGGACAGTCCAGCCAAGCTTAGTACTGAAAGTGATGCCTTTGCATTCTTTAGCAGCTGGATTTTATTTCCGGGCCAACCTCTCAGCAATAGCCTAAGAAGAAATAAGCATTCAACACTACTGTGCCCTGATGTTCAGAACAAGGTCGCCCTAGCCCACTACTTTTCCCTTTGTTTTAAATTAACTTTTTTAATTGATCAAAAGAAGAACAAAAGGTCCTTGAAATTAAAACTTGCAAAGCGCGCAGTATCTGAAATGCAATGAAACAACACAATGATGTCATTTGTGTGTGACAGTAGGAGCCCTTTTTAAGTTTGATCACTGTAAAACACTTGGGGCCTTATTTATGAAGGCCTTGCGCTGCCGGTGCGTCACTTTTAACATGGGAAAAAGTGACGCATCGGCGGCGCAAGTCCTTCATAAATAAGGCCCTTGGACCTCTAGTCTTACTCATTGCGAGTGAGACTCACTTATTGGTAGGTTAAATTGAGCTCTGACTCACAGTAGGCTAAACGTCACTCCTGGCCAGAAGGACTAGAACCTTGCGTCTAAACATAACACTGTTCATACTCCTGCCGTGTGCCTCGCGGTCTTCGGGACAGTCAGGGGCTTCAGGCAGCTTAACACCTGTGGGGAGCCATCCTACAGACCCGTTCAGATGATGAGAGGAGCTTCTTTGCAACTCTCGGAGTACTGAACTTCTACTTTTATAATACACAAGACTGCTTAATCCTGATTCTGGTGCCATTCAGTAACATTGCAATTTGTTCTATACGTCTCATTTTAGGTATCTGAGCAATGTATTGTATGTTTAATTATAAAGCACTGGCTTACTTGTTGGGCGCCATAAATACTGGCACCCTACGTTTTTCTTAAATCATGTAATTGGTGAATAATGCAAAACATGCATAGGGGTTTCATGAGTTCCTTTGTCACATGTGCACATAACACAGCCACCTATATGTAACTGGAATAGTAACGAGTCAGAATATTAAGTGGAGTCTAATTTGGCCAAGTAAGGGGATCATATCAAGGTGCTCTATTATATAGTCCATCAAATATATCTCGATCCCATCAAATATAAGTGAAGTGTACTATATTCATGTTCATATGAATCACTCATTTAAGTCTATCAACTTTTTGGCGGAGACTGCGAAGCAGTAAGAATACCTGGCATGTAATTAAACATATATTAGGGCATGCAAAGACAGATTTAAAAGCCATACACTCTTAAGATCCAGTCTTTTAATATGAGTCACATGAAACTAACATAACTGATGATGAGTTAGGTTAAATGCTTGTACGTTTCATACTCAAAAAAGACTATACCGTGGAGCATGGGTGCAGCTTTCCAATCGGAAACCTCAGAGGTTCTTAATTCAAACAGCAGGTGAGAGGGGATGGCTGGGAAGGGTCTGTCTGTAAACTCAGTATTGGGCTGCTGTAGGGGCAGTGAGTCGTCACATACTGCACCCCTCACTCTCACTTTTTTCCTACATATTATGTGTCCTTTCTCTTTGTCGGTTTATACTACTCTGCTGCACGTTTTGTTACTTTTCAGTTTTCCTTTGAGTAATGGATTAATAACTGCCCTTAAGTCGTGATACATTTTAGTTGCATACGACTTTACCCAAACCTGCGAACTAACGTTGGGCTGATTTGTAATGACCTTCCTTTAGTCTGACTGGTGATATAGAACCTTATATTCTTTGTTTTTGGTATTGCACAAATTGGAAACAGCCAAGAGAGTCTACTAATCATAGCCAAAAGAAAAAAAACACACATAAATGCAGGCACTAGTCTAACTAAACTATCAAGTGTTTTGGATTAAGTAAATCCTTACCAGTGGACATATCAACCGATGTCGATTATAGTGGTTCTGAATTTTTTTTTATATATATATTTTTTAATCTTCATATGACCTCCATAGATATAACAACCTTTGAAGCTATACCGCCCTTGTCGTTTTTATCTAAGGGGTGTGGACTCAGCTGATGGTGTTTAAGTGGCACCCGACCACACCACTCATCGGGAGCTGACCGAGAGGTCTACTCATCGGATAGCACATGTAGATTAAACACCAACAGTACCATCTGACAGGTTCCAAAACAACCCCAAATCTGCCTGACCCCTATTCTGATTGACCTTTTGATCCAAGTCTCTAAAATATCGTACCGCATTCCACCAGGCTCTCTAAGTTGGTGGGAGGACCTGGCGCCACAGCTTACAGATCTCCCTTCTTGCCAACAGGACGAGGTAAAATACCAATTTACTCTCGAGGCATAAGAACCCCAACAGACCATCAGGCTTCAATATAATACCAAAAATAAAAAGAGAGGGGCTTACCTCGACCTCCATGCCCAATAGATCAGACAAGGTCTTACCCACGCTGCCCCAAAACTCTTAGATCCGGGGTCAAGCCGCGAAGATGTGAACATCATCTGCGTTCGAGGCTCCACAATTCGTACACTTAGCGTCTTCACCTCCCCTTATTTTAGCAAGCTTCAAGGGAGTCCAGTAGATCCTATGCAGTGTGAAGAAATGATTTTTCATGAGTGCAACAGATTTAATTAGTGAAGTAAAATTTCCAAAGATACTTGCAATAACTTTTCAAGATCTTCACTCGGCATGCACATCTCCCAGACCAGATATGGGCGTTCCATTTTCTTATCTGCTGCCTAAAGAAGATGCTGGTAACAACAGCCTACTTCCTTTTTTTAACCTTTGGGTCTTGCAGCTCATCTTCCATGGAGGTGTCCTCGGGCATTAACTTGTTTAAACTTCTACACCAGGAGGAGATTTGGTAAAATTTAAATCAAGAAAGGGCTCCGCTGGTAAGGTTCCAGCATACTTCCCAAGGATGACAGAAGTACCCAACCACTATGTCCTTCCAAAATAGGACTCCGGCCTCATTTAATGGCTGAGATAGTGCGTCTATAAGGCATTCTGGCGTTCCTGGGGAGTCCCACACTGGAGCCAATCACTGTAATCCGGCAGTCCTAAAACAGCTCGACACTCAGTCCATAGTTTAGCCGCCAAATATAAAGTCTTAAGCCTAATCTTTTTAAAGTATTTAGGGGCTCCAACTTTATACATATAACTCACCTTATCCATCTCTGAGAACATGGCTTTAAACATACTACCAATCAAGGAGCTTTATAGTTTTAATAGTAGCATACTGCAGTTTTTTAATTGATATGCCCAACAGTACAACTGAAGGTCCGGCAAACCCAAGCCTCCCTTAACCATCTTTCGCCTAAGCTTCTTCCAGGATAACCTAATCCCTTTACTTGCCCATACTAACAACGTGATCTTACCCTGTATTTTCAAAAGAGCGGTTTTATCAAATTCCAGGGGAATATTATTAAAAAGATAGGCAAATTTGGGGAGCACGCACATTTGGATCAGGTTTACTCTCCCATAGTGAGATAACGGTAGAATTTGCCATCCCTTCAGTAAAAGCTCCCCCTCTTTAGAGACTTTATCCAAGTTTGTTTTGGGAATCTTTCCTATATCTTGGGATACTATCACTCCCAAATACTTTAGTTCTTTAGAAAGCATGACCCCATGCGCAGAGATATTCCAAGCCATAATCTCGGTTTTGTCACTATTAACTTGATAACCTGACACTTCCCCAAAAGACTGTACTTCAGCCATTAACTCAGATAGGGTCGGGTTAACATTAGAGGAAAATACAATAAGATCATCTGCATACAGAGCAATCTTCCTGGTAAACCCATTGATTTTAAAAGGTAAGATGTTATCATTCTATCTTAGACTCTGAGCTAAAGGCTCAATGTATAGATCAAAGAGGATCGGTGATAATAGGAACCTTGTCTTGTACCACGCTTAATCGAGACCGCGGCGGAAAGATTATCATTAACCAAGATCTGTGCCCGGGGGGAATTATACATTTTATTAAGAACTTCCCTAAAGTTAGCTCCAAACCCAAAAGCCTTTAGAGTGTTGTTAAGAAAATGCCAGTTAACTTGATCAAGGCTTTTGCAGCATCGACCGTAATGATTGAAAGAAAGGCCCCTAATGTTGTTGCAAGGCCAACCTAGCCAATTAAAGAATACACCCGATCCAGCATCTGCCTGCCCGGTAAAAACCCCTTTTGATCTTGGTGGATGATTGACCCCACTATGTTGCTAAGCTGGGCATTTAACACACCCGCAAAAAACCTTATAATCACAATTTAATAGTGAAATAGGGCGATACGATTGACACACTGAGTTGGATCTTTGCCCGGCTTCAAGATTAGCGTAATGACCGCCTCATTCCAGGAATCTGGCAGGGGCGAATTCCCTCTAAGGATCTCGTTATACAACCTCAACCAGATCGGGATTATTTCATCTAGTATTATCATATAGACTTCAATTGGGATTGCATCGGGGCCTGCTGCTTTCCCTTTCTTAGTTTTGTCTAGAATTGCACGTAATTCACCCTCCCTTATATCCTGGGTCAAAATTGCTTGGCTCGCTGAATCCAATTTCGGTAGTTGTTTTCCAGCCAGTCACTGATCGATTACCTCATCCTCAATCGATAAATCTTCCCTATACAAGCCTTGAAAGAACTCCACAAATGCTTTCTCAATATCAGGTGGGGGGACATGGTGGCCAGCTAGGAGCCGGTCGCGGGAGTATCTTGCACTAACCTCTTCTGGCTAGCTGTGCTCCAGGTGCTGCGATGCTGTGGGCTGCGGCAGTGCTGGCTGGCGTTTTCACCTCCGCTTCTCCGGGGCTTGTCGGATTGCCGCTGTTTTTGCTGGTTGAGTCTGCATCTCCTCTGACCTTCGGAGCAGCTTTGGGTTGTGGTCACGCCCCGTCTGGCTGTCTCGGGCCCCCGTGGTGTTCTCAGCGAGCGGGTTGTGGCGGTGGTTGGGAGCCGCGGGTGGCGACTGGCGGTTCAGCTGCTTTGCAATCCCCTTGGGTGGTTTTTGTCCTGTGAGCCTTCCGTGTCTGCCGTGCGGAGCTTGGGGCTCTGGTTCTTTCCTTTTCCCTCGTGTTTTGTTGGATTGGGAGTGGAGCCTACTGGAGGACCCCGAGAGGATGGAGGTCAGGAGCCTGGAGTCTGGATACAGGCGGTGAGGAGGTGGCGCGGTGGAGGTTTTTTTCTTTTCTGGAATTGATGGTGCTAATCAGGCCGGCATGCGTGCTTAGTATACATCATCAATAAAGCTTTATTCGACATGTTGTCATAACGGCATAATCCAATACATAAAACACCCAATAAAACAGATACAAAATGAGTAATGTCTCTCAATTATAAAACATCTGTATAAAAAGTTATAAAAATACCGGGACTAAAAATCAGTAATCACTCATGGAGTCCCAGCTCATGATGGCAATAGAAATGGAGCAATACAATGTTAATCATTTGGGGGCCATGATCGTGTATAAATTTATATATATACAAGACTTTACAAGACTATATAAAATACACACTATACATTGATCATGATGCCACGAATGCTCTAGCTATTATAATCCATGTCCAACCTAAATACTTGGCTACAGCGATGTTAAGAAGCAACCATGCTTCGGTGCGAATCAATCTTAAAGCCTCGTCACATTTCCTAGTCCCCAGCGCTTGACAAATGGGGGCCAGCAATATTCGCCTTGGAACTCTATGGGCGGGGCAGGCAAATAGCAGGCAAGTAGCAAGTGAACCAGAGACTCAGAGCTTTCATTGCAACTGGGGCAAAGAGTACCCATTGATGCCTCCCACCTGGCAGAAAACAATTTGACTGGGAGCGTACCTACTCTTAGTTGAAACAGGAGCTTTCTATCTTGTTGCTTTCTAATAGCATCCCAGTAAGGTTCTAGTTTTTGAACTGGTTTAGCCATGAGGAATTGGCCCGTCAGTGTCAGAGAGTTCCTATTACTAAATATGTTGGCATCCACCCATACTCAATACATTTCCTTCATTTGCTCTCTGGAGGGGAACCGAGCATTCTCAGGGTTCTGCCACAAGGCAACCAGACCAATATTTAATAAAAGCGATCTAACCTGCTGTAACCAAGAAATCTTTTTAAAACGATCGCAGCGTATCAGATCTTTAAAGCCCTCAGCATATTGTACTAGTTCCGGGGTCATCCAGATTCTCCGCCAATACAACAGGGGGCGTAGTCTAGCACCATCCGCTAACGCCTTGCTTCCTAGATAATGGAGCAGGGGCCTTACCGGGTTGCTTTGCGGGAGGTTCACAATTTTTCTGAAGAAACTATTCTCCGCTACAGCTAATTTAGACAGATTATTTAAATCCAAAAGTTCCGCCCCATTTAGGACTGCACTAACAACTTTCATGTAATAGATGGTCAGAGGGGGAGTCACTAGCTTGGTAAAGGATGCCTTAAATTCAGACAATATGGTACCTGCTAACTGGCGATGTTTTAATGTGGCCATGTCCAGATGTTTACCCCAATTCATGTTATCCTGAAAATTAACGTCTAGGTATGTGACATTTTTCACCTTCTCGAGGAGGTGCTTATTCAATAGCATTACTCCTCCTGAGTATCTTTGTAGTTTGAATGTCATATATTTCGTTTTTGAGGCATTTATCTCAAGACCCGCATGTGAAAAAATTCCTCAAAGAGTATTAGTGCTCGCTGTAAACCACTCTGAGTTTTTGCTATTAGGAGGGTATCATCGGCGAACATAAGAATTGGAATTCTTATGCCCACCAATTTAGGTGCATCCGTTGGGGTGTCCTCCAAGAATTTTGCGGGTTGTGGCGGCTGTTGGGAGCAGCGGGTGGCGAGCGGCGGTTCGGCTGCTTTACTATCACTTTGGGCGCTTCTTGTCCTATGCGCCTTCAGTGTCTGCCGCCCGGAGCTTTGGGCTCTGGTTCTTTCCTTTTCCCCCGGGTTTTGTTGGATTGGGAGTGAAGCCTTCCAGAGGACCCTGAGAGAACAGAGATCAGGAGCCTGGAGTCTGGATACAGGGGGTGAGGAGGTGGCGCAGTGGAGGTTTTTTCCTTTTCTGGAATTGAAGGTGCTAATCAGGCCGGCATGTGTGCTTAGTATAAGTATGTGGGTTCTGAGAAGCAAACCAGGGATGTACTGGAGTACTTGCTGTGGCTAGGACTTTTCTGCTGTGGCCAGGTTTTTTCTGTGAGCTAAATAAATCTTAGTTGGAACCTGGTATAAACCTGGTATAAACTTGGTATAATCGGTATAGGTCAGAGCCCTAGCAGGGTTTGGTTATTGTCACCGGCACATAGCCAGTGTTAGCTGCCACCGTTACCATTACTGCTTCTGTTTTGCATTAGATCAGGGTGGCTGGAAATTGGAGGCTTGATGCTGGAGGGCGCTGCTACATATATGCAGTGCAGCGGTGCAGAGCAGGAGAAGGTCGAGCTTAAAGCATAAAAACCTAAGGCTTATAGTTTTAGTTTATTATAATAAAAAGGAGTGTTTTTTCGAGCCATAAGTCTAATACAAGCTGTTCTGCTCCGGGTTAGAGGCATTTTACAAGTTTGGACATTGCAGTGCCCTTTCTTTATCCCCTCTCTTTATTTCTTTCAGTCATTCTCTCCACCCTCTTCAATTAACTTGATGTGTGGAGGGCCAGTCTTAGCCTGTCTTAGGGCGGACAGAGTGCTTGGCGAGTTGTGTCGAGCTCGTCTCCTCTGCTCTGAGCCGACCAAGCTGATTCCCTGTTATCAGATATCTCTGGGAAAAGTCCATTCACATTATGGGTGCTGTATTTCAGTAAGTTCAGGGAGAACAATTTGGCCTCACACAGAGTGTTGGGCTGATCCTCTAGTTATCTGGAAACCTCACTGCTTAGATATATGCAGCCATCCTATAGAGGTTAAGGAGGATGAGCTTAGGTATGACCCAACTCATAGGAGAGGAGCTAAGTTCATGGAGTTAGCTCCCCAGCAGTGTGGGGGGAGGACTCAGTTATTTAATGAGGGTTGCTTAGGGCAACAGAATTGTAGTCCCTGTCCTTTGACCAGTTCAGCCCATACCAGTAAGACTCTTCAGGGGTAAAGATATAACTTAAGATCAAGTACCTTTCTAGGGAAAGAGGCTTTGCAGTGTCAGTCTCTACCCCCTAGTCGAGAACCGTCAGCCCGACAAGGCTAGTAAGGACGGCAAACTGAGTCCTATCAAGGTGAGGAAGAAGAAGGTTACTCAAGCCCCAGCTAGGGTGACCCCGTACTTAAGGTCTTATTTTAAACTGAACATGCAGGGCAACAAGGAAGCAGAGAGGCAGGCTGAGAAGCAGGCAGCAGCCCTGGTTCAGAATACCAAACCAGCAGAATCTGTCAATCTCTCAGCAAATAGATGTGCAGTGCTTTCTGAGGCCAGCCCCCTGCCCGATTTTTCGGCGGGGGGAGATATTGATCTGAGCAGTACCAAAAGAAATTCCCGACAGGGGTCAGGAGACCACAATACCCAGCTCAGACTCTATTCAGGAGATGCTGACACAGCTGGCCCTAGAGATAAAAGAGTGTTTTTCCATCTCTGAAGTAAACCAAAAAAAGCTTCAAGATACATGTTCCAATTTTGAGGAAAGTATTGGTGCATTAGCACAACGTACCGAGGGCGGGAGAAGAAGCTGGGAGAGCTCACATTGTTGCAAAAGGGAACACTTAAGAACTTAGTAGGCTAAAGGAAAGAGAGAGAGACCTCTCAGAAAGACTGGAGAGACTTGAAAATAATTCCAGAAGGAACAACATCAGGGCCCTTGATGTAGCCGAAGGCATGGAGGGGGATAACATTAAGGCTTTTGTTATTTGGATTTTTGCTAAATCATTTTCCCAGGTCACCTCAGCATCTGTTTGGAAGGCCGAGATTCAAATCTTGGTGTACATCCAATCATATTCTCTGAAGGAACAACTACTTGGGGCTGCGTTGAAGTTTAAATCTATCCAGCTACAAGGTTCAACCTGTAGAATAAGATCAGATATTTGTCGCATTACAGAAGACAGAAGATGGAAACTGGGTAAGCGGATAGACTCATTGAAAGAATTAGGAGCACATTCCAATTAAGATTTCCGGCTTTCCTGAAAGTTATGCTTGATAATAAGATGTACAATTTTAGATCCCCAGAAGAGGTGGACAACTTTTTGTTCCATAAAAAATCAGCAGCTGAATAAAAGTGAAGCATGGAGTTCAATGAAGGGAGCATAGCAGAAAAACATTTTCTTTACAATTTTCTTTTTCTTTGAGGTTAGTGGGCTAGGAACCAAATTGGCAAAATGGATTTGCCAAGGAACAGTAAGGGAGGGTTCCCTAAGGTGGATTGGGTGAGTGATGGGGTGTCACATGTGTGTGGGTGGGGAGCATTGGGTAAAAAATACAAAAAGAATATCCAAAATATGACCTCATATGACTAAATTTCTATCTGTGGTCTCAGTCTCGGTGAGAGTGAGGATTATGAAAGGTAATAGATCTCTTGAGATTTTAAGCTGGAAAGTGAATGGTCTGAGAGTTAGGAGGAGACACCGATTGGTTCTGCAACATCTTAAAGATAACCCGGCTAAGATTCTTATGCTTCAAGAGACTCACCTTCTACAGTCAGAATGCAGGGCATTGTTTGGGAATCTAAGATGAGTGGAGAAGGTAATTGCGTCTGATCAACAATGTTGTTCAAAGGGAGTAGTTATAATTATTAAATCAAATGCAGAAGTAGAGCTTATTAAGTCGCAAACAGATATTAGAGGAAGGTGGGCAATAGCGGAGGTGAGGTGCCATGGTATTAAATACACTTTAGCCAATTATTATGGCCCCAATGAGGATGATATCGACCCTTTGAGTAACTTGTGGTCAGCCTTGGTGGATTTTGATGCCCCCTTAATTTTAGGAGGTGATTTTAATGTTCTGCTTAATAATAACTTAGATAGATCTTCTCCCAGAACACAAATCGCTGTACCCCGCGTAAAAGCGTACTTAGTGACAAAGCTAACATTTTTTAACCTCTGTGACATTTGGAGGAAAAAAATGGGAGAGAAGAGAGAGTACTCCTTTTATAGTAAAAAAGAACCACCATTATTCGAGAATCGATTACATGTTCATTGACCTTTCTGAGCTAGAGTCAGTAGGAATAATTAGATATCAACCGATCCATATCTTGAATCATGGTGCTATGATCTTAAATTTGGCCGTTTCGTTGGAGCCTATCCTGAGGAGATGGACCTTGAATAGAAGATTTTTTTTGCAACCATCGACTCCTGAGTTCTTAAAGAAAGAGACAGCTACCTTTTACCAAAACAAACTAGATTCAGCCCCTTTGCATATAGAGTGGGACGCCTTTAAGTCTTTGGCTTAGAGGGACTTTAAAAGGGGCCCTTGCTGGCTGGGCTAGAGTAGAAAAAAATGATATTGAAGATCTTAAAAAGCAGCTAGCATCGTCTGAAACAGCCCTAAAAAGAGCGCAGACGCCCGCCGTAGAGAAAAAAGCCCTCAAAGCCAGGGTAGAGGATCTACAGATGAAATTTAGGCTTAAAACCGAAGCAATAATGCTTCAAAAGTGGAAGCCAAGCGAGATGAGCAACTTTGATCAGGGGGAGAACTGTGGTAAACTACTTGCTATGAAAAATAGATCTGATAGGTCGCGTAATTTATTAATAAGATCAAGGTAGGAGCCAAAGTGGTAGAGGTTCTGAATTTGTTAGTAAATCTTTGTCCACTACTTGCAAAAACATAGCTTCAAGCAATAAAAAGAAAGTCAATGCACACACTGGAACCATCTAGAGCTAAATTTCAAAAGTCATTATTACCAGGGGTTTGTGGGAAACAGACTAGATTATCATTGGACAATGGTCAAATTAACACGAAGGTGGCTGGCAAGCAACCTGCTTCTTCTTCCTCTGTCACTCATAGAATGTGTGAGGCACAATCGGAAAGCATGAAAATTATCGCCTTCCTCCATCCAGTGTTTGCACAAGAGATGTACTCTCAGTTCCGCAGAACATATTTCTTAGCTGACATAACATCGTCCCCCAATATGGCTGAAATAACCTGGCAACCAATCCAAAGGGTGGAGCTTCCACCATCCCTTCCTGAGTTTTTTGTGGGGAACTAACCATGTTAGGCAGTATGCAAGTGACATTGATGGAGCAGGGGAGTGACCAAAATGTTTTTGTACCCCTTGTGAAGTCAAGTTCTCAAAACCATAACATATATTATACCCGTGTGAAGTATGATAATTAATCAACAAAAGAAAAATACACACATAAAAGTACACATGGGAAACTAACTGTCTGATTTGCAAACATGAATGTATTAATAACGTGAAGAAGTCATATTAATATAGTGCAGTAAAGCTTTAAAAATGAAATAGAGCTATGTATTTACGTTATAAATTAGTATTTTTTGTGGCAAAACAAACAAATTTGGTAAGTGAACAATGCATTTATGTGGCTTTCCACTAGGTAACATCTAACATGGGGAAATTAGAATGGCGGGTGGTAAACATAAGGGCTTTATTATGATAATCTAACATCTGTTGTGTTTGTTTTCATATTAGTTCCCATTGAGGCTCTTGCGGCCTAGTTCGAAAATGGCTGCTTATGCAAAACTTCGAGAAGTATGGCACTACATATGCATGACTGTACGTGAGAGAATCTTGAAAGGCCTGTGCTCGGACTGTTGATGTAAGGCCGGCTTGGCCTAAGACACCAGAGCTGTGCCATAAGGATGCTCGAGTTTGTGAGCCTGAGAAAGTTGCATGCTGTAACGACATGATGTATAAAAATACAAGGACAGGATGACGAGTTGCAAAGTGGACAATTTTGACCGTGTGAGAAATGTGAAGATGACATTGCAAAATTTGGACAATGAGGATATGAGGTGATCTTCACCACCCCTCTAATGGACCAATGAGAAATGAGTATCGACCCTAAAGTTTCAAAATTTAGTTAGATAGTTAGGGAAAAAGGGTATAAAAGAGCCGGTATGAAAGAGAGAAAAAACCTGGTACCTGAATTTATTTTAGCACCACAACATGCTGTCGGACTGAATAATTATTTTTGGACTTTAACTTTTGATGGGGCAAAGATCTGAATGTGGAGTCCTGATGGTAGGTAGACATCAAGGATGATAGAAAGACAGTCAGCACTTAGAACCTGTGTCGTTTTAATCCTGTGTTTTTCGTCTAATGAAACCTGGTAATATAAGTTCTAAATCTCTATTTCTTGAATGTGCTAATAAATGTTAGATTTTAATGTAAAGTTATTTTTCTTCTTGACTAAAATTTAGATACATATTTTTAATAAGATTTATATGAGGTAGATGTTTGTTTAAAATAAAAGTCATGACAGAATAGAAAATAAAGATTAAATGGGAAATTGTAATTAAAGTGGGCTTGATTTCCATCAACTAACTTCTATTAGCTGGTCCATCGACCGAAACAGTGGGGTGCCTTGATGTTATTTCCTATGAATCTAGAGAAAGAGAAATTGTTCATATATGCATAATGTGTAAAATTTTTGAATTAGATTAATAGGGTGCTCCACTGTCCAGCAGCTCGCCTTCTAGTCTCACTGATCTTGGGAGCGGTGTGCTTGTGTGAATGAGTGACTTGCGGTGCTATGGGCCCCACCGACTAGTAAAGAAAGTTAGCTCCTGAGTAAACTGGGATGAATTGGGAGGGTTGTTTGAGAGCCGCGCTGGATCAGATTTCTTGGTAGTAGGAATCTGGTTGCTATAGGTTAGTTTGGATAAGTAATGTATAGTTGATAGTTGATATATAGAACTCTCATACACAGAATTATGACTAACATTTCATGTTGAGTTTGTATTATGTTATGTGTAGTCGGAATTCTGAAGCTTCTGGGAAGTAGGAAGCTGGTTACTCTGTCTGCAGGCAGAGGGGAACGTGTGGTAAGTGAAGTTGCACATTACATAGTCTGATTTCAAAGTGGTAACATCGTCGTGTGTTACAGTTCGGGACATTTTCCATGCGAAAGTTGTGACTGTATAGCGAAGGACACCTGTAAAATCCCGTCTCAAAGCACAGGAGTCAAATGTACTCCGATTAAAACTTAGCCCTGGGAAAGTAGGGGAGTTGTTACCTAAGCTTGCTAGAAGGGTAAAGTAGAGGGAAGTGCTGCTTTATCTGCGGAACTAAAATTCTGTGGTAGAGAAGAGGTAAGCGCTGTCTAGTGGAAATACAGAATTCTTGCGATTTTGAGTAAACTATCACTTTAGTTTTAGTGAGACAGATGAATGAAAATGTTTTGTGTTGTAACTAACTGATTTAAGTTGTGTAAAATACAGAAATATTGTGCCGATAAATTTTGTAAAGGAGGTTTCAGCAGAAGCCGGAGCAGAGCTGACGTAAGCAAGAGTCGCGCTATGATAGGTCCACGTGACTAAGACGTTTTGAGTGCTGATTAGTGCTTTAGCGAGAACTGCACTAGCATTGGTTGAAGTGACTGTGACGTATTCTATTCTGGTTGGTGCTTCGGTGTGAATTGCGCTGTGATAGGTTGGTATAGCGGAACAGTTTTGAGATAGAGTGTACGTTTGTTTTGAAGTAAGAAATCCTTGAAAAATGATTATTATTATGGAAAGGAAAGAGCGAAACCTACATGGTTTAAGAAACTCAAGAATCTGTTTAAAAAGGATAAAGAAATAGTTACTAGAGAGGGAAAATTACTTCCTCCACCGAAAACACCTGCATCATACATGATGACGAAATATGGCTATCATACTTGCATTTGGCTAGAGAATTGGGTGAAGTATACTAAAAACGATGGAGTATTGGCATTTCCAGAAGTAGGTTCATTTAGTACAGCGGTATTACTGAATTTGAGAGAGAAAATGACAAAGCTCGAGCCAAGACCTAGACCGACACAATTTGAAGCGTTGATGGAATGGGAAGATGAGATGCATGAGTTAGAATGAGAGAGATTTGAAAGCTCAAAGGAACAAAGGTGTAATTTGAGAGGTTTATGGGGACCGACTCATGAGGGTAGAATGAGAAGATGGAGAAATGCTGACATGGTGGATGGAATGTATCCGATGAGAACAGATGATGAGACTGTAGGATGGAAAAGCATGGAAAAAAGGACAAATGTAGAAGCAGAGAAAAGGAGTTTTGGGATCAGTGAAACTGAGGATGAAGTGCTGGAGGAGATTTTAAATAGAAGACCCTCTCCATATCAGCCAAATTCTATAGTGGTGACACCAAATGCTCCATCGATGGAGACTAGGTTAACAGGAACCCCAAACCCATATTCTGAAATAAGAAATAATACAGAAAAACAAGAGCATAAACTAGTTGAAGATCCTAGTACTTCTGAATTAATTTGATTCACAAATGAATTAGCTGAGAAAATATAATAATTCACCAGAAATATAGAAGTTGTAACTGTACCAGTAACAATAGGTCCTGTAATTCCTGTTTTTGAGAACCAAAGAATAAATGTACCTTCATTAACAATTCCTATAAATCCAAGTTTACAAAAAGTATAGGAAAAGGTTTATCCAGATTGAAATGAAACCAGAAATACTACTAGAATGACGCCACCTGAATGAACTATAAATTAAAGTCCCGTATATATAATTCCTATGGGTGCAGAAACAGCACCTGAAACCCCAGAGAGAAGCATAGACAAAATAGATTTGACAAAAACTCTGATAGGACCAATGGCAGAGGAATTGATTGATTGGGTTAAAACCCTACAACAAAAAGATCGGAACCTAAACTTTCAGACATAGTTAGACTGAAAATAGATATGGAAAAATTGATTATTGGAACAATTGGAACTGAAAGACTAAAAACATATCAGAATGATGAACTCATGTTTATATGTAAAAGCATAACATGGAGAGCTAAAAATCTGCATGACAGATTAGAGGAAACAGCAAACGAATTAGGAATAGAATTTGCGAAAATAAGAATGTTACAGAAACCCTACAAAGTAGATTTTACTGAAAAGGATATAGATAATATTAATACTTCAGGAAGATGGACCTAAATAAAAGAATTGTGTTATTGAGAAAATGGCGAGATGTAGATCCATGGAGAAGCAAGTGGGTAAAGAAGAGAGAAGAGTCTAGCGATAAAACATCATTAGCATTCCCTGTCAAAGAAAAGGAATATGTGGTGACTAAATTCCCTATGCCAGAGATACCAGGAGGAGGTTATGTAGATGTACGATGGACTAGGCAAGATATATTGTCATTTACAAATGATTTTTCAAGATTGCGAGAAAAACCTGTATAATGGTATAGACAAGTAGATAGGTTTGTGAAGGTTTCAAAAGTGTTCTGGGAAGATCTAGATGGATTGTTTGAGGAAATATGATCAAGTAATAACGTTTTTGAAAAATAAAATCCCTCCTAAAGAAACAGATTGGGTAAAAATCTAAAGAACTTTGCAGGGACCTAAAGAATATGTACATACTTATTATGAAAAACTACTTTTAGTTTTTAAACAATATTGTGGATATGAAGCATTGAGTGAAAAGGATATGAGTCATTTTGTATACAGATTTGCATTTGTTTTAAGACCTGAGCTAGGTGACATGATAAAACACCACATGATGTGCCGGCAATCTAGCTCAGTGGAGGACGTATGAAGATATGCAAAATACTGTAGTGATGAACTTGATGCCAAACAGCGAAATCTTAAAGAGAACAACAAGGAGCACACTTTGGTAAACTAAATAATGAAGGAAATAAAGCAAAAATGAAGGGCGGTATGAATAAAGGAAAAGAGCAATGGAATATAGATGAGGCAAAAAAGGAAATGGCAATGCCATAATTGTGGCTAGATAGGGCATTGGAAGAACGAGTGTAAGTTACCTCAAAAGGTTAATCCAGAAAATAAATCATTAAATCCACAGTCAACGCCACAGCAACAGGTAGTTACTCAGCAGAGTCAGGTGCCAATACAACCTCTCCCACAAAGTGTACATCGCCAGAAATACAGTGCAGAGAAAGGATTCTACGGAGGAGAACAGGTAAAAAGATCACCGCGTCTGACTACAATTCTGCAGATTTGGTTGAGGTCGGATGGAAATGAGTCAGATGAGAGCTGTGGATGGTGCCTAGGAGAGGAAGAGGAGTGCGTGCTTGGCGCAACTCTGGAGGTTGATCAGTCTGGTCCTTTTGTGAATGGAAAGGTAAATGGTGTAAATATTACCATCCTAGGGGATACAGGTGCTATCCATTCTACTGTTAGATCAGTAGAAGTTCAAAACCTTCCTCCCTCAGGTGAGTATATCCAAGTTGTAGGAGTAACAAATATGCAGATTAAAACACCACTCACTGAACCAGTAGAAGTGGAAATTGGTAATTTTAGAGAGATGCATCGTTTTGTGGTATGTGACAACAGTCCTGCAAACTTGCTTGGACGCGACATACTCTGTAAAATGAATTGTGGTATTTACTGTTCAGCAGATGGCATTGCCTTTCAAACAGCAGATAATGACATGTTGTATAAAATGACAATGTCAATAATAGATTCAGAACGAAGTGAAATGTTTCCTGTGTTTGACAGAGATAAAATCCCCAGTGAGTTAAAAGAAACAGTCAAAGGGGAAGTGTGGGACTTCACAGGAAAAGAAATGGGGCTAATGAAAGATGTAAGTCCTGTAAAGATTTCTGTGAAAGAAGGAGCTATTTACCCGAAAATTTGACAGTATAAATTAACACCAGAAATAATTGAAGGAATAGCCCCTGCAATTGACAAAATGGTTGAGCAAGGAATTCTGCAAGAAA
Source organism: Lissotriton vulgaris (assembly GCF_964263255.1). Classification (NCBI taxonomy): domain Eukaryota; kingdom Metazoa; phylum Chordata; class Amphibia; order Caudata; family Salamandridae; genus Lissotriton; species Lissotriton vulgaris. The sequence continues at coordinate 1,876,153 of NC_141688.1, forward strand.
TAATGAGTAGTCCATGTAATTCACCTATAATGGGACTGAAAAATCCAAATGGAACATTTAGAAAAGTGTAGGATTTGAGAAAGGTAAATACAATTGTTGTCCCATGTTGTCCAATTGTACCAAATCCAGCTGTGATATTGTATCTGATTCCACATGACGCAGAATGGTACACAGTCATTGATTTGTGTAACGCGATCTTTACAGTTCCATCACACCCCAACAGCCAGCCAATATTTGCATTTAGGTTTGGAGAGCGTATTTTGGCATGGTGCCAAATTCCTCAAGGGTATACTGAAAGTGCCTCCATCTTTAATCAAATGTTGAAGGAATCATTAGAGAGTTTAAAAATGTCAGGAAAATGTGTTCTGGTTCAATATATTGATGACCTACTAGTGGCATCAAGGACCAAAGATACATGTGGTTCTGACACTATTGTATTGCTAAATCATTTGGCAGAAGGAGGACATAAAGTGTCTCCATCAAAATTACAATTTTGCTAACAAGAAGTACAATATTTAGGTCATAAGATTGGAAAAGTGATGAGACAAGTTGCCTTAGAAAGAATCAGAATTATCAAAGGATTGAAACCCCCAAAAACACAGAAGCAGGTAAGAATGTTTCTGGAAATGGTTGGTTACTGTCGCAAATGGATACGTGGATTTTCATTAATTGCAAAACCTTTGCAACGTTTGACAAAAGGAGATGTGAAAGATCCTATAGTGCTGAATGAAAAAGAGATGGAATCATTTGAACAGTTGAAAACTAGTTTGTGTGATGCACCAGCACTAGGCATGCCTGAATATGAAAATGTTGTAATTTGAACAGTTTTGCAGTGAAAGAGAAGGGTGTGCATTATCAGTTCTAATCCAGAGACATGGAAGAATGGGAAGACCAATTGCGTATTTCTCTGCAGTTTTGTATCCAGTAGCTAAAGTATTGCCTGGATGCCTGAAAGCAGTTGCTGCTACAAGTGTGAGTTTGGAGCAGAGTGAAGGCATAGTGATGGGATACTCAGTGAAGATATATGTACCACACTCGGTTGAAATTCTCCTCACTAGGACAAAAACCCAATTTATGACAAACAACAGATTGACAAGGTATGAAAAAGTAATTATGGGTGCAGATAATGTGACAGTAGCAAGATGTGAAAATGTAAATCCTTCTACCTTGTTACCCGATACCTTGGATGTAGAGGTGAAAAATGACATTGATCACAAATGTTTGGATGTGCTTGATTACTGTACCAAACCAAGTCCTGATATTAAGGATGAACCTTTGGAAGAATCTGATTTTGTGATGTTTGTGGATGGTTCATGCTTAAGAACTGATGAAGGTGTTTTGAGTGCTGCATATGCTGTATTTACAGTGGAAGATATGTTGGAAGCATCTTGTCTAAATGGAATCTGTTCTGCTCAAGTAGCTGAATTGATTACTTTGATTTGAGCATGCAAATTGGGAAGAGATGTTCGAATAACCATAGTGACTGCAAGTCAATATGGTTTCGGAGTTGTACATGATTCTGGACAACTGATATACCACCTCTGCAGGATCACCCATAAAAAATGCTGAATTTGTGAAAATGTTGCTTGATGCGATTCAGTTGCCTAAGAAAATTGCTGTTGTGAAGTGTGCAGCTCCCAAGAATGGAGATAACTATGTCACTGAAGGTAATCGAATCGCGGATGCGAGTGCTCAATACTGTGCTAAAAATATAGTTTCTATCAATCGGGACAGAGAAAAAGAACATGTTTTAAGCCCTTTCATGCTTACTAACGTAGCTGAGACTTGGCAGGAAGTGAAACAGTTGCAAGAAGAGGCCAGTGATGAGGAAAAAGATACCTGGTTAAAAGCAGGCTGCAGACAAAGAGAAGAAGATGCAATTTGGGTGTACAAAGATGAAAGACCTGTAATGCCTGATAGCATGATCTCTAACATGACCCGAATGTACCATGGTCAAGCTCATATAGGTTGAGTTGCTATGATCCAACTTTTCAGACAAACTTGGTACAACCCTTAGTTCAGAATGATCGCTGTAAGCTTGTGCCAATGGTGTCTAGTGTGTCAACAATTGAATCATGGAAGGAATACTGTTGTAAGCCTGGGAACCATAGGACGGGAGGGAGGTCCTTTTACCAGAATGCAATTGGATTTTATCGAAATGCCACCATGTAATAGACTGAGATACATCCTTGTAATCATTTGTTTGTTTTCACGATGGGTTGCAGCATTCCCCACAAGGAGGAATGATGGAATGACAGTTGCAAGGCTTCTTCTAAGAGAAATTATCCTGAGATTTGGTTTGCCAGTAACAATTGAATCAGATAGAGGAGGACATTTTCAGAATGAATTGATCCAATTGATATGTGAAGCACTGGACATTCGTCAGAAATTGCATTGTGCTTACAGACCAGAGGCTTCTGGGGTAGTTGAACAAGTAAATGGAACAATAAAAATCAAACTTGGAAAAATGTGTTAGGCCACAGGACTGAAATGGCCTGATGCTTTACCACTTGTTCTGATGACCTTAAGGAGCATACCAGATAGAAAGACAGGATTGAGTCCTCATGAAATACTGATGGGAAGAGTAATGAGGCAAGCATTTGTGTCAGTTGATAAACTATTGACTACACCTTTATTTTTATTCATTTTTGTGTTTTATAGAGTGCGAACTTTACCCGTTAGGGTATCAGAGCGCTTCACAGAGTCATAGAGTTTTACAAAAGGCATAAAATAATAATAGTATATCATCAATAGTGAGTGGGTGGGGCCGGGTACATAAGGGATGGAGGGATAACAGGGACAGGTTACAATCCATTTACTCAGACAAGGTCCAAGGTTACATGGTGGGGTGAGTAGGTCATCAGAAGAAGGCAAGAGTAGGTCAAGTTTAAGCGAGGAATTTACCCATAAGGAAGGATTTGGCCTCCTTTTTGAAGCGTGAAAGAGAGGGGATTCTTCTGATAGCAGGTGGGAGAGAGTTCCATATTCTTGGTGCTGCCCCAGCGGAAGCCCGATTGTACTTTTTTTTTTCGAAAGCATGCCGGCTGGAGTAGGAGATCTCTGGCGGACTCCGGATACCACAAGTTTCTGTGCAAGATATGCAGGGGGAGTTAAACTGTAAAGCCTTATGAGTGGTGCATGCCAGCTTAAGCTGTATTCTGGCCTCGAGAGGAAGCCAGTTCAGCGCTTTCAGGTGTGGAGAAATGTGGTTGAATTTCCTTATGCCGGTGAGTAGTCTAGCAGCTGCGTTGAGGCAGGCTTTCAAGGGTGCCAGGGAGATCTTGGGTAAACCCGAGAGGGTTGAACAGCCATATTCCAGCCTAGAGATGACTAGTGCTTGGACTGCCATTTTTAGGTCGGGGACATCAAGGAAGGGTTTCAGTTTCCATAGGTAGCTCAGGTGGAATCTGGATGATTTGGCCATCAAGGTGATGGGGTTGCACATGTTCAAATTGCAGTCCAGGGTTATTCCCAGTGATTTCGCCGAGCCCACGATGGTCGGTAGGCAGTTTAAAGCTGTGATAGCCTTAATCCATTTCTGAAACTCAGGGTCAGTTTTGGGAGGGGAAATTAGCAAAAATCCTGTTTTCTTTGCTTTGAGTTTGAGTTGATTGGAGGCTAGCCATTCAGGGTCTCGTTCAGGGAGAGAATCTCCTTGAGGGATGAGATTTTGATATAGATCTGGGTGTCGTCAGCATACATATGGTAGGAGTTATTTGCAGTGAGTAGGACTTTGGCAAGCAGTTCTAAGTAAAGGTTGAAGAGGGTGGGGGACAGCGTTGATCCTTGAGGGACTCCAACCGTGACTGAAGTGGGAGCAGACAGGTTGCCGTTAATTAGGAATCTGAACCATTCTAGTACAGAGCCATCCAATCCCATACTTAGTTGGAGGCCTTCTAGTAACTTTCCATGGTTGACCGTGTCGAAGGCCGAGGATAGACCTAGGAGGATTAGGAGACAAGTTTTGCCTTGGTCAAGGGTTTGGAAGGCATCATCAACAATGTGGAGCATGGTGGATTCAGTGCTGTGTCCCAGTCTGAATCCAGATTGGAAGTCATTGAGAAGGTGGAAGTGGTTGATGTATTGACTTAGCTGCAGTTGCACACACTTCTCCAACACTTTAGCTAAGAGAGGGGTGTTGGAAATGGGCCTGAAGTTGTCAGGGGAGGCTGGATCCTGCTATGGTTTTTTCAATATGGGGAGGCTTTGGCCGACTTTCAGAGAATCAGGAATCGATCCCTGCCAGAGAGAGGCGTTGATTATTGTAGTTCAGCTAGGAATAATGGATTGGGCGGCGGCAGCTAGGCAGTTGGAGGGGAGCGGGTCGTTAAAGTGGTTGTTCCGGTTGAAGGTAGAGAGGATTTTGGAGACAGAGTCTTCATCGTAGAGTGTGAAGTTGCTCCAGTGTGCTTGGTTCTTAGGTGAAGCCTGTTGGGGCGGCGTGGATGGAGGAGGCAGGTCAGGCGGGTAGAGAGTATGAGGGGGAACTGAGTTTGTTACCTAAGGCTTTGATTTTGTCCGCAAAAAATGAGGAGAATTCCTCGGTTGATATTAGAGCATTGGGGTTTTCTTTCGATGTTTTGGTCAGTTTGTTGGGTTGGTGTTTGACCAGTTCAAAGAGTTTGCGGGGTCTGTTTTGGGTGTTCCCCAGTTCTGATCTGAAGAATTCTTTTTTTGATTTGAGGATGTTCCTATTGTATGTATTTCTGGCCTGGCAGAGAAGTTTTAGGTGAGCTGGAGGGATCCAGTGAACCAGGGGTTTCTATCTTTGACTTGGGTTCTTTTTAGTTTTAGAGGGGCTAGGTCATCCAGAATGTTCGATATAGTCGCAGAGTAGTGGTTGTTAAGGTCATTGACTGTTGTGAGATGCGAGAGGGGTGGGAGGTCAGATTTGCACCGAGCCTCCAGTTCTTTGTGGTCCATGTTCTTGGTGTTTCTGACCCAGCGTTTAGGGATCACCGGCTGCGGTGCTCTTGTCTTGTGGGTGCCAGGTAGTAGGAAGGCAATGGTGTGGTGGTCAGACCAGTCACAGGGGTCTATGGAGATAAGCTTGACTGTCGATTCCTTGGAGATGATCCAGTCAATGGTGGCCCCTTTAGAGTGAGTTGGGAGTAAGCAAGATTGGGTCAGGGCTTGATCGGCCGGGAGGTCTTTAATGGCGTTGACATGAGGATCCTTGGGATCATTCCAGTACAGGTTAAAGTCACAAAGGAAGATGTCTTTAGCGTTGGGGGAACTCTTTGCTGTGAGAATTTCCATGAGGTGGTCTGTAAAGGAGTCATTCATGCCTGGGGGGTGGTAAAAGATGTGCAGGTTGCATAGTTTGGTGGAGTTACTGCAAATGGAGAGGGCGAGGTATTCTCAGGAGTTGGTGGTGCCCGCCAGCAGTTCCGTGACAAGAAGGTTAGAGCGGTAGATTCAGGCGATGCCGTCTCTTTTCTTGCTAAGTTGCATGTCCAGCCTTGCAGTGTTATAGTTGGGAGGTACTAAGAGGCCTAGGCATGGGGAAGAGGAGGCGTTTGGCCATGATTCTGTTAGAATTGCTAAGTCAAGATTTTTGTTCAGGATGAGAGCAGCCAATATCGGCGGTGTGCTTTACTGCCGATCGGCAGTTAATTAAGAGACCAGTCAGAGGTGGGTCGGAGGGGGTTTCAGTAGTCTGGGTGGACAGGTGTATAGGTGATAGATTGCTTTTAATCACCCTTCTGTTACGGAAGGTAGCTGATCTGCAGGGGTTGATAGCGACTGTGCAGATGGGATGTTTGGCACTCACGTCTGATGGTCAGGGGGTAACTGGGGCTGCATTGTAGTCCTGTAGGATGCCAAGGATGTCCTTTTCAGTGAGGTCTTGCGGATTTGGTGTGACAAGAGTAGAGTTGTAGAAGAGGATGAGAGCTAAGGTTTCCTCCTCCAATAGGTGACAACGATGCTTACGACGGCGAAGGTGCCTCAAGGATAGAGGTAGTGGGTGGTTGGGAAGCTCTGTGATAAGATGGGGGGTGGGGTTGGGCAGGGGCTTGAGGATAGTGAGGGAGAGTTGGGCGAGATGAAGGCGGTTTGTTAGATTTAGAATGGAGAAATGGATACTCTGATTTATTTTGGCAGCTCTGGAATGCAGAGTATTGATAACCATATAAGGGGAAGGTGCTAGAGGACAGGGGGGGCAGAGGTTTGGTGGCAGTTCTATCATCATGACTACAGGATAGGAGTGACGGGCTAGCTCGACCTGTGTCATAGGAATTTGAGGGCGTCTCAGTCAGAAGCTTGGTGTGGAGAGGGGACCAGAGGTTCAGGGCCAGTTCTGCGAAAGTCTGTCTGATGTGGTGACTTCTGTATTCCACCAGTTTGGGATTGATGCAAGTACAAAAGAAAAACATCCAGTTCATGATTCAAGTCCTGGAGACTGGGTTTGGATATAGAGTGCCCAGAAGGAGAAACTGTTGAGTTCATCCCTGAACCTGAAAATCAACATTTGGAATAGACATATATTAGTTCAGACTCTGATTCTGAAGGTGAACCAGCCCAAAATCCAGATCTTAAAACTCGACCTGTACTTCGACATCTGGAGATATCAGATACAAGTTCAGCATCTGAAGGAGAAGGTGAAATGTTGAAATTTCAGATCTTGAAGATCGACCTGAAAGTCGTCATCTGAAAAAACAGAATATTAGTTTGGACAGTGACAAAAGCAAAAACAAAACTGGTAAAGGTAAAAGTTCTAAAGGATAGACTGATAATTCTGAAAACAGGAACATACATTTTGAAACTAGTGAAAAGGAGAAAACTCACGATAAGGATGAGCTTCCAAGTACCAGCTCTGGAGAAGTTCCTAGCAGAATAACTGAACTGGCAAAAGAAAACCCAGATTCAGTGGATGAAACAGAAATAATAAAATTCAGAATAAGAGGAAGTGAAGAAAGGTCTGAAACTGAATCAGATGACAGTGAAGGAGAGACAAAGCTAAAATGAATCTCCAGAAAAAGAGCTTGGAGAGTGGAACGCGGAATAATAGAACCTGAAAATCAAAAGCCACGTAAAGGAGACAATTAGCCTAGAGGAAATGATGGACTACAATTCAAACTGGTTAACATGAATAAAAATCAAGAGGAACAAGTAAATGAAATAACAAGTCAGAAGGAGTTGACAAGACAAAACAAAGAGACTGTACAAAGGCCAAAAAGAGTAAGAAGTCCAAACCAGAAGTATAAATCGCCACCAGAAGTATAAATCACCTGAGTGGACGTATGTTGCCCTACCCACTATAGAGGAAGTGGAAAGTAGCCAAGAAAACCAAAACAATCTAAGTAAGCGAAAAGATTGATAAAAGACAAATTATGCAAAACTGGAAACCGAAAGACAATAAAACAAAAGAAGTGAAGACAATCCTAAAAAGGAAATTGGTATCAAAGAAAGATTTTTAAGGACACATTTTTTATGTGCAAAACATAAAGAGACATTAGCAACGGTAAAAGACTGAAAATGATTTATTACATTGTGTGAAAAGCAGTGTAAAAAACAAACAAAAAAACAAATTTTTGAAGAACTAGTTTTTAGAAAAGATTTTTGAAAAGGTGTTTTGAAAAAGGTTTTGAAAATGCCTACTAATGATGTTAATAGTTCAAAATGTGCTATTTTTCGTAAATGGTGTAGAATGTGGTTAAAATGTACAGGGTTATTAATGTTAGTATGGCTTATTTTAGCAATAGTGATCCCTTTTAGACCAGAGATTGGACATGTTGAACATAATTATAGTAAAAGTGAGAAGATTCATGGTTTAAAGAATGCTGTGAAAAATATAGATAATACTGATTTACATAGAGATAATTCTATTAGTAATTTTTCAAAGAATGCTTTTTCTAAACTTTTGTATGAATATGTGAAAATGATGGATGTAAAGAGACTGCTACGTATGTATGCGGTTACCTGCATCTGTATCAGAGGGCGTGACTGACCATCACCTTCCTTTGACATATTGAATAACATGTAGTGTATTAGCTAGTTTGTTTTTCAAAACAGGTAAATTTGAATATTACTATTCTGATTCTAATGGCACATTTGCAACATTGAAAATTTCACATGGACTGAACAAAATGAAAATGGGTAAAGTTTTTGGTGAATATTTCCTTGAAACTTAAGAACTAACTTTGAATACGCTTTTAGGAATAATTTAACATGTAAAATGCGCAGAGAAGGTAACGCCTTTTTGGACATGGTAGAAGAAAGGAGAATCCAATATAAAAGAAAATCAACTGCAATTACAGTAAATTCAACAATGTGGGATTTTGAAGATGAAAATCTTGAGGGAAATATTGTAAATGTAGCAATTAGTATAAACACTCCACAATTAGGGAAATTAGTATTTGTAGAGATAACACTATGACAACTAATTTGTAGGTGCAAGTCAATGTGTATGACAACTAATTTGTAGGTGCAAGTGAATGTAATGACACATATATTATCAAAGGGGGAATGGGGATTTAAAGGTGAAAATTATCCTGTTTTAAGGGCTGACAGGGGCAAGATGGCCGCTGACAGGCTGTAGGGAGAGGACGTGTCTCCCCTCTCTCCCTGAATTCGTTTTGAGAGAAAGATGATACGTGTATGCTGACCGGCGTACATGAGAGAAATGAGGATATGGTGTACTTGCTTGGACAGGAAAATAAGAAAGATTTTATCTCAGCATCCCCAGCTGCAGCTGAATACAAGCTATATGGAAAAGAATTAACTCCCCAGACGGTGAGATCGGCGCTGGTGTGGGCACTGACTCGCTCAAGCCAGCTGATATCCAAGGTTACTGGTTGGACTCGACTGCGCTATCAAAGAGCGTTAGCCACATCGTCCAGCTACTGGGATATGATGGCTCCGAAGACAGCAAGGAACGTGAAAGAGGAGAGAGAGCTGCCTGGAGCGATTCGGATGCCCCGGCGGCTAACCTCAGAGCGAAGAAAATGCTGCGGAGTCAGGAGGAGCGGGATAATCTTCGTGTTGGTGAGCAAGAAAGGAGTGTTGGCAGAAACGATGTAACTAACAGCGCAATGGAAAAAAAGAAGAAAAAGGAAAAAAGTAAGGCGGTATCCAGCAAGAAATGCAATGCAGGCGGCAAAGCATCTGAGCAGGCAACCATGAGGCAGCCCACGGTTTACGAGGCGTTTTTACCTGTTGTCGGCACACGCGGGATATCAGCAACCACGTCGGCTTCCGCGGACCTCGCTGTGTGTGAGTCAACCGCCGCCCCTGCTTCACAACTTTTGGTTCAAGACGGTGTTACAAACCCAGTATCGGTAAGCATCGAGGCAGCCGGTGCAGTGAACGAGCAAGGGGCAGGGCAGGGGGTTTCAAAGCAGCCGGGAGGAGTAACGCTGCAGGCGGATGGTGTAGAGCGAGGGAAGATTGGGAAAGAGAATGACTCACTGGAAGGGGAGAAACAGGCTATGAATCAAGTGTAAGTGGACAGTATAGCCCGAATGGAAGCAGCACTGACTCGGCAGGAACAAAGGGCGGTAAATAATGGCGGCAATGGCAATTGTCAGGATGAGGAGGGGACAGTGTCTGCGTGCATGGACAAGGATATTGCATTAACAGAGGTATTAACAGGGAAAGAGAGAGCTGAAATCCGGACTGAAGCTGCGGTCCAAACACCAGAAGTTACTACGGGGGAGGAGTTTACTCAAGAACTTAATAAACCTGGTTCTATGATAGTAGTGAACGATATGGCTATTGTAGATATTGATGGTCCTTACTCAAAAAAAGGAGGTCACTCCAGCAGTCACCCTTTGATAATTCCAGGCTCTCCCTCTGATGAATGTTTTTTTTCTGTAAATGAGGGTGAGGAGGATGAGAAAGAGGAAGAGGAGGAGGTGGATGGAGAAGAGGAGTTGAGGAGGAAGTGGATGGAGAAGAGGAGTTGGGGGGGGCAGCAACTCTGAAACCTCCTCAAGCTCTGTGGAGACAGAGAGTGATCAACCAATGTCGGGTTTAGCAACAGAGACAGTAGCCACATCAGAATCTGGAGAGGGTTCGGTTCAAAGGATATCTGTTAAGCATAAGTCCAAAATTTTGACAAAAAAACGAAGGAAGTCAAAAAATATTGTAAGTCCTATAAATGCTGATATTGCAAAGCGACTGGATTGGGATTACTTGCTACGTCACAGATGTACCAAGAGTCTGCTGGGGTGACAGGGGATAAAAATATGGGTACTCTAGAAATATCAGAGCAAAGTATGAAACAAAGGCAGAGGCAGAGTCAAAGTCAGAGTCAGAGTCAGAGTCAGAGTCAATCTCAAGGGCAATCTTCACCAAAAGGGTTCGAAATGATGTTCTCAATGTTGAAGCAGATACAGACCGAGGCGAGAGTGGAAAGTGGCAGAGCTAGGCAGGAAAGTAAAAAGATACAAGGATCTCTCCGCAAAGTAAACAAATTATACGCAGATTTGTCAGGGAGAGTTACAGAGGTAGAAGAAAGAACCGGTATGTTGGAAGATGAAATGAAGAAATGGCAGGAATTCAGGCAGGAGCAAGAGAAGACTACAACAGATGTCTTATGGAAATTGGAAGAATTTGAGAATAGGCAACGCAGAAATAATATCAGACTTTTGGGTATTGCGGAGGGTAGAGAGGGGCAGGTCTTACGTTATAGAGCTACTTAAGGGTGTACTTCCTGATATAAAAGGTTGGGATTGGGAATCGGAGATACAGCGTGCACATAGATTTCCATTCACACAGAGAAAGGGGGACCTATCAAACAAACCTAGAGCAATACTTCTATATGGTGGAAATTATCTGTTGAGAGAGGAGATAATGGCGAAGGCAAAACCACAGGCCAAGTGCAGATACAAATATGTTGAGTTTTTTGCTAGGCCTGACTTCTGCCATACAACTGTAGAAAGGAGGTGGAGGTTGCGGGAGCTGATTGTACCCTTTCAGAAAATGGGATGTGAGGCGTATCTGATGTTCCCTAGCAGGCTAAAAGTGGTAAGGGATGGTCAGTTTAAAATTTTTTATTCTGAAATTAAAGCACAGGAGTTTCTGACATGGTTGAAAGAGAATAGCCCACAGTCCCAGACACAGGCTGATAAAGAGCGAGCAGTAGCTTTGGTAGCGAAAGGAAGTAAGAAGCCGTAAAAGTACATAAAATGGATAAGAAGTACAAATGATTAGAGTAAAGTAAGTTAAGAAGTTTGTATATATATAGGATGTTTTCATCTTGTTTGTATAGGCTGGTATTAAGAAAGGGGGAGTGGGGGGCACGGTGGTCCCACACAGTCACAGCTGTCACATATAGGTCCCATGGGCCTATTTGCCTGTAGGGGGGGTGGGATAGTCAGGGTGGGAACTCAGGGGGGGTGGGAGCGGGGGGGTGAGGAACAAAAAATTTGGTGTCATTGTAGGGGAACAAAGGAAGTAAGCCAGAAGATAATGACCAATAAAAAAAGAAAAATGTATGATTTTTATATGGCTGTTAGTCCATCATGTATAAGGATTGAGCTGTGTATTGGTATAAGAAATGTCGACCTACTTAAGAACCCAGGATGAATACTCGAATAATGACATGGAATGTCTGGGGGTTAAATGACAGACTAAAGAGGCAGAAGGTGGCTATTTTAATCAAGAGTCTTAGACTAGACTTCCTAATATTGCAAGAAACACATATCCAGGTGTCTGAAATCCATCTGCTTGAACAATTAGGACTTACTGTATTAGCGTATTCAAGGCAGGGGTCTAGGAATAGGGGGGTGGCAGTACTGTCAAGACAGAGAGATATCACTACTAGGAAAAAATGGGAGGATGCTTGGGGGAGATGGGCTCTGATAGAATGCCTGGTAGGAGAACAATGGGTAACTCTTGGTTCTATATACGGATGTACAGGGGATGATGCGAAAATCTTTGAACAGGTCGATATAGAGTTGGCAACTGGGGCCCCATATGTAGTAATAGGAGGGGATTTTAACATCAATGGCGTAGGAGGCCTGGGATTGGGGTTAGGACCCCCAGTTAAATACAAAGGAAGGAAAAGAAGAGTGTTTCAAGCAGTTTGCTCCCTAGCCAGGAATAACGGGTTACTGGACGTTTGGGATACTCTTAAGCCAGGAGAGGATGGATATATGTATTATTCTGCACCGCATAAAGTAAGTGCAAGATTAGACTATTTTTTGGTCAGTAGTCAGGGTTTTGATGGTGCATGTATTGAGAGATTGCCAAGATTATTGGCGGATCATAATCCCCTGATTGTTACCTTAAAGGGATTAGCAGTGGCAAGGGGGGGCTCGGTGTGGACCTTTGAAAGAGCACTACTGGAAGATGAGGCATGTATTCAGCATATGAAAATTTGGATAGCAGAATTCCTGACAATAAATAGAGATACAGCAACTGTAGGTATGGTATGGGATAGCTTTAAGGCTGGGGTGAGGGGAGAAACTATAAGTTTTGGAGTAAGGAGAAGGAAGCAGGAGCAAGAGAGAAGTGAAACCTTAAAAAGGGAGATACTATCAGCAGAGGAAGAAGTGAGTAAGAGTGTAGACTCACCTAATAGTAATGGATGTGTACCAAATCCCGCCATAATGAAACTAGCAAAATTGCGAATGGAAGCAGAAGAATATATAACAGCAATGGCAGCAAAACAATATGTGATTAATAGGGAAAAATGCTATGAGTTGAGTGACCGAGTAGGTAGAATGTTAGCAGTCAGAGCAAGACAAAAAGTATCGCTTGGGGAGATAAAGGCAATAAAAGATAGTTCGGGAAAGGTGGTAACAAGTGTGCACCAAATTAGAGAAGTCTTTAGGAAATTTTATATAAATCTATATCAAGAAAGTGATGTAAAAGATCCTGGAGAGATAGCGGCCTATTTGAATGATTACGAAGGGTCTGAGTTGGATGAATCAGAGAGAAAGAGGCTAGATAATCCACTAGATCAACAGGAGATAGGAAGCGCTTTGAAGAATCTTCCATCTGGCAAAGCAGCGGGGCCGGACAAGATCCCGCTAGAATTCTATAAGGTGTTCTGGGAAGAGTTAGGGAAGGATATGGTATGCACTATGCAACAGGCACAGAGGGGTCTATCAGTACCAAACTCTTGGTCCGGGGCAGAAATAGTTGTTATCTTAAAGAAAGGAAAGCCACCCACAGATCCGGGCTCGTACAGACCAATTACACTAATGAATACTGATACAAAGATCTACTCAAAAGCATTAGCAATAAGATTCGCTAGCGTAATTACACCATTAGTTACCATTAGTCAGCATGGATTTATACCTGGACGAGGAACTACGCACCATACACGGAAATTAATAACCCTTTTTGATAAAATGGAAGTTATAGGGGAACCATTTGCGGTCTTATTGTTAGATGCCGAGAAAGCATTTGACCGTGTATCCTGGGTGTATTTGTGGAGTGTCTTAGAAAGGGTGGGTTTTGGAGACGGCTTCCTTACGGCAATAAAGACTTTGTATAGAGATCCGGTGGCTACGATAAGAATAAACTCGGGAACAACTGAACAAGTGAAAATCAATAGGGGTACTAGACAGGGATGTCCGTGTTCCCCATTACTTTTTGCTATATATATGGATCCATTAATACGTAGAATGGAAGGGAATGGGAATATACCTCCAGTTGCTACGCCTAGGGGGGACTGTAAGATACTTGCATATGCCGATGACGTGGCTGTGGTAACACCAGTACCCACAGAGGCTATCAGATATTTGGAACTGGAGGCTAAAAAATTCGGAAAAGTGTCAGGTTACTCTTTAAATACTGGGAAAACACAGATTATAAAAAACAGTAAGGCAGTGTGTCAAGATTCACGAGTGGTGCAGACAGGAACATATCTGGGTATAACGATCACTGCAGAGTTAGGAAAGTTAGTAGAATTAAACATAGATCCTATCATAAGAAAGGTGGGGAAAGATCTAGATAGACTTAACAATTTACACCTCACAATAGTTGGTAGAGTAAACATCATAAAGATGTTAATTTTACCGAAATGTTTATATATTTTTAGGACAATCCCGTTATGGTTTGATAATCTCTGGTTTAAAAAGATCGAAGAAATGATCAATAGATTTATCTGGTCTAAAGGTAAAACTAGGAGAGCAGCAAGATTTATGGTACTCCCAAGAGAGAGAGGAGGGTGGGCTCTACCGGATCTGAAATCTTACTACTGGGCTGCAGCTTTACAATATATGGTTGGATTGATAGGTGGAGCAGAAGCAGAAGGGGAAGATGATTTAGGATCATTAGCAATATATGGTTTATTGATGGGGGAAGAGGTTAAAAATATATTTTTGAAACATTTTGACACAGCTTACTTCAAAAGGACACGATTTAAGACCATTTTTGGAGCTCATAATATTTGGAAAGCTTTTACCAAGAAATATGGTCTGGGGGAAAATTAATAGATACACGAGAATAAAAGATAATTCAGTATTCCCTGAGGATATTTTGTCTGATTTAGTGTATATAGAATGGTACAGGAAGGGTATTATAAAAGTGGGGGACCTGATGGGTGCACAGGGGATGAAACAATTTGTACAAATACAGGAGAAATATGATTTGGCAACAAGGCATTTCTTTAAATATCTTCAAGTAAGAAGTTTTTTGAAAAACAAAAGGGGGGGCTCGAGAGGATTTGAGAAAAATCCTATACTTGAGGCGATACATAATGGAGTAAACTGCACTATTAAAAGGTTTTATGCAGAGTTAATTGAATCAAAACTGGATGACATGGTTAAGTGGGGGGAAAGCTGGTCGGCTACGTTGGATATAGAATTGGAATGTTTTAATATGTCAGTAGAACTGGGACACAATATTCTGTGCTCTGCAACATTACAGGCTCAGCACTATAAAACTATATACCAGTTGTATTATACTCCAGCAAAACTCGCACAATGGGGGGCGATTACTGGGATAAATTGTCCTAGATGTGGAAGTCTACAGGCAGATATAATTCATATATTTGCAACATGTCCATGTCTATCAACAATACTGAATGAAATACAAAAGTTTTTTCAAAGAGCATTGAAAATAACCGTCAACTTAACCCCTACGGTTGTGTTATTGGGAGTAAACTCAGGCAACGCGCATGGAGAGGGTTGCTATTTTATTTTCGTTGCTATGGCTGTTTTTAGATTATGCATTGCCTCAGCTTGGCTTGATCAGTCAGCACCAGTATTTCAACAATGGTTAGCTAAGGTTCTAAACATTTACAGCTTGGAAAAGGCAATATACTCTAGAAAAGGAAAGAATGGGAGGAAGTTAGGATTGAAAATATGGGAGCCGATAATAAAATGGAAGGAAGAAGTATAATGTATATAATGTATATAATGTATAGGTTTGTAATGATTATTGGGTTAGGAGGGAGGGCTCACAAGTGATTAGCAAGAAACAATGTGACGTATGATTTATGTTTATTTGGATAGAAGAAGTATAATGTATATAATGTATATAATGTATAGGTTCGCAAAGTTTATTAGGGCAGGAGGGAGGATTCACAGGTGTTCAGCAAGAAATAATGTGTTATATGATTTTCTGGTAAATTCAGGTGCTCCACATGATCGGATTGATCAATTTCTAAATCTAAGTCCCTCATGATGTATATGTTCCTCTATGTGCATTATAGCATAAGTTGTTTTTTTATTGCTTTTTTTTCTCTTTGTGGAAATATGATTGAATTTATATAGTAAATTGTTCCTCACCCCCGGTGTAGGGGGGAAAAAATAATATGTAAAAAGTTGTTAATAAAAAGAATAAAAAAAAAAAAAAAAAGGAAATTATCCTGTTTTTCCTGGAATTTATTTTTTGTGTGGAAACAAAGCTTATTATAGGTTACTGGGTCATTGGTATGGATCTTGTTACATAGGTCTAGTCTTTCCAAAAATATTTCATGTAGATAGAGGAACTGGTGGAATTCATGAGATAGGTAAACCATTAACACATAGGAGAAGGGAAAGTTTCTTAGAAATAATAGGTGATGTTTTTGGAGCATTGATACCAGCAGTGGGTATATCTTTTAATGCAAATAAAATTTGAAAATTGTCAACGATAGTAGATAATTTGTCAACAGATACTGCCGGAGGATTTTTAATGGTAAATACTGAAATGGTTGCTATGAGGGCTATGGTGATGCGAAATCGACTTGCTCTTTTTATAATATTGGCAAAAGAAGGAGGAGTCTGTGGAATTTTAAAGGTACAGCACTGTTGTACTTATATCCCAGACAACAGTCAAAATATCCAAAAGTATATTACAAACATTACTGAATTACGTAAAGAAATTACTCCACTGGAGGTTCACGGTGTTCTAGAGAAACTTGGTACGGGTTTTTCTGCTGTAAAGAAGTGGTTTTAGAAATAGGTAGATCAATAATAGGGAAAGTATTAATTCCATTGACTGTAGAAATTTTTATGATACTAATATTGAGATTAATTAGCAAATGCACAAGAAAAAGTCAAATTGAAAAATCAATAAGAAACAAAAATTAGGAAAATAAAGAAAGAGAATGTGAAATGGGAGAAATAGAGTTGGAGGAGTATAAAGATAGAATGTATAATGATTCAAGAAGAATGGAAATAAAAGATACAAAAGTCTAAAGCTAACAAAATGAAAGAAACTGAAACATGTTTTTATTAAAATATAACTTTGTGTATTGTGTGGTGATAAAATCCCCAAAGGGGGGAGTTGATGGAGCAGGGGAGTGACAAAAATGTTTGTGTACCCCTAGTGAAGTAAGTTCTCAAAACCTTAACATATATTAACCGTGTGAAGCATGATAATTAATCAACAAAAGAAACATACACAGAAAAAGGTACACGTGGGGAAACTAACTGGCTGATTTGCAAACATTAAGGTATTAATAACGTGAAGAAGTCATATTCATATAGTGCAGTAATGCTTTAAAAATTAAATAGAGCTATGCATTTATGTTATAATTAAGTATTTATTTGTGGCAAAACAAAAAAATTTGTTAAGTAAACAATGCATTTATGTGGCTTACCGCTAAGTAACATCTAACATGGGGAAATTAGAATAGCGGGAGGTAAACAGAAGGGCTTTATTTCTAAAATCTAATGTCTGTTGTGTTTGTTTTCATATAAGTTCCCATTGAGGCCCTTGTGTCCTAGTTCGAAAATGACTGCTTATGCGAGACTTCGAGAAGTATGGCTTCACGCATGTGCGACTGTACGCGAGAGATGCTTGAACGGCCTGTGCTCGGACTGTTGATGTCAAGGCTAGCTTGGCCTAAGACACCGGAGCTGTGCCAAAGGATGCTTGAGTTTGTGAGCCTGGAAAAATTGCATGCTGTAACTACATGATATGTAAAAATACAAGGACAGGATGACGAGTTGCAAAGGGGACAATTTTGACCGTGTGAGAAATATGAAGATCACATTGCAAAATTTGGACAATGAGGATATTTGGTGATCTTCACCACCCCTCTAATGGACCAATGAGAAATGAGTATGGACTCTAAAGTTTCAAAATTTTTGTTAGATAGTTAGGGAAAAAGGGTATAAAAGAGCCGGTACAAAAGAGAGAAAAAAAGCTGGTTCCTGAATTTATTTTAGCACCACGATATGCTGTCGGACTGAATGTTTTTTGGTGCAAAAGACTTTGAATTATTTTGGGACTTTAACTTTTGATGAGGCAAAGCACTGAATGCAGAGCCCTGATGGGAGGTAGACATCGAGGGATAGAAAGACAGTCAGCATTGGGAACCTGTGTCATTTTAATCCTGTGTTTTTCGTCTCATGAAACCTGGTAATATAAGTTCTAAATCTCTAATTCTTGAATGTGCTATAAAATGTTAGATTTTAATGCAAAGTTATTTTTCTTCTTGACTAAAATTTAAATAAATGTTTTTAATAAGATTTATATGAGTTCGATGTTCGTTTAAAATAAAAGTCATGACAGAATAGAAAATAAATATTAAATGTGAAATTGTAATCAAGCTGGTCTTGATTTCCATCAACTAACTTCTACTGGCTGGTCCATGGCCTGAAACAGTGGGATGCCTTGATGTTATTTCCAATGAATCTAGAGAAAGAGAAATTGATCATATATGCATATGTACGTAATGTATAAAGTTTTAGAATAGGATTAATAGGGTGCTCCGCTGTCCAGCAGCTCGCCTTCTAGTCTCACTGATCTTGGGAGCGGTGTGATTGTGTGAATGAGTGACTCGCGGTGCTATGGGCCTCACCGACGACTAAAGTAAGTTAGCTCCTGAGTAAACTGGGATGAATTGGGAGGGTTGTTTGAGAGCCGCGCTGGATCAACATCGAGGCGCGTGATATCGCATGTGGCATCAGTGGAATTGACATCACAGAAAGTGGCATCACAAGTCATGACTTCACTGGAAGTGGCATCACAAGAAGTGACATCAGACCTTAAGACTTCACATATATGTTAAGCAGGTCTATCATGAGTGCATTTGAGCATAATTTGAGTTTACATTCAAGCCCACCTAAATTGTGAGGAGAAAAAAAGAGATTTCTCCTTGTTATTCCTGCCTCAGGTAGACTCACCAGTTTGGGACAAACCTATGTTTACAAGTCTTTGTAAAAAAAATGGTTTGCATCAAAATAAAGTAGGGGTTTCACAGGAACGCCAAAGCACCATCCATTTAATGCCTACCTGACGTAAGGTAACTCAAGGCACGGCAATGTACTGCCATAACAAAGACACACAAATGGGACCTGTGTGGCACTGTAAATCCCCAGATAGATTTTGCGTCAGAGTTTGCCAGAAAAGTGCTGAAACAACAACACAAAATCTGGGCCTCAAATTATACATTTAGGGCCATATTTATGACCCGGTTTGCATTGCTACATGGTGCAAGAGTGACACAAACCTGAAGTCATATTTTTGAAGCCACTTTGCGTGGCTTTGAGTGTATCCGAAAAATATGGAGTGATGTAACGCAGCACAAATTGCTCCATGGCATTACTCTGTCCTGGGTACGTGCTTCATGAGCATTGCATGGGTTTTCCCACAAAACTCCCATGGTATTTGACACATTCCAGATTTACAATACCTTCTAAACCTGGGAATGTTTCAAAAAGATACGCTTCCTCAGGAGAGGCATAACAAGGAGAAATATCTTTATTTCTCCTTGTTGTTTCCTCTTTGTATGTGATACAAAGAGGAAACAGCCTCTCAGGATTGTTTTGAGCAGGAAGGTGCCCTTTCCTGCGCAAAAACAATCTTGCCTACAACACAGACACCCTTGTACCATGGTGCAAGGGTGCCTGCATTGGAGGTAGGCTGCCAAAATGGCACCAGCAAAAGGGAAAATGACAGGAATGAGCCATATTGAATAAATTCAAAATCAGGTTAAGATGCCTTCAAGGGATTCTTTTCAACATCTGAATTATTGGTAAGTTCAAAATGTAAAGTTTCTTAAGTCCTAAATAGTGGCTTATTACATTCGAATTTCGAAGTGAATTATTTAATTGTACAGGGACAAAGCTCAACAAAGATAAGTAATTATACATGTGTGTATACTTAATAGAATTCACATTTATATAAAAGATTAGTTTACAATTCTTTGGATTGTTCAATTCATATAGGGGTCATCAATATACACAAGAATGTACATCTTGAAGATGGTCTTATAGATGCTCTCACACCAAAAACGAAACATCGACGACTAGACCCATTTTCCCTTTTACCAGTCTTCCAGGAATTGTTCATTGTAATGTCAATGGTGTCCTTCATGCTAATCAATATGTGAAATGAGCTATGACAAGTGTTTCATGATAAAAGATCTTTATGAAGAAATGTCCACTTCAGTTGCTTTTGCCTTTATGTGATTTGTTATCTGTACCCTTTTCTTTTATATAAATTTGGATTCTATTAAGTATACACCCCTGTAGAATTACTCATCTTTGTTGAGCTTTGTCCAGCTGTGCGTTTGATTCGCTGTCCACTTGTATACTTCACTTCGACAATCGCGTGTAATAAGCCACTACTTAGGGCTTAAGAAAATTTACATTTTGCACTTACCTATAATTTAGATGTTGAAAAGAATCCCTTGAAGGCATCTTTCCCTGATCTTGTACATTAACCAAGCTTTCAAGGTACTATTGGGTTGCCCACATCTTGGTACGTATTCCTGTCCTTTCCCTGTGAAGCAGGTCACTTGCTCAGCTGCCCTGTGCCACAAACCCATACATATGATTTCAAAACTCTGCCACAAAGAGTTTTACATTCCATCCATCAATGTGTGTCTTTTGCTTTCTCGCCCTAAGTGAACCGGGTATGCCCAGACGTGGGTCCTGGGGTCAGATGCCACTGGATTCACGCTATCTTGGCTGATGAGGGGTGAAACCCTGAAACCGGTCCTAGGATGCTTGTTTCTAGTCCAGGGAGGACCGGGTTTCTCAGTTCAGGCTGGACTGTTCACATGAGGCACAGTGTCAAGACTGATTTGCATAGGGCCAGGTCTAAACTGGGGTGGCATGGTGAGCAAAATAATGATGCATTTAATCCAGAGCTTTTAACTGGGGGTGAATGTTTTAATTTGTTCTGCATTCCGTCCATCCATTGTTTGTCTTTTACAAAGAAATTGGCAACAAGTAGAAAAATTACAGTAAATCTGTTCTGCTTAATTGGTTACAAAGCCTGAATTAAAAAAAATCTCATACAATTAAGGCACCTGCTGCACAGACCTGTGTGTTCCCAGTGAATCTGAGTGAATAATAATGGTAACATAACTCTGGAAGATAATGCACTTACTGGAAAGATCTGAGTTTTGTTTAGTCCCAGTTTTTACTCAAAGTAGCGCAGAGGTTAAATGTACCGCTTGCAAAGCACATCATGTAACATGCAGATGACAAATTTGATCTAATTTCAATAGGTAAGTGAGTAACTGCTTTGAACAAAGAAATCCTTAAATTACTCGTAGTTGCATTGTAATCCTCAGTCACTCAAAATACACTTTATTCGATTTATAAAAAATCATAAAAGGCAATAAAATTACCTACAGGATGAAAAAACAGCAAATCATATATATACAAAGTCAGTGCTGAGCCCAAGTATTCCATGTAAACACGTATTTTCACAGCTAAAATCAATAAAAACAGTGCCATGATTAATGTAAAACATTCAGTGGTACATGTTTATTCTTAGACCTGAATGCTGCCGCTAAGAAACTTGCAACACTAAAAATTATGCGGCTGTTGTCCAACATCTGGAGGTATATAAGTGCAGGCCTGACTTGAACATACTCAAACAATATAGGAGCTCAGAGGGAATATGGAAAGGGTCGCCCTCCACTCACAATCAACGATACAAAATGAGACCCAGTCCAATGGCGTATGCATATATCAGTGACTCAAGGGGGGTCAAAAAAGTCCTACTCCCCACTACTCTCTTATCCACATTATAATGAGGTAATGCACTGTACTCCGCCGTGTTTAAAATACCTGTTCTCCTGGGCAACACAACAGAACACCCACTCAGAGTGACCCAAAGTATACTGGTTCACAGTAGTCCAAACCAGACATTGGACCTTACTCTAAATAGAGGAAAAAATGTGCGAGAAGCAAATGACCCCTCACGGAAACACCACCATCGGGGTAACTGGTATGCAATTTCCAGACAGGCCCCTGTCTCATCATCGGTGGTCACTTGCTTCTCAAAGGAAAATAAGATGAAAGAAACGAAGTGTCCAAAACAAACAACATATAAAGTGACAAAGTGAAGTGCAGAGAAATCTGCTGGTGACAAACACACAAAAAAAGATAACTGAGTGCCTAAAAACACACACATTACACCAATCCCTTAGCCAATTTTATTCGTAGGGTGGTGCTCGTGTGCTATTGATTATTAAAAAGGCTGGTAGCTAATCATGCATACCATTACCTACAGTGCCCACATGTTTCACTGCTGTATTGCGTAGAGCAGTTTCATCAGGGCTGCACTCAAGTGCTGCCACTTCACTCTTTTTGGACACTAGTTCTGTAAAGTGCTGCCAAGGAAGAACAGGTACGGAGAACGTAATTAAAAACATGTGGGCTTCAGGGTGGCCAGAAACATACTCTTAGGGGATAAAAAGTATGGTAATGTGTAGAGTATTACCCGGAAGCAGCAAAGCTATGCATACCCGCCGCTCCGGTATCAACAAGGTCACTGGGTACTTCTAACGTAAGCGTGCCCCTTGTTCCTTGATACAAATATTATATCTGCAGAGGGGAGAAGCAAACATGAGCTTGTAAACTGTATTGTTCTGCTGACTTTCAACGTGCCCCGTCATACCTCATGTATGATACACAAGTGTCAAATGAAAAGCACATAATGACATGCTCGCTCAGTGCTGCCCCCGCAAAACAATACACGGGATTGCTGCCCCCTCGGAATG
Organism: Lissotriton vulgaris; assembly: GCF_964263255.1. Lineage (NCBI taxonomy): Eukaryota > Metazoa > Chordata > Amphibia > Caudata > Salamandridae > Lissotriton > Lissotriton vulgaris. The sequence continues at coordinate 1,898,507 of NC_141688.1, forward strand.
TAAACAACTGTGGCGCTGTTATTAATAACGCAGTTCAACACACCTTACACACTGTCCCCAACAAATGCTAGACAGTACAGCACCAGAGGTCAAGCCCCTCTCAAATCGATCGTGACAGGCTTTGCTATGAAGCGGTGAAACTACACGGAGCCTGTACCCACGGCAACACACATACTCCATTTAGCATATCAACAGATGTCCACTTGATACTTCCCTGGCGCGTGACTAACGAACACCGCCTCACCATGACAAGCCCGGAAGACGCCTTTCCTCAGCCGTGCCGGTGGCCAGCTCACGGAGCATTCAAATGCGAAGCACCGGCGAAGCCACGCCCATGTAATTACACCACGTGATCGCGCCATCGGGCGCGGCGGACATCTTAGCCTAGTCAAGTGGCCAGATCTTTAGGTCATACTACAGGCATTATAGCTAGCTTAACCCCACATAGGACCCCCGGTGCCATACCACTGAAACAGAACAATGAGAGGGTGATGGATGCTGAAATCGGACTCAGGAAAACGGGCACAGTAATCCAAGGCATAGGCAGTGTAAAAAACACAGGTGACTCTTATGTGACACTTGGGAAGATGGCAATGTGCCATGTCAGCACCCAAAAATAAGGGGGCATATACTACTGCCTCTAAAGAGTCTAAATACTTATGCCTAGCTGGAGATAGGGAAATGACGCCCTCACAGAACCAGGGTGATACAGGCTAATGTGGTTACAAAGCCGCTGGTCCACGGATTTAAAGGGGTTCCCTATGGAAATTGAAACAGGCAAACTGAATCTGTTGTTTCAGGACGAGAGTGTCAATCACAGTTTAATCCTGTTCCATTCTATAATCTCGTTGAGCCCAACTCTGTCAGTTTTCTCATTATAAATCCAGCGTGCTTCTTTGGTTAACAGGATCTCATCAATATTCTGGGGGGAGCCTTTGATCTTCTCAAGCACTGTCCACTGGAAGGTGTGTTTTTCAGTAGAACAGTGCTGGACAAGCTTAGTTGTTAATTTGCCTGCTCTGATAGTGCTCAGATGTTCCTGTATGCGCACTTTAATCTTACGCGAAGTGAGTCCTATATAGTGTAACCCACACTGGCACGTTAACCTGTATACAACTTGTGTGGAGTTACAGTTGCTAAACTGATTTTGGAACCACTCCTTCCCCGATGCGAGACTCACACTTTTGCTTTTCTTAGTGAGTGGACATACCGAGCATGTTCCGCATGGAAAATGGCCATTGGGTACAGTGGAATTGTGATCAGTTAATGCCAGCGGGACCTTTGAATGTACAAGTTTATCCTTCAAGTTGGTCGCCCTCTTGAAGGCAAATCTCGGTGGTGGCATGCGAAAGTCGCTGTTGGACAAAATTGACCAATGCTTGCGGATAGACTGACGGATTTTGGTGGCCATAGGATCATAAGTCATGCCCACAGGTATACAATCGTCCCTCTTCTTGACTACCTTTTCTAAGAGAGCACTCCTGGGTGTGTTAAGCGCTCTCTTTTTTGCTTGTTTTACTATCTTCATAGGGTAGTTCCTATTAGTCAGCTTAGATGTCAGTCCTTCAGATTGTTCTAGGAAGGTATTGGTGTTGGAAATATTGCGTCTATACCTAAGGAACTGCCCCACGGGCAGATTGTCCCTCAAAGCTCTGGGATGAAAGGAATTGTAAGAGAGCAAAGAATTCCTATCTGTGGGCTTTTGATGTACACAGGTGTTAATAGTGCCCATGCTGTATTCAATGTCCAGATCAAGGTATACTACCTTATGTCTGTCATATGTCCAAGTGAACTTGAGGTTCTCATCTTGTACATTCAGCCAGTTAAGGAATTCCAACAGAAGTTCCTCAGTTCCTGACCAGATGCATAGCACGTCATCTATATATCTCTTCCAGAGCCGGATCTGGCTCTGGAAGGGGTTGTTATTATGATAGATGACGTGCTCCTCGAACTGTCCAACATAGATACAAGCTATGCTGGGTGCCATTGTAGCCCCCATGGATGTACCAGACACCTGGAGATAAAGCTGGTCTTTATAGCAAAAATAGTTCTTTGTAAGGGCTAGCTCAATACACTGCAGTACGAATGTCTGGGTTGTGTCATAGAACCATTCCTGATTGCCCAGGGCGCGGGCTGCTGCCACCAGCGCCGCGTCCTGGGGAATACAGGTGTACAAAGATTCGATTTCAATAGTGACAAAGAACTCATTTGCAGGGTCATACTGGATGTCTTCAAGTACATTCAAGATGTCAGTAGTGTCTTTGACGAATGACTTTTGATTGACCACAAACTCTCTTAAAAAGTAATCCGCGTATTGGGATAGCGGTTCCAGAATAGATTGAATACCCGCCACAATCAGGCGCCCAGGAGGTGGACGCGTGGGCTTGTGGATTTTTGGAAGGATGTAAAACGACGGAGTCCTAGGGTTGGTATTTACAAGGAACTCCGCCTCTTTGACCGAAATCCATTTTCTTTCCTTAGCTACTCCGACCATGTAGCGGATGGTTTTTGACAATTCTTCCACAGGATCTTTATTGAGTGGTACATAGTTAGTTCTGACACTCAGGAGGCGTAGTACTTCGGCCTCATAATCAGTTGTATTGAGAAGGACAATGGCTCCGCCCTTGTCTGCCGATTTTATAGTCAGCATATGGTTGTTTTGGATGCTTTTGACTGCTTCCCAATCTTCCTTCATCATATTTTTGTGGTGAAACTGTCTCTGAGTATGTTCTATTTTTTCTATGTCCTGTAGGACAAGGGACTCAAAAACCACTATTTCTGGACCAACCGCCGCAGTGGGTGGGCAGAATGAGGAAGGTTTTCTCAAGTTGGAAGTGTAGGTAATGTTCTCTGATTGTTGCTTGTCCTTAAAAAACCTTTTCAACTTAATTTTCCTCATTGTTTTTAGGCACTCCGTTATCTTTATGTGTGTTTGTCACCAGCAGATTTCTCTGCACTTCACTTTGTCATTTTATATGTTGTTTGTTTTGGACACTTCTTTTCTTTCATCTTATTTTCCTTTGAGAAGCAAGTGACCACCGATGATGAGACAGGGGCCTGTCTGGAAATTGCATACCAGTTACCCCGATGGTGGTGTTTCCGTGAGGGGTCATTTGCTTATCGCACATTTTTTCCTCTATTTAGAGTTAGGTCCAATGTCTGGTGTGGACTACTGTGAACCAGTATACTTTGGGTCACTCTGAGTGGGTGTTCTGTTGTGTTGCCCAGGAGAACAGGTATTTTAAACACGGCGGAGTACAGTGCATTACCTCATTATAATGTGGATAAGAGAGTAGTGGGGAGTAGGACTTTTTTGACCCCCCTTGAGTCACTGATATATGCATACGCCATTGGACTGGGTCTCATTTTGTATCGTTGATTGTGAGTGGAGGGCGACCCTTTCCATATTCCCTCTGAGCTCCTATATTGTTTGAGTGTTTTGTACGGCGGCCCAGCCGTGAGAGCTTAGTATCCCCCGTCCTGGAGGATCAGTGTTTTTAATATTCCCTTACATGTGGACCCTGTGGTTGGCAAGGTGCTGTACTACTGAAACAGTCCTTCTTTTGGGGAGTGTGTAGGTACCTGTGACCACTAGCGACCAGAACTTGCCTTCCTTTTCCTTCCTTCTCACAGTGTGTGCTCCCACTTATCAATGGATAAGAACTGTCTTGCTTTCACAGAGGAACAGATAGCTGCTATCTTAGCAGGCCCTTCATTGCTACCTGATAATCCACTGCTCAGAACCACCACAGCTAGGGAAGAATGGGAGAAGCTCAGTACTCTTAAAAAGAGGCAGGTTAGGATTGCGCTTCATGGGGCGCTTATGACTGAATACTACAATGCAGGCGCAGCCCCAGCCCCAGCAAGTTTACTTGTAAGAATAGAACCCCGCATCTTCCTTGATGATAGCAGATTTAGGCAAGATTGGAGCTTCATCGCTAATAAGTGTATGTCAGATATGATCAAGCACTCTTACCTGAGCTGAACACCAATCTTACCTGTAAGGTGCTTGATCGGTTTTGCAGAGACGCTATGGACCAATCCCCCAAAACCCTACCTTTTCAGCCAGTGAACCTTGTATATACACTAGGATGATGGGTAGCAGTCAGGGAGAGAGGCCGGATCTGACGCTACTTGTTTTCTAGTAGTCGACCTGAAAACATACAAGAATGTTGTTTAAGCAAGTGTCCTTATTTATTCCTAACCTCCTATTTCTACTCCTCTAACTCCTTCTTTGACTTTTTGGAAGCAGTCTCCTACCTGCGAACTACTTGATAAGTCTTCGCGTCCTGGATGTCGTCGTCGTGATGTGCTTAAGGGTTGAGGTCTTTCTGTTGAAGGTGGTTGACTTGTCCGCCCCCAGACTTGGTTCTAAGATTCTACGAAGAGAAACAACACTTATTTGCACTTTTCTTAAACCTTCCTTTCCCTGTAAAACAACTTTGAATTAAACCTACTCACTTCCTTTATGGCCGCGATACCCGCCACCCCCTCTCAACACACTCCCCAAGGATGGGAAACCGGAAACAGTTCTTGAACTTTTGGAAGGCGGGAAGGGAGTTACCCTTCCCGGCCGTATTTATTAAAATATGAAACAAAATTAAAACATTAAAATAATAGTTTCATATTATGTACAATTTCATTACCACATTGCGATGTTTGGCTAACCTTAACATATTCTCTAATACAAAGGTTCTCCTAGCCGAACTAACATCCTACAAACATTAACTTGAAATTTTGAAATTGTACATCCTAACGTTTAAGGGCCAACGGCAAGGTCGTAACCGGTGTCAAGATCCCTAAACCCGAAAATCCCCCTCACTTGTGAGGGGCGACCGCACAGAGGTGTACCTCAAGTGCAACTACCAATTTCCCTTGACTTGACGGGGGCCCCAATAAACTCGACGCCACTTAAAGGTCGTTCGAGGACTCGTGTGAGGTATCTAGAAGGTAGCGTAGACCCCCTCCCAAACCCCACACAACTTACCACATCTGCCGTCGCAGATATCCTGGCCCCGGGAAATTCCCCAGGAGGGGGCTGTAGCCCCTCCTACCCAGGAAGGGGCCTTGACCGCCTTTCCTTTCCTTTCGGCGTCCCATCCTTAGAAGGGACCGCCTACCCGTTGAGGGGCCAATGGCCACCTCCCTCGAGCGCTCCCATCCGTAATGGGTGACGCCCACTCATAGGGATCTACTAATTAGTGCTCACCGATCATGACCTTACCGCCCGACCAAAAAATAAATACGACAATTTAACTAAATTACTCTATTACAAACAACCATAAATCATTTCACGTATGATTACTGATCAATGCCTAGTGCATAAACCATTTCGCGAATTACTTTATTTGTAGAACATATTGTAGCTGACCATTCTTTATTGCATACTAAGAATAACACGACAGTCACCACAACCTGCAAGAAATAGAATTACCATATCAAAACTTTATTCAACTCCACTGGCTGTCCTCAGGGGCTGGTGGGTGGGTTCAAAATTGGCTCTTCGTTCCGTCTCGAGCTCACGTGCAGCGAGGGGGTGCAGCTTCAGAGCACAGGAACAAGAGGATGCGTTCTTGGCTTGTTGCTCCTTTTATCCGTCTTCAGGGCGGGCGTAAACCCGCCCCTGCCTGCCCTTAGGGCGTGGCCAGCCGCGTCAGTGTCTAGGCCAGCCCACTCGAGGGCGGGAAACAGTGCGCCCCGGCTACGCCGCTTCGGGCATACCAGCCGAGGCTCGCCTCCCGCCCACAAATGGCTTCCCGGGGGGCTCGAGGTACTCGACCATACGTTCGGGGGGACCGATTGGTCGCCCCTTTCCATATGGCCGCGATACCCGCCACCCCCTCTCAACACACTCCCCAAGGATGGGAAACCGGAAACAGTTCTTGAACTTTTGGAAGGCGGGAAGGGAGTTTCCCTTCCCGGCCGTATTTATTAAAATATGAAACAAAATTAAAACATTAAAATAATAGTTTCATATTATGTACAATTTCATTACCACATTGCGATGTTTGGCTAACCTTAACATATTCTCTAATACAAAGGTTCTCCTAGCCGAACTAACATCCTACAAACATTAACTTGAAATTTTGAAATTGTACATCCTAACGTTTAAGGGCCAACGGCAAGGTCGTAACCGGTGTCAAGATCCCTAAACCCGAAAATCCCCCTCACTTGTGAGGGGCGACCGCACAGAGGTGTACCTCAAGTGCAACTACCAATTTCCCTTGACTTGACGGGGGCCCCAATAAACTCGACACCACTTAAAGGTCGTTCGAGGACTCGTGTGAGGTATCTAGAAGGTAGCGTAGACCCCCTCCCAAACCCCACACAACTTACCACATCTGCCGTCGCAGATATCCTGGCCCCGGGAAATTCCCCAGGAGGGGGCTGTAGCCCCTCCTACCCAGGAAGGGGCCTTGACCGCCTTTCCTTTCCTTTCGGCGTCCCATCCTTAGAAGGGACCGCCTACCTGTTGAGGGGCCAATGGCCACCTCCCTCGAGCGCTCCCATCCGTAATGGGTGACGCCCACTCATAGGGATCTACTAATTAGTGCTCACCGATCATGACCTTACCGCCACAGGCCGGATAGTTGACCGGCTATCCGGACCCCCCACACACTCCTAACTAAAGGTCATGTCCTAACGTCCCCAGCCAAGCTATCAGGTCTCCTATGAGTAATTCGTTCCCCACCCGGGACAAATGAATACCATCACCTAAATACATACTGTCCCCTTTAATACAACCATGCGAAATAGAATGCAGTGTACTTGAACGGAACAATCGACTCACTTTATTATTAATCTTCCTTACTGAATGATTCAGAGCAGAAACTGAAAGAGCCCCCCGCCACACTTTTCGCGGTATCATATAGGACCATGCGATTGTGCACCCTGGAACTCTTCTCGCTAACCAACTTACAGTGGAAAGCATTGCCTCGAGAAGTAGTCGTCTACCAGTGGACACCAAATCGTTGCCCCCAAGATGTACTATGACTACAGACGGCGGTGACCTCGTCCGCCCTAACAAACCCTCAAAAAATGATTGAAACTGGTCAATACAGAGCCCGCCCTTTCCGTAGAAGGACACACTGTACCCGTATTCCCCAGCCACGTGAATCATGTCACCTGCTTTGAATACGTCCGCGGCCCGCCTCACGTATGAGTGGCCCACGACCCACACCTCCTTTTTCACAGCCGGTGATGTCTGACCGCTGACCCGGTGTTGGGTCGACTGCCCAGTCCGCCCCGCCTCGTAGGCTTGCGCAACTGAAAAAACCAAAGAAAAACAAGAAGCGTGAGTACATCATTACAGCTTCACAACATGTGCAACCGCACATACCTTTTATAACAGTTCGAGGACCAACGCCCCACACGTTTAATTTGTTCGACATTCAGACCCCTGGCTGTAGCCTCCGTAGCAGCCCCTATCCGAAAGGAATGGGTCCCAAACTCGCCGGGGTTCAAGCCCGCAGCGGAGATTGACATCGCAAGCACCCGCTGAAACTGAAACCTCGTCAGTGGGGTGGTGTCAGCGTGTCGCAACAATGTCCCCCCCCATGATGCCACCCTTTGCGCTAAGTAATTTTCTACGCAACTTACCGGGCACATGGAGGACCCGGGGATCCTTCGTATGACTATGCAGTCCCCCATCGCGCTCTGGTCGGTCTTGGACCTGACAAACGAGATGGACATTGACTCCCCTCTGACCTGAACGTGCTCTCGGCACAGTCCCCCCGTCACATCCCGCTTGTTCCTTGCCACTAGTTCGCTTACCCGCATAGCCCCATGGAATGCCAGCGCAAAAGCGGCTCGGAATAACACTGTTTCATACTGGGATGAACACGTTGAAGGGAGTACAGATAATAACAGGGCCAGCCTATCCAGACCTATCGGGCGCCTTTCATCTACTCTGCGACCCTCAAGGCGTTGCCACCCACGTAGCGCTTTTTGTACAACGAAAGACGCTGTCGGGTCCTGGATCCCATAAGCCCTTGCCACAAAGGAAATGGCTGCCCGATGCCTCTGGGCAGTAGCCACAGATTTGCCTGCCTGATGTAAAGACAGCAGGAAATTTACTACCCACTCCTCCTGGCCCCAAAGCTCCCCTCCAGCAGTCCCCAAAAAGGCTAAATAGGAACGGAACGCCCCTTCATATGCCTTCCTTGTCCTGGGTGCTAAACTCTCTCCCACGAGGTTTCGTAGTTCGGGGCACCGAGAGACCAGAGAGCTTCGGGAAAGGGTGCCGCCACCGGGTCCGCTGTGGGCAGAAAACCCCAGAAGGCCTGCATACAGAAACGAGAAAGCGCATCAGCCGCTTGGTTCATCACCCCCGGCACATGTCTTGCCTTAAATAGGACATTCAATTGCATACACAACAAGACAATTTCTTTCAGCAGTCTCAGGATCCATTTGCATCGTGCCGCCTGGCTATTGATACACTCAACCACGGTCATGTTATCAGACCAGAATACCACAGAGTGATCTCTAAACCCCTCAGGCCAAGTTTTCAGGGCCACCAGAATGGGGAACAATTCAAGAAAAGCAATGTTACTCGTCAACCCATCCTCATGCCACCATGACGGCCATCTTTGAGCCGACCATTGTGTGCCAAAGATGGCACCAAAACCAATGCTCCCTGCCGAATCTGTCCACAGCCCCAGCTCCTCGGAGGACACCGCCGGTTTATTCCAGACAACTCAACCATTGAACTCCACCAGAAATGCCAACCAAATGCGCATGTCCTGGCGAACCTCGGCCGAGAGCCTCGTGCGATGGTGACCCTCCTTCAGGCCGCCCATGGCCTGAGCGATCGAGCGGGAAAAGGGGCGGGCCATCGGTATCACTCTCAGGGCAAAATTCAGCTGTCCCACCAATTGTTGCAATTGCTGCAACTTAACCTTAGACTGACTAATACACGTCTCCAGGGATGCCCTGAACCTAAGCACTTTTTCTCTTGGTAAACGAAAACAACCCTCCTCCGAGTCGAGCTCGATCCCCAGAAACTCGAGGCAAGTCGAAGGACCCACTGTCTTACCTGGTGCCAATGGCACGCCAAAATGGTTCATTAAAACACAAAATTCATTCAAAGCCTGACCACATTCCAGATCCCCGGCTGCCCCTAGAAACAAAAAATCATCGAGATAATGCATAACCTGATGAAACCCCGTCTTCCTTGTGAAGACCCATTGCAGGAAACAACTGAACTGCTCGAAATAGGAACAAGATATAGAGCACCCCATTGGCATACATCTATCCATGTAATAGTGTCCCTGAAACATGAAACCAAGAAGACGCTGATCGTCTGGATGTACCGGGAGCAACCGGAACGCTGACTCGATATCAGATTTCGCCATCAGCGCACCGGGCCCTAGGCGATTCAAAATGGCTACGGCCTCATCGAAAGATGCATACCGTACTGAACACACTGCCGGGTCTATCGAATCGTTTACGGAACAACCACGTGGGGCTGATAAATTATGTATCAGCCAAAACTCACCCGGGTCCTTCTTGGGGACCACCCCTAAGGGGGAACAAACAAAGTTAGCGACCGGTGGCACATTAAACGGACCGGCGACTCGACCTCGAGCCACCTCTTTCCCAATCTTCTCCTGTACCACGGTCGTGTGCTGCAATACTGATATTTGGTTTTTACATTTCGCTAAACCCTGAAACTCCCCTACTGGGATGCGGAAACCATATGAAAACCCGTTCCGCAACACCCCAGCGGAAGCGTGGTCCGGGTATTCGCTGAGCCAAGGTATCATTGCCATGGTATCAATCGGAGTAGGCCATGGTATCAATCGGAGTAGGTAAAGGCGCCCCTCGGACTATTTTAGACCTGTTTGGCGCCTCCTCTACCCCCGTTATCACCCGTTTTGGCTCTACACATGGACTCAGGATGGGACGCTTGCCCACACCCGCTACATTCGTGCCTGAATTTACATGACCCTTGGGGCCTCGTACATTTTCCCCTGTTAAAGTTCCAGCAACTCCCTTTTTTACCTGTGGTGCCGTTCGGCCTGGACTGGTATTCGTTACTCGCGCCTGATCGAAAGGAGGACCCAGAATATTGGCGGGAGGACTCCCCCACACTACTCCCTACTAATGGCAAATTCAACATACCAGTCTCCGACATTTTTGACCATGACACAGAATCGTAACAATCCCAAGTTAAGTTTTTATCATGTTCTTTCGCTTTCCTGAAAATATTATCGTAACAGAACCATTGATTGCCCCCATGTGACACGGAATACCCCATGATACGTGACTGATAAATCGGCAATTCAGACAGTAACTCGGGCTTACGTTCGCCCAGGATGGATGTAAAAATCCCCCACGCCTTGCCCCAATTGCCAATGTTCTCATTTACCTTGAAGGCGGCCATCTTTGCGCGCCAAACACTCGGATGCATGAGCTCCTTTTGGCTCTTCACATATTCCATCTCATAATGATCGGTAAGTAACGAGAAGATGTTTACATATTCATCTGCCCATATCTTCTCCTTAATAGCTAGAGGGACATGTTGACCCAACTTTTCCCGTCTTGACGGGGCAGACTCATCCCTCGCAATCGGCAATGGCCGCTTACCTGAACCGGAAGCTGTATCTGCGGCTGAGCCTGTCCCAGGTGGTTTTCCTACTGCCGCAGCCGGCGTGATAACTGGCGATGCTGCCTTCGCCGCCTCCCTCGTTTCACGCAGTTGCCTCATCAACACCCGTGCGTCATCAGCCGTGGCGCCCTCGCAATCTTTACCCAACCACGCTGCTAATTGTGCTGCCAGCTCGGGCGGCATATCCTCCCCGGACACGGGGGTGACCACCACGGGAATCGGATTCCCCTCTGCCGGCACCGGAGTTGGCTCTTCGAGTGGGGTACAGGGAACCGGGATGTCCCCTCCAGCTGCTCCCCTTCTGGGCCTCTTGCCTTTTCCTCCCGGAGCTGCTCCAACCAACGGACGTTTCGGCCCCTCTTCTCCATCTTTCTCCGCCATTCGCTTCTTCAGGTCGGTCACCTCCTTCATAAGAACACGCAGCATCTGGTCGGTAGTCATTCGCTTTCCGACTTTCTTAGGCATTCTCCGACCGAATATCTGTAAGACAAACAAGAAAGATTACCACGTTCAAAATTGGCTCTTCGTTCCGTCTCGAGCTCACGTGCAGCGAGGGGGTGCAGCTTCAGAGCACAGGAACAAGAGGATGCGTTCTTGGCTTGTTGCTCCTTTTATCCGTCTTCAGGGCGGGCGTAAACCCGCCCCTGCCTGCCCTTAGGGCGTGGCCAGCCGTGTCAGTGTCTAGGCCAGCCCACTCGAGGGCGGGAAACAGCGCGCCCCGGCTACGCCGCTTCGGGCATACCAGCCGAGGCTCGCCTCCCGCCCACAAATGGCTTCCCGGGGGGCTCGAGGTACTCGGCCATACGTTCGGGGGGACCGATTGGTCGCCCCTTTCCATTCCCAGCTTTGTAGGTCTAAACACGACTTCTCCGTGAAGGTTTTATAGTTTGGTTCACTACTAAACCTTTTTGCTATTCCGGCTGAAACTTCTAAAAATTCTGTGAGAAAAAATGCGTTCTATACATCAGGTTTAACATGCATGTCCTACATTCAAAACATTATAAACACTCATGTTCTGATTTGGCTTTAACTCGGTGCACAAAAGAATAATCTGAAATATCCATAAATAATAATCTACCAAAGTCCAAAAAATGTCTCTAGGATCCTAGCGTTGGGCGCCTTGACGAGAAAAAGTACTTAGCTCTTCTTCCGATGATTTATAGAGGATGGCTGACTCAGTCCCAGGTCTTCAACGATGTTCGCGAGCTCTTCCGATACAGATGCTGACTCCACGATGCTCCGAAGACCAAGCGCCTTCTGGAACCCTGGGTGTGGCATTTATAGTCCAGCCACACCCCGGGACGTTGGGGAGCGGCTGCGTGCCACGCCCAGAGCCGCCAAACACTCCGAGAGCGGAGCAATGAATCATCCTTTATCGCGCACCAAAAAGATGCGTGTTGATTTTTAAAAGCGCGTCTTTTTTTCTTTTGGTTGCAAACACTGAATACTGCATTTTAACAAATCAAATACCAATCACTAAAAACGTATAAGAGCTTCTACTTGAAACATGACAGTGAATCTTTACTAGTGAAATACAGAAGTCCAGATCTAAGTAAAACTCACATTAACCAGTTCTCTTGATATACTAATCCCTTTTTACCCTTCTAGGTACAAGGAGTGCTGGTAGCACGGGACAGGGGTGGGTTTCCTTGAAGGGTGTTCTAAGCTTGTTATGAGCTTGGGAAGACGGTTTCATGACAGTACCCTCCCCGTAGAATCCCCCCTAATACCATTGGAATTGGCTTTGGTTTTTCTGGGAAACGATTATGAAAAGTCTTTAAGACTTTAGGAGAGTTTTTTAAGTTTTCAAGGGGTTCCCAAGAGCGATCTTCTGGACCATACCCCTTCCAGTCCACCAAGTAATACAATTTGCCTTTCTTCCTTTTAGAATCTAAAACTACCTTTACCTCGTATTCCAAATCACCCTCAACCTCGATTTCAGGAGGATGAATAAGCTTCCGAGTGTCAGGATCATAAGGTTTCAGTAATGAGACGTGAAAAACTGGGTGGATACGATATGAGCTAGGTAGTTTCAACTTCACACTGACTGGATTAACAACCTTTTCTATTGGGAAAGGTCCTATGAATCGAGGACGAAAAGGTTTATGACTTTTCAATCTTAAATTTTTTGTGGCTAGCCAAACTTCGTCACCCACTGAATAATCGGGCTGTTTAGACCGAGGTTTATCAGCAAATTTCTTTTGAACCTCTTTTGCATGTACTAGCTGCTGTTGAGCTTCTTGTTGAATAGAGAACAGATTGCCTACAAAATCAGTGACTGCTGGCATATCAGAAACCTTTTTATCTATGCCCAGCATATCTTTTGGATGGAAACCATGAACACAGAAAAAGGGTGACATTCCAGTTGAAGAATGGTTTGTATTATTGTAAGCGAATTCAGCGGCCCAAATGATATCTGACCATTCCTGATCATGGGTGGTTAGCAAACACCATAGAAACTGTTCCACTGTCTGATTTGTGCGCTCCGTCAGTCCATCAGTTTGTGGATGATAACTGGATGACATGCGCACTTCCATTTTTAGGGATTTCCCTAGACCTTGCCAGAAATGTGACACAAACTGTGAACCCCTATCTGATAGTACCACAGATGGAATTCCATGTAACCTTACAATATGTGTGACAAAAATGTGTGCTAATTCCAAGGCAGTAGGAAGCTTTTTTAAAGGAATGAAATGAGCATATCTAGAAAAGTGATCCACTACTGTGAGAATGGTGGTAAAACCGGAAGTGGTGCGAGGCAATTCTACAATGAAATCTAAAGATACCGTATGCCAAGGCTGAGGAGGAACTGGCAAAGGCATAAGTAATCCAGATGGAGATTTATGAACCGCTTTATTTCTGCTACAAACCGTGCATGTTTGTACATATCTCTGAATGTCCATTAACATGTTCTGCCACCAAAAGTGTCTTTTTATGAGCTGATACATTTTGGTAACCCCTGGGTGAATTGACAGCATAGAATCATGATAATTTTGCATTACTTTTTCTTGTAACATTGCATTGGGAACAAAAACTTGGTCATTCATAAACAGCATATTGTCTTTCCATTGCAACAAAGGATAAAGCTTATTCCATTCATCTTTTGTATGATTTCGTAAGGCTTTCTCAATATCAGACAAAACATCTGAGTTGACAAGACCAATCTGAAACCTTTCCTCTGAAATTATAGGATGTAACTTTTCCTTTTGTAGATTTATATCGTCACTTAAACCAATTCTAGACAAGGCATCAGCTTTGTTATTTTCTTTTCCTGGACAATAAGTTATGATGAAATCATAATCATTAAAAAACAAAGTCCAACGCAGTTGGCGAGGAGTCAAAGCTTTAGCGGATCTAAGTGTTTGTAGGTTCCTGTGATCAGTATATATGGTTACCGAATGTCGAGCCCCTAGCAAGTAGTGTCGCCATTCTTTGAACACAGCTTTTATGGCCAATAATTCTCGGTCTGCAATTGCATAATTCTGTTCAGGAGGGGTTAACTTTCTAGAATAGTATGCAATGGGGTGCAACTGTCCAGTGTTTGTATTTCTCTGAGATAAGATCCCTCCTATGGCAAATTGTGAAGCATCAGCTTCTACTATAAACGGCTGAGAGGGGTCAGGATGTTTTAGAACTGGGGCTGTCACAAATTGGTTTTTTAGATCCTGAAAAGCTAGTTCGGTTTCTGAAGTCCATTCAAATTTTGTATTTTTGCGTAACAATTTTGTGATAGGCGTAACCTTTTGAGAAAAGTCCTTAATAAAACGCCTATAAAAATTCGCAAAACCTAGAAAACGCTGTATTTGCTTCACAGAGGAGGGACTGGGCCATTCGATTATTGCTTTAACTTTCTTTGGGTCCATTTCAATTCCAGCCGGACTAAGGATGTACCCCAGGAAGTCCACTGTGGTTACATGGAACAAACTTTTTTCAAGTTTTACAAATAAAGAATTTTGTAAAAGCTGTTGAAGAATGGCTCGTACTTGCTTTACATGATCAGATTTGTTTTTTGAATAGATTAGGATGTCATCAATGTACACTATACAGCAAATATCCAAAAAATCTCTTAGCACCTCATTTATAAAAAACTGGAATGCTGCTGGTGCATTGCAAAGTCCGAAGGGCATTACCTGGTATTCATATAAACCGAATTTAGTTCTAAATGCTGTTTTCCATTCGTTGCCCTCTCGGACTCGCACCAAATGATATGCCCCTCGCAGATCCAGTTTTGTATAAATGGTAGCATCTTTGATCTGATCAAGCAAGGTCGGAATCAAAGGTAAGGTATATCGGTTCTTGACTGTCACATTGTTGATGGCATGATAGTCGATGCAGGTGTGCAATTCTCCTCCCTTCTTCGGGATAAAGAAGAGAGGAGAAGAGACTGGAGACTTAGAATGTCGGATAAACCCATTGGCCAAATATTCATCCAGATAATTACGTAGATGTTCGTTTTCTTTCTCTGTCAAAGCGTAAATTCGACTACAAGGTAAGGATGCCCCGGGAACCAAATCTATCTGACAATCAAAATCCCTGTGAGGAGGTAAGGTTTCTGCCTTTTTTTTGTCAAAAACATCTACCAAGTCCTGATATTCTTCAGGTACCCCTGCAACAACTAGAACACTCTTGGATTCTTTTGGAAAGTCATATCCTTGGATTAACAACTCCGAACCTGGGAATTGTTGGAAACACTTAGCATGACAATAATCGGATTTGAATAAAATACTCCTGTTAGTCCAATCTATATAAGGATTGTGTAAAACTAACCAAGGAATCCCCAGAATCAATCCGAATTGAGGAGCATCAATTATGTCAAAAGTTATTTTCTCCATGTGTTTTTCTGCACAAGTCATGTTTAAAGTTTCTGTGTGATACTGTATGAGTCCTGAAGTGAGTTCCTTTCCGTCCACTGCCCTGACTACTTCTGGTGAGTCCTTGACTATTTGTTCTAAACCTAACTACTGAAATAATTTAGTGTCAATGAAATTTCCAGTTGCCCCGGAATCAATTAAGGCATCTATGGACCAGGACCGTTCCTTATTCAGTTGAGACTGAAGAATAATACGCATACTGAGGTGACAATGAGAGGCAGTTGGAGTTAAGGAGGCCAAAGTGATAGGTGAACTCGATAGATCGACCTCTGTATCTACCGAGGGAGTTAGTTTTCCGACTGTTGCATAGTTGCAACTTCGGAAGTCTTGATCTTAGGCCTTACAGGACGTGTTGGACAATCTTTTATAAAATGCCCGGTTTTCCCACAGTACATACACTGGTTCAGTTTTCGACGCTTTTCTCTCTCATCTTTTGTGAGGGGTCCTCTAATTGTGCCTATTTGCATTGGCTCTACTGGATCGAGTTTAGAAGGAGAAGCTTCAGTTCTTACATTCCCTTTTTCTTTGAAGACCATCATTCTAAAGTCTGACTTCCCCCTCTCTCCTTTTCTCTCAGAAATCCTGTGATTTAATTTAACAACCAGGTCTATGAACTCCTCACAATCTGTAGGTGGATCTAAAATCTGTGTTACCATGTCTTTTAAATCATCGCGTAAACCACGATAAAACAGTGACACACGTTTTTCCTCAGGCCACTCTGCTTCAATAACCAGCCTGTTAAAGATTGAGATATAATGCAGAAGATCTGAAGACCCTTGCCTTAGATTTAGC
This sequence comes from Lissotriton vulgaris, assembly GCF_964263255.1. Classification (NCBI taxonomy): domain Eukaryota; kingdom Metazoa; phylum Chordata; class Amphibia; order Caudata; family Salamandridae; genus Lissotriton; species Lissotriton vulgaris. The sequence continues at coordinate 1,914,779 of NC_141688.1, forward strand.
AGCTCATGATCTGCAGATTGCACAAATACATGTTTGGCAAACAGTTTCTTCATTGCTCTTTTGAATCTTCTAAAATCAGTTAACATGGGATCATTCCTTTCAACATAGGGTACAGACCATAAAGCAGCGTCTCCGCCCAAATAGGACATGATAAATGCCACCTTAGAGGAGTCATCGGGAAATGCTGTAGGTTTCGCCACAAAATGCAATTGACACTGATTTAAAAAGATGGTGAACTTGTTACAATCCCCATAAAACCTCTCAGGAGGTGCTAACGGTATAGACACCGGAGTAACCACCTGAATTTGAGGACTACCTGACGTATTAGAAGTAGCATCCCCACTATACAAAGTATGCATAATTGGCTGGAAAATTGGTGGTTTTAAATAAGATTTTTTATCAGAAGTAAATGTCCAGGTTTGAGGACTTGGTGCTTGTATTCTATTCTGAATTGCAGTTATATCCTTCCTTAACTCTGCATTTTCTGTCCTCATCTCTAATAGTACTGCAGCTAAATCCAGCAAAGTGATTTGCTGAGATTCTTCCATAGCGCCTGGGCAAAACCTTTGCCGTGGGCTTGGTCTTCTGTCAGATATGATCAAGCACTCTTACCTGAGCTGAACACCAATCTTACCTGTAAGGTGCTTGATCGGTTTTGCAGAGACGCTATGGACCAATCCCCCAAAACCCTACCTTTTCAGCCAGTGAACCTTGTATATACACTAGGATGATGGGTAGCAGTCAGGGAGAGAGGCCGGATCTGACGCTACTTGTTTTCTAGTAGTCGACCTGAAAACATACAAGAATGTATTTTAAGCAAGTGTCCTTATTTATTCCTAACCTCCTATTTCTACTCCTCTAACTCCTTCTTTGACTTTTTGGAAGCAGTCTCCTACCTGCGAACTACTCGATAAGTCTTCGCGTCCTGGATGTCGTCGTCGTGATGTGCTTAAGGGTTGAGGTCTTTCTGTTGAAGGTGGTTGACTTGTCCGCCCCCAGACTTGGTTCTAAGATTCTACGAAGAGAAACAACACTTATTTGCACTTTTCTTAAACCTTCCTTTCCCTGTAAAACAACTTTGAATTAAACCTACTCACTTCTTTTTCCCAGCTTTGTAGGTCTAAACACGACTTCTCCGTGAAGGTTTTATAGTTTGGTTCACTACTAAACCTTTTTGCTATTCCGGCTGAAACTTCTAAAAATTCTGTGAGAAAAAATGCGTTCTATACATCAGGTTTAACATGCATGTCCTACATTCAAAACATTATAAACACTCATGTTCTGATTTGGCTTTAACTCGGTGCACAAAAGAATAATCTGAAATATCCATAAATAATATTCTACCAAAGTCCAAAAAATGTCTCTAGGATCCTAGCGTTGGGCGCCTTGACGAGAAAAAGTACTTAGCTCTTCTTCCGATGATTTATAGAGGATGGCTGACTCAGTCCCAGGTCTTCAACGATGTTCGCGAGCTCTTCCGATACAGATGCTGACTCCACGATGCTCAGAAGACCAAGCGCCTTCTGGAACCCTGGGTGTGGCATTTATAGTCCAGCCACACCCCGGGACGTTGGGGAGCGGCTGCGTGCCACTCCCAGAGCCGCCAAACACTCCGAGAGCGGAGCAATGAATCATCCTTTATCGCGCACCAAAAAGATGCGTGTTGATTTTTAAAAGCGCGTCTTTTTTTCTTTTGGTTGCAAACACTGAATACTGCATTTTAACAAATCAAATACCAATCACTAAAAACGTATAAGAGCTTCTACTTGAAACATGACAGTGAATCTTTACTAGTGAAATACAGAAGTCCAGATCTAAGTAAAACTCACATTAACCAGTTCTCTTGATATACTAATCCCTTTTTACCCTTCTAGGTACAAGGAGTGCTGGTAGCACGGGACAGGGGTGGGTTTCCTTGAAGGGTGTTCTAAGCTTGTTATGAGCTTGGGAAGACGGTTTCATGACAGTGTACTAGAGATTGGCTGATTTTGATTATCAGCACGGCCAAGCGGCTCAGTGAGGAGCTACTGAAAGAGATCCTGGAATTGGAAGAATCCATACAGAGAGACACCACCTTATTAGATACCAAAGAACAACTCCAAAGGATCCAGGACGATCTTTCGGAATACAGAAATTATATGGTTACCCAAAAATTGAAGGGCCTCACTCGCAATCTGGAGAGATACTCGCATGAATGGGCTTTTCCTTATGTGAAGGACGAGTATTACACAACACCACAGGAATCTCAGACCTTTGGAGGAAGACAGAGGGGCCGAGGGGGCAGACAACAACCAAAACGGACCCCCAACCAGTGGACCTTCGACAAAACTTCCAGGGAGGAAGAGGAGGATACACCTCAAGGTAATCGGGTGAGATTCCAGCAACAGAATCAAAACGGTGAGGATCTGGGGGCTCTTCTTAGGTCTTTTTTAGCCCAAGGCCAACAAACCACCAACCGTGGGGGAGGTCAAGGAGGCGGACGAGGCAGAGGAAACCACACCAACCAGCCGAACCTGCAACGCCAGCAATGGCAGACGTTCTCACCCAGGATGACCCGCAGCAGAGGCAGGACCCAGAAGTGAGCGGGAACATTGTAGTCAATCTCTCTGATCATGTCCTGACAGACAACGAGAAAAGAGTACTCAATAAAGGTTTGGGGTTCATTCCTACTCCTACTCATGACGCATTTAAATGTAGGATTGAATTCCATGAAACAATGAGGAAAATTAAGTTGAAAAGTTTTTTTAAGGACAAGCAACAATCAGAGAACATTACCTACACTTCCAACTTGAGAAAACCTTCCTCATTCTGCCCACCCACTGCGGCGGTTGGTCCAGAAATAGTGGTTTTTGAGTCCCTTATCCTACAGGACATAGAAAAAATAGTACATACTCAGAGACAGTTTCACCACAAAAATATGATGAAGGAAGATTGGGAAGCAGTCAAAAGCCTCCAAAACAACCATATGCTGACTATAAAATCGGCAGACAAGGGCGGAGCCATTGTCCTTCTCAATACAACTGATTATGAGGCCGAAGTACTACGCCTCCTGAGTGTCAGAACTAACTATGTACCACTCAATAAAGATCCTGTGGAAGAATTGTCAAAAACCATCCGCGACATGGTCGGAGTAGCTAAGGAAAGAAAATGGATTTCGGTCAAAGAGGCGGAGTTCCTTGTAAATACCAACCCTAGGACTCCGTCGTTTTACATCCTTCCAAAAATCCACAAGCCCACGCGTCCACCTCCTGGGCGCCCGATTGTGGCGGGTATTCAATCTATTCTGGAACCGCTATCCCAATACGCGGATTACTTTTAAGAGAGTCTGTGGTCAATCAAAAAGTCATTCGTCAAAGACACTACTGACATCTTGAATGTACTTGAAGACATCCAGTATGACCCTGCAAATGAGTTCTTTGTCACTATTGACATCGAATCTTTGTACACCTGTATTCCCCAGGACGCGGCGCTGGTGGCAGCAGCCCGCGCCCTGGGCAATCAGGAATGGTTCTATGACACAACCCAGACATTCGTACTGCAGTGTATTGAGCTAGCCCTTACAAAGAACTATTTTTGTTATAAAGACCAGCTTTATCTCCAGGTGTCTGGTACATCCATGGGGGCTACAATGGCACCCAGCATAGCTTGTATCTATGTTGGAGAGTTCGAGGAGCACGTCATCTATCATAATAACAACCCCTTCCAGAGCCAGATCCGGCTCTGGAAGAGATATATAGATGACGTGCTATGCATTTGGTCAGGAACTGAGGAACTTCTGTTGGAATTCCTTAACTGGCTGAATGTACAAGATGAGAACCTCAAGTTCACTTGGACATATGACAGACATAAGGCAGTATACCTTGATCTGGACATTGAATACAGCATGGGCACTATTAACACCTGTGTACATCAAAAGCCCACAGATAGGAATTCTTTGCTCTCTTACAATTCCTTTCATCCCAGAGCTTTGAGGGACAATCTGCCCGTGGGGCAGTTCCTTAGGTATAGACGTAATTGTTCCAACACCAATACCTTCCTAGAACAATCTGAAGGACTGACATCTAAGCTGACTAATAGGAACTACCCTATGAAGATAGTAAAACAAGCAAAAAAGAGAGCGCTTAACACACCCAGGAGTGCTCTCTTAGAAAAGGTAGTCAAGAAGAGGGACGATTGTATACCTGTGGTCATGACTTATGATCCTATGGCCACCAAAATCCGTCAGTCTATCCGCAAGCATTGGTCAATTTTGTCCAACAGCGACTTTCGCCTGCCACCACCGAGATTTGCCTTCAAGAGGGCGACCAACTTGAAGGATAAACTTGTACATTTAAAGGTCCCCCTGGCATTAACTGATCACAATTCCACCGTACCCAATGGCCATTTTCCATGCGGAACATGCTCGGTATGTCCACTCACTAAGAAAAGCAAAAGTGTGAGTCTCGCATCGGGGAAGGAGTGGTTCCAAAATCAGTTTAGCAACTGTAACTCCACACAAGTTGTATACAGGTTAACGTGCCAGTGTGGGTTACACTATATCGGACTCACTTCGCGTAAGATTAAAGTGCGCATACAGGAACATCTGAGCACTATCAGAGCAGGCAAATTAACAACTAAGCTTGTCCAGCACTGTTCTACTGAAAAACACACCTTCCAGTGGACAGTGCTTGAGAAGATCAAAGGCTCCCCCCAGAATATTGATGAGATCCTGTTAACCAAAGAAGCACGCTGGATTTATAATGAGAAAACTGACAGAGTTGGGCTCAACGAGATTATAGAATGGAACAGGATTAAACTGTGATTGACACTCTCGTCCTGAAACAACAGATTCAGTTTGCCTGTTTCAATTTCCATAGGGAACCCCTTTAAATCCGTGGACCAGCGGCTTTGTAACCACATTAGCCTGTATCACCCTGGTTCTGTGAGGGAGTCATTTCCCTATCTCCAGCTAGGCATAAGTATTTAGACTCCTTAGAGGCAGTAGTATATGCCCCCTTATTTTTGGGTGCTGACATGGCACATTGCCATCTGCCCAAGTGTCACATAAGAGTCACCTGTTTTTTACACTGCCTATGCATTGGATTACTGTGCCCGTTTTCCTGAGTCCGATTTCAGCATCCATCACCCTCTCATTGTTCTGTTTCAGTGGTATGGGACCGGGGGTCCTATGTGGGGCTAAGCTAGCTATAATGCCTGTAGTATGACCTAAAGATCTGGCCACTTGACTAGGCTAAGATGTCCGCTGCGCCCGATGGCGCGATCACGTGGTGTAATTACATGGGCGTGGCTTCGCCGGCGCTTCGCATTTGAATGCTCCGTGAGCTGGCCACCGGCACGGCTGAGGAAAGGCGTCTTCCGGGCTTGTCATGGTGAGGCGGTGTTCGTTAGTCACGTGCCAGGGAAGTATCAAGTGGACATCTGTTGATATGTTAAATGGAGTATGTGTGTTGCCGTGGGTACAGGCTCCGTGTAGTTTCACCGCTTCATAGCAAAGCCTGTCACGATCGATTTGAGAGGGGCTTGACCTCTGGTGCTGTACTGTCTAGCATTTGTTGGGGACAGTGTGTAAGGTGTGTTGAACTGCGTTATTAATAACAGCGCCACAGTTGTTTACATTCCGAGGGGGCAGCAATCCTGTGTATTGTTTTGCGGGGGCAGCACTGAGCGAGCATGTCATTATGTGCTTTTCATTTGGCACTTGTGTATCATACATGAGGTATGACGGGCACGTTGAAAGTCAGCAGAACAATACAGTTTACAAGCTCATGTTTGCTTCTCCCCTCTGCAGATATAATATTTGTATCAAGGAACAAGGGGCACGCTTACGTTAGAAGTACCCAGTGACCTTGTTGATACCGGAGCGGCGGGTATGCATAGCTTTGCTGCTTCCGGGTAATACTCTACACATTACCATACTTTTTATCCCCTAAGAGTATGTTTCTGGCCACCCTGAAGCCCACATGTTTTTAATTACGTTCTCCGTACCTGTTCTTCCTTGGCAGCACTTTACAGAACTAGTGTCCAAAAAGAGTGAAGTGGCAGCACTTGAGTGCAGCCCTGATGAAACTGCTCTACGCAATACAGCAGTGAAACATGTCGGCACTGTAGGTAATGGTATGCATGATTAGCTACTAGCCTTTTTAATAATCAATAGCACACGAGCACCACCCTACGAATAAAATTGGCTAAGGATTTGGTGTACTGTGTGTGTTTTTAGGCACTCAGTTATCTTTATGTGTGTTTGTCACCAGCAGATTTCTCTTCACTTTGTCACTTTATATGTTGTTTGTTTTGGACACTTCTTTTCTTTCATCTTATTTTCCTTTGAGAAGCAAGTGACCACCGATGATGAGACAGGGGCCTGTCTGGAAATTGCATACCAGTTACCCCGATGGTGGTGTTTCCGTGAGGGGTCATTTGCTTCTCGCACATTTTTTCCTCTATTTAGAGTAAGGTCCAATGTCTGATGTGGACTACTGTGAACCAGTATACTTTGGGTCACTCTGAGTGGGTGTTCTGTTGTGTTGCCCAGGGGAACCGGTATTTTAAACACGGCGGAGTACAGTGCATTACCTCATTATAATGTGGATAAGAGAGTAGTGGGGAGTAGGACTTTTTTAACCCCCCTTGAGTCACTGATATATGCATACGCCATTGGACTGGGTCTCATTTTGTATCGCTGACTTGAACATAGCCAGCCTCCCTCAAAACAGGTAATAAATATTTTTTCCTTGCGGCTGCATAAAACCCACAGAACATCATAAAATGCATGGTATCCTGATTCGAAAATTTATCACAATCACAGGGAAAGGCCTCTTCTGGTTTTGCCCATGATTGATAACACCCTAATGAATAATGAATCAGGTTAAACCTGAACGTTATCAATAAAAATCTGTGTAAGGGTTTAGTGACAATTTTAAGGTATGGTTCCATAGAGGGAGTGGTGGTTAACACTAGGTATGATCTTACTGAGGGTTTTACTTGTTCCTTCTCCTCTCTGTCTAAAGATGCCCTTTCCAAAAAAATGACACTTAATCCATTTAATGTCCTCACGCCTGATGTTGGACGGTGACACAAAAAGTTCAGGTCTACCCAAATAAGCAAAAGTGTTTTTAGGTAGTTCAACCAGGGTATTTTCATGGCATGATCCATGGACAGAACGTCTGACAAAATTGCATGGTTCAAAGTTAGTTCTGAATTGAGCCATGTTTTTGCCCAGAACACGAGAGGGGCCAATTTTAGTCTGTCCGAGATGTAAGACAAGCCCACCTCTGCATGAATAGAATAAGTTGGGGTGGACTTTGGGACAGAGAGTAAATGTCTTATGAGCCCATTTTCTACCCTTTGGATTCTGTCTTGAGCAACGTAACCCCATAAGGCAGAGCCATAGGTCGCAATAGAGATGCATTTGCTATTGTAAACATTCAGTAATGACTCCATATGCCTAACCCCTAGCCTTCTTGAGAAGCCCATCAGGGCAGACGTAGAACGTGCCAGGGATAAACTCTTAGACCTAATCTGGGGAACCCATGACCCCCTCTCGTCGAAATAGACCCCCAGGTAGGAAAAGACTGTAACCCTAGAAACTACCTACCCCTTACAGATAAAAATTTTAGATTTGGGCTTACATCTCTGTTTACCAACTATCATAGAGTGAGATTTTTTTGCGATGACTTTTAAGTCAAGGTTCTCCATGAAAGATCCAAAGAGTTCCAGCAGGATCTGAAGGCCATTTCCCGTACGCGCTTTTAGGACTGCGTCATCCGCGTATAGGAGGGCCGGTACGTTGGCTCCTCCTACACGCAGAACGTCTGCGCTCCCTGTCTCTAGATGTTTTCCCCACCCGTTAATGTAAATGGTAAAGAGGAGGGGGGCCAGGATGCATCCCTGGCGCACCCCTTTCTCTGATGTAAATCTAGAGGTGCACCTACCTTCCTTAGTAACCCGTACTGTGGCAAATAATTCCTGATGCAAAGAGGCCATAAAATTAACTAAGGAGGCATTGATCCCCATCTCCAATAGAGTGGACCACAACTTGGACCTATTCACCAAATCGAAAGCCGAGGAGAGGTCCATAAAAGCCAAAAAAAGCGACCCCTCCCCGGCCACCGTATATTTGGAGATTCTACGGTGCAAGTTGGAACATTGGTCCAGAGTGGCCCGTTTCTCTCTGAACCCATATTGTATATTTGAGAGCCCCCCACAGACCTCTAAGTTTTCCCTTACCCTGTACAACAAGACTCTGCCCAAGATCTTAATGGCCGAATCGAGAAGGGAAATGGGTCTGTAGCATGCTGGGTCCTCCCGTTGCCCCTTTTTAAATATAGGCACTATAATTGAAGTGGCCCAAGTTGCAGGAAATACGTTGCCATTAGCAGCACAAAAGATGTTTGTTAACACCTCAGACCAAAAAGTCAGGGAATGTCTGTATAAGTCTGCCGGTACACCATCCGACCCCGGCACCTTATTTTTCGAGGTCTCCAAAATGGCCTTCTTCACTTCATCCCTATTGAACTCTATGGGGTCGGTAGCCAGGGGTACCCTCGAACCACAGAGAGTTACACGATCCTTGTCGCCATATACTTCTTTGAAATGGAGAAGCCACCTCTCATTGGGGATGACGCAGTCAGTGACAGTGTTGTCCACCCCTGCAAAAAACGGCTGATTTATGGTATCCCAGAATTGTTTGCTGTCACGCAGAACATCTATTGAGAGTAGCTTGTCCCACACATCACTTTTAATAGCGTTTTTACTCCCATTTAGAATATTTTTATGTCCTCTCCTTAGATTGGTAATGAGGGCCTTATCTCTCGGGATGGATGTGAGAGCTTGCTTCAAGCGCCAATGGATTCTTGTGCAGTTGGCGTCGAACCACTTGAAAGGTCTGGCCAGGCTCTTAGTATGGTTCGACGTCAGGTCTCTCGCAATTTGAACACATACTGATTCAAATGCCTCTATGATTGCTTGGTTGGGGGCCTTTTGATCCAAACAGGTCGCTATCTGACCCCCAATTTTAGGAAGTAGGCTGTCGGTCAAGCTATCTGGGACCACCTTTCCCCATTTGAGCCGTCTGTCCTGATCTGTGGGCACTACTGCCACCCATGTCTGCGAGGCGCCTGTCCGTTTACACAGGGAATCTCCCCAAGCCAACTCCAGCAGCAAAGGGTTATGATCACTATAGGAGGATGCGATAACTATATACTTCCTCACCTTGGCGATCAACCCTGGGGTTGCAAAAATGAAGTCTATAACAGACCATTGTTCTGTGCCCTTATATGTGCATACACTCTCCCCCCCTCCCGTGTAGAAAGGTTCATAAAAATAAAAATTGGCCAATAGCTCTTCAAGGGCTTCTCCTGACCTTGTATGTTCAAAATGAGGAGCCGATGCACCTGTCAAGCCCTCATACTCTCCTGTATATCAGGGAGATTTACATAAGTGGGTATTAAAATCGCCCATTAAGATGAGCTCAAAGGTAGTGTAATTATTAAGACTGAGTTTACATAAATTTTTTTCCATGGAAGCAATGTGGTCGCTATCCAGTGACCTATCCCGAGAATTGTAGAAATTAATTAAAATAAGTGTACAAGCAGGTGAGACAGCCCATTCCACAATTAAAAGATTAGCCAAACCTGACTCTAGTTGCTTAAATGACCCAGCGAGCTGTAAAGAGAAGAAAAAGAGTAGGCCCCCCTTGGCTCTGCCTGCAGCACTAGGTATTGCTGGATTGGCAAAGCTAGAAAAACCATCCAGCGAGGAGCTTGCTGCGGTATCCCTGTATTCTTGTATAGCTAACACATCATAGGTGGAGACAAAGTTAACCCACAATGTATCTGCCATTTTGGCTCTAATGCCAGCCACATTCCAACTGATAAGTTTACAGGATGTTATACCCTCGACCAACGGGGGGCCCTTTACGAGGGGCTGCCTTGGGGTTGGTAGTCAATCTATCTCCTCTATATTTGCAAGTGGGGAGAATCTATTAGACAAGACTGTATCTGGGCCTACGCCAGAGTTAAGGGCACTGTCTTGTGTAGACCTGTTTGTTACTAATCTCCAACCGTTCCCAGCTGAAGGCCGGAGGTGTGGCCTAGGAAATGGTTCTGTCGGTGGTTGGTATCTGCCTGGCCGTGGGTAAAAAAAGCCCTAAGGAACCGCTCTCATCTTCCCAGTGTCTTTAATCGCTGAGCCATCCCAAAACATACTGTCCGCCAGGTTTGGCTATCAAAATTGACTAAGACGCAATTGCCCTTCACAGATTTGGGGCGATGTCCAACCCATCCCACCCTTCTGGCCATTTTGATCTTCTTGTGAATGTCTGTTCCTCCACTGCTAGTGTTGGCGCACCATTGACAGGCCTTCAGTATTAGTGCCACCGTGGATTCTGTCTCCCCATTTCCTAATGAGGGAACCCCTATAAACAAAGCAACAAGGGGTGCAGCAGCCGGGGGTAGGTTTAGATGTGGTTGACATCCCTTGGCCCTTGTACTAGGTGCTTGGAGATTATTCTCACGGTGGTTATCAGTAACTCCTATGATTGGCTGAGTACTAGGATGATTATTTAAAGGATTATCCCGCACCAGATTTCTAGTAATGTCTACATTCCTACCCTCAGATGGGAATGGTGGAGCCAAGGATGTAGGTGGATTTTGCATGATTGTATCTTTACCACTCCTGACCATCCTAGATGAAAACTGGGCAGGGTCGAGTGTTTTAGCTAGATTGTCAATTACTGCGCATTTCTTTAGCAGACCGGCAAGGCAAGTGTTCATGGTATCCACAATATCTTTTGCTATGCCCACTAGCAAAGGTTAAATTCTGGCAACAAAAAGTGCTTCTAAATGCTCGCCAATTTTATCCATGACCAATTGTTCGGCAATGTTACCACAGTCTGTCTTTTTCCTCTTTTTGGTGGTAGCATTATACTTGGGCACCAGCGGCTGTTTAGGGGACAGTGGAGCTGGAGAGGAGACTTGGGCTGGGCAGGGCGTTATGGGGGTGCAGGGATTAGGTTTCAAAACTACCACTTCTGGTTACAATGGTACAGCGGGGGCAGGGGCTGGAATAGAGTCCGCTGTATTGGGCTGAAAGGTAGATGGTGGAGATATCAAGGCCAACTTGTGTTGCTATTTGTTTAGACAAAGCCCCAACCGCAGATGTAAGGTAGGATAATATTGACTCCGAATGTCTTGGAACTTTGGCCTTTTTACCACCCTCCTCGATATTAGTAATTATCTTGCGCTTACCCATGATGAGATGTCAAATGCCAGAGGGCTGGCCCAGCCCAGCCTCCTCCTGCCCTGGATGGCCACAGACGGCCCGCCCTTTGCGACACGGGGGCTCTCGCTGTTCTTGAAGGCACCTCCGGGGCCGGGCCGGTGCCCGCTCCACGATGTTCTAGGGCAGCAGGCGGCAGGAAGACAGGGAGGCCGGCAGCCAGCGGCAACAGCAGGAGCGGCGTGGAAGGCTGCGGTGATCCTCGGCACCCCCCCCGACAATAACGCCCAGGTCGGTGAAGCTATGTCCCCCACCCCCCCGGGGCTCTCGCTGTTCTTGAAGGCACCTCCGGGGGCGGGACAGGGCGTGCGTGCCTTCCTGGTGTAAGGGCCGCTGGGGGATGTAGTCCCCGGGCCGGCGCCCACTTGGCAATGTTCTAGGGCAGCAGGCCGCAGGAAATCAGGGAGGCCGGCAGCCAGCGGCACCAGCAGGAGCGGCTTGGAAGGCTGTGGGGATCATCGGCACCCCCCGACAATGACGCCCAGGTCGATGAAGCTATGTCTTGTGAAGCTTGTAATCCTTTTAATATAGCAGGAAGCAGGAAGGATGATATGTCACCTCAACACCCTGTAACCCCCCACTGTCTTATGTAAGTTATCCTCTACATTGGTTTACAAACTTATATGATTTATTGTATATATGATGTGTATGTGTGATGTAAAATGGCGTAAGAGTCACGCAGGCACATTTGAAATGGGACTTGCCCATGTTAAATGACCCATTGCTGAAGCTTGGTCACTTGTGTGACACACTCCAGCAATGCGTCATTTTTTCGCCTACAGATACCTGAGAACTACTGACGCATCTGTAACTCCTTGCGACATGATGCGTCATATTTTAACTATGAAGTATCCAGCATGTCGCAAGGAGAGCGCAACGAAAAGTGACGCATCGCTGTTTTCACGCAGCGATGCATCACTTTTCATAAATGAGGCCCATAGAATCCAGAACACTGATGATCCAAATATGGATCTAGAAGAAGTAGGGAGTTTTTTTCAGGGGCTTGAAATATTAAACATCTGCATGACAATCTCCTTTTACCAGCTCCTGTTACTACTGTTAGGAAGGATGATTTATTTACTTAATAGCAATAATATAACTAGAGATTTTCCCTTTATATTCTAGTGCCTGATCGGACGAAAGTGGACAAGTCCTTTTTCACAAGGTTCCTGGCCAGTAGCTACCTGATGGATAAATTTGCGGAAGAATTTCTGGTGGTTATCAAATTAAATAACCTTATGGCCAGCCTTTCCTCACAGGGTACTATAATTTTTGAGGATACCTTGCCAGCAAATTCAGTAATGAGAAGGCAGGGAACACTATAAAAATGTCTTATGCAACCTCCAATGTCACAATAAGGGCAAACACATATACAACATATGCTATCCAATCTCTCCTTAAAGACTTTCAATCCTTGACAAATCAGATGAAGAAAGCAAGGGATTGTCTCATGGAACAATTTATCATTTATCATTTGACAACTGAAGTGACTCTGCTGCTGCTTCAGTACCAGCAATTGCTGCAGGTCTTAGTCAAAAGATTCTGGGACGCTGATACAGCACTAAAAGCAATCTGATAAAACTACCTTTTATGGTTCCAGGCTGTTTGGGCTGCAACTAGAAGATATGGTGAAGAAATTGGTAAAAAATTAAATGCTTATAGCTCCTCTGACCTTTTTCGAGAGGAGGAGGTTTCAGTTGCAAAGTGGCCTTTCCACCTGGATCTCAAGAGGTACTTCCCAGTCCTTTTGAGGAAGTTGTCACGGTTGGAGGACCCACATTTTAGACAAATGCTGGTTTCAACCTGCCACCACCACCACATCTAAACCTCCTTCTACAAAGGCATGACTATCTGGAAGACTCCCCAGTGGGAGACTTCCTTCTATTGTTTTGGGACAATTGGAGTCATTCAATGGCAGAAGCTTGGGCTATGGAAGTGGTGTAAAGGATATACTGCATAGAGTTTACAGAAACAACATACTCTTTCAACAGACAGACTCGTTCTCTGCGAGACCTGCTGAGTCAACAGGCTCTTTTATCTGGGATTCAGATGCCGAATCAGAAAGAGGTCATTATCCCTGTCCCTCCACAAGAACAATTCTAAGAATTGTATTTGATCCGTTTCCTGGTCCAGAAATTATAAGGAGATTACCATCCGGAACTGGACCTGAAGGGGGTAAATCTGTTAAACTAGTTAAACTTTCAAAATGGTAACATTGAAGAGCATATATACGCTTTTAACCAGAGAAGGAGTATTTAGTGTCCCTGGACGTGTGGGATGCTTATCTACATGTCCCAATTTTCACCAGAAATATCAAAAATTTGTATTACAGAATCAATACTCTAAGGTTTTTAATCCTATCATTCAGTCTGGATTCTGCTACAAGAGTTTACATTAAGCTCTTGGCCTCTTTGGTGGGTATCCTGCATGTTAGAGGCATTCAGGTAAACCCCTTTCTCGATGACTGGCAAATTGGCTAATTGCTTCTTCTTCTGTACTGAAGTCAGAGCAGTATGCTTTGGATATATGTGGTCTTCTTCAGGATCATGGACTCCTCCTAAACATCAGAAAGGCCCTTCTTCTACTAACTCTTCTGAATGGATCCCAAGCTTTAGCAAGACTTTGACTCAGTAGTCAATCATTCTTTGGAGCAGTCTTCTCTTGTGCCCTATGGTAAAAAAATATCCTGCATCACTGGAATCCTGTAGCCCAGGATCATGAGGCCTCAATTCCAGTAACTCCTCAGATATTCCTAGACCTTCAGTGGTGGCTTGTCCTAGCCAATCTAAACAAGGGCCAACAACAAGTAACACCTCCCAGCACTACTATTTCAACAGATGCCAGCACGATGGAATGGGGGAAGTTCTCGGAGTGGCCAAAGCCCTGGGAAAGTGGACAAGACAGGAGTTAGTCAACTCATCCAACGGGAAGAAATTAGCTTGTTGTGAAGGCAGCCATGTTCTATTTTCCATACACACAAACAGCCAGGTGGTGATAGTATACCTAAACTGTAGGGGTAAATGAAGCATCCTTTATTTCTTCTTTCTGAGAATGATCAGAACAGAATATCTACTCTCCAGCAACAGTTCATCATTTGGGGAAGGAGAATAGGCTTGCCGACCAGTTCAGTTGGAGGTTTCCCTCCTCCATCTCCAACTGTCTCTCCCCTCAAATGTTTCAGGAGATAATTCAAATGTTTGCCTGCCCCTGGCCATAGAGTCCAAATCCCTGCTACATCAGTTCTGCTCCCTGTATTCTTTGACTGTAGCCTGGGCTATAGATTTCCTCTCAGTTCCATGGATCCAGGGACTTCTGTATTTCTTCCCAACTTTTCAATTGATTTCACGGGTATTACAAAAGATCTAAGTGGATCAAACTACAATGCTCTTGATAGTGCCAGTGTAGTTGAGAGGACATTTTTATCCTAATTCAGATGGTGACCTGTCATCCCTAGTACTTCTGGCTACATCCTTTTCTGGTGAGTCTTCCAGCCTTATCCCTGGAATCAATCAGCTATCTCAGTTTGGAGTTTAATGGGAGTACACTGCCTCACCTCCCAGCACAGTTCGCCCCTTAGTATTGTGGTAAATGCAGCTCACAATGATTTCTTACTTGAATTTTAGCTGTAGTGGTTCACTAAAGTTGGTGCAGGTTAGTGCTGTAAATCTCTAGACACATGTGTTTCTGGATATTATCCGTCATCAGTAGAGATAAAAAACGAACATTCCTTCTGGGGTTGGTGGAAAGGATGCCACAGTCTCTCAGATCTCAGTACCTCTATCTGGAGCAGAGGTGCATCTCCAAAAGCTCGTTAGCTCAGTGGCTCAAGGGAGCCTTTTAAAACAGAATGGGGATGGGAGCACACTGCCTCACCTCCCAGCACAGTTCGCCCCTTAGCATTGTGGTAAATGCAGTTCACAGTGATTTCTTACTTGAATATTAGCTGTAGTGGTTCACCAAAGTTGGTGCAGGTTAGTGCTGTAAATCTCTTGACACATGTGTTTCTGGATATTATCCATCATCAGTAGAGATAAAAAATGAAAAAAAATTCTGGGGTTGCTGGAAAGGCTGCCACAGTCTCTCAGGTCTCAGTACCTCTCTCTGGTGCACAGGTGCATCTCCAAAAGCTCATCTGCTCAGTGGCTCAAGCGAGCCTTTTCAAACAGAAGGGGGATGGGAGCACACTGCCTCACCTCCCAGCACAGTTCGCCCCTCAGCAATGTGGTAAATGCAGTTCAGAGTGATTTCGTACTTGAATTTTAGCTGTAGTGGTTCACCAAAAATGGTGCAGGTTAGTGCTGTAAATCTCTAGACACATGTGTTTCTGGATATTATCCATCATCTATAGTGATAAAAAACTACAATTCCTTCTGGGGTTGCTGGAAAGACTGCCATAGTCTCTCAGGTCAAATAACCTCTCTCTGACGCACAGGTGCATCACTAAAAGCTGGTCAGCTCAGTGCCTCAAGCGAGCCTTTTCAAACAGAAGGGGGATGGGAGCACACTGCCTCACCTCCCAGCAAAGTTCGCCTATTAGCATTGTGGTAGATGCAGTTCACAGTAATCTCTTACTTGAATTTTAGCTGTAGTGGTTCACCAAAAATGTTGCAGGTTAGTGCTGTAAATCTCTAGACACGTGTGGTTTTGGATATTATCCATTATCAGTAGAGATAAAAAACTAAAATTCCTTCTGGGGTTGCTGGAAAGGCTGCCACAGTCTCTCAGGTCTCAGTACCTCTCTCTGGCACATAGGTGCATCTCCAAAAGCTTGTCAGCTCAGTGGCTCAAGGGAGCCTTTTCAAACAGAAAGAGGATGGGAGCACACTGTCTCACCTCCTAGCACAGTTCGCCCCTTAGCATTGTGGTAAATGCACCAACTCTGGTGAAAAACTCCAGCTAATTTTGAAGTAAGTATGAACTGTGTACTGCATTGATCAGGATGCAAAGGGGTGAACTGTGCTGGTACTGTGAGGCAGTGTGCTCTTAACCCGCCTTCTGTGTAAAAGACTCATTTGGGCCATCACGCTGACGAGCTTTGGAGATGCACCTGTGTGCCTGTGCGTGGTACTTTGACCTGAGAGAAACTTGACAGCATTTCCAGCAACCCCAGATGATTTCTTTTTTGCTCTCTAATACTGCTACTCTTTACTGATGACGGGCTCAACCCAGAAAACACCTGTCTAGAGATATACAGCAATGCCTGCACCAACTTTGGTGAAAAACTCCAGCAAAATTTGAAGTAAGTTTGAACTGTCTACCGCATTCACCAGGAGGCAAAGGGGTGAACTGTGCTGGGACTGTGAGGCAATGTGCTCCCAACCCCCCTTCTGTGTAAAAGGCTATTTTGAGCCAGCAAGCTGACGGACTTTGGAGATGCACCTGTGTACCTGTGAGTGGTACTTTGACCTGAGGGAAAATTGGCATCATTTCCAGCAACCCCAGATGATTTTTCTTTGCTCTCTAATACCGCTGCTGTCTACGGTATTTATATGATCTGCGACCCCATACCATAGACCATTGCAAACACAGTATAGCAGGTGACAGCAAGAGGGGGGCTGCAGTTACTGCCCGTTTATGCTTAGAGGGGAGAGGGAGGTGGAGGAGGAAACTACTAAGCTGAACTGTTGTTTGCTGAATTGCCGGTCCCTTAGGAAACATAGACTGGAGGTCCATGACCAGCTAGTAGACAGCCAGTTTGATATTATGTTTCTCACCGAGACCTGACTGGACGAAGAGTCGACCCCTGACATTTTAGAGGCTGTTCCTAAGGGCTACGTGATTGGTCGAATAGATAGAAGGTCCGGCAGGGGGGACGGGATAGCGATTATCTATAAACACCACATTCAATGCACTTTGGAAGACATCAATATTGCCGATAGTGAGGCGGGGATCTTCACGTTTAAGGTGGGCCTGAGCTATATTGTAAAGGGGTTCTTGATCTATAGACCACCTGGCCACTCCAAGGGTTTTTTGGCAAGCTTGCTGGACTATATTATTCAACAAGCATTGCAATATGAGAAATTCATGGTGCTTGGGGACCTCAATCTGCATTTTGAGGATATCGCCTGCACCACGGCCACTGAACTGTGCCAAGACTGTCGGAGGTGGGGGAGATTCTCGAAGGGACAATTCAGCAATGCCTTGGTACAGGAGGGTCCTCCTGGCAGTATAGATGCCTAAGAGGCATGTAGGAACTTGGAGAGGTGGATCACGGAGGCGCTAGACTGTACTGCTCCCTGGGCACGGAGGAAACCAGGCAGAGCTCAGAAATCGGCCCCATGGTTTTCAGACGTCTTGAGAGTAGCAAAATCTGGGTGCAAACGACTGGAAAGGCGCTGGAGGGCAGATTTCTCAGAACAGGGGAGAGGGCAGTATAAAGAGGCACTAAGGAATTACCATAGGCTCATTAGAGGGGCCAAGGCAGCTCACTATCTGGAGAAAATTGATTCCGCCAGTAACTCGACTTGGGAACTATTTAAGGTCTACAAGGAAATATCCTCCTTAACCACTCTATCTGCACCGGCTGTGGGCTTAGAGGAGCTATGTAACCGGATAGCGGAGTTCTTCTCCGATAAAGTGGAGAAAATTTACTCCACCTTCCTAGACGCAGCCAGAGTAGGTGATGAAGGGACGGAGGAGATAGAGTATGCTGCGGAGGGAGAGGGGCTGAATAATTTTCTGATACCCAGTCCGGAACAGCTAATTAAAATCTGCAACAGCATTAAGTCAGGATCCCCCAGGGACCCGGCACCACCTAAAAGGCTGAAAGGGAGTTTGGAGTGCCTGGAGCCTTACAAAAGACACCTGCTGTAAACATCTTTTAGGACCTGTGTGTTACCTAGCTGCTGGGAGGAAGCTGTGGTCCTTCCGCTTCCATAGAAACCGCATATTGGTCCAGACCAACTAGCCAATTTGCGACCCATCTCACTTTTGCCGTACTTTTCTAAGGTGCCAGAAAAAGTGGTGAATGAACAACTGACGGCACATATTGGGGAATTTGATCTCCTCCATCCCACCCAGTCCTGCTTCCGAGCACGGTACTGTACAGAATCTGCCCTGCTTTTTGCCACCGAATCCTTCAGGCAATTTGTGGACGCAGGTCAAACGGCAGCCTTGATCCTGCTGGACCTAAGTGCCGCCTTTGACACCGTGGCTCACCATACGCTGGTGAAATGTCTGAAGAAGGGAGGGGTGTCAGGTAGTGCCCTGAGATGATTAAAATCTTTCCTGTCTGGGTGTTGCTTCCAGGTGAGACAGGGTGAGCACTACTTGAGAGTTGTAAAGCTGAGTCAGGGGGTACCGCAGGGATCGACCCTGAGTCCGACCTTGTTTAATCTCTATGTGGGTCCTGTAGCGGGATTGCTGATGGGTTTGGGATCTAAACATGCAAACTGAAACCTCCTCTTGTACCTCCCCTTCTTCGTTTGAAATCACCTTTTAATTACTTGCTCATGGAGACACCAAAACTCTGCACTAGTCATCACACTAGGCTGGCTACGTTTAACAGTCGTTTCAACATAATCTTACTACATCTCCCAGGATGCCATGTTTCCTAACTCCCCTCCTTTTAACGATTCACATGTAGTTACGATATTTCTCTTTAACTTCAATAAATGAGTTTGAGAGAGCGCAAACTGAACAAAATGCATGAGTGCACCATAAACATAAGTTAGTCGCACAATTATAATAGAAGTGCTTGTAAGTGTTGAAGATATATTCACCTATACTTAGACGTGTGTAGTTAACTTAGAAAATTCATATAGAAGTGGTACTGACGCAGAAATGTGTGGAAAATGTATTCTTATTAGACGTGATTAATCATGATCCTTGTTATGTAGCTGCTAATGGAGGAATGTCATGCTGCAAAGCATCGAAGGGAGCAGGCCTCATGGCCAGGGCAGAAGGGTTTAGAAAGGTACACTCATACATAAACATGGATTGCACTAATGCTATAGTAATTCTGTTTATTCGTTAGATTTATATCCCATAGATGTGTTTTATAATCCAAGAATAAAGTGTTAACATGTTATTTTAGTTTTCGAAAGGATTTGAAGAGAACAGAACCTCTGTGAGAAGGGTTGTAGGCCTGAAGAGAGAAAAGGGTTTTTCTAATTTGCACGTGCTGATACATGTTGAGTTGTATTGAGACATAAGTTGCAAATTATAACAAAAAGGGGGAACAGGGGTTGGACAATTTTTAACGGGGTCCAATGTACATGTCCTATAACGTAGAAAACAACAAGAATTGTACAGAGTTCCCCAGAAAGGATTTGACTAAATTAACTCATTAAAACCTCTCTCTTAAAGGGTGTGATAGAGCAGGGAAAGTGGAAGTCCCTTATCGGAATCAAGGATGCCTCACACAAGTCAAAGGCTGGATGACTACTGTCACCCCACCCGATGATTGTCCAGTGTCATCATTGGCTATCCTGATCCTTCGGCAGGCTGTCGATGCAATTCCCGTCGGGCAGCACAAAAGTGCTGCACTTTAGCGGAGATCTTTTATTCCTTTAGCCAATGAGTGCATGTGTGTGAGGGACCTAGGGAGTGCAATAAGTGAGCGTGAGTGAGGTTAAAAAAGGTCAGTAGAGTCCAATAGGTGAACCTTTAATAGCATGGCTCACTGCCTTATTAAACACCGTGAAAAGTTGAGGGGTATTAAGGCGTGACGGTTAGGGTAATCAGGCCTTATTCAACCCTCAGTCCGGGTATGATCGACATGTTTCTTGCCTCTAAGGCAATTCATCAGGACCAATTGCTCATAAGATTGCTCATGAATTCCTCAAAAATTAAGGAATCAAGTATACGACCTGTGAGGTGTCGCAGAATCAACCCTTCATTGAGGCCCTCCCTGGGACTAGAGAAGGAAACAAAACAAGGGTACAGTCAATCATGGGTTTGTTAACCCGAGACATTGTTGCATGTGACAATAGCATGCAAGTCATTGTGTATTATAGGGGGTCCCAACCCCTGTGGGATTATCACATTTGTGTCAGATAGGGTATAAGGGAGTATAAAATAGATTAAATTAAAGGGGAAAAATGTCCTCCCAACATGCGCCATTGGTAATTCGCACTTGGCAAGCATTATGTCTGATCACAGCTAGATAGCGTGCCACACCCAACTGGGTGGCACACGTGTGTCATGCAGGTATTAATGGTGTGTTCCTACACACCAACAGTAAGAATTAAAATTAAAATTAAAAGGCACCACTAAAACAACTAGTTGTGTACAGGAAGGCATCGGTCATACTGATATAGTGATAACGCTTAAGGTGAAATTCACCGGGTGAAAAATAAGTCATAAGCATGATGGTCACAGCGGAAACGCTGCGCTTACCCGCAGTCCCTGGTCGGATTTCAAACCGGCTGACCTGGTGGGGCCAGTGCTATGAGGTTAGGTCCCTAGGAACAAAGAAAGCGTAGCGCTCGTCAGCACAGTGGGGAGCGGTGGAGCTTACCCTTGATGCTGGCATCAGTCCGTGTAGACTCGTGGCGATCGTGTAGGTTAAGCCTACCTTACCTGGCTAGCTGCTGGCAAGGCGTGTATCACCTACCCCGCCCACATCGGTACTGCCGCAGGACCGCCGGTAGAAGCGGACTGCCTCACAGGCGCTAAACATAGCCGGTCGCGCGGGCGCCGTGGGGGGCGTGTCCGTGGGGGTTGCTAGGAGACGTGGCACGCCGGGGCATAGAAAGAAATGATTTCCCCATTAGTATCGCCTCGTAACACTGGGCGCCATCTTGGAACGGGTTAAATACCGAGTGTGTCAATGGTACAGTTAACTCGACGTTTTTTAATGGGCAGTGGAAATTAAAGATTTCATTGTATATATTGGCTTGTAATGTTGGGCGCCATCTTAGAATGGGTATGGAGGGACAGGTACCTTTAGATTACGCTTGATGCCTTCCAGAGGAGAGTAAATAACTCATGGAATATACTATCTGGCCAGCATAGTCCAGGGCACCACATCATTAAGGCCAGATTCATCAGTGTGTAGGCGATGAACCCATCTTTGCTCCATTTTGAAGAGGGCCTGTTGGTTTATTGAGGGATGGCATTCCAGGACAGTCCATTTCAAGGTCTCAGCCACATGATTTTGTTGTCTGCAGTGCTCATATAGTTTGGTGTGAGTCTTATGACAACGAATATTGCTATTATGCTCCATGATGCGTAGTTTCACAGGGCGCATCGTCATCCCAATGTAGATCATCTTACAGGGGCATGTGAGTACATAAATGCAACGTGAGCTATTGCAATTAGTGTGTCTATTGATGTTCCAAGTGAAGTTCCTGGGCAGCTCAATGGTTTTGCCTTGGATTGTTTGGGGGCAGACTACACATGATCCACAGCGGTAGTGTCCAGTGACCGGTGGAAGGTCCCACAAGGTGTTGACCGGTCGTGTGCTTGATTTCTTAGGGCGGGTGTGGATCAGGGTGTCTTTAAGATTCGCCGTCCTCCTGAACGCGAACCACGGGCGAGGTAATTCCAAACCAGCTGTATTGAGAATCCCCCAATGTGAATTCATAATCTTTTTGATGAATGTCGAATGTTTGGTGTAGGACGTGACACATGTGATTACATCCTCCTTTTCCTTGGTGTAGACTTCCAGCAAGGACTCTCTGTTGTTGTTAAGCGCTCGTTTGCATGATGTCTTAAGTAGCCGAGTAGGGTAGCCCCTATCTTGGAGCTTATGTTGCAGGATCCTTGCTTCGTGTTTGTAGTCCTGGACAGAACTGCAGTTTCTCCGTATACGGAGGAATTGCCCGAAGGGTAAGTTCTCCCTCAGTGCTCTCGTATGGTGTCTGTCTGTCTTCTTTTTGTACAGGGTGGTAGTGATTGTTGATGGACCCAATTGGATTGCAAGGTCTAGGAATGGTATGGATTTCTCAGAGATAGTACCCGTAAATTTTAGGAAGGGGTTCTGTTGGTTGATCCATAGACAGAAAGCCTCACAGCTGGCCCGGTCACCTTTCCAGAAAATTAAAATGTCATCGATGTATCGACGCCAGAGTGTAAGGTTATCTCGGAAGGGGTTTTGTTCTGGAGGGTAGATGTGGTACTTTTCAAAAGAGGCCATATAAATACACGCCAGGCTGGGAGCAAATGTCGAACCCATAGAGGTCCCGCTGACCTGATGATACAATTGTGATTCATACCGGAAAAAGTTCTCAGTCAGGGCTATGTGTGCCAGCTCCATGATAAAGGCAATGGGAGTAGGAGAAGTCCACTCTTCTTGTCGCATCAGTGAGTCCACAGCTTCTAGAGTGGCTCGCTGCGGAATGTTGGTGTACAACGCCTCTACATCTAAAGTCAGGAGTAGATCAACGTCTTCCCTCCCATCGATGTCATTGATCAGACGTAGGACGTCTCTGGTATCTTGTAGATACGACAGACTTTGTTTAAAGTCTATGAGAATGGGATTCAAGCTGCGGATGTCTGTCTGCAGGTGCGAGGGGGTTTCGATTAAAAGTTTCATGAATAGAGCTCTGTTCGAGTAGACTGGTACAGACATGGAGGAGGATTCAGGAATGTTTAGGGGGTATCAGCGGGCTGGAGAAGAGCCTGAGAAGCAGGGTCAACGCTAAGCACGAGGCCCAGAGGAAGATCATCATGGAAAAAGCCAGAATCGACACCACGTGAGGGGCGTCTCGTGAGGGGCGTTTCAACTGTAATTGGGGTTTTGTATTAGGGACAGCACCCCTGGGTGGAGTTAGAGCAGATGCCTGAGGACCCTTCAGAGAGCTGATGGGTAGGCTGAGAGGGGTCATGACTGGAGATCATAGGTTTTCACCTAGAGACTAAGAGTGGGTGATCTTCTTAGGAAGACATTCACAGCTGACACCTTTGATAGGTTGGGATCTTGTTAAGTAGGGATACCATCTAGTACAGGGTAGGGACAGCCTAACCTGATTCCTTCCTTCCTTTGTAAATGACGGAGACGGATAGATCACAATTTGTGTCTATGCTTGCAGCCCTGCTGATTTTGGAACTAGTCCTGGTAGTGTTCTTTGCTCGCCTAAGAGCTTTCAGAGAACATATGTTTGTATTAGTGCCTCTGTATCTTTTGAATCTCATTTTGAGATGCCTGTACTTGCAGTTATCAATGACTCTGTAATAAACCTTTTAAACTTAGAAGTAGTCTGTGGTTTTTCAGAGTCGAGCCCATTATTGATCAAACTAACCTGGTATTGATGCACTTCTTTCCTCAATGACAGGCAATAAAGATTCGATCGACCAGAACGGGGTTTAGATCTAGAGCGATAAGATAGAGATCAAAAATCCCGCCCTCCCAGTTGGTAGCTATAGAGGATGGTTGCCTTCTTGAGGAAGGTGATCTAGGCCAGGTTAGATTACCCCAAGGCCCCTAGAGATCGATGATCGGAAGAACCGCCCGCCGAAGAGGGTGCTGACGGCGCAAGAAAGAAAAGCAGCAGTAACGGTCGAGAGTGAGTATAAAGGGTCATGCGTGTTAGATTGCGGTGTTTTTGTGTTGCATCTATGTTGTAATGTCTTGCGGAGTTGAATGCTTGTAGAGTGACTGTGGAACAGGTTGTGAGCGCGCGCAACCGGTGCAAATCTTAAGTTCAGAAGAGAGCTTAAGTGGTTCGGGTGTATCGGACATCCAGTGTAATTGTCAACCAAGTGTGAAGGGGGTCATGAGGTACCATTGATCGCCCGCAGGACCGAGATAGGGGGAACGTAAGAGTGAGTGCGTGAGTAACGGACGCTGGTCGGAAGTTACGGTGTGTAAGCAACCTATCAGAGAGACGATTGCCTGGAAAGGCATTTCGTCAGTTGTGGTGACAATTACAGATAGACTGTGGACGTACAGTCAAGAAAAGTGATCGCTTGGTCGGAAGTAGCCATTTTTCGGTGTATGAATGGGACGCATGCGTGACCGGGAGACGAGCTGAGAAAGGAGGGGAACTGCTGCGAGAGGGGAAACGAGTGACGTCAGAAAGTGCCGCGCTGGGATTGGCCGGTACGGGTGAGACCGCGCCGTGAGACGAGTGACGTCGGAAAGTGCCGCGCTGGGATTGGCCGGTACGGGTGAGACCGCGCTGTGATAGGCCAGCTAGAAAGGCCGCGCTAGGATTGGTGGATTGTCACCAGGAAGTAAACAGAATAGCGAAGCAGGGAATTGTGCGTTTAATCATGAAATGTTTTAAATGGTTAAGAGCGGCGTTTAAGAGAGAGAGGCGGAGATCTTATGATGGGGAAGAAGCCCCGCCGGAGGGTACGCCGGCAAATTATATGGCGACAAATGTTGGGTTGCACACTATATTGTGGATTTCAAATTGGTGTAAGATTACAGAAGGGAATGAGGAACTGACGTTTCCAAAGTACGGGACGTTTAGATTAGAGGTATTACATCGATTAAAAGCAGTTATGACCGCAATGAGACCTCTGCCTAGACCGACCCAGTTTGAAGCCCTCAATGCATGGATTAGGGCGGCGCACGAGAAAAACCAGAATAGGCGTCAAGAAAGGGTTAAACGATCGGTAAGAGCAGTGCAGGATGCCAAATGGGATGCGGATGCTAAGAGATGGAGAGTGCATAACCTAGAAGTAAACAAACTGTACCCAGTGATAGAGGTGGCGGAAAACAGAAGCCCATTAGAGGAGGATGATGAGAGCGAGACAGAAGACAGCCTGATAAATAGGTTGCTAACAGATAGGCCACCCCCGTAAAACAGAGAGACAGAAAATGCCGAGACAAGCAGAGAAGGGGGGGCTGAGATAGGGGAATATAGACCGCTTCCTATCACAGATTGGGACCCCACTGCAAGTAAAGAATTGCCTCAACTTAGTCCGGTGCAGAAGGTAGTCGGAAGGTTTGTGGTACAAAAGGTGCCAGAAACGGAGTGTGCCACATCCTATGCACTACCAGACGCTTCGCAAGTACCTGTTACTATATGTCCTATAGTATCGATTTATGACCCAGAGAGAGCGAGAGGGGAGGAACAGGTACGACTGGACAGGGAGAGAGCAGAAATGGCGAGGAGGAACGATACGATCAATTCCCCAAGACAGCTGCCAGGACCAAGAGATTGGAGTATGCCAATACATACAGCAGTAGATCCCACAGGAGATCAGGGGGGCCCGAGATGGCCGATGGATCTGAGGGGATCAGGGCCGAAATCCTTCCAGGAGTTAAGGGAGTACCTGAAGGAATGGGATGCGGCAGTAGAGGCTCACAAGAGCCTCATAGCAGCGGAAGCTGAAAGAGAAAGCCAGGGTAGCAGGATCCAGACTCACTGCGGAGCTGACGAAAGCCGTCCGGAGTGGGTCGGGAAGAGTCAGGAAAATAGAGAAGATACTTGTCGTACCAGAACTGGAGGTAGATTAGTACCGGAGAATAGGTTTAAGACCGGATATTTGTTTAATGATTCAGCAACACTTGATTTGTTGGCAAAATAAACCTTTAGACGAAATTCTGAGATATGCTAGGTACTGCAGTGATGAGATAGATTTGAAAGCCAAAAAGCTAAAGGAAAAACTGATGGTGGTCCAGATGCAGTCAGCTGGCAAGGGTGGACAACAGCAACAGGGAACAGGGACTGGGGGCAGGAGACAGAATAACCAGAACAAAGGTAATGAAGAGAACTCCAACTTCAAACCTAGGATAGATATTGCGGCATTGAAAAAGACGACCCGGTGCCATCAATGTAACGAGGTGGGACATTGGAAACGCGAGTGTCCCTACAACGTTGAGATTGGAGAATTAGAAAGAGACGAGGAAGAGGTTCAACACACTCCAGGAAAAGGGGCAAAAGCATACCAAGGGAGGGTGGACAAAGGGGGGACCCCAGCTCCACGAGCCCAGCTCCCTCAACCACCCCGAATAGCGACGGGGGGAAGGACCTATAGACAGATGCCTCTTTTCGTAGGAGTGTTACTACGTTGATCCCCTGACAGGACAGAGAGTGGAGAGAGAAGACTGTACCCTCGGGGCAGTCTTAGAGGTGGACCAGAGGGGACCGTACGTTGAGGCCGAAGTGGCAGGGTGTCCCACGACTTTCTTAGTGGACACCGGGGCCACTCGATCCACGATAAGATCAGCTGTAGTTCCAGGTCTGCCCATGTCCGGAGAAACGATCCAGGTGGTGGGGGTCGCAAACAGGAGAATGACAAACCCATTGACAGAACCAGTGCTAGTGAAAATAGGAAAATACAGCGATGAGCATCAGTTTGTGGTTTGTGATTCTAGTCCTGTATGTCTATTGGGAAGAGATTTATTGTGCAAGTTAAATTGTACAATATACTGCACACCGCAGGGATTGGAGGTACTGACTAATGATGATGATGCTGACTTTAAGGTCGCAAACTCAAGAACGTGCGTGGAGCTGTATCCCACTTTGACAGTGGATGAGCTCCCCTGGGATTTAAGGGAGACAGTGGCACCAGAAGTGTGGGATTTCACTGGGGAAGAGATTGGACTAGTCAAGGGAGTGGACCCAGTGAAAATCATAGTAAAACCGAATGCGGAGTTTCCGAGAACACCCCAATATAAATTGACTCCAGAAACGATTGCAGGTATAAAACCAGTGATCGAGTCCATGATTAAGCAGGGAATACTGAAAGAAATCGTGGGTAGTCCATGTAACTCCCCGATTATGGGTTTACAGAAACCAAGTGGGAAATTCAGAATAGTGCATGACCTTCGAAAAATCAATAACATAGTTGTCTCATGTTGTCCAGTGGTACCGAATCCATCAGTGATATTGTTTCAGATTCCGTTCCAAGCCGAATGGTTCACAGTGATAGATCTTTGTCAGGCTTTCTTTTTGATCCCTTTGGACGAGGATAGCCACTTTCTTTTCGCGTTTAAGCTGGAAGGTCGCGTATTAACATGGTGTCGTATCCCACAGGGGTATACAGAGAGCCCATCGATCTTTAACCAGCTTTTGAAGAAAAATCTTGAAAGTCTAGTGCTGCCCCAGAATTCGGTTCTGGTCCAGGACATAGACGACCTACTTGTCGCGTCAGAAACTGAAGAAGCTTGCAAGCAGGACTCCATTGCATTGCTGAATCACCTAGCTGTAAACGGGCACAAGGTGTCCCCGAGCAAATTGCAGTACTGCCTGACAGAAGTGCAGTATTTGGGGCACAGAATTGAAAAAGGAAAACGGAAGGTGTCACCAGACAGAATAGAGGCGATCATGAAAATGAACGCACCTAAAACACAGAGAGAGGTCAGGATGTTCCTAGGGATGGTGGGTTATTGCTGACAGTGGATAGCGAACTTTTCACTGAAAGCAAAACCCTTGCAAAAACTGACGCACAAGGAGGTGAGTGATCCGGTACCATGGGACAAAGATTGTTTTATGGCGTTCCTACAGCTGAGAGAGGACCTGCGTTGGGCTCCGGCTCTGGGAATGCCAGATTACACCAAAACATTCTTGCTTTACTGTTGTGAAAGAGAGGGTTGTGCTTTGTCAGTCTTGGTCCAAATCCATGGGAATGCCCGTAGACCAGTCGCCTACTTTTCGGCTACCTTAGATCCAGTAGCCGCAGCGTTGCCCGGATGTCTCAAATCCGTTGCTGCAACGGGTGTCAGCATTGAGAGGTGTGAGAACATTGTCATGGGACACCAGTTAGAGGTGTATGTGCCACATTCTGTTGAAGTGTTGATGACCAGGACCAAAACACAGCATCTGACCAATAGCAGGCTCACGCGCTATGAGCAAGTCATTCTTGCTGCAGAGAACGTGACCCTCAAGAGATGCTCTGTTTTGAACCCTGCTACATTGATGCCACTCCCAAGTGACATTGATGATGATGAATGTACAGACCATGATTGCCTTGATGTGACTGAACTATGCACCAAACCGAGACCCGACATCGTGGATGAGCCACTGACTGACCCTGATGAAGTTTTCTTTGTTGATGGCTCATGTGTAAGAGACGATGTTGGGCAGTTGAGAGCAGCCAATGCTGTTTGTACAATTACTGGAGTAGTGGAAGCCGCATGCCTGGAAGGAGTACACTCCGCTCAGGTAGCTGAAATTATTGCATTGACGCGTGCCTGCCTGGCAAGCAACCACATTCGAGTCACCATATACACCGATAGCCAATACGGTTTCGGGGTAGTTCACGATTACGGGCAGTTATGGTCTCAGAGGGGTTACATGACCTCTTCAGGTTCTCCCATTCGCAATGGAGAGTTTGTACGCTTATTGTTGGAAGCCTTGCAATGTCCGGCAGCTATTGCCGTTGTGAAATGTACCGCACACACACGAAACCAAGACTTTGTGTCACAGGGCAATAGATACGCGGACGAAGTGGCACGATACTGTGCCGAGCAGGGATACTCTTTCACGGAGGTGGAAGTGGGTGGAATAAATGCAAGGTCTGAATTAGCTATGATATTGGAAACCGTAGATACTTGGGACGAGTTAAAATGTATACAAGAAAATGCACCAGATTTTGAAAAAAGAACATGGGAAACTGCAGGATGTGTGTTAGGCGAGACAGACTTCTGGGTATCAGCAGATGGAAGGGCAGTGTTGCCAAATGAGTTGGTGAGCCCAATGGCGAGGCAAATTCATGGTCCAGTACACCTAGGGAGAGACGCTATGCTGAGAGTATTCAGACAAACCTGGTACAACCCTAAGTTCAGAGTAGCAGCAGAAGCAGTGTGCCAGCGTTGTGTGACTTGTCAGCAGCTGAACATAGGGAAAAGAACACCAGTTGCATTGAGTCACATAGGGAGGTCTGGAGGTCCATTCAATCGAATGCAAATTGATTTCATTGAAATGCCAAGATGCAACCGCCTTCGATACGTGCTGGTGGTTGTTTGCATATTTTCCAGATGGGTCGAGGCATACCCTACACGCAGGTGTGACACCCTCACAGTAGCCAAGTTATTGCTTAGGGAGCTCATTCCGCGCCTCGGGGTACCGGCCTCTTTGGAATCAGATAGGGGAACGCATTTCAACAGCGAGCTTGTGAAGATGATTTGTGCAGCCCTGAACATAGACCAGAAATTGCATTGTAGCTATCGACCAGAAGCTTCGGGAATTGTGGAGCAGATAAACGGCACCATAAAATCCCGAATTGCCAAAATGTGTTCATCAACGTCACTGAGTTGGCCTGATGCCTTGCCACTAGTTCTTATGAGCATCCGTAGTACCCCAGACAGAAGAACGGGACTATCGCCACACGAGGTGTTAATGGGGAGGGCAATGAGACTGCCATCAGTACCGACTGCTGCCTTGTTGAATATCACAGATGATATGATCCTGGACTATTGTAAGGGTCTGTCTGACGCCATTTATTCTGTGTCCCTTCAGGTGCAGGCTGCCGAGGTCCCGTCGTGCCAGGACTTGTGTCACGACCTGTGCCCTGGAGATTGGGTACTGGTCAAAAAGCACGTCAGAAGAAGCTGCCTAGATGTTCAATGGCGTGGGCCCTACCAGATCATCCTAATCTCGAACACTGCTGTGAAAGTGGGAGGTCTGCCCAAGTGGATCCACGCGTCTCACACGCGGAGAGTTTCAGCACCTCTGGAAGAAACAGCTCCTCTCTCGGATGTAAGTCCAGCTGCGGACAGAGAAGCCACAGAGGGGGCCAGCCAAGCTGTAGAGGTGCAAGAAGAAGCTGGAAACGTGTCTGACCAAGCTGAGGACGGTCAGTACAATAGCGAAACCGACGACGCCACAGAAGGAGGAAGTAGCTGGGAGTACGAATCAGACGCTGGCCAAGCTGAAAGTGAGCCCGAGCGAAGCAGAAGGACCAGGAGCGGAGGGGCAAGGCGGAGAGAGGCTAGCTGGCCGCAGAGGAGAAGGTCAAGCCTGAGGTCAACTCCAGAGAGGACTCTTGCTCCAATAGCCGAAGACTCAGATCCGGACGAAGGTGCTCTGGGCGCTGAAGCAGCAGGTCCGAGAAGGTCAAGGAGAGTACGTGTGCCTAGCAGAAGATACGCCACTCCTGAGTGGACATATCTGGCGACAGATGTCTTGGGAACAAACGACAGGGAGAATAAGGGCAGTGCTAGTGGCCAATGTTGAACCCATCATCACAGTAGAAGTACAGCTGTTGGTGCCTGGAGTCGAAACAGAAGGGTCACTAATGTTCAAAGTCCCCAACCCTCCCTACCTGAGCAAGTTAAAGCACATGTTCTTCACCGAATTGCAATTCCCCGACTTTGGAACAACGATAACAAGTCATGAAGAGCACATCCTTCGTTTGGAGCTATTGAACTATGCTATCCAAGCCGCAGGTCCAAGCCTCATTGTAGATGCTTAAAGACTTTGTAAATAAACAAGAGTAAGAAGATAACCTAGCGCCTAGGAATGCAGAGAAAACTTAGGGGTTTCCTTTAAGTTGACGGAGAAGGGCTAGGGTTGTCTGAGATAAAGTTCGAAAAGACATTTGCAAAAAGAGATTGCCAGCTTCCGACTGTGTGGTTCTAAAAGACTGAAGTCGAGATAAGAGAGACTGTAAAGGAACTCAAGAGAAAGAACTTTGTGTTGAAAGGGAGAAAGGAACCGTACTGTCTGAAGAACATGGAGGCCGGTAATCCAAACCGCAGCGCCAAATGTATAATAGGCACATTTATAGTGGGAGTGATACTTCTTATAGCTTTAGTAGTTACTGTATCATATGTGATGGGACACGAGAGTGAGGAAGGGGTACCAGACACAAAATCTGTAGTGACACCAAAACCCACTGCTGCTGGTAAGAAAGGTGAAACCGAACAGGAGAAAGCGTTATTAGCAGCAGAAGCCCGTAGGTTACATATGGATGAGTCCCAAGGTGACTATAGGTCAAATGCTTATGCCAAACTGTTATACGAATACGTGGATGCCATGGAGGTCAAAGATTGTTACGTGTGTATGCAACTGCCTGCGTCTGTAGATGAAGGCATTAGATATCATCACCTACCACTGACTTATGGCATTACATGTAGCTTATTGCTTAGTATATTTTATGGTAGAGATAGTTTTGAGTATTATTTTTCTAATTACGATGCAGTGTTACCAGAAGTCCCAAATTACAAGCAAATGAATAAGTGGGACTATTATAAGAGTGAAGACAGATTGGCAAAGTTCTTCATTCCTTGGGATACCTTAGATACTTCACATGCCCGCAGAAATAATCTGACTTGTAAAGTGTCAGAAGTCGAGAAAAAGTTTATAGGGCAAGTGGATGATCGTTATAGAAGGCAAAAGATTCTGAAGAAATCAGGACAGTGGAAGACAGATTGGACCGAAGAGGAGAAGGCACACAAAAAGAAGGGTAGTAGTGGCTCAATAGCTTTGGATAGAACACAGAAAGGGAAGTTATGCCTTCACAGAAGTAAAAAGTACTACGAAAATGTCTCCATGTACGAGCTTAAAGTGCATGTAACTTCCCTCCTGTGCCAGCTATGAAGACGCAAATACATTTGCGTTCAACGTTAACATGTCCTCTTTCAGATCCACCCTGAATGGGTCGGATATTCCGTTCCTAAGTATGCCTTGCCACCGTCTTTGTATGGTGCACTTTCACGTATTCCTGGCTCTGTGCGAGTTAGGCCCTGTTTTCTGTCATCGAGCCTCTTTTCAAAATCATCTCTGCCTCCTGAAACTGCAACGTGGGATGCCCCCCCCCCCCGTGAACTCTGTCCTACTTCCTTCGAGGCGAACGGAGCCTGGCTCAGCCTGCTTGGATGCCAAAGACAGTATTTTACCTTCACGTTATCAGCATAGCCAAGCTCAGCTTCCCGAAAACACATTCCAGTCCAGCAGAATAGATAAACAACCCCTCAGCTGCAGAGCAAGGGCCCGGCCTTTCTGTCTCCATGCAAGTAATTCATAGCTCCCGTTACCATGGTAGGCCCATGGCCCCCTCGCTTTACACACAGACACGTAGGCACATATGCACGCATTCATAGTCAGTATAGGATA
Source organism: Lissotriton vulgaris (assembly GCF_964263255.1). Lineage (NCBI taxonomy): Eukaryota > Metazoa > Chordata > Amphibia > Caudata > Salamandridae > Lissotriton > Lissotriton vulgaris. Next base: position 1,946,953 of record NC_141688.1, read on the forward strand.
GCCTCTGCCCAAGAGACCTTTCCTTCTAGATAATATGGTTCCCAAACATCAGATATCAGATATGATATAGGAACGAGTTGATCTGACATGCCAGACTTCTGTCTCTTTCCTCTAGTGTAAATGTCAAGTCCCCTGCACCCTCCAGCTTCACGTCAAATCACACGTCATGCAGCTGCGCGCGCATCCAGACCTCAGATTTCTGCTGACATTGCAAGATTTCTGCTATGTACACACCCACTTGTGACACCTTTTTTGTGACGTTTCTAGCACACACCTCTGTGCACGCCCTAGTTCACGCCTTCTGATTACGTATTGCTAACACGTGTGTGCTCTTATCTTGTTTCTCTCAGCTGTTACGCCTTCTGTATTGATTTCCATTATGTGCTTTAAGTATAAAAGTTATGTATTGTCAATAAAGTATGCTCTATCCCTTCCTGAACCCCAGTGGTGTCAGGAACCCGATATCCGGTTCAAGAACCATTCCTTTTTAAGGAATAAAACCCCTAAGAACTCTAACACCACGGACTCTGCGTCTTTCTTTCCGATTGAGTTATTTTATAAGTACTTACCTGCATAGAAATTAGGACGGTAATTAAATATTTACCACAGAAGGAGAGATGCAATCGATAAGGGCCATGGTGCTTCAGAACCGTCTTGCGTTAGACGTTCTGCTAGCCAAAGAGGGCGGAGTCTGTAAGGCTTTGAAGGTCCAGGAATGTTGCACTTACATTCCAGACAATTCAAAACCTCTTGAGAAAGTTATTATGAACATAACTAACATTCACAAAGAGATCAAAGACCTGACTAAAGTAAATGTTTGGGAAAAGGTGGGTCATGGAATGGGTGAAGTTGGAGGTTGGTTCGCCAACATAGGGAAGAGCTTTGTATGGTACATACTGAAACCTATCATCATAATAGTGATCTGTGTGATCATGTTGTGGGGATTGGTGAGGTCATACCAATGGTACAGATCAAATAGGTTGGAGAGATCCAGGAGAGAACAGGAACGGAGATTAGCTGCCATGCAGGACAATCAGTACAAGAGTCTGAGGGCTCTCGAAATGCTGAAACGAAGGGAGATGGCAACTAGTTCAGTTTGAATTTTGATGATGACCACGAGGGGTCATCAAAGGGGGGAACTGAGAGAGCGCAAACTGAACAAAATGCATGAGTGCACCATAAACATAAGTTAGTCGCACAATTATAATAGAAGTGCTTGTAAGTGTTGAAGATATATTCACCTATACTTAGACGTGTGTAGTTAACTTAGAAAATTCATATAGAAGTGGTACTGACGCAGAAATGTGTGGAAAATGTATTCTTATTAGACGTGATTAATCATGATCCATGTTATGTAGCTGCTAATGGAGGAATGTCATGCTGCAAAGCATCGAAGGGAGCAGGCCTCATGGCCAGGGCAGAAGGGTTTAGAAAGGTACACTCATACATAAACATGGATTGCACTAATGCTATAGTAATTCTGTTTATTCGTTAGATTTATATCCCATAGATGTGTTTTATAATCCAAGAATAAAGTGTAAACATGTTATTTTAGTTTTCGAAAGGATTTGAAGAGAACAGAACCTCTGTGAGAAGGGTTGTAGGCCTGAAGAGAGAAAAGGGTTTTTCTAATTTGCACGTGCTGATACATGTCAAGTTGTATTGAGACATAAGTTGCAAACTCTTGTTTAAAGTCTATGAGAATGGGATTCAAGCTGCGGATGTCTGTCTGCAGGTGCGAGGGGGTTTCGATTAAAAGTTTCATGAATAGAGCTCTGTTCGAGTAGACTGGTACAGACATGGAGGAGGATTCAGGAATGTTTAGGGGGTATCAGCGGGCCGGAGAAGAGCCTGAGAAGCAAGGTCAACGCTAAGCACGAGGCCCAGAGGAAGATCATCATGGAAAAAGCCAGAATCGACACCACGTGAGGGGCGTCTCGTGAGGGGCGTTTTAACTGTAATTGGGGTTTTGTATTAGGGACAGCACCCCTGGGTGGAGTTAGAGCAGATGCCTGAGGACCCTCCAGAGAGCGGATGGGTAGGCAGAGAGGGGTCATGACTGGAGATCATAGGTTTTCACCTAGAGACTAAGAGTGGGTGATCTTCTTAGGAAGACATTCACAGCTGACACCTTTGATAGGTTGGGATCTTGTTAAGTAGGGATACCATCTAGTACAGGGTAGGGACAGCCTAACCTGATTCCTTCCTTCCTTTGTAAATGACGGAGACGGATAGATCACAATTTGTGTCTATGCTTGCAGCCCTGCTGATTTTGGAACTAGTCCTGGTAGTGTTCTTTGCTCGCCTAAGAGCTTTCAGAGAACATATGTTTGTATTAGTGCCTCTGTATCTTTTGAATCTCATTTTGAGATGCCTGTACTTGCAGTTATCAATGACTCTGTAATAAACCTTTTAAACTTAGAAGTAGTCTGTGGTTTTTCAGAGTCGAGCCCATTATTGATCAAACTAACCTGGTATTGATGCACTTCTTTCCTCAATGACAGGCAATAAAGATTCGATCGACCAGAACGGGGTTTAGATCTAGAGCGATAAGATAGAGATCAAAAATCCCGCCCTCCCAAGTTCACATACAGTTCATTAATAAAATAGTTCGTTCTTGTCAAAAATAAATATAATGACTTCTTGTAGGATGCTTCCCTCTTCGTCATAATTCATCACGGAAGGAAACCTGACTCCTGTGCATATTCATCATCTGTAATGCTCATTTAATCACAGTCTTTTTTCTTGTAACTTGCAATGTTCTCCTTGTCAACATGGGTGCAATCTCAGTTGAGACGAAAGATTCATGCTATGAAATATATTAAGTGAGATGCACACCTTAGTTATTCTTATTTTTAGACCTTCTTTCCCATTTCATTTTTTACCAGCATGCAACATCTGATTCGCGCTTCGTCTCGTTGCGCTGTAACTTGACTAAACCCAAAGAAAAGGAACCTATTTCAGTTCCATCAGGCTGCACAGCCCCAACAGAATTTGAATCCAATGAATCAATGTCATATCTTTTCTCCGCAAGTTTCTTCTTTGTTTTGCCAAGTTTTTAATCCATTTTCTCTTCACTTATAGTCAATTCATTTAATCCAAATAACTCTTGTCATCAAATATTCACAAAAACACAGGAGCATGGGGTGGGTTTCACACGCCATGATTTTAATCCAATCACCCAATGCACTTCGGGAAATAAATTTCCCTTCGTCAGGGGCATCTACAAATAAAAATACATATTTTGTAATTTGACTTGCTTCATTAGCCTAATAAAACATTTATACACTGAAAAACATTTCCCAAAGTTTAAAAAACGAAGTTCATCAATCCTAAATTATGAACATATTTACTGAAGCATATTGTAAACTCATTTGCCTTGTACCCGGAACCACCAACATGTTGCATCCTCTCTTAATTATAGAAATGTATCCCAACACATAATCTCCCAATTCTTTCACCCGCTTACAATGCCACGAAAATGATTTTAAAGTCATTGAAATCAGAAGTCCAGACCCCGATCACTGCAACAACTGTTGTGCTGTGCAGTAAGAGTAGGTAAAGGGTAACTCTTCACCCACAAAGTAGGGCATAGTTCCTCTCTTCACAAAGAAATGAGAAATTCCCCAAATTTACCCGAGGTGTAGTTTTACATCCCACCAAACCTGTTTCCTGCATTTGGCTGTTCCGGCAACATAGATGGGAAATCAGGCTACCACAAATTCAGTTCCCTGGGTCCCTAGCCAACACTAGTCCACATCCTCTCTTTTCTGTGCTTCCAGAAGTCCAGAAGTCCAGTGCTGTGGCCTCCTGTGTTTAAAAAAGAGAGATGCATGATATAACTGAATACAAGAGCAGGCAGCTGCTATGGAGCTCTCTCATGTTTGTTTGCAACAGGAGGAACAATGTTCTAGCATAGCACTTCTTTGTAGCCCTCTTTCCATAAAGTCATTAGGTCCAGAACTTCATCCAAACCGAGTATAGAGATTAAATAGATTTTCCTCATGTAGTAGGGAGGAAGGGTGCACTGCTTGGTATGTAAAGAAATACATTATAGCAAGCATTGGCAAAGCCAATAGGTCTTGCCTTTGGGATCTATTGGCTTTGCAAATGGTTTTTAGCCTTGCTGTACTGCATTTCGGTAGGCATGCATTCTACGAATGCGTGTGAATACCAAATGACGTTTTTATTTGAAGCACAAGGGTTGAGAGGAGCAAGAAGCAACATAATGGGGGGAGGAGAAGCAGCAATGTAGGGGATGGGGAGCAGCATCACAGGTGCTAGATAGAAATTGAGGAGAAACAACATGGCAGGAGGTGGAGGAAGCATGGTGGAGTGGGAAGGGGAAGTAACGGTTGAAAGGGAAAAAAGGAGTGGGCAGAGGATAGGCACATAGGTTAACAAGAAACTGAGGAAGAAATGAGAGAGAAAGAAAGAAGGCCCGGTTTTGAGAATAAATGGGGATCCAACACAAAAGGTGCCAGAGGAAAGGAGAAGCGAAGACAGAGAGAACAATGTGGAGTGGGTGAGGGAAAGTACATGGGTGAGAGAGTGAGCAACCCAGAGTGGGCGGGAGAGAAACATTCTATTTAAAATGCTTTCTCAATGTTTCTAAGGGCCTTGAATTAAGGAAATTTCAGGCAATCTCAGTAGTAGGCCTGAATGCACTAAATACTGTATTGGCATGATGGCGTGGCCAAGCCACCGACCGACAGGGCTGCATAGAGTTGAAGTTACGGCAGAGGCATACCTGTTTCTCCATGAAACTGGGCTACATGATATCATCAATCCCCATCTGACCATTGCGGGTCCCTGGCATATAGTGGGGCCTCTTTCCATCTCTGGGGGGGATGAATTGACTGCATGGAATGGGTTTTTTGTCACTGGGGAATGTTGCTAGGCCTTCATCTATGGCCTGTACATTCACGGTGGTGGTTGTGCTTCCAGATGCCATTCTATGCTGAATCACAGACAATTGCACCATTGCTCCTTAGCTGGGCAAGGCTGCTATCCCCCAGTGGGTGACATAGGAGAAACCACTTCCATCCTCTCTGCAGGGGTGCGGGACATCCCCGGCCCGCAGACATAGACTTGCCTGCATTCATCCCCTGCCTCCTGAAGCCGTTTGAACCGTGAGGGAGCCTGCTGCTGCACACATCTCAGCCCAATTGGAGGGGTTCTGCAGCCTCTACTGAAAACCAGTATAGGACCTGGAGCTCCCAGTGCTAAAGTGTTGTTTAATCACACTAAGCACCTGATACATATTAGTTAAGGAAATAATTTACAGGAAACATTAGAATAAAAACGTTGGTGTGCCCAACTGAGTGCGTGGAATGGAGGAGGGTGACTTAAGTGAGATAGTGAGGCAAGTGACAAACAATATTCAAAAGCATCACAATCAAATTGTTAGGCATGTTACTCAATGCCACACATTCATAGTAAAGTTCATAGTAGATAATTTTCAATCATTTACATAGCCATGTACAATAGAGGAATTCAGTGCAAACTGCACTGTTGGGGATACTGGCATCAATGATATGTTGACGTTTCGACCCCTGAAACCATGCAGGTTGGTTCTAGTCCTTACTGACGGGGTCTTCCTCAGGACAAAAGTCAAGGTGAGGGCAGAGGGGCACCTAAGGGTAAAATAAGGAATTTGGCAAGCCCAATACTTTAATTCACGGACAAGAGCAGAAGTAGGTATAAGTCACTATATTTACCGTATCTGATAGGAGAAAAAGCCTATTAGGTACAATGTTTCATCAAGGACGATGGGTCTCCAATGGCTCCGATAGGCGTAGGTGAGAGTTATGAACACCTGTAGAAGTAAGGTGTCTGTCAAAATAGGGCCTTGAAAGAGTCCCTGGTCACTAAATTAAACCTATAGAAAAATTAAGGCATACTTACTAAGAGAGGTAATGAATTCCTACAAATCCTTCAAAGCAGTGTCAATGCTGCTTGGAAAACCGTGGTCATACCATCGGTCACGCGGTGAAAACAATCACAAGTGATTTCCTTCAATATACCTAGAGGAGAGAAGGATGGAAAGGAGGGGACAATCAGTTCTAGGATCCAGGTCATGCATCAAAGGATAATGGAGTGGTTAAAAAGCAGTGCCTAAATGAAAACTGGCATGCTGCACGGATAAACGCCTGATTAATAACAGGGGACTCATTCTCAGGAGTGATAAGTCTGAAACTCCAGTCAATTATGAGCGGGGAAGGCAAGGAGCAGTTTAATATTAGAAACGTGCTTAAATCAAAGGGCATTAGCGACAGAAGGCTGCAAAAGTGATGGGTGCAGTGCTATTCACGCAGATAACATCCATGATGTGAATTAGTTAAGTGCTTGTTATGGGATGTAAACTAAGAGTAGCGTATTGTAAAAGTTTCGTGTAACAGACTCTAAGGCCACAGGTCCGTGGTTAGTGACGGTCCAAGCAATTACGGCGTTGTTAGACATGCATAGAGCGGGATGTTAAGAAATTACTAAACATTTGGGCGAAACTTGACGTGACAGACTGTTACCGCACACGAAGTAACGCAAACTAACTGCGTGCTGCTATTAGAGAGACGAGCCGACATTTGTTACAATGGGCTCGCTGCATGTTGCAAACAGAAGTGATGTGGGAAGTATATTTAGAAAATGACAGTGACCCGTGCTGTCAAGAATGAGAGGTGTCCTACCAAAAATACAAAGACTGAGCATGACTTAATTTAACTTCACTTGGTGTGTCTGGTCATCAACCCCGAGTTCAAACAAAGTTAATTATGTAGATTCAAGAGTTGGCACAGCACTTACCCTTGTAGGTCAAGTTTGCCTGAGCGAGCCGCTAGTACCTGGGCCCCAGGGCTTTAAGTGGGCCGGGTGTCAAGGGGTCTGAGCACTGGCAGTTTTTTAAAGGGGGCCTCGAAACGGGTCTCCGTTTTGAGCCCTGGCACAGGCGGTCCGTCTTTTTTTCCGGAATGCAGTCAGCCGTTTGCTGTCACTGCAGTCCGGAAAAATGTGTCAGGGCGCACTTACTAGTGGATGTTACGGCTTGACGTCATGCCAGGTGTGCGTTGTGGGGGCAGGGAAATCCTTTAAAGAGTCATTTTCTTTCTGGATTTACCTTCTCTTTCTGAAACGCAAGAGCTGCAACATTGTGGTAGGGTCACCAGGGCTTTAATTGGAAGCTTTTTCAATATTATATGTAACAAGATATAGTTGCAGCTTATTTATCTTATGCAATTAATAACCATTGACAAAGCAAATACTCCTTACTTGTTGTAGGTATGATGTTACTTGTTGCATTACATATCTGGATGCAATGACAGAAAAAGCAAAATACAAGTTGGGCGGCACACTAGACACAGATTTTTAGTATAAGTGTTTTAAATCCACGCCCCTAATTACACTAGCCACACCCCTTTGAGGGACCCCCCAGTTTTTCATCACGCTTAAAGCCCTGCTGGGCCCTATTTAAGTTATGCAGGAAACCCCAGCCGCCGCATGACGTCCCGCATTCCGCAACAGCTGGTCCTGGAGTCTGACTTTGCGGTAGAAGAAAGACTCAGGAATGCTTATTGCTATAGTTGAAAGGGTGAATGGGCTACGATTCTTCCTGACACTGCTCAATTGAAACCTGGTAAACTATCGCAAAACTGGGTAAAACACGCATTGGTGTTGCGAATGTTATAGAGATTAACAAATACAAAATCACACAAATGTGAGCCCAAAAACACGGACATCTGTACAGTAGCATGGATTACAAAGACTTAGTTATTTGTTTATATAAGAGGCAAATATTCACAGAGCTCGATCCACTTGGTAAGAATACTAGCGTGGAGCATATCAAACTGACAGAGACATTCTTACAGTAATGCGAGCCCTATCATAATATTGACATTTATGCAAGTCCTTGGATGAAATACCATTACCCTATGCAAACCGAATGGTAGATTTGTGTTACAAAGTTAGATATCATGAATACACATGTGCAAGGTATACAGTCAAATCTTGCTCATGAATGTCTAACTTAAAAGGCATTGTTTATTTTATACAAACAGTATATCATTTTATACAAACAGTACAACCCAACCTATGATGGAGAAGTTAGAATTGTTCAGTGTTAAGAGTGAGGTCCTGGTTAACAAGGACCTGGTTACGTATTAAAACATGCCAGTTAGGCATTACTGACAACCAGGCTGCAACTGTAAAGATGCTGGGGACTGACTTCGGAGAGTGGGAGAGGCGCTGTCATGTTGAAGCCTGTCAGGTAAATGTGCCTACAAGGGAATAATTAAGGAGCACTAAGTTAAACATTTCATACAGTGATGGACTGAGGTTCCAGTCGGTAACCTACAGTTAAACAATCTACAGTTCGGTTTTTAATTTCCTCCCAAAGGATCTATAAGAAATATTGATGACACGGGTGTGAATACATCAGAAATCAAATTTATATAATATGAATAGAAAGGGTACAAAAAATTAGGGTACAAAAAATTAAAGCAACACAGGGGTCGGGCGAATAGCGCAGGCAGCTTGAGTGTGGAGGCAGCATGAGCAGGTACTTGGCATGGATCCCCCCGCAGCGTGGGGGGATCAGGACACTTATATTGACACTCAGTGAAGGTAGCTGGGTTGGCAGGGCCACCTGGCACATGCAGGCTCGCCACCACACCGCCCACAGCAAACCACAAAAGGGATCCCTTTAGACCCCACAGATGTTCAAACTCTGTCTACCAGTGGCGTGGCCAGACTGCTGGCCAAGATGGCCGCGTAGACTCGGAGCTCCGCTCGTATCCTCAGAACCTGCAACCGTCCCCATGCTGGCATATTGCTTGTGTTGTGATCTTTGCTGGTTGCTGCTCCTGCTGCCCTTCCGCCTTGGATTGATGCCTCCGGTCGGCGAATAGACGCCCGTATACCTGGTCTTCACCGTAGTGCGCTCTGAGGCCTGTGCCCTGTTTTAAGCCACGGCCTGCATTTCAGCTCATGGCCGAGCCGTGCTGAGGGTGTGGAGCCTGCCCAGTTCACTGTGCATTGGCACCATCGCTGTTGTGGCTCCTACAGAAGGTGCATTATGAGCAGGGGAGAACGTTCCTGACCCGCCTGTCGCTGCGGGAGACTCTGTGGACGGTGTGGTGGCAAGCCTGCATGCTCCGGGTGGGCCTGCCAAACCAGCGACCTTCACTGAGTGTCAATACAAGTTCCTGAACCCGGCACTGTGGGGGGGATCCATGCCAAGTACCTGCTCATGCTGCCTCCACACTCAAGCTGCCTGCGCTGTTCGCCCGACCCCTGTCCAGGGGCGACGGGATTGTGCTGTGGAGCCTTCTTGGATTGGGCGTGCTCACACCCTACTGGCTAGTGGGTGGTGAGGAGTGCGCCTGTGAGGTGCTGGGTGCTCCTGAGGTGACCGCAGGCACGGGACGCCCTAGATCATCAGGGCTGTTTACATTGCTAGAGGTCAGTCTGCCGGTGCTGTGCGGCTGCTCCTTGCCTGCGCCCCTATCTGGGACTGCACCTTGGCTTGGGCCTTTTGCTCCGCAGCACAACTCATCCCCCTGCACTGCTCGTGCTGCTCAGAGCGCTGGACGGGCCATGCTTGCTCCCTGTATTTACCCGGATACACTGACACTGTGCGCAGACTGTGGTGGCCCCTTGGATGCAGCTAGCATCCCCATTGTAGTCCTGGTCTTGATGGGGCTTCGACCCCTAGAGAGTGGAGCAATTGAAGGTATTATCTATATGCGTGGCAGTTGATTTTGACAGTTAGGACCCCTGCTACGTAATTGGTGGGCAACTGCTCTTCCGGCCATAGAGGAGATCTGAACTGTGTGCTCAGTGGCTTATATGGTTCACCGCTGTTAATTGTGTGTTGATTTACCCTGGATTGATCTAACGCTGGTGTGCGACACTATCTGGTGGCTGTGTCCCTGAGCCATGGGCAAGAACGACCCGCGACAACGGAAATTACCCTTTGAAAAACTAGGTGGTGGCACTGAATCTGTGACTGGCACAATGGCTGAGAAAGGATACAAAGCACTGCAACACAGCAGCAGCAGGAAAGAGGCAATGAGGCACTCATGAAGGAACTCAAGGTGGGATCTCACGCCCTTGACACCCGGTTTGACTCACTCGATAAACGGCTCGACACAATGGGCACCAGATTGGGAAAACACGAGTGGAGGTTGGAAACCGTCGAGGGTAGGTTATCGAACTTAGAGGATGGCTCGGCTCAAGTTACACGGCATCGGGAGCAGATGGAGGGTCTGTTGAAACCTGTTGGCATCAAGAATGAGGACCTTGCAGCTAGGGGGAGGTGTAATAACATTTGCATCATGGGTGTGCCTGAGTCTTCTAACACCGGCCGCTTGATGGCTTTGTTGAGGGCCTCCTGGTGGACTTATTTGGGCGAGCGTCCTTTTCCTCTACCTTGGGCCCATAGCCTAATCCTGGTCTCCCACCTCGCCCCATCGCGACTTAATTTGAGGACAGGGACACCGCATTGAGGTTGGCACATGAGCGTGGCTGGTTGGACTTGCAGGGCTCTGTCCTCTTGTTCTATCCAGACTTTACTGCTATGGTCCAGGAAGCCCGCTGAAAATTTACGCAAGTCAGGGCTTCAATACGCAAGGCTGGCCTATGCTACGGTATGCTGTACCCCGCTCATCTGAAGGTAGACATTGATGGCAAACCACAAATTTTTGAAAGCCCAGCTGAGGCCCAAGACTTTTTCAGATCCCGGGCGAATATTGGGCCATCCAGGTACTCACCATCACCGGAGCACCCGCCTTCGCAGCCAAACACCGGCTCCAGCATGGAACTGTTCTCGACGAGTTGATGAACCTGATATTGCTGGGTACCGATATGTATGCGGTGTAGTGGGTCCTCTCTGCTGGGTTTTCTGATCCCACTTATGTCTACGTTAATGTTTTAAAAAAAATGTTTTTATGCTCATTGAGATTCATGTTTCATAGTTCCAAGGATATGGTGAGGCGTTACCTCTCCTCCTGTGCGGTTGCACTTGTTTATGATGTTTCATACTATTCACTATGTCTGTTCACACTATCTGGGGTTGTGGGATTTTCCCCAGAACGTGGGGAAGTGTGGGTGGGTAGGGGATGCAAGCTTTTGCGATTCCATACCATCATTTGTTCCTGTTACCAACTACTAATATTGTTGTTCCAAATGCTAATGCTATTGCTTAAATGTGCGCTGACTATCCTGTACATGTGTGACCGTGGCTGGTAGACTTCCTACTTTTTCAGATATTAGTTTCCTTACCTGGAATGTACGAGGCCAGAACAATACCAGGAAGATGAAACACGTGTTGCACTATATGAGCGTCCCAAGACTGACATTTCTTTCCTACAGGAAACACATTTGTCCCCCAGTTCCCACTCACTGTTTGCCCAGAGTTGGGGTGCACACCGCTATGAAAGGTCTCCTCGTATATCGCCCTCCAGGGCCTACTGGCACTTTTTTTGAGGAGCTCCAGTCGGTAACCTCGTCTTTGCTACTTACATCGGAGCATTGTATAGTCGCTGGTGACTTTAATGTCCATATGGACGACGATTTGGATGCCGACACGATAAAAATGTTGGATGTTACAGCCCCTCTCGGCCTGGTCCCCTATCACGAGGGACCGACCCATGAGAAGGGTCATACCCTAGATCTGACTTTCTCTACAATCCCCATAGAGATGCATACACCTATCCAGGTGCTATGGTCGGATCATAGGTTGGTTAAATTCTATATTCGGGAGGTCAGGAAATCCTCCTGTTCCCCCCGTCAGGCTTCCCTGGGAGCTAGGGCATTCCATCGGGTCATCCCGGAATTACTAGCACAGGAATGTGCGGCCCATCCCTGCATCCTGACAGGGGATCTAGACGGGGATGTAGAGCGGTTACAGGCATGGCTCCTAGAGAGGCTTGATGTTCTTGCTCCTGTGAGGCTTCCTCGCAAGGTGGATAAACGTGCATCTGCCCCTTGGTTCACGGAAGGGCTGGCGGCCTCACGTCGGCAATGCAAGGTAGCGGAAAGAGCATGGCGCGCAAAATATGACCCGGCGGCTAAACATGTTTACAGGTCTTTAGTGAAAACTTATCATCGAGACATCCTCTCCGAGAAGAAGGGTTATTTCGCTAGGAAAATCGAAGCTGCCTCCAATTCTTGTAAGGAGCTTTTCGCCATTGTGCGGGAGTTTACGACTTCACGCGCCACGTCGAATCAGACTCCCCCCCCCTGAGCCTTGGGTCAGAGCGATCGCAGACTTTTTTATTTCCAAGATCCGACTGATCCAGGACTCCTTCCCTGTGCAGGAGCCAGGGGTGCCCTGCCAGGTGGAGGATGCCCCGACCATCCTGCCCAGTGCAGGTCCAGCTCTAGCAGTCTTTCCTCCTCTTTCTATGGCCTCCTCGTTGGATCTGATGGCCTGTCTAAAATCTGGCTCTCCTCGGGATGCCTGCCCCGCCAAGTTTATGGCGAAAATGGCAGCAGTCATCAATCCTTTTGTGAACCCCTGCTGAATTGTTCCCTGGTACAGGGTGTGGTTCCTCAGTTATGGAAGCAGGCGATGATCATCCCCATGCTTAAAAAGCCCGGTTTGGACGCGGAGGTGCTGGCGAATTACAGACCTATTTCGCTTCTGCCTGCTTTCGCAAAGATCATTGAAAAACACGTGCATAAGGTGCTCGCCGATTATCTGGAGTCCCACGATCTACTGCACCCCACTCAATCTGGTTTCCGCACCAATCTTAGCCCTGAAACAGCACTCCTGGAAGTTTCGGAGGTGATTAAGGAGGTGCTGGATTCAGGTGGCAGGGCGATGCTGGTGATGTTAGATCTGTCGGCGGCCTTTGACACCGTCCCCCACGAGGGTCTCCTCGCAATACTTTCTGAGATCGGTCTTAGAGGGACGGTGCTCAACTGGTTTCGGTCATTCTTGATGGGCCGCCGACAAACGGTCTGGGCCTCTGCTTGCTCCGCCGAGATGTCGCCACTGGGTGTCGGGGTCCCTCAGGGCTCAGTATTGAGCCCGACCCTTTTTAACATCTTCATGACCCCTCTGGCGGCTCTGGCGGAGTCCTTCGGGCCTCAGATCGTTTCCTACACTGATGACACCCAGCTCCTCTTCACTTGTGAGAGGGGTGCGGACTTCGACGGAGAGAGGATCCGGGGTTGCCTTGAGGCGGTGTTCCAGTGGTTCCAACATAACAGCCTCAAGTGCAACTCAGATAAATCCGAGGTCCTCTTCTTTGGGTGCAGTTCAGATCCGGACTGGAAGGTGTGGTGGCCACAGAACATGTTCCCACCAGCAAGTTCGTCCCAGGTGGCTAAAAACCTTGGGATTAAGATCGACAATGGCCTAACACTGCGCTCTCAGATAATCGGCCTTACTGGCACTTGTTTTGGCCTGCTCCGGATGCTGCGCAAGTTTCTCCCTTTACTATCAGAGGATCACAGGAAGATTACAGTGCAAGCGATAATTGGCTCGCGAATTGATTATTCAAACATTCTTTATCTCGGCCTGCCAGAATACCTGCTTCAACGGCTGCAGGTGGTCCAGAACTCGGCAGCACGGGCAATCTTTGGACTGTCCCGCCGTGCCAGAGCCTCGGGCCTCCTGCAGGCACTGCACTGGCTTCCAGTCCGGAAGCGGATAATTTTCAAGGCCTTGACTTTGGCGCATAAGGCTCTGCATGCCTCCGGAGCGAAATACCTTCAAAAAAGGCTGGCTTTTTATCATCCAGCCAGGCCCTTGAGGTCAGGATCCTTGTTCTTTGCCACTGTTCCTCGTGTCAAAAAGGCACGTATTGGAGGCCGTTCTTTTAGATTGTTGGCCCCTCAGCTATGGAATATGTTGCCAGTGGCTCTACGCAGTACTTCAAACCTACTGGCCTTTAGGAAAGGGCTCAAAACTTGGCTTTTTACTTCTTAGCTGCTTACTTGGTGTTTTTCTTTCTCTCAGGATTCTCTGTTTTTATCTCTCTTTCTTTTGTTATGTTATGAGATAGGTGTGCAAACCAAAGCGCCGGGACACTCTCTGAGTAGCCGTGCGCTATACAAAAAACCAGTATAACATAACATAACATAACATATTTCTCTAACTATAGCACATATTCCAGGGGAACTGCTATATTTATTCATAAACGTCTTCCTTTTCAGCTTTATAAAACATATAATGACACTGCTGGGCATTACACGTTGGTTACTGGGAAACTCATGGGATTTCACTTTGTGTTAATGTGTATTTACGCCCCGAATGTCGATGACCAGGATTTTTTCAACTCTCCACACCTCCGATTTCTCCCTAGGCGCTGACTACATTTGCTTAGGAGGGGATTTTAATCTACTTTTACAACCTACTCTGGACAGTACAACTGTTTCCCCCGCCACCAAACCGCATCCCGTAAAGTGCTCAGTGACATATGTGACTCCCTTGGCCTAGTAGATATATGGCGAATGAGATTCCCTACAGAAAATATATATACATGTTATTCTTCTCCTCACGACACGTGGACGCGTTTAGATTTTTGGCTGCTTTCCCGTACGATGTCCCCCTGGTTTTGGTCTATGACTCACTTACCTAGAACATTTTCTCATCACTCACCTGTTGTCTTGCTGCTTTGATTCCCCAGACCGGAAGGCTGCAAGAGGCAGTGAAGGTTCCCGGGACAGGTACTGCGTGATGCGGTTTTCTCAGCAGGAATTCGGGATTCCATCACTATGTACTTTGATCTGAATGTTGGCTGGGTCAGCACTGTTTGGGAGGCATTCAAGGTGTATATCAGAGGGAAATGTATTTCCAAGCATGCTGGAAAACTTAAATCATTGGGGGGCACCATCGTTAGTATTGAGGCCAGACTTCGGGCCTTGGACAATGAACTACTTCTCCGACCAGAACCGTCTGGACAAGCTAAACGCTTGGCTTTGTTATTGGAATTCAGTGAGGTGGCTGAGAATGAAACCAAATTTGTGGGAAATACGCTACTGCTAGGCGCTACGGCGAGGGAGACAGGCCGGGCTGCACACTGGCGCAGCTTCTGTGCCCTTGTTTTGGAAAGGCCTACATGGCTGCTATTCATTCTGAAGATGGGCAGATTCCCACTGACATGGTAGAAATCAGGGATGAATGTCATTTTTATTATACATACTTGTATACTACCCCTATGTGGTATACTGCTGAAGACTGTAGATCTTACCTAGATAAGTTTACTATGGTGTGGTTGGAAGATTATATGCAGCAGTTTCTCGCGAAGCCGTTTTCCAAGGGAGAGATAGTTAGCGCCATAAATGCCAGCAATGGCACTACTACTCCGGTTCTGTACAGCTTCACTGGCATTTTTTATAAACACTATAAGGCTGTATTGGCACCGTATCTCCTTGAGGTCTATAATGAGGCCCTGGAAAATAAATCGTTACCTCCCACCCTCCGTGAGGCTGTTATTGTCTTAATACCTAAGACTGGCAAGGACCCGTTGAATTGTAGCTCTTACCGGCCTCTCTCGCTTTTGAATTTGGACTATAAGATCCTTGCCAAAATGATTGCTCTTTGCTGGCCCTGCTTTTAATTCGGATCATATCCCCAGTGCAGTCGGGTTTTGTTCCACATAGGTCCATGGTGCTCAACTTGTGCACTCTGTTTGCGGTGCTTCATCGCATGACGCCGGAGTTCCTCATCACGGCCTCTCATATGGGCCGTGAGGAGGAAACTGGGCATCCCCAAAGACTACGTAGATCTCACTACACTACTCTACGCGTGGCCCACAGCTAGACTCGGCCTGAATGGAATGCTCTCCGCCCCATTTCCAATCACTTGTGGTACTAGACAGGGATGCCCGCTGTCTCCTTTACTTTTTATCATAGCTCTCCACCACTTAGTTTTGCACTTCCAGGAGAAACATCTACATCGAGGGCTGCAGTTTAAGACTGGTCCACTCCTTATTTTGCTATACGCGGATGATATTGTGCTATATGTCCGACATTCGCAAGAGAATCTCGACCCCCTTGTCAGGGAGATATTCTGTTTTGGGGACTACTCGGGCATAGGCATCAATTGGAACAAAGCTGAGCTATTTCCGTTAACAGCGGCCACCACGACTGGGAATGTAAATTCCCATTGAAATGGTGCCATGACTCGGTCAGATATCTGGGAATATCGATGCAGACCAAATGGTGCAGTTGAACCATGATACCGCTATTCATGCCCTGGAAGCGCAGGTGGAGAGCTGGTTAAAACTCCCTCTTTAAATGACTGGTAGGATTGCCCTCATGAAGATGGTGGTACTTCCAAACTTTCTCTACCTGTTCCACAACATTCCCAATCCCCTTCCGACAGTTTTTCAAAGCACTCCGATCTCAGTTCATAAGTAACCCTGAGCGGTGAACTACTCTCCGCTCGCAGAGTTTGCGAAGTTGCGACAACTACGCGCTTTGCAGTGAACGCGAAGTTGTCGAATACCCCGCAATCTACAGCGTAGCTTAGTTGTTTTCTTCCTCGCGCGCTCAGTAGCATTCTCGCGTGCGCTGTAACGACTTACCGTGGTTCTGTGTTCGCCTTCTCGATTTTCTCTCCCGTTCGCGTGCGCCACGAGGTTTGAAATCCAGCCGCACAATCCTGCGAGACTGTGCGAACGTGATCACGTCATTTGGACGCGTGATCACGTCATTAGGACGCGCGACCTTCCTTCCGGCGCAGTGTTGGGAAGATTGCATTCCCGAACATGCAGAAACTACAATCTGGCACAGAATATCTCTCGAGCATGATAAAACCTTCTAAAAAATGATCACTTTGCTCAGAAAAAACCCTCAGATTGTGATTTGGTGGAGTCCTCTTTTTTTATACTCTTTTTTTCAAGAGGAAGGAAGTGCCCCTGAGTCTCCAACTTCCTGTTCCTGTCCAGCAGGCTCCTCCCAGTGCTTTGTCCATGTGCTGTTCACTTTTTCGGATTTGGAGCTGGAAGGATCACTTTTTGTGTATGTCTGTTGCATCATATCACTGGACTGGATTTATTGAGGACTTTTGGATTTGAAATTTTATTTTACAAGTAAGTTGGAGAATTGGTGTACATGTTTGTTTGATTTTTTTTTTTACCTACAGTTTTATGGGCTTTTCAATCCTTGTTAAACGTTATTGTTGAGGGAGGCCTGTACTTTCAAGAGGGGCCAAGTTGTATTTCTTTGAAATTTCATCCAGTAGGCCCAGAGGTACCCATGGGTCCAACCATGTTTCTGTGGTGTCTGTTGAATTTCAAGTTTTTAAACATCATGGATCGCATTGGATTCAATTGCAAACTGTGTTTTTTGGAGTGGAATTTCAGTTTTTGGGTGTGTGTTAAGTAAATATTGGCTTTTCAGCCAATAGGTAACCCTAGGAGTTCATATAGTTAGTGTAGGCCTGCTTGAGTTCATTGTATGTACTTTCTGTAGGTGGCCTGGCCATGTGGTGGCGGCCATTTTGTGGGACCAGCCTCTGTGATTTTGCCATAGGCCTCCAAGCTTGTGGCCTACTCTGCCAGTAGGCCCAGAGGTACTACTCGAGTCATCATGGGTGCATGAAAGTTAACCAACTGTGTTTGTTTAATTTGTAACATCATGTTTGGCATGGATGGCTTTGGATTGATTTGCAAAATGTGGTTTATGGGGTGGAATTTCAGGTTTTGGGTCTGTATTAAATAATATGGCTTTTTGTGCCAGTAGGAAACCCTAGTAATTCAGCTCGCATAGTTTTGGTAACTATACAGTGCGACAACGCGACCTTACAGTTTTTGTCTTCTTCGCACGTTCAATCTGCGTGCTCGGTCACGCGATACCGACTATTTGCACAGTTCGCGCTAGCGACTATGCCGAATTAGCAATCCCGCGAGTAATATGTCTCGAGTTGCATAAAACCTTCTCGAAAATGATGATTTTGTTCATTTTTTTTAAAAAACTCCTCAGGTTGTCATTTGGTTGTAGTTTTTGGAGCATGGAGTAATTTTTCTGTTTTCATTTTTTTTATAAAAAGAGGAAGGAAGTTCCCCAGAGACCTCAACTTCCTGTTCCTGTCCATTGTATGTACTTTGTTGTTTGAGGGTGGGCTTACCATGTGGGTGGCGGCCATTTTGTGAAGCCAATCATTGTGCTTTTGCCATAGGCATGCATTGTCTGTCTTCTCTTTCTTTTTATGTTGTTGTGGGTGGCCAGGCCATGTGGTGGCGGTCATTTTCTGTGACCTTCCGCTGTGCTTTTGCCATACGCCTCCAAACTGTGGCTTATTCTGGCAGTAGGCCTAGAGTCCCAGAGGTAGTCATCAGGGTGCTTGATGTAGCTGTTTCTATGTTGTCTGTTGAATTTAAACATCATTTAGGGCATGGATGGCATTGGATTGAATTACCAAATGTGGTGTTTTGGGTGTAGTTAACTTTTTGGATGTGTGTTAATAAATGCCTTTGTTGTACGTGTTGTTGTTGTGTAACTTTTCAACCTTTTTAGCCATGCAGATTTTTGTTTTTACATTAAGCTGTGATGTGTAACAGGCATCCTCCTTTGTCTGGCCATATAGGGATATAGGCCTGCTTGAGTTTATTGTTTTCTGGGCTTTACCCATGTGCTTGTGATGAGTGACCATGTGGCTGGGGGCCGTGGTGATGGTAGTAGTAGTGTGCTGTTTTGTTTTTGCCACATAGGCCTGTGTGTCTTTCCATTGTTCCTGTTTGCTTACTGTTTCCATCCCCATTGCTATCTGCAGCAGGTCACTGATGCTGCATCCATCTGACATGATGCACAAATTAAGGATAAACAAGTTCCACTTCTACTACATTTGTATTTTAGTTCTTTGCTATCCTTACTCTTACTGAGTGTAATAACACTACTAATTAAAATTAAAGCACAACCAATTCCACACTTGACTGATGTTCTTCTACCTTCTTTGCATGTAGGTGCACAAAAGACTGAGGAGGAGGTGTCTGTCATCATTTATTGCCCGTTATACTGCAAGGCGGATGTCCTTCTGTTGTACGTGACGTGTGTTGTGACCTGACCAGACATCTCTGCAACTTGTTCAACTGAGTGCTGCTGACATCTGAAGAAGATGGGCCCATAGAAAGCAGGTACCAAGTCCTCCAAGACCAAGAAAGTTGATGAGAAGAAGGAAGAACAGAAGAAGGAAGTGACACTTAAGTCAGGTGTTGACCCCAAAAAGGAAGGTTCCAGAAAGCCTTACACTTATGGAGGTTGATGTAGAACAGCAGGATAATGATGATGATGAGTCTGACCCAGTCATCACAAGCATCACTCCTGGCCCGGAGGACATAGAGACAAACATTTTTACCCTATCCAGAATGGCTGCGACTAGTAGAGATGTAGCATGCCTACCTCCAACACAGGCAATACCAACACGACCTCCAGCTTCCATATTTACATTAGCAAAGGGCCGGCAGCGTCCTACATCCAATCTCCCTAGTCTGGGACTTCTTTACGGTTAGCGTAAAGGAGGAGAACATTGCTATATGTTCCATTTGTCATTCCTCTGTTAGTCGTGGTAAGCTTGGTATGAACTATGGTACCGGAGGCCAAATGACCTATTTAAAAAACACCACGCAATCAAGTGGGAGGACCACCTTCGTAGCATAAAAACTGGAACCATTGTTGTTGGTGGGGCTAAAGTAGTACAAGGTCCACTCACGGTCGAACGGGAAGAAGAAGAGGAAGACATTCTATCCTGTAGTGGTACAAAAGGAGCCCTGTCCCCAGCACTGAAGTGGTACAGTCCACATCCTCCGTATCAGCAACATCTCAGTGGCACAAGAGTAAGAGTCAGCCGGAGACACCAACGAGTTTTGCGATGCAAAGTGCTGCGTCGAGCCGAACAGAAAGAAATACCATGCAGCATACCATTCTTAGCATGTTTACTAGGCAGGAGGGAAAGTACGAATGCAACCACCCAATAGTACGTTTGTACAATGCTAAGCTGGCTAATATGTTAGCACTGGACCTTCTCCCTTTTTCTTTTGTTGAAGGGGTGGGTTTCTGGAATTTGTGACAACCATGTGCCCAAAATGGAAGGTTCTCAGCCACTACTATTTTGCCAAAGTTGCTGTTCCAGCACTACATCAAGACGTGCTGGAATTGCTTGGAAAAGCCTTACATCAGAGTGCTGTTCATAGTATCCACCTGACAACAGACATGTGGACCAGTTGCCAAGGCACTGATAACATGTGCATCACTGCACACTGGATCTCTTTTTGAGGTGTTAGAGAAAAGCTATCTGCAGACGTTGACACTGTTGAGATTTTTAATTTTAATGAGACTCACAGACATGCAACTGTAGCCATGTTTGCTATGGAGAAATCTCATACTGCTGCAAACATTTTGGCTGAGTTTAACAGCAAGGTCTTTGAATGGCTGCGCCCATGAGGGCTTAACATTGGTTTTGTTGCTACGGACAATGGCAGTAATGTAGTTAAGGCCATGAAAGATGGTGGCTATTCTAGGGTCCCGTGTTTGGCACACTGCATTAACATTGTTGTTCAAGATTTCTGAAAAATGAAAGCAAAGTATGTAACTTACTGACCCCCTGCAGAAGAATATGCACACATTTCAATCATTCTTTTAAAGCCCGGAAGCAGCTAAGGGTCATTCAATGTGAGCATAAAATGCCAGTCAAAACACTAATCCAGGAGGTGCCAACACGTTTGAACTCAACTTATTACATGCTTGATCGTCTGTTTGAGCAGTACATACCTCTTAATGCTTATGTCATGGCAAGAAGATTAGGGGATCCTACTGTGAAAGCCATGACAGTTGAGATGTGGCAATGGGACCTCATTAAATGCCTGGCAGAGATGCTACTTCCTTTTAAGGTCTTCACACGTGCGGTCAGCAGGGAGGATTGTACTATGGGCCAAGTTATCCCATTGTTGTACATTATTATTATTATTATTATTATGTTTCTTATATAGCGCCTGAATCAACCCCCGAAGGGGTATCTCTGCGCTTGCCTTGGGAAATCCCGTCCTGGTTTTTCCCTGTGAGATAGCCCCTACAGGGCATCCCCAAGGTGAAAGCCAGGCATCCCGCCGCGGGGGGCCGTTGTGGAGATTAAGCAAGCTTAATGCCCAGAGTTGCAGAGTGTGAACCCATGATTAGATCAGGCACTGAAACGAGAATTATCGAGTCCATGGACATTTGAGCTCACGACCCTGCCGCGTCAGGAATTGAACCCTGGTCCCGGGTCTGACCTCTGCTTCAGGGTCTGCCTGCTCTAACCAGTGAGTCACACTTCTCCACTACATGCTAGAACAACAGCTGAAGGAGGTGTCTGAAACATACGAAGGTGTGGAAGACAAAGTAGAAGCATGTTATTTGGCGAACGCCTTAGCCGTCCGCTTATCTGATAATACAAGGTTTCAAAATAAGATTGTGTCTCATTGACATTACATTACTGCTACAATTTTGGATCCACGGTACAAATCATTTCTTTTTTTTTTTTTTTTATTATTTTTATTGCAGATACACAAGGGGCCACTATATAAACTGTATACGGATATCTGTGTACAACAGCTGTTATTACCTCACACTCCGAAGGATACACTGCCATTTAGCCCACACCCCGGAGGTCGGGCGGCGTGCGTTGTCTGTATAGTAGTTACACCCATGATTGCCAACCATGATCCGTTGCAGGCTTCCCATGTTTCTGCTTTTTTCTTTTTTGTTGTAAGTATTGAAACCTTCCTCCTCCCACCCCCCTCCCTCATCCCAAGGTGGTCAAACATTAGAAAACTTAAGTTAGGATTCCGTAATACACTAGTAGATTTTAAAAATGTGTCATTATCGCATACATTCCCGTCCCTCCTCCCTCCCGCTCTCAGCCAGGTATGTACATTTGGTCAGAGCCTGCCACAACTAGTGGCCCTCCCTTCCTCGTGTGATCGTAGGCATGACCTTTCAGACCCTCCTACTCCCCACCCAATCAAAAGCGGTGACGCAGTCCCTCCACCTTCCACTTCACACTACAGCCCCCCATCCAATCCATGGTATTGTCTCCATTTAGACCAGACCTTCCTAAATTTTTGGGGACAGCCTCTCGCCTTGTATGTGACCCTTTCGGCTGCCATATACAGGTCCAAACCTCTCCTCCACTCCTCTAGGGCTGGGGGTTCTGACGCTCCCCAATGTTTCGCAATATCCTGTTTGGCGACCACCAGCGCAAGGACCAGGAAAAGGAGTAGTGTGCGGGTCAAGTCCACCTCGGTCGTCATACCAAGCAGTGCCAGCTTGGAGTCCAGAGGGATGGGGGCTCCGAGGATCTCTTCGAGTTCCCGAAAGATCTGTGACCAGTACTTCTGTATTACAGTGCAGGTCCATACAGTATGAAAGAAGTCCCCCTCCCCCTGCCGGCACCTAAGGCATCTCGGTTCCTCTATTTTCCCCATTTTGTAAAGATGTACCCTGTCAAAGTATGTTCTGTGGAGAAAGTTAAATTGGATCAGTCGCAACCTGGACTTGATGGCCACCTCCCGGGGATGTGTCAAGACTATCTCCCAGTCCAGGTCCTCCATTACCCCTACCTCCCCCTCCCATACATGCCTAAGTTTTGTTAGGTCTCCCAGCATATGGTTCGTCAATGTCTTATATGTGAGGGACACCGCCTGACCAACCATATGCTCCTGAAGCAGCCTCCCCTCAAGCGGTGCATACTCAGGGATGTCAAGCAGCGAGATATTTTGGGCCCTCCATGCGTGGCGCAGCTGGAGGTATTTGAAGTGTTGCGTGTTGTGTAACCCGAACTCCATTTGAAGAGCTCTGAATGACTTTAGTTCCCCCTTGGCCACTACGTCCCCAATGGTGGAAATGCCAATGTCGTACCATCTCTGGAATCCGCGCAGTTTATGTAGTTCACGTAACCAGCAACAGTGCAATAGTGGTGTCTGCCGTGTAGGTTTCTGTTCCCATCCCATGCGTTTCATAGCTTTCGTCCAAGCCCTTAGCGTTATGATTGTAGCAGGGAGAAGGTGAGCCCCTCGCGCGTCCCCGTAGAGATACCGCAATATGTGTCTAGGCGCCAGCTTGGCTCTTTCCAGGGAATATGTTGGGTGATCTGCCGCCGCTTGGAGCCAATCATTGATTGGAGTCAGGTGTTCCGCCCAGTAGTAGGCCTCCAAATTGGGAAGCGAGATTCCCCCGCTGTACTGGTGTCGTTGCAGTGTGGCCAAAGCCACCCTCGCCTGTTTGCCAAGCCAGAGGAAAGATCTCAAATCTGCATGGATCTTAGTGAAGACCACAGTAGGTAGCGGATAGTACTCGTTTTGGAGGGCGTATAGGAATTTCGGTAGTATAACCATTTTATACATGGCAGCCCTGCCCAGGATTGTTAAAGGGAGCTGCCTCCAACGGGCCATATCCGCCACCGCGCTCGCGGCGATTCGCTCCACGTTTTTTGAAAACGAGAGAGGGATATTCGTCGTTATATAGACTCCCAGGTATTGGAACCCTTCTGTTGTTGTCAGCTGTTACCCCGGTAGACTCCCCCATTGGTTTCTCCCCTTCGGATCGTACAATATTGATTAGTGCCAATTAATTTTGTGTCCCGCCATCTCCCCGTAATGTTCCAATTCCCTGAAGAGCTCCGGCACTGTCGTCTCAGGCACTGTTATATAGAGCAGGACGTCGTCCGCGTACAGCGAAATCTTTTCGGGAGATAGCGTCCCCGCCCCGTCCGTGAAACCGTGGATATTTGCCTTCTGCCGGATTCTGGCCACCAGTACTTCTATAACGAGTGTAAAGAGAAGTGGGGACAGGGGGCAGCCCTGCCTAGTACCTCTCTGAATAGGAAATTCACAGGAAAGCGTTCCATTAACCCTCACCCTTGCCCTTGGGCCAGTATATCATAGTCTGATCCACGCCAAGAACTTTGATCCGAACCCAAACCTCTGGAGCACTGCCTTCAGGAAGGGCCAATGTACCGCATCGAACGCTTTTTCAGCGTTCAGGGAGAGGAACCAGTGTGGATCGTCTCTCTCCTTTACCTCCTGGAGCCAGTTGTGCGTTCTTCTGAGGTTTAGCTTTGTCGCCCTGTCGGGTAGGAAACCAGATTGGGCCATATGAACCAAACCCGTTATGACTGCCCTTAAGCGCACCGCCAGGATGGTCGCCAGCACTTTTACTTCCGTATTAAGTAAAGATATCGGTCGGTAGGGGGTACATTCATTCCGTGGCATGCCCTCCTTGTATATTGGTATTATTGTAGCCATAGTAAGATCTGGTGGGAGTTCTCCCACTTCAAGGGCGTCCACTAGGAGGCCCCAGAGGTGGGGGGTCAACAGGTTACGTGCGTTTAAAGAGTTCAGCGGCGAATCCATTTGGGCCTGGTGTTTTACCCGGGCGGAGCCTGGCTATAGCGTTAGTGATGTCATCTAACGATATGTCAGCGTCTAGTGTAGCCGCGTATTCCGGAGGGAGGATCGGCAGGGTGGTGTCGTCTAAATATAGATGGGCCTCCTCGTATGTCACCAGGTCACGCGCTGCGTAGTAGGCTTCATAGTGAGCAGCAAAAGCGTCTGCTATCTCTGTGTCCATTTTGACCGTTGTACCTCCTGTCGTGTCTATGCTATCTATCCATCTCTCAGCTCTTTCTTTCTTGCTGAGCCATGCCAGTAGTTTCCCTGACTTATCCCCTACGTCATACAATCTGTGCAGGGTAGCTAGTAATTGTGTCTTGGCTTTGTTAGTCACCAATTCCCGATATCGTTTTTGAGCGTCAAGTAGCCGCCGCAGGGAGTCTTCGGACCTGTGGGCTAAGTATTCCCCTTCACACTTTAGGATAGACTGTTCCAGGGCTGCTACCTCCGCCTGAAGTCTCCGTCTGTCCTCCCCCAATCTAAGTCGAATCCTATCATGCATGACTGGTTTCAGGGCCTCCTACAAAGTGATTTTCGAGGCAACTGAGCCTTCATTGTCCTCAAAATAAATCTTTATGTCTGTCCTCACATCTTTTAATATCTTTGTGTTCTGAAGGTCCCAGGCCGCGAGCCTCCAGCACCCCGTTTCCCTAGCTCTGTCGCGCCCAACTCGTATATGCAAAGGTGAGTGATCAGAAATACCCCTGTCTCTGTATTCAGCTACATCTCCTACTGCCAGCCATTGTCTGGGCATGAAAACATAGTCAAGACGCGAGAATGTCCGATGCGCCCCGGAATAATAGGAGTAGGCGCGTTATGTTGGGTGAAGCCACCGCCATGTGTCCGGCAGCCCCAATGAAGACATCATGTCAAATAAAGCAGTCCTATGTACGCTCATTAATCAAAAATAGAATGGACACTAGTTTCTACAAAACCATTGGTTTGTATTCGAAAACCCTCATAGACATCCTGGTATTGTCGTTTGCGGTGTATCTTTTCTCCGCCCCATCAGGAGGCATGACGTACTCATAGGGTGATCGATTGACGTGCTGGGTGCCTGCCTCACCTGAGGCTACCTCTGGTGATAGTAGAAGTGTTCAGAGATCAAAATAGTATTGGTGAAGAAATAGACTAAAAATAGTGTCTAATCAAAAAAGTTTATTTATTCTGGGTAGTTTAGGCACTATGGTTAAAAAGGAATTGCGATATAAGGTGGTCAAGTTACTGGATCACCATATCTTTTAAGGGACGTGTCGACATGTTTCAGCTCACTCGGCCCGGTCGGGTCTATGGAGCTTTCATCAGGACAGAATAAACGTATATACACACTAACATAAAGAAATTAAGAAAAGAGCTTCACACAATTTGTGCGTGATTTTTTAATTTTTTATGGAATGGGAATTTCCCATGCTGTGGAGACAAAAACCGACACAGACTATTATTAATGTCGGTACTCAGTTCAGGTGAGTAGACAGTCAAGCTGGATTCTATGGGGAGCGCTATTGCTTTTACTCCAAATATAGAATGCGCGCCAACATTGTGGCAAATACACAGTGAGTTTAAGAAAAGGAAAACAAATTTGGTCTGAGGAAGTGCAATAATGGCGAAACCAAGATCGTGATAGCCAAGGCAACAATTAGTTACAAAACGTACAAGTATATGGCATGCACAATAGATCCAAGTAGTAATGAGTCTGATCACTGATCTGTTATTGACTGGGATTTAGAAGTCTAGATACCCCGCGACCGTCTGTTAAATGGGAACTAGTGCATGGTCGGTGATGGTAATTATTTGATGAGTCATTTTGGGTTTTTAAAGGAGACGTGAATAGTGACTCGTGTAACTCTTTTAAAATAAAAAGTTGTAAATACCTGTTTTGCGCAAGATGAGCACTTCAACAGGGGAACCAGAGTCGCATGTGGTAATTTACTGTCAAAGTAAAGATGGGCCCATTGGTTAGTACAGTGATTGATCTTACCCGTTTTGTTGGAGAGCGGTGTGCTACCATTCTTACCCATGAGGTACAGCTTGGCGTCCCTTGTGCTGACTCTTCCCCTGGCTATGGGTGGGACTATAGAATTCAGTCTTTTGTACTGGTCCTGAACACAAAGAAGGGACAACTCTATGTGTTTGGGAGAATACTAGTAAAATGGAGGATATTCAAGGCAATGATGTTTATTTAGTAGAACTGGTGCCAAGGAATATGATTGTTCATATTCCTTGGCACCAGTTCTACCCCCTCCATACCCCCCCCCCCCACCTCCCTCCCATTCCAGTTGTGTCCGATTGACAGACATAGCTTTCCGAAGGAGTAGGCCTGTCGCCCACCCACCACACCCACCCTAGTAAGCACCAAACAACCCTATAAACAAGGCAAACAAAACACTGTTAAGGGGGGGTGTCAACTTGCATGCATCCCTGCTGCAGGCTGCCGCTCCATTCCTGCAAGTCCATCGAGTCCTCGATTCACCATCTACTTAACCGTGTCATTGTACGCCTGGTGTATTGTGCATGATGAGTCCTGCACTGCTAGGATTTAGAGACTTGAGTGTCCGACACTGGAGCACTGTGCTGTCCTGACATGTCCCGCTCCATCACTCTGATCTCTTTCACCAACGTGTGATCCGATTGCCCCTCTTACTCCTCTCCTTCTCCGCCTGACGTGGGGCTATCGAGCATCTCTTCCTCTTCTCCTTCAGACCTTGCCGTGCTGCGCAGTACTGTAAATCGCGATCCCTGTGCTGTTGCACCTCCTGGAGAGGCAGAACGCCCTTTCCGTGTCCTCCCGGTATCACGTCCTCTGTATGGCGTTGCTGGGGCTGGCCTTCTTGAGCGTCTGGATTTGAGTCTTTGGGGTTTCGGGAGTTCCCAGCACGTCGTGTTTCTCAGTGACTTATCCAGCGCATCACGCCTCGCTGTCTCCCTGCTGTTAAGGATGGGGCGCTCCTCCAGCCATTGCCAAGCGTCTTCCGGATGAGTGAAAAAAAGTGTCTGTTTGTTGAAGATCACTTTAAGTTTTGCCGGGAACAATAGCATGTACGATATTTTTAGGTCTCTAAGTTTAGCTTTCACCGTATCAAAGGAAGGTCTCTGCTTTTGCACCTCTTGGCTGTAATCTGGAAAGATCATGATCTGGGAGTTTTCCAGACGAATCTCGCCCAACTTCCTCGCCTCTCTCAGTATGAGATCTCTGTCTGCAAAGTTCAAGAAACGAGCGATGACCGGTCGTGGTCTTGCCCCCTCAGGTGGTTTAGCAAGGAGAGCCCTGTGCGCCCTCTCTATTATGAAACACTGTGAAAATGGTGCCTGTGTGAACGTTTCTCTGAGCCACGTGTGGAGGAAGGATACCATGTCATTCTTTTCAATTCCCTCCCTAAATCCAACAAAGCGCAGGTTATTACGCCTGGCTCTATTTTCGGCATTGTCCACTTTCCAAGCTAGTTGATGGTGGGAGGCTTGCAGCTCCGCCATGTCTCTTCGGAGAGTCGTGATCGAGTCCTCGGCCTTGACCATGCGTGTTTCCGCTGAGGCGACCCTGTCTGACAAATTTCGGAAGTCTTGTCTCAAGAGTGTCACTTCTGACCCCACCTCGCCGATTTTGACCTCCAGCGCTGCCCTGGACTCCTGGATATCGATGCGGGAGCCCTGGATTGCCGCCATCAGCAGTTCTGTGTCGGAGCGCCTGGTTGGGGCCACCGGGAGGCCCTCCGCCACCGGACGTGGTGCAGCAAAGTTGTCCATTGGGCCTTGTTTGGGACCTTTCGCCGGGTTCTCCTTTTTCCCCATTGTTTCCCTTGAGCAGCCGCCTCCGGGTAGTGATTAGTGGATGCCGGCCCTGGCAGAGGCCTTCGGGCATTCCCCCAAGACCTGGGCTCTCGTAGTCCTCCGCTGCTGCCCGCTTAGTCCCCACCTATTGTGGCTCCCCTTCTGATTTATTCTGTCTCCGAACCGGAGCCCAGGCCCTCTCGACGTGGCCTTGACCAGGTGTGTCCTTGCCTGCGTCTCCCACTCCTTCCGGCCTCTGTGGTTTACCTCAGGCGCTGGGTCAGTCTCTCCATCCCGCCAAGGAACAGTCCCCCCTCCGCCGTCCGCCAGGTATGGCCTCCCGATGCCTCACACCACCTCCCGTACTCATGCCTCTAGCCGCCGTGAGCGCGCCCCCAAAGCGTGTCCTCCTGGCGTACTCACTATGAGGCGGTGTGGCCCGTGGAGTTCTTCACTGCTCCGAGTTGCGGCATCCGTGGGAGTGTGAGGCTGTAGACCCTCGCGGCTCAGGGAGCTCCTTGGTCTAATGCAGCCGCCCCTCACCACCGACGCGTGGTCGTCCCACCGTCACTCTTGTCCCTCTCTCTTTGCCGTGTCGGTGTTCAGGGTCACGAGGGGGTGGCAACCAGGAGGTGTCAGCCCGGCCCAGGCTCCTCCAGGCCGCCTCTCTCGCTAGAGGCGGGTCCATCAACAGTGATCCCCTGCCGCCCGGCGGATCGTACGGAGGCAGGCCTGCAGCAGGGCTCGGTAGCGGCTCCCGCCCCCAGTGGTGTGGTCCGGACAGGTTGGAGCCGCACCTGCAGCGCGTCTCACCCAGGGCAGTAAAGGCCTTCCCTCAGCTGGGTTGCCTGCCTCGGGGCCTCGCTCCGGCCGCCGCTCTTGTCAGGTACTCCGCACCAGGCCTCCGGAGCTCCGGATCAGGGTCAATGCATGTGGGCGGGTCCTGGTCCTCACCGCAACGGAGCTTCGATCGCCGGGCAGGTAGATCTCCTCTCACCCGCGTCGGAGCTCCGCTCTGTCCTCAACGCACACCAGCCTCCTCTGCTAAGCCGCCTGCCGGTCAGGTAGCGCCCCTCGGAGCCGACAGCTCACTCTCTTCGCTCCGGGCGCCATTTTGGTGTAGGTCTCCCTCCGGCCCGAGCCTCCAGCTGGACAGGGGAGGGTGAGGGGAATTCGGTGTCAGGGGTCACTCTGGGTGTTTTCGTCCTCTTTCACGCCTCCCCCTTGGCACACCTGAGTGGGGTCGGGCTGGGAGCCAAGCTCACAGCGCTCCAAGCACTCTGGGTCCTACGGCCGCCATGTTACTGTAGTCGGGCGCGCGGGGAAGGGACTCCGGAGCGTTTCCTCAGTCCGTGTCACCGGAATCTCCGCTTTTCTCTCCTCGTACCGGCTCAGGACACCTTCAGCTCCAGATCAGTTGGGTTTTGTGGCTGCAGGATGGGTTTTGTCGACGGATCAGGAGGCAGCCTTTGAGGAGCTCCGCTGCTGCACGTCTTAAGCGGCCATGTTGCTGGCCACGCCCCCGGTACAAATCATTTCTGAACAGTAGTGCAGTAATTCCTTTTTCAGAAGGGGATGTTGCCAAGTACAAAACTTTAATAACTGAGGAAGCCACTGATTTAGAAAACTAATGGCTCCAATTAGAGGCCTGCCAGTCCCAACCCAGGACAGAGCAAGTACTACAGGGCATCCAGAGTCAAGTTCTTCTTCAGAGCATGAGACCAGTGCGTTTGCTTCCCAGCAGTCACCAACACTACCAATAACATCAACAACAGCACCAACAGGATCTGATTCATCAGACACAGCAAAAAAAATAGCTGCTTGGTTTCTACCGAAAGGGATGGGTAAGTCCGTTGCCTGTGCAAAGTCAAACGAGGCCCAGCAAATCGGAGCACCACTGAACATTGAGCAGATGGTCCAGGCCTATCTGGATGACACAACAGAGGTCTTCATGGAGCAAAGCCCATTGGTGTACTGCCATGGATGAAGCAGTATTCATGTTACCACATAATTCTGGATTAAAAGACGCACCAGGAACAATCACAGTGCCAAAACGCACGCAAAGTCACTGGTGACATTTCCTCATGCTCCATTACACAGCTCCGATTCAGAAAAGGGGGTGGTGATGAACAGAGTGTCTGAATTAAGCAGACCACTCTTACCCAGTCCAAAGATCAGGGCTTGATCCATCACCGTTATTTATCTCACTGCACCATCCAAGTTCAGAACCTGGCTATATGCAAATGAGTCTGTCCCTGGCCCAGTGCATCATGGGAACAGGGCAGACTAAACTACCAAGCCAATTCTTCATCAGAAAGGAGATAAGCTACCGGGGACCGGTTTCTGGCATTTCAGCCGTCATCAGCCCGGCTTGCTTGAATCCTGATGGTGCAGTGAGAAAGGGACTCATGTCTGAGTATACCCTGCCACACCTATAGTGGCCAAAAACGATTCAGAAAAGGGGGTGGTGATTAACAGAGTGTCTGAATTAAGCAGACCACTCTTACGCAGTCCAAAGATCAGGGCTTGATCCATCACCGTTATTTATCTCACTGCACCATCCCAGTTCAGAACCTGGCTATATGCAAATCAGTCTGTCCCTGGCCCAGTGCATCATGGAAACAGGGCAGACTAAACTACCAAGCCAGTTCTTCACCAGAAAGGAGACAAGCTACCGGGGACCAGTTTCTGGCATTTCAGCCGTCGTCGGCCCGGCTTGCTTGAATCCTGATGGTACAGTGAGAAAGGGACTCATGTCTGAGTATACCCTGCCACACCTATAGTGGCCAAAAACGATTCAGAAAAGGGGGTGGTGATGAACAGAGTGTCTGAATTAAGCAGACCACTCTTACCCAGTCCAAAGATCAGGGCTTGATCCATCACCGTTATTTATCTCACTGCACCATCCCAGTTCAGAACCTGGCTATATGCAAATCAGTCTGTCCCTGGCCCAGTGCATCATGGGAACAGGGCAGACTAAACTACCAAGCCAATTCTTCACCAGAAAGGAGACAAGCTACCGGGGACCGGTTTCTGGCATTTCAGCCATCGTCGGCCCGGCTTGCTTGAATCCTGATGGTGCAGTGAGAAAGGGACTCTTGTCTGAGTATACCCTGCCACACCTATAGTGGCCAAAAACGATTCAGAAAAGGGGGTGGTGATGAACAGAGTGTCTGAATTAAGCAGACCACTCTTACCCAGTCTAAAGATCGGGGCTTGATCCATCACCGTTATTTATCTCACTGCACCATCCCAGTTCAGAACCTAGCTATATGCAAATCAGTCTGTCCCTGGCCCAGTGCATCATGGGAACAGGGCAGACTAAACTACCAAGCCAATTCTTCACCAGAAAGGAGACAAGCTACCGGGGACCGGTTTCTGGCATTTCAGCCGTCGTCGGCCCGGCTTGCTTGAATCCTGATGGTGCAGTGAGAAAGGGACTCATGTCTGAGTATACCCTGCCACACCTATAGTGGCCAAAAACGATTCAGAAAAGGGGGTGATGATGAACAGAGTGTCTGAATTTAGCAGACCACTCTTACCCAGTCCAAAGATCAGGGCTTGATCCATCACCGTTATTTATCTCACTGCACCATCCCAGTTCAGAACCTGGCTATATGCAAATCAGTCTGTCCCTGGCCCAGTGCATCATGGGAACAGGGCAGACTAAACTACCAAGCCAATTCTTCACCAGAAAGGAGACAAGCTACCGGGGACCGGTTTCTGGCATTTCAGCCGTCGTCGGCCCGGCTTGCTTGAATCCTGATGGTGAAGTGAGAAAGGGACTCATGTCTGAGTATACCCTGCCACACCTATAGTGGACAAAAACGATTACGAAAAGGGGGTGGTGATGAACAGAGTGTCTGAATTAAGCCGACCACTCTTACCCAGTCCAAAGATCAGGGCTTGATCCATCACTGTTATTTATCTCACTGCACCATCCCAGTTCAGAACCTAGCTATATGCAAATCAGTCTGTCCCTGGACCAGTGCATCATGGGAACAGGGCAGACTAAACTACCAAGCCAATTCTTCACCAGAAAGGAGACAAGCTACCGGGGACCGGTTTCTGGCATTTCAGCCGTCATCGGCCCGGCTTGCTTGAATCCTGATGGTGCAGTGAGAAAGGGACTCATGTCTGAGTATACCCTGCCACACCTATAGTGGCCAAAAACGATTCAGAAAAGGGGGTGGTGATTAACAGAGTGTCTGAATTAAGCAGACCACTCTTACGCAGTCCAAAGATCAGGGCTTGATCCATCACCGTTATTTATCTCACTGCACCATCCCAGTTCAGAACCTGGCTATATGCAAATCAGTCTGTCCCTGGCCCAGTGCATCATGGAAACAGGGCAGACTAAACTACCAAGCCAGTTCTTCACCAGAAAGGAGACAAGCTACCGGGGACCGGTTTCTGGCATTTCAGCCGTCGTCGGCCCGGCTTGCTTGAATCCTGATGGTACAGTGAGAAAGGGACTCATGTCTGAGTATACCCTGCCACACCTATAGTGGCCAAAAACGATTCAGAAAAGGGGGTGATGATGAACAGAGTGTCTGAATTAAGCAGACCACTCTTTCCCAGTCCAAAGATCAGGGCTTGATCCATCACCGTTATTTATCTCACTGCACCATCCCAGTTCAGAACCTGGCTATATGCAAATCAGTCTGTCCCTGGCCCAGTGCATCATGGGAACAGGGCAGACTAAACTACCAAGCCAATTCTTCACCAGAAAGGAGACAAGCTACCGGGGACCGGTTTCTGCCATTTCAGCCATCGACGGCCCGGCTTGCTTGAATCCTGATGGTGCAGTGAGAAAGGGACTCTTGTCTGAGTATACCCTGCCACACCTATAGTGGCCAAAAACGATTCAGAAAAGGGGGTGGTGATGAACAGAGTGTCTTAATTAAGCAGACCACTCTTACCCAGTCTAAAGATTGGGGCTTGATCCATCACCGTTATTTATCTCACTGCACCATCCCAGTTCAGAACCTGGCTATGTGCCAATCAGTCTGTCCCTGGCCCAGTGCATCATGGGAACAGGGCAGACTAAACTACCAAGCCAATTCTTCACCAGAAAGGAGACAAGCTACCGGGGACCGGTTTCTGGCATTTCAGCCGTCGTCGGCCCGGCTTGCTTGAATCCTGATGGTGCAGTGAGAAAGGGACTCATGTCTGAGTATACCCTGCCACACCTATAGTGGCCAAAAACGATTCAGAAAAGGGGGTGGTGATGAACAGAGTGTCTGAATTTAGCAGACCACTCTTACCCAGTCCAAAGATCAGGGCTTGATCCATCACCGTTATTTATCTCACTGCACCATCCCAGTTCAGAACCTGGCTATATGCAAATCAGTCTGTCCCTGGCCCAGTGCATCATGGGAACAGGGCAGACTAAACTACCAAGCCAATTCTTCACCAGAAAGGAGACAAGCTATCGGGGACCGGTTTCTGGCATTTCAGCCGTCGTCGGCCCGGCTTGCTTGAATCCTGATGGTGAAGTGAGAAAGGGACTCATGTCTGAGTATACCCTGCCACACCTATAGTGGACAAAAACGATTACGAAAAGGGGGTGGTGATGAACAGAGTGTTTGAATTAAGCCGACCACTCTTACCCAGTCCAAAGATCAGGGCTTGATTCATCACCGTTATTTATCTCACTGCACCATCCCAGTTCAGAACCTGGCTATATGCAAATCAGTCTGTCCCTGGCCCAGTGCATCATGGGAACAGGGCAGACTAAACTACCAAGCCAATTCTTCACCAGAAAGGAGACGAGCTACCGGGGACCGGTTTCTGGCATTTCAGCCGTCGTCGGCCCGGCTTGCTTGAATCCTGATGGTGCAGTGAGAAAGGGACTCATGTCTGAGTATACCCTGCCACACCTATAGTGGCCAAAAACGATTCAGAAAAGGGGGTGGTGATGAACAGAGTGTCTGAATTAAGCAGACCACTCTTACCCAGTCCAAAGATCAGGGCTTGATCCATCACCGTTATTTATCTCACTGCACCATCCCAGTTCAGAACCTAGCTATATGCAAATCAGTCTGTCCCTGGACCAGTGCATCATGGGAACAGGGCAGACTAAACTACCAAGCCAATTCTTCACCAGAAAGGAGACAAGCTACCGGGGACCGGTTTCTGGCATTTCAGCCGTCATCGGCCCGGCTTGCTTGAATCCTGATGGTGCAGTGAGAAAGGGACTCATGTCTGAGTATACCCTGCCACACCTATAGTGGCCAAAAATGATTCAGAAAAGGGGGTGGTGATTAACAGAGTGTCTGAATTAAGCAGTCCACTCTTACCCAGTCCAAAGATCAGGGCTTGATCCATCACCGTTATTTATCTCACTGCACCATCCCAGCTCCGAACCTGGCTATATGCAAATCAGTCTGTCCCTGGCCCATTGCATCATGGAAACAGGGCAGACTAAACTACCAAGCCAGTTCTTCACCAGAAAGGAGACAAGCTACCGGGGACCGGTTTCTGGCATTTCAGCCGTCGTCGGCCCGGCTTGCTTGAATCCTGATGGTACAGTGAGAAAGGGACTCATGTCTGAGTATACCCTGCCACACCTATAGTGGCCAAAAACGATCCAGAAAAGGGGGTGGTGATGAACAGAGTGTCTGAATTAAGCAGACCACTCTTACCCAGTCCAAAGATCAGGGCTTGATCCATCACCGTTATTTATCTCACTGCACCATCCCAGTTCAGAACCTGGCTATATGCAAATCAGTCTGCCCCTGGCCCAGTGCATCATGGGAACAGGGCAGACTAAACTACCAAGCCAATTCTTCACCAGAAAGGAGACAAGCTACCGGGGACCGGTTTCTGGCATTTCAGCCATCGTCGGCCCGGCTTGCTTGAATCCTGATGGTGCAGTGAGATAGGGACTCTTGTCTGAGTATACCCTGCCACACCTATAGTGGCCAAAAACGATTCAGAAAAGGGGGTGGTGATGAACAGAGTGTCTGAATTAAGCAGACCACTCTTACCCAGTCTAAAGATCGGGGCTTGATCCATCACTGTTATTTATCTCACTGCACCATCCCAGTTCAGAACCTGGCTATATGCAAATCAGTCTGTCCCTGGCCCAGTGCATCATGGGAACAGGGCAGACTAAACTACCAAGCCAATTCTTCACCAGAAAGGAGACAAGCTACCGGGGACCGGTTTCTGGCATTTCAACCGTTGTCGGCCCGGCTTGCTTGAATCCTGATGGTGCAGTGAGAAAGGGACTCATGTCTGAGTATACCCTGTCGCACCTATAGTGGCCAAAAACGATTCAGAAAAGGGGGTGGTGATGAACAGAGTGTCTGAATTTAGCAGACCACTCTTACCCAGTCCAAAGATCAGGGCTTGAACCATCACCGTTATTTATCTCACTGCACCATCCCAGTTCAGAACCTGGCTATATGCAAATCAGTCTGTCCCTGGACCAGTGCATCATGGGAACAGGGCAGACTAAACTGCCAAGCCAATTCTTCACCAGAAAGGAGACAAGCTACCGGGGACCGGTCTCTGGCATTTCAGCCATCGTCGGCCCGGCTTGCTTGAATCCTGACGCGAGTAGATACTGGACATTTACCAAAGGAGGAAGCTTCTGGGACACGCTTCCTCACTTACCGTATTGTCGCAAGGGGACGGGCCGCTTGCAGGCTTGCAGGCTCCGCTTTGCCGTGAGGTGAACGGCTTGCTTGCTCCATCGCCATGCCGTGAGGGGAACGGCCTACATCTCCCAGCAGCCCCTACAGGGTTGCAGGGGAGCCTTTTCTGTCCAGCGCTGGCACCAGCCTTCAAAGCGGTCCCGCCCCCACGCATCGTGGGACGCGCTTCTTCACTTACACGGGAACGGCCGCTTGCAGGCTCCGCTTTACCGTGGGGCGAATGGCTTGCTTGCTCCATCGCCACGCCATGAGGGGAACAGCCTACATCTCCCAGCAGCCCCTACAGGGTCATCACGTCTGTCCAGCGCCGGTGCCGAGTGAAGCCCGGGCCAAGGGCAGGCCCGTCCTTGCCCAACATAGCCCGGAGGAGGCTGGGCTGGGCCACCTCTCTGGCGCGTGCACCACAAACTCAGGATCCGGTCAACCCACTGTGTGGCAAAGGTACTTTTGAACGTCATTGTTGGAACTATTTCAATTGACCGTGCTTTTGGAACTCTTCCTTTACGCATATGGGTAAAAGGAAATCAATGGATCTTGCGGAGGGGCACCTGGCTTGAATGGATGGGCAGTTAAAAGTAAAAAGGCTAGGAAAGTTTCCAAAAACTCCTGTACCTGCCTGATCCTCGATAGAATAGAGGCTCTGGTTGATGACTGCGAGGGTGTTCTGTTGCAAGATTCCACTCTTCCTTCTGCCCCCACGAGTAACATTGCCACAGATCGCCCCCAAATCAAAAGCCCCATCTGACCATTGACTGTACCGTTAACAAGGCCTGAGCTTAGTTGCCCTGTAGCCGTCCCTAACCATATACCGTTAGAACCTATGGTAATCTCCTGTACAAATTGTTACTCTGTATTGGCCAATCCCGACAGACCACGCACGGAACCTAGGTGTTATCCTGGATTCTTCACTTTCAATGAACAGACAAGTCAACGCCGTCTCCTCATCCTGCTTCAACATTCTTCGCATGCTCAAAAAAACATTTCGCTGGATCCCCACCGAAACCAGAAAAACAGTCACCCATGCTCTGGTCACGAGCCGATTGGACTACGGAAACACCCTCTACGCAGGTACTACTGCTAAACTCCAGAAAAAACTCCAACGAATCCAAAACGCCTCAGCCAGGATCATATTAGACATCCCGCGCAACGAACACATCTCTGGTCACCTGAAAACCTCCACTGGCTACCCGTCAATAAGAGGATCACTTTCCGACTTCTAACCCACGCACACAAAGCACTCTACGAAATCGGACCAGAATGCCTCAACTCACGACTGTCCTTCTACACCCCCTCCTACGATCTTCCAGCCAAGCCCTCGCCACTGTACCTCGTATCAACAAGACCACCATGGGAGGTAGATCCTTCTCATACCTGGCAGCTAAAACATGGAACTCACTTCCCACTTACCTTCGCCTTACCCAGAACCACCTAGCATTCAGAAAGCAACTTAAAACGTGGATATTTGACAAGTAATCCTCCTCCCCTCCCTAAGCGCCTTGAGACCCTCTGGGTATGTAGTGCGCTATATAAATTTTATGACTTGACTTTTATGACATGCCAAAACCACCATGCCGGTAGGGACCCTACATGATGTTGCCCAATCCATTGCCTCTCTCAGATCGGAATTAGGTGAGTTAAGGTTGCTAATGCAAGAATTTCTGAGTACTGTTAGAAACTCAACTAGCAACTCTCCATCTATAGATGCTGGTAATATTGCTCACAGAGAGAGGTCACAGGAGTTAAATCAGATATCCCTTAATATTAAAAGCACTGAGCTGTCTATTCCAGCACTTCCCACTGATTTAGGTAAAGACCATAGAGTGTCAAGCAGACCAGTGGACCGTAATTTAAACAAATCAACAAACCAGCTCTTAGCTGAGAATTCCCACCACCCTGTTAGTTATAGATCTGTCCGTTATCTAGCATATACCAACTCTGGCTTTGATTTACCACCCCCATCACCACAGAATGTTCGACTTCCGCTTATGAGCAGACAACCAAGAGTTTACATGGTTAATGTGCCCAAATCACACTCACGAGAAGATGAAGGTTCCTTGATTAACAAGGCTACACATTGGATTCGCCATGTAAGGGGGTGTCGGTCCTTGATAAGGGAGGACATAATAAGGGCTCAAAGAAGAGGGTCAGGGGATAATTGTACAGATAACTCTTACCAACCATGCGCTTGCTGGGGGCCTACTTGCACTTGATTTTAGAACCTTTCCTCCAGGTCTCTCTGCTATTCAGCTTAGGCAGTTTCCCATTATGGGAACTACCAAGAGAAATGACCCCCCTCATGCCTCAATCATGGTGGGGCATTCCGTCTTGGACTCAAATGATTGACTGTTCCATAGTATTAATTCCATTAGCAATTCTGTTGAAATCCATGATGTGAGTACAATACCCCCTCACCCGCCTGTCCAAAATGAAGATGAACTCATGGGATTCAACAACAACCATATAGGTGATTCTGCCAGAATTGGGGATCCCCCTTCCCTGCTATGGTCCCTGGTAGTTTAGTTCTTCAAAGGGCCACTCCAGTAAATCTTAAAATAATTTAATTGAATATAGCTGGTCTACGAAACAAATTATTACTACCAGACTGGAATAGCTTCATAGATGGTTATGACCTATGTATTTTCCAAGAGACAAGGAGCCTAGTGTCACTATAAAAACCTGGCTACTCGTATTTCTTTATACCTGCAACTTCTGTAGGGCGTGGCCGCCCATCTGGGGGGCTCATGGTTTGGGTCAACATTGCTCCTAATTGCAGAGTCATCACTCATCCCTGTCCCATTCCGGATTTGATGAGACTAACTCTGAGGGGGCCAATTGGCGGTAACATTATCGAACTGTTTATGCTAGAGGTACAAGAGGAGGAGCCAAATCTTCAATCATTTCCATCTTATCTAATGAACTTCTCTCTTGTCCTACCAACTCCCATGTCATGGTGGCCAGTGATTTGAATTTTACATTTGAACCACTGGCCTCTGATGACCTCACAGGAATGGAGGATGAGGATGCTAGATGGGGTATACCATCACTGACCATACCGCCAATCAAGAGATGGTCACCGTTGGTTATCCAACTGAATGCTCTAGCATCAGAATTCCGGCTAAGGGCTGTTAATGGGCGAACACTTTCGGATGTCTTGGGAGCGAACACTTTTAACAGGGTTTCGTGTCCCACTAGAATTGACTATATACTGGTCGATATGAGACTCTGGAGATATGTGATTGACATGATTATTGTCCCTCCCACTGATAGCGACCACAACCCATTATGCCTCTCTATGTTGGATGTATGGCCTAGTAAGATATGTTACCCTAATACTGGCCCTAGGATGTCCACAAAAGAGGTCTTTCCATCTAATTGTAAGAGGTTCATTAAATGGCCAAAAATTGTTGTTAATGATCGGAAAATGTTAGCCCTTAGGGAAATCTTGAGCATTCAGACCACTAAATTGTCTAGAGCATGCATGGAAAAGGACGGGTTCTTAACTGCTGGGAACATCTATGTAAATACTGTTGACCAGATAGGCTCTCTCTTTTTTGAATCCCTCCCCCCAACAAGCGACCCATGGCTCGTAAATCACCGGTAGCCTGGTACAATAGGGAGTGCAGACAGAAAAAGACCTTTCTGTTATCTGCCATTAAAAGCCATAACATTATCGAGGTTCGATTGACCAGAAAGGAGTATAGACGGGCCATGGTTGAGGAATCCTACTGGACAGACTTGAAAGCCGCCAGTCTGTCTAAAAATGGTGACCAGTTTTGAAGTCTGGTTAGGAGATCAAATGGACGGGAACCTGACCAGATTCTGAACCACATTACCAACCGGGAGTGGCATGATCACTTTAAAAATGTCTATGCAGGAGATGACGACCTCGAGTCACGAGGGCTCTCTTGCTGCCCCCTGACCCTCTTACCCTTCGAACCCTTTGATACAATAGGGGTAAGTGAGGTAGAGGCTGCCATAAATAGGATTGTCACGCGAAGGACCCTGGTCAAGATGGTCTACTGGGCGATCTATTTTGTGCGAACGCCAAAAAATGGGCCAAATACCTTGCCCTTTTGATTAATGCTCTTCTGGAAGGGGCTCCCATCCCTGATTCATGGAAGGGGCGGAAGTAATTCCTATTTATAAGAGGGGCTCCAGGGGGGATCCTGCCAACTATCTCCCTATCAGTCTTATAGATGCAGGTCAGAAGTTTGTTGGGCATGGTCTTACTAGAGAAAATCCTCTCTTGGGCCAGCGAGGACAACATCCTGTCACATTATCAGGCAGGGTTCAGGGCTTGTACAAGCATGATTGACCAGGCCTTCAGGCCGGCCCTTTTGCATTGGAAGGTGGTGACTATTGGCAAGGGCAGCCTTTATCTCACCTTTGACCTGGTCCCTCGAGATCACCTATGGTTGGTCTTACAGGAGATGGGAATTCCCCCGCCCATTCTAAGTCTCCTGGTCCGCTTGCATGAGGACAATTATGCCTGAGTCAGGTGGGGCACACAGGAACAATAAACAGATAAAATCCCTGTCAATAGAGGTGTCCGCCAGGGCTGCGCTATGGCTCCCACTCTCTTCTCTCTTTTCGTGAATGGGGTGGTTTCTTATTTATTAGAAATAAATGCCGATGCCCGAGTCCTGGCAGGCGATAAGGTGCCCGCCTTACTCTTTGCGGATGACACCCTATTAATATCTAAAACCCCTGCTGGACTGCAAAAATTGCTAAATACGTTCCATCTTTTTTGCAAACTGAGGGGCTTAGTAATTGGAGGCTTAGTAATTATTACCTCGAAGACCAAGCTCCTCTATTTTATCCTAGTAGATTGGTAAAGTCCACTCTCACACTCGATGGGGCATCTTTAGAGTGTGTTAAAACGTTGGACTAACTGGGAATTAGAATTTCAGATAAATTGAGCTGGAAACCGCATATTGACATAATGGCCTGGAATCATAAGCGGGTTGTGGGTGTGATAGGAAGAGAACATCGCTCTTCAAAATCTAGGCCAATTGCTCTTGCCCTTGTGATCTATGCTGCCAAGGCCGTAGGTTCAGCACTATATGGTGCAGAGGTTTGGGGCTTTGAGAAAGTTGATGATATTGTAAAAGCATAAAAACATTTTTTTAGGGAATTGGTTTCACTCCCACAGGGAACACCCACCAAGCCATTATTGAGCGACTTAGGACGCTGCTCATTGAAGGATCTTGCCACCTTACACCCTCTTCTCTATTGGACCCATCTTTGGAGTACACCTGAGCTATCCAAATACGCCGACGGCCTAAGAGAAGTGATAAATCTTGAGGGATCCCATAAGATTGGTTGGCTATCAAATATAAAAAATGTCTTTTAGCTTTGGGATTCAGAACAGCTTGGGAGTCAGGGACTCTGTTGAACAAGTCAGACATTAAGGGTGCCTACTGGGCATGGTTTGACAGTCAGGAAAATAGAAATCCTA
Organism: Lissotriton vulgaris; assembly: GCF_964263255.1. Classification (NCBI taxonomy): domain Eukaryota; kingdom Metazoa; phylum Chordata; class Amphibia; order Caudata; family Salamandridae; genus Lissotriton; species Lissotriton vulgaris. The sequence continues at coordinate 1,988,208 of NC_141688.1, forward strand.
GCCTAGGTAGACTGACTGACGAGTTTCATTTGCACAAACAAGTTCCCAGCTTAGAGTCCTACTTAGACTTTATTCAGAAACCCAGGGATCCGGCCCTTTATATACATTTCAGATTGGGCACACTTCCTGTCCGTGAACATACCAATAAATGGAAGCCTCCCCATCAAACACACTCAACTTGCCCACACTGTGAAGGAGTGGTTGAAAGCGTCCCTCACCTAGTGTTCGCATGCCCTGCATACACTAAACCAAGAATAAAATGGTTAAAACCTATTTGTTGGCAACTAGGAACTAGGAATCACTGCGAAGCACTCAGAATAATGCAAGCAGACACTAACACAATTCTGGCTCATGGTGTGGCCAAATTTCTTAGCTGGGCATGGGTGATAAAATCAAAAGTGTTATGTCCTGGTTGAAGATTCATTTTAAACTCTGTTTTTATTCCGCTTCAAAGCTGAGACAGTTTAATTCATTTTTTAACCTTTCCTTGTGGGTTTTTTTCTTTAATAAATTGCTATTTATTGATGGTACGGTCATGTAAAAAAAGGAAAAAAAAAGAGGAGAGGATTTTTTCAGGCTGGGGTATGTAGCTTATTAATTACTAGATACCCAGAATAAGTATGGTATTATTCTTGTAGAGCAATTTGCATCCCCCAACTGTGTTTATAAGATTTTTTTAACTTGGTATTTCTGTTTAAATCTTATAACTTGTACTCTTTTTTTACATAATTTGTAAAACGCTTTTATGACATATTTATATCTAAATTAAGCTTTGATTGATTGATTGTATTGATATGGGAAAAGAAGCCAATGGCCAGTGATCAGCAGGCTGGTGTTAAAGTATCTGGCTTGCCCTGTCGCAAGTGTCTCTTCTGAGCGTGTTTTCAGTGCTGCTGGTGCCAAAAGCGTGGGGAGGTTAACCATGTTCAAAACTAATCAGCACTTCATACCACCGGACTACAAAATACGTGAATCACTGCAGGAAGAGGAGAGCAACTCTGAAGACATAAGTAGTGGGTTACATGATCTACTTCTGTCTGAACCACCAGGGTTTGATGACGAGCTCCTCTTCCCTGACAACTAGGCTTTCAAATTGTTACTTTCTCCCTTCCTTTATTTGTGTGTAAATCTGTCTTTCTGGTTCAAATCAAGCCACAACAAATCCATCACCACTGCCTTGTATTTTTATTTACCTATTGGAGTTGCACGTCTGTGCATTTAACTGTCCACTCCACTCCTCAGAGTCCTGCTCCATCTTCCTGACTCACCCTAAATACATTTCCATCTTGCCATACATTGGATGGAGATGGAGAATAGTACAATAATGTGAGTATAGCCATCTTCTGTTTTGTTTCCAATCCGAAACTCATCACTGTCTTAAGGCTACCACCTTTGTCTGCAGGCATGCACAACTCTTTATCAGAACTTGAGCAGAAATCCAAAACTAAAGTAAACTCGTCATCACTTTCAGAAGGCTCGGCATCTCTGATTTGACAGCCAAAGAGAAGAGCAAGACAGGTATATGATTAATGAATGATGCCATGCATTGCATTGGATGCTTGCTGACTCTGAGCAAATGTGCATGAAGTCGAACTATATGAGTAGTTAAAATAATAACAAAGTAAAAGTGACTCAAGTGATAGTCAATGTTTACATGTTGTTTAATAACAATTGCACTCCTACTACTGCAGGTGCAGTCTGGACTTACTTAACCGGGGTCACTCACTATAGACTGAGTTGGTGTGGTCTGTTGGACACCACGTACAAGTACCACACCATGATGATGATGATGACCATACTATCTTTGCACACAGTCAGTTAGTTGGATCTGAGATGATTGATGGAATGTGTTTCAGGAAGTGGCATAAAAGATAAACACAACCAATCAACAAGAACCACAGCAGACCTAGGATACATGTCTGTTCAGTGGTGGAGTCGAATTATAGTGGTATGATGACTGACAGTGGCGCATGGATTTTGTCACTCGATTTGGAAAATGCTAGGTTGCTGTATATGCCTTTTGTCTGGCTCTGTCAAAAATTAAGGTAAATGGAGTTTGAGTCATGGCCCGGTACCAAGGGGCTGAAATGTGCTGGCTTCTGTCCTGTTGCTCTTGTAGCTTAATGCTGTGTAAATAGTAGAGTACACACAATGTATCCAAGCCGCCTCAGTCTGAAAGTCTTCTCGCTCAAGAGTCTTGTCTTTTTTCACTACACCGTAATTGATACTTGTTTTATTGATTTATATTTCAATACCCATTTTGTTTTTCCATCAACACTTACAGGCCAGCCTTTTACCCAGTGCTATTATACTTGGAGCAACAACTTACACTTACCTTACCAATCCATATCAGCCAGCCAGTGGAACCCAAGAATGATGTGCAGAGTGTCTATGGAAGGGAGGACCAAGATGAATGACGAGATACAACTACACATTTGGACCTGGATAATACAGTAACTTTAGCATCATATTAGTCTTTTTAATAATTTGATTCCTTTTTTTCTCTTCTTTCATTTTACGACTGTGTGACTTTGTTTGCTAATTGCTCCCTACAACTATTTTTTAGTTTTCTTTGCTAGCTTTCAGCCCGGTACAGCAGGTAATTTGGGTTTCTCTGAGGGAATACAGCCAAGGCAAATTTCATATAATACTACTTCCCTGTACTGTCTAATTAATAGTAGTAGTTAAGTACTACTCATTAACCATCAAGTTTTCTTCATCATGCATGCATTTTCTTTTTCCCCCTTTATAGACTTATTGGATAGATGATCATCATTTTCTTCATTTTCCCCAAACCTCCCTGAAGGATTACCCTCAATGACCTCTTCACCCCACTTGCCCGGTTCATTTTAATCCACATTCCTTCCCCCCTTGTATGGCACTCCTTCTGAGTGTGTGGGAGTTACCCCTTTGTCTTTAACACTTTTTTTATGGACCATATGGCAGCTGCAACCTTCTTCTTCCATAAATTGAGAAAATAGTTGATTTCGATTGATGGTTTTTGTAGTCGTAATGTGGATTACTTGTCGCAGAATAGATGGCATACATTGGCTACATTGTACCCCCCTTTATTGGATCTGCTTATTTTAAAATGAATGGCCTAAATTATTTCATAATTATTTGATATTGCTAAGCTTGTATTGTCGTGTTTTTCCATACCAATCCATAGGACCTTCACATTGTTTGGACAACATAAACTAAGGGCTTGGCATCAAGACTTATTCCACACACTGCACAGGATATACTAGCCTATAGACCAGGTAGCTCACAGTGCCACTGTAAGCCCCCCTAGCCTACCAGGGAGCGAATAGTTTTTGACAACCACTGAACATTACACCCTGATTTCTCAAGTACTGTGGAAACTATACAGAACCTTTCACACAGTTACTTGTGCTTACGTATCCGCAGAGGAATACACAGAGAATACATGTAGGACATTATCAATAATATTTATTGAACCAATGTTATTCTTGCTTAAAATATGGGTGCTGAAAAGATTAGTTGATAGAAGCAGATAAACGTGATTACAAGCACCAACAACGTAAATAGTAGATATAGTTCTACCATGGTGCTAAATAGTTGTATATATGCAAGCATATAAACAAGGCAGTAATCTAGCGTACTTCTACTATGCGAACCCTACTCTAAGTGTACCTAGAATTTATGTAGGTGTAGAGACAAGAATCCCCTCAGGGGACGATCCAACCCCATTACCCGATGGGCTAGAATGAGGACCCTGTTTCGTCTCAAGTTGGACAACCCTCATGGAATGGTAAATTCTCTTGACTCTTTGTGTCAATGGAAGTACCTCCTATACCAATCTATCAGGATGCCTATTATTTATAATAAAAGGCTCCTAGCGATGTGCATGTTAGATTAGTGAAGTTATGGATATGTACCCAGTGCGTAGAGAGGAATAGTACATGATGTTCAAGGCATCGTGATAATGTTGTCTGAAGTTGCGTGTGTAAACAAATTAGTTTCAGAGAAACAAATCCAAAATTGTTGGACATGCCAATGTGTGCAAAAGTTTACAACTGAAATGTTATTTGCTAGGGCAATGTAAGAAAGAAGCTGCTTTGCAACATGGCCCTAACTCAGGAACATAACAATATACTTAGGTTCTGGCCAACATCTTTGAAAATAAAAACAGTTAGAGTCAAATTAAAAAATCAACTCTTGCATTGGCATGAAGAGCTTGAAGCAAAGGTATAGGTCAGGCTGCTGGTATTAATTTATTTTGCGGTATTTGTAGAGCGCGGCACTCATCCCAAGAGATATCAAGGCGCTTATACCAGGGCAGAAGCTACTTGGGACAGACACTGACGAAACATTTAGGAATTGGGGAAGAGGTGGGTTTTTAGTTTTTTTCGGAACAGGATGTAGTTGGAGGTGTGTCTTAGGTATGGGGGTAGCTCATTCCACTTCTTTGCTGCTAAGTGGGAGAATGAGCGACCACCTGTCCTTGCTTTATGAATACGTTTAGTCCTGGCCAGGGCAGACTGGAGTGAACGAAGGTTCCTTGTGGGGACGTAAAAATGCAATCTTCTCTTGAAGAGTAGTGGGGCCAGTCTTATTTAGGACCCTATGGGCATAACAGAGCAGTTTGAAGACCGCCCTCTGGCGCATTGGCAGCCAGTGCAGTTTCTTCAGGCATTCCGAGGCCGATTTGAATTTGCCCTTATTGCAGATGAGTTTGGCCGACGAGTTCTGCAATACCTGTAGGAGTGAAAATAGGTACTCATTCATACCTACAAATAGCGCGTTGGCATAATCAAGGTGACTAACCAATAAGGCTTGAGTAACTGAACGTCTACAGTCCAGGGCTATCCAGGGATATGTATTAATATTTCTTTTTAAAGGTACATTAACAATTTATTAATTATTTTTTTTAAAAATTTTTGGAAGACCTTTATTGACAAGAAGATACACATACAATCATGCGCGCAGCCCGAAGGCTCAGAAATGTAATACAGATCAATAAGGCAAGTCCATCAGGATCAAAGACAGGAGTATTGTGGTCTAATTTTCAAATTAGAATCTGAAGGATAGGTGGCATCAGGATATCAAAAAACAACACATCGGTTCCGTTCTCATGAATGCAGGATTAAACAGTATACTATGCAGAATATCGCCAGAACCACATCTCGCCGCAATTAAGAATCGTCATGGAAAGGGCACAGATCGGGAAGCACAGTGAACTGCAAGTAGTTGTCAAAACACAATAGTCCACATTCAGGAGGCTAAAAACTATAACCAGTCCGCAATATTACACAGTGGATAGGACTTCCAGATCGCACCAGACCCCAAACCCCACTAAAGAAGGGTATATAAAAGAAAGAAAGAAGAAAGAGGAAGAAAAAGACAGAGGGCCATAGAAACAAAAGTAGCATAAAACACGTCCCATCCCCCAACCCCCACCCTGCATACCAGCGGAAGGCCACGGCCCACCCCCCCCATAGGCATGCCTGTCGCCCCAAGAAGAACCCCAAAAGAGGGAAAACGGAGGAGGGCCATAGCAACAGCCCCTTGTACACCCCCAACTCCAGAAGCAGAGGCCCACTTAAAAGGAACGTGGGCCCCAACCCACGGTCACCCCAACCACCCACAATCTCCAGTGTAAACAACAATCCACTTCGGCACCAAGGTCACAAAGAAGTGTTACAGTTAATCAGGAATCAGCCCTGGCCAGTACGAAGAAAGGGCAGCAATCGATCCAACAGACTTTCAGGTGGTAACAACAAGTCAGCAGTTCCAGGCTGGGCTATCCCGGGTCGAGACAAAGACCAAAGCGATGTTACAGGAGCGGTATCCCAGGGCACGTCTAAGTTCCACAAGGAGGCAAGGCAATGGCAGTACGGCAAACAAGCAGCCAGCAGGTGAGTAGATGGGGGAGCAAAATCGCAGTCACTGTCAACATGTTCCCCGGCACCAACTACAAGTACCCAGCGCGCCTGGGAGGCAACAATTGCAGCAACCGGGAAGAAAGCGGGCTCTTGTTCCGCAGTGCACCCTGCTGTGTCCAGTTGTGCCTCGGCAAGGGAGGAGGTATGCTGCGAGATGTGTGCAGCCACCCGCAGACCCTGTAATTCAATGCGCCAGTCTAGGAGAGCCAGCCAAACGTCTTTCATCGTGGGCGCCATCTTCGCACTTCCAGCACCTATGGACCCCGGGACTCACACAACAAGAAGTCCGTATAATCAGCTGCCCAGCAGCAGTAAGCAATGCGCGGCGTACATCGGAGCTTGGAATAATCACAAGTCTGTCCCCTCAAGTACGCAGCACCACATGCCTCTTACCACAGTGCGACCTGATTCCTGCCGAGGCGAGCTGCACTGTCGTCCGAGCCCCTTTCCAAAGTCGCAGGCGCCAGCAGAGTGTTACGCCGCAGTGGTCGATGTCGCACTGCAGCGAGGAATCCAGGGAGTATCGTCGGGAGCAGTTTCGATTTCACTGCACGAGCCACCGGATCCTGGCGGCCGATTAAGGCCGTTGTTGACGCGTTGCTGGGCGGCTGTAGCACTACCCGAGGTCCCGGCGCACCCCGGAGGAAAGGCCAGAAACTTGCAGACGGCAGTACACGGCCGTCAGAGGCGGTGGGAGCGTCGGAAGAACGCGGTCGGGATCCACCGCGGTTCCGCTACATTAATCCGTGGCTGGGGTACAGGATATTTGCCAGGAGATCGTCGGAGTTGAGGGCGAGCTACGGAGCCGGGCTTCTATGCGGCCATTTTGGCCGCCGTCTTGGCTCCTCCCCCCAACAATTTATTAATTTTAAGGTTATTTAAGTATTTAAAGTATGTTTAAGTTAATTATATTTATTATTATATTAATTTTAAATTACTTTTAAGATATTTAAAAAATTCAACATTTTGACTATCTATATTTTTTACAACGATATTTTTGATTCAATATTTTTGTACTTAAATGTTTGGAGATAGGGATTCGATATTTTTGCATTCTATATTTTTTACTCAATATTTTTGTCATTTTATATTCTTTTTTTAGTTGAAATTTTTTATTGAAAGGTTTTTAGATGAAAATACAGAAACACATACATATGCAAATAGGCAATAAAATAAGATATTGATAAATTAATCATAATACAGATATGAAAATAATATAGTTGTATATAGGATACATTGTATATGAAGAAGCAAAAATATCAAATATTCTATAAGCTATAAAGCAAAAAATAGCAGAAAGGAAGAAGGAGAAGGAGTAAAAGGAAAAAAGCAAAGGAAAAAGAATAAAGAAAGACTCACAGAGTAACAACTGAAAGGAGAAAAAGAGGTGAGACCGAGACACATGAAAAGGATGAAGGAGCAGACAAAAAACCAGGAAAAGTGCACAAACGCAAAATAAAAAATAATTATGTAGGAGTAACAGACGTTGAAGAGGGAGGAGTGGAGACAGAGTAATATGTAAAATGAAGCAAATTCATCAACGATTTCTTGCGGTCGGGTAAGCATATCGCCAGAGCTTGATTTAATAGCCGGAATTGCCATAGCAGCCTCCCTCTGATGCAGTTGTGCAGCCAATAGCCGGCCAGCCTTTTCAGCCTGCTCATAGTGACGCCCTTTCATATTTTGTAAGGCATACTCGGCCTTGGAAGTAAAAAGACTGTAAAGGGACATGCGCGCCTGCTCCAACAATTTACAATTTTGAAGAGTTGGTTTTGAAACATATAATTGAGAGCGACGGCAAATGTCTTTTTCCAGATCAGCCTCCTTGGCAGCATTCGTCTTGTTATGTAAAGCAGCGTCACACATAAGTTGGCCTCTAATAGTTGCCTTAGCAGCTGCTTATACCGTTCTTCCAGAGGAAATTGAGACCTCATTATTCAAAAGGTAGTCCTGCAGGTGTGATTGTAAAAAAAGTTTACCTGTTGGTGTTTTATATTTATTAATGTTTAAATGCCAGGATTTGTGCCCCGGATTGGAAAGACCCAAATCAAGAGAAAAGAAAACAGGAGAATGATCAGAAATGGCTGCTTCTAGAATTTTCGATTCTGTAACTAGCCGTACTGTATGTTGCGAAAGAAGAAAGTAGTCGAGACGGGAGAATGTACCATGAGTAGAAGAAAAGAATGTGTATTCTTTATCTTGAGGATGACTGAGCCTCCAATGATCAACAAGACCATTATCAGTAAGAATGTCAGTCAAAACGGCTCTATCGGATGCATTGACAGTATCAAAGCAACCTGTTCTGTCAAGGGCAGGGTCTGGAGCCAGATTCCAATCACCTCCAATGAGAAATTGGGTAGCATTTATTTCTGTAACAAGGAGATTAAGTCGAAGGAAAAATTGCTTTTTTGAACCTAATGGAGTGTAGACAGAACCAAGACAAATCAAAGAGTTTCCAAATTTCAACTTAACAAATACATACCGACCATCCGGATTAGTCCATGTCTTGATAATCGTAAAAGGAAGTGAATTTTGAAAAAGGATGGCTACCCCACATTTACGAACAGGGTTGAGATTAGTGGGATCCGGTTTAGAGACACTGCTATGAATGACTTTACCAACCCAATCCCTGCTAAGTTTACTAGATTCAACATCGTCCAAATGAGTTTCCTGTAGTAAGGCAACATCTGCATGTTTAGAATGTAAATAAGAAAGAACTTTCTTTCGTTTAATGTAATGGGTGAGGCCATGAACATTCCAGGAAATCACCGACAACAAGTGGGTAGAAGACATGACAAGAGAATTGAATAAGAAGATGATAAAGAAGAGAAAAAAGAGGTAAGAGAAGAAGTTTGTTACTCTGGGCGAGGACGAAAAAGAGAGAAGAAAAAGAAAAGGGAAAGTAGATTATAAAGGCAGAATGAAAAGTGGAACAGACAAAGCAAATATGAATATATAGAGAAAAAGTAATAAAGATGCAAAGAAGAGGAAAATAAAAGAGAAAGAAAAAAATGAAAAAGAAAGAATAAAGAATCCTAGACTGTTAACTATGGGTCTGGGTGCACCTATAGCAGCACCAAGGGAGACCGGACCCCCTCCAAACAAAGAAGAATGGGGATCCGGGGAACAAGTGATAAAACTGAATATTGAAAAACACATTTAGAATATGATTATAACAAGAAAAATATGGAAAACCATATACCATCATCATGAAATAGAAGCAATAAAATGGACCAAAAAAATATGATACAAGAGTCATACAATAAGAGACAAACAGAAGGAGAAAAGATTAAAAGCAAGGGAAAGGAAATAGAAACAAGACCTATTACATAATACATAATAAGAGAGGTGCGAAGATAGAGTGAAATAAATAGGAAAGTTAAATGAGAGGAATAGCAAATCCAGCACCATCATAAAGAGGGAGAGGAAAGAAGGTAGAAAGTATAGATAATAGTGCATAAGAATAAAGACATAGGAAAATACCAGGACCTATTTTGAGAAATATATGAGAGTATCCAAAACAGAGTATCCACTGAAGAGAATGAATAATGCCACGTTAAACAACAAATACTTTATAATAGAAAAAGAAATGCATTGAAAAAAGACCATCATAGTAAAGGTAACAATTTTGAGGCAAGTCTACAGACAGAGGTGTATCCTGAGGAGGCACGCATAGTGTAAAACCATGAAAGAAGAGGGACATAGAGAACACAATGTGAAACACAGAACAACAAGTTATCGCATCACAAAAAGAAAAACGGCGTTAGAATAAACCTAGATGAGAATAGTAATACGAGAAAAACAAAGAAGAAAAACACGAAAAGGAGACAAACGTACAATGGCATATAAAAAGAGGAAAAGAGATAACAGGTAGTGACAAGGAGGGAAAACCATAACAGTATGCCAGAGAAGAATAACAAGAGAAAATGATCAGAAACAATCCAAATATAGAAAACAATGAAACAAATAGAGATCCGTCAAAAGCAAAATAGCAAATAAAGAAATAGTGAGTAAATACCTAATAACAATACCATCACTATAGCAGGGGGAATGAATAGGAAGAAAGAAAGAAAAGCTACCTGCTGGGAAGTAACAACCTTATAGTATATAATAAGGAAAACCTGAAAATGAATGAATAACTATAAGACTAAAAAATCACATAGTAATAGCAAATATAGAATAACAGTAAAGCAGAAGGTACTATTCAGAACACTAAATATAAGGAACCATATTATATGATACTAAAGGTCTCAGTGAACGAAACAAGCAGTAAAAGCATTATGAACAACGAATACTGCTATAAACTGATAGAATTTAGAATTAGAGAGAAAACATTAGAACATAAAAAGGAATTCAGCCAGTATCAGAAGGCGTTTTAAGAGGCGATCTAGACTTGTCTCTTTACTGCGTGCTAGTGAGAGAGGAGACAGAATGTAGAGCTGAATCCCTGTCCTCCTGAGAGCGAGACATACAAGTGAGATCTCTGCCACGTTGTCTAGAGTCAGTAGAGGTGTATAAGGGAGATGTTGGTAGGTTCAGTGAGGAGGACTTGGACAGTGGAGGCTGGGCAGAGGAAGAAGACTGAGTTTCCATATCACTGGATTTGATATCGTCTAGGAAATGTTGTAGAAGTGAAGGATCATAAAAGTCTTTGGACTCTCCATCCCTGGTAATAGGAAAACGTGCAGGTTCAAATAATCCATATTTGATGTCCATTTGTCGTAACTAGGGCGGCATTGAAAGAAACGCTTTCCGCCATTCATTCGTTTCTTTAGAGAAGTCTGCAGCCATCTGGATGGTATGACCTTGAAACAGGAAGGAGCCATGAGTGCGAGCCAATGATAAAATCTGTCTGGTTTGCTCATGCCGAAGAAAACAAGCAATAATTGGTCTGGGTCTTGCCGAAGGACCAGAACGTGGTGGCCCCAGTCTATGAGCACGTTGGAGCTCAAGAGGAGGAGCAAAGGAAATTCCAGTCAAAGTGGGAAGGGCATTACAAAGAAAGGCCTTCATATCTTGCTTTTCGATATTTTCTGGAAAACCAAAAAAGCGGATATTGTCTCTATGGCTGCGATCTTCTAAATCGATGATCTTACTGTGTAGAAAGAGTAGATCCTGATCTGAACCCTGAGCCGAATTCAGTCTATCTTCAATGACCACTATTTTAGAGTCAATGACGTCAATCCTTGTGTGGAAAGTAGTGAGTTCTGCCCTGATAGATTTCGTTTCTGCAGTTAATGAAGTCATAGCAATGTCCAGACCCTCCAGTCGTCGATTAACTCCAGAGAGTTCTTGCAAAATGCATTGCATAGTGTCAGATAAGGATTTGTCATTCTGAGTTGGTGTCGCTTGCGGTGTAGGAGGTGACGCAGATCCATTACCTTTAGCTGTCGAAATAGAGGATTGTTTAACCACATCAGTAAAGAGTGTTTGTTTAGGCCCACGCCACCATTTCTATTATTAGACATTTCCATACACTTTTGTAGCGGTGGTCTGCAGTAACGAATAGAGGAAATATTGAAATATGAAGCAATGATGGAATCAGAAATGTATCAAACAACAAGGAAATAGTAGAATGTGAACAGCGAGTAAATGACCAAAACTAACAGCATACAAGTAATGCCAAAAATACCTCAGAAACAAAGCATGTAGATACAGAAAATAAGTAGATTAGCAGTGTAATGACGATAAAGTAATTGTACATAATACAAGTACATATTGAATTTGAAAGTAAAATAATTCTCAAATGGGAGGTAGTATATAAGAGAATAGAAGTATCATACACTCAGGACTGCCATGAAACATGAGTTTGTAGTACTGGCACATAAAGCAACGACTGTTAATAGGAGTCAAAAGTTACTTGGAGGCATAGCTGGTAATAAGGCAAAATGAGAGGACGGACTGGGAGTGAGGCTTATAATTCTGCCTGTGAAATTTCCCTAGCATAAGCGTAGTAATAGTCCATGAGTCTGTGGCATCAATTCATTAATACAGTGAAAATACAGATTTAAAGGGTGCCAAGGTTATAAAGTGTAGAGGGGCAGAGCAGAAAATCCAGTAGAAAATACTTTAAACAGGCTCCAGCTGGTAAAATTTGTCGTGTGAAAATAATTCTGAAGGGATTCTTTTACTAAGCCTCAAAGAAATCCACTGGAAAGTCACTTTTGAAGTAAGGCGCCGTGTATTGAGAAGATACATAATGTTATGCTATGCAGTTCCGTAGGCGGAAGAGCGCGGCCTCATCGTTGAAGGGGGTACGGCCTACAGTATGGAAGAGCCCGGCCCTAAATTAGCAGGAGGCGCGGCTTACCTGAAGAGAGGCGCGGTATCGTCACCGCGCAGCTCATGGCGCGCACCACAGGGCAGATGGGCTCCTCATGAACATGTCGGAGGGCAGGGGATACAGCGCCGCTGAGCTCCGCGAAGGCACCGCTGGGCTCAGCAAAGTTCCTGCTTGCAATGGGGCGACGACTGCAGGATCCAAAATAGAAGGTGAGAGCGGAAATCTCATCAGGGGTCCGTCCCTCGGCGGAGCCTCACATTCAGGTGGCCATCTTCCTGCGTGGCCAGACCACGCCCCTAGTTCCATATTCTTGATATTATGTCAGTGATCCCAGGCTGATTTAGGAGCTGGAAATTAAATAAATATTTGAGCAATTTTATGAGAGGAGGATGTCCAATTCGGTAAAACAAATGTAAAAATGAGTAAACACATGTTTTTAATTTTCTGCAAGAAAATACTGTTAAAATATGAGGCACAAGATCAACACAATTGCGTTATTTCTCAATTTACTGCTGCAAAAGATAATCAAACTACATTCAAATACAGGCTCCGCATTTATTTTTCCACTTCAGTGAATCTGAAAAATTGTGGAGTACATTAATTACGTAGGAAGTCAGTTCGCCTCATACAGATTTCCTGACAGCCTCCCTGCATCTTGATGTCACACTCTATCTTACAAACATCTCTCCTCATCTTCCTTGCTCACATGTTTCCAAATACTCATGCCTGTCAACCTTACATAGTACTCTAATCAGTCACCAAATGTAGCGGCGGAGCTTCAGGGGGGTATTTGTGGTAGTATACCCAACCAAATAAATCTATTCTCTAGTATGTAGTTAGTTACAGGTTTACAGGTATTTTTAGTCGAGGATAGTGGGAGATCTGTCTATATCAGCTGGGATTTTTGCAAACACACACACATATACACACCGGCACACATACAATTACACAGAGTCTTACACTCTTGTCTCTGTTTTAAAGGTCTTAAAAATGTTGGTTATTTAACAAAACTCTTGGGGCCTCATTTATGAGCCCTTGCATCACTTTTACGCCGCCGGTGCATCACTTTTATTGACGCACCAGTGGCGTAAAAAATGCGCCCTGTTGTGCCATATTTACAAAGTGACGCATCTAGGTAGATGCGTCACTTTGTACACCCCTGCGCCACATTATACCTGCGCCTGGTATAATGTATGGAAGGAGTGTATTGACGCAAGAAAGGGTCGTAGAAGTGACACAGTGAAATCTATGGGATTTCACTCTGTCACTTCTAGCACGCCATTGCGTCAAAATCTTGCGTTTGCCTCACAGCAGGCGTAAGACTGACGCAGGCCTTTTCACATGGGGCTTGCCCCATGTGAAAGGAAGCATTGCTGGAGTTGCGTCACTTTTGTGAAACACTCCAGCAATGCGTCAATTTTGCGCTTACAGATACGTCAGAAATACTGACGTATCTGTAACTCCTTGCACAATGATGCATCATAATGTAAATATGACGCATCATTGGTGTCGCAAGGAGGGCGCAATGAAAAGTGACGCATCGCTGTTTTCACGCAGCATTGCGTCACTTATCATAAATGAGGCCCTTGCTTTTTAAGTGCCCCTTACAATCAGTGCTCCTATCTCGTTCCACCGACCTTTAAACTCCCATCTGGTCTCTGCACTCCTCTAATAACGTACTTAACAGGAAATGCCAGCTTGGTTGTTGGAAAACCTGAAGCTCACACACCCCTAACCTTACTGACCAAGCTACGCCCCTGACCATCTGTGCTTCCTTATGACAAAGTCTTGCTCCATTGAAATACCTTCATCAGCCCCTCCTTGCTTGTTTTAATGCCATATAGTTTACTGCATCATGCACATATCAGTTTTCCTATGCATAGAGCCAGAGCTAGAGGTGATGCCTTCTACTCTAGCCGGCCCCACTGGCCTGTACACACCACCCTGCTACATTTCGTGGACCTCAAAGTGGTAATAGAGTGTGAAGTGAGCTTGCTCTGCTGCTTTCTCTGTTGACCTGCTATATATAAATGAAGCTTTCGCTGCAGTTTCTTCTAATTCTGCTAGTGTGTATGATTCTGTGTGTGTGTGTGAAGACCGAGAGAGAGGAAAACAAAGAGATAGAGAGGGAGGTACTTGCACTGCTGCTGCACATTGTATAAACTACATTGAGTATGATGTAAATTGAGCTGCTGCCCTAGATGCAGACCTCAAATCAGGCGAAACAAATGAATACATGCTTAAATGCATTCATTTTGATATTTCTGTTTATTAGAGCTTAGGGTTTCCGTATCTGAATTTACCTCTTAAAAGAACCGGGCCCATTTTTTTCTGGCTGTATAGACAGGTGGAAAAATAGCAAGCTTCTTCGGCAGTCAGATATCATTCCACTTTCTTTTTCTAACAAAGGAAAGAAAACAATGCAACCCCCTGCAAACAAAAAAAACAAAAAAACTTTCACTTCCATCTCCTACTTCCTCCATTCCTATCCTCAATTGCCACCCTATGCATTGGCCTGTGCATATGTTTACCATATGGTTTGATCTGGTGGTAAATGTATGTATTAAAGATGCATGAAATGGAGGATTCAGTTTTGTTTCGCTTGCAGGATGGTCTAAGTTCAAGAAAGGGAGAATGAAAAGTTAGCAGATGGTCTTAAAGGGGTCTGGAGGATTGGCAAAGGTACTCAGATAGTCGATGGGTAGGCAGATTTTGATGGGATTTTGTAAGAGAAGGTCTGTAAGTGGTAGTGATAGATTTGTGAAAATGGGATGGGTGTCAATGTCAACAAACATAGGGCCTGATTACGATGTTGGTGAGTTCAACACTGACACACGTCGGTGGCGGACATACCAGCATTGATCCTTGAGGTCCGCCCACCGCATTACAATGTGGCGAGCGGAGGTATCTGGCAGAGGGACCGTCCGCCATACTTCAGTGCATCAGAGGGTCAGTAATCTCTACAATGAGGCTGGAGATTGTTCAGGCACCACACATAGGGATCACAATGTCCCTTTCCGCCTGCCCTTTTATGGCGGTTCACACGCCATGAAATGGCAGGCGGAGAGTGACTTAGGTGGACCATAACAGGGCCCCCTTCCCCACTGGCACTCCGCTATGGAGTCTGGGGTGCACCATAGGTGCTCCTCTGAAAATCCCTGCACCGTGACAGGCCACACATGGTGCCTGCCACATAGTAACTAATAAAAGTAGGTGCAAACACCTGGAATGTCAGTGGAGGGTGGATTATAGTACTATGGCTAAGGTGACATAAGAAAGCACTAAAAGAGGTCCAGAAACTCATGAGATAGGCAGAGAGGGTTTATATAGTGAATGTATCAATAATGCAGAGAATTCACACAAAGAAATATTTAGGGTTGGTAACTCCTTCTTTAAATTGAGAGAATTAGTGCTCGAATTGCAACCTTCCCTTTCGCTGTGTGAAAAAATCTCTGCCTTTTTCAATAGTAAAATTCTGAACGTCTATAACTCTGTAGCAGAGACTGATAAAGCAGATGAAAATGGGAGTAGTAAGCCTGAGTTCTCCCTCACGGAATTCCTCCCCATCTCTCAACAGGATGCTTTGGCAGAGTTTCTGAGGTATAAGTCAGGTTCCCCGGAGGACCCCTGCCTCCCTGAATTATGGAAAGAGCTGGTTCACTCTCCTATCCATGTGCTGACTCAAATATGGAATACATGGAATACATTTCTCACTTCTGGCACTTTCCCTGACACATGGAAACATGCCATACTCCTCCCCCCAGAAAAAAACCTAGGGCTCCATTAGGATGTTGGGCGAATCGCCACCGCCCGACAGAAATGCCCGCCCGCCACCCTTTTCCCCCCCGCCACATTACAATGGCGGGGGGAACGCAATGGAGGGAAACACCGCCTGCCATTTTTCCGCCCGGTCGCCTTGCGGCTGGGGCAGAAAAGGAATAATATGGTGGCGGTGTCTAATAGACACCACCAGACATATTATGATGGTTGGTGTGCAGTGCCTTTCCGCGGCGGCGATGCCACCACGGAAAGGCATGCGGTCTTTGCTCGGGGGACCCCCTGCGGGCCCCCAGAGTGAAGTACAGGTGGGGTGTGCACGTGGGGGGGGGGGGTACCTGTGGCACCCCCGTTCATTGTCATTTGCAAAGCGGCAGGCACCACGCGGTGCCTGCCGCTTTGCACATGACAATGTTAAAGTGCATTTTCAGCATTGTGGCGGGCGGTGCAGAGAGCACCGCCCGCCACAATGCTGAAAATACAGGATGTGCCCGCCACTGTGGCGGGCACATCCTAATGGCACCCCAGGGACCCCCGCCCTTATGGCGGGCGGTCCCGATTTACGATGGGATGAAAGGCAGGCAAAGTCCGCCCGTCATCCTAATGGAGCCCCTAGTGTGGATCCAGGGGAATTAAATAATTACCGACCGATCTCAATGTTACCAGCTCCAGCATAAATGCTGGAAAAAAATTGGTGCAGCGACAACTGGCTAATTTCATAGAGAGTCATGACATTCTGCATGATACCCAATCTGGCTTCCAGTCCGGCTTTAGTACCGAGATGGCTCTATTAAAGGTGGCAGAGTTGGTGAGACTCAGGATCGTCAGCGATGCTGGTGCTCCTGGATTTATCTTCGGCGTTCAACATGGTGGACCATTTATTTCTGGCTCAGAGACTCCAGGACGTTGGCATGGTGGGGGGTGGCGGGGTGGTACTTGCCTGGGTGAAGTAATTTCTCAAAACTTCACACAGAAGGTCGCCCTGCAGTCGGAACCTAAACATTTATGGTGTGGAGTACCTCAGGGGTCGGCACTGAGCCCGCTTCTTTTTAATATATTTCGGGCCCCGCTGGTCTACCTTATAGCCAGTTGGTATTTTCTTTTTAAGAGAAGTTGGTAGACTCCTTCAAGAATTTTAAGTGCTGCCTGAAAGAAATTGTTCTATGGTTGAACAACCTTAAACTCAAACTCAATGCAGAGAAAACTGAAGTGTTGTTCTTCGGCAAGGACTTGCCGCCAGCTGCGGATTTGTGGTGGCCAGCGGAAATGGGATCACCTCCCTTCCCAGCAGCCACAGCAAAAAATCTTTGAGTGAAGTGGGAGACAGATCTTTTTTTCTTAGCCCAAATTTGGCAGGTGACAGCCTCCTGTTTCAGCAAATTGAGAAATCTGTGGAACTTTTTACATCTGCTGCCAGAGGATTGCAACAGAGTCATAGTCCATGCCACCGTGACATTTAGGCTGGACTATGCTAATGGCCTCTATTTGGACGTGCCATTGTACCTAGTTAGAAGACTGCAGATGGTACAGAATTCCACTGCGGGACTAATCAGACGTGTACCATTTCATCATTATTATTATTATTATTATTATTATTATTATTATTTATTTTTATAAAGCGCGATAGTCACCCGGGGGTATCCCAGCGCTAAAAGAACCATGAATTCACCAGGTCGAAGGGGGGAACAGAAACAGAAAAGAGGGGAGGGGGGGTACAGATTTAGGGAAAAAGATGGGTTTTTAACAGTTTCCTGAAGCGCAGGTATTGAGGTTCAAGACGTAGATTACGGGGAAGTGAGTTCCAAAGTCGGGAGGCTTGTACTGAGAAGCGTCTACCTCCTGCTCGGGTTTTCCTGAATCTAGGGATTTTGGAAAAGTTTTCTGTATTGGAGCCGGGGGGTTTGTGCCGGGAACACGTTCAGATCAGGGGTGAGACTATGACGGTATCCTTTGTCAAGTCAAAAACCGATCAAAGTGGGGTGGGAGACTGCATAGTCATTCGCAGGATTCCAGGGTCCTCCATGTGTCCGGTGAGGTGTTTAGAGGATTACCTAGCACAAAGGGTGGCAACATGGGGGGGGACAATGTTGAGACACGCGGACGCCACCCCACTGACAAAGTTTCAGTTTCAGCGGGTGCTCGCGATGTCAATTACCGCAGCAGGCTTGGACCCGGGTGAGTTTGGGACCCATTCCTTTCGGATAGGGGCTGCCACTGAAGCTGCAGCCAGGGGTCTTAATGTGGAACAAGTAAAACGAGTGGGGCGCTGGCCCGGTGATGGGTCGACTGCATAGTCCGCCCCGCCTCGAAGGCTTGCGTAACTGAAAACCAAACAAAAGACAAGAAGCGTGAGTACATTGTTACAGCTTCACAACATGTGCAACCGCACATACCTCTTATAACAATTGGAGGACCAACGCCCCGAACGAAGAGCCAATTTTCTGTATATCTCGCCGCATATAAAAGAGTTCCACTGGCTGCCAGTGGCTACAAGAATCGAGTTTAAGGCTCTGACCTTGGCATTCTGGACAATTCATGGTAAATGTCCTAGTTACCTGAAACGTTGGTTATGTCACTAAAAACAGAATCGCCCATTGAGGTGCAATTCTTAAAATCTGCTTTGTACCCCACGAATTTTAAAAGCTCGGGTAGGTGGCAGATCTTTCATGGTAGGGGCTTCCAAACTATGGAACTCTTTGCCAAACAATAAACGCCATATTGAATCAGAGCCACTAATTAGGAAATCTGTGAAAACTTGGCTTCTTAACTTAGTGTTCTTAGGGTTTGCTTTTCTGGTACCCTCAGCATGCTGCCTACTGCTAGAGCGCCGGAACACCTCTGTTTGAGGTAGCTGTTTGCTCTTTATAAATGTCAGTATTAATATTATAGTGCAGAGATGTTTTAAATATGCTTATTTGCTATTGGGAGAGTGCTGCAGCCCGTTGCACATGCCGCAATAGGAAATATAGACATTGCGACCATTGTGAATGCATGGACATCCTAATCTGGGCAGTGGTACCACCAACTTCTTGTCGGGCATTCCTGCCTCCTCCACAGTGCCGGTCGGATGAGAGTCTGATTCGCATCATAATCAGGCCCACAGTATGGATGGGTGCTTTGGGTCTAGACCGGATTCTGCAGAGGCACACGATTGGCTAGTTTAATAAAGGAATCTAAACAAGGAAGGTTCAGAAGGGATTCTTGAAATTGATGTGTGCCACTCCTTGGCAAAAGTTTTCTTAATCTACCATCATGCATATAAACCTTGCGGAGTTTTGAACGCAAACAATCAATTATATAGCTATACATAGGTATAGACAGATGGTCGAGAACGCCAACTAAAGTGCTCCATTCTTAAATGTGGTCACACCCTCGATCCAAGATGCTGGACCCAGTCTTTCCTGTCAGGTATTTTGGCTCAAAATACTGCTTACCACTTTACATGACTTAAGAATAAGGGTCTGGTGGTCATCGCGTAGTGCTTGCACTGATGGATGCAGAGAACGCTGTACAGAACAGATTGCCAATAATAAGTAATGATTTGTAGTAGGCCATTAACACTCGTGTGTGACAGAAAAACAGCAGCCATCTCTGATTGTCATATTCAACTTCCCTTATCATCAAGGAGTCCTTTGATTGGAAATTGTGTAATAATGTTGCTAAATCCAGGAACTCACTACTTGTATCTCAGATTACCTTTGCCAAGTCCTATTCTTACACATGAAATTGCATTGCTTGACATTTGGAATACAGAGAAGTGTTATAATCATCATATAATTTCACGTACTTGCCTTTTGAATTATATCTGATTGCTTAGGTAGATGGTCTCAATATAAATGAACATTTGAAAATGTTTTTCATTGCAGTTTGATAATTCAGCATGTTTAAATATATAGATTTTTCAATATGGTTTTGAATTTTCTTTTAAATAATTAACAAGTTCTCATGGAAATCAATATAAAAAGTTCTATCCAGTAGCGTCTGCCACTGAGCGTGGGTGGTAGGGCGGGGAGGTATCGGGGGGAGATACCAAAAAAATGTGACTTACCTGGGTGCCACCGGGTTCTGCCACCTCTCCTCCGTCATCTTCTGGTGCAGCAACAGGAATCATACAGCCTCCCAGAATCCCCTGACCAATCACAACGCTGCCTTACAGCAATGTTGTGATTGGTCTGAGTGCTGTAGTTCAGCACTCAGACCGGAGCTTAGAGGCTGGGCATGTTCCCCACCAGGCTGTGTAATGCAGCCTGGTGGGGAAGATGTAAAATGCGCATGACAGTTTAGCCGGCCCAAAAGGACCGTCAAAGCAGTCATGTGCACTGAGGGAGTGTGCTTAACACTCTTCCCCTGCCCCCTGCACTGGCCAGCCCAGCCCCACCTGCTCTGTACCCAAGCAGGAAGGAAAACGAAAATGATAATAACGGTAGTCATTATCATTTTCGTTTTCCTGTTTACACTGCTCGCAGAGCAGTGGGGCAGCATTCCTCTGCCTTAGCGGAGGAGCCGCCGCTGGTTCTAACTTATTGTTTTTTTAACAGAATGCAAGTGAAAGGTTAGAATGATTTTCTACTAATTGTTTATTCTGAAAACATTTAGAAATTATCTGAGTATATAAACTAGAATAGAGTGTTATATGATAGTGTGGGGTACCTGGTACAAAGTCCTCTCTATGAGTCATTCAGAGCCACAATCATCTTTTCATGATCAGGGGTGTGAGAAAAGCATTTCCAGCCTTAATATGTCTTATCTGCTAGGCTGCAAATGCAGATGAAGTCAGACATGGCTGTGTCAGTGACTGACATTGGTTCAAATGTTCATAAAGGTATGTGACTGTGAACCATACATGAAACTCAAATGTGTGCTCACTTAGTGCTATGATTAACTTAGTTAACCAAGAGAAAGGAGGGATTATGGATACTGATTGTTAGAAATGAGGGTCTCTAGTTGGCAGAGGTAGCTACCTTTGTCCAAATAGGGACCCTTGCTTCTAGTCAGGGTAAGGGGGATACACTCTTAAGATAAACCCTGCTCACCCCCTGGGTTTCTTGACCTGAGGTGACAGATTTATCCCAAAGGCAATGTGTAAAGTATTTATGCACAAAACACACAGTAATACAGTGATAACACCACAAATGGACACCACACCAGTTTGGAAAAATAAAGTATCTTTATCTAAACTCAACAAGACCAAAACGACAAAAATCCCTCATACATGTAATAAGAATATGACTTTAAAAAAGGTTTCAAACAACTTGGTCCATAGAAAACTATGGATGAGTGATGTCTCAAAAAGTACCTGTAGATGCGTCAACATTCACAAGGCCAAACAGCTGCACAGATGGGAAGCATGGAGACAATTGATGCATCAGTTCTTGAGATGTTGGGCAGGCTATGCAACAGTTCTGCTGCACGCAGAAGTGATGCGTCTAATGCAGTCTGTAGGAGGAAGTGATGCGTCAACTCCAAGACCATTCTGGTGCACGGGTGATGCATCGGGAAAACTTGCCGCACAAGTGAGATGGAAATCCGGGATGTGTTGGTGATCGATGCGGCGCGTCAAGCGGCGCTATACCAGTTCCTTCAGTAGCGATCCCTTGATGCGTTGGTTCTTGCAGCAGCACAGCGATGTGTGGAGATTTTGTCTTGCTCAGCAGTGCTGCATTGGAAAAACAGCTGCAAGAAGAGTGATACATCGATGTCTTCAGTTCTTTTGGTTTCTTCCACCTCCCAGCAGCAAGCATAACCTCCAGATTCCCAGAACTGGAACAGGTACCTCCTGGCAGGTCAGAACTCACAGCAGCAGAGTTCAGGGGGAGCTTTAGGTGAACGCTTTGTGTCCTGAGACTTCGGACCAGGAGGTAGCACACACAGGCCCTTGGAGATCTTCTTCAAGCATGTTCACAGCAAAGTTCCAAGCAGTGTCCTTTCCTTGGCAGAAATAGCAACTGCAGGCCAACCCCACACAGCACACAGCAAAGGGGCAGTATGCCTCACAGTTTTTCAGCTCTTTTCCTTGCAAAGGTTCTTCTTGAGTACAGAAGGAATCTAAAGGCGAAACAACCTTTGCAACGCAACAATTACATTGCACTATGTTTACAACGCAGGCATTACATCACAACATCCTTTACAATGCATGTTACAACAACGCATCCATTACATTGCATGTCACTACAACGCATGACACTACATCGCATGTCACTACAACGCAGGCATTACATTGCATGTCATTACAAAGCATACCCTTACAATGCATAGTACCCCTACACTATCCAACACTTACCCTACTGCTGCACCCCCTGGAGTTAGAATAGTAATTTTTACCCCTATACTCTATACAACCCTTACCCTACTGTTGCACCCCCTGGAGTTAAATTAGTAATTTATACCCCTACACTATCCAACACTTACCCTACTGTTGCACCCCCTGGAGATAGAATAGTAATTTTTACCTCTACACTATCCAACACTTACCTTAAATGAAATGTAATGGTATGCGTTGTAAAGGTATATTGCGATGTAATGGAATGCGTTGTAAGTATAGTTTAAAAAAAATCATTGTAGTGGTATGCAATGTAAATGTATGAGTTGTAAAGGATGTTGCGATGTAAAAACTGTGTTGTAAAGGCATGCATTGTAAATGTATGCGCTGTAACGTCATTCATTCAATCTAAAGGTCTAGGGTTTCAGGTGCAATACTTACACCACAAAATGTCTTTGTTCTGTTTGTGTAAGGGGCTCTGATCCCAGTCCAAACCAATTCTGTCTTCACTGGTGCAGTATGACCACAAGGGGTGGAGACAGCATTGTGCAAGGGAGACAGGACCTATTTAGGTGCTAGGAAAACTCTTTCCACTACTCTAAAATCAGCCAAGGTTTATTCAGCTCAGCTCTGAGTCATTCAGGAAGGGACAGATATACCTCAACCCCTCCCGCAGCTGTCTACAGTGAATGCACATCCCAAGCCCCTTTCGCTCCGAAACAGTCAATACACAAACAGGCAGAGACACAAAGAATGTTTAAACAAGAAAATGCCTACTTTCTAAAAGGCAAAAACAACAATTGATGGACAGAATGCAGAACAATGTCATAACATTCACCCCAGTACAGAGATCTGGGCCTAAATCCATCGATTTTTTGCCCACAATGTCATTCCAGTTTGAACCTGGCCAGCTGAAAATCAGTCTTGATCCTGTGCCCCATGGGAACAGGCCAGCCCAAACTGCCAAGCCAGGTCCTCCCTGGACTGGAAAAAAGCATCCTAGGACCCGTTTTGGGCTTTCAGCCCTCATCAGCCATGATAGCTTGAATCCAGTGGCATGGAGAGCACGGGACTTACGTCTGAGCATACCCGTCCCACTCGGAGTAACAAATGCAAAAACAACAATTGATGAACAGAATGCAGAACAATGTCATACATTCACCCCAGCACAGAGATCTGGGCCTAAATCCATCGTTTTTTTACTCACCCTGCCATTCCAGTTTGAACCTGGCCATATGCAAATCAGTCTTGACCCCATGCCCCATGGGAACAGGCCAGCCCAAACTGCCAAGCCAGGTCCTCCCTGGACTGGAAAAATGCATCATAGGCCCGTTTTTGGGCTATCAGCCCTCATCGGCCAGGATAGCTTGATTCCAGTGGCATGGAGAGCACTGGACACACGTCTGAGCATACCCGTCTCACTCGGGGTGACGAATGCAAAAACAACAATTGATGGACAGAATGCAGAACAATGTCATACATTCACCCCAGTACAGGGATCTGGGCCTAAATCCATAGTTTTTGTGCTCACCGAGCCATTCCGGTTTGAATCTAGCCATATGCAAAACAGTCTTGACCCTGTGCCCCATGGGAACAGTCCAGCCCGAACTGCCAAGCCAGGTCCTCCCCTGGACTGGAAAAAATGTCTGAACTTGGGTGGTGGAGTGAGCTAAAGAATGATGATGGATTAAACCCAGATCAGTTGATTGGGGGTGAGTGTTTGATTTGCTCAAATGCTCCGTCCATCCTCCCCTTTGGTATCGGTTGGTTCGCCCTAAGTTGGCAGGGTATGCACAAGTGTGTGTCCCTTGCTCACTCTGCCACTGGATTCAAGATAGCCTGGATGTTGAGGGTTATGAACCCAAAACCGGTCCCAGGATGCTTGTTTCCGGTCCAGGGAAGACATGGCTTGGCAGTTCAGGCTGGACTGTTCCCATGAGGCACAGGGTCAGACTGATTTGCATATGGCCATGTCTGAACTGGGCTGGTAGAGTGAACTAAAGAATGATAATGGATTAAATCCAGATCAGTTGACTGGGGGTGAGTGTTTGATTTGCTCATACGCTCCGTCCATCCTCCCCTTTGCTATTGCATTGTTCGCCCTAAATTGGCAAGGTATGCCCAGATGTGGTCCCTTGCTCACTCTGCCACTGGATTCAAGATAACCTGGCTGATGAGGGTTAGGAACCCGAAACCAGTCCCAGGATGCTTGTTTCCGGTCCAAGGAATAAATGGCTAGGCAGTTCGGGCTGGACTGTTCCCATGAGGCACAGGGTCAGACTGATTTGCATATGGTCATGTCTGAACTGGGGTGGTGGAGTGAGCTAAAGAATGATGATGGATTAAACCCAGATCAGTTGACTGGGGGTGAGTGTTTGATTTGCTCAAATGGTCCCTCCATCCTCCCCTTTGGTATCGATTTACTTTCTAAAAGGGGCATTTTAAAATGTACAACTTAAAAACCATCTTTACTAAAATATGTGTTATTAAATTCTGAGTTCAGCCTAAACTTAATTTCTCTACCGTGTCCTAATGGGAAGTTATACTTGTAAGATGTTACAAAATGTTTCCCATTCTATCCTTTGGGACAGATAGCCTTTCAATAGTGAAAAACGAACTTGACAACATTTCACTATCAGGATATGTCACACACACCAGTACATGTCCTACCTTTCACATACACTGCACCCTGCCCAGTGGTACCATGGGCCTACCATAAGGGTGCCTTACATGTAAGAAATGGGAATGTTAGTGCCTGGCAAGTGGGTGCACTTGCCATGTCGACATGGCAGTTAACAAACTGTGCACATACACTGCAGTTGCAGGTCTGAGGTACCTTTTCAGAGCTGCCCATGTGGGTGGCATAATCAGTGCTGAAGGCCAACTAGTAGCATTTTATTTACAGGTCATGGTACACTTACTGCACTTTACTAGGGGCTTACCAGTAAATTAAATATGCCAATCAGGGAAAACCAGTTGTAACCACTATTTACAAAGGGAGCACTTGCACTTTAATACTGATCCCCAGTTGGAAAGTGCCCAAAGCATCTAAGCCAGCAAAAACGAAATCCAGCACAGCATAAAAAATACAGGAGGTACAAACAAAAAGGCAGGGGAAACTACACCAAAGATGGGTTCACTCAACTGGGTGTTCTGTTTCAGTTTAGCATATTGACTAAGTCTTTGGCCAATTTCAGGGCCATGATCTGAAAAGAGATCCACAAAACATATCAGTGGTGTTCTGAAAAGTTGGGTTGTTGATGTAAGTGAATTGTTAATTTTCTTGAACGTTTATCTGAACTCTTCTAAGAGTATAGTTACTTATTAAGGTTTTTTTTTCCTGTGACAAAACAGGAAGGATGTATAAATAATCATCCACACACTTGAATTGCTGACAGTAGGGAACCTTAAGGTGTTAGCAGTGTTGGTTATCTTGCAGTTGTACAGAAGTTAGGGAGAAACTATGACTCATCTATAATAGAGCTGATTGATATGAACTGAAGGTAGTCAAAGCAATCACAAAGCAATCACAGGAGGAAGGGGACTGTGTATATGCCGTTTTCACCCATCGGTCTTTTGTTTGATCCAAACATTCGTCACCCAGAATCCAGAGAATGAATTACTGAACTTGTAAAAAGAAATGATAAAACATGTTTATTTATTATTCTAAGTTAAAAAAAAATTAATCTCAGCACTTTTCAAAGCAATATAGTGCATAATGCCATCTTTCTAGCTCTGCACCAACAAGCGTGTTACAGGAGAATACGACCGCTTCCTTCAACAGGGTTTCACTGGAGCGAGTTGTGAAAACCCAACAATAAATTTCGAAATGTCATTAATCAATTCAATCAATTTATCGTGTATTAATTAGTCACGATAATTATATCAGGCATTTCAAAAATATTGAAGTTAATGAATCAACTTTTCATCAATAGTTTGCCCTCCTTTTTTTCCGAAATTTTATATAGCTCGAACTTGATCCAAAGTTTTATATGAGAACTAGGTGCGATACACGAGGGGACATATTTTTTTGTTAGGCATGGAGAGATTATGGGGCATATTTACAATACGTGGCGCATCCCTGCATATCAGCAGGGATGCACCACTTATTGTGCGCCATTCCTCCGCCACCATGGATGCGCCGCATTTACAATGCGGCGCACCATGGGGCAAAAACGGCACAGATGCGTCAAGCATCTGTGTCAGAAAAGTGGCGCATTGCTGGAGTTGCGTCGCAAGCGCGACGCAGCTCCAGCAATGCTCTTGGGGGACCTATATTGTTAATGCTGCGTCAATCCTTACGCCTGCTTCTAGCAGGCACAGGGTTTTGACACAGCATGGGCCCCAAAGTGACTAAGTGAAATCTTGTAGATTTCACTCAGCCACTTATAGGAGGCGTTCCTGCGACGGAAAGCCCACCCGCGCAGGAACGCCTCCTTCTGGCGCAGGGCTTTACAACAGGACGCAT
The DNA here is from genome assembly GCF_964263255.1 of Lissotriton vulgaris. Classification (NCBI taxonomy): domain Eukaryota; kingdom Metazoa; phylum Chordata; class Amphibia; order Caudata; family Salamandridae; genus Lissotriton; species Lissotriton vulgaris. The sequence continues at coordinate 2,014,901 of NC_141688.1, forward strand.
CTCCCAGATGCCTCACGTTGTAAATACCCCGCATCTTGGCGCATCCTTTGCACCGCCGCTGCATCACAAAAGTGACGCAACGGGGCGTAAAAGAGGCGCAAGGGGCTTGTAAATCTGCCCCTTAGTGATTTGCACAGAATCACAGGATGTTGCGCGTCTTTGCCGTGCCTCGAACCAGCTTCCCTAGATGTGAGGTGGACGGCCCTATCCGTTAGGCCACATCCTCGCTCCTTCAAAATTAACATTTTCCTTAGAAATTAAAGTCAACTGATTATATCTCGCAGATTTTATGAAGAACGCTCTAATCAAACTCAAAACACATTTGTAGCTCAGTAGAATATTCATGGAGAAAAAAACACTGAAAGAGCGAACGTCGAAAGAAATACTGTTGGATACATGCTGCATGCAGCACTGACGTTTCAATAGAATTATTAGTAACAACAACAAAAAAAGAACCAGGAGATGGCTCTACTCAGCTACAAATATTTTTTGAATTTAACTAGAGCGGTCTTCAGAAAACTTTCTTCCCCAAACACGCTGTCCTGATGTGGAACTGGAATGGTGCATAATAAACTAATTGTATTGGCCTGGAAAGCTGCTGAGATCTATGGTTTAAACTTGGAAAAGTAAAAAAAGTATGCTTCCATTTCTTGAGACAAAGGGCCTCCAGACTCATCATAGGGGTTTATATAATATGGCAAGCGCATGCTGGACCAATCAAAATTGCTTAGTTTGTGGTATTCGGTAGATGCAGGAAAGAAGCTATCGTCTGATATGTCCACAACATGTTCCGTGTCCTTCGACAATTTAGGAGTGACTAATATTCCTGCTTAATTAAACTCAATTTGTATCCTTTCCTGTGTGATTTGCCGTCCTATATTGTTCTATATTCATAACACCGGACATGGGGCCTGATGCATCATGCAAAGAAATAGCGATTCCTTATATGCGATTTTTAAGGAATCGCAAATAAGAACTCGCTATTGGCTATGCATGATGAGGAATGGGAAAAAATAAGGAATTGCTAAAAATCGCTAAATACAATAGCGATTCCATGTTAAGGAATCGCAATTGTAAAAAAACTCCTATCTCGCATTTAGCGATCCCGATATTTGCGCCTGCCGTGGTAATAAATAGTTCACCTTCAAATGCTAATGAGTGTTGTGTGTCATTGTTACATACCTTAGAAATAATGCTGAGTGATGTCAGCACGTTTTCTCTGTCCCTCCGCTGAACTACCAAGATGTGTACGGCGTGGTTGTGCTGGTTGCCCTCTGTGTCGGATTCCTCAATGGGGATGCCTCTCCTTGTTGCTATGTTGTGCAACATTGCACATGCTGCAATTATCCTGCAGCAGGTTTCCGGTTGGTACAGCATTGCTCCTCCAGTTTTATGCAGGATGCGAAAGCGACTCTTGAGCAATCCAAATGTCCGTTCTATTACATTACGTGTCCTGATGTGGGCTGCATTGTACCTCTGTTGTTGTGGGCTGGCTGGGTTCAGGTATGGAGTCAAGATGTAATGCCTCACCGCGTATGCACTGTCACCTACAGAGTTACAGACAAGATGTTAGTGTCAGGTATGCATTGCCATGACCTAAGGCAGTGATGTGTATAGTATTGAACTTACCTAGCAGGTGTCCATTGCCAAAATCTCCCCTGAGCAGACGTGTGTGCAAGCCACTATGGCGGAAGATGTATGAATCGTGAGTGCTTCCAGGGTATTGTGCTACGAGGTCGGTGATGATGTTTTCAGCATTGCACACTGCTTGGACATTGAGTGATATGCTTTCCGGTTGCGGAATATATACTCATTTACGGCAGGGGGACATATGGCTACGTGGATGCAATCAATGCATCCAATCACGTGTGCTACTTGGTAGAAATCCTGTTTGGCTTGGCTCAATTCCTGTGGGGTGGTGGGGAAGGTGATGTGGTTGTTGATCACAGTCATCATGGCTGCCAGGAAGGATTTGATGAACCGCGAGAGGGAGCTCTGTGATACCCCTCCTGCTTCTGCCACTATGTCCTGGAAGCTACCTGACGCAAGGAGTGCAGGCTACATAGCATCTGGACATGAGTAGGTATAGCCTGGGTCCTATGTGTTTGGCGCTGCAATAGTGGGTTCAATTCATCTATTAAGTCTAGTATCATTGCTGCATTCATCCTGTACTTATCATAAATTTGCTCACGAGTCTGTCCTACCAATGTGACGCGTAGACGGAAGATTCTCTCCTGGATTCTCCTTCTGGCCTGGCCTGCTGCAAGTATCCTCCTCCTCCTCGCAAAAATGTAGAGTCCTGCCATTGTAGGAGGCCACTAGGGCCTCATGGGTCTGTTTAAATACACCTCTGATGTAAGGCAGGTGAGTGGGCAATTTTTTTTTTTTACCACCTGATTGTGATTCCCTGTAAACTGCTCTTGCAAAATAGCGATTTTTGACAGAATCGCAATTAGCGATTTTACATGCATAGGAATAGCGATTTTATTGCGAAATCGCTATTTGGATATAGCGATTTCGCAATATGTTTTGCAGATTCATTGGTTTCTCGCTACTTGCGATTCGCTAATGGGGTTCGGCCTTGTTTCTGCGATTTTATTGCGAAATCGCAATTTTGCATTTGCGAATTCGCATTTTCCTGCGTTTTCAATTCATGCATGCGGTTTCTTTACTTTGCGATCGCAATTGGTAATTCGCACCAGTTGCGATCGCATTTTTGGTTGATGCATCTGGCCCATGGTTCAATGATGGGGTTATTGTGGACGTACGGGACACCAGCTATGTAAAGGAGTTACAGCAGTGCCTACTGGGGGATGGGACACCTGAACCTCGCGCAGAAAAGTATTAATATTGTTTTACTTTAAACGCTGATTGTAGTGGTTCTGATTGAACAATGCATAGCGCCTTGCAAGTTTCATATCGTTCTGCACAGCCGCAACTCCAACCAGATTTATCAACACCTTACGTGGGAGCAAAGTTACAAAAGAGATGCAGACAGAAAATGTTGAAAAAGTATGTACTTTCCAAACTTTTTTGCCCTGGAAAGAATGCCTAAAAGGACACGAAAAAAGCGCATTATTCTACTTTGTAGTACTGTGCACCCAGAAAGCACCCCATGGGTGGTACATCGAAGATCACATGCTTCACTCATGTGGGCATGTCCTGAAGGACTTATCATCGAGTTATCAGCACTTTAAGGCAGCAAAAGTGGAGAAAGAATTATCACCCCATTCTCAAGCTGTTGCAAACTGCTGATATCGCCAGTTTTACAGTGATAGCTTTTGCAAAAAACGCCACGATGAGAGCGGCAACTAACGCTAATGATATGCAGAGTAGGCGTTCCCGTGCAAAAACACACAAAAACACCACTTTTTCGATATTCTCACGACCAGCCAGATCTGCGATGGGATCCAAAAACAGGCGATAAGGCAAGTTAGCAGCAGGGATTTAACACCTGCCTTTTACTGGCGTAAAGCAGTACAACTACCTGCAGTATGAAAGGGAGCCCAGCCCAGAGCCACATCTGAAGACGAACACATGTCATGAAGAAACTGATCATGCAGCTCAGAGACCCAAGAGGGCCACAACACCCACCCCCACCACCCCCATTCCCCCCCGACCACTCCCCCCTCCTCCCGGACTACCACCGAGGCAGCGCAGAACAGAACAGCGGAAATTCATAACACGCCCAAGCCTCAGCGACTCAACGCGAGAAAAAGTCATTACCCACTACAGGCACAAAATGAGAACCATCCTCCGCATTACAATGTAATTGCCCACAGGCTGACGGTACCAACACAGCGGACAACCAACACCCCTCCGCAGACAAAGCTGCTGGCTATGCTGCACCTGTTGGACCCTGGTACCTCCCAACCAACAACTGCCAGAGTCGGAGGAGTTTCTCGGCCAGCCCTATCAAACTTCCTCACACATGTCTTGGATGCATGTCCACAATAGCAATGGCAGCCCCTGTATCGGCACCACACGACAGTTTCAATTCATAGTGTTCTTCTGCAACCAACCCCAACGCCAGCCGTTGCCAGACGCCTCTGTGCTCCAGATCCAAGATTGTAGTAACTGAAATGGGGGTGCACACGGTCATGAAGTCCAGTAGTCAAGAGTAGTGCAAACACAATGCTTTATTACAAATACATAAATAAACATTCCAAAAAGCACAGCCAAGGCCCAACGGGGAACTTCATCAGGGCAACGTGTGAATGCAAGTAACTGCATATGCTGCGGGAACTCCCCAATACAATTTCACACTCAGGAAGTCAGTATTCCGAAACCTGTTGGACAAATGGTGACAATGACCGTATAGTCACAAACCCAATCTGGTACAGTGTATGTCGCTAGGACAAACTGGAATGCTTACAGGATGGACAAACCCTGCTCAAAAAGACCGTAACAGAAGTACGTGTGGTTGTTACCTTCATAGGAAAGACAAGGAAGGTTACAGTCACACAAACTTCTGTTACGGTCTCATGATGCAGAATTTCTCATACCTGTAAGCATCATGGTTTGTATCAGCTTGATACCCATGCACCTTCACTCCCCCACCCAGCCACGAGGCCCCCGCTGTGACCGGTGGTGACTACGCGACCATGTGCGCCTGCTGCACCCCAGCCCCGGTCCCTAGACCGGTCCGACGGCCAGCATTGACTGCCCGCCCCTGCGCACCCAGGCCTCAATGCTCACCTGCCGCCATAGGCGTGTCTCCTAGAGGGTCCACAATGTCCCGGTGCAACCTCCTCAGCCGATCATTGGATTCCGCTCCACAGGCCCCCAGTGAGCCCTGCTGCACCGCGCCACAGAGTCTTGTCTGTGCAGCCTAATGCCTTCGTCGTACACTGCAGTCCAGCTGGGCTCACAATTCAAATCGAATTTTGATTGGAAGGGCGGCGTATTGAGGCCTACTCATCATCGCAGGCTGCACACCTGCTCAGCTCCGGTGCCACCAACTCTGTGCGGCGCAAGTCATCGCCACGTGGCGGGAGGCCTATGCCTGACAAAGTGCCTCGGCTGCCACCAACTCTGTGCACCGCAAGGCACCGTTTCGTGGCTTTAGGCCTGTGCCAGCCAAAGTGCCTCGGCTGCCACCAACTCTGTGCACGGCACATCATGGGCCCTTTATGATTGAGTCTTGTGGTGCGGATGCCATTATGTCACCTCCAGCAGTGGGTAATGTGATGCGGTAGGGCCCTAGGCCCTCATGCATAAATGATGACCACACGTACACACTCAGATAGATAGTGGATATGGCCTTGAGCACGTGCACCTGGCCCATTTTGTTGGCAGGGTCACATGTCCTATGACACCTGTGCTGGATGGGTGTGGTGTGGGTGTAAACCAGCCCTCAGGGAGTGGCTGTGGCATGCTGACAACTAGACCTGTGATCAGCATATCACTACAAGGAAGACCTGGGACATGTAGCATTGTCGTCCCACCCCTATAAGCATAAGCAGAGTGAGCGTTTCAGACCTAGCAATCTTGTCTCCTGAGGCGGAAGCCAGGAGCTCATTTTGAATTGGATTCTCTTTTAAATTCTGATTTGTGCCACATTTTTCACTTACTTTGTTTATTTCAAATTCATCACCCCCTTTTCCACTCAGCCGAGTAGGTGCTGAGGGAACCACCCTGCAACATGGATTAGCTGCAGGGGCGGCGGACAAATTGGGCAGGTAGTGGGACACAGCGCTCTAGTTGTTGGCTACTCGGGCGCATAAAACGAGGCTGCCAGCACGAGCGTTTCAGACCTTGCAATCTTGTCTCCTGAGGCGGAAGCCGGGAGATCGTTTTAAATTGTATTTGCTTTTAAATTCTGATTTGCGTGCATTTTCCACTTACTTTGTTTATTTTAAATTCATCACCCCCCTTTTACACTCAGCCGAGTAGGCGCTGAGGGAACAACCCTGCTACACGGATCAGCTGCAGGGGCGGCGGACATATTGGGCAGGTACTGGGACACAGAGCTCTAGTTGTTGGCTCCTCTGGCGCATAAAATGAGGATGCCAGCACTTATGCGCAGCGGACGTACACGCACGCCAAAGGCAAGCCCGTCTGTGCTTGTCCACGTCCGACGAGCACTGAGCCCAGAGCCCAGAAACTCTGCACAAAATAGCCTCCCTGCTCTTGGTGCAGCCTGGTTAACATATTCTGGTTCTGCCTTACAAGACATTAGAGCTAGAGCAGTCAGACACTCTGTGCGGAGTATCTGTTGCTCGATAAGGCTCCCTACAGCCCTTGAAGGCCCAGTAGTTTGCAGCACTTGCAACTTTCACACTCTCAAGGACACTACAGTGTGGTATGGCTCATTTAATAAACCCCCCCCAAATTCCCAATTTCCCCAAACATATCTAATGTAATGCATGCTCACTAGCTAAACATTCAGTAGAGGTATGCAACATGATTGTTTCTCACTCCCCCGATGTTTGTTTCAATACTGAAACTTGGATGACATCTACTAATCTCCCTGCGATCTACTTGGCTATTCTCGAGGGATACAAAATCATTCATCTGGATAGAGGTTCAATGTCTGTCCTCCATTACTAACAACACCCTAGAAGTTGGGATCTTTAAAATCACCTTGTCCCCCTTGGTGGTCTGGAACGGTGCCTTAGTTTACCGTCCACCAGGCCCAAAATCAAATTTTGCAAATTATTTGATTGAACTTATGACCATCCAAGTCCTTGCCTCTACAAAGTTTATTTTACTTGGCGATTTTAACTTCCACGGTGAAGATATCGCAAACCCGGAGGTTAAGTAATTGGTCTCCAGCCTCAACCTAATTGGCTTGGTCCAAAAGGTGGAAGGCCCTACACATCAGGCGGGCCACATGCTGGACCTAATCTTCACCAATATGGATTATCTGAGCTATCACTCTATCATTTTGTATTCAGTGATAAATACCAGACTGCCCTTATTTATTCTGATTATGCACACCAGAAAAAGAAACAACGAGGCAGATTGTGGCATAAACTCACTCTGGAGGCCTTTAATGTGGCTATGTCACGAAACTTGGAAGAAAATACAAATAAAAAAGACAATATTGACGAAAATGTTACGGACAGGTTGGCCAATTTTAATTCAAAGTTGACAACATCATTTGACTTAGTTATCCCTCAATCAAATCTTAGCACTACCCAGCAACTGCCACTTGGTACTCACGGGAACTGAAAAATGACAAATCCAGTTGCAAGAGCCTGGAAAGACGCCGGAGAAGCACTAAAAGTCATCAAGATAGGCAAATCTATAAACTGGCACTCGCCAATTATCATCAAAATATAAAAACTGCAAGACGTACATATATCTTGAATCAAATTGAACAAGCAAGCAGCTCCTCAAAAGCCCTGTTCAATATAGTCAAAGACTTTGTGGCAGCTCATGCATGCAAGGAAACATCAGTGGAGTCGCAGACACTCTGCGACTCAATAGCAGAATTTTTTCAGAATAAAATTGCACTGATCTATGCAAATTTCCCTTCCACAACGCCAGATAGTACAGATGTTACTATTAGTCCTGAGGAGGTGGGGGCAGCTTTACCTGCTGGGTGCTGGGTATCTCGACCAGTCCAGGCATCATCCTGCCAGAGGAGATAGAGAACCTTTTGCTATCGGCAAAATCAGGCTCGCCAGGGGACCTTTGCCCTCCTAAAATCATGACCCTCCTTTCCTCTAGCTGTGCACAGGATATCGCAGAAATATTAACTGTTCAATTCAATCAGGCAGTATCCCCGCAGTATGGAAAGAAGCCTTCGTTCGCCGGATCCTAAAGAAAGCTACCGCAGACCCCCAGGTACTCAGTAACTATAGACCTATATCATTGCTCCCCCTGCTAGGTAAGCTATTAGAAACATCAGTGAACAGACAACTAAGTTCCAACCTGGAAGCGAATAAAATCCTTCATTCATCTCAATCCGGATTTCTTCCAGTCTTTAGCACCAAGACAGCGATTCTCGCTGTAACCCACTCATTCAGACGGACTCTAGATGCCGGTGGTTCTATGGTTCTGATCCTCCTTGACCTCTCCGCCGCATTCGATAGCATCTCCCATGGAATGCTTGCGGAGAGACTACATGATTGCGGCATAAGAGGAATGGCCTTAAAATGGCTCAAGGATTTTCTGACAGATCGATGGCAAACCATCATGCTCGGGCCTTATCTGTCAAAAAAATATCTGTTAGACAAAGGGGTACCCCAGGGCTCTTGTTTGAGCACTACGCTCTTTAACATTTATATGGCCCCATTGGCCTCCATTGTTGAACCTTTTGGGTTCGAAATAATTTTGTATGCTGATGACACTCAGCTCTTATTCCCAATTGGTTTAAAACCTGAAGAGGAGAAAGTGCGTTTCTCAGAGGACATGTTGGCCATCTCTAAATGAATGACCAAAAATCGCCTACTGTTGAATACTGGGAAAACGGAGCTGATGCATATGGGCAAAGCAGCATCCTTTTGGACAGAGGAATGGTGGCCGGACCTTCTGGGACGACCCCCTGTTCCAGCATCATCAGTAAAAAATGTGGGGCTAAAATTAGACCAAGCCCCTACGATGAAGGACAAAATTCGCCAAGGCAATTACAATGTCAAGGAATTGCATGTCCATACGGAGCTTAATTGCTTGCGTCCTTGTGCTTATTCCATATTTTAAAAAGAGTGGTCTTAAAAATTTCCGACATACCGGTAGCAATTTTTGGCAATCCATTACAAAATGGACACTGGAACATTTTAAATCTAACCCGCATGTACATTTACCAAAGCCATCCGTTAATACATTTTTTACTTTTATAGTTTCACAGATGGAAAACAGTTTATTTCTGGTAGCGTTTGCCCACTTCAATTCACTCAGTTGGATCTCCCTCCTACACCAACATGCCACTTTGTCCTCCTCTCCTGATCCCAATCGTTTCCAAAATCTACACAGATTTACCTGCTGGCCAATCTAGTTCTAACCTAATGGCCTGTAACATTGAAGCAGAGGAATACCAGACGTGAGTCAAAGTAGCCTTGTGCACAGCGTGGTCACTCGTGAGAGTGTGAATCAAGATACTTAGACAGTTTTTTTGGGTAGTTCATACACTTCAACACAAAATGTTGTCACAATGATGCGCTGCAGGAGTAAACCAAATGAAACAAGAGTTGTGGTTCATCATTGTATTGAATTCATGATGGAAAACTTATAGTGTCCAGAAATAATGTTAAGATTCACAAAATTCAGGACAAATTGCCACATTCTTCAATTTCCATGAAAAAACAAGTCCCAATGCATTTCGGGCTTATGGCAAAAGCCCTTCATCAGGGGATCTAGAAAGATAACATATATAATGTTTTAAACCTATACTTGTTAGATCGTCAAGCATCATATGTATTCTCAAGCAAAAAATGAGGAAAGTCATGCGAGCAAGCTAAGAACAGTGCCACTCAATGCAAAGCGAGACAGGCAGTTCCCAATTCGAAAGCGGGATGTGGATACCAATTTGTGACATTTAATGCCTGTGTTGCAAACATAAAATAAGATGAAATCAACATCGTGCCGTGATGAAAACAACGTGAACGAGAGGACTGTGCAATATGATCATTGAAGTGAACGCGAACCTTAGAACATGCGCATGCTTATCCGAGAAGTGAATGTCATGCTGATGATTGTGTGGACAGACGTGGATAACGTGCGGAATAATAAATATAAAATGTAGCGAAAGAGCACTTACAGATTAGCTCCGATAATCAGGTTAAACATCAAACGCTGAAAAAATGCGAAAGGGACGAGTTTACGCTAGTGAAAAGAGTGAAGCTCAATAAAGAAAGAGTGAAAAAGAGCGCGTGTCTTACCGAAATGTGAAGTTTAAGTGCGCGTGATGTCTCTACCCGGTGCCTTCGAAGGAGTGAATGTCGGCGTCTGCCCGGCGCCCAGAATATACGTCAGTGCAAGAGGAAGGCGAGATAGAAATAGAAAGCGGACGTGTGTGGGAACGTTAGTAGTAGGTGATATAGAGCCCATATTATGCAAAAAGTGCCCGAAAAGGTCCAGAAGTTGAATTTGGAACAAGTGGAAGATGGTAACTTAGCAATATCTTGTTTGGCAAGAGTCTCAAAAAGATCAATGGTTTTGTGGGAGATTGGTGATACAAACGTACTCTTAGGTTTAAATTCAAGAAGTTCCGAAGTATCGAGTGTGGCTCCAGAAGATTCAATAGTTGAAAAAAAGTACTTTAATCTTAATTTCCTCGTGAATTTGTAGAGTTCTACCTGAGCGTCTAGATTCCTTGCTTGGTTGGTTGGAACAAAGGAACACCCTCGATTTTTGAAGAGACTGAGAGACCCCTACGGGTGAGGATTAACGAACACAAAAGTAGAATTAGAACTCAAACTACCAGTTCCCCCATTGCAGAACATTGGCGTGATTCCAAACATAACATTGCACAATTAAGATGTGGGGTTCTTGAAGTCGTGGACTTACGCCCAGATAGAGACTGCAACAAACATTTATCTCAAAGAGAGACTTATTGGATATGGTTTATGCAGACTTTGACCCCCCTGGGTCTTAACGACAAATTTGAATTGGCTTGCTTCCTGTAATTTGATCTCTTTGCATGTTTGAGATGTATTTTTGCATTTTTCATTGAACTGTGTACTTATGTTGCATTTTTTTGTTGGCATTTTTTTAAAGTCATGACATGCATATTAGGTTGTCTCGTTCCTTATGCTTTGAGTAGTTGCCCTTCTGGACCTTTTCGGGCACTTTTTGCATAATATGGGCTCTATATCACCTACTACTAACGTTCCCACACACGTCCGCTTTCTATTTCTATCTCGCCTTCCTCTTGCACTGACGTATATTCTGGGCGCCGGGCAGACGCCGACATTCACTCCTTCGAAGGCACCGGGTAGAGATATCACGCGCACTTAAACTTCACATTTCGGTAAGACACGCGCTCTTTTTCACTCTTTCTTTATTGAGCTTCACTCTTTTCACTAGCGTAAACTCGTCCCTTTCGCATTTTTTCAGCGTTTGATGTTTAACCTGATTATCGGAGCTAATCTGTAAGTGCTCTTTCGCTACATTTTATATTTATTATTCCGCACGTTATCCACGTCTGTCCACACAATCATCAGCATGACATTCACTTCTCGGATAAGCATGCGCATGTTCTAAGGTTCGCGTTCACTAAAATGATCATATTGCACAGTCCTCTCGTTCACGTTGTTTTCATCACGGCACGATGTTGATTTCATCTTATTTTATGTTTGCAACACAGGCATTAAATGTCACAAATTGGTATCCACATCCCGCTTTCGAATTGGGAACTGCCTGTCTCGCTTTGCATTGAGTGGCACTGTTCTTAGCTTGCTCGCATGACTTTCCTCATTTTTTGCTTGAGAATACATATGATGCTTGACGATCTAACAAGTATAGGTTTAAAACATTATATATGTTATCTTTCTAGATCCCCTGATGAAGGGCTTTTGCCATAAGCCCGAAATGCATTGGGACTTGTTTTTTCATGGAAATTGAAGAATGTGGCAATTTGTCCTGAATTTTGTGAATCTTAACATTATTTCTGGACACTATAAGTTTTCCATCATGAATTCAATACAATGATGAACCACAACTCTTGTTTCATTTGGTTTACTCCTGCAGCGCATCATTGTGACAACATTTTGTGTTGAAGTGTATGAACTACCCAAAAAAACTGTCTAAGTATCTTGATTCACACTCTCACGAGTGACCACGCTGTGCACAAGGCTACTTTGACTCACGTCTGGTATTCCTCTGTATTTATGATAAAGGGTTTGCAGGACCCTTTTCCTTGTGGCACGCAACGGGTAACACAGACTTACGATATTTTTTATCTTGATGATCATTGATTAACTGATATATTTGAGTGCAGCCAGGTTGCTTTCTTCCTTATCCTGTAACATTGAAGAGCTGGGTAAGGAGAGAAGAGTTTTTAGACATTTCCCTTCCTCCTTATCCCATGAACTTTTCCCCGCAAGCACAACATTTATGCCCCATACTGCATCTGAGGTGGGATCATAGCCTTAAATGCTTTCAGCACTGGTCTATGTGACATATCATGTATAAGAGAATGAGAGGTACTCCTTAATATTATGATTAAGTGTTCAAACTTCATTTCCCTTGATACTATGTGACATATCTCCATAGTTACCATTACATTTTTTCAACCCACAAATTCCTGCTAGGCCTTTTGTTGTCTGGGCCTGTACAAGCATACCCCATTTTAATGCTCTGTCGAACCATACTCCCAAGTATTTATATTCATTAACAACTCCAATTTTGTCTGACCCAGGAACCATCTATATTTATATTTATTCTTTTTTCCAAAACACAGTATTTTTGTTTTCTCCATTGTTAGAAACGGGACCCTGGCTGGCCAAGACTCGCGTCAAGGTCAGTCAGGGATCACCATTCCTAAGGTCAGGGCAAGGGAGTCACACACCAAGGTAACCCCCGCTCACCCTCTAGGTAACGTGGCGCGAGCAGTCTAGGCTAAACTTGGAGACGGTATGAGTTAAGTATTTGCGCACGCACCCCAGCCACAACACCCAAGGCCCACCACAAAGGAAAACTCCACACAAGGTTATATATAAAAAATAGCCTTTGTATTGTAATAAAAACACATTAGATAACACATGCAAACTTTACAATGTGCCAGGGGCACGGGCAGAATTTACAAGGGGAATTATGTACAGGACAGGGCCACATGAACAACTGTCACGGGTAGGCACTTGTTAGAAAATAATACTGGTAGGTATACACTTAGGACATAAACATATAATGATTAGCACCAAAATTGTAAATGCAACACATATCCAATAATCACTGGAACAGAGTAAAGACCTCCTACGCAACCCTAAAACACGGTAGGCAATCACGCAGGTAACTAGGACCTTATCATCAGGACCTAAGGAAGGAATACCATCACCTAAGCAAGTTACTTTTAGCAAAGGGAAGGAAACCTAAACAATCACCTAAGCAGGTCACATTTAGCAAAAGAGATAAACATAAAGAGGGACGTCAACAATCTTCTATGCAGGGCACACCTAACAAAGGGGATAAACATAAAGTGGGACATCAACAATTGCACATGAGGTATTAAACACAGAGGTGCAGATTAGAACATTTTGCGCAAGAATCACATATAAAGAAATCACAATGCGCGGGGTGCACGTAGCACAACACTCAAAAGGTCCCTCAGGCCAACTGGCCTCGAAAGGGGCGGAATGCCCTGAGTCTCAATGTCAGGGGGTCTGCGCAGGCAGCACAAACCACAAGACTAAACGTAGCAACTGTCCACTAAGTGCTGGACAGTTGTAATTCTGAACTGGGCAAACGTTGGAGCCAGGTGGGCTTAAGAACAAGGTGGGGAGACACAGCGTGGGAGCCTCGGGGCTACAAGCAACTAGCTGCCTGTGTCCCCCTAGAGCCTCTCAGGGCTCGCTGAACAAATGGGGCACCGTAGAGCTCAGCGCTCTAAATCAATGAAATGCCCCCTCGAGCCTCGGGGCTCGTAAACGCAGGTAGGGCGGGAGCCTCTCGGGCTCAAAATAAACAAATTGCCCAAGAGCCTTTCAGGGCTCGAAGAATAAATTCCCCCACGAGCCTTTTGGCTCTAACAAAGAAATGCTGAACACTTGGGAGCGGCCCTCTGCCAACTGGGGCCGCTCAAAGAACCGAGAGAACCTGCCCCTGCGCTCACCGGGTCTCTGTCAGGCGGCGAGGTTCTGGGGGGGCCGCGGGCGGGGCTCCTCTTCCTCGGGAGCCTCGTGGACACGGCCGTAGGCGGGGAGCTCCTCTCACTCTCCGGGGCTCCTCGGCAAGACGCGGCAGGCTGCTTCCTGTCTCCCGCCTGGCCCCGTCACTCGGCAATCCGCCTGACTTCCTCCGCCGGGGCCGCCAATGGCAGCGCGGCCCTGGGGGTCAGGAGGCGGGACTTCCGGGTCACGGAAGGCAGCGGCCCGGCAACGGCTCTCGGTGCTCCAGGGCTGCGGCGGTGATCTCCTGGGCAATGCCGGGTGGGCACCGGCTTGAAATAAAATAAGCACACGAGGCAATGCCGGGTGGGCACCGGCCTCCAAAATAAAGACAAAGCGAGGTGGCACTCGCTACGCCGAAAATCGGCGAAATGAAACGGGCAGATGCCGGGTGGGCACCGGCTGTACAACGAGCGCTCCCCAGCGCTCGGGGACAAGGCACAGTGCTCTCAAGCGCCAAGGGTAGGGCGCTCAGCGCTCAAAGGCAATAAAAGCGTGCCTAGCGCTATAAATCAAAGTCAGCGTGCCTCCAGGCACAGCAAAGCTCCAGCAGGGTCTGGAGACAGGCAGAGGGGCAAGGCAGGGCCAGAGCCAGCACACTGGGTCTCCAGGCAGGGAGACAGCCAAGTGGCGGTCCTCTTGGCCCCAGCAGCAGCAACAGCCCCCTCTGGCAAGGATCCTGGAAGAAAACCAAAGAACAAATTGTATGGGGACACAGCCCCTTCTTATACAGCAAAATCCCTTTGTCTCAGGGTGCAGGGTGGGGGGTGGGGGGAAAACCAGTCGCAGCTGGTTTTGAAGTACTCTGTTTACCTCAACCACCCTCTCTATTCACTGGCAGGGCTAGGGACATCAGTCGCACTACAGGGGGTGGAGCCAGCATTGTCTGGGGGAAAGTCCAGGCCCATCAGGGACCAGGTGCACTCCTCCCAAGCCATCAAGCATGCTAATCTCACACTCACCACCGGGCAGACCCATCCAGCCTTCCTGGAGCCAGGCTCACCAGCCAGCTCCAGCCAATCACACTGCAGGCATATTTTACAGTAATATGCCAAGCCCTAGAAATGGCATTTCTACACATGACACACACATACCACATACACCATTGCGAAGCATTCATTCCCACGAACTCGCACATACCAAATTCGAGCATGCACTCCCCACGCATCAGGAACTACTAGGGACACAGACATTCCCCATGCATCCCTATGGGAGAGCAGGCCAGCCTAACTACATGCACGCACTTTACTCTGGGACACAGAGAAAAAGTGCGCACAGACCAGAAAATCATCCACGCATATCACAGATCTAAAGCAAAAAGATTAGGGGTGAACCTGCCTTAAGGGCCAAGTCCAACACAACCCCCTTCCAGCCAAAACGCAGGGCAGACCAATCACCACCGTGATGGACTTCCCTGCTTGGGGCGATAAAACACGGACGCGGGCCCGCAACTGCAGGGACACCCTCCTGTTTTATGCCACGGTGAACCCCTGGTGTTCTTTCTAAAGGTATGGTAGGGACTAACTGGACTACCCCACTGGTACTCTCCAGCTGCCCTCGGCCAGGACCAGGCCCTAAGCCACCCAGGTGCCACTGGTTCCTGCCAACTCACCAAGTGGGGGGTAGTAACCCCTGGCACATAACAGCCATGCTCCACTCTTCCTGTCTGCAAGACAGGGCTAGACTGCCACTGGTTCTCCAGCCTAGGGTCTACAACCTTAGGTGGACCAGGAGTCTCAGGGAAGGCTCTCCTCCCCTTACCTCTTCTCCTAGGGTTCCTCCTCCTCCTGCGAGGGGTACCCTCTAAACACCATTCTCCCAACCTAGGGTTTAACCCCTCAGGTGGTACCGGGGTCAGAGGTGGGCTTTCCCACCCTCTGCACCCCCTTCCAGAGTCCTGCTCCCTCCCAACCGGGGAGGCACCTCTGGAGAACGAACTGGTCAGGACACTGATTACAGTGTTCCCACCCTTCAGGTCAGGCAAACCCTGAACCTGGACCTCCAACCTCCGGTCTAGAACCTTTGGTGGAATCACTGCCTGGCACTCCAGGACTTCTGGCGACTCACATCCTCTCCCCAATCACTCCTTTCACTGGACTTCTGTACTCTTCCTCCTGGAGCAGTACTGCCAGACTCCACAACCATAGAAGCGCCGCTCACAGATGCTCCAGGTCCTCCAAACACTAGGAGATCTCCCTCAAGTGGACTAACAGGTAAGCATAGGTCCCCACCCTGGTGATCCCTAAAGAAACCATCCAGGCTCTGAGGCAGGGCTTCGGGCATCTGGGGACTCTCGGTCTCACACTCACTCCCGCTCCTCTGAGACAGGCAGTAAGCCCCTACACCCTCCTCACTATACTGAGACCTAGCTGGGCTACTCTCACCCTCCTCCACCACGCTGGGTTGGAGAAAACCTGACCCACTATTATTGGAATCACTCACTAGCGGCGCTAAGGAACCTCTTGCACTCTCCCAGCGCTCTGCTTCTTCTGCCAGGGTGTCTGGATCAGTCAATCCAAATTCCAACAGGTGTTGGTGCAACTCTGGCAAACAACTATGGAGCACCTGCTCCCTTAGAACCAGATCAAAAAGCTTGGCAAACTCAGTTCCCATGTGAACCTCTAGCCAATCAGACAGTGCACCTTGACATTCATCCACAAAGTCCTCCCAGGACTGGTGAGACAGTTTCCTAAGGTTCCTAAACCTCAACCTATTCTCCTCCTCTGGAGAAACAGGAACCATGCTTGGGGAACTGGGAGTGGGACTGTCTACACTAACACTTAAAAAGCTGCCACCACTGGACTCCACCCTCCGTGGGGAATCCAGACACTTACAAATGCACTCAGGGGGTAACCTACTCTCTTGGGCTACCTTCTCCCTGAACAAGGCCCTCTCAGCCTCTAGCTTGGCATGCTCCAACCTGAGCTGTTCCATCGCTAGCTGATACTCCCTCTCTTCCTTCCTATCCAACCACTCCTCTGGGGACAGGGAAAGGGATGGGGCGCTGGTAGTGACAATGGACCCAGCAAGGGACTCCCTATCTATGGGGTCCTCCTTCTCTGCTGACATCCATCCACTGTCATCACCATCCAACTCACATTCATCAACAGAATCTTCAGGGCTCCCCACAGACTCACCACCCTCATGGCGTGTGGCACAGGCCCTATCTCTCTCACTGTGCTCGAGATCCCACTGACCCTTTTGCCACAGGATCAGGCTGTCCCTAAGCTGGGACTGAGTAACCAACTCACTCACCTTTATGCCTCCCTTTTCGCAGAATCTGACCAGCTCTAACCTACTGTATCTAAACAGACTACAGAGATCAAAAACTGGCTCCATTTTGGCGGACGTTCTCAAGAAAAGTTTGACACAGGGAACCTGGGGGTCTGAGCTAAACAGGAGAATACAATCACACAATTCAGCAAGATTCCTATCTCTCAGAACTTGCACTCCACTGTCCAGCGTAACACACACTCATTCACACACAACCCTCCCCTCGGACTGGTAAGGCAGTTTCTACCACCCCTGATTTTCTCAACCTGACCACTAGCGACACAGGTACCAAACTCTGGGAGCAGGGCGGGGAACAAGGTACTGGACAAAATACAAAATGCCACCTTTCAGGAGAAGCAAAACTGAACTTCCCTAAAAAACAATAATCCCCAAAATGCGGTTATCTAAAAAATGCAGAGCTTTGAAGTGTGGCCTGTCGCTACTGTGGTACAGCGCAAACACAAATCATCCTCACCGCTTGCCGCCAATGTTAGAAACGGGACCCTGGCTGGCCAAGACTCGCGTCAAGGTCATGACGTAAATAATTAATTTACTCTCTTAATTTCTATGCAGGTAAGTACTTAATCAATAATAACTCAGATCGGATGAAAAAAGACAGAGTCCGTGGTGTTAGAGTTCTAAGGGGTTTTATTCCTCAAAAAGGAATGGTCATGGCCAAGATATCATGTTCTGACCACCACACAGGGTGTCAGAAGGGATAGAGCGCTACCTTTTATTAACAGTACATAGCTTATATACTTATTTCATTCCATAAGTAACAGTGCAAGAGGCGTAACAGCTGAGCGAAGACAAGATAACAGTATTACACGTGGTACATGTGCGTAATCAAGAGGCGTGAACTAGAGGTGTGTTCTGGAAACGTCACTGATAGGTGTCACAAAGGGGTGGCACTAACAGAAAATGTGGCAATGTCAGCAGAAATCGGAAGCTTGGATGCGTGCGCAGCTGGATGACGTGTAACTGGAGGGGTGCAGGGGACTTGACATTTACACTGACGGAAAGAGACAGAAGTCTGGCATGTCAGATCAACTTGTGCTTCTATCATATCTGATATCTGATGTTTAGGAACTAAGCTATCGGGGCAGAAAGGTCTCTAGGGCAGAAGCTATTCTATACTTGCTGTGAGTGCGTGTATAAGCGCCTGAGTGTCTGTATGAGAAGCGTGGGGGCATGGGGCCTTTCATGGAAGCATGGCAACAGAAGCTATGAATTACTTGCATAGAGACAGGTCGGCCCTTTAGCCTCGTAGCTGAGGAAGGATGTTTACTGAAGCTAGCAGGCTGGAATGTATTTTCGGGGAGGGAAACAGATAACTCGAAGGTTATAGTCAATCTTGGCAGGCAGCAGGCTGAGCTGAGCACGGAGGGCCGCGCTAGAAGTAAGTCAGAGTTCACGGGTACGGGGGCTGCCTGGGCAGAGATTTCTCGGAGTCAGAAGCCAGAAAAGAGGCTCAGTGGCAGAGATTCAGGGCCTACTTCAGCCAGGGCTGAAAAACGTAGGAGTACACTACAAAAAGACGTTGGCATAGCATACTTAGGAACG
This sequence comes from Lissotriton vulgaris, assembly GCF_964263255.1. NCBI lineage: Eukaryota > Metazoa > Chordata > Amphibia > Caudata > Salamandridae > Lissotriton > Lissotriton vulgaris. The sequence continues at coordinate 2,033,509 of NC_141688.1, forward strand.
GATCATTCAAACAAATCATGGTGGGTCTGAAAGAGGACATGTTAACGGTGGACGCAAATGTATTTGCGTCTTCATAGCTGACACAGGAGGGAAGTTACATGCACTTTAACTCGTACATGGAGTCGGTGGGGTACTCGATAGGGAACACAACTTGACCATAAAAATTTATATTACCTCATTCCCTCCTTGTTCCCTACGGACCCTTCATGATATATCGATCCTCATAAATCGATCGGTTTGTTCTTGTAACATTATATGTTCATCTTTCTTTCTTTGACTGTTTGAGAGACAACTGGAATGTTCAATGCACGATGTGGCACACAGTCCGCAAATCGCTGGCCCACACTGTAGGCACAGGCAGCAGCTGAATACTATAACAAGGCCAATGCCTAGGAATGATAAGATCTTCCATCCCCAAGCGGTTAACGTAGTCCAGAACCAACCGGACCAAGTCCAGGTGCCTGGATTCTGATGTATCTGATTTGCAATTTTATGCAGACGGGTAATAGCTTGATAAACAGATGGTGCGTTTTGTGGGATGAAAACACAGCAACTTGACCCGATGACCTTACAGGCTCCACCTCTATCTGCCAAGATGACGTCAATTACAAGACGATTTTGAAGGACAACAACCCGCATAGCAGATTGCTCCTCTGTTAGGTTACCTAAGGTGGAGGCAGTTTCATGTACTACTGCTTCAAGTGTTCTGGTTAATCTGCGTATTAATTTACTGTTTTGGACAGGCCCTAGAAAGAAAAAGAATCCTTTATTGAAATCAGTGTACTGTTCCCATGCCGTTTCTGTGTAGTCGACAAGTGGAATATCTCTTTTGGGTCTATTCTGTACTAGATTCGTATTTCTATGGTAATCAGGGGGAGCTAGAAAAACAGGTGGCAGAAGGAATGCAATATAACAGGTACCATCCCAATCTGGAGGCAAACGTATGTATGCGGTATGACCACAAACAAAATAGGAGTGACTTATAGCTTTAAAGGACGATTTACCATGATCACTGAATTCGACCACAGTAGTGCATTTACTATGACCTACGTGTACTGAACCTTTCTTGCTGACACATAGTTCGCCTGTGACTGGTAATACCAACATATGGGGCAGAACTGGAGCAGCTTCGGATTCAACAGTAAGGATCATAAGGCTAATTGTGTAATTACCTAATCCATATACTTCATTTTCTAGATCAGTTCCTATTCGAGTGGGAAGTCCCTCTTTATCAGGGTAACAGACGTTGAGCAGGACTAAGTTCAAGTTTCCCCAAACCCAGCCCCCATCGAAAACAGCAATATCAGGATCTAAGGAATTAATTATTTTAAACCATGCCCCACAGGAGCCATTGTGAGTGAACGGGTACGGAAAGAGGGGCAGAGCTCCCTTGTAATTCTGGTAGGGAGGGAGTCGGCCACATATCCAGCAGTCTGTAGCATTATTCGTCTGATGGGAGTGATGTAACATACTAATGAATGTATTGTTGCGCAGCGCAAGTCTGTAAGAGAGTTCATGTGCAGGAAGTTCACTAAAAGTGTGTTCAGCAGAGACATTGTAAGCAGATTGTTCACGCCTGAAAATAGGCCAATATATAGGTAGCAGAATGCTGGCAATAATAATTAGAATACTTAGAAAAAACATTATTAACAACGTCACGATACAGTGACTACGCAGTGATTTGCAGTATGTACGTTTCTTTGCTTCTCTCTCTCTCTCTCTATCTCGATCTAGGGGATACATGTCAGAAACTATTTAACCGATTCACCTAGGGGAGGACTTAAACAATTAAACTGTCTGACTTGCTAGATCGGAGCTTCATACGGTACAGTTCTTGGGGAGTCTTTTCTCGTTCGGTAACGGTAAAGTCTTTTTCCTCAACACAGTCTTTGGTGGGGGTGGACGAGTCAGAGTCCTGTTTTAGTCCGTTTTTTAGTTCATTGCAAAGTTTGATGTGACTCGTATGGACCCACCCCTTTCTCCCCTCTATCTTCACGGCGGTCCTGGTTGTAAGGAGGACGGTCTTCGGGGACTTCCAGCGGGGTTCCAGCAGACTTTTCCGGTCGAAATTCCGGACGAGTACCAGGTCCCCAGGACGGACCTCATGCGCCTTTACATCGGTGTTGTCAGGGAAGGCTGCGGCAACCTGTGAACGACATGATTGGAGTGCAGACATCAAGGAGGCAAGGTAATCTGTCAACATATTACAATCAACATCAGTTATTTTCTTCGGAATGGGCGTCCCCCACATATTCGGTGGTCTGCCAAAGACCACTTCGTACGGGGATAGCCCTGATCTTGAGTGGGCGACCATTCTCATGTAGAATAGTGCCACGGGCAGGGCGACTATCCAGTCGACCCCTTTTTCCTGACAGATCTTGGCAAGGCGGATTTTTAGCGTCTGATTATGCCTTTCTACAAGGCCTGCTGCTTCGGGATGTCGGACACAGTGGAACCTCCACTGATATCCTAGCAAAAGGGAAACCTGTTTCATCAACTCGGACGAGAACGGCTGTCCGTTATCTGAATACACGACACGGGGCAAACCGTACCGTGGGAAGAATTCACGAACCAACTGTCTGGCAGTGGTCGGAGCAGTGTAGTCTGGGACTGGGTATGCTTCGGTCCAGCGGGACAGAGCACAAACAATTACAAGGACATATTTAAAACCTCGACAACTGTTCATCTGGATATAATCCATCTGGAGGACTTCAAAAGGGTGATCGGGAGGATGAAATCCTCCTTGCTCTACAGGGACGCTTTTACCTGGATTGAACTGACAACAGATCATGCAAGTACGCACTTTCTGTTTTGCTGCTGCTCGTAAGTGTTTGTTGTACCAGAGATTCTGTAAACTGTCTAACATCGCCTTCTCTCCTAGATGTGCCGGGCTATGTGCTGTATTTATCATGACTTGAACCATTGCGTCAGGGAGAAACCATATAGATTTTCCCTTCGTCACCCAACCTTGATTTGTCTGAATCCCTCCTAGTTCAGTCCATTTCTTTATTTCATCTGGAGTAGCATGTGTCTGAATGTCAATTACGTCTAGGGCGGGATCTCTAACTGTCATAGACTTTGTCGGTACTATTGTCTTTGTCACATCAGTAATCTGGATGTGAGTCAGTGCTGTATGTTTTGCTGTCTGGTCTGCCAGGTCATTACCCTGGGAAACAGAATCTGTAACTTTAGTATGTGCTTTACACTTCATGACTGATATGCCCGAGGGCAAATGTATTGCTTCTAACAGTGCTTGAATGAGGGGACCATGTTGAATCTTGGCCCCATGAGAGGTCAGGAAACCTCGTTCTTGCCAGAGGACTCCGAAGTCGTGTACAACTCCGAAGGCATAACGGGAATCAGTGTATATGTTAACATTTCTGTTCTTGGCTAGAATACAAGCTCGGGTCAGAGCGATGAGCTCTGCTGCTTGAGCAGACAGTGTGTCAATACGATGTGTTTCTTTAACTTCAGTTTCAGTGGTCACGGCATACGCGGCCACTAATTCTCCTGTACTTGTTCTCATGCATGAACCGTCCACATAAAGTGTCAGGTCTGGATTTGTCAATGGAACATCTGTTAAATCTCGTCTAGGCTTTGTTACTGCATTAATTATTTCTATACAATCATGTGGGGCTGGATCTGTCATAACTGTTGGTAATAGTGTTGCGGGGTTCAGGATACTGCAGCGTCTGATTTCTATGTGTGGCTGGAATAGTGTTAATTCATAACCTGTCAGTCGTGCTATAGTCAAGTGTTGAGTCTGGGTTCTGTTTAACAAAACCTCTACAGAATGTGGTACTTGAACTGTTAACTGATGACCTAAAACAATTGAATCACTTTGTCTTATTGCTAACGCTGTTGCTGCTACTGACTTTAAGCACGCAGGGAGTGCCTGGGCTACTGAATCCAATGTACTAGAGAAATAAGCACAAGGCTTATGTGAACCTGCTTGATCTTGAGTGAGGACAGACAACGCTGTACCATCACGTTCTGTAACAAAAAGTGTAAACGGTTTGCTGTAACATGGTGTTGCTAAAACTGGTGCTTGACATAAGGCTTTCTTTAAGTCTTCAAAAGCTTGTGTGTGTTCCTGAGTCCAAGGGAGGGCAGTCGAAGTCGCTGCCTCCTGTGTCGTTAACTGGATGAGTGGCTTGGCTAGAAATGCATACTGGGGAATCCATTGTCTGCAGTACGAGGTGAGGCCTATGAAGGCCCGCACTTCCTTTTGTGTCTGGGGTTGTGGCATATTTGCAATTAACTGAATGCGATCGGGAGTGAGCTGTCTCCCCACTTTGGACAGCAAGTGACCCAAGTACACAACTTGCTGAACACAGAATTGTAGCTTCGAAGGAGACACCTTGTGTCCCTTGTCGGCCAGAAAGTGTAGAACTGTCAGTGATGCTTTTTCACATTCGGGCTCACTTCGTGCGGTGATCAGCAGATCATCGACGTATTGCAGTAAAGCGGTGTTAACTGGCATTTGAATACAATCTAGTTGTCTTTTCAGTGCTTGACTATAGATGCTGGGGCTTTCTGTGAATCCTTGAGGTGCGCGCGAAAATTTGAAACTGCGTCCATTTAAACTGAATCCGAAGAGATATTGGCTCTCCGGATCAATAGGCACGCTGAAGAAGGCGTTCTTGAGATCAATTACAGTAAAGAACGTTGCTTCTGAATCAATAGCAGTCAGTAGAGAGGAGATATCGGGGACCACAGGATACTGTGGAATAATGCATTTATTTAATTCTCGAAGATCAATCACCAGCCGATATACTGGCGGTGCATTGGGATCAGTACGTTTAAGAATCGGAATGATGGGTGAGTTACAGATATTGGAGTCGGTTTCGACGACCACTCCTTGGGCAATGAGCTCTTCAATGATTTTCAGTAAAGCCACTACAGCATCGGGTGGTAACTTATATTGTCTGATTCTGGGTAATACAACACCTGCCTTGAGTGTAACGCGGTATGGTGTAATGTGCATACAGCCTACATCTGTTGGGCCTTTTGCCCACAAGTAATCAGGTACATTTTTTAATCTGACATCAAACTCACGCAAAACATAATGACCCTTGAAATCCCGCAGAAAGAGTCTAACTCCCTCCGGGGAACAGCATATTATAGCTCCTAGAGCCTTCAATGTTTTAATTCCTAACAGATTTTCTGGACATGATTTCGTGAGTAACAGGTCTGTAACGCGTGATAATGGACCCACAGCCAGGGGGACTGGTTTGGATACTTCATTTACAATAGGCTGTCCTGAAAAACCCAGGGAAACATTCTGTGAGCCTGAGAGGGGTGCCCCTGGAACTTCATCATGACTTATTGTAGTGCGACTTGCCCCTGTGTCAATTAAAAACTTTCTGTCTTTTCCCAATACTTGACTGTGTACATAAGGACCTTCTTGATCTACAGGAATCTCAATAAGAGGCAAGCCACCTTCCCTCTCTAGGCTGTTTCATGTATATCGGGAATATTCAGGGTAAGCAGACTGGGCATACTGGTACATCTGCTGTGACACTTGCTGAGTTGCGGCAACGGGCTGTGGCTGTGATACTGCTACGGTCTGTGCTGGAGTCAAGGAAGCATGCATAGGCTGTGTATTCTGTGTAGACTGATGCTGGTTATGGTCTTGTCTAGGCGGATGCGGTCTTTCTTTAGTTTTACCTGTCGCTATGTTATGTTTCAGAACTGGGCATTCGTGTACGTAGTGACCTGGCTGCTTGCAATAATTGCATGTCCCTTTAACAGGAGCTGCAGTGTGACTTGTCTGGGTCGTACCCTTTCTGTGTCCGTCGGATGGGACTGTCTGAGCTACTAACATTTTCATCTTTGTGTCTTTCATGCGTTTTTGTTCCTGATCTTGTTCTTCTCTAATTCTGTTCTGATGATATTGTAACATTTGTAACATCTGGGATGGCGTATTTGCTTGCCATGTACTCTCAACCTTGTACACTCTATTTTTAACTAACGGTAGGGAATTCTCGACTAACTTTGATACAAAAAGATGTGGGTACGACTCGCTACTTGGCTGGAGGCCACTATTAATAATAAAACATTTCTCGAATCTTGAATAGAAGTCACTAGTATCTTCATCATGTTTCTGTTTACAGGACGAGATTGCATCCCAATCCTCCTTTCTAGTTGTCAATAATCTGGGCAGGACCTGTACTATCAAACCTGGTAATGCTTTAGTTTTGTCCCCAAGGCCTAACCCTGGGACCCGTTTCTTTTCTTCTTCCTCTATTTCTGCCCAGGCAATCTTTGTGTCTCCCACCTCCCATTCCTTTTCCTTTAATTTCTCGAATATACCCGTAGGCAATAATACCTTCAACATTTTCATGATATCATCATATGTGTAGTCCCCCATTAATAACATGTCTTTAAGCTCTCTATGGAAACCTGCAGGGTCTTTATCATGGCATGGTACTAGTTTCTTCATTTCTAACAGTTCTAATTTAGTCAGAGGCGTGTGTACATACACGCGTTTCAAAGTTTTATCCTCACCCATAACAGGGTGCACTTCTCGTAAGGGGTTCTGACTTTCAATACCACCCCCGCATTGCATATGGTACATTTTCCTTTCTGGAGGTGGGGCGGGAACATATTCAGAGCTTACAAAGGTATCATATCTGTGTCGTTGTTCTAGAATTATTTGAATTAATTTAGTGCTTAGACCTCTCCATCTATCCATCAGTAGTGCTTCTAGTGTCTCGTGTAAGGGACCTGGATCGGAATAATGTTTTCTGTATTTAATGAGAAGGTGCTGAATCATGTATACACCTGCTAATTTCTGTTCGTCGGGGGAGAGGTTCAGAAATGTCTGTGCTACTGTGTCATCATTATATATGTCTGCATTTTCAGCCCATGATACAGCTGATCGGGCGAGTTCTTGTTCATCCATAGAATTGAGTACATGGTACCCAACTCGATCTCGAAGCCTTTTATCAGTTTCCTGGAACTGATGCTCAGCAGAATTCGGATTTGTTAAGGCAGAGAAGAAAACTCTCTTGCTCTCCGGACCGATACCCTTCCTAAGGTAAGTTCCCTTACCTACATATGCTATTGTTCCTATATTCCTTTCGGATTCTTCCTGTACTTCTTCCTCCTCGGAGGAAGCCTTTTCTTTCTCTTTCTGATGTACTGCTATCACTGCTTTCTTAATCTTCTTGTACATAGAGTCTATGCAATTTTGTCTGTCATGTCTTCCATCAGCTATATTTTGACCCCACTTGTTCAATGCGTCTAATTCACTCTGATCTGTTCCGGGCCTGTCTCGTTCTCTTATTAGACAATTTATGAAAAATCGTAGTATCAGTGCTTGCATGCCAACTTTCTGTTTCTCCATGGCATCCTTAATACTGTCAGAGTCCTTTCCTGTCTGAACGAACTCATATATTCTGTCTAGACGATCCTTCATTCCTGCATAGCATAACAAGCTATCAGTAGCGGATCTTAACCGTAATGATGCCAATATCATTAAATCGTCTTTTCCGGGTACTGGATCATATCTGCAAACTGACATGTTTTCTTTTAATGTGTCAAGGCGGGATGAATTAGAGGAGTGGGGAGACCTGTACGTGAGAGGACTCTGCATATCTCTGAGATTGAATCTGTGAGTAGGTGGCGGGGTCTGAGGACCCGCGGTCGCACCTCCTGAAGCGGACGCTTGTACATTACCTCCCTGGGGAGTCTGTATCTGAACTTGAACTTGTCGTTTAGGTGGATCAGGCAAACGTGGTTTCGGTAGGTCAGTTTTGAGTACGGGGAGTGGCGGGGCTGGCGGAACAGGAGAAGTCTGTTGCGGTACCGGCGGAACGTGACCTGGGGGTGGAGTGCCACCCCCGTCCCTGTCTATAGGCAGGGCACGGACAGGCAGATTGGTGTAAGCTGGTGCTGCATCGTCTAAGTATGAATTTAGGAATATGTCTTTAGTAGTCTTATGCATTACTTTAGTTGGAACTAATGGTGACGGCAAATTTTTCGGTATTTCTGAAATGGCGTCAGGGGTACCTTCGGCCAAAAGATACATGTTGTTCACTTGGCTATTTCGGATGCGATCTATTTGTTCTGATTTTACTCGAATTCCTTCAGTAACTAATTCGTTTTCTTGGGCCTTTTCTGATTCTTTAAGTCTGTCTTCTCTACGGAGTGCTCTTTCAGCACGTTTATGTGATTCCTTACGCCAAAATTCTATGGCGTCTTTCTGAGATTGTCTGGCTTTCTTTTTCCGTAATGCTTCTTCTACCTTTATGATGCACTCGGCATCCCATGTTCCGTTAACTGGCCATCGGTATCTTTCCTCTAGGTGCTTGGTATAATCGGTCCATAACTCTAGATACAATATGGCGTCTATGCCATGCTTATTATACATAAAATTACCTGGAGTGTCCCTAGGGGGGATTGGAATTTCTTCCTCTAACATCCCTTTCCTAGTTCCTATCTGCTTTAACTTGTTGAAAAACGGCATTGTGTCTACTTGATACTGAAATGCTCGATCCTTGATACTTAATTCTGAATGTAACTATTTATAAAAAAACACAATAATGCACAAGGAAAACAATCACATTCATACCACGACATTAATCACAAAAACATTTAAAACATAGATGACTACCCCACTATACTAGATGTACTGCTAAACAGTACAGATACACTGTTGTAACAGTGCAAAAATTCAGAAATTCGGAATACTAGATATACTGCTAAACAGTACAGATACACTGCCTAAAAACAGTGCAGACCGGACTTGCGTACCCAAACCCGTCTAGATACGACCCAGCAATGGTACTCACCGGGAAGCACGGAAACAGAAGGCCTCGGAAAAACTCGACTGGACTCGACTCGATACTTCGGAAAACTTCGGAAAACTTCGGGAATTTTCGAAAAACTTCGGAAACCTGGTGGGCCTCTTGACACCTCGGACCTTGCTTCTTTCGGCTAGGCTCTGGTCGGGATCCTCCGCACTCCTCACCGCCTCGTCTGGGCACTGATCGCAGTCTTCGTCACCTCCGTGGGTCAGAGGGAGATGCAGGAAATCCTGCCGGTACGCGTATGTTCCTTCTAACTGATGGCAGGGGACAGAGCTTGCAATGCGCCAACCGGCGCGTGAGGTGGGGGAGGGGTCCCTGTTCGGGCGCCAAAATGACGTAAATAATTAATTTACTCTCTTAATTTCTATGCAGGTAAGTACTTAATCAATAATAACTCAGATCGGATGAAAAAAGACAGAGTCCGTGGTGTTAGAGTTCTAAGGGGTTTTATTCCTCAAAAAGGAATGGTCATGGCCAAGATATCATGTTCTGACCACCACACAGGGTGTCAGAAGGGATAGAGCGCTACCTTTTATTAACAGTACATAGCTTATATACTTATTTCATTCCATAAGTAACAGTGCAAGAGGCGTAACAGCTGAGAGAAGACAAGATAACAGTATTACACGTGGTACATGTGCGTAATCAAGAGGCGTGAACTAGAGGTGTGTTCTGGAAACGTCACTGATAGGTGTCACAAAGGGGTGGCACTAACAGAAAATGTGGCAATGTCAGCAGAAATCGGAAGCTTGGATGCGTGCGCAGCTGGATGACGTGTAACTGGAGGGGTGCAGGGGACTTGACATTTACACTGACGGAAAGAGACAGAAGTCTGGCATGTCAGATCAACTTGTGCTTCTATCATATCTGATATCTGATGTTTAGGAACTAAGCTATCGGGGCAGAAAGGTCTCTAGGGCAGAAGCTATTCTATACTTGCTGTGAGTGCGTGTATAAGCGCCTGAGTGTCTGTATGAGAAGCGTGGGGGCATGGGGCCTTTCATGGAAGCATGGCAACAGAAGCTATGAATTACTTGCATAGAGACAGGTCGGCCCTTTAGCCTCGTAGCTGAGGAAGGATGTTTACTGAAGCTAGCAGGCTGGAATGTATTTTCGGGGAGGGAAACAGATAACTCGAAGGCTATAGTCAATCTTGGCAGGCAGCAGGCTGAGCTGAGCACGGAGGGCCGCGCTAGAAGTAAGTCAGAGTTCACGGGTACGGGGGCTGCCTGGGCAGAGATTTCTCGGAGTCAGAAGCCAGAAAAGAGGCTCGGTGGCAGAGATTCAGGGCCTACTTCAGCCAGGGCTGAAAAACGTAGGAGTACACTACAAAAAGACGTTGGCATAGCATACTTAGGAACGGATCATTCAACCCATTCAAGGTGGGTCTGAAAGAGGACATGTTAACGGTGGACGCAAATGTATTTGCGTCTTCATAGCTGACACAGGAGGGAAGTTACATGCACTTTAACTCGTACATGGAGTCGGTGGGGTACTCGATAGGGAACACAACTTGACCATAAAAATTTATATTACCTCAGTCAGTCAGGGATCACCATTCCTAAGGTCAGGGCAAGGGAGTCACACACCAAGGTAACCCCCGCTCACCCTCTAGGTAACGTGGCGCGAGCAGTCTAGGCTAAACTTGGAGGCGGTATGAGTTAAGTATTTGCGCACGCACCCCAGCAACAACACCCAAGGCCCACCACAAAGGAAAACTCCACACAAGGTTATATATAAAAAATAGACTTTGTATTGTAATAAAAACACATTAGATAACACACGCAAACTTTACAATGTGCCAGGGGCACGGGCAGAATTTACAAGGGGAATTATGTACAGGACAGGGCCACATGGACCACTGTCAGGGGTAGGCACTTGTTAGAAAATAATACTGGTAGGTATACACTTAGGACATAAACATATAATGATTAGCACCAAAATTGTAAATGCAACACATATCCAGTAATCACTGGAACAGAGTAAAGACCTCCTACGAAACCCTAAAACACTGTAGGCAATCACGCAGGTAACTAGGACCTTATCATCAGGACCTAAGGAAGGAATACCATCACCTAAGCAAGTTAAATTTAGCAAAGGGAAGGAAACCTAAACAATCACCTAAGCAGGTCACATTTAGCAAAGGAGATAAACATAAAGAGGGACGTCAACAATCCTCTATGCAGGGCACACCTAACAAATGGGATAAACATAAAGTGGGACATCAACAATTGCACATGAGGTATTAAACACAGAGGTGCAGATTAGAACATTTTGCGCAAGAATCACATATAAAGAAATAACAATGCGCGGGGTGCACGTAGCACAACACTCAAAAGGTCCCTCAGGCCAACTGGCCTCGAAAGGGGCGGAATGCCCTGAGTCTCAATGTCAGGGGGTCTGCGCAGGCAGCACAAACCACAAGCCTAAACGTAGCAACTGTCCACTAAGTGCTGGACAGTTGTAATTCTGAACTGGGCAAACGTTGGAGCCAGGTGGGCTCAAGAACAAGGTGGGGAGACACAGCGTGGGAGCCTCGGGGCTACAACCAACTAGCTGCCTGTGTCCCCCTAGAGCCTCTCAGGGCTCACTGAACAAATGTGGCACCGTAGAGCTCAGCGCTCTAAATCAATGAAATGCCCCCTCGAGCCTCGGGGCTCGTAAACGCAGATAGGGCGGGAGCCTCTCGGGCTCGAAATAAACAAATTGCCCAAGAGCCTTTCAGGGCTCGAAGAATAAATGCCCCCACGAGCCTTTTGGCTCCAACAAAGAAATGCTGCACACGTGGGAGCAGCCCTCTGCCAACTGGGGCCGCTCAAATAACCGAGAGAACCTGCCCCTGCACTCACCGGGTCTCTGTCAGGCGGCGAGGTTCTGCGGGGGCCGCGGGCGGGGCTCCTCTTCCTCGGGAGCCTCGTGGACATGGCCGTAGGCGTGGAGCTCCTCTCACTCTCCGGGGCTCCTCGGCAAGACGCGGCAGGCTGCTTCCTGTCTCCCACCTGGCCCCGTCACTCGGCAATCCGCCTGACTTCCGCCGGGACCACCAATGGCAGCGCGGCCCTGGGGGTCAGGAGGCGGGACTTCCGGGTCGCGGAAGGCAGCGGCCCGGCAACGGCTCTCGGTGCTCCTGGGCTGCGGCGGTGATCTCCTGGGCAATGCCGGGTGGGCACCGGCTTGAAATAAAATAAGCACAATGAGGCAATGCCGGGTGGGCACCGGCCTCCAAAATAAAGACAAAGCGAGGTGGCACTCGCTACGCCGAAAATCGGCGAAATGAAATGGGCAGATGCCGGGTGGGCACCGGCTGTACAACGAGCGCTCCCCAGCGCTCGGGGACAAGGCACAGCGCTCTCAAGCGCCAAGGGAAGCGCGCTCAGCGCTCAAAGGCAATAAAAGCGTGCCTAGCGCTATAAATCAAAGTCAGCGCGCCTCCAGGCACAGCAAAGCTCCAGCAGGGTCTGGAGACAGGCAGAGGGGCAAGGCAGGGCCAGAGCCAGCACACTGGGTCTCCAGGCAGGGAGACAGCCAAGTGGCGGTCCTCTTGGCCCCAGCAGCAGCAACAGCCCCCTCTGGCAAGGATCCTGGAAGAAAACCAAAGAACAAATTGTATGGGGACACAGCCCCTTCTTATACAGCAAAATCCCTTTGTCTCAGGGTGCAGGGTGGGGGAAAAACCAGTCGCAGCTTGTTTTGAAGTACTCTGTTTACCTCAACCACCCTCTCTATTCACTGGCAGGGCTAGGGACATCAGTCGCACTACAGGGGGTGGAGCCAGCATTGTCTGGGGAAAGTCCAGGCCCATCAGGGACCAGGTGCACTCCTCCCAAGCCATCAAGCATGCTAATCTCACACTCACCACCGGGCAGACCCATCCAGCCTTCCTGGAGCCAGGCTCACCAGCCAGCTCCAGCCAATCACACTGCAGGCATATTTTACAGTAATATGCCAAGCCCTAGAAATGGCATTTCTACACCTGACACACACATACCACATACACCATTGCGAAGCATTCATTCCCACGAACTCGCACATACCAAATTCGAGCATGCACTCCCCACGCATCAGGAACTACTAGGGACACAGACATTCCCCATGCATCCCTATGGGAGAGCAGGCCAGCCTAACTACATGCACGCACTTTACTCTGGGACACAGAGAAAAAGTGCGCACAGACCAGAAAATCATCCACGCATATCACAGATCTAAAGCAAAAATATTAGGGGTGAACCTGCCTTAAGGGCCAAGTCCAACATCCATATTTACTATTAAGTGTTTGGATAAACAATATGTCTCAAAAACATTTAGTTTTCTTTGCAACCCTAATTCCGCTTGGCCAAAGATGACTAAGTCATCAGCATATAATAGGCAAGACAAATGCTTTCCATTTATTTTTGGGCTTGCTCCTCTTTCAGTTTTTATTAGCTTTGGTAAATCTGCAAGAAAAATTTAAAATAGAAGAGGAGCCAATACACATCCCTGTCTTAACCCATTATTGATTTTTATTTCTTGGGTTAAACCTCCTGCTGTATCTTTAATAACTTGTACCCAATTTTCGCTATGCAGTCCTTGAATAACCTCTAACAGGGCCTCGGACATATTATATCTTTTTAGCGTCTCCCACAGGCATTCTCCATCTACCAGATCGAATGCTGCCCGGAAGTCGACAAAACAGCAGTATAATCTCCCCTCTGCTCTACAGACTTCCTAGCCACAGCCTACAAGGCAAAACAATGATCGAGTGTTGAGTGCCCCTCTTTAAACCCTCCCTGTTCTACCGGGACAATTGCGTTTAATTCAACCCACTATTTCAGTTTTACCAGGATTATTTTCGAGAACACTTTCACACCGATATCTAATAGATTAATTAATCTATAATTCTTTGGATCTTTTCTATCCCCTTTTTTATGCAAAGGTCTAATCACGGCTCCCCTCCAAGACTTTGGAATTGAACCTGTGGTTAATACTGCTATAAACATTTTTGAGAAGAATTGGGCCCACCATTTTAACTCTGTTTTGATTATAACTGCAGGTAGATTATCAGGCCCTGCCGCTCTGTTTAGATTTAACCTTTTAATGGTATTCTTTACATTTTCAAACAAGAATAAGGGAACCAGATTTTTTACTAGGTGTCGCCTCCAGGTTTTCTCTCCATTAATTTCTGGCCCATTGCTAGACTTATATAAATGATTTAGGTATCCTCCTGCCAGGAAACCTCATCGACTTCACAATTCATGGTTCCTGGGGATCGACCCGCTGCATCTTGGATCAACCTCCAGAACCCTTTAATATTTTTACTTTCTATGGTTTCCAGTAAAGAGACCCAGCATTTTCCTTTGAAGCTTCTTTTCCTATTTCTCACCATCATTTTGAACTCCTTCCTCAGTTTTACTAAATTATTGTAACCCTCCTGTTCATATCTTAACTTCCACTTTCTTTCTTCTCTCCTCAATAGCCTTTTTTTTTCATGACATTCGGAGTCAAACCAATCCATTTGCTGTCTGCCTCCCCCTGGCCGATCTTTGCCCCCTTTTTTGTGTGTCTTTTTCACATTGGCAGATAGGCGTAGTGCAGCCTGCTTGATTTTTTCTTCAAACCATACAATACTTGGACTCCCTGCTATCTCAGAGTCCAAGTTTTGTTGGAAACTAGATAATTTTGTAATATATTCCTCTGTCAATTTTGAGGATAGTCTTTTTGGGTAATCCATAGGTTGTAATAAAACTTGTTCACAAACTCTTGGGTAATCTCTCTCGATTTCACAGTACAGTGGATAGTGGTCACTTCCTTTGTGTTTAATTACCTTAAACCTTTTTACTAGGTCAAAGTTCCAGACATGTACAAAAAGAAAGTCTGTGGGGTACAATTGCTTGCCCGTTCGAAATGTTTGTAGTGCCGGTCTGTCGAGTTCTGATCTGAAAATTCAAAGTGACTAGTCCATGCGACCCTTCGTAATTTTCCTAGCTCTTCATCTTGTCTATTCATTTTACCAGTGGGAAAAAGGGATGGGGCTATCTCATAAGCATCTAAGATTTCCTTCATCTATAGGTCCAATTTTTCAGGATCTAATTTATGGTTAAAATCTCAATGATAATTTGAAAATCCTTCCCATATTTATCATTTAAGAATATCAAGTTTATTTTAAAAAATCCCATTTCTTTTATATAATCTTCTTGGGTACACCACTGCACATATATGATGACCACAATAACATATTCATTTTGCCTTCCCTGTTCCTGTAGGCGTACCTCGCTGGCCAACATCCATTTACAAGAGGTGTTTATCAAGGACACCTTGTTTATAGTTTTTGTGGAGATTAGAGTCATGATTCCGCCAGATGGGCGACCAAATCTGGCTCTCGTAGCCGCTTTAGAGATCTGAGTAAAGCCTTCAACTATCGGGGTACTGTCGCATAGCCAAGTCTCTTGCAGACAGATAATGTCTGTCTGTCGTGAAATATTTTTTACACATTCCATCTTTGTTTGCTCTTTTAATCCATTAATATTCCACGAAACTATTCTTAGACTATGCGACGACCCATTTCCCTAGTCAATTTCGCTAGGATGGCCAGACTCATCTACTGCCTACCAAGATTCATTTAGTTCTCTGTCCTTGGTACTCCAGTTTCCCCAGTTCTTATCCAACTCACGGTTTTCAACAATCATTTTAATTTTCTCTCTTATTCCACATGCCCCTGTCATTATTCTAGCTTGTCTTTTCCCCAGTCCTGCCCGACAATTCCGGAAAGTACTATCTGGTTGGCTTGCTTTTTCTATTTCCACCTCTGTGATTAATCTTATTCCTTCCTTTAATATCACTTTTTCTGCATTAAATATTGCAGATTTAATCATCCCTGAATATACTTCAACTTTTGTCAATTCCTTCCATTTACTACTAGATAAAAATCCAACCTCCCTTAAATCCTTGGATTCAATTTTACATAGGCTTGGGCACTTTGCAAAGGAAAATAGTAGTTGCGAGCGATTTAATGGTGTAATTTTCCTTAGATTTTTCCTGCCCATCAGTACATCCTGGGGTTCAAAGTATAACCACTTTTTATCACTTGATTCTATAACTCTCTGATCATTAATGTTTTCTACACTTATGTCCCTCTTTCTATTTGGGCCTGATATCTTAGCACCCACTTTCCGTATACCTTTTGGGTTCCATTTCACATCTTTTATGTTTGCCTTTTTTTCAATTCTTTCCTCCTCCCTTACTTCCTCCAGGGATGTTTTTTTCTGAACCTTTTTTCCCTTATTTCTTTCCTTCTTACTTCTTGAGCACTCTCTTGTGAGCTCCCTTTCTTCTTCTCCCTTTCCTCCATAGTAGCAATAGAAAGATCTCTGCTTACTATTCTCACCTGTGGTGCCAGTGGATTATCTTCTTTACACTTTACTTTTTGACTGCCTGTTTGTTTCCTTTTAACCTTTCCTGGGTACTGGGTAAATTTCCTTGCAGGGTATCTAAACTTTTGCCACCTATAGCTCCACTGTTCATTCATTCTCCTAAATAGCATAGGTTGTTTTGACATGTACACATCCTGATCCTGCTTTGATAGATCCAATGCCTTGGTGTCTCCTGTGCCCCCTCCAGTAGGAGTGTCTGGCACCGGTCCAACCATCGATGGCATTAAGCCCCTAATACCCTGTAGTTTACCCACCATAAGCTTTAGACTCTTTTCTTGTTCCTTTAATATTTTATTACTTGAAAGTGTAACTTCTAACAGGCCCTGCAGGATCTTTTGCAACATTAAAATAATGTCCAACATTGAAGCTGATGGAGTTGCCGTCAAGTCTAAGTTCTCAGTGTTATTACGTAACATATCTTCCATAGACTTTGAGACACCATGTATCCATTGGCCCAAGCTTTTATCCATAATTGATCTTTCCTCCCGGACACTGCTAACATTCTGAGCTTGGCACTCTTTTGAAGACTTCTCCTCGTACTCTCTATCTCCAGTATTATTTAATGAGCAGATCCTGGGCAATGATGAAAGTCTAGGTTCCAAATTAATGTTTATCTGGCTTAAATCACAGTGTATAGAAAATGAATCTTCTATACATTCAACAACTTTCTCATTTATTTGCTGAGGTAAGGCTAAGTCCTTCTCTACGTCTTGAACTTTGTTGGGGGTAGGTTTCTTGCTAAAGTGTTTTCCCACAAAGTCTTTTATTGATCTAGATACTGGCTTGCTTCTTTTCGTGCTCCTGTGCGGTGTGTTCGATATGTTTGACGTATTTTTCTTCATTATTCCTTTAGTTTGCCCCCTCCTCTCATTCACTTCCTCCAAAATCACCAGCGGGGTTGACTCGCTTGTTTCGTTATTTATAGACTGGGGGTCTTTTCTTATTTTATTATTTCTTGTCTTTTTAGGGGCCATACTACAGTTGCGCTCAAGTTCGATATATCTTGAAACTTTGAGCTTTTAGATTCTGGTGTCCAAATATTAGGACCCACACGACTACTAAAACTATAAAATATTATCTAAAAAATCTAAGATGAAGGGTCCAGATTAGCCCAGCTTAAATCCAGCACTCGTAATACCATACAATGAACAGTTCAGTTTTCAGTTTTGAAATTGCCAAAACCTCTTTCACTTACCTCTGCTGGGTTGTCGTACATCAGGCTTGAGGTGATAATTGATTCTCTTCATGATAGTCTGCTTTATTCCTGCAGGGGAAACCATTTGTGGACCGATTCTAGACCAATCAGGATACAACCCCCATTTGGCTTCTGCCTCCCCTCTGGGGGTGCGATGGTCTACTGGCAACTCAAGCCAAAGTACCAAGCTCTGGCACCACTCTTCACTTATGCGCACTCTTATGCACTTTTTTTTCACTTTATCTGGGCACTCGCTCCGCGCTTCAGTGCCTCCAGTCTTCTGAGTATTATATTGCTGAATCCCCTGAATCCTCTGCACCTCTGCACCCGCTCGTAGTTCAAACTCCTCCGAGCGAGCACTCTTGTTCTGAGACCTCCGGACAGCGTCAGAGTCCTCCCAACAGCTCCCCCGCCTCACCGCTACAGACCGGAAATGACGCGTCTCCAGACATCGCGTCATGTTGCACGGCAGCCGGAAACCACAACCCCAACCAAACACAGCACAAGAGGTGTTGCTTTGTTGTTCATTGCAGTTAAATAGCAAAGGATCTTTGATATTATTCTGGATGCTGGACGAAGAGCGGTCATTATTACCTATTTGGCCATTGGACATGCCATACAAATGAACCATCATTAATTACCAGGGAGCTGCTAAAGTGTTGAATTTATGTACTATTTGGATGGCAGCTGAACAAATTGCAAAGAAACTTTATTAATTACCAGTTCGCTGGATAAATGGTAGAAATTATGTACTTTTGTGCCCTAGGAAATATTGAGTATCTAAACTAGGAACTCCATATTCAACTAAACAAGCATCTTTGCTCTACTGTATATACTGTGTTGCACCTTAAAATAACCTCACTAATGTTATAATTGGGCAAACTATCAAAGTAAAAATGTAACTGTTGTGCTTTGTAGAAAATATTGATGCAAGTAATGGCGATTGATTTCATTTGTTATTGTTAATATATATATTGCCTGCTGTTTCTGTTTATTTATTTGTAAATATTTGTTTTTGGATTTTTTAAGATGATTTGGTGTTTAATTGTATATCTATGGTGCATAATAATGAATGTTTTAGTATGATTTCTTTTTCTTTTTAGGCAGATTGGTGGATTTCAAGGGGAGTAGGGTGAAAAGTGTTTATAAAAATAAGTTGTGCAATTTATAAATATTTTCAATATTGCTAATTATTATTTACTTATTGACATTAGTTGATACTTGTTTAATAATTAATTGTGTAATTCTAGAATGTTTACTTTCATATTTTAACTTTTAAAATATGTTGTGGATTGATTATAATTGTTTGTTTCTTTATTTTAATACATTAATTGTATTAATTTTACAATTGTTTTCTTATCATTTTACTTTGCCGATGAGTCATTTGGTCCAGAGCAGAGTATGTTAGAAAGCCTTTTTTAAATATGTATGCGTTATAGTTATAGTTTTATTGATATTTCCGTTTTAATCCAATATTTGTGTCAGTGAATTATTTACACATGTTTAATTGTTAAAGCTTTAATAATTATATTGTCATTGTTTTATTTTTAAATGTAGACATTTTTTGTAGACTAATTTAAGCTTTTCTATTTTGATTATGTACTTATAATATTTTTTGATTACTTTATTTTTAGAGGGTAGTTTGATTTGTAGAGATGTAGGATATGAAGATTATTTTTGGATGATTACAAAAAAATAAAAATGTGATTATTTAGATGTGCTATTATTTTTTTAGAGCATTTTAAAGAAGTGATTACATTTCTTTTATTTCATATTTATGGTTGAAGGTTTTTTAAAGTTAATATTTTTGGAGAATTGCATTGTATGAAAGGAAGAAAGTAGGACAGCACACCATCTAAAAGATATTGCACTCCTGCCCTCTCTACAGAGTGCTTTAGCACTTTCTAGTTGCTTAGCACCACACATACACATTTTCACCCTTGTGGAAAGGTGTCTGCGTGTGTTTAGGATGGGTTTTCAACTGGAAGGAAATGCTTACACTAAAAAATAGCAGGCTTAAATTTACATTTAAACATTTCCTGCTTTGTATGTGTGCTGTACTGTACAACACACATGCAAAGTTATGACAAAAAAGCACAAGTGGTGGATTTGCTTAGCACGATCAGCACATCATAGAAAAATATCTCCCTTGTTATGAATTTATACAGCGTTTGTTAAGTCACTCTATCGGAGTGCAAGTCTGATGTAGTGCTCATCCACCTTTTAGCATCAATCAATGATCCCCTACCCACTCACGGTGAGGCAGAGTTATGTTATGTAAAAGCCGTACTTTTAGAGCGCACGGCTACCCCAGGGGGTGTCCCGGCGCTTTGACAAAGAGGCCTGAAAAACCCAGAAACACAAAGGCAGAAACGCTGCAGACACAGTGATTACATGGAAAAGAGCGTGGCCTTCAGCTCTTTCCTAAAAGCTAGGAGACTATTAGCTTTGCGGAGGGAAAGAGGGAGCTCATTCCAAAAGCGAGCTGCCACATATTGAAAAGACCGTCCTCCCATCCGAACTCGTTTGACAGCAGGGACCTCCATTTTGGCCAAATCGGCTGACCGCAACATCCTCCGCGGCACATAGAAAGCGGTACGCTTTCTGATGTAGTTAGGACCAACAGAGTGGAGGGCTTTGAACGCCAGCATGAGAATTTTAAACCTAATTCTACTAGAAATAGGTAGCCAATGCAACCTATTTAGAAGCAATGAGGCACTGGCTCTCCTTGGCAGGCCAAATATGGCTCTGGCCGCCGAGTTTTGAACAATTTGCAGTCTGGCCAGAAGGTACTTGGGCAGACCTGTAAAAAGCGCATTCGCGTAGTCTAGCCGAGACCCCACAAGCGCCTGGACTACAGTCTTACGATATTGCAGGGAGAGCAGTGGAAGAAATTTCCTAAGCATCTTGAGGATGCCGAAGCATTTCCCTGATAGCCCCATAATATGGAGTCGGAAAGAGAGGTTGTCATCAAACACAACTCCAAGATTTTTCACTTGGGAAGATGACTTCTCAGGAGGGAACATGTCCTGGGGCCACCACGACTTCCAGCCAGGATCAGGGGCACAGCTAAAGAAGAGCAACTCACACTCATCCGAGTTGCATTTCAGGCTGTGCCGCTGAAACCACGCAAAGACTGCACTCAGACAGTCTTTGATCCTGTCGCCGTCAAAAACCTCTCCCTTCCTGCAAGTAAACAGGAGCCGGGTGTCATCAGCGTATGAGATGACCCGGGCCCCATAAGCCTCCGCTACCATCGCCAGAGGGGCCATATAGATGTTAAAGATGGTGGGGCTCAGAATGGACCCTTGAGGAACCACAACCTCTAGCGATGGCATTTCAGCGGAGAACGGTGGAGCCCAGATCACCTGTCGACGGTCGGATAGAAAGGATTGAAACCAATCCAACACCGTCCCCCGCAGTCCTATCTACCTGAGTCTAGAAAGGAGACCTGCGTGTGGGACGGTGTCGAACGCCGCCGACAGGTCCAGCTTGACTAACATAGCTTTTCCCCCCAGATCAAGCGTCTCCCTGATGGCGTCGGTCACCTCCATGAGGGCTGTCTCTGTGCTATAGTTAGCACGGAAACCAGATTGAGAATCATGGAGAATGTTGTTATTCTCGATAAAGGTGGTAAGGGTATGCTGTACATGTTTCTCAACCACCTTCGCCAGAGCAGGGAGGAGGGAGATCGGTCTATAGTTAGCCAGCAACAAGGAATCTAACAGAGGTTTTTTGATCAGCGGCAGAATGAGTGCCTGTTTCCATTCCTGAGGCACCACTCCGGAGCTCAAAGACAGATTGAGCAGGGGATTCAGCAAGCTGTTTACTGCCGATGCCACCTTGCCCAAGCACTTTGCTGGACATGCATCCAGGGGTGAGCCAGATTGAAGCTGGGACAATAGCTCAAGCGATGTTGCACAGGACATCTGGGGAAAGACCGATGGTGTGGGCCCAGGCTCCGCCTCTAAGGATGGTGCCGTCCTCCATTTGCAACCTGAGGTGTCAGCAACCATGGAAGAATCCACGGGGGGGAAGGAGTCTTGAATAGTTTTAATTTTTGTGACAAAGAAGTCAGCAAGCTGCCTAATCCAGTCTTCAGAATGAGAGTGTGAGAGGGCACCTGCGGCCGGATCAGCAAACTCTTTAACAATTCTAAAAAGCTCCCTACTCATGTTATCCGCCTGATCTATTCTGTGCTCAAGATATTCCTTTTTAGCTTCAGAAATACGTTTGTGGTACAATTTTATGGTATCACGGTACTTTATCTTCTCCACTGGGTCGTATTTACTACGCCAGAGTCTTTCCGCCTTTTTACAGTCTTGGCGCATTTTTCGTAGTGTGGAGGTAAACCAAGGAGCGGAGTCATGGCAGGGGGCTGTTCTAGCTGACTTCACTGGGGCTAGCTCCTCGAATCTTGTTTGCAACCAGTTCTGAACCAAAGTCAGATCAGCATCTAGGTTTCCTGTAAGTTTACATGGGTATTGACAGAGAGCATCAGATAGCATATCTACTGTCACTAAATGAAACGCTCTGGACTGTCGAGTCATATCCTTCTGTGTTCTTTGGCTAGTCCTTGACTCATATGCAATAGCGAAGTTTATTAAAAAGTGGTCTGACCAAAGGACTGGGAGCGGCGGGGACACCTCAATCGGCACCGTAGAAAAAATTAAATCTAACGTGTGGCCTTTAACATGGGTAGGACTGTCAATGAAAGGGGCAAGCCCCAACAGTGCAGTGATATCCCGCAGTTTGGACGCTTCAGCGTCTGCTATTGAGTCCATATGCAAATTTAAGTCACCCAGCAGCATACAGTGCGCTGATCGCATTCAGGGTACGGAAAGAGCCACCTGCAGGTCCTCGAAAAAGGAGCCAATGGGCCCAGGTGGTCTATAGACGAGAATCCCAGTGCAAGTCTGCGAGGCAGATAGACTGAGTGTAAAGCCTAAGGCTTCACATCCTGTGATATTCTCCACAGGGAAAGAGGAACACCCCAAGGTCTTATCCACTATCAGGGCCACTCCTCCTCCTCTGCCCCCAGTTCTGTCTTTCCTTAGGATGGTATAGTTGGAGGGAAGGGCACAGGCAATATCCGGTTCAGAACCTGCCCCCAACCAAGTCTCAGTTCGAAATAGACATGATATATTGGAGTCTGCAACAAGATTCCAGATGTCCGTAGAATGGCAGGCCAGGGACCTGGTGTTCAGTAGGATGCAGTGACAGTGCTGAGTGGGAGATGGCGAAGCAGGAGTTGGCGAAGCCGAAGGGCGCCAACCACACGCATGACAGCCTTTCCTCAGAAGGCGTCCTCCGGGGAAAAGACATTTGCAACCCGATAGATGAGAACGCAGAGCTGACAGAGCAGCAGCGCTGTAAGTAATCATCCCGGAGCAGCAGTAAGCGACACCAACCTCCGGAACAATGAGGCCCCACTACTAGATGTATGAGCCGAAGGCCAGAGTCCCGCCTCGCACGCCTCCGAGACGCTGACGAGCGCAGACAGGCAGGACTCTGGCACGACTCAGGCGCAGGGAGGGCGCTACCGCTGCGCGTCACCGCTGCGCTCTGTGGGCGAGCATTAAATAGCGTTGTCTCGGCGTCCCAGGTCACCTGAGGCTCCAAGATGGCGTCGCGCTTCTTCCCCAATCCAAGATGGTGCTGACACCCACAACCTCCCGGTAACCCGGACCCGCCAAACAGCGGTGGTGTTTCCACAAATTACGGTGCAGGTAAGGGCCAGATCAAAATTAAGACCAGGGGAGAAGGCAGTAATTAAAAATAAATTAAATCCAAAAAACAGGGATTTTTTAAAATTTTACAAAGAGCAAACGAGCGCGCGACCAGCGCGACCAGCAGCGAGGCGCCGAAGTGATTCTCGGCCTCGGGAACCTAAACAGGCTCACCTCACGACCAGCTCACCCTAAATAGCGTCGTCTCGGCGTCCCAGGTCACCTGGACGCTCCAAGATGGCGCTCGCGCTTCTTCCCCAATCCAAGATGGCGCTGACACCCACAACCTCCCGGTAACCCGGACCCGCCAAACAGCGGTGGTGTTTCCACAAATTACGGTGCAGGTAAGGGCCAGATCAAAATTAAGACCAGGGGAGAAGGCAGTAATTAAAAATAAATTAAATCCAAAAAACGGGGATTTTTAAAATTTTACAAAGAGCAAACGAGCGCGCGACCAGCAGCGAGGCGCCGAAGTGATTCTCGGCCTCAGGAACCTAAAGAGTTTCATATACAATTTATAAACAAACACCAGTGCACATCCTTTTTAGTCACTCTTATCCAATAGGCATTCGACCACGTCAATCCAATATCTCAAGTGTTCTTTCCATCCACAGATATAAACGCACAATGTTCATTGATATTCAATGTTCTTTTATTAATTCTTTTCTTGTCACAGCCGACGAGCGTTTCGCCCTCCGCTGGCTTTTTCAAGGCAAGCACTTTATGGTGAACAGCATGTATTCTAAGAATCGATAATTAACAAAGAACCTTTGGGCATTGTTCCTTCAAGCCTTTTGCTTTCACACATCAAGGTGCTGTCAGTATAATTCCTTAATCTAGGATCCATCCATATGTTGATTTTCAGAGTTTATACGCGCTGCTTGGATTCTTGATAAGTTCAATCGCCATTGCGCGTCTGTTGGCGTCGGAAAAGGTAGCCTCCTTCCGCGTTTCCCTTCCCGGGAGGAGGCTACCTCCCTTTTTTGTTCTTTGTTAATTATCGATTCTTAGAATACATGCTGCTCACCATAAAGTACTTGCCTTGAAAAAGCCCACGGAGGGCAAAACACGCGTCGGCTGTGACAAGAAAAGAATTAATAAAAGAACATTGAATATCAATGAACATTGTGCGTTTACATCTGTGGATGGAAAGAACACTTGAGATATTGGATTGACGTGGACGGATGCCTATTGGATAAGAGTGACTAAAAAGGATGTGCACTGGTGTTTGTTTATACACATGCAAAGTTAGATAAGTTAGGAAAATGTTCTCCTTCTTTGCACCTACCTCGAGGAGGTGTAAATGTTTGGTGCAACACCCTCTCTACAAAAGTTAGTAAATGGGGTTTTGCAGAAAATCCTATGGGTGCTTGCATGGGATCATGAATGTACCAGCGATGGAATTTCCCCTAGAACCAAAATAATGTAAAGCTGTGCAAAGTGCTGCTGTTGGTCACTTTTGGGACACTTTCCAGTTCAAAACAAGTTTTGCACTGTAAAGTCAATAGGTCAACCCTTGTTGCCGGCTTGAGTCATGTTTGGTTACCTTTAAGCACCACAAAATGTTAGTAAATGTACCCCATAAACTATAAAAGTTTCACTTTTTGCTGTAATTAATTTCTTTTTTAATTGCTCCTATTAATTTCTCTATATGATCTGTATTTTTAATTTAAACATGTTTAATATTTTTACAAATCAAATATTGGTTATTTTATGTGATGTGTGAATATTTTAAACATTGTAACACATTCATATACGTATATTTTGAGTAGGGACATTTTCTTCTCTTCAGATAAGGGCATAAAAAAGATATTTTAGTAGGTTAGTGGTTTATTAGTTAGACTAATTTGTTAATGTTAGTATCATTAAGGAGCCTACTATGATGGCAGTCGGTCAGACGACTGAACACCATAGCAGAGGGAATGGTACCTCCTGACAAGGAGTCAGATGTCTTACCCGCTGAATTACAATGGGACCGCCATCACGGCAGTCGTAAAAGTGCTCAATGACACGGCAGCTTGTGCTGCGGACCTGGAAAAGGGCAGCAGCACAAGCCGCAGTGTTATTGAGCACTATGTGCACATTAATGCACAGTATGCCAGAGCCACATTTCAGTGCCCTGCTTGGGGCCCACAAGGTCCCTAACCAACACCCTTTCCATGGTGATGGGACTGCCATGAAAAGGCTGTCAGAAAGGAACATTGTAATATCTATGGTGGTGCCTGCCCAGGCACTGTCTCTCTTGTAGGGATTACTGTCCGACCACCGCCCGATGGAATCGTAGATCCTGTCAGAGGCGGTGGTCCATCCCCGACAGTCAAGGGTTTGACCCCCTGCATCGTAATCCGGCAGTCGGCCCATCGAGGAGCCTTCGATCCAGAACTTCAGGAAGAGCAAACACTACCCACGTGAAGACTGTCAGGATGGGAGAGCGGGCTTTCTCTCATCTAGCTGCAACCAAGTGGAATGAACTACCTCCCAATCTCAGACTGACAGAATGTCTCTTATCATTTAGGAAACAATTAAAGACACTACTCTTCCCTAAACCAGAATAATCAGTAATCAATGCGGTTACCGTACCCCTCAGCACCAAACCTCAGCGCCGTGATATCCTACCTAGGATGATTGTTAGCGCTTTATAAATAAATTAAATACAAATACAAATACAAAGGGCTGTCTGTTGGTTGGACCGTGAGCTCTCAGGTGTGTGTAGGTGTCCAAGTAGTTGTATGGGGGTATGAGTGGTTCTGTGGATGATGTCATCAGTGATGTCATTTGAGATGACATCAGTGATGTCATTGACCATGTCATGAGTGATGTCATATGTGAGGTCAAAAGCAGTGGACTGCGGTGGTGTAAATTATAGTTAGCTGCTGAATTTCACTGATTTTGTACAAGTGAAACCTGACCCTAACTATAACATCCCCTTAACCTAATGTTTTTAGGTTGAGCCTTGGCAGCGCATGTGCTGCTCTGCAAGGCTTGCTGTATTGGAGTATGCACTTGAAGCATCATCCACACTCCGCCCATATTTGTCATTGGCTTGTGTCATTGCTTCTCATAAATTCTGGCTTCTGATTTGTAAATAGGCTTTTTAGCACCTCCTTAGTACCGCTTTGCCGTAATTTGTAAACTCCCATGAGGACACCCCTATTACATGTGTTGTTGCTTGGTAGGCTTTAAGTACTGCCTCTGAGCACTATTTTGTTTAATGGTTTTCGCATGCCTGCTATTGCAGGCAGTACATGCTCTCTCGCAACAGCTTTATTTATTTTTTTACATAGCACGGCATGCCACGCTGATAGCAGCGGCCGAGCCTTTCCTTTACTTGCAACACCAAACACTGCTGCTTGTTTTCTTTTTAACTATTTGTTTCTTTTTTATTGTTTAAATTGCTCCATGCCGCAATTACACTTTAATGTCGGCCGTGCCCCTTTCCTTAAACGAGCTGAGTCTAACGAAAGATTGTGGCTGCTATTAAAGTGAAAGTGCGGCATAGTGCGCGTTTACTAAAGAAACATTTGTTTGTCAACTTCACAAACAAATGCTTTTTTTTGTAAAAGCGCCCCATACTGCACTTTCACTTTATTGGAGGCTCATTTAAAGAAAGGGGCGGTCCAATATTAAAGTTAAAGCACTGCATGGGCATTTTTACAAACTAGCATATGTAATGCAATAGGTCTCGCATTTATGAAACTTTTGTAAATGCGAGATCTATTGCATTGGAAATGCTTACTTTAATTCTATTTGCTAACTGTAACGTCCCTGAAATTTTTTTTTTTTTCTGTGAATTTCTAAAGAGTTTTTTAAAAGCGAATTCTTAACTATAACATCCCTGTAATCCTACTGTCTGGGACTTGCTTGAGTTAACAGGAGGGCTTGCTAGCCCCTAAAGACCCTCAGCATTCAAGGGGACTTCATTCCCCAACCACCACTGCGCCAAGACATGCGTTTGCTGAGTGGTGGTGAAGGGAGGGTGGCCAACGGTGCCTTACTGAAGGTTTTATTTTTACACATTTTGATTTTAGGGTAGTGGGTTTGCGTAGCCCCCCTTCCTTGGTCCAATTTTTGGCCAGGGACCCCATCCCCTAGGGCCAGTCTTTTATGAACAGGGGAGGGAAGCCATGCTGCCTCCCTCCCGGGCTGATTACAGCCCCATGGAGTCTGGGGCCCAGCCTTTTCCTTTTTTAAATTTTTTTATAAAATAAGGGAAGGTGGACCACGTGGCCCCCTTCCCTGTGTCAATTTTGGACCCGGGGACCCCATCCCCTGGTCCTGTCCTTTCTTTTATTATTATTGTTTTAAATGGAAGGGGGGCCATGCTGCCCCCTTCTGAGGCCAATTTCGGCCCCAGGGCCAGGCCTATATATATGTATTTAAAAAGGCGAGGGGAACCCCCTTTCCCAGGCCAAAATCTCATACCTATTAAAAATGGGTAGGGTGCCCATGCGGTCCTCCTCCCAGGGGATATTGCTGCAGGACCCCATCCTCCGGGGCATGGCCCTTTTTTATTTCATCCCTCGCTTGACAGATCACCCCAACACTTTCACCACAACAGCAGAGCTAAAAAGGAAAGGTTTTGTGAAAAACTCGTAGAGATCTGTCAAGTGGTGCCTTAGTTATTGGGTAAACCAAAAATGCTTTTTCTACGGAAACTTTGGTCCTAACTATAACTACCTATATATATATCTATATATATATATATCTATATATCTATCTCTCTCTCTCTCTCTCTCTCTCTCTATATATATATATATATATATATATATATATATATATATATATATATATATATATATATATATATATATATATATATATGAAACAGAACTCGTTCCGGCACAAGCCTGTGCCACCAATTATTTCAATCAATCGGCAAGGAAAGAACGAAGAGCTGAACCCAACTTCTGTGCAAATAACAGGGTGTTTTATTTAAGTATATTGCTGAGCCTGTCCGCCATAACGCGTTTCGACTGTTCCTACAGTCTTGATATATATATATATATAGGAAATCCACAACATTCTATTGGGAATAACTTTGGCATTGGTGGACGAATCTTTGCGCATTTCTCCAAGAAAAAGGCCTGCTCGGTTCCGATCCTTCTCTGAAAGTTTGGGGGTGATTCATCAAGTAGGGGCAGAGAAAAAAGGGGGTACCAAACGTGTTTTCCCCATGCAATTTTCCATAGGGACCTTTAGCCAGGGTACAGCCCGAACAGCTGAACGGAATTACACCAAATTTGGCAGAGAGGTAGAGTAAGGTTCGCAGATTGTGCTTTTTGTTAAATGGTGTAAATCCGTTCAGTAGTTCCTTAGAAAATTACAGGTAAAATCATAGTGATATCTAGAGACGGAGTACAGCACATGTACGGAAAATCCGTACAATTATGAGCACGAGCTGCATGCTGATTGGCTGTCAACTATGCGTGAACACTCCAAACCAGGAAGTGTTGGCAAAGCGACTCACAAGAAAACACAGAGAACCCAGGGCCTCGCAGTCCCGCTCCCCCGCAACCAACAAAAGTTCAAAGCGGCAGTGCAGGGTCCAACTCTCCAACTCAGCAGCACTCCCAGGTGGGCAGAACAGGATATGAGGGTCTGTGGATTCCAAGCGCCTGTCGAGATAATTGACAGGCAAACGACTTCGAGCGGCACTTCTCCCTGGCCTTACAAGATCCCTGAGTTTGTTAAAAGGTAGGAAGCAACCAGTAAACAAAGATCCTTAAGTGTTGCCCGGCGGTGTCGCCTCTTTAACCCACAAAAATATTAATCAATGAAGAGGCAGGCGCTGGAGACTGGAAGGCTGAAAACAAGGGTTTATTCTCTCCGGAGGAGAACACATCAGTTCAGACAGCAAGTATCGTCACGAGGTGCTCTAACTGCATCTCTGAGGCCTGGCCTCTTATACACGGATTTATTACTTTATTGCATAAAACACATCTCTGTCAACCTTTTGATGTACGGAAAGGCATCCTCGGAATCCCCGCTTCAGGCCCGTTCCCACACACATTTACAGTTGAAGTCCCCACCCCGGTCACAACAGATGATGATTATTGCGCAGCTGGACATTCCGCCGATTCACGGAATGTGTGAGGTTGATCGGATCTCATGGGGTGGGGGCTTTGATCAGCTCAAGGATTCTTTGATGGGGGGGTTTCCTACTGTACAGGAGGAAGGGGGCAATGACAGTATCCGCAGGGCCAGGTGGCGGCTTGGGAACGAGTGAGACAAACGGGCACAAAGGAAAGAGGGGTGTTATCAAGGGATCCGGGACCATGAAAGGGATGGAGGGAAGTGTCGCGCTGGGAACAGGATGGGGTTCCGAGGCAGAGCTGCGTGGAGGAGAGGTTTATGACCCAAGGCATGTGAGAGCGGGGGCTGTCAGCGGGCGGGGGATGTGTTTGTGAGGGCGAAGAGCCGTGCTAGGGGTCAGTAGCGCGCAGAGTGTGGTTCTGGCCAAGGCACCTAAAATGGCGGGTGTGTGCACGAAAAAGTGTGGCATCGAGGAAAAAGGCAAGATGGCGCAGATAATGTTTACCAAACCGTATTAATTTTCCACAGTCCTCCCTTTAACATTCACAAGACATCTTGCTGGCCCATTTCCTATTCACGTCTACTGTGGCAGTCATAAGTAAAGAAGTAGGAACCTAGGCGAAGGAACTATGCATAAACATTACATTTTGAATCTTTCATCTTAGGAGGCGAGCCCCTCGTTAAGCTCGTTGCAGGAAAGTCATAGTAATGCAATATCGGATAAAAAATGATTCTGTAGTGATAGCATTGGGTACATTTCACAGATGCTTATAGTCATTCGGAATATGAACTGATAGGCTATTACGTATGGAAGTTCATTTCATATCTGGTTGGAGCATAATCAATACAATGGTGGCTGGGAGAGAAATGAGACGTAGTAAAAACGATAATCAGGGGTGTCACTGTTCGAAGAGGAGGGGTGTTGCTTTTTCCAGTGTCTTATTGTTCTAGACCATTATTAGTGAGTTCTCAGCGTTCTTTGTCGTCTTCTGTTGGCACTGTTGAGCACCGGTGGTGGAGCTATGCGTTCAGCTCTATTCCGAGTCCTGCGTTGCAGGGCATGACCTTTTCCTCGTTTTTCTGGTCAAAAAGGTCCTTTTTCGCCCTGTGTCCTAAGTGTTCTTTTCATGGGTACCTTAGACAGGGCACCCAAGTTTCATTTGTAGTTTGCAACAAAACCCTATTCAATCGGACTGCAGTCGTTGCTCTTTTTCGAGTCGATTGTCAAAGAGTTCAGGTGGAAGAAGGGGGGTGTGTGGGTAGTCCTTGTGGTAGGTCGGGGGAAGAGGGGATGGAGCAGGGCCAGATCGGGAACAGACCAAGGGGGCGGAAAATTTCAGGTAGGTGGGCCCATGACCGGGCTCAGAGGGCGGGGACTTTTCGGCACATGTTGATCATCGAGCAGGGGCATCAGGTCAGCCCCTTCCTTTCATTTTGTCGGAAACAGTGTCTCGTCCTGCGACTCCTTACTGTTGCGGTCCCGCCTTGGTCAATGTCGCAGGTGTTCCACGATCTGCAGTCAGGTCGCGTGCTCCCACATCCGGTCTTTCTCTCCTCCGACAGTGGTACCCTTAAATGAGTTTGAAAAGACAGTCTTTAGAGAACTGGCAGAGGAAGGTAATCACATAAGTCTATTTCTCTCCCAACTCCAAGCAACTGGGGAAACATCTGTTACATTGGGGTTTACAACCAACGTATAAATAATTGATGATAGGTTTGCTGGATTCCCTACAACTTTCCATCGTAACTATTTCCTTGGCGTTTGTTGGTATTACATTCATTGTCGTGGTACGAGGTCTGATACCTATTTATTGCATTTGTTTATTACAGTCACATCAGTTCCTCTGGCTGAGACCTTACTTTTCTGGTACGAGTCTTGCAAAGGTATACCGCTCTTCAGGGCTCTGCATTTTTACGAAAAAATGCAACGTGCTATCACCATGGCCTGATAGATATCTTTCTGGGGGATGAACATAGGCTAAATAATTTTCCATTATGTCGATGCATGCTATTTTTCCGCTAAACATTTCACGTTCAACAGGGTTTACTGCAACAATTTCTTCATTTTGATCTAATCTTAACTTCGCAAACATCATTCTAATTTCTACATAGTCTTTTACAACCTAGCTACTTCATTAAAAACGGGGGGCTTGCGATAACTATTCAACTCATCCTTGGGGTGACCGGGGTCTTATGGAAAACGGCTAGGAACATAGCAGACTAGGGGAGGGACTATCGTCTTGCTTTGTGTCATAAGGGTGTTATCTAGCAGAAGGCTACAGTTCAGTTGGTATGCGTTTCAGGGACATTTCTCGAATTTCTAAACTTTGTAGCTTGTTCGTCAAAAATTATTTCTAGGAACAACGGCTGGTCTGTGTCAGTTGTAAGCCAACCCATCTCTTACAGCCGGGGGGTGAGCCACATTTTTCAAACTCTCGTTCGGGGCAGCTGATACAAAACTGGGGGTGTTCAGGGGAGACGGGGATGTTTCGATCACTTTTACTGTTTGGGCATTGAGACAATTCGGGACGGGGAGGGTCGCGTTACCTGAGGCATTTTTATCATAAAAGCCACTGACATGTGGTTCCCTGATTACGGGTCAGATTAGGGAACTTCAGTCGTCTTACCTGTCCTTTCTCTTCTGGACAATCTATTTTTTTATCAATATTTAGCAGAAAGGAGAGGTAGTAACATGGCATCAATGTGATTTTATTAAGACAAATTTTGTGCAAATACTTGCGGTATTTGGAGCCAATTGGGTGGTGCACCATGGATGGCGGTTCGCCAATTAGGTGCTAGTCGTTATGAAGAGTGAGAGTGTGGAGGAGAGAGAGAGAGAGAGAGAGAGAGAGAGAGAGAGAGAGAGAGAGAGAGAGAGAGAGAGAGAGAGAGAGAGAGAGAGAGAGATGCAACAATAGGCTAAACAGTACACGTGAGACATGGAGAGTGGCCGTGTACTAGGATAGGCTATTCAGCGCATCACACAACATGAGACATTTACAGGTCAGTGTTAGAATTTAGAAAGCATGCAATTTGGGACGGACGAGCATTAGGCCGGGTACACTCGGTCCTTTGCCTAGTTAAGTCAATGTTTCAGTCGCATAGAAAGCATTTTCTCATAGTTTCAGACATACGTGACATGTGCTCATTCACGCAACACGGGTTAGGGGTGATCGCGTCCCATCATATCATACAACAATTGGCTTGTTCGTTACAAGGGTAGTTCGTGGGTGTCCTTAGGTGCCACCTTGCAGCGTTAGTCCGCTTCGTGTATCCGACATGGCGCGGCTTCAGATCTTCATTATACCCCCGTCGTGATTCCAATGTAACCTGTAGGGGGAGGAAAAGAGGGGAAGGGAGAGGGGGACAGCATTCACGCATATCAAATGTACGGGCACGAAAGTCCTTTACTTACCACATACTCGTCTTATCTCCTCGGGATGTAATCCCTGGGGCCTTGGTTTCTGAAGCCAGGGTGGGGGCGGGCAGTGTGGTAAGGATGGCGAGCGATAAGTTGATCATGAGGGAGACGGTCCGAGTGTGGCATTATAGGTCGTGTGTAAGGAAACGTTTAGTGCGAGGTACCTGGCTTGTAGAGGTATCTAGCTATCGGGATCCTTAAATCATTTCCAATGCTGTGATGTCCTACGGCATACCGGCTCTTCGGCTAACCCTGTTCCCTAGCACCTTCGAGTGCCATACCCTTATAACATGTTATCGTTCATACCGCTTTACTTTACCCGTTCTCAGAAGTCGAGGTCCTTCCCCATGCGTTTGTTCCTGAGCCAGTCGCGCACTTGGTGGCAGCGTATCGTGCTTTAGATTCGATCATCAATCCGGGGCTGAGCAACCATTTTCTAGTAACCTTAAAAAGAGAGCAAAACAGATCGCACAGAAAACCCTCCCGCTGATCCCACATTTACAAAAGTATACGATACCTGTTCATAGTTTGAAAAACCTTTATTTGCACAATTATTCAGCATGTATATATGAGAGTGTAATCGTATTCGGCCGGACACGGCGTTGGCTGAAGCACGTACAGTAGGGGCGGGGGAGCTATTTTGCAGTATTAAAAACATTTAAAAGCTTTTATTAGTTATTTGCAGGAAACTAAAAACATCTATCAATAGTTGAGGGATCAGGGGGGCATTCATTTCATTATTGGAAGCGTAGTCAGACTAGTTGTAATCAAATTTCCTATATACATACCGTGGGCGTGTGTCATGAGCGACGTTATGTATCAGTTACAATAATATCATAATAAATCGTACATTGAAAACAACATTTTAACGGGATCCCTTTACATGTTCGCCAAGTGAACCCTCCCTCCTTTTCGTCAAGTGTACAAAGAATCATATACATACTTCAGAACATCAAGTCTTATTAGCTAAAAAACACCACGAGGCGTTCGTGAGTTCCTGTTGACACCGGCGCCATTTTGGGCGAGGCCGGGTTAGTCCGGAAACAGCAACAGGGACAAAATGTCTCCAACAACCGGCGGTTGGACCAGAGTCCCTTGCGGCAGTTCAAAAAGACTTGTGCTAACAGAAGGGGCAGGCAATGTGGACCATCAGTCAAAAAAAAGGGGGAGGGAAGCAAATTTCCCCTACCGGGTCACGTTGAGGTTCAGCCGGAGCTTGCTCGAATTCGTTAGCCCACAGTCTTTCTGGATGGTTCAGACTGAAGCTGGCGCCGACACGAGAGCACCACCATCTTGTGGCTACGTCGTTAGTGATCAAAGCAGTCGTTCCCCACCGGAAGCTTGTAGGGGCCGAGGGCTCCTGGGACTCTTGTAGAATCTTCAAGGTCGTGGAGATGCTGTCGGAGGTGGGGACTCGTGCCCAGGTGGGCAAGCGTCCTAACTACATAGACTTCTTGGGGCGAAAAAAGACGGAACTGTGCCGTGGGAGCAGGACATTCGGCTCGGGGCGCTAGGGTGCAGCTGTGGTGCCTCCACCAGTACACTTGAGGGCCATCGTATGTCTTGTGCTGCGCAAGTATGGCTGGCCATTCTGTGTCCGGTGCTGCGCAAGTAGGGTGGCCGGCCATTCCATGATCTGTGCTGCGCAAGTAGGGTGGCCAGCCATTCCATGTTCTGTGCTGCGCAGGTAGGGTCGTCGCCCGGCTGGAGGACTTCTGCGCCGGGCCGGGGCTGGGAAACCTCCACCTGGGGAGGCGAGGGGGGCTCGTTCGCGCCGCCTCCCTCTCCCAGCCCACCCTGCACCAATTTCAGCGGAGGTATTCGTGATGGCCGGACCAGAAGATACGAGGGAGGGGGTCATCTTCTTCCGCCCCCTCCCTACTCGTGGCCTGGGCCGCGGCGGTGAAAAACCAGGAATCCTAACCGCGAGACCATATGGGAGAAGAGGATGGGACAAGCCGGGCCCATGGTGCCTCCTGGACATCCCACCGGCGACCTCTGTGATCGCTGGTTGCCGGCAGGACTCCGCCCCACACGTGCTGAGTGTTTCACCTTCCGGATGGGCGTGACCGGTGACCGGTTGCATTTTGGGAACTTCCGGAAATATGTATTGTATTGCTCCTATTATTATGGTGTTACTTTACTGGAAATAAATCTTAAATTATATGACAGAGACTTGGCTTCCTTGAATCTTTTTACTACGAGAACCTTACTGCAGTGGGGGTAGGTATTTATGCCTGGGTAATGGGGGGGTGGGGTGTCCACAAGAACAGTTTTCTTGAACGGGGGGTTGTCTATGCAAGCCTGTAATTGCTTTTGTCCCCAGAGTGGGGGCAGCAGAGAGTAATCAGTCCCTTTGTGCTCGAAGTTTGAGTTCATTAATGGAATGTGCACTAATCTGTCCGAAACTACTCTGTGTGTTGTTTCTGTATGTTATCCGAAAGGGTGGCTTTTGTGTTCAGGAACAGTAGCGGTAGTACGGGGTTCGTCACCGGGTAACCTAGAGCTTGACTGGGTTTCCCGTCTTAGCGTTGTTCGTCCTATGAGAACTCAAACATGTCGCTGAAATCTGTCTGGCGAAATCTGTGCCATCGGGCGTAATCAAACGGGGTGGTTCTATCCGGCCTGTCCGTGTCAGTGTGATTCGTCTTTGTCTCACGCCTTTTCCCTTTCGGGCGGCCTGTTATTTCTGTCGGCCCTCTGCTCTTACCCGTGTTCAGTAGAGTCGAGCATTGGGCTTTCAAGTGTCCGGAATATTTACAAAAA
Source organism: Lissotriton vulgaris (assembly GCF_964263255.1). Lineage (NCBI taxonomy): Eukaryota > Metazoa > Chordata > Amphibia > Caudata > Salamandridae > Lissotriton > Lissotriton vulgaris. The sequence continues at coordinate 2,068,875 of NC_141688.1, forward strand.
GCACATCGGTTTTGTCCTAAGTCTGTTCGTCCTGTGCGTAGTGTCGGGGGATTACTTTCGAGTCGTTGTGTCTTGGGGTTGTCCTGTCGGTATACCCCTTTACACTGTTCCCTTCCTGTGTTTACTCCGTGGAACCGTGTCCCCGCTATCCCTTCCTTTGGCCTACCAGATGCGGAGGTATTTGTCTGTCGCGTTTCTTTATCTACTCTGACTTCGTCTCTTTTCTTTCGTTGCATTGCTTCTTTGCGCCACATACTGAGGCTGTCGAGCATGATAGGCGTCGTCTTACTGTTACAAAGGGCTGTTTCTAACGTTTCTATTTTATCAAGGTCGAAGGATCCTATCAGTGGCCACTGCTTCTCTTGGTTTTCTTTGGTATACTTATGCCACAGCTTACTATAGGCTATGGTAACTAATCCATATTTTGTGAACATGTCTTTATTAGGGGTGCCTTCCAGCGGAGCTAGATGGTCCACCTCTAATAAACGGTCCGGGTTGAACCAGCTACCAATCAGCGAGGAGAAGATAGGCATGAGAGATCACTATGGGGACAAAGGTCCGTGTTACCTATCCTTCACTACCTGCAAAGACTAGACAGAATATTGCTATTCTACGTTGTTTGCAAATAGTGAATATCTCAAAAGCAAAATCTATTCTGACAATAAAACAGGGAGCTACCCTTACAATCAATCAATCAGTCAAAGAGTCAATCAATCAGTGGGGAGAATAAGTAGGCCCGCAAAGGTTTGCGTTACTTACCCTTTCACCATCTGCAAAGAGGAAATCTGTTCTTTCCTGTTTGTAGATAGAGAATCTCCAGAAAACAATCCGCGAACGTTAGTTCGGGTTCAATCATTTAATCAGTGGGGGAGAAGGAAATCTCCAGAGAACAATCTTCAAACAATCAATCAGCGGGGGAGAAAGATAGGCACGATGGATTACAATGGAGACGAAAGTCTGCGTTACCTATCCTTCACTGCTTGCAAAGGGAGAGCCTATTGTTTCTCCGTTTGCAGACAGCGAATCTCCAAACAAATCAACAAAGAGTAATACTAGTATTTTCCAATCAATCAAACAATCATTTCGCAATTCGTCGTGTTTACACGACCTTACCCGGACCACATGGGCTGTTTCTCGTCTTCCGCGTCCAGCGCCCGATCGTCCTCCAATCTCCGATATTGCCACGGCACTCCTGAGGGTTCCCAGTCAGGACCGTAGATCACTCGAGAGAGGTCGATTCGGAACCAGTGAAGTTCGGATGATCGGCTGCCAGACGAGGGTCTATTGGGCATGAGCTCTCCCGATCGTTGCAGTCGTTCACTCTGTCGTCAGGACCTCTCCCACTGGATCCACGTGTCGCTGATGGGCCCCACGTTTGGGACGCCAATTGTTAAAAGGTAGGACGCAACCAGTAAACAAAGATCCTTAAGTGTTGCCCGGCGGTGTCGCCTCTTTAACCCACAAAAATATTAATCAATGAAGAGGCAGGTGCTGGAGACTGGAAGGCTGGAAACAAGGGTTTATTCTCTCCGGAGGAGAACACATCAGTTCAGACAGCAAGTATCGTCACGAGGTGCTCTAACTGCATCTCTGAGGCCTGGCCTCTTATACACAGATTTATTACTTTATTGCATAAAACACATCTCTGTCAACCTTTTGATGTACGGAAAGGCATCCTCGGAATCCCCGCTTCAGGCCCGTTCCCACACACATTTACAGTTGAAGTCCCCACCCCGGTCACAACAGATGATGATTATCGCGCAGCTGGACATTCCGCCGATTCACGGAATGTGTGAGGTTGATCGGATCTCATGGGGTGGGGGCTTTGATCAGCTCAAGGATTCTTTGATGGGGGGGGGGTTTCCTACTGTACAGGAGGAAGGGGGCAATGACAGTATCCGCAGGGCCAGGTGGCGGCTTGGGAACGAGTGAGACAAACGGGCACAAAGGAAAGAGGGGTGTTATCAAGGGATCCGGGACCATGAAAGGGATGGAGGGAAGTGTCGCGCTGGGAACAGGATGGGGTTCCGAGGCAGAGCTGCGTGGAGGAGAGGTTTATGACCCAAGGCATGTGAGAGCGGGGGCTGTCAGTGGGCGGGGGATGTGTTTGTGAGGGCGAAGAGCCGTGCTAGGGGTCAGTAGCGCGCAGAGTGTGGTTCTGGCCAAGGCACCTAAAATGGCGGGTGTGCACGAAAAAGTGTGGCATCGAGGAAAAAGGCAAGATGGCGCAGATAATGTTTACCAAACCGTATTAATTTTCCACAAGTTCCTTCTGATCAAAGGTTGGATCACTCTTACTGGCCGTACATAGGCCTTTGAAGCAATTGGATTCCCACCGCCCAACCTTTTTTATTGCTTATGCAGGCAAGCCTGCCTTAAACGCTGCTGTGGCCGCCCCAATCCTGAATGAGTGAGAACTGTATTTAGCCCCCCCCCTTCGTGTACCCTGCCAAGAACAAGCACCCCTGCATCACATGCTCCACCTGGTATTTTGTGACGGGGGAGCCATCCAGATGTATGAGCAGTGGACCATCGGTGGGTGGGCGGATGGCCAGGAAAGCAGCCAACAGAGCCACCGGGAAGTATCTGTCGTTCCCTAAGCGGTGCAGTGAGATCCCTTTTCCCCTGCCTGCCTGATCCGTTTTTGAATATTGTAAGAATATCTCTACTGATCCTGAGGTCAAGCGCACGTCCCACATCTGCAGTGCCCTGGAAGGAAATTCACTCTTGGACTGCGCTACAATTCCTCCTATTCTGAATGCCCCAAAAAACGCTAAGCTAAACGTGACGGAAAAGAGTACCGCTTCATACTCGGACCGGGTGACAGATGGTAGAGCATCTAGCATTCTTTGTAATGTCTCATAGTCAATGGGGGCCCTAGTATCTGTAGACTTAGGCACTACTCTGGCCCAACCTTTGAGTGCCGCCCTGGTTGAGAACGAAGTGGTAGGATCCTCCTGTCCCAGTAACTTGGCATGGTGCCCAATGGCCGACAAGTGACCCGCCATCCATGAATGACTTTTCCCGCCATCTTTAGCCCAGATCAAGAAAGCCTGAACCCTGTCGCCCCTGGTGGATGTTGCTTGCTCCCAGGGGCCCATTATTTCACAAAATTTCTCCACGCAGGACTGGTACCTCCTCCTGGTCGGGGGTGCAAGAGACAGCTCGCCTAGTTCTCTAATGCGCTGCGCCACCCCAGCAGGTGCCAGAGCCGAGCCGGGAAAGGGGTCATCTCCTCCCTCGCTCTCGGCCATGCCTCCCGGAAACGCTGCCAATGAAAACGTGAAAGCGCGTCAGCAGCTGTGTTTAGGGCCCCTGGAATATGTCTTGCTCTACACTCTATGCTGTTATATAAGCATACCTTCACTAACTCCCTGAGCAGACATAGTACGAGCGTGCAGCTGGCTGACTGTGTGTTAATTGCCTGTACCACCGCTAAATTATCTGACCATAAGAACACCCTTTTTGCTGTTAGCATGGCCGGCCATAGATGGAAAGCCACCACGATGGGGAAAAGCTCTAAGACCGTGATGTTGGCCGTTATCCTTTTCTTCCTCCATGCGTTAGGCCAGCTCTCTGTGCACCACTCTCTGTCCAGGATCGTGCCAAATCCCTCCCTGCCTGATGCATCCGTAAACAGCGTCAGTTCCTGGCTGCTAGTCCAAGGGTCTCTCCAGATTACAGAGCCATTAAACTGTTTTAGATACTCCCCCCAGATCCGCAGGTCATCTTTCACCCCGATGCTCAGCCTCACATTATGATGCCTTCGTTTTATCGTGGCCGCTGTTCTAGCTACCCTGCGCGCAAAAGCCCTGCCTGCAGGGTTCACTTTGGTAGCAAAGCTAAGTCTGCCATGCAAGCTCTGTATCTCCTCCAATGACACCTTTTCTTGTCCCAACAATGCCAGTTCGCTGATTTTTTCTGCCGGAAGCCTGGCTTCCCCTGCCCTGGTGTCGATCTCCACTCCCAGAAAGACTAATACTTGCGCTGGCCCTGCAGTCTTCCCTGGGTCCAGTGACCCCCCTAGATGCGCCGCACCCTTTTGGAACTTGGCTAATGCATTCGCGCAGTCTTGCGAGTCTTTACTTCCTACAAACAAGAAATCGTCTAAATCGCCTACCACACCTTCTGTTGATTGCATCACCCACTGCAGGAAGGTGCTGGATGCCTCAAAAAACGCACACGATATGGAGCACCCCATTGGCATGCACCTGTCATAGTAGTACCCCTGTCCCAACCTGAATCCCAACAGGTGCTGGCTGCTTGGATGCACTGGCAATAGGCGGAAGGCCGATTCTATGTCAGCTTTTGCTAGCCAAGCCCCCTTGCCAGCCCGCCTTACCAGTTCCAGCGCCACGTCGAATGAGCAGTATGACACCGAGCAAACCCCTTCCGCCAGGTTATGGTTGACAGACTCGCCCTCGGGGTAGGACAGGTGGTGTATCAGTCTGAATGTGCCAGGTTCATTTTTGGGAACTATGCCAAGAGGAGAGACTACAAAGTGTGCGAGGGGGGGATGTTGAAAAGGGCCAGCTACTCTCCCCAACTCAATCTCCTTGTAAACCTTTGCCCTCACCAGTTCTGGTCTTTCCTTAGCGGAGTAAAGGTTGTCTGCATCTCGTGCCTGGGGTCTTCCTACATAAGGTATCACAAACCCTTCAGCGAAGCCCCCTAGGAGCAGCCTTACAGCACCTCCCGTCAGCCCCATTGGTATATTTGTTCAGCAGGGGAATTAGGCAGTCCAGTCTAACTGGTGAGGGCCCTTTCACTGCATCAGCCTGTGTAGTGGGGGGCCACGGGGGGAAGCATGGATTAGGTTGTGTGCAGGGCGGAGGGGGGGAGGGGCACTTGGGCCGGGGGGGGGTTGGAGGAAGGTGGGCCTGGGACGCACGTCTGTGCTAGTAGCCCTGCCCAGCGAAATTGTGCCCCCTGTTTCTGCCCCTTGTTGTTCCTGCATGTTCCTGCCTGATGTTGTCCTCCTCAATTACTGCATGTATGTGTGAACTTGCAGGTTTTCCCCCAGTTGCACTGCCCATTGTTGAATAACCAGCACGCCCCGGGCTGTGTTCTCCCACCTCCCCTTCTCTGTCCCCTCCCGCGGCGTCCCCCCCAAAATGGCGGGTTGCTTTGCTCATTCTGCTGCTGCTGTTGCATTTGACTCCGTTCTGCTGCTACTGCCTGCATGGCCCGACCTTTGCCGCTTGACCCTGTTCCCTGCAAAGCCCTGGACCCCTTGTGATCCATCCAAAGTTGCACCTCTTTGTGATCCTAACCCATGCTGGGGCATTTGGACATCTTCTTTCTTGATGCCCTATCATAATTTAGTCAGCCTACGCCCTCCACTTCTTGGCCTCATTATGAATTAGTCTGCCATATTGTACCAGGGCGGGTCCTAATTCCGAGAATTTTTCCATGATTACTGAAGATAGTATCACGAAAGCCTCTAACCAATTGTCAATCGATTTCGTGGGCCCTGCCTGGAACTTCACCATTTTCTCATCCTCCTTTAGACCTGCCCTGCGCAGGTCCGTGCCCTATTGACCCAACATGAGTAGAGAAAAAATGTTGATGAACTCCCTTTTCCAGATCAACTCTTTCGCTGCTAGGGGGACCTTCCAAGACAGGGATTAGTGCCCTGATAGCAGGGGGGCATCCAACATCACCTCTTCATCTACTGGCGGCATTGCCAGAGCCACCGGAGGTGGCTCCTGAGGGGGGACTGTTAACGGTGTTGCGGGTGGGTCGGAAGGGGGAGCAGTGGAGCTGGTGAGGTAGTTGTAGGAGTTGGCGCGGGTACCGGAACTGCAGGTACCAGCGGGGCCATCGGGAGAGGGAGCACGGGCCTGGTTATGTCTGATGCGGGCGTTGGCGCTGGTACCGGCACCGCCGGTGCCAGCGGGACCGTCGGAAGGGGGGGCACTGGCCCCGGGTTGTTAGGCGCGGGTGGCTTTGTGACTGACCCCCCATTCCTCAAACCCTCACCCCCCTCCCAGAATTGCTACACTCTCCTTGATTTCAGTCATGAAAGTGTGAAATGTGGACATGATCTTACCCAGATTGCTCTTTGTGGCATATTCGACCGCGGGCTGGGCACTTTTCCGATTGCCCGACGGGCCGGGTGCATCATGTACCAAGGCGACAGCCGTTTTGGCCCCACCTTTATTTTTCATGGGTGGTGGAAAGTCCTTGTTTGTGGCAATGCGTATCCTCTTAGACGCCCTGATGTGTCCTAACCCATCCGTATCCTCCTCATCAATCGCCATAATGTCACTGTTAAAACCAGAGTCAGTGGTACCGGCCTTGAGCAGCTCTGAGGCCCAAGCCATGCCATTGGCCTTGATGAGCTGGAGAAACTTTGCCGCCTGCGCTTCTGCCGACATTCCTACTTCCGATTCCTCCTCCTGCGTCATGGAAAATAGTGCTGGTGAACCTTGACCGGACATGCTGATCTGTTCCCTCTCTTATCTGAAAGAAAAATGCAAAAATGACCATCCTACCTTGCGCTTTGGTTAATTTCGGGGAGGGCGGGGAGGGTACCCGGAAGCGGGGAGGGGAGGCGGGCCATATCCCCCCCCTCTGGGGCAGCGCCCCTGACCTAAAGTTAAACTTACTTCTTGCTCCTGAGTGGTGTGTGGATCTGCCCGATATCGTACCCGGCCTTTCGTTCGACGTTACGATCGGAATTTCGGGCCTGGCGTCCAGTCCTCTGTCTCTATCGATAAAAAGCATATATAAACACCCGCTCTTCCCCTGCTTCCATGGCACTGAAGTGGGACCAGGGGAACCGGACCATGAACACCTGTCCCTCCTGATGCGTAGTCCCTATGACCCACCCCGCCTTCGGCCCGACGGAGCATCCATATAGTTCCTCTATCGCACTTACCCCGCTTAACTGTGTGGAACCCCACCTGCTCCCGTCCTACTCTTGTTGCTTGTATTATCCCTAATACACAATAACAGGCCTGTCCCACTGGATACTCTTGTTTATATTTTAATATTTCAAGGGTTATGGTGATCTAAAAATTTTTTTACCACCAGCCAAGTATCTTCTGGCTATTCACCCCATACAATTGTCAGAAACTAACACGGTACACACACGGTACATATACAATCTGTTGTGATACCATCACCCACCAAACAATTTTTGTGGAAAAAGTGTGGAGAAGAGAGCGAGCCCCTTACAGAAGAACCGCCAATTGGGTTATCTGACTAGCAATTGCCAGTGTACCCAATTATCATCATTGGTGACTCACTCTCATAACAGTGGAAAATGAAGACGAACACCAGAAGAAGACCGACAACATGTAACAGTGCTTCTTCTCAACATCAGCCCCACAATCTGCTGACTGTTCATATCATAGCAAGTCGACATACAACCTTGCTATTCTTATGTGCACATATAACACAAAGAAACACCCTAGTGAGAAAGAAAAACGTGAATCTCACACAGTTAAAATAGAAGAGTTCACTGACCACTCTGAATTTATTCTGGGCTGTGAATCCTTCCAACTTAAAAAATGTCTCACACCATGCAAAGTCTCAGGTGGATCATAGTCGCCAACATGTTTTGTTGCACTTATTTTCTGCAACTTCTTCAGGGCAAATGGGGGTTACCCACTTCAATTGCCACTTTCTTTCAAAACACACCTGTGATGGTAAAAACGACAAATTTGTAAAGTAAAATAAATTAAATAAAATGAGCCAAGGGTTCACGACCCTCACATGTCTACTAGCCAGATCAAAGTATGGTACATGGTTGTGATACTCAAAGCAATCGGTCATATAATCACCTGGGGTTAGCGTCTCTCACGCATACCTGCTACCCCTCTTGGTCGGTAAGGCCGTGTCCTCGAGGATCACGTGTTACTTCCGAAAACCCACTACCGTCGGGTGTTCTGCACACAGAAACAAAAACATGGACCAAATTCAAACAGTGTCTCCCTACATTGCTTTTTACCCTATCCCTATCTAAAGTGACGCCATACAATCAATCACCCAGATGTAAGACTAAAATTGAATACTGGACACTAACTCTGAGTGCACCAGTATCCGCCAGGTTTCAGCGATACATCTCCCAGCTTGGATAATGGTTCGGTAACTTTACCGATCAAATGGAACTACTCACCCACGCTGGATCACCGGCACTTCTTACTCTCAACCGCGCCCAGTCCGGGCTCTGGAAGCAGAATAACAAGGGTCGCGTGATGGCGTACACAGCGTCGCGTGTCACTTGGCACTGGTGCGCATACCACAGCGGCCATCTTACAGTGTATTTAATTTCACATGTAACTAATGGACCGATCAGGCTATTCCTCGTATGTCTCATATTTTTTCATGTTTTGACCACAGAATCAATATTATAGCCCAAAGTTTGAATAACAATTAAATCGTTTCTGGTCCCAATCTACCGGCTTCTCACCAATCATTCTTCATATAGGGGCCGACAGAATGCTAGAAACGTTTACATGTTGTGGCGCACATATCAAAAAAGGGTTCAAAAGGTAGTGAAAAGAACCCTACATGTAATACATAATGTAGCCATAAGGTGCCAAAGTACTACGTCTATGTATTCCTCGTATGTCCCATATTTAAGCCACAAAAGCGACATTGCAACCCAATGTTTGGATAATAATTAAATGTGGTCTGGTCCCAATCTACCGGCTTATCACCAATAATTCTTCATATAGGGGCCGACAGGATGCTAGAAACGTCTACACTTTGTGGCGGACATACTAGAAATGGGTCAAAAGGTAGAGAAAAGTACCCTACATGTAATGCATAATATAGCCATAGGTTGCCGAAGTACTGCAATATTAGTTTCTCACATATCTGCCCACCATTATGTGCACTCATCATTCGGTAATTTTTTTTTTACATTCGATAAGATCTTTCAACCCCTCGCGGTCAACCTGTTCCTGGTAAATCCAGCGTGCTTCTTTTCGTGCCAAGATATTTTCAACATTGTGACTCTCACACATTACTCTCTCCAGGACAACCCACTCCAAATCCTTGGGATCATGTCCCATGTTGTTAAAGTGATGTACCAATCTCGTGGTCAGTTTTCTTGCTCTGAGAGTGCTATTGAATGCGGACTTTCACTTTTCTAGACGTGAGTCCAATGTAATGAAGGCCACATTTGCATGTTAATCTGTAGATCACATTTACAGTATTGCAGTTACTGAACCTAGTGAGGTGCCAAGTTCTGCCATTTCTCAGGGTGACTGCCTTGGTGGTCGTTGTTAAATTACATACTGAGCAGCTAGTACAAGGTAGTACAAGGTCGGTGGCTAGGAGGTAGCCTATCTGTGTATATAGGCTGTGAGGTCCGTGTATGGACCAGTTTGTCCTTCAAATTTGTAGCTCTTTTGAAGGCAAACCGTGGGGGCGGCATCTTTCCAACGCTCGTATCAAGAATCGACCAATGCTTCCTTACAATCTGTCTCAGTTTGGTAGATAAAGGATCGAAGGTCGTCACCACCGGTATACACTCCTGTTTAGTACTCACATTACGTTCAAGGAGTGCTTCACGGGGCGTGTTCAGTGCACGTTTACGTGCTTGCTTCACCACCTTCTTAGGATATGCCCTAGCAGACAATTTCACAGCTAATTCTTCGGATTGCTCCACGAATGACTCTGTAGTGGAGCAACTGCGCCTATAGCGCAAAAATTGTCCCACTGGGAGATTGTCACGTAGAGCTCGTGGTTGGAAGGATTTATAGTGGAGCAATGAGTTCTTATCAGTCTTTTTATGATGTACAGTGGTCATCAGTTTGCGATCAACTGCCAAGATGTCAACATCTAGATAAACTGCTATAGTTCTGCTGATGGACCAAGTGAACTTCATGCAATCGTCCACCTGATTGAGCCATATGAGAAATTCCTGGAGGTGGTCCTCTGTACCAGTCCAGATACAGAGGACGTCATCAATATACCTCCTCCAAAGGGAGATATGTTCCCTGAAAGGGTTGTTGTTCAGATGGAGGACCACATTCACCTCAAACTGGCCCACATAAATGCAGGCCAAACTCGGGGCGAATGTGGCCCCCATAGAAGTCCCAGACACTTGCAGGTATAGTTGGTTCTTATACTCGAAACATTTTTATGTTAATGCAAGCTCAATACACTGCATGACAAAAGTGATGGGCGTGTCATAGAACCACTCCAGCTCCCCCAGGGCCCGCGCCGCTGCCACCAGCTTGGCGTCCTGGGGGATGCTGGTGTAGAGTGACTCGATGTCGATGGTCACTAGTAGTTGCAATTCAGGATCAAATTGCACTCCGTCGAGGACATTCAAAATGTCGGTCGTATCCTGGACATATGACTCCTGAGTAATCACTGCTTCACGTAAAAAGAAGTCAGCGAATTGGGATAGGGGCTCCAGCACTGATTGGATGCCCGACACTATCGGGCGTCCTGTGGGTGGTCGTTGGGGTTTGTGGATCTTCGGCAAGATGTAGAATGCCGGAATGCGAGACTTTTTGTTGACAATAAAGTCCGCCTCTTTTGGTGTTATCCACTTTTTATCTAGTGCATCTGCCACCATGCTTGTAATCATCTCAAGTAAATCTGGTGTTGGATCTCTAGCAAGGGGGTGGTAGTTGGTACGTACATTTAGTAATCTCAGCACTTCTGCCTCATAATCGCATGTATTTAACACAACGACGGCTCCCCCCTTGTCGGCCTGTTTGATGGTTAACAGTGGGTTGTCTTGAAGGGATTTAACAGCTTACCAATCCAGTTTGCTCATGTTGCAACCCTGATGTAATTGCAGAGCTTGTTCTAAAGTAGCAATGTCGTGAAGCACTTTCTGTTCGAACACTGCCACTTCTGGACCCAAAGAGCCACTGGGTGGACAGAAATTGGAAGGACGCCGGAGATTCGTATTGAATACTGATTGGTCAATTTTTTCTTTATCAGTAAAGAACTTGTGCAATTTGATCTTCCTCATCATTTCATGTAATTCTAATCTGCACGTGAAAGGATCATGTCGGGGGGGTCGGCACAAACCCCAGTCCCTTATTTAAAACTCCTTCTTCTGCTGGTGTTAACACATGATCAGATAGGTTCACCACGATATCATTGGGTACTGTATTTTCTCCCCCAAACCTCATTGCTAGGCTGTCCTGCCCCTGTGGCGGGTAACTGAAGGGGAGTATTGTTGCCAATTGGGCTGGAATTGTCCTCTGCCCCTGCCTTTGCCTTTCCCTCGGAACGTTTGGCTTCCTCCCCCCCGTGTTCCTCCCTGATTTTGACCAAAAAAAGACCTCAACAATGCTACTAGATCTTCATCTGTCCTTGTTTCTGGTGCAAAGTTCTCCCTGTTGGTATTTTGGGGGGCCGGATGGGAGGGTACGTCCTCCTCCTCACTACTAGTGTTATCGAACACCCAATTGTTTGGTGTTCGTCGCTGTTGTCTATTCCCCCCTCGCTGAGAATACTGCCCTCTCTTCTGAAAGTTGGGTTGCCTAGACTGGTCTGTCTGGGTGTTGTAGTACTGGTCTTCAGTGTATGGAAAGGCCCATGCGTGAGTGAACCTATCCAAATTCTTTTTAAGTCCCCTTATCTTCTGATTGACCATATAGGTCTTGTAATCGGTCAAGTCGCTTTGGATCCTCTCTAATTGTTCTTTAGCATCAGTGAGTGCTGAGTTACCCCTTATATTTTCTTTCAACTCTAGTATCTCTTTAAGCAAATCATCACTGAGTCTTTTAGCTGTGTTAATATTGAGGATAAGCCAATCACGCGTGCATTTGTTTGAAATATAACTCCAATCCACACAGAATTGCCTATCCTCCAAAAAGATCTTTGGTTCAAGTTTGACTATCAGACTAGGGGGTGCTGCTCCTGCCCGTAAGTACTCTGTCATCAGAGCCCCATGCAGAGCTATTCGAATCTGCCGCTTTTTGAGCATTGATAACTTGTCCCATTCCTCCCGTGCTGAAGAGCTGGGCCCCAACGGGACATCGGGCAAGAGAGAAGGACCAGACAGTATTAGGGTTATTTGCTCTTCTGAAAATGCCAGACAATTCATCCCTTCTTGCAGTGGCAGTGCTTAAAACCAGGCAAAAAATCAATTATGTACGGAATCACCGAGAACACCACCAAGTGTAGAAGGCTCAATTCATAAAAACCAGTATGTACCGATGAAAAAACTGCTGCCGCAGTTAGACTCTCACGGCTGTGAAATTGTCTACTAGGGCATATCCTAAGAAGGTGGTGAAGCAAGCACGCAAACATGCACTGAACACGCCCCGCGAAGCACTCCTTGAATGTAATGTGAGAACTAAACAGGAGTGTATACCGGTGGCGACGACCTTTGATCCTTTATCTACCAAACTGAGACAGATTGTAAGGAAGCATTGGTCGATTCTTGATACGAGCGTTGGAAAGATGCCGCCCCCACGGTTTGCCTTAAAAAGAGCTACAAATTCGAAGGACAAACTGGTCCATACACGGACCTCACAGCCTTTATACACAGATAGGCTACCTCCTGGCCACCGACCTTGTACTAGCTGCTCAGTATGTAATTTAACAACGACCACCAAGGCAGTCACCCTAAGAAATGGCAGAACTTGGCACCTCACTAGGTTCAGTAACTGCAATACTGTAAATGTGATCTACAGATTAACATGCAAATGTGGCCTTCATTACATTGGACTCACGTCTAGAAAGGTGAAAGTCCGCATTCAAGAACACCTTAGCACTCTCAGAGCAAGAAAACTGACCACGAGATTAGTACAACACTTTAACGACATGGGACATGATCCCAAGGATTTGGAGTGGGTTGTCCTGGAGAGAGTAATGTGTGAGAGTCACAATGTTGAAAATATCTTGGCACGAAAAGAAGCACGCTGGATTTACCAGGAACAGGTTGACCGCGAGGGGTTGAACGATCTTATTGAATGGAATAAAATTACCAAATGATGAGTGCACATAATGGTGGGCAGATATGTGAGAAACTAATATTGCAGTACTTCGGCAACCTATGGCTATATTATGCATTACATGTAGGGTACTTTTCTCTACCTTTTGACCCATTTCTAGTATGTCCGCAACAAAGTAGACGTTTCTAGCATCCTGTCGGCCCCTATATGAAGAATTATTGGTGATAAGCCGGTAGATTGGGACCAGACCACATTTAATTATTATCCAAACATTGGGTTGCAATGTCGCTTTTGTGGCTCAAATATGGGACATACGAGGAATACATAGACGTAGTACTTTGGCACCTTCTGGCTACATTATGTATTACATATAGGGTTCTTTTCACTACCTTTTGAACTCTTTTTTGATATGTCCGCCACAACATGTAAACATTTCTAGCATTCTGTCGGCCCCTATATGAAGAATGATTGGTGAGAAGCCGGTAGATTGGGACCAGAAACTATTTAATTGTTTTTCAAACTTTGGGCTATAATATTGATTCTGTGGTCAAAACATGAAAAAATATGAGACATACGAGGAATAGCCTGATCGGTCCATTAGTTACATGTGAAATTAAATACACTGTAAGATGGCCGCTGTGGTATGCGCACCAGTGCCATGTGACACGCGACGCTGTGTACGCCATCACGCGACCCTTGTTATTCTGCTTCCAGAGCCCGGACTGGGCACGGTTGAGAGTAAGAAGTGCCGGTGATCCAGCGTGGGTGAGTAGTTCCATTTGATCGGTAAAGTTACCGAACCATTATCCAAGCTGGGAGATGTATCGCTGAAACCTGGCGGATACTGGTGCACTCAGAGTTAGTGTCCAGTATTCAATTTTAGTCTTACATCTGGGTGATTGATTGTCACTTTAGATAGGGATGGGGTAAAAAGCAATGTAGCGAGACACTGTTTGAATTTGGTCCATGTTTTTGTTTCTGTGTGCAGAACACCCGACGGTAGTGGGTTTTCGGAAGTAACACGTGATCCTCGAAGACACGGCCATACCGACCAAGAGGGGTAGCAGGTATGCATGAGAGACGCTAACCCCAGGTGATTATGTGACGGATTGCTTTGAGTATCACAACCATGTACCATACTGTGATCTGGCTAGTAGACATGTGAGGGTCTTGAACCCTTGGCTCATTTTATTTAATTTATTTTACTTTACAAATTTGTCATTTTTACCATCACAGGTGTGTTTTGAAAGAAAGTGGCAATTGAAGTGGGTAACCCCCATTTGCCCTGAAGAAGTTGCGGAAAATAAGTGCAACGAAACATGTTGGCGACTATGACCCACATGAGATTTTGCATGGTGTGAGTCATTTTTTAAGTTGGAAGGATTCACAGCTCAGAATAAATTCAGAGTGGCCAGTGAACTCTTCTATTTTAACTATGTGAGATTCACGTTTTTCTTTCTCACTAGGGGGTTTCTTTGTGTTATATGTGCACATAAGAATAGCAAGGTTGTATGTCGACTTGCTATGATATGAACAGTCAGCAGATTGTGGGGCTGATGTTGAGAAGAAGCACTGTTACATGTTGTCGGTCTTTTTCTGGTGTTCGTCTTCATTTTCCACTGTTAGGAGAGTGAGTCACCAATGATGATAATTGGGTACACTGGCAATTGCTAGTCAGATAACCCGATTGGCGGTTCTTCCGTGAGGGGCTCGCTCTCTTCTCTACACTTTTTCCACAAAAATTGTTTGGTGGGTGATGGTATCACGACAGATTATATATGTACCGTGTGTGTACCGTGTTAGTTTCTGACACTCGTATGAGGTGAATAGCCAGAAGATACTCGGCTGGTGGTAAAAAAAAAATTTCGATCACCATAACCCTTGAAATATTAAAATATAAGCAAGAGTGTCCAGTGGGACAGGCCTGTTATTATGTATTATGGTTTGAGTGGGGGGCGGCCTGCATCCTTTTTCTTTCCCCCTGAGGCTCCAGTTAATTGGGCTTGTATTATCCCTGCCTGTAAAAGGAACACTGATTAATACATTTAACCTTGAATCGTTAGTTTGCCAACAATATTAGACGCACAATACTGTTTATTTTGCATGCTGTGAGGACAGCACATGACTGTCTCCCGAGCGACTGGGAGCCTACATCCAGCTCTTAAGCCCACTTGGCCATACACCTAAATGCGAAGTGAACCTTGTGCCAACAAGCGCGATCGCCCCTTGACACGGGTATCCCGGCTGCCTTTCTCGCCTTAGGCAAATACTGCAAACCTCCTGCAAAGTTGCCAAGGGGTGTTACGATGCCCCGCTATCTGCGTGGGTAGTCCATTAGTATAATGCAAATGCGCTAGTGCGAATAAGTGCTATTGTTGCGTTCTACCTGTGCGACTCGCCGCTTTGCTTATGCGTTTTAAGCATACCCCCGCTCCCCGGTGGCCGCGGCTGATATCTAGTCGTAAGGGTGGTGGGGTGGGGGGGGGCTGGCGGGTTTTTAGGGTGGTCCAGAGATAGCAGCGGAGCGTTCCGTCTTGCGGTTTCCCGTTGCGGATGGCCTACTCGGCCTGATGAGCCATATGCCCGACAAGCCTATGGGGCATCCTCAATTAACCCGAAACCGAATATTACGCCGCCCCTTCCAGCTTGTGCCTTTGAGGTTTGGCCGAAGGAATGCCCCGCCGCCCACGATGCCTCTGGCCTGAGAGGCCCGGTGGGCTGCCGTCCTAGCGTGTCTGGCGGGTGGAGCCCCCATTGCCCACACCGCCACCAGACCTGGCCGCAGGACAGAAGTTTTACGGACGGCACGGTAAGCTTGCGCAATGTGATTCTGCTTTCACGATAATCGTGCAATCTTGCATCCCACGGGGCAGCAACCCAGGCTTGGTGGCGCTTACCCCTATGATGCCCCTATCCCGTTGGCCCCATTGCCGTGCTCCCGCCAGCCCAGGCTTACATCTAGGGCCGGCCCTTCTCCTACCAATATCATAGAAATAACTGGTTATAATGGGACCTAACCCACGCCTCAATTGGAGACGGAGCATCCCGGCGCCATGATCGCTCGGCCATATTGCACGAATGTACTGTGCACTCACCTAGTTTGTCGACTGCCCGCACTCACGAGGGGGAGCGGGATGTGATCGGTATCCATTCGATGCGTGTCCCGGCGCTCGCCAGGCGGCGGACGATCCTTGCGATGTGTGGAATACACCAGTCGAGCGGTCGGAAGGGGAGTTTTGTAAGGGGGCAATTAGCAAGGCCTAGGATGGGGAGCTACCTCGTCGCCGAGACCCAACTGGCAAGGCCTAATGGTCGGGGAGCTACCTCATGGCCGAGAACCATCTTGGAGGGGAGCAGCAGCAAGAGAGACCTGCGGAGGAGGAGGAGGAGCCCCTTATACCTGCCGCCACGCCCCCCCCCCCGGACGGCTCGCCCGCCCGTCTTTAGGGTCCTGGTGCCCCGGCTGCCCTCAAAGGTACTAAGGGGGGCTGCCCTCCTATGGGGTCCCTTGCAGGGACCGTGGTCATCCTGCAAATGTACACTTAGGTTTCTCCAGCCTGGCGGCATTCAGCAGCCGGGCTGGACAAACCTCACAGACTCGATGACCTAAGAGGAGCATCTTTCCAGGCCACTCAGGCCAATCCTCATACTGCTCTGCAGCACGAAGATTGGATGGGAGTCTGTACCAGGGGATGCTGGGACCAGGAAGTGGAGAGGAGACACAACCCGAACCTGGAGGCGGCCAGCAACGAAAGATCCTTAAAAAAATATATACATATTATTTCTATTCCTCCGTGTAATCCAGCCTGCTCTCCCACTCCTGCTTTCCCGCCACCAACCCACAACCCTTTGTTGTGGTGGCCACCATGAATGAACGTGGCATGCGCAGGCTGCTACAGACTTTGAGTTGAGAACACAATAGATTACCAATGTACGAGCAATTGTGACACCTAGTAGCCTTGTGGAATCACATGTTCACTGAAATTGTTGATGTGATCTGTTTGTTGTCTCCCTCCTACCTACAGGCAAATCAGCATTGTATTTGTTTTATTTTTGTGATTTTATATAGCAAGCATGGACATGGCCGGTAGAACTCAGAGCATTTTACAATAAAGCAAAATGTAGCAATAACAAATAGAAAATATACATGTAACATTAAAGTGTGGAGAGATCATCAGGTAGCCTCCCTGTGAGGTAGTGTGCTTCACATGTCTTCAACATGTAAAACATAGCGTTGACAGTCCAGTGGTACAGTATCACAATCTGGACACTAACTGTTTGTGCGAGTTAAGGTCAGTTGCAGTTGAGGGGAGTGTGTGGGGGTACGAGGGGGTTAAGGCAGGTGTCACTCAGAGAGAAGAGCTTTGAGATCTTTTTTGAAGGTGACATGACGCGTCGTCAGGTGGCGGCTCGGTGGGGGAGGGTTTCATAAACTTGTAGCGCTTCCAGATAAGGTTTGGCTAATGCACTGCTCGAGCAGAAGGTGGAGGTTTTGAGTAATTTAGCTTTTTGTGAGTCTCAGCCAGCAGATGAGATTTTCAGTTTCTACAAAAGGTGCGAGAGGAAAGTGGAGTGCTGAGCTCTCACTTCTATGGGAAGCCAGTGTGTCCCATCAAGAAGGGGGGTTTTGCATGTCGGACTAGTATGAGAGGACCTAAATGAACTTTGGGAACGCTGGAAAGGAGAGAAATTTCGTATTCAAGTCTGGAGAGCACAAGTGCCTGGACAGAAGATTTAAGGTTGCGTGTAGGGATCAGGCGTGTAGGGATCAGGTTCCTGATCCCCCAAAGAAGCCTTAGCTGGACATAGACACTCTTATCCATGGAGGGGATATGGTTCTGGAGGTTCAGATATTTGTCGAGAGCAAATTCCAGAGAGTTTGCATTCTGAATTGACTGACAAAGGATGTAGAGCGGGCAATGCAGATTAAACTTGCTTGTTGGTTTGCCTTCAAAGGAAAGAGAAATAGAATAATCCAAGCCCAAAAAGGTTAAACTAGATAAAAAATGAAAATCGTTACAACAAAAAATAAAGTCAGAATCAAGAAGTACACTTTCAGACTTAAGCATGTGACCATCAAAGATTTAATGTTTGGATAAATGTGCATAGCACATACATCAAAAAAAGTAACAGATCCTGTATAAAACTACAGACACATTTTGATAAATGTACCACGACATCAATTAAAGATAGTCTATCTAATTCACAAATCAGCTTTGTGTCATACGTAGCACTGCTTACAATGGATATGGTCACAATTAACAGTGGCACATTTAGCTCTTGTCATTCACTTAAAGCAGCAGTTATAACTATATCAGCATAAAATTCTGCAGTAATATAGTTTTCAACAACACAAACAAATTGAACAATAAAATGTTAAGCACAGGTGGTGTTTGAGAACCTTTCCCCTAATCAACATATTTCCCTTGTTAAAGGCACAACATTATTTATCCCTCTTTGGAAACCTGTAGTAGACTGGCAGTGATCACATACATTTGCATTTGTGCTGGTGCATTTGGCAGATATCTGCGTTCAGGATAATCAAAGCTCTAATGGCAAATACTTTGGCCCAATTTGACATTGTTTACGATTTTTGTACCAAATAAAGATTACATTACGGACCTCCTAGAATGGAAATTGAATTGCAAAATGCGATGTCTCAAAAAGTTAAAATAATTGAGAACTGATTTCAGGCACATTTTTTAGATTTAAACTGGAGGTGGTAGAAATGCCACTTTTATGACCCCTCTATACACGATTAGTTATTATGATACTATGCTAGTGAAAATGTTCACAAACGTACAACCCAATCAGACACCCGTGTGTATTTTATTCCCCCACCTTTTTGCACAAAAGAGAACTCTACAAGCACCAAAATCGATGAGAAGAAATGTCACCGTCTACAGAACAATATTTACCTCCTCTTCCCTCTTCCTTACCCCAGGTCTAACAGATTAGACCCCGTCCTCAGTCACAGACTGTGTTTTACACCTACTCCAGTAAACCTTTAACAAAAACAGGAAACAGTAAATACCACATGGTGCCTAATATTTCTGAACGTTCCAGCGAGTGGTTTACACGTTTCAAGCTCAGATTGAATATGAGGTCTTTAATGCTGAGAAAAAAAGCACTTTTCCAAGGAATGTAATAATAGAAAATTCGACTCCCCTTTCTCAAATATATCAGTGTGAATAATACTTTACTATTACATAATTTTCTAACGATCCTCAATACAAAGAGTACCGAAAATGCTACTGGGGTTTGGAGAAAATTGTTTTAAAGTTAACAAATTCTCCATATTCTGATTGCAGAAGTGTGAAGGAGTATTAAAAGCATTTTTTAAGAATTGTAAAATAAAATGAGCTCTTTTTGTACTACATTCAAGAAAAGAATCTGAACTTTGTTGTGACTGAGCGAGGTAGCAGAACTGCACAACAGCAAATTAAATCAGTTGGAGAATGACTGTCCTGCCAGTTCCATCTCACTTCCAGTTCTACCTAGCAAATTAACCAAGGAGGGCATACTAGCAGTAGTAGATCTTCCCTGCTGCTGCACAAGTGGCAGAGCAACACCAGAGTGGAGTGGTCATAGTAGTCTGTGCCATACAATCAGACACCCTTACACCCAGAACTCCCTCCACTGCTCCTCCACCCCCCCCCCCCCCCACACCCTCCCCCCCACACACACAGACTTTCCCTCTCTCAATTTGCTTTGCGTGACAGGCATTGATGTATGATTACGTAGAAGGCTACCAGATGACTGACTCCATGTCACCAAGGACATAGAGCCCCGGGCCTGGTTTTTCGTTTAACAAGCTAATGCATTTGGGGAGCTGCAGTCTTGATTCATTCCAGTGACTCCCACTGAACCATCACCTGAAAGCAATGAGCCCCGGAGCGGCGGGCTGTGTCCCTCGAGTATACGGGAGGCTCAATGCTAATTAATTCATCATGCCATTGATGCCTCTTGTGTTTAAAACGACATTACACTTTCATACATACCCAGCGGCCCCTGGGGAGTTTCGAAATACAAACTTACTTTTCATAGCTCCTCCCCCAGCTTTAGGAAACGTTTGCAATTTAATGTAATGATTGCACTAACCCATGACCCATCACCACGGCCTGTGAGGCTTCCCTTCCCACTCTAATGTATTTGCAAAAGTTACATTTGCAAAATATGTAGGGAATAAATAGGGTCACTTGACGCCCGCCTAATGCAACCCAGCAGCTGTGTGCACATAGTTCTGGAGTGACGCTCCTGTGCTGGAAGGGAATGTGTGTGTAAAGATAGCTCGAGCAGGGCCCGGGGGCTCACAAGGGACGAGGCTGGCGTCAGGCAGTTGTTGGATTTGGATGCAAACACACAAACCTTGGATTTGAAACATAACATTTCTAGAAATAAGGTACATGGTTGTCTCTGGAGGCGCGCAGATATTGTTGAGAGATTGGCTTAATGAATCAGTGAGGCAGACACGAAGTACCCTTTTAATGGAGTTGATGAGAGTCAGAATCATGTATCACCATCAAAATCTAAATTGTTTGTGCGTGCGGAAATAATTACACACGCACAAATCCCCCCTCCCCCAAATAAAAAGGCTTACAATTAAAAATGACACAGAATACAATTTCAGCCTGAAAAAAATAAGTTATACCCAATGCATTTGAGTGAGCGGTGGAAACCTCGGTTGCTATTTGTCAACCCTGTGTGGGTGGATTAGAACTTAGGTTTGCAACATTAAGTGTCCCTCTCTCTTGGGTGACCCCACAAGTCATGGTTTTGCAGACAGTGCTGATGACATATAGCAGCCACTGGTCTCTCAAACCAGAACTTTTAGGACCACACATGCAATGTAAAATGTAAAACTACAAGTCCCAGAAGGCAAAGTGTTCCTGACTTACCGCTCCACTTGGATGTTCCACAGATGACATCAGTTTAAATCCCACCTATGGATGACTCACACCTGCCATCGGGCAACCTGAGCTCTCTGTAAATTGTTTCAACTTTGATATTAAAGGCATGTGCGGGCCCAGGGAGGGAGGTGGAAGCTTAAAAACCAACACAGGAAACCATAGGAATACCTGAGATATGTAGTGCTAGAAATATATACTGAGGTGTGGTCATTCAATTTAAGGTTTTGTCAAAAATAATTAAAACCGAATGGAATTAGCAGTGAAACCAATGACAGAACCCTGCCAAACTCGATTGGAATAGACTGCCAGCCATTAATTTCAGTTTATGTTTTTAAGTTCAAGCTACGTGCTACTATCACTAGTGGCATAGTTGTGTAGCATTGAAGTGTCACGCAGGACACCTACAACCTGCTCTGTGTGTTACTCCAACAGCGCTGTGTTTATTTATGCATACATTTTTATATAGCTCAATCTTTACCAAGAGGTGTCCGAGCGCTTTACAATAGAGCAAAGTAAATCGCAAAAGGAATGAGTAGAATGGAAGCAGGTAAAACTACTTATAGGTACTCATGGTGAAAGTTACATATTAACAAGTTACAGATACATTAAAGATTACATAATATGAAAAAGTGTAGTGATTAGGGTTATACAAGTACAGAATACATATTTACGAAATTGAGCACTCGGGATTGTCATCTGGCAATCAGGGTCATGGTCTGGGATGAGGCGAATTATAAATAGAAGTGTCTTTGGAAGAGAAGAGTTTTAAGATCTGTCATGAGAATCCGGAAAGAGGCGGTGGTCCGAAGGTTTGGCGGTAGCGAGGTCTAGTCGCTTAACCTCGAAAGAATTGCGCCATAAGGCCTTCCCTTTTGACAATTGGAGGTTCGAGCAGTGTGTGCTGTGAATTAGAATACCACGTGTTTACTGGGGAGAATGTAACTACAAGTCCCAGAATGCAACATATGACTGCCTAAAAAGCCTGGACTGACACAGGGTGTCGCAAGCAACATGGAATAATTTTTTAGGTATTTGGGGACAAATAATAAACTGTAGATCCGGAAGAAGGGAGTATTTGCAGGGTGTGTGTCTGGTGTCACATCCCTTGGAGTGAATATGGGTGTGCGAGTTCCTGTGTTGAATTTGCCAGTTCTCTCAGTAGTAGACAAGGCACTTGAGCACACCCCCTGAAACTTTCAATTGGTGCATTAGACCAGCCACTTTCCTTTCCACACACCACAGTGGAGCAAAAACAACTGGAGTGATAACCAGTCATTGAAACCTGATGGTTTTGCAGTGGCCTGTGGCATTAGAAAGTGGGGTTCCTCTGCCCTCAAAGAATGTTTTCTCTTGTTTATTTTGTCATCTGCTCTCAAAATATCGTTGCTATTAAGGGAAGGGGGAAGAGCGGAAGTATCAGTGGTCCCCATCTTTTTATGGGAGGGCAGGGCAAGGAGATGGAGTCGAGTGGGAGAGAAAACAAACATACACTACATGCCTCAGTGTATTTTTATATTTTTATAGAGGTAGGTGTGACAGTGTCATGTGCTCAGAGCCCAAAATGTATCCGCCCAAAACGTACCACCCGCCCTCTTTAGCATGAGGGTCTAGATTTATATTTGGCAAATGTTAAGTTTGTAGATTTATATGGTGTGGCTTATCACCCGGGAGGGTATCCAGGCGCGTATCCATGGGCACGGGGAGATTAAGTGATTTGCCCAGAAACACAGGATGTTGCGCTGACGCCCAGATTTAAACCTGGATTCCCTGGCCCGAGTCGACAGGTCTGGCCACTGCACGACATCTTCTCCCATACGTGTATTTATTTGAGATCTTTGCCTTTTTGAACAATCCTTTCTGCCAGATTTTTATGGCGTGTGTTTATACTCTAGGAGAGCTGAGCAGGAGCTAGAGAACCAGAACGTTTTTACTTGCATAGAACAAGACCTTTAGTTAGCATCACATTGAATATGTGTTGTTTTAATCCTGTAACCTGCTGACCTGTGTTCCAAACCTAGTTTCGGCAGTTGTCTGAAGGCAAATTGCTGTACCTCCCTGTAGTTTGAGTAAAGTAAAAACATGTATAATGTCCCGTGATGTTCCACCTCTATGGTGCAACTTCACACAACTTGATCGTATTGTTTTTGTGCAATCTGGTTTCAACTAGATTCTGTACACACACAACACCGCTATATGTACAGCACCTCAAAGTTAAATGCCATTGTCATAGAAATATCCATTGTAAAGCCCTCCTCTGCTCCTTGGAGATAGGTACACACTATATCACATACCTAATAAAAATAAACTTTGTAGCTGTGCGCAGACACAGACTCTATATGTCTTTTGCTCTTGCTCTGTTTGTACAGCAAGTGGATTAACCCACCAAGGTATCTCACTAGTACTTGAGCTTATGTCCTACAGATTACAAACAGAATACTGCTGCAAACACTATAGCCCTCTATCTGACAAGCATATTAACAATGAAGAGGGATTGTATGCCCTAATTAGCATTAGAAATAATAGTTAATTTCACATGGGTTATAGTACCATACACCAAATTGCTGAGGGTTTTTCAGAGAAAAAATTTACAATGCTAGGTCTGAAGGACTTGTTCCCTGGAAAATGGACTTACATTTTGGAAATGGCATGTAGAGGTCAGTGTGGAAACACAGACTTCTGTTGTTATTCCCCATCCTATATTGGATTACTTGGAATACTGTGGTAATTCCACATTATTTTATTACCAATAACCGGAGTATTAGTAATTACAGATACAAAATTATTGCACCAGTATTAACCCCAATGCAAATCTCCAGGTGTGAAAGTTCCCATGGCAAGTTCTCAATTCACCAGACTATTTATTGCCTGCTTTTCGTAGGCTGACTTTTTGCAACACACTGGGGCTTTAACGCACGGATAGGATTGATAGTCTTCAGGAATGTTGTTGACTTTAGACTACTGCCCTCCCTCCCACTGGAATCCCTAACATAGCTAACCCTTGAAATACTATCCTTCACCCCTGACCCCTCGCAACATATTTTTAGCACGATGCACCGCAGTACTAGGAAGTCACAGAACCTCCTCCTCAACACCACTCTGAAATACCCCGCTTCCAGAGTGAACAGAGCACAGGTGCTTAGACCATAAATGTAGAGATTGCCAGATAGAGTTGTGAACTATGCAGTCCTCTTTTACTATCGCCATCTTGTCTGCTGCAGCCAACAAGTAATTATGGGGTGCTGCCTCCATCTGACTGAGGACTTTTAAATATGCTGCAGGTGGTCTAAATGCATGGTTGATGACTCAAGATTTAAAGTCATACTCTAATCAATGCTCTAATAAATAATCAGAGCTTTCAGTTCATAGGGAAACCAAAATCCAATGGCGTGTCAAATACTCATAGTAGTATTACATGTCTCGCTCCCAAGAAAGTGACCACCTCAATATTGATACTGTGGTTTTCGATTGATTTAGTTTCTTCTGCTTAGCATCAGTGCTTCTATGGTGGAGTTTGATTGCTCTCCTTGCAACCATCACCATTTGGAAAAACGTCAGTAGCTCAAGTTATTTCCATCAGCCGCAACAGTGCTTCTCCCCTATTTCTTTGTTATTTAGGATCCTATATTACAACGGGTGGCTAGAATGCCCAACGTTTCTCCCACTTGTCTCCTCCTCTCTTGTTAGAAACAACACAAGCACTAATGTATCTTGACGGACTTGTGTTTTCCATCTATAGGTAGCTACATTTGAGTATCAAACCAAAGATCTTATTGTATCTGCCAATGGGAGAATACAATGATTGGACAGATGAAGAGAAAATGCAGATCACTGTGAAACTTCGCAGTTGAAAGTAATGGGGGCAGCCATGGAAATGGAAAATATCACTAGGTCAAGCACTCCAAATTATGGCTCATGAGATCCCTGCACTCCTACGTATTAGACAGCAGGATCTGATGGCGCCACATTCTTCTGACTGATCAATATGATCTTTCCACACGTACCACGGCATGTGCTGCAAGCCACGGGTCTTCGAACAGAGACACCTGTATTGTTGTAGTCTGCTTACCTAGGCTTTATTGTGATTCCATTTTCCTTGTATTTGAGTTCGTACGAATACTTGTATTGTTTTGGTCTGCTTATCTAACCTGATTCAATTTGCTTCATATTTGAGTTTGTAGTTGTTCTGTGACTGCACTTTCATCGACTTTGGTACCTCTGTGAGTTAAGATGCTAGTATGAAATTCCCTAAATTCTATATATTCACCCCTGTGTTCTCCAACGTAGAATCCAATACTGCCTCTTCCTAAAGAATGAACTTGAATAAAGACACTAAGGAATATAAGCTGTGCGTCCGGATGGAGTGGAATGTCGCTCCTGCTTTTTGATATGTATTCATATATGAGGCATTTCGGCAGGCCACGTTTCCGAGGCTGCACGCTGAAAAAATCAAATATGATCAACCAAGCATAACAAAATAAGAATCAAATGAGGAAAAAATGGTGTGCCCGTGGCAACCCCCTGTGAATCTTCCTGGAGAAGGGCACCACCTCTGCAGTTACAGTTAGCTTAATTAAAACCACAATGAGCTAGAGAAGTACTCAATGCGAACAGGGTAACTAAAATCTATGGGTGAAACACTAGGCTTGTAATTTCTACGATAATGCCTGGGTAGAATATCACACAGTAATTGTGTCGTAACAGTATTCATGTAAAATACATCAACTTATGTATGTATATGTACAATTCGGTGCCTTTATCTTTCAAACTACTGGCCTGATGTAACTTGAGTTGGGCAGTATATCAGATTGTGTAAAAAAGAAAAATTTGACTTCTTATAGTGACTCTTAGATCTACTGTAGAAAAATCCCTAGTTTTTGCCTGAGCCTCCTCCCCGTCTACTCTTCTGTTTCCAAACACCTCCCATGGAGTCCCCGAAGTTCTCATCTTTTCTAACTAACATTACAGCAACTTCATCTTGTGTGAGGATGATTACTTAGCATACAGATCTTTTTCAACCATCAACAAACACAGTATCAGAATGAAAGCCTGTATCCCCAACATTAAATCAATGCTGGAGCCCCGGAACATGGTGAAGAACCTTATGCATAGTGCATAGCTCCAGCTCAAATAAACTAACCTTTCAATTTCCCCAACAAACTAACATACCATTCTCTGGCTACCTCTCCTTCACTGCCTTCATTGTTAGGTATCTATATAAGGAAGGACGAGGAGATTTTTGGTCCAGTATACAGTCTCCTCTAATCTCGAACTAGGAAACAGGGGGGGGGGGGGGGGACGGTATCCTGTTCGTCACTGACTATGGCAGGCTCTCAGTGAGGTCCGAATGTAGTCAGTGGGAGCGTGCGCTCACATGAGCAAGTGCCTTCACCCACCCGACGGTTGCATGCTTCATCGTTGGGCTTTCTCCTCATTGGGCTTGCACTACAAATGCCCAACGGCCCCACAAGAGGGTGCTTGGTCAGAAATCTTTTAATCGCCAATGGATGACTGGGGGTAAGAGTGTATTTCCAGTCAGTGAGTTAGAAGATTATGAAAAAAGTGTGAACTAAAATTGACTAAAAACCTCGCAGGGCAATCTATTTAATCGGGATGCGAGACTTTGTCGAGGTTAAAAATGGAGAGAGTGACTATTAGATATTATAGTTAATTTAAAAGTACACATATTTTGGATTAGTGCCAGTGGCCGTTCCTTATAAGTGCTTGACCAATATGTGAAAATGCCCTCCCAAAATATCAAGAAACATTTTAGACTCCATTATTAACCAAACAAAGTACCACCACTTGGTCCAGTGAGCGGTGGAAAAGTGAAAAGTGATTTGATGTATTAAATAAAACGTATAGATAAGTGCCTGGATACCCCCACGGTGAGAAGTAGCGCTCTACAAATCCACTTATTGATTGATTGATTGATAAGCAGTAAGCTGTGGAAATAGAGTACATATTCTATTAAAAGAGGGTGTTATTAGTAATGATGCAGCTACATTTTTTTTTTACCTTTTTAAACCTAGAAAAGTTAAACATAAAAGTGCCAGGAAGTCAAAGATTTCTATAGATGCCTGTTGAAATATTTAAGTTATTTTGACCCTGCCCCACTCTTTTATTTTGTACTTTTTCCCACCTGCAGCTAACAATACATGGCAGAGCTCCAAACGGTTGAATGAACATATCAACGCCATGAAATTGTGGTTATGGGTTCCTCCACAAGACTGATAGAGTTCCGCCCATTTACTTCAACAGTCCTTTCTCTCCCGGTTACCATCATTCACTTTAATCTAGATGCATTTCAATGTATACATTGCTATTTACATTGTGCTAATGGCATTGATCAAATATTGTGTTATAACAGTAGGTCTTCCTGAGAAGACACAAATTAATAGCACCAAACAAGCCGTCAGATAAGAGAAGAGTGAAAATACAGACAGATTTTAGGAGGCTTAAATATGAATATAAAAATATACAATCCTCTAAAAGACAGACACATGCCAATTTTGTATACTTTAGGCCATGTTACACTCACAAGGGTTGTACATTACTGAAAATCAGTGGATCCTGAGACAGAATACATATTTTTTCTCATTTGGTTAAACTGCTATATCACTACAACATAAATTAGGTGTATGAATAAATATGATCATTTGTGTTAGAATAAGGAAATAATTCCAATTTGTTATGTAATCAAGGTTTTAGACACAGTAGCATTGAACTAGGCATTTCTAAATCTAAGGGACACAAGTAAAGAGAACCGAAGCCAATACATAAAAGCAGCAAAGTGTATGTTGAGAACGTGGTACTAGAAGGGTAGCCCCAGTAAAAAAAAAATCTCTCTTGCTGGAATCTGCTCAGCTGGTTGATCCTCACAGAGCTTTTTTGGAAAATAGCCAGTGGGTTGAAGCTGAGTATAGGAAGTTAGTGGCTCTAATCCCTTGCCATTACAGTTTTCCAGAGTTAGGACATCATTTGTGAGATGGTGTGCTGCAGATAAACCCAAAATTAACATATTTTTCAATGAAGCTTTGAAGGCTGGTCATCTATAATGCAGGCATCCATCGCATGTCTCGGAATGGTAGATTCATGCCAGATGTTGAGGATGTCACAGACGATAATTTTACATACAATGAATTTAAATGGTACTTAGTTGTTTAGTCTGTGATAGTCCTAAATTTCAGAGAAGGATCCTGCCCCTTTAGACCTACGGTGGCTAAAACTGATCACCAGAATTGCCCGTGACCCAATACAGATGAAATCTCATCTCTGGAACATCGCAAGAGGCTGGAAGCAGGTAGGCTGATCTTTTACAGTAGGAGTTACTATGCCATTTGTCTGAAAGCAAAAGACCTGAGAAGATCAACCGGCTGTCTGGGGATAATTTAAAAAAATATATAAATTTGTCACTGGGGTCCCTTAAATAGTATTAATGGTTCAACTCACTGTATGCCAAAAACACTTAATTTGTGTTCATCACAAATTAGCAGCTCATTTAACAGCTTCAATAAACAAAAATAAATATATAGTAAGCTTGCTTCTGATTGCACCATACAACAAAGTCTATCCGTTTAAAAAAATAAATAGATAAATCCATAAATTAAATATTCCTGAGCAATATATA
Source organism: Lissotriton vulgaris (assembly GCF_964263255.1). Classification (NCBI taxonomy): domain Eukaryota; kingdom Metazoa; phylum Chordata; class Amphibia; order Caudata; family Salamandridae; genus Lissotriton; species Lissotriton vulgaris. The sequence continues at coordinate 2,097,296 of NC_141688.1, forward strand.
CAAATTTCAGTCATTCTTTTGTATATTTTACACATACTTGGGTGTAAAAGTATACAGTAAAAGTGCATTAAGTTTTTTTGCTGATCATTTTCAAAGTTTGGAAGTTGACTTTTAAAAGAGGAGTCAGATTCTGGGAAGAAAATGTGTTACTGTCATGGTAGGAGAAACTTTATTTCCTTTCTTCGCCTTCCCATTTTTGCTCAAGGCGATGTACATCCCAGGATAACGCCAAGATTCATACGCATTGTAGTTATTCGGTAGAAGCATCTCCTTGAACTTGCACTCATCACTGAAATATTTCTAAAATGTAAAACAGAGATATATTCATGTCAATTCTTCCAGTTTGGAATAGTAGTTGTCTCTTATTTAGCCAAGGAAGTAATTTTTTACCAAGGGATTTTTGTCAATATTCTAAATCCACAACATCAATTCATCAAGTCTCTGTTATTTATGAAAATTTAAGCCACTCCTTCTGATAGGAGACCCTTCCAATTCACACGAGCTTAGAGACAGAATGGCAGGTGCGTAGTGGAAGATCTCCTTCAGCACAGGATTTGATAGAAATGTTACTTCTGTAATGCATAGATGTGTTCATACTGGCTGTAACAACTTAATAACATACAAGAAATAGAGAACACTATACAAAATAAAAGAGGAAACAACACAGTAGGTGAAGGGCCTTTATACCTGGATGTATCTAACACACAGATCAGTTTCTTGTAAATTTTGTTTGTCTACTTCCAAATTGTCCCACATCTCTGAACATCACTGTTCATGGAAGGCTCTTAACCACAAATTGCAACTCTCAAATCTTCAAAATTATTGTTCATAACATATTTCACAAGTAACTTCCAAAGCTCCCCACGACAGTCCTCACTCGTGGCTTATAAGGGCCATTAGGGAGTTTGCATCCTCACAATCTCATTGAAAATCTTTTTTATTAAAGCACATTACTTTATAGTATGCTTTTAGGAATGTCCTACTGAGAGATGCTGCAGAAAATATCTAAATGTGAAAGGTAGAACATTAAGTTAGAGTCTGACCTTCTCGGTCCTGATCAGGACAGCAAAGAAAGTGCATTTCACAAAACAGTTTGTCAGGCCAGAACCAGCCAGCATTGTTGATTCATAGATGTTTTAACACTATTATTCCCCTTTGAAACGATAAGACAAATGCCATTATTGATAAATAATATGAATATTAGATCATTTTCAGTAAAACATAATTAATCACTTTTTTCTATTACACTTCCTACTCCACTCTTGGTCTTCTCCTGTTAACTGATTAAGCTTAAGACCATGTACCTTACGGCTGGTGGTACAACACTAAGATCCACTTTTCATCCTTGTCGAGCTTCAACACCATCTGTCAGGGTTTTTTTATCAAACCCAATGGTAGAGATTGCTTTGACAATGTTACTGTTGGCTCTTCACACAAACTTACCTTTTTAGCCAACTTAAATACCCAGAAAAAATATACTTCTTGTTCCGTAATAGTCCAGGATATTTATCAGTACGCCATTTGTTTTAAAAATATGTGTACACTTAGATTATATTTACAAAATATGGTTTGTATGTATTATTGGGAAAACAAAAACTGTGAAACCTCATTGGAGGCAACAAAATCATTGAAAAACTATTTCAAGGAAACACAAATAAATTGAAATTTAAAGGAAACATTTTGAAGAAAAGATACATTTAAAGAAAAATCCAAATTACATTAAACCTGGATAGAGTTTAGGAATACTGAGGAGTTTTGGGGTTTAGGGATAGGTAATATTTAGCAATGATCAGGGGCTTTAAGAAGTCAGTGGAATTCTGGCATAGGAAGTGATTTTTAGGATTCAGGGATGGATGGAGTTTAGGGGTGGTAAGGGGTTTTTGTAGGCCTCAGAATGGATACATTTTAGAGGTATGAGGGGAGTTTATGGCCGTAAGGAGTTTCTAGGGTTTAGAATTGGGTTGAGTGTGGGGGTGTTGAGATGTTTTTGGGTTCATGGATGGGTCGAATTTAGGGTTGTTGAGGGTTTTTAAGGTTCAGTCATGGGCAGAGGTAAAGGGAGGTGAATAGTTTTCAGGGTTTAGGATTGGGCAGAGTTTAGGCTGGTGAGATATTTTAGAGCTCAGAGATGGGCATAGTTTAGGTGGCCCGAGAGTGGTTTAGGGGTCAGGGATTAATGGTGTTTTGGGGTTGTCATGGGTCCACGAGTTAAAAGCATCCAAAGTAATTGCTTCACAATGTAAAATATATAAATCTGAAATAATGTACCCTGAAGTAAAATACTGAAAAAAATACTTCAAACAAAACTGTTTCTGAAAGGAAGATTTGCAACCATTATATATACACCTTAAAAAATTGGTATGAAAAAGCCAATTTCAGACACAAAGATATTTAATGAATTGTTTTCTGAAATTTCAATGAAACAGTTTAGGTGAAATTATTTCTCAATTCAATTTTTATTTATTATGTCATGAAACTCACCAGTGATTCAGATAAATAATATAACAATTCATCCTTCTATACATCAACATTAAAATTATTCACAAGAAAAACAGTTAAAGGAAAATACGTATCACTACCATAATAAAAGAAAGTATTTAATCCATTCAAAATTGGCATGACCAAATCCATAGGCATTATCATCAGATGGCCTAAGTCTGTGTAAGTAACAAATCTAGTACAAAACTCCATCACAGAGAATATACACAGCCTTATAAAGTACAAATATGCAATATCACTAGTAAATACTGTGTTAAGATCTGTAATAGTGCACATATGCAAGACTGTCAATTTATGTTCAGTGCTTGAAACCATACAAAATACAATACACTGTATTACAATATGAAAAATTATAAAGTTAAAATGATCAGGTAAAGTATTTTAGTGACACGTAACTAAAAGAGTGAAATAACAGTTCTGGTTTTTGTTTTTACAGATGCTACTTTCTTTGATAACTTCATTCCTTGCATGCTGTGAACAAAGCAAAATATCACTATCTCTACTGACTATGTGCAAAGATTTTGTTATCAAGGTTTTTAAAAGGTGTTTTGGAAATGGAGCATCCCCGTTCTGACTGATCTCAAACATTTCCAGAGCTTTTATTTAATTTGAATAAAGTGCACTACTTCCTTTCAAGCTCTAAAAGATTTCAAGCTTTAATGCAGCTTGGATAGAACCCATTTCACTACCCAGTAAACTGTTCCTGCACCTCAGGACAGCTGCCATAGCCTGCACAATTGTGGAAGGTAATCCAAATTCAAGCCGAAGAGCAGGTGGAGAAGCCAAAGAATTCAAATTAGAAAATTGACGCCATATTCGCCCTTCTACTTTCTCAAAAAAGTACCAGTGCCACTTGTTACATCACTTCACAGGCATAACTGAGTGAAGCATGTCATTTTGTCTTATAAACTGAGAGGTGCGAAGTGCCTTTGTCCTCAACACTTATACAATCTGTAAATAGCTAAAGCCTGATACAGCGCCTTACTTTTGCAGTGATTTATGTGATCTAGGCGGTGACTTGAGAAGATTCTGCCAAGGTTGGTGCGCCACTTCCACCTGGGCATCACCAGGGACCAGTTACAATTTCGCCTAAATCTACACCCCTTCGTTTTTAAAAAACATTTTACTCTTAGATGTGTTTATGTTTTTTAAAAGTGTTCTTAAGCATATTTCTCCAGGACACAGAGATACCTATGAAACCCTATTGGGTTAGCGTTAAACTCGGCGGTCTCTAGTTGGCAGAGGTATACCCTTCTGACAAATAGGGACTCACCTCCTCTAGTCAGGGCAAGGGTATCACACACTTAGATAACCCCTGCTCACCCCCTCGGTAGGCTTATCTCAGAGGCAGTGCGTTAAGCATTTACGACCACATACAGTAATAAAGTGAAGACACTACAAATGCACACGACACAGTAGTATTATAAAAATACGAATGTTTATATAAGGCTTAGCACAAGACTAAATAACGACAAAAATACACCACAATCTTAATAAATACTCTTGGAAGGAAAAATAATAGTTCAAGCGTAGTTTCTTCTTAGCACAAAGTCTTTAGTAACAAAAGCAACTCTTCTTCTTTAGATCACAGTTCTTGGCAACAATGTAACCCACACGGGAGTCACACGACGTCGAGGCAAAGTTAATCCAAAGGTTCGGGGTCGACCGCGAGGAGCGCTACGTCGAGCCCGGAGTCACACGGACCCCCAACAACACAGTACCTTTAGGAAAGTGAAGCACACGATGATCAGCGGCGTCGAGCAATCCGCCGTCGCGTCTTCGGTGTCAATCAGGCCTCAGTAGTCGTCGTTGTCGATGATGATGTCGCAAGAGTGAGCAGCGCTCACGGCGTCGAGTGGGCTCGGAGTTGATGCGATCAGCGGCGGTGCAGACACGAGGTCACTTGGAGCTGGAGCCGAACTCACTACTCACTGGCGTCGCTACTGGTGTTGATCAGGCCCGGTGGCCGGCGTCGAGGAAGCGGGACACTGGAGCCGTTACTCGCGATGTCGAGCTGGATTCGGCGGCGTCCGTCGGGACTGCTGGATTCTTTCAGAGGTGCTGGACTTTCAGGTTCCAGCAACAAGCACTTTTAGCAAACGGTGAAGTCCTTTAGCCCTGTGACTTCAACAGGAGGCTGGCACTCTTCCAGCCCTTGTAGATTTCCTTGGCAAAGTTCGAGAGTACACACTTAGTTCCTCTCTCCGGGTTCCTTGGCAAAAATAAAGAAGCAACTGCAGGATTTCCCCCAGCAAACAGCACACTGGCAGAAGGGATCAGCAGGCTTCTTGTCCTTGGTTCAGGGTTCCTTGTCAGAATTGATCTAAAGTCTTGGTTCAGGGGTCTTTCCCTTATACCCTTTTTGGCTTTGATCCCTTTGTCCATGCAGGGGAACTCCCCCTCATTCCGGGTCTGTGGTGGGTGTAGCCAGGTGGTGACACCTGATCGATTCACGGTGCAGGGCTTGGTCCTCAGACGCCCAGCAGGAAGTGGAGCCAGTATTGTCACTGGCAGGAGCAGAGCTATCCGTCGCTCGGCAGGAGGTGGAGCCAGCATTGTATCGGGCAGGGCCGGGTATCAAGAGCTACTCTTCCCCTACTCTCAATGCAAATGCACCACTCACCCCACACTGACTCATTCAGAACTCTGGAGCCACCCAGCTCCTGTCACACACACACCAAACCAGCAGAAACCAGAAATAGTTAGACAAGAAAATAGTCACTTTCTAAAAGTGCTATTTTCAAACCCAGAGTCCAAAAACCATCCGCCCAAACGGATGCGTTATCAAACCCCGAGTTCAGGGATACCAAACTCGACATTGCACCATGCTCCCCAAGCCAGCTAGGATCATACCATTAATAATCCCGGCAGCCCATTCTAACTAATGGAGAGCAGGCGACCTTACGATAGTGAAGTACGAATATGGCGGTAGTTCACTATTAGGACATGCCAACCTCGTCAGGCTTGTCCTACCTTATACTTACAATGCACCCTGCCCTCGGGCCTACCACAGGGGTGACTAATATAAAGTTAAGGGAAGGTTTGGAGGACTGGCAAGTAGGCGTACTTGCGCAGCCCGCGTGACAGTACGAGACTGCACGTAGGTCTCGCAATGACAGACCTGTAGACATACTTTTACCAGGCCGCTCGTGTGGGTGGCACAACACGTGCTGCAAGCCCACTAGCGGCATTTGTATTTACAAGCCCCGGCACTCTGCGTGCACTTGACTAGGGACTGACTGTAAACCAAACTAGCCAAACATGGAATTCAATCAATACAGTAATTTAACATAGGGAGCACTTGCACCGCGGCACTGATCAGCAGTGGCGCAGTGCCCAGAGCGATATACCAGCAAAACATCATAACCAGAGGAGACAAACAGAAAAAATGGAGGAGAGACTCAAGCCAATGATGTCAGGTCTAACAGTTAGCATCAACAAAATACCATCGTCTGCATAAAGAAGACAACCAGCATTCATTAGGACTAAATTAGATGGATCTCCCTTTAGCTGAGCAATTCTATTAGGCAAATCGTGAGCATAAAGCGAAAAAAGAAGAGGCGCAAGCAGGCATCCCTGCTTTAAGCCGTTGTGCATCACCACTCTAATGGACAAACCTTGGTACCCTCCCATCAAGACCTGAGTCCAAGTAGACAAGTAGAAAGCAATTATTAGCCTCAAAAGATGAACAGAGATCCCTAGTGTAGACAATTTTCTCCACAGTGCCCCTTGGTCAACTCTGTCGAACATTGTGGGGAAATCGATAAAAGTGGAGTAAATGGGCATACCCCTTGACACAGGATACTTTTCAATGAAGGTTTGAAGGGCCATAATATTATCAAGAGTACCACAGTTCTAACAAAAACCAGCCTGCTCAGCAAATGTTTGTTTCTGAAGATGAAGTAATATACTTTTGACAAATAATTTGCCTGTTGCGTCCAGGAGGGCAAACCAGTCTGTTTTTATATGAGGGTACTATGATACTTCCCTTCCAGAAAGATGGAATATAACCAGACAGATAGCAATAACTGGAACAGTGGACATAAAAAACTTGCCCAAAAGGAAATTTCCTGTTTATCAAGTTCTATCAGGAGTTCATCAGGGCCCATAGCACCTGAAGTTCTGCACCCCTACTGAATCCCTCAATCGCCTCACAGGTTGGCAGGCCGTACATTTCCTGTAAAATCTACTTCAAAATTAGGCACAAACTGGCCACTGTTACTTAAATTACAGACATTCAATTGAAAAATGTACTCCGTCTACTCATAATTCGATATTGGAATAGCCTCCACTGTAACTCTAGGGTCACAGTATTGGGTTATTAAAGCCGAATATTTATAAGAAATAAATGAAGTAGTGACTTCCCTCTAATAAATCAATTTCCTATCCTCCTCTTTTCTTTGTTCAGCCACCTTCAAACTTGTTCTTTAACGCTCAAGGTGATTAATTTCTGCCTGCCTCATAATTGAAAAAAATTTAAATAACTTCCTAAGAAGGGAGTTTATCTCACAATTAACCAATTTTATGGCCCAAGAGATCTTAAAAGATGATTTGGCTATTTTACCTATATCTTTGCTTCCAAAAGTTCATACAAATGTTCGCATCTTTTCGAATCAGGAGATAGGGTCATTAAATGACTAGTCAAGAGGTCTCAGGCTTTTAATAACTTTTTAACTATAGCCAAACTTCTTTATGTTCTTACATGACCCAAAAGGGCGCCTATTAGATTTATTAGAGAATACGTTATCTTTCCCAATAATCAAGAGCCTTAAGCTCCAAATCAATGGACATTGAAATAATACCATGGCCACTTTAGGCAGTCCCAGAAATCTCCAATTGTCTTCAATCTTTGACATTTGATGGGACACTACCACATAGTATCTTAAATATTGTCCATGAGAGGAATGAAAAGTATAAGAAGCTGGAGATTTTTTGGGAAGTCTGCCATTTCAGAAAAGAATTCATACAAGCTCAGGACTTCCAGAAAGTACAAGATCCACCTATCTGATCAAGCTTTTTCAGGTACAACAGCCTCAGAAATGTACTACACTTTATCCATTTCAGTATTACCAAAGATCATGCAAGTATAATTTGATACTTTAGCATTGAAGTTCCCTACAACAATAACAAATGGACATTCCTTCAGACGTCTTATGCTATGAACAAGTGAAAACACAGAATCAACTAGGATAGCCTGAGACATTCCAGAGGAAATGTCAAAAGTTTTCAAGCAAAAAAGATGACTGCCTGTACTTAAAGTTAGCATTGTTTATTGAGGTTGGAGGGTTGTCATCTTTTTTGCTTGTAAACTTACATATATATATAGTTGATGGTGAACAAATATCTTTGGATTACAATGAATATTATTGCTTAGTAAAATAGTGATTCCTACACCAGCCCGACCTGTTGCAAAAGGTTTTGCTACACTAGAGAAAACAAAACAAATCTCATACTTAAAATCAGAACAAACTCAAGAGTCCTGCAAGCAGATAATTAATGGCTTAAGGCACGCTACAAAATTCAATTTTAGATTAGATTGACCTAGGCTTGCTATGTTCCAGGATAATAGTTTACCCTAAGGGTTACCACTTCAACACCGGGAGCTTTACAGTGTTTTTTTTACCCCAGTGAGTGTGCCAGCTACCCAACTCCAATTATAGATCTCTCCTTCCTTTATGGGTTCCTATGCACATGGATCCTCATTTTCTACAATACTTATGACTCTTCTCATGTCTCTATCTATGGATATGGTAATGTCCTTTCAAGTGACAGATTGTCTCCTGTAATTCAGGTCCTGTGTACCATGTGTATCCAGCATTGAACTATTACAATAAAACTCAGTAATCGGCTCAACCAGAAGGACATCAATTCTTCTTTTCTGAACGTAATCCACATTCCCTAAGATCAGCATTACTACAATCTTAGAGCTAAATATTACCCTTCAACTCAGAATAGAAGGAGGGGGGTCTATATAAACAATGTCTTTACTTGTTACTAAACTCAGGGCCTCAACTTCCAATAATAGATGTAAAATTAAATGTCTATTACATGGGCCCAAATCGCAATCATACAGAGAGACGAAATACAATGTATTCAAATTAAAACCAATTTCCGGCCCCCCTATATGATCATAAGACTTTGAGAGAGTATCCGTGAGTGCCTTGGGGCTGTTTTTAAATGGTTCCAGCTTAACAGCCTCAAGTGCAACTCAGACAAATCTGAGGTACTCTTCTTCGGCTGTCCATCTGACCCAGACTGGCAGGAATGGTGGCCTGTTAAAATGTTTCCTCCAGCGCGCTCGTCCTAGCTAGCAAAGAATTTGGGGATCAAGATTGATAATGGTCTGACGTTAAGATCTCAGATCCTTGCTCTTACAGGAACATGTTTTGGCCTCCTCAGGATGCTCCGTAGGATCCTTCCTTTGCTCTCAGAAGATCATAGGAAGACGACAGTGCAGGCCTTAATTGGTTCAAGACTGGACTATTCCAACATCCTATACCTTGGCCTTCCAGAATATCTCCTGCAACGGTTGCAGGTGGTCCAGAACTCGGCAGCGCAGGCCATTTTTGGCCTGTATAGGTGAGCCAGAGTCTCCTGAAGCGGATAGTTTTTAAGGCCTTGACCTTGGCCCACAAGGCTCTCCACACCTCGGGAGAAAAAATATCTCCAAAGGAGGCTTGCCTTTTACCATCCGGCCCGATCTCTGAGATCTGAATCATTGTTCCTTGCTGTGGTCCCTCGAGTAAAAAGGGCCCACATTGGAGGTCGCTCTTTTAGCCTGTTGGCGCCACAGCTTTGGAATACTCTGCCTTTGGCATTACGCAGCACCTCTAATTAGCTGACTTTTAGGAAGGGCCTTAAAACTTGGCTTTTTGGCCTTTAGTTCGCTCTTCTCTCTTTCTGTTGGGTCCGTTTTATTTTACTGTGTTGTGTTATTCTGCTACAGGTTTTCAATAAAAGCGCCGGGACACTCTGTGGAGTAGCCGAGCGCTATAAAAGACTAAATTAACATAACATAACCGGTCCAAAATGAGGGTACTGCGGCAGAGGGAAAAATGGTTGGTCTCACAGATCTTAGTTCTTGCTGAGTAGGCATATATTCCACCCCTCTGCTTGGTAGCCACTATGCTCTGCTTCAGCATTTTATGGTCCAAGGTTCTCTAATCCCCTCCCACATTCACCCTTTTGACAAACATAATTTGTCCCATCATGAATGAATGAATGAATGAATTTGTTATTTGTACCGCGCTATATGGAACTTAACCCAATTAAGGGCATCAAGGCGCCTTAGGATGGAGAAGAAGCAAAGTCATACATTACCAGGTCAACGGTTAAAGAAGAATGAAACAGGGCTCAGAATGATTGGTCTAATACGCTAACGAGAATCACATTAGTAGTTATCCCTGTAATGGGAACTCCCCCTCTACATGTCGGGAAATATTTGAACCTGGCACCTCTGATATATTAAAGGGTGGGAGTAGGTTAGATATTCCTGAACAATTCTGCACCAAACCTGGGTATAAAAGAACATTTTTCAACATTTCAGTATGTGTTGGCTGATTAAGAGAACAGACTACACGGACCACTTGCAAACCTTAATTCCTTAGACCTGCATTTCATAATACAATGTTTTTTTCCCCCCTAAAGGCGTTTTACCCTAAAACACCCTGAGGTAGCCCCCACACCCTGGGGTCCTCATGAGAGGGCACCTTAGGTTGATCAACAGAAGATTAAACATGAGGGAGAGTAGCACCACCAGAAAGTGTTAACCCTTTATTAAAAAACTAGGTAGTGGATTCTCCCCTGCTTTTGTCCCTGGCTCATTCTGACACTACCTCTGAAATAAATATTCTAATGAAAACACATTATCGTCGTCCTGTTTGGCCATAGTTTTTCCATTTGTTACTGCAGAGAGAGAGAGAGGGAGAAACCCCAAGATTGCAAGATTTACCCACCTGAATGCCAATTTATTTTACCCCCCCCTTTAAGCACCAAATTAGCTTAGGTGACCTGCTATCTCAACTATTTTACCTTTTGTCCCTGCATTTCACATAGATGAGAGGAGGTAAGATGCTGGATCTCCAAAAGAATTGGACAGTACACATCCAACTTGTGATCAGAATTAGAAATCTATCTTTCTAATAAAGATAAAATAGAATATAAAACTTTCTCGATACAAAACATTATTTTAGATGACATATTTCCCACACCTTTTCCTTCCCCTTCCAGATTAAATGGCTGAACAAACTCTTGTGCCTCTCACGACACACATGAGTCACAATTCATTGAGTTCATTGAATTCAGCGAAGAGACCCTTAAAGTAGGTGTGTTACTATACAAAGCAGGAAAGGAAGAAAGAAGTCTGCATCCTCTGAAACAGTGGACGATTTCAAACATGCTGCTCTCAGACGATTCTTGTTTTAAATAACATCTATGTCTGGTAGTGTAAAGTCCACCCACACCATGTTCCCCTCTGTGCGAATCATCATAAGGTCGGAAAAATTCTCCATATGAGACGTGTTTTTTTAAGTTGGGGAGACATCTTGTCCACGATGAGAGTCCAAAAGATCTACCTGAACAGGACTTGGAACTAGTCCGAGTACCAGGCAACCCACTTCCGAAGTTTGATTCAATATAAGTATTTGGAGTAGAAAACATTATTTCATCCTCAACATAACCCATCTCAAAGTCACTACAAGGGATTTTTACCCTGGAAATCACCCCTACTACTACAACTTCAGCTGCTTCTACTACACATCTTTGTAGAAGGGACCAAACTTTGTCCAATTGGGGCTTGCTGACAAGAAGAAGCCCCATGTGACAGTGAAGAGTCTAAGAGCATGTCAGCTACTTGATAGCCATCTCCTTATTACCTTCCTCTTTAGCACTCCTTAAAAAAATAGTCAAAATTGAAGAATGAGACTTCATATCAGACAACTGAGACTTCTTTCTACAGATGTATTTTCTTTAATTTCAGGAGGTTATAAGAGGTATTGGTTGTAGCAATCAGGCTTCAGAAAGTAATCTCCTTAAAGTAATTTTGTTAAGGCTATCCAATGAAAGGATGGCCTTGACAATGAAAGCCTCTTCAACAGGTAACAAACAGCTAGCCAACCAAGGTTTCTAAGGTAGATAAGTAAGTAGGAGAGTAGGAGTAAGAGCAAATACTAATGTGAATATTAGTGAGTATCAATGCAACTTCAATGGTCATTCCACTACCGACACCAGTTACTGGCAGTTGTAGAAAACTGGAATTACTGCAACAAGGTCACCAACTTCACCAACTTTACTCAGCTACTTGGGGCCTCAAACTGCTACCTAACTGCAACCCACAAGACGCACCCAGCACGCAGGACCCCCAGCACACTCAGTCTCTTTCTCTGCCCCCTGTCTCCTGTACACCTATACCACGTTGCTGCCAAATAGCACTCACGCAGTTAAGCTACCTTTAAGAAATTGTTACTATGAACTCTCCCAAAATTTGAGGATAAAAAAGCCCCAAAACTTTAGCTGGCGACCAATTTCTACCAACTCTGTGAAATATCCATTTTCTGGTAACTCTAAGAAGTATGTCAGAAGGAAAATGAACCCACATATGTGAATCAATAGTTATGTTAAGGTATTTGTAAAGCATTGTTATTACCCCAATGGGTGTCTGAGCCAAAGAGAGAAGGAATAGTGAAAAAAGCAGTGGACAAAGAGAGTCATGAGTTTTGGTCCTGAAGACACAGTGGGATGTGATGGGTGTATGGTCAAACAGGAGGTTCTGGCAAAATTTTACAGCTAGGTAGGAGAAAGGTGAGATTTGTTGATGAGAGGTACTGTAACCAATTTGACCGAACAAGGACAGAGGAAGTACATAGCACATTGAGCGTAATAATCTTTCTAATGACCAAGCAGTGCAGGTACTGCAAGTATGAGGAGGTGGATGAAGGGGCCGTGAGGTTGAGGAGGAGTCGGGCTGCTGAGCTCTAGTTAACCTGGAGACACCTGAAAAGAAAGTCTGGAAGACCATAATTGTTGAAGTTACAGTAGTTCAGACGAGATATAATAAGAGATTTGATGGGCAGCAGATAAAGACAGAAGAGGCTCAATGTTTCTGAGCATTTTAAAAAAACATTGAGAAAAGGTTTGGAAATGTGAGTGTTTTTCTGCCTAACAGAGATTGGTTTCTCAAAGACAATGTCTTGATTCTTGGCTAAGTCTGCCAGAGTTTCAGGTGACCCTTGATCAGCTGGACACCATTCTGTAACTGTTGAGTTTTAAACAGTTGTGGTGTATGTCAGATGCAACAACCCTCAAGTAAACAAGCATGTAGGTTGGACTGCATTTGCTTGGGATTGCTGAAATGGAGAGAATAATCTGCATAGGATAGTATGTCAAGGCTGAATGAATGCATAAATAGAGTGAGGTGAGATATATGAAGATTGTATAGTGTGGGACTCAGGAAGGTACCCAGGTATACTGAAGTTCAGTTGAGCAAGGGAGGATTTAGAGGGGGGGATAGATTGGCTCCTGTGAGAGTGTAAAGAGCTGATCCAGGAGTGAACTGTGTCACAAATAACTTTTTGAAAGAGGCTATTGACCATAAGTAAATAGGAAACTATATCTAAGGGCGTTGACAGAAGTAAAAGAAGAAGGGCATTAGAACAACCTTGACCAAGAGCATTCTAATGTCCTTAGTGACAGCTACCAATGCAGCCTCAGTCCTATGCCGGTTTAGTATGGTTATAATGGATATGTTGCAATTTTCAATGGGTTTGGGATTCCCACAGTAGCAAAACCAGGCCTGGCATAGATTGCTGATTTCAAAGTGAATTCTAGAAAACCTGTTGCTCGATAGTTCCTGTCTTTTAGTGACATCTTTCATAACTAATATAGTAATATAGTAAAAACATAAACTTTCTAATTCTGCACCCCACAGACAGTCTGTCAGTGAGATGGAGGCCCAATTCAGCCTGATTTGCTGGTAAGTAGGCAATAAATAAATGTCATGTTGTACAAATGTCATTTATAATCTTATTTCTGGTTTGCATTACTCTTGCATCAGCATGTCTCTGTAAGCAAATTCATACGTATGCTTATGTGTCACACCAGTGTGCATATAACACATATTCTTTCAATAGGACTTGGTCCTTTCAACTGGATGCTGCACAGGCCCACAGTTTAAAAGTTATTTCTAGAAAAAGGTAAAGGCACAGCTAAGTGAAGGTGGTGAGGTATGAAAAAAGAATGACGGATTGTGATGTAGCCCCAAGTATTTACCAGTGGCTGAGAAAAAATCAAATATTCCATCCATTACTTTTTTGTATACTTCAATGTGCTGCCCTAAGTGGGACTGGTATGCTCAGACGTGTGTCCCATGCACAGGACGTGTCACTGGAACCAAGCTATACCTGACTGATGAGCCCTAACTAGGGTAAAATCGGTCCTGGGTTGCTTGTGTTCCGGTTCAGGGATGGCCCGGTATGGCAGTGCATACTAGACTCTTCCCATTGGGGCAGGGTTGAGATTAATTTGCTTATGGCTGGGTCCGTACTCAGTTGGCATCTTATGCAAAATAACAATGAACTAGGATGTTAATTACCAGTATTAATGAAAACATTCCATTAATCACTTATATTCAAACATGGCAAATATCAATTTTCATAAAGCAATACAGAGCAATAATCTTACAAATTGCAGCCTTGCCACAAAATCAGTCTTGCTTTTCCTCCAAGCATGTGCTTAACTGTAAAAAAAAGTTTTACAAGTGTGTTGTTATTATTATTATAATGGCTATTATTATTACTATCACTGCTAATAATAAGAATATTTCTTGTCAACATTTATGCTGAATGTATATCATTTATGGCAAATAATTGTATGTGTTGGTAAAACAATCAGTACTGTTTACAGAAATAGTTAGAACAAAGATTATCTTTTTTTTTTTTACTTTATTTAATACTTTTCAGAAAAAATACACAACTCAAAATATACCAAGTCGTGGTAACAATATTCACAAAGATATAAATCTAAATCAGAACGAAATAAAATAAAAATAAAAAACCCAAGAACAGTCGAGAGAATACACAAAAAGTTAAATCAGTAAACATTATGAAATATAAGAAACATAGTTGAGAATGGGAAACAAATATTGAATAACAAATAAAGAGATGTTTTCACAGTTTGGACCACTGCTCTAGAGGGGCCCATATCTTAGAAGCCAGTGCACGCCTTTTTCTCCCCCTTAACAAATAAACGGAAATCTCCAGATTATACCAAGCTAACATCCTAGCTCTCCAATTGAAGAAAGTGGGAGCTTCCGAACTTAGCCACTGCAAAGTTATGCAGAGCCGTATCATTGCCATAGCTTTAAATAAAAATGCACTAGTATATCTTGATCTTTCAGTGTTTCCAGAGTTATCGCACCCCGTTATGACCAACACTTGAGAGATCTCCACCGGAATATCAAGCACTTTGTTATTAAAAGCCTCAATATCAGGCAAGAAGTCACCCAAATTAGGGCACAAATAAAACATATGGACTGCATCTACCACTTGGAATCTACACCTAGAGCAAGAGTCTCCCTTACTCCCCCCCCATTTAGCAATTTTAGCAGGAGTGAGATATAAGTCAAACATAGCCATATAACTTTGCGTCCGTAGGCTGCCACACACTCAGACATAGCAAACTAATTCCAGCGCTGGTCGCAAATCCACTCCTGCCATACTCAATTCCCCTGCCCACTTAATGTTCTGAGCTTCCAGGTCATCAGGAAGGCCTGTTAAAAGATGTTGGTAAATAATACCTATTTTGTCCCTCCTTTAAACCAGTTCAATTAGGTTAATTTTATCATAAATGGTGGGAGTATTATGATGATATTTATCTAAGAAGCTCCTGAGGTGGAGATATTGAAAAAAGTTGCTGGTTTGCATATGAAACTTTTCCCTTAGAGAGGAGAAAGAGGCCAACTGCCTGTTAAAAACCAAGTCCCCAATGTAATTCATGCCCATACTCTGCCATTTGAAAATGACATTGTCCTGGAATACAAATGGCAACACACCGACAGCATTAAAGGGCGTGTAAAAATTAACCTTAGAAATAATGAGCTTGTGGTAAATTTTCTGCCAGACTGAAAACATACAATTTTGAACCTCGTTTTTTTAAAATAGCTAGGCTCCAGCACACGCATTAGGATGCCCTTAGCAGCCTCGCCCAGGGCTATCTGATAGATGGGCGGCTTGGTACACAGGGGGACATCTGCCTGATCACCCAGCAATGGTGAACAAAATGTTATAACACACTAAGTATGAGTTACTATCTATATGAATAAATAAAGTGGTGTTTGTATAAGTGTGTATCTTGTGTGTAGCTTAGTAAATATTAGTATGATCAATTGTTTGCATAAGTGAGTTGGATGACTGCATAAGTGAATAGGGTGTGTGCTGGTGTGTAATGTCGAAGTAGGTGTATAAGTATATTCAATATTGTTCTATTGATCTTTGTTAGCATGTATGAGTGAATCTATAGGTAAGTGTTCAGATGTGTGTGTGTAGATATAGGAATCAGTGAGTGGGTTTTTAGAGACTTGTATTGGTGTGTTAATCGTTTCAAATATGGTACTCCATATTTTATAATGAGTGTTGAAAGGTTATACTAGTGTATGATAAGATGTTTCAGATTGTCACGTGGATGATGTCATCAGTGATGTCATCATTGATGTCATTTGAGATGTCATCAGTGATGCCATCAGTGATGTCACTGACCGTGTCTTGAATGATGTAATATGTGACATCATCAGCAGTTGATTGCGGGCACGCAAGTTATAGTTGGTACACCTAACTATAATGGAGGAATTTCAATGGTTTTGTACGAGTGAAATGTCAAACTAACTCTAACACCCCTAAAACCTATGTTTTTTTCAGTGAATTTCTAATGTTTTTTAAATGCTAATTCCTAAACTATAACATGTCTGAAACCTATGTTTTTTTCAGTGAATTTCAAAGGTTTTGTAAATGACAATTTTTAAATGTATTAATTCTTATATTTATTTTTTTGATACTGATTTACTGCATTTTTTTAAACTATTTATTTTTAGATATTTTATTTTTTTAATTACTTTATAATTACATTATACATTACATTACAAAATATACTTTCTCAGAATGAATTACTATAGTTTAAATACTTTGCAAATAGGCAATAGACTTTTATGTACAGTAGTTACAGTTGTTGCAATGGGCAACACAATTTCGAACACAATGCAACATTGAGCTGAATGGGAATTTCTAGTTAAATGCAATTAGTTACTTTATGGATTACTTTTCTAACCACAGGACTGGATCCTAGATTCAGTCCTGGGACATCTCCTGTAAACAGTTGAATAAAAGCGTTTTGGTTACAGTAGTGATTTTTAAGGAATATTATTGTATTTTAAAAGTTGACAGAAACTTTTTCACATAGAATCACCAAATATCCTATGGGAGGAAATTCACTTAGCAAGTAAGTAGTTTTATTGTTACTTTTTCTTACTCAGTGGTGGATCCTGGATCCAGCACTGGTGCATCTCCTGTAAACAGTTGAAAGAATGCGTTTAAGTCAAACATGCGATTTGTTAGGAATATTTGTAGTTTGTGAAAATAGACACTTAGAAACTTTTCTGATGAAAACCAGACAATGGATTCCTATGGAATGCAATACAAGTTACTGGTAAGTATGGTTAGAATTACTTTTCAGGGTTAGTGCTGGGCTAAAAGATGCAGCACTGGGTTCTCTCCTGATAACAGGTGAGTAAATCGGAATTCGTTGTTCGGATGATTTTAGGTGAATATTTAAAATTTCTAAAACTCCACACTTAGAAGAATTTCCAAGTGAAACCAGTCAATGTTAGCCTATGGAAGAAAATTCAAGTTACTGGTAAGTATGGTTAGAATTACTTTTCAGGATCAGTACTGGGCTTAGAGATGCTGCACTGAGGTCTCTCCTGATAACAGGTGAGTAAATCGGAATTCGTAGTACATCCCGTAAGCGCCACAGAGCTGCGTAGCAGAATGATGTAAATAGGGGCATGGCCTGCACCACCTCTCTGCAACGCAGCTCAGTGGCACTTCCTGGAAGCACCTGTTGGGCTACTTAGTCCCCATGGTCCCTCAGGTTTGAAGTGGAATTTTTTCCCCAACTTAAAACGCTCCACAGGGCGCGTTTGCAGACATGTCACCTCAGGACCCGCCCCCTTCCTTCACCATTGTGCAAACGCGTCCTGTGGCACAAGGTGGCTGCCAACACTTTTGGATTTGGAGTGTTGACAGCCAATTAAAATACAGCTCGTGTATGGCAGGGTGCGAGTAGGCTGGGCTTAGGGTACGCGGACCTAAGTGCGGATCCACCGCACCCATAGATATATAAATGCATTTAATTGTCATTTTCTTAGGAACTACTGAACGTATTCACACCATTTAAGCAAAAGGCACGAGTCTGAACTAAGGACTCCCTCTTTGGTGTAATTCCATTCAGCAGTTCGGGCTGTAGCTGCGGCTAAAGGTTCTATGGGAAATGGCATGGGGAAAACGCATTTTGGTACCCCCTTTTTTCTCGGCCCCGCTTGATGAATCACTGTGAAACGTTCAGGATAGGAGTAGACAGGAGCTGGCCACATTTTTTGAAAATTTCACGAAGATTCGTCAACCGGCGCCAAAGTTATTCTAAATAGAATGTTGTAGATTTCCTATGGATATTAGGTCCTAACTATAACTACCTACTGGCGATACGGCAAAGATTTATTTTCACAGGTCCTCCCTCGACCCCTGAGATAAGAGACGGTTTCGGATTGCAAGAAGCCTTTGTCAATCTGGTTGGCGCCATAATTTACTGTATATGTAGCCCTTCCCACTAAAGTCCACAGTAGACATAAACAAAATACTCTTCATTATGTTAATACATTAACAACCTTATGCAGTGAACACATGCTTTCTTCAATAGAGTATCAGAAATGTTTCAGATAAACCATGTATAATGCTTAAACTGTGCAAAGCAAAATCCACAATTTATAAAATTCACCATAGAAACTAATGCATGGGTACATTAATTAAATTGAAGGAAAAATGTTGCACATCATAGTGGGAATATTGTGAAATAAGAAACGTGCCACCAGTGTCTCATCATGTGCTGCCTTATTTAAAAAACAACACATTGTTAAAGTCATTAAAAGGAACGTGCTGCTGTTACACTGAAATGTCTAAATGAAGACAGCCTCTGCCCGGAATGCTCATCCGAGCCGTTTATGGTTTGACCATTTTCGAATCTCTGAAAATTCTGTTATATAAATAGGGAGAACTACTACCGTGTTGTAAATGTCATGATAGCAAGCAAGTCATTTAGGGGCCAGGGAAACACATATATACATGTTTTTAATGAAATAACTAATCAAACGTATTGTCGTACAGTCAAAGATAGGCTGTAAACACTGTTTCTTTTGAATATTTGTCTCTTATTTAGATACATCTAACAAGGGGCAGTTTGCAATATCTGTACATTGTCATTTAGCTTGTATTGTCACGAGATTTCACAGCTTTGTTCGATAATCATTGGCAAAACTAATAGAACTAGTTTCCATTTAGAGCCCTGGAAAAATGTTAAAAAAACACAAAGAAAATCATGATAGCTTAAAACACAAAGAAAATCATGATAGCTTTCTGTAATCAATGCTTGTACCAAATAACAAATTTAATGCATGATGATTCAGTGTACTTTTGAGTTGTAAAATAGTCCCTCAGAATTGCACTGCAAGTACTCCCGGAGTGGTTGAATGATAAATCAAATAGCCAGTATCACAAGGTCTGAATTACATGCTCCTCTGGGTGGAACCAAAGCCCAACCTGCTTATATTTCAATTAATTGTTAAAAATAGGCAAGGCACCGCATCACTGTCAAGCCACGTTAAAAAATCGAAAACAGGTAATTACTGTGTAAGTTATTTTTTTTTTACACATGTTAAGCCTGACTGGGCAAAATTACCACCACATTGGTAACAGTTTAACTCTTAATTACAGCAATAGGCAGTTGAAAGATGTCCTGTCGTCTTCTGTGAAAGGCATTTCACTGTACAGCAACATGGCTCTGCCTTTTCAGTAACTTTTCATATGTTTCAGCTAGAAGCAATTTGTTTGATACATTCTGGAAATGAGCAGATAATAGATTATGGGGAAAAAACTTAAAAACACCGAGGCCACAGAGTCGCATATTTCCTGTGGCCCTCCAGGAGATTACTCAGAATTCGTAACCTCATACTAAATTATGACACAGCATTACACTTAATCATTTAACATTCATAACATGACCAAAGAAAAACAACTCACTACTTCGCTCTGTTATTCATGACAGAAGCGTTTTAAAACCATTAATCCGTTCTGCTGTAGAACACAGAGGTTAGAAACTCTGAATGTTTTACCCTACAATATAGTAAGAAGCAACATTGCATTGATAACTTTGACTTTTTCTGGTTTAGTAAAAGAAATGTGTTGTTTGTTTTACTCTGCATTAGATTTCAGAAGGACTTTAGCCTTCACTGAAGTAGAGGAGACAACTTTGACTGCATTGCTCCGCATTAAATCACACAAGGTAATTACTCTGATTTCTTCCCCCTGCATTAGATGGTAGTGTAATACTATTACTATTTTATCATGCATTAAATTGAATACAACCTTCCTCTAACTACATCATCTTGTATTAGGTTACATAAGTGAATGCCTATTGGAAATGGCAATATTGGATAAGGCAATAGGCATATCGAAAAGAATGGGTTTATAGAAAGTGAAGCTAACTACTTAAATATTTCATGTATTACTTAAGATTACTGTGATTGCATGGTTAAATTCAAATATGGTTGATTACTTAGGTGTATTTACCCTGCATTGTATTGCAGTACATTAATCTATTTACTCCACCCGAATTATATTACACCTGGAGATTACTATTATGCCCTGTTCTGGCATAAAAAAGAGACTAGTTTTGCTCCTCACTGCTTAATGCTACATAAATTAATCAAAGGTAATTTCCCTTGCTACTTTATACCGAAGTAGAGGGAAAGGACAGACGGCAAAAGTATGTGTTCACATCACACAAAGCGCTGATTTAACACAGGCAAAGCAAATTCAACATAATTATTTTAGAGTAACTAAATTAACGATGTTCCCAAATAATGAAACCGTGATGATAATCTTAATATGAAAAGCTTTATTTTGGTAATAAAATGTAAAACAAAGAGGTACAAGAAAAATGCGTAGCTTATAACATCATAAACAATAAAGCAACAGGAAAAAGAGAATACAATATATGTAGAGTTATATTAAGTAAGTATTATACTAAAGCTTGTTTCTAACTTTTATAGGAAGAACAGCGTAACAGGAGAAATAAAGATATAAAAGTAAAAGAAACAGAAACAGAAAAAGCAAGTAATAGAATTGTGAGGACCAGGTAGAACTATTTATAGAGAAAACTAATAAGAAGGAATAATAGCATTATTAAGAAAAAAGTTAAAGAAGTAAATGATCAAGCAAGTTGTGTATGAGTAGACATACAGAAGGTGTTTAAGACGGTTTAAAATTCTCTGATGTGACAGAAGATACATGCAAAAGAATCTCAGAAACAGTGTTTAAATTAGTAGCGATTGGGAGCCAAATGTGTCTCTATTGATTGTATGCATTGAGGAGCCCACAAACGCTCTATCCAATCGACGGCGATAACAAACAGCATTCCATCAAACTTTAAAAGAAATATTTGAAGACATTTCCAATTAATAGTGATTTGCTGAAAAGCAATAACTTATAACAAGTCTAACAACCTACTGCAGACTTCTAGATGATATTCTTAAACCTTTCTAGAAAGCTACACTTTCTTTGTAGAGAATGGTTGTTGCTAAAGAAGGTCAATATTTAAAGTTGGTTTCTCATTTAGAGTAGCTCACCAACCAATTGCTCTGATGCAATATCAGTTGACATACATCTAGAATTGAAGCACTACCTTTGTACTCAAAGTCAATGCAGCATGATGCACTTGGTGAATGTTAAGAAAAATTGAAAGCATTCATTATCCATGATTTCAGTTCAGTAATGCTATTGTAACGATGGTTTTATGCTAAAGGTGCTCAATTGCCACTACTCCAAAAGATTAAAAGAAAATTCTATGATTTAGGACAGGAGAAGAAGTGCTTATGAATTACGAAAAATGTTTTTTTTTAAAAGAAGCAGTACAGTTCTGGAACTTAGCAACAGAACGAGATCCAGGAGGTTTCTTTTCCTCTATACCCAAGACATCTCACTAGACATTTAGAAGAGACAAAGAAAAGAAGGACTAAGCAAAAGCTAATCAATGGCCATTGCAGAAAACTTAGGAACATTACAAGTGTATCACATCCCAATACCTGAGACGCAACTTAACATCTCACAGTTCCAGAATATGCATCTGATATTCATACTGCCATAACAAAGTCAAAGGGCAAGGATTACCACTTAAAATACAGAGAAGAGTGAAAAAGAATCATTCTAATTTTCAGAGCCGAGAAAATAATCCACCCTACAGTGTCTGCAAGAACCTAAGCCTTGGATAACCTGTGAACTGATCTAATGACTATATCTCAGCTTTTCCTTGAAGCTGGTGGCCTCCACTGTACTCAGTTACCAATCCGTGGTATTAAAAACATTAGTTTTTGGATCTATTTGAAGGGGCATCAAGTCCTTATATAGATGATAGGGCTTGCTTCATGGCAGGTTTTGTTCCATTGTGGAATGGTTCGATTATATATGCGTCCATGTGGCATGTCCGGGGGTTGCCAACATTTTAATTCACCATATTTGAGACCAATGTGAATGTCAAAATCTATATAGGTGGATACCCTCTACTGACAACTAGCCTTTACTGTGAGCAAACTATCCTACATGTGTCACATTGTTTTGAAGGTTGAGAACTGGAATTTAAATGAAGCTTTCCGTCCATAAAGTTAGCATCATAAGTTATGAACTCTTCATGTCTATACATCATCATTTCTCTGCGTATACCGAATATCACAACAGTTCAGGAGCAATTTTCATAATAGTGGTATGGTTAACCTGAAAAGACTTTTGAACAGTTAAGGTAACCAGTATCGAAAGAGCGGTGGTTCTATGGTGACATTAATATATATATCTCTCCTGGAAAAACATGTGAATATACATCCAGATTGGCAACCTAAAATGTAACTGTTTCCATGTTATGGAGTTAGGGACCACAGATAACTGTGAACATTTTCAAAATACCTCAGTGCCTCTTAGTGGTATTTCGAAACCAGGCAAAATAGTCATTTTAGTTTCGCCTGTGTTGGATCAAAACATTTTGTTGAATACTAGAATTCAGACAAGAAATTATAGTTCACTTGAATGGGTCACTCTACACATTGGTGGACATGTGCAGTGGTACAGAAAAGGGAGTACCAGGACTGGGAATGCCTAACAGGTCCATTGGCGGACATGTCCAGTGGCACAGAAAAGAGAGTAGCAGGACTGGGAATGACTAACAGGTCCATTTAGTGGGTCAACTGATCTGTAGGGACAAGTGTTGTGCATATTATTAAGTTGAGCTTTAATGTGTAGTTTAGCCAGGGGCGTACCTACCAGTGATATTGCAGGTGCAGTGGCATCTGGATCTAGAGGCCTGCGGAGCCCACTAAACACTGATTATTTCTTTATTTCACAGTTCAAACCCTGGATAGGAGGCCACTGCAGTGATCGATACATTGGTACTCAGAAATGTGTACCTTGATCTTTTTTATTGTCAGACACACATAACAATAAAAATGATACAAAATCAGTATTTTAATGTATCTGACTTCTCTGTTTCTTGGCCTCCTTAGTCCGGATCAAGTGTTTTTTCATTACAGTGTTTTGAGTATTTACTCGCTCTGCTTAACCATACAAGACATGTTATTGGACCTGTGGTAAGTGCAATATGGTTGACTGGATACTTTTGGGTTTGCCTTGCTGTTCTGGTGTAGACATGGTGATTGTATAGTTTTTGTCAAATGCAAAACGTGACTATTTTTGCTTAGGTCCTTTGGATAAAAAGAACAAATGAGGGACAGAATGCTGAACAATGCAAACATTCACCCCCAGTCACAAGGATAAGGGTTTAACCCATCGTTTTTTTTGCTCACCGTGCCACCCCAGTTTGGAACAGCCATATGCAAATCCTTCTTGACCCTGCTTTTCATGGAAACAGTCCTTCCTGAACTGCTAAGCCAGGACCTCCCTTAACCGGAAACAAGCATCCTGGGACTGGTTTCTGGGTTTCAACTTTCATCAGCCAGGCTAGCATGAATACAGCTGCACAGTGAGCATGGGACCCATGTCTGGGCATACCCTTCCCACTTAGGGCGACAAAAGCAAACAAAAACTTATGATGGACGGAATGCTGAAAATGCAAACATTCATGCCCGATCACACGGTTCTGGATTTAATCCATCGTTTTTTTCCTCACCATGCCACGACCCAGGATGCTTGTTTCTGCAATGCAATATTTGCATTGTTCAGCATTCAGTCCATCATATGTTCTTTTTGCTTTAACCACATGGCTGCTGGGCGTTTCCCCCCCCCCTGTGCTGGAAAATGCCATTTTAGTGGCACCATGACGAGCTCAGCTCGTCATCAGCACACGACACCCGTGGGTGATGACGAGCTGAGCTCGTCATCAGCATCGAAAGGGTTAAGGTCCTTTGAGTGGCAAATGTTACAACTAAAGAGGGGATTTGTATCTCTCGCCTGATATGTATTAATTAGACCTCTCTCGTTGACCATGATCTAGAGGTCCAGAAATGCTTAATGTGTCCTTCTGATAGTAAGTGGACCTTAGCTGGGACATTAAGTTTGTGAATGACTATTCATTACCTTCCAGATCATGAACATTTCCTCCATATAGTAACTCAGATAGAGATGATGCTCAAGTAGGGGTTATGAATAAGAACCTTGATATTTTTAAAAGTATGGAAATATAGGTTTGCTAGGTTCAGTTTGAAACTTGAACAAATACAGGAATCACCTTTGTAGCAGTAAATAACATCTTTTAATTAAAACAGTTCATTGAGAGACTTAACTCTGATACTGTGAAAAAACTGACAATTAATCATGATATCAAAATGGAATTTGCTAGATATCGCATTTAGTCACTTGTTTCTTATATTCAGCAAGCCGGATTATAATAATTAGTTCTCTAATAATTATAGAAAATATAAGTAAATATATTTGACGGCACGTTCCACAGTATTAACTCTGTGAATCCATGTTTTTTAATTGCCACAAAACAATTCTATACAAAACAATTTTGGCTTAAATATTTTGACAACATGAGTTTGATATGGTATGAGGATATTGAAATTCACCTTTAAAAACACATATTTCTCCGGGATCTCCAAAGCTAAATAATGGCTGATTCAATTATTCTGGTCTGTATTGTCTGTACATGTTACAGATGATTTTATCCTTAGAATATTCAGAGGAAATATCGTATATTTTACCATAATTGGATAAATACCCTCATTAATACTCCAAAACTCTAAGAAAAGAAATAGCTTTTTCCTAAATATGTTGCCTACATATATTTGAAAAAAATATAGATGGGGATTTTATGTCCCTTAGTCAAGAGAGCCCTTGTTATATCACCACTAGTCTTGCTATCTCATGAAGGCTGACTTTTACCCCTACATGCTATAACATGGCAGCCAAAGACTCAGCAGGAATCTGAGAACTCTCCTGTCAACATGAGACACATCTATATTTATAAATGTATTGGAAAAAACAAAGGTTAAAGGGATGTTCTAGTTAGGTGAAAAAGTCATTTAAAATGTAACCTTTTACACTAACAAAACTACTGAAATTCAACAATAATAGTTATCTTAAGTAACCATAACTTGTGCCCGATAGTAGCTTAGCTTTTACCCCATGCAATGCAGAGTGTTGTCATCAATTATGCCATTTCAGCTGCTTCAGTGATATTATCAATGATGTCATACAACATGTCAAGATGTAATATGTGAGGTAATTAGCGGTGCATGGCTAGGTTATGAATTACTGTGTGGCAGGAGTCCCAGTTAATTGAGATAACCGGTGAATTTCAGTTGTTTGGTTAGTTTAAAAAGTTATGTTTTAAATGCCATTTTCACCTAACCATAACATCCATTTAACCTTTCATTTTTCAGTGTATTTTTAAGATTTTTTCTAATGTAAAGTAATCTATCATTACAATTCCTAACTATAACATAACTTTAACCTTTACTCTTTTTATGGAATTCCCATGTTTTTTATGACGTAAAGTAAACATATACATCACCATGTGGGGTTAGGCACAGGGCCAGCACTGTGGCCAGGTCCTGTGCCCAACCCCTCGCAGTGTTGGGCAGACCTACTGGCTTTGTCAAAGCATCGGAACACCAAAATATAAAAAAAACTTTATCAAGGTGTCAGCATGAGAACATACATAAAGCAGGCCTATTGTCTTTGTCAAAAATGTCCCATGGTGCTAGCTTACAAGGGCTCAACTGTTAATCAGAGACTTGTTACCTGCAAATTCCTAAGCGGAATCACCTTGGCTATGGACCCCCCCCCCTGCCGGGAGCATCACCCTCCTTGCTCCACGGGAACCCCACGGTTCGCCACCCTGGCTGCCTGCCCGGAAAGGACATTAGACAGGATGCTCCTGACTTCTGCCGCCCTGGAAAGCCTCTACCTGTGAACTTAAGCCCTCAGCACCGCAAGCCTAGCTAAGTGATCCCTCGGCCATTGATCTCCAGACACATTGCCCCACAGGATCCCAAGTCTCGAGTCCATGATGAACTGCGCGGACGCAAAACCCTAATTCGGCCTGTTGCCTGCCCTCCGGGCCACCCAAGCTCCAAGCTCCACACCGCAACTATCGGGCTCCCCCCTCTCTACCCTCAAGGTGGCCCGCGACCAGCCTCCCCCTCCTCCACCAGTCCCACTTGCCCACCTCAAACCTCACAGTCGGAACTCCTTCATCATCATCTTCCCCCCCTCCTCTCTACAAAGCTGTGACGCACTTTCAAGCAAAAACTCATCCGCAAACATAAAGAAACCCTAATCATTGACATCTACCACTCGGCCTTCATTGGACCGATGAAGATGGATCTAATATTCCACACTAAAAGACCGGAATATTGGGTCTCCACGATCAGAACGCGGATGTTCATCGCCAAAACTACCTCCACTCCCCATAGCTGCAAACTAACCTCGATTCTCCCGTTCAGATCAGTTGGTAGAGGCTATACAACCGTGACTATCTTCACCAATGGCACAGTCCTCATCCAAGCCAATAATGAGAACCTGGAAGCTTTCGACTCCCTATTTCCCGCACTTAGGTCAGCCCTCCCTACCCTCCTCACCTAGCCCCTCCGCCCTCACCGACCACTACCATAGCTAACAGAGAAGACCTCGATAAGCCCCTTCTCGATCCATACACAGCCGACAGGCTCCTCCAGCCCCCGCCATGTCTCATCCCCCACGCACAGCCATCCACCACCAACAGGAAACTCAATTCTGACCCCCTACCCCTCCCTCCAACCACCTCACCTC
The DNA here is from genome assembly GCF_964263255.1 of Lissotriton vulgaris. NCBI lineage: Eukaryota > Metazoa > Chordata > Amphibia > Caudata > Salamandridae > Lissotriton > Lissotriton vulgaris. Next base: position 2,124,385 of record NC_141688.1, read on the forward strand.
CCCCAGCCACAGCCACCGACTGCCTCCTATGACAATCACCTCCCCACCATACAGGCAGCCCCCAGCCTACGAGCCTCCCCTCGAGTCTACCCCCAACTCTCAAACCTCCCCTGTCTAATCCTCCTCCTGCCCCTCTCCCTATCTCTCCCATGTCTAAACCTCCTCCTAGCCCTCACGCTACCCCTCCCCGCCCTCTCCACCGATCCCTATCTCCCAACCCATCCTCTCGAACCATAACACGCTCGGCCCCACTCCTGATGCCCACAACCCCTCCCTTGATTCCATAACAAAGCGGCTCGCAGCCCTTGAAAACTAGGTCGACACTATCACCCAAGGCTTAATAGAAATCCTCTTTAACCTCGGTATAGCCTGTAATCCCTACAAACCCCCTCCCCGAACCCCCCTCCTCCCCAATGCCAACATCACCCAGGGGCCCACAGAAGCCCTCAGTGCCCAGCCTATCGATTTCCATTCCAAGGTCCGGGTTCCGGTCCTAAAAAATCCGAATCAACCGGAGACCCATGCACCAGGCCTTTGACCTCAAGCTCATCTTCCACCCTAGCAGGCTCAAAACACCTGACCTCCAGGCCGCTTAGATCAGAAGCTCCTATGTCAGACATGGAAGCAGCCTTACTAGCCTCTACCTATGACTCTCCCATTGCAGACTCACCTAAATCCAAAATCCAAGTAATCACAGGTCACCGGAAAGATCTACCCATTTTCAAACGACAGAGACTACCAGTCCTCACCGCTATACCTAGAGAGGCTAAAGATAAAACCACCAGCAATCAGGAGAAAATCACCAACTGCCTCCTAATCAATTGCGGATCGGCCACATTACACGCAACAGACTTAGCCGAAGCTATCCTCACTCATGACATTGATGTTGCGTTCCTCACTGAGACTTGGCTAAAGAAGACATCTCCTCCCTGCCTAGACATGCTGGTTCCACCTAGTTTCTCCCTCATCTCCAAAGACAGGATAGAACAACGAGGAGGTGGGGTCGCTATCATCCACAAGGACAGCTGGAGCATCACAGAAACCTCCTACTTCGAGTACGACTCATTTGAATGTCTATCCGCTATTATTAAGACAAAAGACAATGACTCTCTACTGTGCCAACTACTCTATCACCCCCTGGGCAGAAACAATGAGTTTGGAGAACAACTATCCAACCTGATTGCACAAGACACACTTAGCGATTCCAAAAACATAATTCTTGGTGACTTGAATCTCCGATGGAACGAAACTCATAACCCTCTAATCAGATCGCTATCCAGCCTCCTCGCTGATAACAACCTTACTCAACACTGTACTGAGGAGACACATTACAAAGAAGCCACACTGGATGCCATCATTGCACAAAAGAATTCAATCACGGTCAACCACATACTCCCTGTTGACTGGTCAGATCCTCATATGATCTTATTTCACATCAATCACCCCACCATCCCGCTTAAACCTCCTCAAGAACCCCCTAAATGGTCAAGAAACCTCTCCCAAGTACCCCAAGATATCCTAGAAGGTCAGCGAAGTTCACTTCTTCCAGACAACTCTCTGCACCTCTCGACTAATGATCTCATCGACCACTATAACTCCGAGCTAGTCTCGATTCTGGACAATCTAGCTCCTCTAAATCTCAAAAGAAGCCGTGCCACATCCAGAACCTGGTTCAACGCGGACCTCAATGCAGAAAGAAGAATCCTGAGAGCCAAAGAAAGAAAACGGAGAAGCAACCCAATTGCCAAACTTCGCCTACAACTAAAAACAGCCCGTAGGAAGTATAACAACCACATCAAAAACAAGAAATCCAGCTTCTTCCGAGAGGCTTTAGTCAAATCCAAAAACAGACCGAAGGAGCTCTACAACATAATCAGACATCAAACATCCAAACCTCTGCCCCCACCCCTGCAGGCGTCCAAAGAACTATGTGATAACTTCGCCAACTTCTTCAACAATAAGGTCTTAAATATCGAATTATCTCTAGACATCAACAACTTACACCTCCAGAAGAGCAACTCGGCCAGCCCACAGGCCCTCTCATCCGGCTCCTCTCCCCTCCTTTGGCTAAGCTTTCGCCCAGTACAGGAAACAGAGATAATCTCGTTGATCTTGACCTCCAAACCATCAGCAAACATCTCACACCCCATTCCTCCCTCACTAATCAAAAAAATGAAGCTCACCTTAGCACCTATCTGGGGCAAAATCATAAACAGCTACTTACAAAGCAGAGTGGTCCCCGATTGTCTAAAAATGGGGCAAGTCACCCCTCTGCTGAAAAAACCCGGTCTTGACTCAACTGACTTGAAAAATTTCAGACCGATATCTAACCTCCCCCTGCTCGCTAAAACACTGGAACGCTGCGTACTCCTGCAATTGACGCATCATATGGACAACATCAATCTCCTGGATCCCCTCCAATCCGGCTTCAGACAAGGCCGCAGCACAGAAACTGCGATGCTGAACATCATAGACGACATTCATGGTTCTCTTGACGCAGACAAGTGCTGCCTCCTCATACTCCTTGATCTCTCTGCAGCTTTCGACACGGTGGACCATAAGCTCCTCATCAAGACTCTACAAGTAAGAGCTGGCCTCGGCCAGGTAGTTCTCAAGTGGTTTTCCTCCTTTCTACATAACCGCAAATAATAAAAATGTACAACTTCACCTCCGAAACTCAGCAAGTAAACAAGGGTGTCCCCCCAAGGATCAGTACTTTCTCCTCAGCTCTTCAACATCTATATGGAACCGCTTGCCAAACTACTCAGGAATGCCAACATCCACTTCCACCTCTACGCGGATGACACGCAGATCTACATGGAAACCTCTTCTCTTAATGACATCCACAGACTAAATGATGTCCTAAATGACGTGCAAGATTAGCTGACAAAGAATCACCTGAAACTCAATCCCGAGAAGACCGAAACACTTCTCATCTCAAACAAAGAAGACAACCCTCTAATCACCGAGTGGCTGAAGTCGATCGATGCTTTAAAAGGTAATCTCACGCTAGCTGACTCCGTAAAATCTCTGGGTTTCACTCTAGACCCCAAACTAACCTTGACAAACCACATTAAGAACTCGGCAAAAAGTGCATTCTTTAACCTCAGACTTCTGAACAAAATCAAACCTTTCATTTCCAACAAGGACCTCAAACTAGCCACGCAATCTCTAGTTCTATCAAGACTGGACTATGGGAACTCAATCGTAACAGGCATCCCCAAATCACACCTGGCCCCACTAAAAACAACACTTCATGCAGCAGCGAGAATGATCACAGGCTGCAAAAAATCTGACCACATCTCCCCAGCACTCAAAGAACTCGAATGGCTGCCTGTGGAGGAGGTATCCTAGGAGAAGAGGTAAGGGGAGGAGAGCCTTCCCTGAGATTCCTAGTCCACCTAAGGTTGTAGACCCTAGGCTGGAGAGCCAGTGGCAGTCTAGCCCTGTCTTGCAGGCAGGAAAAGTGGAGAATGGCTATTATGTGCCAGGGGTTAGTACCCCCTACTTTGTGAGTAGGCAGGAATCAGTGGCATCTGGGTGGCCTAGGGCCTGGTCCTGGCCGAGGGCAGCTGGAGAGTACCAGTGGGGTAGCCTAGTTAGTCCCTACCATAGTTTTAGAAAGTGCCCCAGGGGTTCACCGTGGCGTAAAACAGGAGGGTGTCCCTGCAGTTGCAGGCCCGCGTCCATGTTTTATCGCCCCAAGCAGGGAAGCCCATCACGGTGGTGATTGGTCTCCCTGCATTTTTGCTGGAAGGGGGTTGTGTTGGACTTGGCCATTCTGGAAGGTTCACCCCTAATCTTTTTGCTTTTAATCTGTGATCTGTGTGGATGATTTTTTGGTCTGTGCGCACTTTTTCCCTGTGTCCCAGAGTAAAGTGCGTGCATGTAGTTAGGCTGGCCTGCTCTCCCATAGGGATGCATGGGGAATGTCTGTGTCCCTGGTAGTTCCTGATGCGTGGGGAGTGCATGCTCGAATTTGGTATGTGCGAGCTTGTGAGAATGAATGCTTCGCAATGATGTATGTGGCATGAGTGTGTCTTGTGTAGAAATGCCACTTCTAGGAGTTGGCATATTAATGTAAAATATGCCTGGCGTGTGATTGGCAGGAGCTGGCTGGTGAGCTTGGCTCCAGGAAGGATGGATGGGTCTGCCTGGTGGTGAGTGTGAGATTAGCATATTGATGGCTTGGGAGGAGTGCACCTGGTCCCTGATGGGGCTGGACTTTCCCCACACAATGCTGGCTCCACCCCCTGTAGTGCGACTGATGACCCTAGCTCTGCCAGTGAATGAAAAGGGTGGTTGAGCTATCAAGGGTACTTCAAAACCAGCTGCGACTGGTTTCCCCCCACCCTGCTCCTACAGACAAAGGAATTTACTGTATAAGAAGGGGCTGTGTCCCTATACAAAATGTTCTGTTCCAGGATCCTGCCAGAGGGGGCTGCTGCTGTTGCTGGGGCCAGGAGGACCGCCACTTGGACTGTCTCCCTGCCTGGAGACCCAGTGAGCTAGCTCTGGGCCCAGCCTTGCCCCCCTGCCTGCCTAAGGAATTTGCTGGAGCTTTTGCTGTGCCTATAGTTCTGAGAGCGCTGCTCTCTTGCCTTAGCGCTGTGAGCGCTGTATTCTTGCCTCGGGCGCTGGGAGCGCTTAACTTTGCCTTTAGAGCGCTTGTGAGCGCTTTGGTTGCCCAGCCGGTGCCCACCCGGCGTTTGCTGGATTTACTGTGCTCGCTTCTTAAATTACGAGCACTCTTGGTACCGAGCCGGCATTTGCCCGAAATTGCGGCCGAGCGAGTGCCTACCTCACCTTATATTTAATTAGAGGCCGGTGCCCACCCGGCATTGCCCCCGAGGAATTGTGAATAGCGACTTCACCGCCGCAGCCCGGAAGACCGTGCTGGGCCGCCGTGCTGCCTACGGCGACCCAGAAGTCCCGCCTCCATACCCCTAAGCCGCGCTGCCATTGGCGGCCCTGAAGCAGAAGTCAGGCGGAGTGCAGCATCACGGGGCCAGGCAGGAGACGAAGGGAGCAGCGAGGAGTCTTCGGCAGCCGTCCAGGGCCTGGCGAGGCTCCCCCGAGGTAGAGGAGCCCCACCCGTGGCCCCAGCAGAGCCGCCGCCGCACAGAGACCCGGTGAGTGAGAGGCAGCTGCATTGTGTGCAGAGTGGCCCCGGTTGGCAGTGGGCAGCTCCGCAGGAGAGCAGGGGCATTCCTTGGTGATTGGAGCCACGAGGCTCCTTGGGGCAATTTGTATCTACGAGCCTGCGAGGCTCCGTGGGGCACTATTTGATTCTGAGTCCCCCGTGAAGGACTCCAACGCCGCCCCAGTGTCGTTCAGAGCCCCGAGGCTCCTCACCGCCCATATTTGTTGTGCGAGTCCTAGGGCATTTCAGCCCTTGTGAAGCCAGTTGGCCCGAGGGACAATTCTAGTGTGGTGCTACAGGCACCCTGCGCATTGTAATTTACTTGTTTATTTTGATTCCTGCGCAAATGTTCTACCTGCACCTCTGAATGTGTTTTAATGCCTCATGTGCAATGTGCTTTATGTTTTATCCCCTTTGCTAAAAGTGACATGCTTAGTGGACTGTTGGTGTTTATTACCTTTTCTAAAAGTGACCTGCTTAGGTGAATATTTTTCATCCCCTTTGCTAAAAGTGACCTGCTTAGGGATTGTTTATATTATTACCTTTGCTAAATGTGACCTGCTTAGGTGATTGTTTAGGTTTCCTTCCCTTTGCTAAAAGTGACCTGCTTAGGTGATGGTTTTCCTTCTATAGGTCCTGATGATAAGGTCCTAGTTCCCTGCGTGATTTTCCTACAGTGTTTAGGGTTGCGTAGGAGGTATTTACTCTTTACCAGTGATTACTGGTTGTATGCTGCATTTACTATTTTAGTGCTACAGTCATTATATGTTTATGTGCTAAGTGTTATACCTACAAGTATTATTTCTAACAAGTGCCTACCCCTGACAGTGGTCCATGTGGCCCTGTCCTGTACATAATCCCTTGTAAATTCTGCCCGTGCCTGTTGGCACATTGTAAAGTTTGTGTGTTATCTAATGTGTTTTTACTATAATACAAAGGCTATTTTTTATATAACCTTGTGTGGAGTTTCCTTTGTGGTGGGCCTTGGGTGTTGTTGCTGGGCGCGCGCGCAAACTCTTTACACATCGCCTCCGAGATTAGCCTTCCTGCTCGCGTCACGTTACCTAGAGGGTGTGCAGGGGTTATCTTGGTGTGTAACTCCCTTGCCCTGACTTAGACTTGGTGATCCCTGACTGACTTTGGCGTGAGCCTTGGCCAGCCCGGGGTCCCGGGTCTAACAGTTCCATTAAGGCGTGGCACAAGATAATGGAGATGTTGGGAGTGCAAATGGCGTATACGCCACTGATGCCTCTCACTTACCACCCTGACTTCTCGCTGCTACAGGAAGGAGTATTTAGGAAATGTAAGGAGAAATTTGGCATAGCTACATGGGGGGATATGTACCATGAAAACAAATTCTGTGCGCTTGCACATATGTGTCCTGCAGAGATGCAGACACCGGTGGACTTATTTCTTTATGTTAGACTTCGACAGGGAATAAATGCGACTGCTCTGATGTTTCCTGATGAACCTGTACGACTGGCACCGTTACATAATATATTAGAAAGGCCCAAACCCACATGCCTAGTTTCATTGATTTATAATACGGTGCACGCCCAAAGGGAAAGAACAGCAGCTCCGGCGCGGGTGAAATGGGACTCAGAACTGGGACGACAGCTGATGGATTCACAATGGGAGACCTGCTGCCAGCACACTGAGAGGGTTTCCGCGAACAGCTGACTCCGCATCATACACTATAAGTTTCTCCGTAGACTATACTATACACCTGCTAAGATGCACAGATTTAAACTGAGAGACAATGATCGTTGTGACAGATGCCGTGCCCCTGGGGTGGATTTTTTGCTCCTAGCATGGGACTGTCCCACCGTTCAAGACTATTGGAATGAGGTGTTTGAGGCACTGCAGCACATGATAGGCAAGACACTGGAACCGAATCCCCTGGTAGCGATTTTGGGGTTTACCACTCCAGTAAAGACAGAACACAGGAGGTTTGTGGCAATGGCACTTCTTATGGCCAATCGCAGGGTGGCCTGCAGATGGGGGAGAGGTAGGGCGCCCAAATTTAAGACATGGTTGGATGATCTAATTACTTGTAAAGAAAGGCTGGCCACATATGCAGAATTATTACCGGTGGCCTCCAGGCCTACTGAAATCTGGGCCCCCCTCAAATGCTATCTTCTTGCTAGGGTGGTGGCTGATCTGGATGGCGAGGACCCGGTCACCACGGGGCAGGGGCCATGAGGATCTGACAATGGGGCGCATGGCAGATACAGGGTAGGGATCTAGATGCTCCGGGCTTACGGCCTCAGATATGGCATGGTTGTTGGGGATCGGTGGTACGGAGGAGTTATATGTTGCCCATTGAATAGCCCTGATTATCCACCTACCAGTAAAGTTGTATGTTCCAGACAATGAGCAAATGTGAGGGGAGAGGGGGTGAGGCCTGCCAGCGGGTATCCCGCTAATGTAATATATAATTGATACGCTACAAAGGTACCATGTTCGTATAATATTTGAAATGATGTGATGGACATTTGGGCTAATATGACTATGTATTGTAAGATGTATGCAGAAGGCAATGTTAGGTTGTTTGAAAAAATCACAAGAAAAAGAACTAAAAAAAAAAAAGAAATCTTGTGAGCATTCTTACTTATTATGAGAAGGTCATAGTTTTTAAGCAACAGGTGGTTCATTTTCTGCAATCTAAGTCCATGGCTGTTAAGTCCGATGAAAAGCATGGTTGGTTTATTGAAGAAAGAAGGTAAAGAATTGACATGATTAGTAGAAAATTAGGTAGCTACGTTCTTACCATGGCTGGAAGATGGTAGCTCCACGGCAACACAGCCCACACTGAGATGTTGAATCAAAATGAGAAAGAGAGAAGTGTGCTATGTTCTGTTCAAGTGGCCAGCAAGGGGTTTTATTTATATGAAGTTTCAGCACTAGTTAGGACTTGTTAAGGGGCAATCAAAGTACCTAAACCTGAATTTAATCAGCGGCTGTTCAGTTGAATTAAAAATCAAAAGGTTCTAACGATAAGAAACAGAAGATGTTACCACACTAACATCATAGGTACAATAAATGAATAATAAAACATGAAACCAGGATAATTTGTTTGTCTGAAAAGTTATTATTTTGAATTCAAGACACAAGATATTTCTGTACAAAAAATGAACATTAACATAGGACAGGGTACATACATAGATATACTATGGATATTTAAGGTATTGGTTGCTTTTCCTATAATATATCCAAGAAAACAGTCCAGACTGCTAGGAAAAAAATGATGAATTGATTTCCACTATTAATCAGGAGAAAATCAAAAGTTGACACAAATCATACTGTGCAGAATTGGACTAGGTAAGTCGACGTTTCGGTCTTATCTTGATCATTTACAAGACCATCATCAGGACGAAGTGATAATATATACAATTGTTGACCCTCTGCAAGAAAAATAACATAACATTATGGTGTATTCTGTTACTATTAAATACCTGGTTAGCTAACTAAAAACTTTAGAGTTACATCTTTATTCAACAAATTTATAGACATTACGAAATTGTAAAACAGTCGGTGTGGCGACTGGAATAATACAAAGAAACATTCGTAGATCATAGGACCCCAGATACTCAATATAATGGTTCCTAAGTGCTACTCAGTATATGTTGGCTTACACTCACTTTTTTGATTCTGAATCACGACACTTTTAGACTAAGTGACGGCATCCTCTTATTTCTTTTGAGGCGGGCAATGTGTAAAGTCAGTTTTGAGTAGCAAGCACTATTGGGGGAAGAGAAGACATTTTCAATTTTTATCTTTTCTTAAAGTCTAATGCATGCATATTGACACTTTCTGTTTTTCAAGGATTTACCTTATGCATACAGCAGTATTGCAATGAACAGGTTCTGGTAGTTTGTCCAATTTGTATCACTGTTCCAAGGCGTTCACATTTATCTGAATAGAAAGCAATATATCCATATTTTAGGGGACTAGTATTTATTCATCAATTTTTAACATACTAATGCGGGTTAATTATTATTTATAGCAACTAAAAAGTTCCAAGTAATTTCGAGAAGTATGGGGCGCCATGTTTAGGATGCCTTATATTTGGCATCAGTGGTGCTGCCTATTTTGCTTAGACACCAAGTTTATTATTAGCAAAATTATATTGGCTATTTTGCATTTTTAAGCATTGCAGTGCATGTGTTATATGGACTGAGTATTTGAAGTTGGTGGTTTAAGCCCAACACACGTATAATTTATAGGGCAGAGAACGCAGTTGAAATGCATTTATCAAGAGTTAATTTACATTGATTAACGGAGATACGCCCCTTAAGGGATTACTAGCTTAGAAGCATTCCCAGCATTGCGGTATACAGGGCGTAGAAAGCAGTTCTATTGTACTAACAAAGTTATTGGTTGGAAGCCTAGCGCACATGCAGTTGAAAGGCAGCAGAGTGTTTGTTTTACGAAAAATTAAACCCTTGAGGGATCTACATTTCACAAGCATTTACAGCATTAGAGCGCAGGTTTACTTACTTGTCGGCTATGATCACAGGACGTCAATTACGAGCAGTCCGGGTAGTAACATTGTTGCAGTTTGACACCGTTTAAATACCGGTGTTTGACAGATGGTGGAGTGCGTGATCTCGCGATATTACGCGTTGGCGCTTGGAAAATCAAAGTCGATTAAATCCAAGGCGGCCATCTTAGCATATGTTAGATAGTATTATATTGTTGATATAGTTGTCACAACAATGTATTGTTTGTTGGTTATTTAGATAATTAAAACGGAGGCGTTAATGTTACGATTGATTCGTAATTAAAAGGATTATTTCGGGTACCAAATCGGTATGTCGCGGATTCACAACAACAAGTTAGGTATTTGTTGATGCATGGCAATATAATATTATTTATATACTATTTTCAATAGACAGCTTGCCAACCGGTGTCATGGTTTTCGCTGGTGGTGTGTTGCCCATTCAAGGTATCGAGGTTTAGGGGGCGACCATCTTGGATTTATATTTGTTTTGATGGTAGTCATCCTGTGCCTTATATTCTATGGATTATATCAGGTTCAGTCTCTGTATTTAAACATTCGTTGGCACAAATATATACAAAACATCAACTCATTGCATTAAGAATAAGTAGCAAATTATATAAATCTATACAGCAGGTAGGGATTACATATAAAGGCCATATTTTAGGCACACATTATACGATTTAGGGGTACTCTATATCATTACCATCATTAAAAACCAGAGGCTGAAAGTTGGGTGTACCAAATGACTGTCAGTGCTGTCACCAATTGGGTGCTCACACTCTAATCTAGCCCAATATACACAATAGTTAGTTTGGACGTACACAGCATATATTAATGTATATGGCTAGAGAAAGTAATTTTGTTCTAGAATGAACTGATTAGGTCAGACATGCAAGGGTATGCCATTCGGTGCATACATTCAATCCGTTGTTAACACTTTTGGCTAGCTCAATCCAACGGTTTTCCTTGATGATCAAACTTTTATCACATTTTTTTTGTCTAATAGATGGTTTGACAACATCAATCACCCACCAGATCATGTCATTTTCTGAGTGTTTAGCAGAGGAGTAGTGTTCTACTAAGGGGGCATTTTCCACTTTACAGCGAATCCGCGATTGGTGCTGAAGGATTCGCTGCTTAATCATTTGGGTGGTTTTCCCTATGTATAGTTTGCCACAAGGGCACTGTATACAATAGATTACATTGGTGGTTCGGCAGTTAGAGAAATGTCTGATAGTGAATTTACGTGCATTGATTTCAAACGTTTTGATGTTTTTGGTTGTTTTGCAGGCCATACACTTATTACATTTATAGTGGCCCACGATTGGGGATAGCTGTCTCATGTTGTCCACTACGTTGACATCTTGTTTGTCATAGGCATGCACCAAGTGGTCTCTGAGGTTTGGCCCACGTTTGAATGAAAACATCGGTTTTTCTCTAAGTTCTGGTAGCTCCTGTAAAAGGGACCAATTTTTTGTCACAATCTTTTTTATTTTTTGGCTATATGTCCCAAAGGTGGTCACACATACCAAGGGTGCCTGGTTGTTCTTAGTCTTTGTTTGCAGTAGGATTTCTCGGTCATTGTACCATGCCCGTTTCATAGAGTTCTTTAAGAGTTTGTTGGGGTAACCTCTCTCAAGTAGCTTGTTCATGAGGATTTTAGCCTCATGAAAGTAGTCACATCGTTTGTAGCAGTTCCTACGCAGTCGTAGGAATTGCCCAAAGGGTAGGCCATCACGAAGTGATTTTGGATGGTGGCTAGTATACTTGAGCAGGGTGTTACGAGAAGTGGGTTTTGTATATAGAGTTGTATAAATTGTGTTTTCCTCACTAGCTCTGATTGTTAGGTCTAGGAAGTTCATTTCGTGGGCATGGTAGTCCAGGGTAAATTGTAGATGTGGATTTCTTTGGTTGACCCATACATGGAATTGTTTCAGTAGGTCTTGTGAGCCTTTCCATATAAGGAACACGTCATCTATATATCTTAGCCAGCACGATATGTTGGCTAAGAAAGGATTAAGACTGTTATAGATGAACTCATTTTCAAAGTGATTGACGTAGATGTTAGCTATGTCCGGAGCATAGACTGCCCCCATTGCTACTCCTTTAAGTTGTTGATAGAACTTTTTCTCGAAGAGAAAAAAGTTTTGGCACATGGAGATCTTAATACATTCGGTTATGAATTCACTTGGAACAACATGTGGTCTGTCACGGCTGTCCAAAAGATTTGTGATAAGTTCAAGGACTTCATCTTGTGGAATATTTGTGTATAGACTGCTTATGTCCATGGTCACAAGATATTCCTGCTCGGGATTGTAGCTGTGGTTCTCTAGTTTGATAATTACACTAGTCGTGTCTCTGATGTATGTTTCTGTTCCAGTAACAAAAGGTCTAATGAAAACATCTGCGTATTGGGCCAAGGGTTTAAGAATTGAGTTGCACCCGGCCACAATGGGTCTCCCTGGTGGTTTGGTGGCATGCTTGTGGATTTTAGGCAAGATGTATATGGCTGGCACGGTTGGTGAATCATTTATAAGAAAAGAGGCTTCCTTGGTGCTTAGCCAGCCACCTTCTAGTCCCTGGTTACTCAGTTGTTTGATTTTTTTCTCTAAGTCAGGTGTCGGGTCAGATTTCAGTAATCTGTAATTTTCAGGTACAGAGAGTTGTTCCAACATTTCCTCCCTGTAAGCTTGCCGATCCCACAGTACTAAACCTCCACCCTTGTCGGCGGGTTTAATTACTGTATCTTTAAGGGATTCAAGATTTTTAAGAGCTAGATGTTGTTCTTTATTGAGATTGTTTCTACAGAAAATTTGTTGAGTAAATAAAGTGTCAATTTCAATTAGAACCGTGTTTTCGAAGGTTAAGATGTTCTTTGAGACCATATTATTCATTGGAAAGAAAGTTGATGGTGGATGGAGACCAGTTACATTCTTTTCTGGGATACTGTCTTTGGAGGCAAAGAAATTTTTCAATCTAATTGTTCTAAAAAATTTGTAAAGTTCACACTTAGTGAGGAATTGATTATTTCTGTAGGTTGGAACAAAGGATAAGCCTGACGTGAGGACAGATGTTTCAGCCTCTGTTAGGGTGTGATTCGACAAGTTGAATATTGGAATGGTCGATAGGCTGTCTACCATTGGTAGAACTGGTTGCGTGTTTGTCTTTGGCCTGGAGTGTATTGATTTCTGTACCATCCTCGTTTCGCCCCTCTGGGTTTCGGAGGTTGCCCTCGCCCTCTCCTGTTGTCCTGGCCTAAAAAAATTGGGCGTGAGGTTGAGGGCTGTTGGTCAAATGCAGGTCTGAAGTGACCTGTTGGTATTTGGTCACCGTCAGACTCTGAACCAGTTTCAGAAAAGGTAGCTCTTTTCTGTTGTGGTTGGTTGGGGTTCTGACCTCTGGGGTTATTCTGAGCCTGGTAAAAGTCTTTGTTCAAATAAGGATATGTAATTTCTTTGTTATATTTACGAATATCCTTTTGAAGCTTGTCTGTTTTTTTCATGGAGTTGAATTCTTCAAATTCTTTGATTGTTTGTGTTATTTTATCCAAAAGGGTCTTTGCGTTGGTAATGTTTAAGTCACTGTTGATTTTATTTTCCAGTGTCTCAATCTCTTTTAGAAGTAATTTAATTTGTTTAGCCGCAGTCTCAATGCTAAGCACCATCCACGTGCGTGAGCATTTATTGGCTGCGTGGCTAAAGCTAACCTTGAATTCACCGTCTTCGGTAAAAATGATGGGAATATTTCGAATCTGTAGCCCAGTGGGAATTATATTAGCACTGAGACAGTCTGTCAGAAACTTCGCATGAAGTTCCGTTCTGACTAGTTTTTTCTTGAGGCGTTCTAGTTGGTTCAGATCAGACTCAAGTGGTGAATTTACTGGTGTGCTTCTGTTACCTAGTAGGGATGGTCCAGAGGCAATTTTTTGGATGTAGTCATCAGTATATGACAGAGTCTCTGCTTCAGACATAGACGTACAGTTATAAAAAAGTCAAAGGAAATTGAACTGTTCAATGACAGTTTTACCACTTTAGAACAAATGGCTCACAGCAGAGGTTTTCTGCGCAAATAGAATGTATAGGAAGGTGAGTAACCCAATATACCCTTGCGGGCTCGGGCAGAGTTTAGTGTAATATGAAGTGGCCAGCAAGGGGTTTTATTTATATGAAGTTTCAGCACTAGTTAGGACTTGTTAAGAGGCAATCAAAGTACCTAAACCAGAATTTAATCAGCGGCTGTTCAGTTGAATTAAAAATCAAAAGGTTCTAACAATAAGAAACAGAAGATGTTACCACACTAACATCATAGGTACAATAAATGAATAATAAAACATGAAACCTGGATAATTTGTTTGTCTGAAAAGTTATTATTTTGAATTCAAGACACAAGATATTTCTGTACAAAAAATGAACATTAACATAGGACAGGGTACATACATAGATATACTATGGATATTTAAGGTATTGGTTGCTTTTCCTATAATATATCCAAGAAAACAGTCCAGACTGCTAGGAAAAAAATGATGAATTGATTTCCACTATTAATCAGGAGAAAATCAAAAGTTGATACAAATCATACTGTGCAGAATTGGACTAGGTAAGTCGACGTTTCAGTCTTATCTTGATCATTTACAAGACCATCATCAGGACGAAGTGATAATATATACAATTGTTGACCCTCTGCAAGAAAAATAACATAACATTACGGTGTATTCTGTTACTATTAAATATAAATACCTGGTTAACTAACTAAAAACTTTAGAGTTACATCTTTATTCAACAAATTTATAGACATTACGAAATTGTAAAACAGTCGGTGTGGCGACTGGAATAATACAAAGAAACATTCGTAAATCATAGGACCCCAGATACTCAATATAATGGTTCCTAAGTGCTACTCAGTATATGTTGGCTTACACTCACTTTTTTGATTCTGAATCACGACACTTTTAGACTAAGTGACGGCATCCGCTTATTTCTTTTGAGGCGGGCAATGTGCAAAGTCAGTTTTGAGTAGCAATAAACTCTCTGTACCTGAAAATTACAGATTACTGAAATCTGACCCGACACCTGACTTAGAGAAAAAAATCAAACAACTGAGTAACCAGGGACTAGAAGGTGGCTGGCTAAGCACCAAGGAAGCCTCTTTTCTTATAAATGATTCACCAACCGTGCCAGCCATATACATCTTGCCTAAAATCCACAAGCATGCCACCAAACCACCAGGGAGACCCATTGTGGCTGGGTGCAACTCAATTCTTAAACCCTTGGCCCAATACGCAGATGTTTTCATTAGACCTTTTGTTACTGGAACAGAAACATACATCAGAGACACGACTAGTGTAATTATCAAACTAGAGAACCACAGCTACAATCCCGAGCAGGAATATCTTGTGACCATGGACATAAGCAGTCTATACACAAATATTCCACAAGATGAAGTCCTTGAACTTATCACAAATCTTTTGGACAGCCGTGACAGACCACATGTTGTTCCAAGTGAATTCATAACCGAATGTATTAAGATCTCCATGTGCCAAAACTTTATTCTCTTCGAGAAAAAGTTCTATCAACAACTTAAAGGAGTAGCAATGGGGGCAGTCTATGCTCCGGACATAGCTAACATCTACGTCAATCACTTTGAAAATGAGTTCATCTATAACAGTCTTAATCCTTTCTTAGCCAACATATCGTGCTGGCTAAGATATATAGATGACGTGTTCCTTATATGGAAAGGCTCACAAGACCTACTGAAACAATTCCATGTATGGGTCAACCAAAGAAATCCACATCTACAATTTACCCTGGACTACCATGCCCATGAAATGAACTTCCTAGACCTAACAATCAGAGCTAGTGAGGAAAACACAATTTATACAACTCTATATACAAAACCCACTTCTCGTAACACCCTGCTCAAGTATACTAGCCACCATCCAAAATCACTTTGTGATGGCCTACCCTTTGGGCAATTCCTACGACTGCGTAGGAACTGCTACAAACGATGTGACTACTTTCATGAGGCTAAAATCCTCAAGAACAAGCTACTTGAGAGAGGTTACCCCAACAAACTCTTGAAGAACTCTATGAAACGGGCATGGTACAATGACCGAGAAATCCTACTGCAAACAAAGACTAAGAACAACCAGGCACCCTTGGTATGTGTGACCACCTTTGGGACATATAGCCAAAAAATAAAAAAGATTGTGACAAAAAATTGGTCCCTTTTACAGGAGCTACCAGAACTTAGAGAAAAACCGATGTTTTCATTCAAACGTGGGCCAAACCTCAGAGACCACTTGGTGCATGCCTATGACAAACAAGATGTCAACGTAGTGGACAACATGAGACAGCTATCCCCAATCGTGGGCCACTATAAATGTAATAAGTGTATGGCCTGCAAAACAACCAAAAACATCAAAACGTTTGAAATCAATGCACGTAAATTCACTATCAGACATTTCTCTAACTGCCGAACCACCAATGTAATCTATTGTATACAGTGCCCTTGTGGCAAACTATACATAGGGAAAACCACCCAAATGATTGAGCAGCGAATCCTTCAGCACCAATCGCGGATTCGCTGTAAAGTGGAAAATGCCCCCTTAGTAGAACACTACTCCTCTGCTAAACACTCAGAAAATAACATGATCTGGTGGGTGATTGATGTTGTCAAACCATCTATTAGACAAAAAAATTGTGATAAAAGTTTGATCATCAAGGAAAACCGTTGGATTGAGCTAGCCAAAAGTGTTAACAACGGATTGAATGTATGCACCGAATGGCATACCCTTGCATGTCTGACCTAATCAGTTCATTCTAGAACAAAATTACTTTCTCTAGCCATATACATTAATATATGCTGTGTACGTCCAAACTAACTATTGTGTATATTGGGCTAGATTAGAGTGTGAGCACCCAATTGGTGACAGCACTGACAGTCATTTGGTACACCCAACTTTCAGCCTCTGGTTTTTAATGATGGTAATGATATAGAGTACCCCTAAATCGTATAATGTGTGCCTAAAATATGGCCTTTATATGTAACCCCTACCTGCTGTATAGATTTATATAATTTGCTACTTATTCTTAATGCAATGAGTTGATGTTTTGTATATATTTGTGCCAACGAATGTTTAAATACAGAGACTGAACCTGATATAATCCATAGAATATAAGGCACAGGATGACTACCATCAAAACAAATATAAATCCAAGATGGTCGCCCCCTAAACCTCGATACCTTGAATGGGCAACACACCACCAGCGAAAACCATGACACCGGTTGGCAAGCTGTCTATTGAAAATAGTATATAAATAATATTATATTGCCATGCATCAACAAATACCTAACTCGTTGTTGTGACTCCGCGACATACCGATTTGGTACCCGAAATAATCCTTTTAATTACGAATCAATCGTAACATTAACGCCTCCGTTTTAATTATCTAAATAACCAACAAACAATAAATTGTTGTGACAACTATATCAACAATATAATACTATCTAACATATGCTAAGATGGCCGCCTTGGATTTAATCGACTTTGATTTTCCAAGCGCCAACGCGTAATATCGCGAGATCACGCACTCCACCATCTGTCAAACACCGGTATTTAAACGGTGTCAAACTGCAACAATGTTACTACCCGGACTGCTCGTAATTGACGTCCTGTGATCATAGCCGACAAGTAAGTAAACCTGCGCTCTAATGCTGTAAATGCTTGTGAAATGTAGATCCCTCGAGGGTTTAATTTTTCGTAAAACAAACACTCTGCTGCCTTTCAACTGCCTGTGCGCTAGGCTTCCAACCAATAACTTTGTTAGTACAATAGAACTGCTTTCTACGCCCTGTATACCGCAATTCTGGGAATGCTTCTAAGCTAGTAATCCCTTAAGGGGCGTATCTCCGCTAATCAATGTAAATTAACTCTTGATAAATGCATTTCAACTGCGTTCTCTGCCCTATAAATTATACGTGTGTTGGGCTTAAACCACCAACTTCAAATACTCAGTCCATATAACACATGCACTGCAATGCTTAAAAATGCAAAATAGCCAATATAATTTTGCTAATAATAAACTTGGTGTCTAAGCAAAATAGGCAGCACCACTGATGCCAAATATAAGGCATCCTAAACATGGCGCCCCATACTTCTCGAAATTACTTGGAACTTTTTAGTTGCTATAAATAATAATTAACCCACATTAGTATGTTAAAAATTGATGAATAAATACTAGTCCCCTAAAATATGGATATATTGCTTTCTATTCAGATAAATGTGAACGCCTTGGAACAGTGATACAAATTGGACAAACTACCAGAACCTGTTCATTGCAATACTGCTGTATGCATAAGGTAAATCCTTGAAAAACAGAAAGTGTCAATATGCATGCATTAGACTTTAAGAAAAGATAAAAATTGAAAATGTCTTCTCTTCCCCCAATAGTGCTTGCTACTCAAAACTGACTTTGCACATTGCCCGCCTCAAAAGAAATAAGCAGATGCCGTCACTTAGTCTAAAAGTGTCGTGATTCAGAATCAAAAAAGTGAGTGTAAGCCAACATATACTGAGTAGCACTTAGGAACCATTATATTGAGTATCTGGGGTCCTATGATTAACGAATGTTTCTTTGTATTATTCCAGTCGCCACACCGACTGTTTTACAATTTCGTAATGTCTATAAATTTGTTGAATAAAGATGTAACTCTAAAGTTTTTAGTTAGCTAACCAGGTATTTAATAGTAACAGAATACACCGTAATGTTATGTTATTTTTCTTGCAGAGGGTCAACAATTGTATATATTATCACTTCGTCCTGATGATGGTCTTGTAAATGATCAAGATAAGACCGAAACGTCGACTTACCTAGTCCAATTCTGCACAGTATGATTTGTATCAACTTTTGATTTTCTCCTGATTAATAGTGGAAATCAATTCATCATTTTTTTCCTAGCAGTCTGGACTGTTTTCTTGGATATATTATAGGAAAAGCAACCAATACCTTAAATATCCATAGTATATCTATGTATGTACCCTGTCCTATGTTAATGTTCATTTTTTGTACAGAAATATCTTGTGTCTTGAATTCAAAATAATAACTTTTCAGACAAACAAATTATCCTGGTTTCATGTTTTATTATTCATTTATTGTACCTATGATGTTAGTGTGGTAACATCTTCTGTTTCTTATTGTTAGAACCTTTTGATTTTTAATTCAACTGAACAGCCGCTGATTAAATTCAGGTTTAGGTACTTTGATTGCCCCTTAACAAGTCCTAACTAGTGCTGAAACTTCATATAAATAAAACCCCTTGCTGGCCACTTCATATTACACTAAACTCTGCCCGAGCCCGCAAGGGTATATTGGGTTACTCACCTTCCTATACATTCACATGTTCTGTTCAAGGCAAAGGAGCAATTGTGCACTGAAGATGGAGTTTGAGTGCATTCCAAAATTAAGCCCAAGGAGCTCTGTGGATTAGACCAATTGGACAATGCTCAGGATTCATTATCACCTTTAACTTGAGTGAAGATGCTGCAGGTGGTCAGCATTGGGCTGCATAAGAAGCTTCACAATTAAAAGATAATACAGAAGAATACAAAGGTTGCAATTATGAAGATATTGCTGAATTTCAGAAAGCAATTAATTCTGACACAGAAAAGCAGAAGGTTTAATGCAGAAGGTTTTAAAGAAGTAATTAATGCAAAAACAAGATCGCCTCCCAAGCTCAGTGGGTTGTGGTGGTCAAGATATCTACGATGCCTCAATCCTATTGACTAATGAGATAATTTATCAAAACCGCATGCATTGGTAAAGATATAACATTAAGTAGTAGTAGCGAAAGGTGAAGTAAATGTGTCAGAAATATCGATTGGTGTCTGAGTGGGCTCAACCATTGAGCAGCAGGTGGAAAGAAAAGGATTGAGCTGTAGCAGAACGTTTAGGGTGTATGTTTGGCAAGGAGAACCCTGGAGCTGAACCTTGGAGGCTGTTGCACAGTCAGACCACCCAGCACCTACGTTATGTCTAGTGTGGGTTTTGTACTGTAAGGGGACGCTTCCAGTACAAAATACTACACTTCTAAAAATTGTAAAACCTTTACCAATTTAATGTGTTCCGTGCAGTGCAGTGTATATGCAAAGTCCTAAAAGTGTGAAGAAATAAAAGCCTTTCTTCAAGTTAATGCCAACCTCAAAGAAGCATTATTTGTTGGTGCAAACCTCTGCCTACTATTGTTAGTAAATTACTTTTGACAGTTGCGTGGAAATGATCATGTACCACCCATGGTAAACATTAACATTAACTCTCCCTAAAGCAAAGTAATGCAAAGTTACAAAACAAGTTTTACTCTAGAATGTTCATTTCAAATACACATTTTGCCCCCTTTTGCATCACTTTTATGAAGTTCAACCCAAGGCACATTGTTTAGTATAACTGCTCCTGAGTTTGGTTAAATACGTTTTATTAATTTTCCACATAATAGCAAATAATACAGTTATTCTGAATTTTCAGACACGTGTCATTTAGGTAAAACAATACAATATTAATTAGAGTTATAGAGCAAGTAATTCTATAGTCTAACCAATCCAGCAAGTAATTCTGTTTGTCTTTGTGCTGACACCTTTGTTCTTGTCACCGCTTAAATTGCAGCAACAGTTTGTTGTGGAAAATGCATTTTTTTATAACTAGAACAAAAACTGCAAACCTATCCCCCCCAACCCTCTTTGCTGACTTGGCCTGCATTTAACATATTGAAAGAAGGGAAAAAGACAAGCTATCTGTACCATACAGTGGAATGTATCCTACAAACTACATCACAGCTTTGGAATTTAACTTGATAAGGACCTCCTAACCAATCATTATAAGCAGTGCTAGTTTGTGCAATTATTTTATATATGTAGACGTTTATAGGATTCATATTATACATTTCCAGAAATAGGGACATCAGCCACCTTGAAAGATTCCATTATGGCGTCCCAGCTCATGGCTATGGGATTTTTACGTAGACCCCTTTTGTTCCTCAGCATGGAGAGCAACGCTTTCCACCAGTCCCCATTTAATTATCTTGTCCCTCCAAGTCAAAAAAGTAGGTGCTGTTGGAAATTTCCACCTCCTAGTTATACCTTGTTTAGCCAGCAGCAAGGCCAGATCCAGAAATTTAGCTTGGACTTCACTGCTTTTGTACAACCCTAAAATATAAACTTCAATCATTTGAGGTCCCATGTCGACTAGTATATCTTTTAGTATTCATGCTATTTCCTCCCAGTACCCTCGCATTTTGTTACAGGTTCACAGCGATTGTACCAGGTCTGCATCTTGGTCAACGCATCGATGACATAGGGCATTTGCGCCCGCTTATATAGTGTTAATAATATGTGGTGTTAGATACACCAGCTGTGTAACCATATATTGAATGAATTTTAATCGGGTGTTACGAGACACCCATTTCGGATATATAATACGGTCATCCATTCCCCGTCTGACAAAGGTTGGGCAAGGTCTTGCTCCCAATTATCAAACACAATAACCAGATAACCAGAGGGGGCAGTTGGTGGATACGTATTCTGCTATACAACCAGCGTATAAGATGTATGCCTGTTCCCATAGGATACATCAGGTGACAAGCTAATTTTTAATAGCCTCTAATCCCTGGGGTGACCTTTTTTGCTTTACATAAGCTGGTAGACTAGCAGGCAACAGAAACAATGTTTCGGCTATTCCCTGTTCATTAACAAAATTAGTATGTGGGAATAGCATCCCACCCCAAACAGGTCGCCAATTGTGCCCACTCCAGATTGTACCCAGGGATCCAACTGCCGGGTTGTTAACGTTCCAATGTGCGTGGGTATACCCAGTAATGGGATACTGGACGCATATGCAGAGGCAGCTGCCGTATAGCGGAGCACTCCCCTCCAGTCATCTAAGGCTGTCCTAAGCAGTACATTAGATGTAGGAGGGAGAGCTGTATTCGAGCACAACTATCGGTGTAGTCTACTCTGTGGCAGCATTTGAGGTGTTTATGGAATTTCCCCTAGGTTTCGGCGTGCCAACCAGTAAGATAGCCACTAAAGCTGAGGAGCCAAGCAGTAGGCATAGAAATCAGGCTCACATAATCCTCACGCTTTTAATGGGAGTTGAGGTTTTTTAAACTCAGCCGGCATCTGCCCGCTCCTCAAATTAAACTAGTCAATAATGTGTTAAGCATTTGAAAGATAGTGGCTGGAAATCTCACTGGTAGATTAGTAAAAAGGTATAACAGTGTCAGCAGTACCACCATCTTGGAGATCGCGAGCCTACCTTCAACTGACATGGGCAGGGATATCCAGAATGTCACCTGCGATCTCAAAGACACAATCGCCTTCTGGGGATTCCCATCACTAAGATCCTGAGTGGTCCGATACACTTGTATCCCCAAGTATCGAAAAGTGGATTGTGATATTGGTATGTGTTGGGTGCCAAAAGGGATCGTTAATGCATCTGTCACATCATTAAAAAAGAATGCACACGATTTATCATAAGTGATTGCCAGACCCGCAACAGTTTTAAACTGTCAGAATGCACCACTAACCACCACATTAAATACTTCCCACTCTGTTGCAGTACTCATTACTGTGCCCGTGTTCTCTCTAAAATAATGTAATATTGTGCTAGATAATGTATCTTTAAATACTAAGTCCTCTAAATGCAAACCACAGTTCCCTTCCCACTAGCAACCTGGGTGTCATGTTATTACACCCATGTGATCCTGCCTTTACCACCCCAGCAATGAGAAGAAATTTACATACATACATATCCTCCATTAATTAATTGATTATTTGGTACAAAAATAGTAAATACAGAATCTAAACCTGCTGACTTCCGACACACAGACCAAATATCCATAGCAAGAGTTAAGAAATAAAGCTCAGTCCTTATACTGAACACACCATATAGGTAAAACAGAGGTCTTAACTTTCCTGTCTTTCATTCAACCCTCATGGCCCTGTGATATATCCTTTAATCATTTCTGGACTTCATCTAAATCAAGAGAACATATAGAATTTGCCTTTAACCAGGACTTTCAGTTTAGACTGTTGGGTGATGGTAGTCTGTGCTCTATTGGCTTTAAACAGATGGAGAATTTTCACAAATGTCTTCCTCCTACCTGCCGCCACTGCAGATATATTCGAGAAGATTCAACACTTTGTTGTTTCATTAACTGCAAACTGTATTTGTTGTATTGCTTTGGATAGTATTGTTTCTTTTATACGATAGACTTTAAAATATAATAATATTGAGTTAGGAAATGGGCGAGCAGGTACCCGATGCCACCCGGGAGATAGTAAGGTCACCTTCAAACCATGGAATGACTTTTTGTGTTATGAATGAGGTGACCCATTGCACAGTATTAGAGTCCTGTAACCCTTACAGGGCTCCAACTATTCAAAGGTTGGATCTCCGCATATAATTTTCCAACTCATCCAGTTTATTTTCAAGTGCCTGTTTGCCTTTACTTGCTGCCTTAACTTCTCCCTTTACCACCGTCATCTGATCCTCTAGAGTTGATATCCGAGCCTCAGCTTCCTGGAGTTTAAGTGCAAAATTTGAAATTACATCCTCAATTTTCTCCAATCGCAGATGTATAGCGGAAAGTTCAGCTCTCTGAGTTCTTTTCAACTTCCAGACCTCCTCTAGAATTAGATTTAGGATGTCTTTAACAGTCATCTGAACTTTGTAGGCTGACTCAGTGTCCAAACTAGCGACGGGAAAGAAGGGATCCACAATACAGGGTAGATGATTGTCCATATGATTGTCCATATGTTCACCCAGAGACAACGCGTCTTCTGACCGAGCTAACTTCTGTAGAGCAGATTGAAATTGTATCTGGGATTTATCCAACGGAATCAATGGAGTACCGGGGGCGCTCGAAATACCCCACTTCTGGCTGGAAACTTGTACTGGCTCAATGATTCCTGAATATACCTCCTTTTGAACAGTCAGTAACTATGTTTCCTCATCTTGATGGGATATCATCCCCAGCAGAGATGCAGTGTTTAAACACACATCAGTTTGTGTATTAACTTGAGGAATTCCATGGCTGGCTATGTCAAGCATTGCTCGTGGTGAAGCAGCAAAAGGTTGGCTAATCCCAGAGCCTTCAACAACAGGCTGTGGATCTAAAGCAGGACTTGTTAAAGGCTGTGGGTTTGTCTTTTTCAAAAAAGGGAAAATTGCTTTGACTCCTTGATTGTTTTTACTTTTTTAAGACCATCAGATCTAAGATTATCCTTCAGAGACGACGCTGGACTAGTAGTAATGGAATTCATGTCGACCGTCGTAACATTTACTAAGGCGCTAGTCTGATTTAATGATCCAGCCGGGGGTGAGTCCTGTTCATCGGAACTCTCAAATGTGGAGTCACATTCAGGAAAATTCACAGAGGTTTCCTTGCAGGCCATCCGAGCCGCTTCCTTTGCCTCTTTGACCTGGAGTCGGTGGGTTTTGTCTTTAATGCGAGCATTCAGCAGTTTGCCCATTTTCTTTTTTTTTTCCCTTAGACCGACCTTTCCCGACTCCACTATCAATTTTTACCCCCTTCTTTGTATTATCCTTAATGTTCAATAGATCCACATGAGGTTTTCAAATTATTTCAATTAGAGTCCAGAAAGGACTCAATTTCCAAGAATGCAACAGTCTGTGTCTCCATCAATCCGGAGCAGTTCAAAGAAGAGCCTAAATAAAAATGCTTGTTTTTTTAAAAAAAACATTGCCTCTCTCTTCTCTTCTTCTCGCTCACCTTTTCCGCCGGCCGCTACAGAACCCAATTCTATTGGCAACTCCAGCAACTCCAGCATTCCCTGTCATCTAGAACAGGAGCCAAACAGGATTCCCTTCAGACAGAGAAATGTCGCCGGACACTGAACTAAGCAAAGCCCGCCAGTCGTGTCATTAAAGCCACCAAAAGCCTCTGCCAGAAAACACTTTCTGTCCGCTGAAAAAGAAGAGCAGCCCTGTGGAGATCGAGGGCCTCTTTACTGCCTGATGCAGGAGCAGTTACGGAGCGTGGAGAAGAAACGTCAGTCTGCCGAACGCCAATGCCTAAGGTGGGGCGGGGTGGAGATCACCTGAGGCTACACGGAGGCCTGGTACTCCGTAGCCTCCATTCCCCATGTGGTTGGCGTGGTGGAGGGAGGAAGGACCACATTCTGGGGGAAACGGGCACGGGGGTAGGTTCAGGGGCACTATAGAGGGTGGTGAGGGTCACAGTAGGTGGGTTTGGAGTAAAAGTAAGAAAGAAATGAAGTCCTTTATTTTTTTTGTTCGGTTATATATCAATCTAGGTATTCCATATTTCCTTTTGAGGGCAAAACGGCTGCAAACTTTGTTAGGACTGCTTTGATGACTAGCTAAGAACAACTGAAAGTGGTATCATTTATTGTTAGTGGCCTCAACAATCAGAAGAAAATGCGGGCCAAAGAAATGTGGATCAAAACAGAAAATCCCTCGGTAATTCTCTTACAAGAGAATCATATCTCATCTATAAAGTTATCCGATTTCTCTATGTTTAGGGCCTGGGCATCATACTGAGGTTTTTCCTCATCCTCTGCATCCCATAGAGGGACAGCTATTTTTTTAAACAAAAACATTCATGCAGAGGTTATAAATTCTGAAAGCGATCAGTTGGGGAGTTGGTGTTGGGTAACATGTACAATTAAACATAGACAGAGACCTATAACCTTTGTTAGTTTCTATGCGCCGGTCGAAGACAATTTTAAGATTTATGAGAGCTCTTTCAATCTTTACTGACTGTTATAGGTGATGTGATAAATGGGGGTGATTTTAATATTCTTATCAACCCTATAATAGATTCCTCTAATCAGAGAAGAAGACAGCTAAAGCCTAAATCCTTAAAAATTCCGCAAAATTACAGAGTAACCCTTGATTTGCACGATCCTTGGCGTACACATTTTTCAGCTAATGCAGAATTTATATGCTGGTCAGGAAGATTTAGGTCCTCATCACATATAGATTTTATTTTAGTCTCTAGAAATCTTTGTTTTAGTCAGCAGAGATTTCTCTATAATGGATTTTCGGATCATGCTATGTTAGTTCTAGAGATTCAGTTAGAAAACTCCGTAAAAATAACCAAACGATGGGCGTTTAACAGACAATATTTGAGTGATGAAGTCTGGGTTAAATTTGTGAAGGTAGAGATTAAAGAATTCCTTACTCCAAATACTGAGTCTGCTCCGTTACACATAGTTTGGGACTCACTTAAGGCCAATTTAAAGGAAATTAATGCTAAGAAGAGAAATTTAGAGCAAAATGTGCAAGCACTTAGCTCTACAACGTTCTACAATCCATCTATAGCCAATCAGCCTCGGCTTGATCAGGCCAAACGTGATCTTAGTGTTAATTATTATGCTCAGATGACCCGATTAAAATAGGAGATATAATGCTTAAGCACTATGAATCTCTCTATGGCCAGCACCAGAGAGTAAATACCCTTTTGTTAGAAACTTTCTTTCATAATAATGAACTACCTACACTTTCTGAAACAGAACAACAATCCATGGCTAGTTTATTTTTCATGTACGAATTAGAGAGAGTTATTAAAGATCTTCCTAATGGTAAGGCCTGCGGCCCGGATGGGTTTCCATCGGAATTTTTTAAAGTCATTTTTTTGTGCATTTGCTGATTATTTTCCTACATTAATAAATTGCATGCTAGAGGGAGGGACAATACCAGAATCCTTCAGACAGGGTAATGTTGTACGTTTCTTGAAGAAGGGGAATAATAGCAAAGATCCAAATTCTTATTGTCCGATAACATCGGATTACAAAATAGTAACTAAACTACTATCATTACGTATTAATCAATGTACGGCAAAATTGATCAATCCAGATAAGAATGGTTTTATCGCGGATAGACAGCTAGTTACTAATACTCATCATCTAACTGAGGCTTTGGATTATTTTGAGACACTGGGAATACCTGCTTTCTTTTTTTTTTTAGATGCTGAAAAGGCTTTCGACCTTCTGGTGTGGGAGACATTGTTTATTATTTTAGGTCACTTTGGGGTTTCTGTTAAAATGATATCCTTGATTCGTAATTTGTATACCAATGTCAAAGCTAATGTAATCATCAACACCTCAGTGGCTGGATCAGTCTTATTTAAACAAAGCACAAGACAAGGATGTCCTTTATCGCCAGTCCTTTTTGCTTTTTTCATTGAGCCTTTGGCAATAACAGTAAGCAACTGTGCTGAAATTCCCCTCCAATTGCATCGATGGCAAAACTGAAATTATATGCGGATGTTATCATGCTTATAAAACCTGAATTGAGAGTCCAAGCTAAAGTATTTCAGCTTTATGAGGACTTTGAGGCCTTAGCGGGATATTGTATAAATTAAAAGAAAACCGAAATACTACAATGCGGGGGCGCAGCTTTGGATTTACATTCTGACATTCTCTCTTGTTCCAATACTAGATCCAAGAGATATCTGGGAGTTCTTTTTTTGGCATCTATCAGGGAATTATATCATCTGAGTGTTGATCCCCTCCTTCGTAGGGTTCAGGTATTGTTTGCACGTTGGAACTCTCTGCCATTATCTATTTTAGGCCGTGTGGCTTTAATCAAAATGTCTGATCTTCCCCTGTTTAATTTTTTGTTTTCGACCATTTCCTGTTCGTTGCCAGGCTCTTTTTTTACTCGAGTTGAATCCATATTTAAAGCCTTTATTTGGGCAAAGAAAACGCCTCGTATTGCACTTAGTACCTTATATGAAGATCTGGACCAGGGAGGGCTTGTCCTTCCAAATCTCAGGGATTATTATAACGCATATTTTGCACAGTACTTATCCAGATTTAAATTTCAATTACAAGCAAAAAATCTATTTATAAATACTTTTATTGATCTAATGAGCAAAGAAAATCAGATACATGCTCCTCTGCAGATGTTTAAATCTCCCAAATTAGTTTGCTATAAGTCCCTACAGTGGTTTTAAAAAAAACGTCAGGTGTGTTTAAAAGATATTTTATCCCCGTGATTAATTCAACAACCTTATTATCCAGCATTCTGCCACTGGCTGGTGTTACACAATGTTTAGATCTTGCTGTTAATTGGGCTGCGTAGGATTTTTGAAAGTTTCAGATTTTCTGAGAAATGTGAAATGGATCACCCTGGTGGAAATGTCTCAATTGATTACTAGGAACTTCATTCTACTAGGGTCAAAGAAAAATCTGTACAAATTCCTTGCTCCACTGGATATTACTCAGTTGGACCAACAAAGTCAATTAGGCAATGAGTTATTAGTTGAAGTACCCGATAGAAAACCGGGGGTATGGAATCGTCATTTCTCAAAGCAGGAAGGTGGATCTCAATCAGAAGGCGATTAAAAAATGGCTGGATCAGGAAAATCAGGCCATGCCTCTGAATGTTTGATCAGTGGTTAATAAATTTAATTTTAGCACATTACAAGGGGCAAACTGGCGGAGAATGATATTTTTTAGTAAGTGGCTACTTTACCGAACACCCTTTTCTATCCCCAAAATGTATCCTAATCATTCTACACATTGTTTTCATCCTGATCTTTCTTTTCCTGACCAGATGGCTAAATTGTTATACATTGCAATGGCAGTGGCTAGATCGCTTTTGTTTTTTGTTACAACAATGGCGTACAGAGCAGATCCCATCTAACTATGAGTGGATTCATAAGATAAAAAGGGTTAAATGCAATGAGCGGACCTTTTTTTTACATGCGGGAGGTACTAGAAGATTTAATAAGATCTGGGGGCATTTTTTGATTAAAATCGAGAGAATTATTGTTATTACTTGGTGTAGTAGTTTTAAAGCTCTACAGCACATTATAGGCTTATATTGTGATTTTAATTAATTCCCTGCTTTTAAATTGCTTGATGTATGACTTATTTATCAGGCTTATGTAAATGGTTTCTATGCTAAAAGAGTTTTAAAAGTGTTGATTGGCTGTATATTATTTATAATTTTGTATTGCTATTAAGTCCTCTAAATGCAGTGGATTCAGCCGCCATGTGGGCACTAGGGTAGGAATCCTGCCCCATTCAAAATCATTTTCAGTGCACTGTGGTCAGATATTGTTTTGCCCTCATAAATGGGATGTGTAGTTTGCATTATAAGTGATGCACTGCAGAAAATATGATCAATTCTAGTATGTAAGTCATGTACTGGCGAGTAATCGGAGTACTCTTGCATCACCTGTTTGTGTTTGCGCCATACCTCCATAAGAGACCACCCATGTGACCAATTATTCAGAGATATAAACAAACAATGGTCCAAAGCCTATTGATTACAACTGATGACTCAATCAAACAATGACTCAATCTCCTTTTTATGAGCAACAATATCCAATTTGCCCAATAGTATATCAATACATTATATTGAGAGAAAACCTAACACCACGGTTAAAGAAAAATATATATATTTATTTTTCATTCTTAAATTCGCATTTTTTGTATTCATACTAATTACATATGTTCTGAAGTGAGTAAAAACAGATAGGTTGCCCCGAAGGGAGCGTGCAAAGAAAGAAAGGATGTGCTCAAAAAAGGGGTTGAAACGGATGATGGGAAAACACAGTGATGAACAAGGAGAAAAAATATTCACATTATTTTTCAACCAATACTGGACATATAATTTGTCCCATTGAAAACCTGGCCAAGATGTTATTTACAAATCACAACATTGTACTCCATAAACCTATATGTCTTATATTTGCACTAGCAACAATGTTGTTAAACAGCTGGTCCAAGGTTATGAAAGAAAGGTGTCGACGTTTCGACTCGTCTTAGCCCAACGGTGATTTAGACCTGGGGATTGCGAGTCTTCATCAGGACTGTAGGAACTGGGGCAACCAAGGGGATTTTTAATATACCCCTTCTGGACAGAGCAAGCGTAGGGAGGAGATCCAAATCAACACTTCCCACAAGATAAATCCTTATTCAAGTTGGAAAAGGCGATGCTTTATTTTATAGTGTGACTGGCAAAGGTTCATACCTGGTGTGAGGTATGTGCTAGGGTCAAACTTTTATGTTGACCATTCCAATTGTGTTTTAATCCAATCTACCCCACAACAGAAAATGGGGGGATTAGTGTCCTTATTTTGAATTCAAGGATTCTAATATGCTTCTTGGCAGATATATAGTAATTCAATAATGATTCCTAATCGTTATCAGCTCGCCGCCTGTTAGTCGTCACAATTGCACTCAAAAGCCTCTCTGTGCCTTCGGAGAAAGACGCCGGTCAGTCGTCACAAATGCAATCAAAGCCTCTCTGTGCCTTCGGAGAAAGACGCCGTCACTTCATTAGTATGAATACAAAAAATGCGAATTTAAGAATGAAAAATAAATATATATATTTTTCTTTAACCGTGGTGTTAGGTTCTCTCTCAATATAATGTATTGATATACTATTGGGCAAATTGGATATTGTTGCTCATAAAATGGAGATTGAGTCATTGTTTGATTGAGTCATCAGTTGTAATCAATAGGCTTTGGACCATTGTTTGTTTATATCAATGTACACCCAGGTCCATGTCTTATGGGCTACCCCATTTTCTTAATGGTCAATTATTCAGAGAGGCTGCCAGTCGTTTAGTATGAGCTCCATCTGTAGGGGGACATGAACGGTCCAATATTACGTCTAGTACCACACTGTAATCTCCTCCTAATATCCATGCTTGGTCGGACCAGTTCGCCAATACTGCATTCACCAGACTGTAATAGTGGTCCTGATCAATATTGGGGCATATAGACCTCTCAAAACTATGGGTTTGCCATCCAAATCACCTCACAGCAACATAAATCTCCCTTCTATACTCTTTTCTTGCACTACAAATGGTACTCCTGAACGTAGCCAAACTGTCACCCTAGGTAGAACTATATATTTGTCCCCTCCACTTTTTCTTTAACCTATACATATTTTTACAGCAGTCATGTGCATTTCTTGCAGCAAAGCTATTTGTGTTTTACGTCTAACCAATTGCACATGAATTCTATGACGCTTATGTGGCGAACCCATGCCCGAACATTCCAAGTGAGGCAGTTATATTGCTGTACATGATGCATTGATAGCGTCATTACATTGCACTCGTAAAACATCCCTTCAAATAATACTCCAGTACACGGCAGCTTCCCACCCATACAACCCAATACAAGGTCCAACTTTAAAACTGTGCTCGCCCGATAAACCAAAAACAAATACTGACATTCCTACAAATAAACATTGTGCTACTGCAATAGGGGACATGGTGATAGCATAGTACTGTGGGCCCTGAACAAGCCTCATAGGCCCATTTTTGAAAAATTGTCAGACCCCGACCCATGTACCCGCCCGAACTCTGTCAATTGGCAAAGTTCAAAGGTTCAGGCCATGTAGAAAAGTAGTTCGCAGAGTGCCCAAGTAACATTCCATATCAATGTCTGTGTCCTGTGCGCCATATTGGCAACAGTCTTACCTCTGCCTCTTACGGACCTCGGGACCACCCAGCGGAGTCCGCTGTTCAGCCCAATCAGTTGCATCACCTCCTCCGCAACAGCCGAAAAGACTCACCAGAGCTCTGTAATGCCGCCACCATCCCAGGCACCGGCAGATTAGACACCGCTTGCCAGGAACCATCCAATGTTTCTGCAACAAACACCAATATATGGGAGACAGAGTCCTCAATTAATCAAGTCGGTATTTGTCTGTGAGGAAAAGCAACTGACTCGCATCCGGATCCGAATGGATCGTGTCCGCAGCAGAAAGTTCCTCATCAGTTAATGTCCTATACTAACGGAAAGTGGCTGCAAATATTATGGCTCATCGTTGACCCTCAAGAACCTGCTCTGGTGTCGGCACTGGGTCACCCACTGGGATCTTGGTCCTCCTATGTCTCTGCTGTTGTGTTCGCCTTCTGGGTTGCGACTCATCATTTCTACGCTGAGTGGAGTCAATGAGAAAATCTGAAAATGTGGGCTCCAGCCATTCCCATGGCTCATCCGGGGTGTAAATAAAATAACTTTTTTGGTCACGTAAGATTTTAATCCGGGTGGGAAAGAGCAGGGCATATTTCAGGTTTATGTTCTGCATGTGCTTCTTGATACACTGCTCTCTGCTTCTGGACCGGGAGAGTGTAATCCAAAAAGAAAGAAATTCACACATTTTCCTTAAGAATCAGGGCTTTCTCACGCGCCGCCTGCAGTATGAGGTCTCTTTCTCTACAATTGAGCAATCTGTCCGAAGTTGGGCAAGGTGGCGCACCGGGTACTCTCTGCTTTATGGGGACTCTGCGAGCCCTCTCAATGCAGAAGGTACTCGTCATTGCCTCTGTCGGTAGCCAAGTTTGCAGCCATGATTCAACGAATTGTGTAGTACATTGACCCTCTGCATTCTCCGGCATTCCCACGATGCGAACATTTTTACGGTGTGAATGGCCCTGAGCGTCAAAATTTGGTGCTGTTGGCGTTCTAAGTCTGCAGAGTGCTCTTTTGCTTAGGAAGGAGCTCCTGCAGCGTCGCCTTATTAGTAGCCACTTTAAAAGAGTGTTTCCTGTGGTCGTCCCCAATTAATGTCACCTCCACCACCAATTAACCAGCTGTTGCTCCAATGAAGCATGAGATTGTCTTATTTCCTGAAGAATAACGTCTAACTTGTTTGGAGGCGCAGGTTCTGCAATGGGGGAGCAACCATTTGTGGGTGCGGTAGTAGAGGATGATCCAGCATCATCAATTTCTTGGGGTTTGCCTTCCTTCGGGCGCCCCATTGTGGACCTGTGCATGTGTTCAACATCAGCACATGTTAATAGCCAGTAGGTGTTTTGCACGTTAAGGAGAAGATGCCAAACTGCACTTACTAGTTCAAAGATTCACTAAAGTGTGGCAGCATCACCTCATTCCTCCTTCCACTTCACACACAACTCAAGAGGCCTGATACCTCTGGTGAGTCCATCGTCAGCTCTGGCACATATAGCGAAACAACAACACCTATTAGAAGTGATGAGCAGCAGGAGTAGACACAGTATTTCCTGACGAGGACCCTCAGTGTCCAGACACACCCACGTAGTCACCCAACAGGGTACCTTGAAGGGGCCACTGCCGGTGATGCTGCACCAATGTCTATACCCAAATAGGAATCAGGGAAAGCGGATGATCCATAATTATAGAGCGGACTCCTCAGGTTGCAAAGTTGCCAATCTGCTCTCTCCTTGCAAACCGGCCTCAGTAGAACCGTCACAGACACTAATAGGATAGCATGGCTTGTAGGTACTGGTGTCCACTTCTATTCCTCACTGTAGCTCGCATTTCAGGCTGAGGCTTAGTGATGCAGCATTTCAAGCTACCCCAAGCTGTGCAATCCTCAGTCTAGTCTGTGTACCCCCTGCTCTTCAAAATCAAAGGCCACATTGCGCCTATTAGCGCTGGACTCTCCCCTGTTCCCAGTGAGGCACAGAGCCGACGGGGCAGCGTTCCCGACACGCACACAATCAGGCACTCCAGGCAATGCACAGCCCTGTTAGATCATCACAGGGGCACAACGCAAGCCAGTCATGCAGCCTTCACAAGCCTATCACATCGGGTCAGCCGGTAATCCACAGTTACTGTGTCTCGCGGCTCCAGGACTGTCCATACTGGGCTCCGTCTCTTCAGGCTCAAACAAAGAAGGGTTCCGCCATCTGGTGCAGGCGAAGCTCCCAGCTTCATACCGCTGATAGCACGGCGTACACGGGGTAGAGCAGTAGTTTCTGAGTCTACGCGGTCCCATGGTCAGCAGGGTCCGGTCACCGAGTGACAGCGGCCAAAATCAGTAGGACACAGATAGTTGTGACTGAATTTACAGGCTCCAGGCTGGGAGCCCTGAAGCTCAGCGTCCGCCATGCTCGACTGCTAACCACCCCCCCCCCCCCCCCCCGAATTTGGTTAAAAACTTAATGGGAGTGTCATCAGAAAGGCATTGGCAAAGCAGCAATTACTGTACAGTGTAGCTCCACTACAACAGTGGCCCACACTGAGATGTGAAATCAAAATGGGAAAGGGAGAAGTGTGCTATGATTCGTTCAAGGCATGTGAACAATAGTACAATGAAGATGGAGTTTGAGAGCATGACAAAATTAAGTCGCCGGAGCTCTGTGGATTGGACCAGTGGCACAATGCTCACGATTCATTATCACGTTTATCTTAAGTGAAGATGCTGCAGGTGGTAAGCTCAAATCTTGAAATCAGCGGCAGCTTAATATCAGAGGATTGGGCTGCATAAGAAGCTTCAGAATTAAAAGACAATATAGAAGAATACAAAGATTGCAATGGTGAAGATCGTTCTGAATTTCAGATAGCAATCAATTTGGGCAGAGAGAATTAGAACGCTGAATGCAGAAGGTTTTAAATAAAGTAATTAATGCAAAAACGAGATTATCTCCCAAGCCCAATGGGCTGTGGTGGTCAAGATATCGAATATGCTTCAATCATATTGACTAATGAGATAATTTATCAAAATGGCATGCATCAGTAAAGATATTACATTAAGTAGTAGTTGAGATGATGAAGTGAATGTGTAAGAAATATCGGTAGGTGCCTGAGTGGGCTAAACCATTAAGCAGCAAGTGGAAAGAAAAAGATTGAGCTGCAGCAGAAAGTTTAGGGTGTATGTTTGGCAAGGAGAACCCTGGAGATGAACCTTGGAGGCTGCTGCACAGTCAAACCACCTAGCACCTACATTATGTCTTGTGTAGGTTTTGTACTGTAAGGGGACGCTTGCAGTACAAAATACTACACATTGAAAAATAGTTAAAGATTTACCATTTTGAATGTGTGCTGCACAGTGCAGTACATATGCAAAGTCCTAAAAGTGTGAAGAAATAGAAGCATTTCTCCAAGTTAACACCAACCTCAAAGAGGTGTTATTTGTTGGTGTAAGCCTCTGCCTACTATTGCTAGTAGATTGTTTTTGACACAAATCCCTTTCGGCAGTTGCGTGGAAATGCTCATGTACCACCCACGGTAACTCCCCCTAAAGCAAAGTAATGCAAAGCTACAAAACAAGTTTTGCACTAGAATGTACATTTCAAAAACACACTTTGCACCAGTTTGCATCACTTTTATGAAGTTCAACCCAGTGTAAATTGTTAGTGAACTGCTCCTGAGTTTGGTTAAATAATTGATGGGAGTGTCATCAGAAAGGCAGTGGCAAAGCAAGGGCGCCATTAAAGTAAACACATTCACAATCGAATACTGCTGCGCTATTTATAGATATGTCCCTGATTCCACGTACCTTAACACCCCCTACACCTGCATCTTCCCTGATAACCTTCAAACACTTTTTCTCTTGGTTTTCCTCAATGTTATCATGTCTTCCACATTTCACTCTTCCCCACGCCCCTTCTATCTGTCCACTTATCTCCTCTCTCCATTCTCCACTGGTGTTTCTGTCACTAAAAATATGTCTCTCTAGCCTTCCCCTTCTCTATTCTTGTCTCTTTCAAGTCCCATCTTCTACCCCATATACAATTTCCCTTACTTTTCTGCATTATACTCGTATGTCTGCAATCTTCCTTGTATTTCGTTGTGCTACCCTCCTCTCACTTGCTCTCTATCTCTGCACTCTACCTAGCCTCCCTCTCTCTCCCAGTACCTATATATCTTTTATTGCATGTCTTCTTACAAGGACGGACTGGGAATCCAAAGGAGCACTGGCAATTTTGTCGGACTGGCCATGAGCCCCATAGGAGGGGGGGGGGGAGCAAGCATGACGTGCTACTGCTTAACAAAACCGCCCCCCAGCACTGCTGCTTTGTTAATGGGGGTCGATATTGCATCACTGTAAAACCGACCCCAGGACCGAAACCACCACTCACCTCTCCAAACCTGACCCCACTGCTGCAAAACCGACCTCCACCCTTCCAGCCTCCCAGATAAACCCCGGATGCCTGCTATGGTTAGTTTGGCCCTGTCTCCTCACTCCCCCCTCTTGCTTTTTTACTTTCTTTCTATATATCAAATATCCACCTTTGATCCCTACTACACTTTCTCCTGTATCGCTCTACAGTTCTTAGTATTCCCAGTATTCTCCCTTCTATTTGTCTATTCTGTTGTTTCACTCCACTCTTAACCCTGCTGTTTATCATGTTACCACCCAAACTTTCTCTCCCTTACCGTCTGACCCTTTACAATTACCTCACATATTTCTAGGCCCTCCTATATTTTTCCTACTCCCTGTATCTCTCCATCATCCGATTTGTTCTCCCATGTGTCCCTCCTTTCTTCTTCTTACCTATGCTCTATTCCACTATTTCTCAAAATGTAAGTCACAACCCACTAGAACTGATTTTAGGTGGGTCAGAAAAGCAATAACTACAGATGCCTTTCAATTCTATATTTATCTTGTCACATATGCTGAGCTACAAAGACCGAGTGCCAAGCTATGTCTTCTGACAAATTGCTTCTTTTTTTAACATAGAACTTGGTGGTCACCTCTCACTTAGTAGTCAGAGAAAGAAAAGTAAAGTGATTTATGTGACAATCTTGCTTGGGTACAGGGAGAGTGGAAAGGGGCGACCACTCGGTCCCCCCGAACGTATGGCGGAGTGCCTCGATCCCCCCGGGAAGCCATTTTGTGGCGGGAAGCGCGTCTCGGCTGGTATGCCCGAAGCGGCGTAGCCGGGGCGCGCTTGTTCCCGCCCTAGAATGGGCTGGCCTAGACACCGACGTAGCCAGCCCCGCCTCCGGGACGGGCAGGGGCGGGTTTACGCCCGCCCTGAAGATGGATAAAAGGAGACGCAAGGCCTGAAGACGTCCTCTTGTTCTTGTGCTCCGAAGCTGCACCTCCTCGCCACACGTGAGCTCGGGACAGAACGAAGAGCGGACCCGGAGCCGGCACCCTTCCCCGAAGCTCTCTGGTCTCTCGGTGCCCCGAACTTCGTCACCTCGCGGGAGAGAGTCTAGCACCCAGGACAAGGAAGGCATATGAAGGGGCGTTCCAGGCCTATTTAGCCTTTTTAGGGGCAGAGAGAGGGGGACTTTGGGGGCAGGAGGAGTGGGTAGTACTTTTCCTGATGTCTTTACGTAGGGCTGGGAAATCGGTGGCTACGGCCCAAAGGCATCGTGCCGCCATTTCCTTTGTTGCCAGGGCCCATGGCATCCTGGACCCAACAGCGTCTTTTACGGTACAGAAAGCGCTGCGTGGGTGGCAACGTCTAGAGGGTCGCAGAGTAGACGTAAGACGACCGATAGGTCTAGACAGGTTGTCCCAGTTGCTGGCCACACTCCCTAACACATGCTCGTCCCCGTTCGAGACCTGTTTGTTCCGGACTGCATTTATGCTGGCATTTCACGGGGCTATGAGAGTTAGTGAGCTAGTGGCAAGGAACAAACGGGATGTGACGGGGGGCTTGTGCAGGGAGCAGGTTCAGATCAGGGGCGATGCAATGATTGTCTCCTTTCTCAGGTCCAAGACTGACCAAGATGGGAGGGGGGACTGCACGATCATTCGCAGGATCCCCGAGTCATCCATGTGTCCAGTTCAGTGCTTAGAAGATTACCTAGCACGAAGGGTGGCATCATGGGGGGGGACATTGTTGAGGCATGTAGACGCCACCCCGCTGACGAGGTTTCAGTTTCAGCGGGTGCTTACAATGGCCATTGCCGCAGCGGGCTTGGACCCGGGTGAATTTGGGACCCATTCCTTTCGTATAGGGGCTGCCACAGAAGCCACAGCCAGGGGTCTTAATGTAGAACAAGTGAAACGTGTGGGGCGTTGGTCCTCCAATTGTTATAAGAGGTATGTGCGATTGCACATGTTGTGAAGCTGTAATCATGTACTCACGCTTCTTGTTTTTTGTTTGTTTTCAGTTGCGCAAGCCTACGCGGCAGGGCGGACTGTGCAGTTGACCCAACACCAGGCCAGCGGTCACACATCACCGGCTGGGAGAAAGGAGGTGTGGGTCGTAGGCCACTCATACGTGAGACGGGCCGCAGACGTATTCAAAGCAGGTGATATGATTCACGTACCTGGGGAATACGGGTACAGAGTGTCCTTCTACGGAAGGGGCGGTCTCTGTATTGACCAGTTTCAGGCATTCTTTGAGGGTTTGTTAGAGCGGATGAGGTCACCGCCGTCCATAGTCATAGTACATTTGGGGGGCAACGACTTAGTTACCACCGGTAGACGACTTCTCCTGGAGGCTATGCTTTCCACGGTAAGTTGGTTAGCAAGGAGAGTTCCGGGGTGTATAATTGCGTGGTCTCATATGATCCCACGAAAAGTGTGGCGGGGGGCTATCTCGATCCCTGCTTTGAATCATTCCGTTAAGAAATTAAATAACAAAGTGAGTAGGTTGTTCCGTTCCAAGACATTGCATTCGATCTCGCATAGTTGTATTAATGATGACAGTATGTATTTGGGGGATGGTGTGCATTTGTCGAGGGTGGGCAATGAGTTACTCATAGGGACTTCCTAGCTTGGTTGAAATCGTTAAAACATGACCTTTAGGTAGGAGTTTGGTGGGGGGTCCGGATAGCCGGTCAACTATCCGGACCTGTGGCGGTAAGGTCATGATCGGTGAGCACTAATTGGTAGATCCCTATGAGTGGGCGTCACCCAACACGGATGGGAGCGCTCGGGGGAGGTGGCCATTGGCCCCTCAATGGGGAGGCGGTCCCGTCTAAGGGCGGGTCGCCGGAAGTTAAGGAAAGGCGGTCAAGGCCCCTTCCTGTGTAGGAGGGGTTACAGCCCCCTCCTGAGGAATTTCCCGGGGCCAGGGTCATCTGCGACGGCAGATGCGGTAAGTTGTGTGGGGTGGGGGGAGGTCCACGATACCTTCTAGATACCACACACAAGTAATCGAACGACCTTTAAATGGCGTCGAGTCTTAAGTGCCCCCGACAAGTCAAGGGAAATTGTTAGTAGCTGCACTTGAGGTAAGCCTCTGTGCTGTCGCCCTTCCCAAGTGGGAGGGGTAAGTCTGGTTAGGGATCTTGACACCGGTTATGACCTTGCCGTTGGCCCTTAAACGTTAGGATGTACAATTTCAGTGTTTATAGAGAATGTTTTTGTAGGATGCTAGTTCGGCTAGGAGAACCTCTGTATTAGAAATTATGTTAAGATTAGCCAAACATCGCAATGTGATAATGAAATTGTACATAATATGAAACGTTTAATGTTTAATTTTTTGTTTTAATAAATACGGCCGCGGGAGGGTCACTCCCTCCCACATCCAAAAACTTAAAGAACTGTTTCCGGTTTCCCTCCTTGTGGGATTGTGTTGAGAGGGGGTGGCGGGTATCTCAGCCATATGGAAAGGGGCGACCACTCGGTCCCCCCGAACGTATGGCGGAGTGCCTCGATCCCCCCGGGAAGCCATTTTGTGGCGGGAAGCGCGTCTCGGCTGGTATGCCCGAAGCGGCGTAGCCGGGGCGCGCTTGTTCCCGCCCTAGAATGGGCTGGCCTAGACACCGACGTAGCCAGCCCCGCCTCCGGGACGGGCAGGGGCGGGTTTACGCCCGCCCTGAAGATGGATAAAAGGAGACGCAAGGCCTGAAGACGTCCTCTTGTTCTTGTGCTCCGAAGCTGCACCTCCTCGCCACACGTGAGCTCGGGACAGAACGAAGAGCCAATTTTGACCCACCCACCAGCCCCTGAGGACAGCAAGTTGTTGTGCATTAAAGTGAATTTTCTAAGTATGTTCATTCTTTTTCGTTTACAGGATGTGAAAGTATCAGTTTTGTGGTTTATCATAATAAAGTATGGTGAATATCGTTAGGTTGTTACGATTAAAAGGACTTGATGTAGTGTTGCTTTTGTGCATGCTCTTTCGGTCGTAGCGACCAATGTTTTCATAAGTTCGAATTGTCGTATTTATTTTTTGGTAGGCGGTAAGGTCATGATCGGTGAGCACTAATTGGTAGATCCCTATGAGTGGGCGTCACCCAACACGGATGGGAGCGCTCGGGGGAGGTGGCCATTGGCCCCTCAATGGGGAGGCGGTCCCGTCTAAGGGCGGGTCGCCGGAAGTTAAGGAAAGGCGGTCAAGGCCCCTTCCTGTGTAGGAGGGGTTACAGCCCCCTCCTGAGGAATTTCCCGGGGCCAGGGTCATCTGCGACGGCAGATGCGGTAAGTTGTGTGGGGTGGGGGGAGGTCCACGATACCTTCTAGATACCACACACAAGTAATCGAACGACCTTTAAATGGCGTCGAGTCTTAAGTGCCCCCGACAAGTCAAGGGAAATTGTTAGTAGCTGCACTTGAGGTAAGCCTCTGTGCTGTCGCCCTTCCCAAGTGGGAGGGGTAAGTCTGGTTAGGGATCTTGACACCGGTTATGACCTTGCCGTTGGCCCTTAAACGTTAGGATGTACAATTTCAGTGTTTATAGAGAATGTTTTTGTAGGATGCTAGTTCGGCTAGGAGAACCTCTGTATTAGAAATTATGTTAAGATTAGCCAAACATCGCAATGTGATAATGAAATTGTACATAATATGAAACGTTTAATGTTTAATTTTTTGTTTTAATAAATACGGCCGCGGGAGGGTCACTCCCTCCCACATCCAAAAACTTAAAGAACTGTTTCCGGTTTCCCTCCTTGTGGGATTGTGTTGAGAGGGGGTGGCGGGTATCTCAGCCATATGAAAGGAAGGGCTGTAGAATGTAAATTTATTTGTTATACACAGCAAATCTAAATAAACGCAAATGGTCTGGACATAGCATTTAGGCAAGAAAAATTAGCAAATTTTTTGTATTTCTGGAGTGTGATGGAAACAGCATTTTAATAGGACCAAAACAGATCAACATAATTTACTTGGTGATGCACAAATGAGAAATATTCACTCAAACCCGTTTCCACCCATCATTTGTGTGCAATATAGTTTTATCAGTAAAGCTGTATGTCTATGCAAATTTAGGGGCCGATTATGATGGCGATGGCGCGGTGGTCCTGCACCCCAAATTGTGATGTGACAACCACTGCGGTGGTCGCATCTGGCAATTTAACATTGCGTCAGTGCTGCTTGCTGCAGCACCCGCTGCAATGGTAAATGACCTTGTTGTGCATTTCCCTGCACAACGTGGCAGGTACCGCGCAGTGCCTGTGATGGAGCAAGGTTTTACACGTAAAGTGACTTGCTCGTACTCAACCCTCTCGATAATAATATTAATGTACTAACTAACATGTTTTGTCTTATTAATATTGCATTACACAACATATTAGATATCTAAGGGAAGCTTGTCAATGTGCTTTTACTAACTATAATCTGCTTGCACTAAAATAGCTGCTGCTACGTGGGATTTTCTACTGTGCATGCAGCTGTCATGCCGACGTGACATGCTTGGTGGGAAAACTTTTTCTTCTGCGCAATAGAACTAAGATGGTTGTTATGTGTTCTAATGTGCAAGAAGCTTGCATTGCTGCTTTGCATCCCTGTTTGTTTTTTCTTAATTTCTAACGCAATAGTTAAAATAAAATAATGGGAATAGAGTAGAAAGAAATGGTATACAGTGTATTCATTTATTCTGTGTCTCTAAAACTGTTCTTTTCTATTTTTACATGATAAACTGCATGGGCTTAAATACTTTGCTGAACTCCATCTTTGGAGAGACTGCGCCTGTGCGACAAATGTCCTGAAGCCACAGAAGCTGTAGCCTTGAATCATGGCCAAGACGGACATGGAAGGCAGAGAAGAATGAACTTCTTGCCTTGACAGAGGAAGCTGAATTGATAAAATTGTTTATTAAAATAAAACATTTGATACATTTCATTACCGGGAGGAATAAAAAGAACATGGGTTGATAAAATATGGGAGGGAATGTCACGAATACATGATTGACAAGTTGCCTCTAGAAAAACATGGTGTGATGACTACTCCTCGTTCCTTGTAGAATAAAATTGTGGGATTCACACATTTCACACGCCGCGTAACCCTGCATGCCTTAGACGGTATTA
Source organism: Lissotriton vulgaris (assembly GCF_964263255.1). Classification (NCBI taxonomy): domain Eukaryota; kingdom Metazoa; phylum Chordata; class Amphibia; order Caudata; family Salamandridae; genus Lissotriton; species Lissotriton vulgaris. The sequence continues at coordinate 2,165,956 of NC_141688.1, forward strand.
GTATCTGTAGGTACCACTGGGTCTCGTCTGCTACTTTGGATTGACTATTGCCCGCATAATGTTGATTATTTCAGGAGTCTCAAGTCTGCAATTACTTCGATGCTGCTCACGTTTTGATGTTAATAGTTTATCAATATCTAATTACTTTATTATTAGCCCTGAAGAAGTCTATGGTCTATATACCAAGACGAAACAAGTCTTGGCGGCTAGTTTTTCTAAGAAGATTTACATCAGAATAAAGGAAGATATGAAGATCACTTACTTCTCAAGACTCATTTGAAAAACTTTATTGTCTCTTGTTTATTAGCTCAGGATATACTTTTCTATTTGTAACATTTGGGGGTGGTACACTGACCTAAAAAATAGTATAACTAGGGTAGGCTTAGCTAGTTAGATTGTCCTACTTGTCCGAGTAGCTGACCTGTCACTGACCCAACGCACTCAATTGGTGATCGGGAGCAGAGTTGCTGGCAGAACACTCTGTCAGAAGATTCGATAACACAATCGGGGTTCTGGAGAGGAGATCGATGAAGCAATCAGGGTTTGACTGTTAGCTGCAGAGATAGGCTACAACGCTAGCGTTTTGAACTTTAACTGTGGTGTTGGTCTTAGCCTGTGGTGGTCCTATCCTGATCCAATTTGATCCGTAACCTGTCCTGATTCTGCCTTGCACCTGTTCTTTTCTGCTGGCACCTGAACTTTGGGATTCTATTTCTTTGACTCAGCCTATGACCAGGGTTGGTCATCACGCCGAAATAGGTAACTATTAAGTGTGAGTTTGTCATTGTATTGTTTTCCCTTTTCTCTTACCCACCCTCTGTTCAAATGCTTAATTAAATTTCTTCTCCAAATCATTCTGAAATGTTTATGTTTTAAAATCTGCAGTAGTCTAAACAAAATAAGAAATTTATTGGAGTTTCATGTTTTATGAGTTTTTCAAAGATTTACTTAGATAAAGATTTTAAACCTTTCCGGAGTTTGTGGTTATTTATGAAATGCTAAATGTTATTATTGCTACCTATTTTATCTCTAACTCTCTTGATCCTTTAGGACTATAGGTATCGGTGACTTGTATTGGTAAGATAAATGTATTAAATCCAAATGGTAAAAACCCCCATTGCTTGAGTGTAGGCTTACCTGTTTAATGTAGACATAGATATATGGGCGCAGGTGAGTATGTTGAGCAGGTGAGCCTGCGCTCTGTCACCTGCCACCTTGTGCATGGAAATGTACGGGGTACCCCACAGTGTAGAACTGCCCCCCCCATGGTGGGGGCCTGTAACGGGCCTCCTGTAGCCAGCCTCCGCCAACATTTCCATAGTGGTTCCATCGCCATGGAAAGGTTGTCTGATGCCAGTATTGTGATCTGGTGGGCGGTGCCTTTGAGGCACTGCCCCCATATCCCCAGCCTTATCCGCTCCTCAAGGCAATCGTTACGATTGACTGTGGCAGACAAGTGCAGGGTGCTCTTTGCACCCACCACTCTTGTGGCATGATTCCCCACGCTTGTTGCAGGATTCCCTCCGCCATCCTAATGTGGCGGGGGAAATGGGAACCAGATGGTGGAGGGACCGCCATCGTAATGAGCTCCTTAGTGCTGATTTCAATGGAAAATATGCTGTCTGTAAATCACAGTGTGCTATCACTTGATGCTTTAGTTACATTAAAAAAACTCGCCTGCCTCATGTCCATTAAAGCTATGTGGTGCGTGAAAGTTTGTTCTTCTAAAAATGGGGTCATGTTTCTAAAAGGTTTGGGAAGCACTGCTCTATTCTATCGCTTTCTCCTGTGTATCTCTCCACCCACCTTAATTTGTGCTCCCCTCTCCCTTGTATCTTCCAATTCTCACCACTATCCCTCTTTTCTGTCCTATACTTTTATGTTCACTTTATTCTTTCCTCTGTTTTCTCCCCTTTATCTATTTATTCCTTCCTCATTTCTTACCCTTGAATCTCTCCATTTCAAATCATTTGCTCTCCACTTTTGCTTGTATTGCCCTATTCTCTATTGCAATTTCTCAGTACGCCCTACTACCGCTCAGTTCTTCCCTGTTCTTCTCCAATTTCCTTCATTTCATCTCCCAGCTCAATGGCTGTTGTTTCTGAGCTTCTGACACTAAGCCTTAAGTACTACAAAATAAAATGAATGCTGCATGAAGGCACAGGGTAAGCCTATGCAGATAAAACAGCACACATTTCAAGATTCATAAATTCAAAGAAGCTCACAAACAAAAAGAGCCAATTTAGAGCTCCAAGTTTCCCAGGTTCATGCATGACTCATATAGTCTTGGTTTTAGCTTACATTCTATGACTTGTTGTCGTGCTCATCAGGGAAAAAGTTGTAGTGCATGAGCAATGCACACATTTATACTCCAAATATAAGAGGTCTGCAATTTCATGTTTATTCCAATGTCTGTTTCTTCCCGTCAAGAGTTCTGCATATCTAGGCTATCCTTTTAAGCGTGGGCAGCTCTGCGTTTCCACACAGGGCCCTCTTCCACTTATAGCATCATCAGCCTCAGACCTCCCGCCTGACTGACGGTACATGTTTCCATTCTCAGAATATCACGAGCCCAAGCTTCCCAATCATGAACAAGTCCAAGGCTGGCTGAGATTTTCTTTTCTGTGTTTTTAGCTCGAAGGTTTTTGTCTTACTCTGACTTTCCCATCACCTGACAGTGATACGTCACCAAGACTGTCAGCCACTCACGACGACACCATAAAGTACCTTCTACCACATGATATGGGAATGCCCTGTCATACTAGGGTAGTGGCGGAACTTATGCGCCAGGCAATCACAGGTAGCGGGTAGGGCAGTAACTCCTGAATAACAGGTTCTGTTCAAATTCCTGTGAAATGGCTTTTGTAGTTCGGACTGGACTGTTCCCATGGGGCAACAGGGTCAGAGCTGATTTGCATATCGCCATTGTCTAACCCAGGGTGGTGTGGAGTGCAAAAAAACAATGGATTTGGGCCCAGATCTTTTGACTGGGGGAATGTGTGACATTGATCCACATTCGGTCCATCACTTGTTGTTTTTGCAATTGCCGCCCTAAGTGCGCTGGGGATGCCCAGACGTGGGTCCCAGGCACTCCACACCACTTGGAGTCAAGCTAGCTGGGCTGATGAGAGGTGTTACCTCGAAACCGGTCCGGTCCTCGGATGCTTGATTCCGTTCTGGGAAGGACATGGCTTTTGTAGTTCGGACTGGACTGTTCCCATGGGGCAACAGGGTCAGAGCTGATTTGCATATCGCCATTGTCTAACCCAGGGTGGTGTGGAGTGCAAAAAAACGATGGATTTGGGCCCAGATCTTTTGACTGGGGGAATGTGTGACATTGATCCACATTCGGTCCATCACTTGTTGTTTTTGCAATTGCCGCCCTAAGTGCGCTGGGGATGCCCAGACGTGGGTCCCAGGCACTCCACACCACTTGGAGTCAAGCTAGCCGGGCTGATGAGAGGTGTTACCTCGAAACCGGTCCGGTCCTCTGATGCTTGATTCCGTTCTGGGAAGGACATGGCTTTTGTAGTTCGGACTGGACTGTTCCCATGGGGCAACAGGGTCAGAGCTGATTTGCATATCGCCATTGTCTAACCCAGGGTGGTGTGGAGTGCAAAAAAATGATGGATTTGGGCCCAGATCTTTTGACTGGGGGAATGTGTGACATTGATCCACATTCGGTCCATCACTTGTTGTTTTTGCAATCTTAAAATAAGAATGAAGGCACAGGGAAATGTAGGTTGTATCGTATCCAACCACATAATTTGAGAAACTTGTACATATATTTTCTTCTTTTGTTTGCAGTAGCGATATATTATCTAGGTCCTGAGGAATGCCGAGATCACATATTGATCTACAAGGCTGAAACATGTAGACCTGTTTTTTTGGGACTAATGCAGTTATATGGTTTAAGCTGCATACGCACTAGCTTTAATTTTGGCACCAGGCTAGATCAGAATAGTGGTGTTTTTCTTCCTGGTAGCCAATTTTAATATCACTATTTCTCTGCACGCATTGCAACCATCACCCAAACTCTTGGCGGACATCCACAACGGACCTTACCTCTGTGGCGACTGGAGTTTTGGTGGTAGCAGCCTAGTCTCTGTTCTGCTACACAGCGACCCTTCAAAGCTAGCGGTACCCGCTGCGCGGGTCCCGCGTCGCGTGGGAGAGAACAACTTGCACCCTTCTGTCCCCTGGGCGTGGAGGGACTTGAGGATCCTTGTTTCTGCAGGGCTGCGAGCAGGCGGGAGGCGCAGGACTACCTGTCCCAGGAGCGCCCGCCCGCCCTAACTCATTCCACCTGGCCAGCTCTCCCTGCAGGCTCCTCCCCCTTTCAGCCGATTGAAAAGTAAGCTGCCCCTGTCTTCTGGTGGGACTCTTGGCGGACATCCACAACGGACCTTACCTCTGTGGCGACTGGAGTTTTGGTGGTAGCAGCCTAGTCTCTGTTCTGCTACACAGCGACCCTTCAAAGCTAGCGGTACCCGCTGCGCGGGTCCCGCGTCGCGTGGGAGAGAACAACTTGCACCCTTCTGTCCCCTGGGCGTGGAGGGACTTGAGGATCCTTGTTTCTGCAGGGCTGCGAGCAGGCGGGAGGCGCAGGACTACCTGTCCCAGGAGCGCCCGCCCGCCCTAACTCATTCCACCTGGCCAGCTCTCCCTGCAGGCTCCTCCCCCTTTCAGCCGATTGAAAAGTAAGCTGCCCCTGTCTTCTGGTGGGACTCTTGGCGGACATCCACAACGGACCTTACCTCTGTGGCGACTGGAGTTTTGGTGGTAGCAGCCTAGTCTCTGTTCTGCTACACAGCGACCCTTCAAAGCTAGCGGTACCCGCTGCGCGGGTCCCGCGTCGCGTGGGAGAGAACAACTTGCACCCTTCTGTCCCCTGGGCGTGGAGGGACTTGAGGATCCTTGTTTCTGCAGGGCTGCGAGCAGGCGGGAGGCGCAGGACTACCTGTCCCAGGAGCGCCCGCCCGCCCTAACTCATTCCACCTGGCCAGCTCTCCCTGCAGGCTCCTCCCCCTTTTCACCCTAGTATCCTATAAACAAGGACGTCAGTCCCGCTGCGCGGAAGCGCGCGGGAGCGCCCGGGAGAAGCCCGGGACAAGGGCGGGACCGTTTTACGCCGTTCGAGGCCTGAGAGGCCTGGGCTGGGCCACGTTATTTGGCCCTACGATCAGCCATTGCACGTGAGTCTGTTACCTTTATCTTACGACAGGCCACCCACTGACCATCATGTGCACACGAACCACGCGAAGTAAAACCGCAAGGGGACTTGGTGGCTCTAGTGGGACCTTGGATGACTTTTTATTTAAGACTAATATGGCGATTGACCACGAAATTAACAAAATGCAACACAGAGTCTCTCTTGAACTTGATGCTGCCCGTAAATTGTCTCTTAATATTGCTTCCTCAAAAAAATCGTCACTTGGGAACCTTGCCCTAGCACTTACCCCTGAGAGGACAACAGGCCCTCGCCCCTTGCTAACTACAGTTGATATACATCACTGCCCCTCTCAGCCCTTAAGTGATCTGGTTAGGGAACCTCCATCTAACCCGGTGGAGGATGTAGTGCCAGTTAAACCTGTAGTCAGTACAAGCTCAAAGGCGAAGAGCAAATCACCTAGGGCTGCAACAAGGGCTCACACCACTGCGAACAAAAAGGCGCTGCAGCAAAAAAAGAGCTTGGCCAGATCTGCCTTTGCTCGCAAGAAGGCAAAGATTGCGAGAGCTCAGTTCTTTAATTGCCGACGCCCTTTGTCTGCCTCAGCTCATGGTGAATCAAACGATAACACCCACACTGACAGCATCGCTTGTGCCACCACCCATGCTCCAGATGGAGCCTCGAATGTCACCAAGGTGGCGGCTTCCCCTGGCTTACGTGTAGAGGGGTTAAGGGAGGGAAGTTCGGGTGGGGCGGAGAGGGACAACGGGGATGATGAGGTATTTATACACACTGTTTGGGTCACTCTTAAAAAATTACTCACCCCCTTGGAGCTCAAACTTACTAGAATAGAAAACCATCTGCTTGAGATGGATAAGACAATAGTAACACTGGCTAGTCTTAGCCTCAAGCAAATGGAGTCTAGACTCTCACAGGGGGGGGGGTCCACCATTACAATGTCTAGAAGTAGATGCATCTGCTTCGCTTATCGAACGACCCATCACCCAAAACATCTATTCTGCTTCATTTTGAACGGATTTGGTAAATCCTAGTTTTGACCACCTAAAACATCCCGGAGCTCCTCCCTCCCAGGGAGGGGTTGTAGCCCTTGGCTGCACTAGGTTTTGTGACTTGGAGGAGGTCCCAGATGATGAAGCATGCCTCTTCGGAGAATGATGGGATTCCGTCCTCTATAAAGGACTCCCCCTAGATTTAGGAGGCTTTTGAAAAATGTTACTGTTTGTTGTTGCTGGGCTTGTATAGCTGAGTCAGACCCGCAGATTCTCTGTGTTTTTTTCAATATTGTATGCAGGGAATAAATCTGTGCTGGTCTCTAAATTTTCCCATAGACCTCCTTTTTTGAAGTTTTGTTGTGACTGTCTTTTGAATCTTTCCAACCCTTTCCCTAGGGTACGTAAGGGCTTACCTGGGTGTAGGTCCGTAGATTTGTCGTAGGATAAGATTCAGATCAGACACCACTGCACTTTTACCGTCTGGGCACTCTGGACTTCACTGGACTTCGTTTGGACCGGACTTCAACTCCTTTCTAGTCGGCAGCATCATCTGTGCATCATACAGAAACCTTCCAAGTCCTGTGAAGCATTAAAGACACCTGAAGTAATCTCTCTTGGAGTGAATGTATCGCTCCCCTGCATGTTCAGGCACCGCAACTAAGTCAAACGGTCTGTAGATCCTGAGCTCATTAGACTCTGTGGGCTCTGCAACACAGGTGGTGGTTTTTCACAGCTCACTAAGTTTGAGGCTAGTATCCCTCATGGGGGTTGCAATAACAGAACCCCTGTGCACCGAGTCCAACTTGCAGTTGTAAAGGCTTGTCGGTTTCTTTGCAAGAAGATCCAAGTAGCCCCACCTTGAGCAACTCCAGTGACCAGAATCTTCAGCTACACTGCATGGTGTGCATTGTGGCCTGCATCCTTTGATGAGCTGCCTAAGGTCCTCTCACGATTCCAGTGCCTCTGGCCTGTGGGTCCACTTGAGGGTCACACTTGTATCTTTTGGACTACCCTGATTGCTCTGGGCCTGCCCTGACTCCCCTGCCTTTGGTGAGTCTCCTGGACCTTGCTGATCCCGACGTTGCTTCTTCTTTGATTCCTGCATAGCTTGCCTTTGCAAAGGCTTGTTGGTGCTCCCTCCAGACACCGACCCCTAAGCACCAGACATCCTTTGTGGGACAGCTTGTGTACGGATTCTGGTCCTCCTCAGCATCGTCTTGTCCTCACATCTGCATAGGCAAGGGCATCGTCATCATCCTGCGACACCCGACATCGGAGGACATTCATCTGCCATGTCTGCTGGTCACCCCTTAATAACTTAGACTCTGTCCCCTCTGCTTGTAGGTGTAATCAAAACAAATTAGGAAAGTTGAGAATAATTTATGGACCTAAACCGCATACACAATATAAGATACATACACCATGTAAAGTTGGATACAAACGAATATTTTTCTATTTATATTTATATTCATAATATTTCTGTACAACTTAAAAAGAAAAACATGATTAGAGGAAGATGCTCTCTATACATGGAAATGCATAATACTTATACATTTACAACCACACTTACTATCATAAAAAACATTCTTTGATTATTCACAGAATTTAATGTACTAGACGAGTACTGAGGCCACAAAGTCTGAACTTTCTAGAGGCTAAGGCACTAAGCACATATGAGGAGGTAAAATTTCCCCATTATCTCTAGTCCGATATCGGACTTACCTTGATGTATGAGCTTAAATGCAGCGGAGATAAACTTGGCTATATTCCTCTTCTTCTGTTTCTTTACTTTTCATTTCTGATATTAAGTTAGTGTCTCACTCTTAAGTTTCATGTCTTAAAGTCTAACACTTGGTGATGGCAATGAGGTGACCTAGATTAATTGTTATCACTATTGACGATTTACATATCAGGATTTTGAAGTATTTGTGCAGATTTATGACTAGTGATTTAAATTTTTGTGTTTTTGTGTTAATTCATTAGAAGTCTTGTGAATGACCCCTTTGTGGGCTTACAATGTAAAAAGGACCCCTATGAAACACTGATGTATGTATGTGCTTACATATACCCTGTTTAGGTTTTCAATACCTATGTCATGGCTTCCTGATGAAGGCGTACAGCCAAAACGTGCAAAGGATTTACTGTGTTTCTTTGCTAAAGTCTTGTGTGCATTGTGTTTAGCTCCGTGTTGGAGATATTTAAATGTACTAGAGAGTACTATATATTAAATACATATTTTTATAAATACTTGGTGTGGTTCTTTTCTGTACTATAAGATTGCATTCTGGTAAAACAAGCTGCTTTACACTCCTTATGGACTGATCTCGAAGGCTGTTCCTCACAGCTACCACTTAGATAGCTTTTTATGGTTGTCTAAGACGACTTAAATCACCATAAGGGTTGTCTGGACTGGTGCCAGCTGCCCACTTACATTAGTGGACATCATACACAAGGCCAGCTTCTCAGAGACTTCGTCGTTTTTCTATTTTTTTCTAACACACCCACCCCAAACTCCTTACCCCTATGGCCACCATTCCCTACTAGCTACCACAATAAAACCAATAAAAAGTGTTATTAAATAAATAAAGCCTGCCGACATACAAGGGCTAGCTCTGCATGAAATCTGAACCTCGTCTACTGACATTGTGGACTAGGCTGTAGCATTTTAACAATTACCCCGGTCAGCACCTTCATCATCAGAAACACACTTATGTTAAAGAGAATCAAAGGGGAGACCACAATGGGACAATGGCATGATTCTTCATAAGGACTGCTTTCTGCTGTTTAGTTTTAACTTTATGCCATCGGTATATTATTCCGATGTATAATTGTTATTTAATTTGATATCTATGCCCGTTTGGTGCCTCTTTGTCACATGTACATTTTATTACATGCTGTAACTCCACTATGTGTTGATTGATTTTTGAATTTTTTTTGTATGTTTCACATGTTTTTTTCTGAAGTAACCAATGCTTGTTGATGATTACGAGAACAATACAAATATTTACCATAGGGCTTCTCCAAGGGTGTTGAACTGGTTGGTCCAGGCAAGACTTAAGGAGGAAGGAGCGGCACACCAAGAATAATAAGAGTGTGTGGCAACGTGGCAGACATCAGGCTCACAATAATACCTGGTACATCACCTTTGCACAATGGTATGAGCATGTTAGGCTGGCACCTCACAATACTTTAGTGAAAGTCAGGTTGCCATTTCTGTCTATTTACTGTGCACCATGATGGAAACACTCAAGTTGTTAAATAACAACTGCTACCTAGACTGAAAAATATTACGGCTAATATACAAAACATCCAGAGGACTTAGGGGAATTGTAGGAAAGGGTTACAATGGGTGGCTCCTTATAGAAGTAGCTCCCATTTACCCAATTGCCTTTAAGGCTGCTACATATAACCCTTGCTTCCTGACTGTGTTGAAGCACAAGACTACCTGGTCCACAGACACCCATAAGTGAGGAAACTCTGTATTCATGTACACCTCGTTCTCGTGTATAGAGACCAGACGTGTAAGATACTCATAGTTATCCCTCTATGGCAACCCTGCAGGGAATGTCCTGACCACTAAACTAGGGATTTCTACCTAGAATGAACTTACCCGTGAAAGGCACTCTTGCAAAAATCTTTTTTGTAAAGTTTCAAGTGGTTGAAGGTATCTAACTTGGTAGCAAATGACAGTAACCGAGCAATGATACTGTTGATGTATCTAGTGAGGGACGATTTTCCAAGTCAGCAAGTTTTGTCCTAAGCAAATTCACCAGGGCTGGGCTGGGCATTCTGACTCTGGCATTTCTAGGTAAGCCGGGGGCGTGGGGGTGATTTCAGAATAAGATGTGCTGCCATGATTGTACCCTGCCCATTTACCCTATTCTAGATGCTGCATCCTACAGTGAGATCCTAAATGCATGATGGTCAAGATTGTATGCATACCTACGTTCAGTTCCCAATGAATGATGTGGTAAATCTCTCTCAGGAAACAAATGTTTTGTACAGATTTTTCATACAAAAAGATCGGCCTAATTTTCCCAGGGCAAGCTACTAAGCAAAATAACACCAGTACCCTTCTACCTTCCAACTGCTGCCCAAATTGCATAGCCTGGTTGCTAACCTGTTGGTATAGCTCAGATTCAAAATCCAGATGGGAACGAGGAAGATAAGACTGTGGGGTGTGTTTCTGGTTGGCAGAAGTATTTACTCTGTCCAAGCAGGAATAACAATCCTAGTAAGAGTAAGTGTAGTACACACTAAAGGTTTATCTGTGAAAGAGCCTAAACCTGTGTTTTCTTTACTAATGGAACACCTGCCTTTGCTTCAGAAATAAAGAACTGCATTTGAAAGGTGACACACACAATTCTGTGCCGCAGAGTGAGAACATGAGCCTTGAAATTCACAGACTTCAGCCAGACACTTTAATTTAGCAATGTATGTAACCCATGTGCAAGTAATTCATAGTTTGATTTAAATGTTTTTAGTTAGATTTCTGTTCTCACTATGAAAATGTGATTCTAACTTGTGAAAACTGTTAGATTTGCTTTAGTAGAAAATACCTTACATTTGAATTAGCACGACATTTTATAATGTAGATAACAGAACCAGCTTGTGATTCAGCTTGCTCTGTTAGTTTATGTCGACCTTAAAGATAAGCAAAGGAATGTTTTGCTCTGAATGTGAGAAGAATAGTGGCATGATTTGCAGATTTGACCTCAGTCTGAGTTTTATTTCTGTAGTTGCTTGAAATATTGAAGAAAGACTTATTTAATTCTTTGCTTTAGTGAGAGTAGAAAATCACATATTTTAAAAGTGCATTACCAAGTTCAATGTTTCTTGCTTAATGAAAAAAAAGGGTTTTTTGCAGCTCATGTTATGTGTGTAGTTAGAAATAACATTTCTCTTTTAAAAGGAAGGTTAGGATATGAAATTGTATTATATAAGAGGCAGTATGTACCGAAGTCTGATCATTGCCGTATGAAATCTGCAGATGGGTGGAGGCATCCTTTTGGAGAATGCTGGATTTCAGTTGGAGGAAGAGAAAGTTACGCCACATACTTTGTAACATTATTATTTGATAAACGCGTTCCTAGTTAGGAGTTTCAGAGATCAGAGAAGGAGAGAGGAGAGAGAAGTAGAGGAGACAGGACACTTCTCAGAACACAGGCAGAAGACTTTAGGAGCCCTTTGAGACAGACAGACAGAGCTTTAGAGATGCAAGGCTGCAAAGGAGTTTCAGACTCCGACGCAGAAATGGAGAGGGCAGAAGTGATTTACAGATGCAGTGAAGGAAAGGGCAGGCCTTTGTTGGAGAGCAGAACCTAGGCAGGCGTAGGCAGATTTGATGTAGGTTTAGTTCCATTCTGATCTGTGCTTTGACTAATTGGCTTTGACAAGGCAAATTTGCTCTATTCTTTGTTTCCCTTCATGGGAGATTCTGCAATTATTCATTATTGATTAGCGTATGCATACTAACTCTTGCTTCTGGGAATTTTCAGGAGTTCTGGCTGACATCTTTTGAACCCCATTGTCTTAGAACAGGGATTATTTACTTAATGGAAGGAGCTGTTTGCAAATTAGGATGCTTTTTGCTAACCTTCTTTTTCTGTTATCAATTCTGTAACCGGATTGATACCTGACTACTGAATGAAGAGTCAATTATTCTTCAATTTTGATTGGAAAATCAATCACTTTAAAACTGCTCATAACTCTCTTTATTGGCTAAAATGTTTATTTGCATTTTATGAATTGCTCATGTTTATGTAGGAGCACCCTGGTCATAAACGGTGGCAAAGATCCATTGACTTTTTACGTAAATCAGGGTAACGGTAATCAGAGGTAATGGTGCCACATTTCCTAGATTTTCCAAAGTGAGATTACCGTGGGAGTTCCTCTGCACCAGGATGGTAGCAGAGGTAAGGTTAAACACCTTGACCAGAAGGAGCAGAGTTTAGGCTAATGCCCTGGAAGAAAGTACAATAAAATGATTGACCAAGTTAGAATAAGGCCCAAGGCCCAAGACCCAAAAGTCCTTATTTCGGACTCCAATGCCCAGAACTTGAAGATTGGCAAAACGGTATTAGAAGGCGGTCCAAGAAGGCTGTTACTGAAGAAGATGTGGGTATTAATAGGGAACAGGGCATTCACGATAATTTTCGATTGCGGTAAATTTTGATTGAGGTAATTGCATTTGCGGTAATTGCGTTGGATTAGATCATGGTATGCAGTAATGGCATATGCAGTAATTGCATCGAATTAGATTGGGGCATGCAGTAATTCCAGTTGCGGTAACGGCAGTTGCAGTCATTTCATGGGATGTGTTTGTTAGATTGCGGTGGTGTACAGACTGTGCAAGGTCTTGCAGAGAGGGAATGAGAGTTGTGTGATTGTGAGATCGGGCTGTGAGCGCGTGCGGCCCGGGAATCTTAGGCTCGACGAGTAGTCTAAGAGGTTGTGGTGTAGAGGACACCACGTGAGTAATTGTCAACCAGTGTTAAGGGAGTCATGGGACTTCATCGGCTACCTGGACCCGCGATAGGGCGTAGTGTATGTGTGAGTGCGTGAGTAACCAACGCTGGTCGTAGGATGCTGTATCTGGAACATCAAGCGATTGTAACCTATCAGTTGAGGTGATTGTCCGGTCGTTCCGTGGACAGTCAATTGCCAGTTGAGGTAGACAATTACATCAGACTAAGGACGTCCAGTCAGACTGTGGACGTACAGTCAGAGAAGTGACTGGTTAGCCAACGTGAGGATAATCTGTTGTTTCAGCGTATGAAAGGGAAATTTGAGTGAGTACGAGAAAATTGTACAGGAGGGTGAACCGTTATGAGTGGGGGAAAAGTGACATCATAGGTTTGTTGTGTGATTACCGTATTGAGATTGGTTGAAAGTCTTCAAAAAATTAAACTGTAACAGGATTGGAGGGAAAAAGTTGGCATTTACAGAATTGAATAAAAATATTGGATTGAATTATTGCAGAAATTAAATTGTTTAAAGGTTTTAAGACACTTTTGAGAGGTATATCGACAAAGTCAATTTGGGTCAATGACGGGATCCCACCAGATGGAACGCCTGCACATTTTATGTTAACGAATTTGGGATTGTTTTCATGTTTGTTGATTTGCCAATGGTGCGAGGTTACTGAGAAAGAGGGTCCTATGAGTTTTCCAAAATGTGGTACTTTTGAACTGCAAATTATTGACAGATTAAGGGAAATGTTATCTGAAATAAAGTCCCCATCGAGAGCTCCACAATTTGAAGCCTTAAGCTTGTGGGAAAAGATGGCTAGAGACAAAGAAAGAGAGGACAAAATGGTAAAGAATCAGATACAGGAGGTGGACATTATAGATGATAAAGAGCCTAAAACTGATAGTGATTTAGGGGATGGAATATTGGATGCATTATTAACTGAGTGTCCTCCACCTACTGTGGTCCCCAGTACGGATAATAGTGTACCAGCAAGTACAACAGTGGCTAATGCTTCTGTTGAACGAAAGGAAATGCAGATTGGGTTAACTCTACAGACGTTCCAGATTGCCCCACCACCTGTTGATTCGATACCGATAGTGATACCTCAAGGTGTTAATGCTCCAATTGTGACTGATTTGGTACAAATATTACAAACTGTAGCTGCACAAACAATGCATAGACAAATTTTGACTGTCAAAATTAATATGGTCCCAACTCAAGAAGCTCAAAGAATTGGAGAAGGAGTATCAGGGTTTATCTAGACATCTCAGAAATCACAGATTATAGAACATAAACTGCCACAGACAGTTCATGCATTGGAAGATAGAGAAAAAAATGTATTTACAACACAAATAACAAAGGGAGAAACAAAGTTAATTGAAGATGGGATTTTTCAACCATGATTTGAGAAAGCAGCAGAGATTGATAGGACAGACAACATTGTAGCACAAATTGACCCAGAACCCACAAAAGAGAGACCACCTAATGTTTCAAATTTAAAATTTTAACTTGGAGAAATTCTCAGTGAAGGTTTAGATCTTGGGAATTTGAACCAGTATCAGGAGAAAGATTTAATTTACTTGAGTAAGGAAATTACAAAATGTGCAGAAACTATACGTGACAGACTGACTGATTTGGCCCAAAAAGAGGAAATTGATGTTTCAGGAAGTTTTCAATTTCAGGAAAGCTTCAGGGCACAAATGGATGATTAAGTAACTGAGACAACGCGTTCTTCACAAATGCAATTACACATTACAGAATGGGTGAAATACATTTGTGAATGAAACGATTTTGAGAAATTAGTAGATAAGTGGGCAAGGAAACATGAAGGAAAAAGAAACTGCTAGACCTAGCAAGGGAATGGGAGAAGAAAAAGAAACCACCAGACCTAGCTGAGGAAAACAATGACCAGGTTGAGGGAGAAACTTCAGCTTGTCCATTGAGAGAAATAGTGGGAGAAGTGCATGTTCATGTATCACGGGACAAAGTTTAACTTGCAGCATTTGTGAACAAATGTCAAAAATTCAGAGACAAACCTGTGCATACCACATAAGTTGATGGATTTGTACAAATATCAAATGTCTTGTGGATTGATTTCAAAATGTTCTTTGACAATGCAGAGCTATTTGTATTGTGGTCTGAATGAAAAGTTGTGCGAGGGACAAGTGAGGAGACAATGAGAGAGTCTTGCACTAATGCACCATCTTCTGTTGTTATGGAGAGAAATGAAGCATTTTGATTACTTTTCTGAAGGGCCAAGTGCCACCAAATGATCTTAATTGGGTAAAGATCAAGAGAACCTCAAAAAAACTAAAAGATTTGGTTAATGAATTTTGTGAAAGAGTGTGCACAGCAAGAGAGAGTGTACTGATGTTAGTGACACAAGATTATTTGAGTCTCAATTTGGTATTAGAATAATGATCTTTGGTCAGGTTAGTGTGTACATTCAGCAAAAAGTGGTTGGTTGGCAAAGCAAGTTGATAGAGGGGATTGCGAAGGATGAAGGTGAGATACAAGGTGTGGTTCCACAAGCAGGAGTACTAAGTGCTCTAGGGGGATTTGGTGTTTTACAGGGCAGAGATAGAGGAGTTTTGGTTGGTCCAAATTCTAATATGGAAGTCTTAATGCTGAAGGAAGTGACCTTTTGCCATATTTGTAACAGATTTGAGCATTGGAAGAGGAAGTGTCGACTTAAACCTGATGCAGTAAGTGGAAATATAAAAATAGAGGGAGAAATGCAGATGCCAGTTCAGCAAAAGCAAATGGCAATTCAGAAAGAGGTACCAATGGGACAAGTTCTGCAAGCCCAGATGGTCCCACAAAATATGGAAAGCCCAAAGATTAACTTAAATCAGTTGTCCAAAGAACATTTGAATTTTTTTCCAGGACCAAAACCAGAACACATTTCCACAGTCTGCTGTATTTAAAAGTGACAATTTTGACCCCAATGTTTCTGAGATCATTAGATCCATTGTGAGAATAGTGAAATTTCCAGACCCTACCTTATTTAGGGAAAAAGGCCCAAGTTGTAGGAGTTCTAAACACAGATTGCAAACTCCATTTTAGAGCAGGTTTTAGAAAAATTAGGTTCATTTGAGGAAAGTTATCAAATTGCTCTTGTAGGCCTGCTAGGAAAACATTTGTGGTGTAAGTTAAACTGCACAATTTACTGTACACTTGAAGATATTGAAAATCATACTCCTGATGAGGATGTAAAGTTTAGAATGGCCCAACAAGAGACCGCTGAAGGATTGGTTTCAGAAATGACAGTTGAAAAATTACCCTCTGATTTGGATGAAACAGTGAACCCAATAGTATGGGAGTTCAGAATATAAGATGTCGAAATAATAGAAAGTGCAGAACCAGTCTTAGTCAAATTAGAATCAGATGCCATGTATACTGCAACACCATCATACAATTTGACATGAAAGACAGTTGCAGGAATTTTACCCGTAATTAAAAATAAACTGAGTAAGGGACTTTTGGAGGAATTGATTGGAAGTTCAAGTAACTCTCTGATCACAGGTTTACAGAAACCCAATGAGAAGTACAGCATAGTGCAGAAGATTAGCAGCATAGTTGTTCTGTGTTGTCCTCTGGAACAGAATCCATCCAATATACCTTTTCAAATTGCCTGTACTGAAGAATGGCTTACCGTTATTGATATCTGCCAGATTTATAATGAGGATAGTCAGGAGTACTGCCAAGGAGATCATTATCTGGGACACATAATTGAAAAAGGAGCTAGAAAGGGGTCACCAGAGAGTGTGGAAGCAATTCACCAGATGAATCCACCTCAAATTCAAAAAGAAGTCAGAATGCTCCTGGGAATGGTTGGCTACTGTAGACAGTCTATACCAAACCTTTACTGAGGTTGACACACAAGGATGTGTCTGATCCGCTTCCATTGAACAACGATTTCACAAAAGCATGCCTAGAGTCGAAAGAGAAAATGTGTCGTTCCCCGCACTAAGGATGCAAGTTTATTCAAAAGAATATACTCCAATTTGCAGTGAGAGGGAGGGCTACGCTCTCTCAGTGCCTGTTCAAAAACATGAAGATGTTCAAAAGTCTGTGACGTGTTTCCTAATGACCTTTGACTCCATTGTCACAGAAATGCCCAGCTGCCTTAACTTGAGAATATAATGATGGAACGTCCAGTTATTGAAATGGGTTCTTGTTTTGTGGAATTGATACTGAAAAATATTGAGATTGAAACATGTCAAATATATTGAGTCCACTGCTAGTAAGGTAAACTATTTGTAAAGCGAGGAGAGGAGGTCAGTTGTGTTTCGCCTGCGCTGAACGCAACATACACTGTATCCCGCACTACCTTTTTAAATCTGTTTAGCATATTGCCCCCCTAGCCCTCATACCTGCTTGTTTGCAAAACGCTCAGCACTTTAGAACTTTGACTTTGTCCTCAGCCCCGGTCCACCGCGGCAAGAGCTGTTTGAGTGAAGGGCGGGGCCAAACTCTCCCTCATGTCAATCAGGTGACACGATTGGGGTGGGGAAGGGGCGGAATTGATTCTGGACTGCTTCAAAGCCACAGGGAAAGTGGATGCGCTGCAGAGTGAGGAGAGGCTGTCATTTGTTTTTCCCTCGCGCTGAATGCAGCCTACACTGTATCCCGCACTTCCTTTTTAAATCTGTTCTTATTTGTTTTAACTTCACTGCATTTAGCATATTGCCCCCTGTCCCTCCTACCTGCTTGTTTGCACGACGCTCAGCACTTTAGGACTTTGACTTTGTCCTCAGCCCCGGTCCACCGTGGCAGAAGCCGTTTGAGTGGAGGGCGAGGCCAAACTCTCCCTCCTGTCAATCAGGTAACATGATTGGGATGGGGAAGGGGCGGAATTGATTCCGGAATCCCCTTTATTAGCACATGGGCCAAAGGACACACAACGGACGCGGGCAGCGGGCGTGCCGCTGGCGAACCAAAGGTGCGCCAAAGACAAGCTTGTCTGCGCCCGGCTCGAATCCAGCGCCAACCTTGCTGCCCAATTGCAATCAACACCCAGAGTAGTACTAACCAGGGAGCAAATCCTAGCTTTGAGATTTAATGGTTGCACTTAACCCACTAGTAGGAATCCCTCCTCATGGATCTGCAATCATGGCGACCAAGACCCTTATTGTAACAATTGCACGTTCAACCTTATTGATGACATAGGTATAAGTTGTAAAGCACTGGAAACAACTGTTCTCCCTAAACCAATTAAAAAAATCAGAGCATGTCTTATAAACTGTAGGTCACTCCCTAAGCATGCCAATGATATATGGCTGTTTTTAGAAACTAAAACCTGGGATATGATTTTCCTAACTGAGACATGGCTAAGAGACAGTACTACACCAGCTGTCCATCTGGCCATCCCTGATGATTACAAAATAGTGGCAGAAAACAGAGATGGCAATAGACAAGGAGGAGGCCTAGCCGTCATTATTAAAAAGGAGTGGGAAACCTCACACAAAAAAATAGAAAACATTAGAAAAGATGTGCTGGAAGCTATCTTCTTCAGGGTTACTATCTCCCCCACACTCAATATAGCAGGAATGCTTATCTATAGATCACCTGACTCAAAACCCAGTGAGTTATGGAACATATGGGATTTAATAGCTGACCACACGCTGAAATATACAAACTATCTGGTCTTAGGGGATTTCAACATTCACATAGACAAGGTACACTTAGGGTCCCAACTGATTGATTCCCTTAAAGGTTTAAATCTCAACCAAATGGTCACAATGCCTACACATACAGCTGGACACATACTAGATCTTGTT
The DNA here is from genome assembly GCF_964263255.1 of Lissotriton vulgaris. Taxonomy (NCBI): domain Eukaryota; kingdom Metazoa; phylum Chordata; class Amphibia; order Caudata; family Salamandridae; genus Lissotriton; species Lissotriton vulgaris. The sequence goes on from NC_141688.1 coordinate 2,184,393, forward strand.
TTCACAAATATTTCCACCCTTGTGGCCGAGAACCCTATCCCTCTGATATGGTCTTACCACTATTTGGTCCCATTCAATCTCAGCTTTACCACGAGCCTGGACAGCAGGGACAATAAACATGAGAATAGAAGAAACTGGCTAAAAGTCAACCCCAAACCTATTGGCCATGTACTTCACAATACATCTCTTGTTTTTCTAGGAGAACCTGACAGTGATACGACAACTTTTAATCATTGGGTCACTGCCGCCTTGGACACTATTGCACCCCTGAAAGAGATGAAATCAGCCAGGCTTAAACCCTCCTCACCCTGGTTTACGCAGGATCTCCAAACAGAAAAGAGCCATTGCAAAAGACTTGGGCGAATATGGCGAAAAACCCTATAGTATGGAAGCAAAAAAATACCTACAGGAAAGGCAGTGAATCAATTTCATGAACTGAAACACACAGCCATAAAAAATGACTTTGCCACACAAATCAAAGAATTCAATAACTCTACAAAAGAAGTTTTTAAAATCGTCCAAAGTTTCATGAAAACGGAGGCTTTGAAAAGCAATAGTACTCCTTCGGAAACTCTTTATGAAAATTTAGCAAGTTTTTTTCATGAAAAGATTGAAGATATCTACACCTCATTTACTGAGAGTAAGAGCCCAGTCACACTTCTGCCCCCACACACAGAAACCTGGATGGACTTTGGCCCTTTCAATACTGAAGACTCGCTTAAACTATTGCTAACGTCTGGTTCCCCCCTGGATCCCCTTCCAGCCACATTTTTTAGAACAATAGAGCACTTGATCAACCCCTCACTAAATTAACTATGGAATGTGTTAGATTTGGGGGTCTTTAGTTGCCACAGGTAGGTACTTGTGACAAATAGGGACCCTCTCCTCTAGTCAGGCCAAGGGTATTACACTCCTAAAATAACGCCTGCTCCCCCTCTAGGCTGCGTGGCGCGAGCAGTAAAGGCTTATTTTAGAAGCGTTGTTAGTTAAGCAGTTGTGACCACATACAGCAACCCAGTGACAACAGTACAAATAGACACCACCTTGAACCTGGTTATCTCCATTTCATGCCTTCTTGATCTCTCTCTGTCCTCCAGCTTCTCTGGAGACAGACTTTTATTAGAGCCAATACTACCTGCATGGGATGGTACCTTCCTTCCTCTTGAGCCCACTGGCTCTTCCTGTTGTACATCTGCCAAGTCATCCTCCTCAATCTCAGGAGTTTTCCTTGCTTCTACCCAGGCCCTCAGCGCCTTGTAGAATTCTTCCTTCTTGGTGCACCCAACAGTGGAAACCTTGAATTTCTTGCAAAAGCACTTCAGCTGCTTTACTCTGTAGCATTCCATCCTCTCTTCTTCCCATTCGCAATTAAGGGAGACTACAGATTCTGCTCTCTCTACTGAATTAGGCATCTTTCAAAAATAGGCATTCCAAAAATCAACAAGCATTTGCAATGCAATAGGTCTCGCATTAGGAAAGTTTCAGCTATTGGTATTGTAAATGACACATTTTGTATTTATGTTTTGTTTTTGAAAATAGCTAAATTAACAGCTTTGCCATTTACAATGCCAATAGTTATAACTTTCGCAAATGTGACACCTATAGCTTTTTATTTTTTATTTTTTTTAACACCTTTATTAACATGATTCCAGTCGTACACAGCATTCCGCCTACAACCTCCCGGGCCGGCGATGCGATAAAGGTGAAATGATGCAAGTAGACAGTAAACAGTTCATGCAAAGTACACAGCCTGATGCCGTCAACCCGGGGGTACGGCGGCGCATCAGCACTAGTTAGTGGACTGCTCAATCACAAACTTCCTCCGGCGTCTTGGATGTGCACATAATAGTGTCTTTACACTTACAGAGGTTAGGTGATGTAGGCCGCAAGCTGTAAAGCTAGAAATGTAGGTGTGTTTTGTATTTTAAACCCCCCCCCCTCTACAGTGAACTTCCCTCCCCCTTCAGAGGCAAACAAGGAAGAAACCCCCCCCATAGAACTCCCCATACCCCCCACCCTCTTGCTGCCTTACCCGTTCGCTAACCCACCTGTTGTATGCAGTGCCAAGTGTAGTCTCGTGTTGGTGTCCATCTCCCTCGTCCCTGGTGTACCTCCTTCTGGACAGGCCGGGTAAGTGTGACCCCCGCCTCGCGGAGCCCCCCTTGTGTAGTGTCGTCCGTCCCTCGCCCTAGGACAGCCAGGTTTCAATACTCCACCCAGCCATCTCCCCGCCTTTCCAACCAAAGTACTCCCTTCCCCGATTGAGGCCTCTAGGGTGCCTAGTGTGCATGTCCGTTATTGTGTATCCTCCCCTTCCGCCCGCTGTGTGTCCTCTGCATCGTCCCTGGTGTTTCTGAAGATGGTATATAAGCTCCAGAAGTTTTTCGGCCTACTGGTGGGAGGCAGGAGCTCGCTGTAGTGTTCAGCTTGCGTGCAGCAATATACCATGTCCCTGGCCCAACGTTGTTTGGTCGGGGTCGGCCCTCTAATCCAGCACTGCGCTACTGTACGTCTCGCCAACAAAAATCCCATGTCCGCCAACCTCCTACACTCCACCGGCAGCGACCTTGAATAGCCCAGAAGTGCCAGAGCAGGGTCCATTGGTAGGTCATGGTCTAATACCTCGCTCAATTCTGAAATAACCGCCTCCCAAAACTCATATATCTTGCGGCAGCCCCACGCCATGTGCAGGAAGTCCGCCACCGGAGCATGGCAGCGCTCGCATTCCGGGGACTGTCTGAGGCCATAACGATGCAACCGCTCAGGAGTATAATACACTCTCTGTAGGAAGTTAAAGTGTACCAACCTGTGTTGTCCGTTCAGAGACACCTTTCTAGTATTGGCACAACAATATGCCCACATCGAGTCATCTATTTCCGTCTCGAGGTCTATTTGCCAGGCCAATCGGGCCTTGGAAGGCTCCTGTGCTCTGTGGGAGGCAATGCTTTTGTACAGATGCATCGTCAAATGCCGTGGGGAGGCTGTCACTATGACGTACGAGAGCTCCGGAATATCTGGCGGCTCCGTTAGCTCTGGCCCTAGAACGTCTCTTAGGGCACTTCTAAGTCTGTGGAACTGGAACCTCTGTAAGAGTGTCGGGCTCTCAACTCCTTGTGCAACCTGATCCCACGTTTTGGCCATGCCATTCTCAAATAGATCTCCCGCAGTATTGAGTCCCAGCTCATGCAGCGCTCGGAGTACGTTCCCGTCCCCGATGGGGGCCAGCCACTGTAGCCACTCCACGGCCATCGCAGGGGAGTACAACAGTACTTCCTTCCTAGCCTGCAGTAAGGCATTCCAAGCATGCTTCGTTGCCGTTATCGAGTCCAATATACCCACCCTACGATCAACTGCAGTACAGACCGTGGCCGGGAGTGGGAGAGGTTCCGCGAAAAGCCGTTCCAACCGTACGTGCGGGATGTTCCTGTCACCATGAATCCATGTGTGCAGGTGCGTGGCCTGGGCCACTCTATAATATCTCTCCAGGTCAGGCGCACCCAGTCCTCCCAGCTCACAAGGGAGTGTAAGAGTGCTCCACCGGACGCGCGGCTGTCTACCCCCCCAAGCTAAGCGGGCCATAAGTTTAGTGAGGTTCCGAAAGAAGGCTCTTGACAGAATTATGCGTAAGGCGGTGAATAGGAATAAGAATCTCGGGAGAATCACCATCTTCATGATGGCCACTCTGCCCATCAGGGAGAGCGGGAGCTTGCACCAACGTGCCACGTCCTCTTCGCATTTGCTAAAACCCACCCCATAGTTCTCAGAGAAAAGTACCTCAGGGTCAGTGTGAATCTTAATGGCAAGATACCACACCGGGTCTGTCGACCAATGTAGAGGGGAATTCCATTTCAAAGCGATACGTCACCGGGGTCAGTGGGAACGCCACCGACTTCTCCCAGTTTACCTTAAGACCCGAGAGGGCGCCAAAGCGCACTACCTCCCGTAGAACAGGGGACAGGTTGAACTCTGGATTCCGTACATACAGTAGCATATCGTCCGCATACGTCGAGATGAATATTTTGTAGGACGGGAAGCTAACCCCCCTATGCCAATGGTACTCTCGTAGTGCGCACGCGAGTGATTCAGCGACTAGGGCGTATAGCAGCGGGGACAGGGGTCAGCCCTGCCTCGTGCCTCTGCTGATGGGAAAGGGGTCCGAGACCTGATCTCCTAGTCGCACCCGAGCCACCGGACTCCAGTACAGGGCGCCTATCATTTGCAAAAACTGCTCACCCAGCCCCATGCGGCGCAAGACCCTCAGCATGAAAGGCCATTCAACAGAATCGAACGCCTTCTCCATGTCTAAGAAGATTGAGACAGCCTTCGCATCCTGGCCCACATGCTGCATGGTGCCCAGTACTGTGCGTATGTTATAGGATAGGTTCCGTCCCGGTACAAAACCGGATTGTTCTGGGGCAACCACCTCCGGCGCAATAAGGGCCAGTCGGGTAGCCAGGACCTTGGTGTAAAGTTTAGCGTCCACATTTAGGAGCGAAATCGGTCTGTACGAACTGCAGACACCAGGGGGCTTGCCAGGCTTCAGTATGGTGACCAAGAGGGCCTCCCTCATAGTGCTGGGCATGCTGCCTTCCTCGCATACCTCGTCAAACAGGGATAACAGGTGTGGGAAAAGTTTGTCCTTGAAAGCCTTATAGAAGCCTACTGTCAAGCCATCGTTCCCGGGAGCGCTGTGGACACGCATGGAAGCTAAGGCCTCAGAGAGCTCGTCTGCTTGAATCGGGGACATGAGAAACTCTCTGTCTGACTGCGCCAAGAATGGTAGTTGGATATGTTCCAGGTAATCGTCCATGTCAGCCTCTAGATCGTGCGTCTTGGTAGTGTACAAGTCCGAATAGTAGTCGCGGAAAGTAGAGAGAATGTCCACTTCCGCCGTGACTGTATGTCCTCCCGGAGTTTCAAGCTCCGCCACCCGGGGGGGTCTTTTTATCGTCACGCAATAGTCTGGCTAACAGTGAGCTAGGACGCTCACTCTCACCGTAAGTCCTCGCCGAGGCGTATTTCCCCATGTAACAGACCTCCCTGTCCGCCTCTTCATTGAACTCCGAGATTAGGGATCGCAGCCTATCCGCCAAAGTGGGGTCAGGGTCAGTCAGGAGTCTCGTCTCCAAGTCCCCTAGTTGGGATTCCAAGGTGCGTAGCCGCTGTCTTATGGCCTTCAGCACGCTGGAATGATTGGCCATGGCTATCCCGCAGATAAAGACCTTGAAGGCCTCCCATATCGTGTGGAAGTTATCCACCGAGCCTAGGTTCTTTTCAAAGAAGACGTCTATTTTCTCCGCCAGTTCCCCTCTAAAGGTATCGTCCAATAGGGCATATGGAGGAAAGCGCCAGGTGAACGGGGGGATCCTGCGGTTCGGCGACGGCAGGACTAGCAGAACTGGGGAGTGGTCGGACAGTGTTGGCGTGAGCACGAAGCATTGCACAATTTGGCTGGTGATGGAGTGAGAGGCCAACCAGTAATCAATCCTGGTATGTATGTCATAAAAGGAAGAGTAATGTGTGAACCCACCCCTGCCCGCATTCCTGCTCCTCCAGACATTCACTAGATCTAAAGTCAGCAGCTCTGCCCGTAGGGTCACCACTGCTGCAGCTGGCTTTCGCGCGGGACCAGAAGATCTATCCAACCCGGGGTCCAGGACTAGGTTAAAATCGCCCCTCCAGAGCATGTGCGCCAAGGCGTATGTTCTACAACAAAGGGCCAAGCGGACATAGAAATCGGGGGAGTCATAGTTCGGGCCATACACATTTACCACTATTAAGTCATGGCCCCTACCCTCACACCTCGAGATTAGGTATCGGCCCTCGGGATCCGCCTTAAGTGGACGGAGGACCAATTTGGAGCGTGGGTTCACCCACGTCAAGACGCCCCTAGAGTGTGTAGTTTAGCCTGCCGCTGTAGAGTTGCCCAACAGACCCCTGTGCCGTAGTATCCCGCTCGTGAGTGGTAAGTGGGTCTCTTGAATGAGGGCCAAATCTGCCTGATGTCTTTGCAGATAGTGGAATACTTTTCTCAGTTTCCTGTGGTCAATAAGACCCCGGACGTTCCAGGTCAACATTCTGAGGGTATCAGGAGGATTATTCAAGTTAGTCACCTGGGCACTAGCCATCGGAGTTAATTGAGGGCACATAATAGCACAATACCTTCACGCAACCAACATCACACGCAGCATTCAAAGGGTGCAGCGAACATTCAGGAAATAGCCCCCCTCCTCCACAACCTCCCACCCTACCCCCCCTACCCAGAAACCGCAAACCCCCAAGCATTCCCCTCCATCCTCCCACCCACAGCAGACCCACCCCAACACGGTCCGACAGTGATGTACCCACCCCACTCCCCAGTGATCCCACCTCAACTAGAGTTAACCAACAAAACAGTGTGCTAAACGCGCGGGGGCCTAGGTAGCCAAATGTCATAGTCTCTACCTATGTCTCAGAGCGCTCGTCTGCCTTTCTCCCCGCCCCCGCCGTGCACATAAGCCCTCGGTCAGTGCAACATTCAACATCCTAACAATTAGCAGTGTCACAATGCCCCCGCGAGATACATGGCCAGGTCCTTAAGCAGCAACTGTTCCCAGGCCCAGTTCCGTCGGCCCCCAACATCTACTAGAACAAAACATGCGGCGTGCCCCAACAGGCGCCTGGACAGGGGGGGTGGCGCAGAAGTCGCGATCATAACCGCCCATCCTCCCACACACCCCTCCCCCTCCCCACCACTTATCTGTTTAACCTGCAGTCCTCAGAAGATGTACCATGCTGTCCTTCACCCCACCTGAAGAGGGCCGCAACGAGAACGAATCTGGAGTCCACTCCTCGAATACCCGGCGGTCAGCAGGGCAACCCAGAAGGACAAAGTTCAGTCTTGTTCATCTAAGCGGCTGTCGCTGTCGTTGCCCTCTTGATTCTTGTCTGAGCCTCCTTTAGCTTCCTTCGACCACCGCTTCATCGCCTGCTGCAGCGCTTTAGGATCCGTAACGATGTGGGAATGGCCTCCTTTGTTGACCCGTAGCTTAGCCGGATACAGCAGTGCGTAGTCCAGACCCATCTCCCTCAGGCGTTTTTTGTGTGGAATGAATTGTTTCCGCTCCTCCTGCACCTTAGCCGTAAAATCCGGGTACAGGGAGATAGTTAACCCCTCGTATTGTAGGTTCTGTTTTGTGCGTGCCAGACGGAGTGCAGTGTCTCTGTCCCTATAGTTGAGAAGTTTCGCTATAATAGGGCGGGGAGGCGCCCCAGGCTGTGGCTAGGGCTCCAGCGATTTATGTGCTCTCTCCACCGTAAACATGTGTGAGAACACTCCGTCGCCAAGAAGTTTCACAAGAAGCTGTTCCACAAAGCGCTCCATAGGGCCCGTTGCTGTAGTCTCTGGAAGGCCCGTGATGTGTAGGTTACAACGCCGAGAACGTGCTTCCAAATCCTCGGTTTTATCCTGCAATGTCTGCATCATCCGTTCCATCTTCTTCTGCGCCGTATCTACATCGGTTTGCGCCTCCTCCACTTCCTTCATTCTGCGTTCTGCCATATCATGCCTCTCGGCGTGTTTGTCCAGCCGCTCTGCCATCCGATCCATCCTACAGGACATCGCGTCAATCTTGGACCCCAGGGCCGAGATGCTGGATTTGATGCCCTGTTCTATAGAGAGCAGCATAGTCTTTAAGTCAGTGTCAACACTTGGAGCCTCCACCAAGCGTTCCGTCGGGCCCCCCTCAGCTACCGGGCTCTGCTGTAACAGACGCTTCTGCGAGAAGGGCAGCTTACTTTGACTTCTATCGCCTTTGCCCATGTCGCTACTCCTCACTCCTGCAGGCCGCACCAACGCGTAGGATCGACAAGGTAGCCCTCAGGGCGACGACGCACAAGGATATAGCGCCTGCAGGCCGCTCCTCGCCTCCAATCACCCCCAGGCCGGGGCCCCGTGGATTGTGTGCTATGGGCACTAAAGCATGAACCTCCGGAGGGATAGTCGAGCCGGCGCCGGTTGTGAAGGGCCAACTGGGTGAAACAGGAGTGCCCCGCCGATCAGGGGGTACGCCTCGTGTCAACCAGGAAATGCACCCACCTCCAGGCGCAATATCAGGAGCTTCCACGCTGGTGACTTGTACCCTCAGCAACGCAGTCGCCGAGCTCAGAAAGGATGCAAGGATCCAGCCGAGGACAGGTTGTTGTCTTTCTCATGTAGGGGCCCCCCAGTCCTCCCCACCGCAATATCCTCTCCCTCACCTCGTCCCGAGGCAGCCGAAGTCGGGGCCCTGGCAGCTGCACCACGGGGGGGGCTGTATGTCTTCTTCGTTCTCTTGTAGCGGTCTGGCAGGAGGGGGAGGTATCCCAGGACCTGCACCGCCGAACTTTGGTGCGGAGGGGCAGCGGGGGGGCCGTCAGTCTCAGGCACGCAGCTAATGTGTCCCTGGTGCTCCAAATGGGGAGGGGTCAAGAGACCGATGCCTCGCGGCGGCCGCTGCCGCACGTCGTGTCACGCCACCTGGGCGCCTGCGTAACTCCAGCCCGCGGCATTGCGGCCTGGTGCCTCTGTTGCACGGCACTTCTCGGATCCGCTATGGCGCCATACACTTGTCACCGCTGGAGCACCCGACTGCCCCCCACACTCCAGGCAGGTCGCGGGGGCAGGGGCTGATCCCAGAACGTTGCTGGAAAGGATTATTTAGGATGTTTAGGGCTGCACACGGCGGAGCTGCGAGATTAGGCGGCCATTCCTCCCGCCAGCTAGCTCCGCCCCCGACACCTATAGCATTTGTAATGCAATATGTGTTGTCTTTACGTGACTTACACGTATTGATATTGCAAATAACAATGCGTTTTAATTTTTTTTTCAATAATTAATACTTAAATGAAAGTTATTGTGATTTATAGTGAACTTTGCCCTGAGGGCCTGTAACGGGAGCACCCCATCCGATACCTCTTCAGATTTGTGGCTTCTGACCCAGATGACATCATAGGATATAATTGTTATGGCATCATTGTGGCCAGCCTTAACCTCATTTAACCCAGTGTCATTTACAGCATCGTGACAAGCAGTTTCAAAACACTGGACAGTCTTCAGTTGGTTGCTGGTCATGCTCATCCCATCGCATACAGATTTTACCTAATGGGCTACAATCAAGAGATTTCCTAAAAGAAACAAGGGGGCTTCATTAAATAAGTATACTATCGGGGTTCAAAAAAAGTAGTAGCCACCTCTTTGACTAAGTGGGGAAGGTACTCTTTAGGTTACATATCTTTTTTGCTTCCTGAGATCATGCTATGTAAGGCAACCTTTATCTCTTGTGTATATGTAAAGCGCTCTCATACCCACGGGTCAAGCTAGCGCTATATAAAACTTTAAAATAAAAATAAAAATTCCCAGCATCTCCAAACCCCATAACAGTATTTCTTCCTCTTCCAGTATGACAAGCCCCCTCCTGCGCTCACTTGTCCCGAATGATGGTCTGCAGCTCCCGGATCTGGTCGTTGATGGGCAGCACCTTGAGCTGGGGCCCGATCTGCTGTGCCAGGAGCTGCTCCTCCTGCTCCTGCTGGGCGGCGCTGCTCCCATTGTCCTCGCTCCCGTCGCTGCTGGCGGGGGATGACCCGGTGCTGCCGCCTGCATCCCGGACGTCGTTCTCTACCGACTCCGCAAACCGCAGCTGCTTGTGGGCAGCGGGTTCCACGGGCCCCGAGACTGGCTGCTGGTTCTAGCAGGTCATGGTCACGGCGGGGGCGGGGCTGCTGTCAGAACAGCGCGGTGGATCCGCGGCCATGCGCCGGGCCGCCGGTGTTAGTACGGAGAGCAGCAGGGTTTCTAGCAGCATAGACATCGAGGGCGGATACGCCAGGGTGCCCAGAACCAGCTCTGAGCGAACGTGGCGGCCATCTTTGAAAGGAGGTTTTCACGTCTCTGTTGAAACAGAACTATTCTTGAGAGGCCATCTTGGTGTGAGCGATTGACTGTTCAGTACATTTCAGTAATGTATACTTTAGTGCTGTTTGTCTATTTCAAATGTTCCAACGCTATGAGAAATGTATGCACTATATAACTAAAGATATCTGGATATACACGGAAGACTTTATCCTACCCACTTTCAAAACATAGTGGGGAAGTTGTATGTAATTTAGCAATGCATGCTAATTTAGTCGGGGGTAATAAAGCATTACAATAGTCATAAAACGAGCATTGTGTAGCAAAAGACATCACTCTGAAGGAATGTGGTTCTGGCTGGCTGACAGATAGCAAACGAGACCTGGTAGGGCGGGGGCTGCCTGCGCATGCGCGGCATTTCTCACTTTCATTCTGAAGAGCCCCGGTTAGAAATGCCGCGCATGCGCGGGCAGCCCCTGCCTTACCAGGTCCGGCAGCTGAAGTCCTGTCGTGAAGAACATTGGAAAGTGGCTCCCATGCCTAAGGGGAGACGAGCCCGGTGAGTGGGAGTGGGAGTGGGGGTGAGGGTGAGGGTGAGGGTGGTGGTGTACGCGCGTGTGTCTGTGTGTGTTCGCGTGTATCTGTTGGAGTGTGTCTGTGCGTGCGTCTGTCTGTGTGCGCGTGTGTCTGTTTAAGGGGGGTGCGTGTGTGTATGCAGTGTGTGTGTGCCTGTGTATGCGTGTGGCTGTGTATGTGCGGATGCGTGAGTGTGGCTGTGTTAGTGTGTTTGCGCATGGGAATATGAGGCACGAGAGGGGCCGGCGCCATGCGCGCCCACGAGGTGAAATCTGCGCTCGTGCCCCTCTCGTGCCCACATTCCCAAATACGGCCAACAATAGGTCTCTGCGCAGACTCTGTCTGCTCGACCTGCAGTAGTATCAGGTCAGACTGAGAAGCTTATAAACAATATAGGGCCTCACCTAAAAGACACTTATTACCAACATGAATGACAAATCCAGGGTTTTCAATATTCTTCTCAATTCCCTCGAGTGTATACAATTCAACTACTCTTATTTGTCACAAAACAGATTGAGAAGCTTACCATGTCGTGTATTTCTCTATGCATTCTGGGAAATGCAGTCTTCCTTTGCAATGGAACTACATGAACGAGGATTCAGAGAAAAATGCTGAACCGGATGAGCTACTAACTGCAGACGTGTGGACATGGAATGACGGGGTGAAAGGAGAACACTAGATGAGGGGGTGAAAGGGGAGAAATAAGAAAGAACAAAAGGTGGCGTGGAGGGTGTACAATTAGGCGAAACAGAAAAAAGTTGTTGAAATAGCGAGGAGAGTGACTGATGCGAGTAAGGATTGTATGAGAGGAAGACGGAAGAGAATAAGCAAGATGAAGAAAGAGAGAGAATAAATATAAGAGAGAAAGGGAGATGAATGCTGGAAGGAGAAATGGAAACGTGGAGCAAAAGAAAAAAGTGGGAGCAAAAACACAAGAATGAGAATGAAAGAAAGAGAGAGAATGAGAAATGTTCTCTGGGACTGCTGAGAATGTTGGCTCTGCAGCCGCTCTCCCAGAAATGTCATTAATAATGCGGTCTTTGTCCAACAGAAACAAAGAATTGTTTCGATTACAACATGTCCTAAACTCTACCCAGACTACCCTGCCCCCGTTGGTGACACCTGCTCTGTGTGTCCCTTTATTGCAAGTGACTATGGCAAGAAAAGAGTCCTTGGCACCCCTGCTGTTCAGGGTGGAAACCTGCTTGTGTTATCATGTTTGTGGTTTTAATAGTGTTATCCAGCCAGCCGGACATCAGAGTGGTACATAAAGGGGCCAAGCTGAACATCTGCAGATAAAAACAAGCATTTGCCGGGGCTGTGACTGGCAGGTCAGAACGGGGAAAGCCATTCAGCTGGAGTAGGCTCTGGAACTGCTGTGAAACAAAACGCTCTAAAACGCAGTGTGAAAAAGGAGCAGGAAAGAGCCAGGGCGGGCGGACGGGACGGGAATCCGCGATAAAAAAACAAGCGCCTCATTTCGCCTTTTCATTTTAAATAACGTCCACGCCCATTTATTTCTTTGACGACCTGCCTCTATAGACAGTGGCGCTGCTGCCATTATGTTAAAGCACCGAACGGGGTGCTTGTAAAACCAGCAACACAGAACAGAAACAGAAAGCAGCCCGGGCTGAGTGAGAGGGCGGGGGCTGCCCGCGCATGCGCGCTCCGAGCCCCGGCGCCAAAGCGGAGTGCGGCATCTTAAGTCCCGGGTCCCAGGAGGGGGCCGCGCGTGTGTCTGTGTGTGTTCGAGTGTGTCTGTGCGTGTGTCTGTCTGTGTGCGCGTGGGTCTGTTTAAGGGGGGTGCGTGTGTGTATGCAGTGTGTGTGTCTCTGTGTATGCGTGTGGCTGTGTATGTGCGCATGCGTGAGTGTGGCTGTGTGAGTGTTTGCGCACGGGAATATGAGGCACGAGAGGGGCACGGCGCCGTGCGTGCCCACAAGGTTAAATCTGCGCTCGTGCCCCTCTTGTGTCCACATTCCCAAATACGGCCAACAATAGGTCTCTGCGCAGACTCTGTCTGCTCGACCTAAAAAGAAATCTACCAAAAAGTATGCTGTATCGTGATGGTCTGCACTCAAGTAGTGTTCACCAGTCACTGTATATGAGTCACAAATGCAAATCCAGAATCCTTCTGATGCTACCAATGTTAGATTAGGGAGTCTTTAGTTGGCACAGGTAGGTACTTGTGACAAATAGGGACCGTCTCCTCTAGTCACGCCAAGGGGATAACACTCCTATAATAACCCCTGCCCTACTTTCACAGTAACCCAGTGACAACACTACAAATGGACACCACACAGGTTTTATATCCAAAAAAAGTAGACTTTATATGGAGTTACCACAAGACCATAAACAATGAAAATACACACTATGATTACTTTAAAATGGTAGATTTAAGCTTAGTTCAGTTCTTAAATGCGACACTCTGACAGCAACAGCTCCAGCGGCGACGCTCTTCTCCACGATGCAAGAAGCTACCTCTCAATGCAACAACTACAGCGGCGATATCCAAGATGCGACGGCAGCAACTCCGACGGCGGCACACTTCTCGGGGATGCAAGGTGCTCTTGTTAGATGCAGTGTAATGCGACAGATCCAGCGGCGACACCCTCCTGCTTCAGAGTTGCGACAGCAGGCACAGCGATGGCGACACACTCCGACCTTGTTGCGAGATTATTCTCCTGAAGTGGTGCAGTGTGACAACTACAGCGGCGACGCTCTCCTTCTTCAGAGTTGCGACGGCAGCAGCAGCGACGGCGACACGCTTCCTCTTCGTTGAGGCACGCTTCTCTCCGATGCAGTGCAGCGCGACATTTCTAGCGGCAACACCCTCCTTCGGAGTTGCGACGGCAGGCACAGCGACAGTGACACGCTTCTTCTCGTTGAGTCGCGCTTCCAGCTCCTTGAGACACGCAGTTCCGCAGAAGGCCCAAAACAGCAGCAGGCACTTCCACAAGAAATCTGGGGAGCTCGGGGGTGAAGTCTGTTGTCCCTGAGACTTCAGCAGGAGGCAAGCTCTTTTCCAAGCCCTTGAAGATCCTTCACAAGTTGAAAGCAAAGTTCACCTCCCTTTGGCAGTAAGGCAACCACTGCAGGCCAATCCCCCAAGCAGCACTTCAGCCTGGGAATAGTCTCTCCTCAGATTCTTCAGGTTCCTCTCGTCAGTAAAGGTTTCTTCTCGTAGTCCAAAGTGATCTAATTTGATGGGATCAGGGTCCCAATATTTATACCCCAAAATCCTTTGTTCTCTGAGGAGAGAGGGGCCTTTGCCCAGTCCAAACCAGTTCTGAAGCACTCTGTTTACCAGACTTCTCCTTTCCTTTCACAGTGCAGGCACATCAGACACCCCACAGGAGGTTGAGACAGCATTGTGGAAGGCAAGTACAGTCCTGGAACACTTTGTTTACAAGACTCCTTCTCTTCTTTCAGTGTGCAGGGCAGAGCCATCAGCCGCTCCCCAGGGGGTGGAGCCAGCATTGTGGAAGGCAGGCACAGCCCTATTCAAGGTTCAGGTGCAACTCCTCCCTCCCATCTAGATGCAGATCTCTCTATTCACCACTGAGTTACTCAGCCTGTCTCCTGGAATTCTCCAGCCATGTCACCCACAAAACCAGACATAGGAATACACAAACTACCAGAGACAGGTTTGAATGGTTAGACAAGCAAATGGCTACTTTCTAAAAGTGGTATTTGAAAACACAGAATATTAAAATAACCTTCACTAAAATATGTGTTTTATTATTCTGAGTTCAAGCATACTAAACTTGAAGTTCTACCATGTTCTCTGAGACAGTTAGGATTATAAAATGTAATAACTCTAACAGCCCATTCTGGCCTATAGACAGACCCCCCAGGATATAGCGGCATGGATTGGCAAATTTAGCGGCACAAAAATGAAAATTTAGCGGCACAAAAATGGAAATTTAGCGGCATTTAGCGGCGTTTTATTTTGGGTTTTTTGCAACACCAAACACAGATATCTTACTGTTTGAGTTATTTGACAACATGGAGCTATGTACATTTTGTTTATTTACAATTCAGCCCATTTGTTTTAGTTAAAAGGCATGTTAATCTTGGCCATGTACGTTCAGTTCTTCTGAGCCCCCATAGGTTTCAGACTAGGCATGCTGGAGGCAGAGACAGGTCTCGGAGCGAGTGGGACGGGTATGCTCTGACGTGAGTCCCGTGCTCTCCATGCCACTGGAATTAAGCTATCCAGGCTGATGAGGGCTGAAAGCCCGAAACCTGTCCTTGGATGCTTGTTTCCAGTCCAGGGAGGACTTGGCTTGGCAGTTCAGGCTGGAACTGTACCCATGGGGCTCAGGGTCAAGACTGATTTGCATATGGCTGGGTTCAAACTGGAGTGGCATGGTGCGCAAGAAAACAATGGATTTTGGCCCAGATCTCTGTACTGGGGTGAATGTATGACATTGTTCTGCATTCTGTCCATCACCTGTTGTTTTTACAATCCACAATGTTTTAAGGCAAAGGTCATGCAAGAGAGCTATATTTTCTAAGGAATATGCAAAATTTGTAAAGTTGTGGCCTGGGAAAGTCCACTCATTTCATAAACCCACTTGTAAGCAAAATGACTTGTTGTCTGAATGAGGCTGTGAATACAAAACATTGTTCCTTAACGCATGTCAGTCAAGGTTAAAGTACAAAACAGCATAAACCTGGGGAATGGAAAATGGGTGCGCATGGGGCTGGATTTTAAGGCGGAAACGGGCGGAAAACGGCGGAGACAGCAAATTTCATGGGCTTTTGTCCAAATATCGCGGCATTTCAACAGATCGGCCGATTTCGCGATTTTTTTGCAAATTGCGAAAACCGCGATAAGCTGGAGGGTCTGTATATGCACACACACACAAAACACGCGCACACACACATACATATACACACAATATGCATAAAGACAGAGTGAACCAGAATGACGTAGAGGGAGTTAGAGAGAGAAATGTGGGAAAGGAAGGAGAGAGAGCTTAAGGAAAAGAAGGGAAATTAGTGGAAAAGATGGGGATTTCGAGATTGGAAGAGTGGGAAAAAATATGAACTGAGGTAGGGGCGAGAGATGCAGAGGGTTATGGAGAGGCGTAAAAAAAGAGAGAGGGTAGGTAGCAGGGTGAGACATTGAAGCTTTGCTTCCGGGCGCCTCTAATTGTTTCCTTCACAGAAAAGCCCCCACTGTGCTTCTTAGTAAAAGCGTGTTTTTTGTAGCACTTGTGGAAACTGTATTATTACTTGTTTATACCGTGGCTCTGGCAGTCACTAGATCATTTTAGTCGCGTGGCAGCCAGAGGCGGGCTTTGTTGACTGGAATAAAGGCTTTGACTATTTTCATTTCAGTGGGTTGGAAGGAGCGCCATGTAAGGCGCCGACCTTGAAGAAATCTCTATAATTAGCGAGGCGCTGCAGTTTGCTCCCTTTTGTCACGTTTGTGTGCACAGGGAAGAGACGAGGCTCTAGCATTTGCACCCTACAGTCCCATGAGTTGCTGGATGTGACTCACCGCACGTGGCTCTTGTTAGCGTCAGAAGGTGTAACTCTGGCGCTCTCTAACGGCGGACTTTCATATCAAGCCTACACCCAAAACCCACAGAATGTCAGCGCGCAAGC
The DNA here is from genome assembly GCF_964263255.1 of Lissotriton vulgaris. Taxonomy (NCBI): domain Eukaryota; kingdom Metazoa; phylum Chordata; class Amphibia; order Caudata; family Salamandridae; genus Lissotriton; species Lissotriton vulgaris. The sequence goes on from NC_141688.1 coordinate 2,200,459, forward strand.
TACTGAAATGTGACAGCTAGTGCCAAAGACAACATGACGTTACATAAGGAAATTACTGGTTTAATAATACACTCTTTAAGCTCAATTAACTTATAAGTGTATGTGTGTGGTACGCAGGTCACATGTACTGGGCCAGTTCACCCCTCTCATGTCCATATAATGTGTACCTTCGACCTGAGTAATAAAACATCTACAACTGAAAGGGGGAGTTTGGTTTAGCTTGAGGTGTGCGTAAATTACTGTCAGTATGCTTTATGTTCTCTGTGATCCTTCAGCGTATTTTATCTTTTCAGTCGACAAAACTCTGCACTCTGTGCGGGGGGCCTTTGGGGGACATTAATCTTTTATTTTTAGTATTGCTGTATGTCGGAAATGACTTCCGAACAGTTTCTTGTTCCCTGCTAACGCGATCCTGGCAGGGACGTCTGTGTTCGCCGGCCGGCTGTTCTCCTGCTCCGAGTCCGCTTCCCTGGTCTCTGGAGAAGAGGAAGAGGCTTCGTGTGTGTGTCGCTGCCGCTTCTTGCTGGTCTTCTCCCTCTCTCGGCCGCCGTGGTCTTCTCCTTCTCTCGGCCGCCGTCCTCGACCTCCTCTCACTCCTTCTCTCGCCGCGAAATCCTGGGGAAGGGAAAATGGGTGCGCATGGGGCTGGATTTTAAAGCAGAAACGGGCGGAAAACGGCGGAGACGGCGGAAACGGCAAATTTCGCGGGCTTTTGCCCAAATATCGCGGCATTTCACCAAATCGGCCGATTTCGCGATTTTTTTGCAAATCGCGAAATCGCGATAAGCTGGAGGGTCTGTATAGAGAACAGGTAGCCTTGCAATAATGAAAAACAAAAATGGCTGTAATTCACTATTAGGACATGCCACACACATCAGGGCTTGTCCTACCTTATACTTACAATGCACTCTGCCCTTGGCCCTACCATAGGGGTGACTAATATGAAGAAAAATGGAAGGTTTAGGGACTGGGAAGTGGGTGCACTTGCCCAGTCAGCATGACAGTACCAGCAGGCTCTGAAATGGCAGACCTTAGACACATTTTACAAGGCTGCTTCTGGGGGTGGCACAACCAGTGCTGCAGGCCCACCAGCAGCATTTGGATTTACACACCCTGGGCACACTCAGTGCACTAGACTAGGGTCTAACAAGTAAACCAAATTGCCAAACATGGATCTACTGATTAATACAACAATTTACATTAGGGAGCACTTGCAATGTGGCACTGGATAGCAGTGGTACAGTGCCCAAAGCATACAACACCAGCAAAAATACATGAGACAACAGCAAAAATGGAAGGGAGACCCACGCCAATGGTGCCAGGTCTAACAGAATGCTTCTCTAAATTCTGGTATTTATTCATTCATATGGAAAACAACCCTCATCCAACCCATTCTAAAAAAGAAAATGCTGACCCGGCCATTTTACATTTTTTTAGACCTATCTCCCTTTTATCAGCCCCAGCTAAGGTTCTTGAGAAGGAGGTACAAAAAACGGTTGTCTAGCTTTTTGGAAATCAACAAGCTACTGCATGACACACAGTCCGGATTTCAAGCTGGCTATAGCACCTAAATAGCTCTACTTGAAGTTACTGAATCCATCTGAGAAACCCTTGACAAAGGCTGCTGTGCAATGTTGGTGCTGCTTGACCTGTCAGCAGCATTTGACACGGTGTCACACAAGATTCTGCTTGAAAGGCTCAGGCAATTAGGGATTTCAGGGACTGTATTGGCTTGGTTCCAATCCTTCCTTGAAGGGCGAGTCAAGAGAATACGACTGCAACCATTTGTCTCATCAAACGCCCCCTAATCTGTGGAGTCCCTTTTCAATATTTACCTCGCACCACTGGCCCCACTCATTGAACAATATGATGTCAGTGTCATCTCATATGCTGATGACACTCAGCTAATGTTCTCTTTTAAAGATTATTCAGAAGCAGCCTTCACCAAATTTCGGGACTGTCTGACAGACACATCCACCTGGAGGACTACAAACTGTTTACGGCTTAATGCCCATGAAACCGAAGTTTTTCTCTTCAATCAACCATCACCCCCTAGATCAGACCTATGGTGGCTCTCAGTACTCAATCCAGCTCCCTGTCCTGTCTCCTCAGCGAGAAATCTGAGTTTTAAAATTGACGAGACTCTGTCATGCAAAACCCAGATAGATCAGGTCTCCTCCACATGCTTTTGGAAACTAAAAGCCTTGCATAAATTCCTTCATCTGCTACCTGTCGAATATAGGAAAACAATTGCTCACGCACCAGTGACATCCCAATTAGACTATGCTAATAGTCTATACTTGGGCTACATGCATACATGTACAGAAAGCTGCAGACAAAACAGAATGCAGAAGCAAGGCTTATTAAAAACATTCCTTTAAGACACCACATCGCGCCACATTTACGTACCCTTCACTGGCTTCCAGTGAAAAAACGCTCAGAATTTAAGGCACTCATTCTCACCTACAGAGCAATAAATGGCAATGGCCCGCATTATCCACGAAAGCGTATTAAAAAACTTAGACATAGAAGAAACTTATGATCAAACTACCAAGAACTCCTTGTTATTCCTCGTTTCACCATGCCCAGACTAGGCAGACGGTCTTTTTCAGTAAAATCAGCCTCCCTGTGGAATTCTCTACCACTACAAACCAAACGGACCCATCTCAACTCAGTTTACGTAGCTTAGTGAAGATGTGGCTCTTCAGTCTACCGTAGTTTCTGACGGGTTCCACAGTATTGACCTATAATTTCCTTCTTTGCTCAGCGCCGGTACACTCCAGTCGGGGGTAGCCTTGCGCTCTACAAGATGCATAAGAATAATAATAATGCATGAAGCCAAGGTTAGGCACTGATGATGAACTCCTGATTGAGCCTGATCATGTCAATTTTGTAGATGGCCAATGTTTACAAGAAGTTACCTCAGCACAAGAAACAAAATTGAATGCCCTTACCATAGAATTCAGTCTAACTGCTCAAATGAGAGTGACAATTAATATATTAAAATAATGGGAAAGATAGATGCTAATTCGGTTGCCCAATATAGTGTCCTGCTGGCTTACACATTTAAGGGAAATTTCACATGTGAATCTGAAAAGGACATGGTCTATCGCATGTTGGTGTCACTATCGAACACATGTGAAGAGTTGCAGAGTGTACAAGAAACTATTTCAGAGGAAGAACAACAAGGATGGATCAGAACAGGTTTCGAGAGAAACGCAAATGACATCCAAGTATCAACAGATGAGAGATTAATGTTGCCAGACAGTTTGTCGTTGCCAATGACACGATACATGCATGGACATACACACTTAGAGAGGGATTTAATGAAACATCTCTTTAGAAAATATAAATACCAGCAAATGTTTAGGAAGCTTGCAGAAGTAGAGTGTCATTGAGATGTGACATGTCAACCAATGAATGCAGGGAAAAGGACACATGCTACATTGAGTGACAAAGGGAGATCAGAAGGTCCCTTCAAAAGAATGCAAAAGGATACTGTCATCAAAATGTGTGATTCCTACACAACCAGATGAGATGACAACCACATGGTAGCAAATGTGTTATTGCAAAAATCGATCCCCAGGTATAGATTGCCTGTTTCCCTGAATTCAGATCTAAAAACCCCCTCTGTCAATGATGCCCAGAAAATGTTGTGTGCAGAACTACAGACTGAACAAGTATTGCACTGTAGCTATCAACCTGAAGTTTCAAGCATAATAAACAAGGCAACACAAAGACATCATAGAGTCTTGCTTTACAAAATACTGTCTCCAATTTCCATTTTATTTATTTATTTTATTTTGGAATTCCTACGGAGGTCCACAAAAACACGCCAACAATTGAAAGGACAAACATTACATACAATACAAAATTCCTTCCTTATACATTGCTATAAAGTTATATCAGACATACTGAGAAATGTGCAAATAATGCTATAATACATAAAACAATCACATAACCGACTGAAAATTCTTATATCAAACATACTAAGAAATGTGCAAATAGTGCTATAAATACATGAAACAATCAGATAAGCAATCAATTAGTATTAAATCGTAACCAGAGTACTACTGTTGGACAATGTTCTAAAAAATAGGCAAAAATGTTCTAAAAAATTGGTATATCTTAAAACAGACCATTTCAATCGGAGGGGACAAGAACAAAGAACATGCGTCCTGAGCAGAGTGAATATTAAATCTGATAAATACTTGTTTTAAAAACACTCGCCTGGCACTTTGCAGCTTTGAACATTCTCTTCTCTCTAGGTGTTTTATCCCTGATGCCAGTAATGTCTCTTAAGGGCAGCAGATTAAGTCTCAGTAGGAGTATCAGCCTTCTAATCCTGTGAGGGATATTCCAAGTTAAATAAGGCTGTGGTTTACTCCCCAGAGTGCTCCCACTGACCGCCACGTTACTGGGTCTGGATTTGCTTAAAGCAGCGTCTCTCGCCAAACTGATAGGGGATCTAAACTTCTTTAAGAACTGTTTCAAACCAGATTTAACTGGTTGTGTGCGTTACATGGGGAGTAAACGCATCCTTGCATAAGGGCACACACTGTGGTTCGTCAGATAAAGACAGACTCCAATATTGCTTTTGACGGTTGATTATTTATTCATCAATTGCTCAAAAGTTATTTGCATGATTGTTCACAAAGTTCCAAAATTCATACATCCCATTGTTGTGGTGATATGTTGACAAACATTTCCAAAGAAATACTCCGATGCATTTCGGGCATGAATTGCCCTTTGTCAAGGAGTTCTGAAAGCATAAAAAACGCTTTTACCTTCCAAAGTATAACATATACATTTGCATTTGCATAAAGTACATTGACGTTGTGAGTAGCAGAAAAACGTGAAATGCCCATTTAATAAACCCGTGTGGTAGCGTGAATCAAATGAAAGACGGTGTGGGTTCGGGAAAATGCGAGAGGTTCGGCGTTGTGCACTTACGTGTCGAAGTCGTGTGGACTCTTTGCTCTTTGGGGAGACAAGGGAAACTGAGCGGTTAAGCAGGGTAAGGACCCGACGTTAAACAGGATAACGTGGGTCTCTTTTGGAGCTCCAACTTACTTGGGAATGGATGGTGGGAACGACAGCTGATGGGTCCTTGGGTCATAGACCAGAGGGTTCACGGAGTTGCGGCGGAGTGAGAGCCGCCGATATATGACACTACGCGGAGTTAGCTGTGGACATTAAAAAAGGACTAGACGGATGGTCGCGATGGTGGTGGCCATCTTAGAATAGGGAGTTGACGGCTAACAGTGTATATGGTGAATGAAAACAACAAGTAGATTATGTATGTATGCAATGGTGATGTACAAGCGGCAAACACAAAAGATGCAAGGAGAAACAAATATTCCACTGGGGTATTATAGGAAACAACTTAGTTCAATCCGGTCATTGAGACCGTGTGGCTTCATTGCCTGTAGTCTGTATATCCAAGAGGTCTCACGCTGAAGGAGAGTCTTATTGTTATCTTTCCCCTCTTGTTTCTGAATCATTTCAAGCACCAAGAATTTGAGTTGGGCCACGCTATGGTGGAATTCGTTGAAATGTATCGCAATGTTGGATTTTTGGTTTTTTGTGCGAATGTTCGACTTAAGCTCATTTAGACGTGTCTTTATTTTTCGGGTGGTTTTACCAACATATATCATGCCACATGGGCATTTCAGAAGGTATATTAAGTTGGTGGAATCGCATGTAGCATCAACATGAAGTTTGATTTTAAATCCTCTCATCGGGTGATTTATGCTGTTGCCCATGATGATATTGTGACAGCTGTTACAGTTGTGGCACGGACGTGTGCCAGTGTGGGTGGTTTGTTGAATGGGTTCTCTGCATAAAATTTCTTTCAAGTTCTCAGATCGATTGTATGCGAAGATTGGTGGGCTTTCAAATAAGTTGCCAAAGTCAGGTTCCGAGGAGAGTATGCGCCAATGTTTTAAGATGATTTTTTTATATTTTTTACTGGAGGTGGATTATTTCGACACCAGCACTGTTCTATTTTCATCTTTTTTCGTGGAGCCTTTGAGGGCTTCCTGACGTGAAATAGCGTTGGCTTTCTTGATTGCTTCAGTGAGAGGTTCTTGTGGATATCCTCTGTTGGTAAATCTCGTGGCCATTTCCTCCATTTTTTGTATACATGTTTCTGGTTTGGATACAATCCATTTGATTCTTAACATTTGACTGTAAGGCAAATTTCTTTTGAGCGATTGTTGGTGGAAGCTGGTGTAGTGGACTGTGTTGTTGCGATCTGTTGGCTTTCTAAAAAGGTCTGTTGTCAATCCTGTTTCTGTGATTTTGACTAAAACGTCAAGGAAGGTGATTTCATGTTCACTGATGTTCCACGTGAGAGTGATACGATTGTCTTTAGAGTTCAGGTCAATCAATGCCGATTCTAGGTTTTCTCGGGTGTTTTTCCAAATGAAAAATAAGTCATCAATGTACCGCACGTACAGCTTGAGGTTGTCTGACCAGTTGGAATTGGCGTAGATGTGGGTTGCTTCAAATTCTGCCATATAGATGTTCGCGTAAGTCGGTACGGCGCAATTGCCCATAGACATTCCGGACATTTGAAGATAGTATTGTTGTTCAGGTGTGAAATAGCTGTGGTATAGTGTGAAAATAAGTAGTTCCATGAGAAAGGTCTGGAGAGGTTCCAAAAAATTGCTGTTCAGTAAGGCTTTTTCTATTGCCTCAATCCCACCCCCATGGGGAATGGACGTGTAGAGGCTTTTGACATCAGCAGTGCATAGGATTATGTGTTCATCTGTGGCGAGTTTTCAGCATCAAACCAGATTTAGACATAGGAGAAGCGGCAATTAAACTAAGACCAAAAGTATCATTTGCACATAAAAAAGACCTAAAAAACATTGATTGTTCTTTTAGTGTACCAAAGATTTTTATTCTCAGTGCTGCCCTAAGTGTACCCTCGTCCCCCAAAAAGAGAGAGTTACCCCACCTGAGAACTGCTGCCTGGGCAAAGATGAAGGACGAGACTAATCCAAATTCAAGGCGCAGAACATGTGGGGCAGCCAAAGAGTTTAAATTGCAAATTTGGCGCATAATTCATCCTTCCGCCTTATCAAACGAGAGCCAAAAATTCATGTCCAACACCTCAGCAGCATATATAACAAGGGTGGGATTTTGACCTTAAAAACAGATAAGACATGGTTAAAATGCCGTCTCCCGCAAGTTTTATAAAATCTGTTAAAAGCACTTGCTTGGGAGACAGCTGTACTAACACAATGTTTAGTATACTCCAAGTATACTAGGGCGTTTCATAAACTCGCTCATTGATGCCATCTCCTCCCTGGCCTGTGGAACGCCAAACTTCACCATCCTCGGGGACTTAAATCTCCACTTCGATGACCAAGGCAATAAACTTGCCACAGACTTAAAAACTGATCCAAATTCCCTGAATCTTCGACTACTCAGTAATGACCCCACCCACTCGAAAGGACAACTATTGGACCCCATCTTCTCTAACCTCTCCCAACTCTCTGCTCAAATTCCTCTCCCTCTCCCCTGGTCTGACCACTTCTTGGTCCCTTTTAAATTCCAACTTCCAGGGAAGATCACGGATACCCCTCGCCCCCGGGCCCCGTCACGCCCATGGAAAAAACTGGACGCTAGCCTATGGGAACGCTCTCTGTCCTCCACTCTACCCATAGCTGACCCCGACCCCTCCAAAGCCGAAATTCAACTACACAACTGGATTAGGGACTCTCTCAATACAGTTCTACCGCTAAAAATCCTCCCTCCCAATAGGAGATCCTCCAAACTACCGTGGTTCACTGAGGAACTGCGTGAATTAAGACGGAAAGGCAAAAGGCTTGAACGCCAATGGAGAAAGAACTGGAACACAGATGACAGAAGTGGATACAAAGCCCACATTAGGCTCTACAAAAATGCCTTAAAAACGGCACAGGCAGCCTACTTTGAGGATCAAATTGCAGCCGCGACCAACTCCGCAAAAGAGACCTATCGGATAGTCAAATGCCTCTCCAAAATTCAGGAACCCCCTTCACCGCCCGACCTGGATGGCTCAAAATGCAACCAGATGGCCGAATTTTTTTCGAAAAAAATCGAAAAAATTCTCAACTCCCTTCCAACGGCGTCTACCACACTAAGAGGCCCTCACCACCCGGTCTCCCAAGACACCCCGAGGTTGCTCTCCTTCCCCCAAATCACCACTGAAACGTTTCTCAACGTCCTGCACAAAGTCAAAAGCGGCGCCCCGTCAGACCCAGCTCCTATCAGTAAATTGAAACAAGTTGCTTCCACTATAGCCCCTCCTCTCACCAACTTGATCAACGCCTCTTTCGAGCTTGGCATAGTCCCAGCAAACTGGGAAAAAGCCACGGTTAAGGCTCTCATAAAAAAACCGCATCTTGATCCCGCAGACCCATCAAACTTTAGACCGATCTCACTGCTACCGGCGATGAGCAAAGTCGCAGAGAGAGTAGCGAACCAACATCTTTCTGAGTTCCTAGAGACCAACCACCTCCTCCGCCAAACCCAGACGGGTTTCAGACCAGGACAAGGGACGGATACCGCATTGTTAGCCGTGGTCGAAGAAGCTAGGGGCATACTTGACGTAGGAGGATCAGTGGCAGTGATCCTCCTCGATCTAAGTGCCGCCTTCGACACGGTTGACCACGCAACCCTTGTTCACCGTCTTGAACTAACAGGAGTGGCGGGCTCCGCCTTAGCCTGGATCTCATATTTCCTTGAAAACAGGTCTTTTCAAGTGACAGATGGGCATTCCATCTCCAAAGCTCAGGCACTCAAGTGTGGGGTGCCCCAGGGGTCCTCCCTGAGCCCCACACTTTTTAACGTGTACATGGCACCCCTCGAGGATGTTGTCAAACCTTTTGGGATTAAATCAATAATGTACGCCGATGACACCCAGCTCGTCGTTTCCCTCAACCAATCAGACAACGCCCTCGCCAACTTATGTAGCTGTCTGGAAAAAGTGCACCAATGGATGTGCGAGTCCCGGTTGAAACTGAACGGGGAAAAATCGGAAATACTCCTCCTAGGAAACCCAAATAAAATCCCCACTCCTCTTCCCTGGCCACCATGCATGGGATCCCCACCACCCCCAAAATCTGAAGTAAAAAGCCTAGGGATATGGCTAGACCAGGAGCTCAGTTTCAAAACACAAGCGAGGAAAACTGCGGGAACGTGCTTCGGCCTCATGAAGATGGCACGAAAAATTCTCCATCTTCTCCCCCCTCAATCCAGGAAGCTCTTGATGCAGGGGCTGGTGAACTCCAGATTGGACTATGGCAATGTCCTATATCTGGGGGCCCCAGTCTCTGTAGTCCACAGACTCCAATGTGCACAAAATGCGGCGGCCAGAATACTTACAGGAACTGCAGCAAGGAACTCGGCTAAGCCAGCTCTCAAAAGTCTGCACTGGCTACCAGTCAAGGAACGGGTCAACTTCAAGACCCTGTGCCTTACCCATAGAATACTGCACAATGAAGGCCCTCCCATACTCAGGCCTCTGGTGTCCCACCAAAAATCTAGCAGACAACTCAGATCTAACTCCCTCTCCCTGGCAAAAATCCCCAGAATTTGGAAGGCCAGAACAGGTGGTCGCCAGTTCTCGTACAATGCCCCCAGACTATGGAACGCCCTCCCACTCTCCCTTAGGCAGGAACATAACCACCTCAGATTTAGGAAAAGACTGAAGACCCTACTCTTCCCTTGAGCACTCCCCCACTTGACTTTCCACCTTTCAGGACTGTGTTCACCAGCGCCGGGATGCCTAAGGGTAGCTGCACGCTCTACAAAACCCAAAATCAAATCAAATCAAATCAATCAAATCAGTCTCAACTTGTTTTGGAAAAAACGTTCCCTAAATATACATACGAATCAACCAGTTCCAGGTTTTCGAAACCAAGCATCTATCTTAAATACCTCTTTATTCTGAGCCCCTTCTTACAGAAAACCAAAATCTTGCTTTTTGCAATGTTAATTTTCAAGAAGTGAGCCTCTGCATATTTGTTTAGAGCGTCCAGTCGGCATTGCAGGCCAATGGGTGTTAGATCAAATATTGCAACAATGTCTGCATACAATAGAGATCCAATGGACATTGTACCAATTTTGGGGGCATCCCCTCTTCCGAAGTTCAGAGCGCCAGGGAGATCAGCCACATACAAAGAAAGTAAAAGTGGTGCTAATAGACAACCCTGATTAAGCCCATTATGCGTTCCAGTTTTACATGTTAACCCCCACGAACCTCCCATCAGAACTTGGCACCAGGTGTCAGTATGCAGTTCAATATTCAGACCCAGAAGATGATTTGGTATGCCAAGGGAGATAAGTTTTCTCCACAGAGTCTGGTGGTCCAACTTGTCAAACGGCGTGGAGAAATCAATAAAGGCTGTATAAACTGGCATCCCTCGAGTAAAAACATATCTCTCCACCATTGTCTGAACAACCTCTATATTACCCAGGGTGCCATGGTTCTTTCTAAAGCCAGCTTGTTCCGGTGGAAGAATATCCTGATCATAAACCCATTGTTGTAAATGGCATAGTATGCTTTTTGCAAATAATTTGCCTGAGGCGTCCAGAAGGGCAATCTGTCTAAAACTAGTCGGCACCGTTTCGGTCCTTTTTTATACAGGGGGACTATAATGCTCCCCTTCCAAGAAGGGGGGATTTTATTCATGGAGAAACAATATTTAGAGTGGCTCTAGAAAATCACCCAATACTTCTGGCTCCTTTTTAATTAGTGCAATTGGGATACTATCCGGCCCTTGTGCGCCGGATGTTCTAGCAATCTTTATATACTTTACCAATTTCTGTCCTGACGGGGGCCAAATTCAGTAAATTCGGCAGACGCAAATTTAACACCATCAGTCAACACGGGAGAAACTGGGCTATTATTTCCATATAATAGAGAGATATAATCCACCCATTCCTTTTCGGGAATCTGCATCGGTGTAGCTCTCTGCCTTGAGTCACAATATTCAGCGATCAAGTGCCAGTATTTTCTTAAATCCTTGGCCCTTGCCGCTTCCCTCAGCCCAATTTAGCATCAAGCTCCCTTCTTTTTTCACTAAGCATGAGGCGTCTTCTCACTCGGTTGAAGCGCTTGATTTCATGCTGTCGACCAAGGAAAGGTATGTGCTGTTTTCTAACAAGATGGTTAATTGCTTGTGATAGGATATCATATGGGACATATCTTGTTTATACCTGAGAGGTTCAGAAGATGTGGAGCTTCAGTTACAAATCTTCTTCATTTGAGCCTCAAAGAAAGATATAATGTTTGAATGAGTAATACCTTGTTTTTCTACATAAACCGTCTTCACAATGGAGCCTTTTTCAGCAATGTTTTTTGCGTCCAAAAGGACCGACCATTTGCTTTATTAAAAGTGGCTGATCCCCTGACCGGCGTTCCCCGAGTCCAATGTGGGTAGATCAAAGGCCTCTGTCATACCCACTATACTATGGTGGCTCCATATCGACGGGCTAACAAAAAAATTATCACAACCCCCAAACATTTGGTAGGAAACAAGCACATAATTTAAAAGGCTCTTAGTATGTTGAGGATGAAAGGTATCTCAACATCACTGGAGTGGCTTCATGATGTACCAGTAAAAGCACTTGTGACAAATGCGGATGAGAAGATGAGCCATTGCTGTGAAGGATTGGCTGATGTGGCACATACAGATTCTCACCAAGTTGCAGTGGCTACACTAGATCTGCTTAGTGAACGGTGCGACAAACTCGATCTGAGATCTGATGACATTCGTAAAAATTGGTCGAAACGAAAATGGAAAAGACTGTTTCAAATGATCCTGGTCGCAATGATTGCTGTGAAGATTGATGGTCTTCCGAACTCGGTGCAAGTCTTCCATGCTCGTAGGGGCCTGTGTCCCCTTGATGAAGCAGCTCCTCTTCCAGGAGATTTGCCAGTGGTGGTCGAAAGGCCACGAGAGAGGGTCAGTCAAGCTGTAACACACTGAGTCTGAAGCAGCACTAAAGCAAACTGAGGTGAGACTCAAAAAGCAAGAAGTGGAAATTGGCTCGGATGAAATTGATGTTGAAGTGGTGAAAGAGCCAGGTCCAGCCTCTGATGAAAGAACTATCGCTGTGGGATCACAAGTACGAGTGGAAGAAAGCAGGCTAAAGGGTATACGAATAGTCTGCAGTTGTCCCCTGGAAAAACATTTGCACTCATAGCTGAAATGTCTGAATCAGAAAAAAGTGAAGGCGAAGGTGGAAGGCTTGGATTGAGAAAGTCCAAAAAATCGATGGTGCTCTGTCAGAGATATCCAGTACCTGAATGGTCATGTTGCATGGACAAAGCATTGAACATCACAATGGATGTACGGTGTGATGCAGGATTTGAACTGTATAATCCACCTTGATTTTCAGATTGAGACAAAAAGAGAACTGAGCAAAGCTGAGACAATGACTGAGAACTGTCAAAAGTTGAAAAGAAAATAAGTATTGGTCAATGAAATAAAAAGAACTGTTCTGTGAAAACTAACAGTTCTAAGAAGCTACTAACAGAACTCTGCACTGAACCTTTGAGCCTGGCTATATATGATCTGATTGATCTCAAGTGTGAAATTAACTAAGAGTGATGATTAAAAATCCTTAGAAGTGTGATGATTTAAATCATCAGAGGGAGGATTGAAAGAGCCTAAACCTGTGTTTTGTTTACTAATGGAAAACCTGCCTTTGCTTCAGAAATAAAGAACTGCATTTGAAAGGTGACACACACATTTCTGGCCACAGAGTGAAAACATGAGCTTTGAAATTCACAGACTTCAGCAAGACACTTTAATTTAGCAATTTATGTAACCCATGTGCAAGTAATTCATAGTTTAATTTAAATGTGTTTAGTTACATTTTTGTTCTCACTATGAAAATGTGACTCTAACGCAGAGTTCATCAATCTGTGGGGCGCGCCCCCCTGGGGGGCGTGACACCGTCTCAGGGGGGGCGCACACTCCACACTAAAATCTCACCTTTATCCTCTACTGATTCAAACAAATGGAGTGAAGCTGCAGGGGCCCTGAGCAGGGGTGAAATCCATCAAAGCCTCATTAACAAGAAAAAGGTCTTATAAAGACCTGTGAAATACTCGGGTGGGCTGTGTGCGCACCGGGAAGCTGTCTCATCAGGCTGCCACACACAGGGTTAGGTGGGGGGGGGGGCTATCCTGGTTAATTTCTACAGCTGAAATGCTATAGCTGCAGAGGCAAGGAACCCCCTTTGCTAAAACTGAAAGCGACAATTTCATAGCAGAGGAGACTCCTTGCCTCACACTGCATATGAAATGAATGTCTGTTACTTAATTTCAGTTTTAGCAGGGAAGGCTTCCTGCCTCCCACTGCAGCTGAAGCATTTCAGCTCTAGGAATTTAACCCCATCCAGGGAGGGACAGCTCTTCCCAGAAAGGTGACAATGTTGCTTTTTAAATTACACTAGCAGGAGCAATGACCACAGGGCTAAAAGGGTTTTAAGTTGCCAAAAGACAAATCCCAGTCAGGTGTTTAAACAGCCTGCAATTGCTTCTCTTGATACTAAATATGAGTTATAAAGAAGTATGTATTCATTTATGTTACTTTTCTGTCTTTATTCCCTTTTATTATCAGTCATATCATTCAAGCAGCCTTAAAACACATTTTAAAGTGCTTTGTATTTATATTTGCAGTTCAGAGTATGCACAGATAAAGGCTGAAAATAGAGCTTTAGGTGACTGCTTTTTTTTGTACCATGTGGGACATCAAATTGATTAGCTGGCATTCATAAGCATGGGCGAATTTTGCGAATTCACGATCCGCGAATTTGCGGGTTTGCGAATTCGCGATCCACCAAATTCGCGAATTTGTGCGAATTTGCGGATTTTTGTTTTTTGCGTGTTCGCGGGGTTTTTTGTGTGTTTGCGGATTTTTTTGCGTGTTTGCTGGGCTTTTTGCGTCTTTGCGAGCCGCTTGCATAGAGAAGTTACCCTTGCAGTCGTTTATGGGAGAGGGAGAGAGAGATAGATAGATAGATAGATAGATATATAGAGAAAGAGAGGGAAAGAGAGAGGGAGAGAGAGAACGAGAGAAAGAAAGAGAGGCCGGATCTCTGAAGGGCCAGATTCCTGAGTTGCCCCTACAGAACATTCAGCTTTTTATTTTTAGCAAAATGCATATGAAAATTGTGCTGTAAAGGTCTCTTTTAGTTGAACCCCTCCTGACAACTCAAAATGGGTGTATTTGCCATCCTCTCCCTTCTTCCTGTTTTTTATATCTGTAAGTGCTTCCTGATGAGGTTTAATTCCTTGGACAGGTGCCTCGTTGCCTACTTGTAACTATTCTCTGACCCTGCTTCAAGGGTCAGAGCAGGGTCAGAGAATAGTTGCAAGTAGGCAACGAGGCGCCAGGAAGCAATTAGCAGCAGGTGTCCAAGTTGAAGTTAATTTGTTTGTAACCCTTTTGTAAAAGGTTACAAAGAAATTAGGTTCAACTTTTGCACCTGCTGCTGTAACCCTTGCTTGGCTGAAAATTCGTCCCCGCTGATTCGCGGATTTTACCGCGATTTCGCGAGATTCGCGGATCACGAAATCGCGGAAAATCCGCAAGTTTGCCCGCGAAACGGATTGTACGCCCATAATCATAAAACTGGAGTTTTGTTGCAAGATCAGCCCAGTATTTATTTCCTCCACCCTTGATCCCTGGTTAATGCCATAATTGCAATAGCAATAGTTTAACATATCTGAAACCCTATGCTGCCTTCAATACCGTGCTGAGTTACTGCAAGTGTCTGGGAATGCTCCCTGCATTCAGACAACTTGCTCCTCATTCTTGCCCTTCCTTTTCATGCTCACTCTGCACACACAGCGATCACAATTCCCTCGCACTGACCCCCATGCACTCACACCCTACAATCAGTGATCACTCTGCTCTCACAATGCACTTGCGTGTTTTTCCCTGTACCTCAACCTGCAGCCACACGAGCACACTACCAACCCTGAACTCATTTGACACTTCACTCACCTGTCCCCCTCACTGCGCAATCTGCAATCTCACTTAAACAATCCCATCACTAGCCATGCTTTCATTAGTCCCACTCTGCACTAACATGCACAGTCAAATTCATATGGTCACCTCACCCTACAGTCACTCCACTTACCCTACTCTCACACTGTCGCATACCTCACTGTGCACTCACATGAGCATTCCTGCCACCCTCACAGCACAGAGGGTTAATGTGCCTGCTACAAAGAAGGTGTACCATGCAGATCAAAGAACTTAGGGGCATATGTTCAAGGAGGTTGCGGAGTGAGGCGTTATCAGTCATTGGTTAATGCCTCTCTCCGCTGCTTCAGAAAAAGAAGGCTGCACAATATTTACAACAATATGGTGCAGCCTTGTGTTTCCCCTGCGCTGGCGCTACACTTAGCAGTGTAGCGCCAACGTAGACACCATTGCACCATAGTGCAAGGGTGTCTGGGTGCCGGGAAAAGAATGTTCATGTACAGGAGGGGGACCTTCCTGTACATAAACAACCTTTAAATGCCATTTGTCTCACTTCCATGTGTACTGCTTAATGCAGCACAGACAGAAATCACAAAATGGATTTGTTTTCTTAAACATTACAAATACAAGGCATTTTGCTTTTTCCATGTGTGCTGCACAAGGCAGAACACATGGATGAAGCAAAATAATGCATTTCTCCTAGATTCGCCAGCTTAAGACCAGGTTTTCCCTGTTCTTAATTTTAACGCTGCCTCACTTTTACGCAGCCCTTGTAAATAGGGCGCAACATCAAAATCAGTACCTGTTTCAGTGGAACACCCACCGCAACACCCACTGCCCACCCTTTCACCCTAAGCATAGCATGAAAGGGGGGCTTATTTACAAGGCAGCGTTAAGCCAAGTTAAGTGGCTTAACTCTGCCTTGTAAATACGGCAATGCCCCTATCGCCACCACAACATCGTAAAAGGTGACGGTGTGGTGTCTATAGGGGCTTGTACAAATGCCCCTGAGTATGATGAAACTATGAGTAGCACTATAAAGAAATTGACATGTTTGCTAGAAAGGTACTATAGAGAGATGAGGTGCATTGTTGGTGAGTGTTAGTGAGGAAATTCATGGAGGAGGAAACACTCATTGTTTTGAACTTTATTTGCCAGATATGGCCCGGGATATGTGGGTGGCGGTCGATTATGTAGTGTACCAGATTCCAGAAATTTATGTCAGGTGGTCGGGGGGCCCGACATTTAAAAAAATTCATCTGGGGGGGGGCTCAACCTTCAAAACTTTGAAGACCTCTGCTCTAATGTGTGAAAATTGTTAAATGTGCTTTAGTGGAAAATAACTCGCATTTTAATTAGCACAACATTTTATAATGTAGATAACAGAACCAGCTTGTGATTCAGCTTGCTCTGTTAGTTTCTGTCGACCTTAAAGATAAGCAAAGGAATGTTTTGCTCTCTGCGTGAGGAGAACAGTGGCATGATTTGCAGCTGTGACTTCGGTGTGAGTTTTAACTATGTAGTTGAAATGTTGAACAAAAACTCATTTAATTCTTTGCTTTAGTGAGAGTAGAAAATCACATATTTTAAAAGTGGATTACCAAGATTAATATTTCCTGCTTAATTTTTTTTTAAAAAAGGTTCTTTTGCAGCTCATGGTATGTGTGAAGTTAGAAATAAAATGTCTCTTTTAAAAGGAAGGTTAGGAGATGAAATTGTATTAAATAGGATGCAGAATGAACTCATTTGAGTCCTACAATATGGATGAATGTAAACCTGGTGAATTTATTGGACTACACAAATCCTTTTGTAAAAAACTGATTGATCTTATTACTAAAAAACCAAGGAAAGGGAATGGGTCGGCGAACACAAAACCAGTAGGCAAACCCTGGTTTAACAAGGAATGCCGAGTAGCCAAGACCAACCTGATCAATGCGGTAAAAACCAAAAGCTCTGTAGAAATTAAAGTAAAAAGGAAAATTTATAATAAAACAATAGCCACCGCAAAATCATCCTGGGATGAGGATCTATGGTCCAGCATGTTATCAGCTGCAAAAGTTAAAGATCACAGGCAATTCTGGGAGTTAGTAGCCAAAGGGAATAAGCCAGATAAAGGCTCAAGGGAGCTTTTCCTAAATGAAGCTACATGGGTTGATCACTTTACATCATTATATGCAGCCCAAATCACAGAGGAAAAGCTTATGGTAAACCCAAATGAAATAGTAACCCAGAGAGAGGATGTTGTAAACTCATTGGTAATTTTTGACTTACAAGAGACCGAAACAGCAATTGCTTCTGTGAAGCAAGGGAAGGCCCCGGGTCTGGATAAGATCCCTGGTGATCTTTATAAACATAATATAGAGATCTGGGCACCTTATTTAAATCATTTATTTAATGTCATCGCAGCAGGTGACCAAATCCCTGACACATGGGATGGGGCAGAAATTATCACCATTTTTAAAAAGGGGGATAGAGGGGATCCAGCGAACTATCGCCCCATTAGTCTTTTAGACATAACGCAGAAAATGTATGCCAGACATATCCTAAACCGCGTAAATACGTGGCTAGAGGAAAATCTTATTTTATCCAAGTATCAGGCAGGGTTCAGGGAAAAGACTGGGACCATCGACCAGGTATTAAGGCTGTGCTGCTTGTATTGGAAATATGTTATCATTCGCAGAGGTAATTTATATGTTACCTTTGTAGATCTACGAGCAGCATTTGACCTTATCCCCCGCGACCTACTGTGGAAAACATTGAGAAAGCAGGGGTTCCCAGATGATCTATTGAAACTAGTGATTAGGTTACACCAGAATAATTATGCCAGGGTAAGATGGGGCCCTAATGGTGAACTTACAGATGAAATCCCTATTAAAAGGGGAGTACGCCAAGGGTGCGTGCTGGCACCTACACTTTTCTCCCTTTATGTCAACGATATTGCAGTTTATATGGAGAATTGTGACAATGATTCTCCTCGCCTGGGGGGGGAACGAGTTTCGGCCCTCCTCTTCGCGGATGACACGATTCTCATTTCTCAAACTCCTCGGGGCCTACAGACTTTATTAGATAGGTTCCAGCAGTATTGTATCACAAAAGGGTTAGAAATTATTGTAAAAAAGACTAAATATATGGCACTTAACCCTCATAAAAGTTTCAGGAAAAACTTAACATTGAATGGAGAAAAACTGGATTATGAACTAAGTTTTACTTACTTGGGGGTACTATTAGATTCATCCTTAAGTTGGAGACCCCAATTAGAAAAATCTAAAATTGTGTTCAAACAAAACTGTCTACCAATACTGAAAAGGCATAATAACTGTGCAAATAAAGCAGTTACCCCAGCGTTAGAATTGTTTAAATGCAAGGTTCAGTCAGCGGTTCTGTATGGGGCAGAACTTTGGGGACCCGTGTGTAAAAAGACTTTTGAAATCATGGAGAACAAGTTTTTAAGGGGACTATTAAAGGTTCCTAGTAACACTCCACTATTACCCCTACTCCTTGATATGAACATACGACGCACCGACCTACATGCAATATTAAGACCACTATTGCTATGGGTCAGGTTGTGGATCACCCCAGAGCTAACTGAATAAAAAAATGGGTTGGTTGAAGTTTTGGGATTGGACACGTGTAACAAGATTTTTTGGTTTAAACACGTTAAAAACTGGTTAACAAAATTGGGTTTATCCCATTTTTGGAGCCAACCAGAATTACTGACTGTGTCCTCAAAGAAAATAGTCAAACTCTCTTTTTGGGCCTTTGTGAGCCATGAAGCTGTATATGTTGGAGCACATGGCCCTATAACCGAAAAATTCTTATTGGTGAAAAATGTAGCCAAGTTTGAAATGTTTCTTGATGAGATTCAGCCACCATTAGCGAAAACCTTGTATATAAAGTATAGGTATGGTATACTAAGAACCCGGGAAACAGAGTCAAAATGGGGGAAAACCAGTAATGATAAATGCACTTTATGTACAAATAATGCAAGAGAAGACATCTTTCATATTTTGTTTTTCTGTCCAAGCTATGTAGAAACTAGAAAAAAATGGATAGTGCCACTGTGCCATAATATTGGAACAACTTCGTATAAGGAAGCTGGAAGAATATTAATTACGGACACTAGTCAAGTAATAGTGTTTGGCATCAGTAGGTTCCTTTTGGCAGTAAAATTCATTAGAAAAAAATTGTCACTGCCATTTTAAGCGTCTGGCTGTTATAAATCAATTTAATGTTTTTTTAACCGTGTAAATATCTTAAACTTCTTTTTAATTATATTTATTGATGTGTGTTTGAAGCCCACTCCCGTGACTTAACTGTGAAGGCTATGGATAGCATTTGGTCATGCACTAGCACTTTTGAATTGTATATTTTTGTACATTTGATGATGACATTTTGGCCATGTACATTATGTATTTTTATGTATACTATGTATTTGTATATCTTTTATGGTGCAATTGCAACGAAATAAAGATTATTGAATTGAATTGAACTGTGGGTAGGATCTTTGCCTGTCTGAGAGATGACATATGAAATCTGCAGATGGGTGGAAGCATCATTTTGAAGAATGTTGGATTTCAGTTGGAGGAAGAGAAAGTCATGCCGCATGCTTTGTAACATTATCACTTGATAAACGTGTTCCTAGTTAGGAGCTTCAGAGAGCAAAGAGCAGAGAAGGAGAGAGGAGAGAGAAGAAGAGGAGACAGGAAGAGTCAGAGATTCATAAATTTTGATGTTAAAATATATCCCTTTAAAAGTGCTCATAACTCTCTTTATTGGCTAAAATGTATACTTGCATTTTATGAATTGCTCATGTTTATGTAGAAGCTCCATGGTCATAAACGGTGACAAAGATCCATTGACCTTTAACCCGTTAAGTGCTGCGAACGTTTGGCGGACGTCGCGTGCACTACCTCGCTAGTGCTGCGCACGTCCGCTGAACGTTCCGATTCCGCCCGCGCAATGGAACGTCCGCACTGGGGCGGAATTTGCGGCGCGCTTAACGGGTTAATGGAAATCAGGGTAACGGTATTAAAGGTAATGGTGCCACATTTCCTAGTTTTTCCAATGCGAGATTACCGTGGGATTTCCGCTGCAACACCTGTGTTCAAGCTCTGGTATCTTGGCACAGAGCAGATAGACTAATCTAAAGAGGCAATGTGTAAAGTATTTGTACACATAGTAATATAGTGAAAACACCACAAAAGCACCCCACACCAGTTTAGAAAAATAGCCAATATTTATCTGAGTAAAACAAGACCAGAATGATAAAAGGTCAACCTACACAAGTCAAAATATGAATTTTACAAGATTAAATCAAAATGCATTGCTTTGAAGTCAATAGCTCCAACTATCTAGATGCACTCAATTGAGGCAAATCCAAAAATTCAGTCTGGCCATGATGGAGAAAGGTCTAGACACAGGAGTCACGCAGACCAGCTGACATTACCTTGGATGCGTTGAAACTGGTGGATGATGCTTTGAAAACTAGAGGTGAAGCGCTACTTTCGTAGGTGATGCACCAGTTCCGAAGTCGGGTAAAGTCTTTGATGTGCTGATGTCAAGAGCGCTGTGCGTCGGCTCTGAAGTGTCAATTTTGTACCACTAGGCTGAATGCGATACATCAGTTAGAAGCTTAGCTGGGACAGAAATGCAGCGGTGCCAGGGATGGAGTATTGCAGACGTCAGCAATACATTTTTTTAGACTCACGCAGCAGCTGTGATTCAGAGGTGCTCTATTAGAAAAGTTGGGGCTGCGTTGTTAGTCAAGGCACCACTTGGCAGAGCAGGACTCCCATCAGGAGAGCTCAAGTACTGGAAGCAAGATGCAGGTGAGGTATTTGATATCACCTAGACTCCAGGAAAAGGAAGCAAGCTCAAACTAGCTTTTGGAGAACCTTTATAGATGCAGGATGTATGGAGTAAAGTCCAGTCTTCTTCCTCCCAGACAAGGAGCAGCAGGCCAACACAGCAAAGCAAGCAGCAAAGTGGCAATCCCTCCTGGCAGCAAAGCAGCTCTTCTTCCTGGCTGAATGTCCTCTATCCAGAAGTGTTTTGAGTATATGGTGTCAGAAGCTAGCTTGAATTCTGCGGCCCAGCAGAGTCTCTTGAGTTGTTGAAAAGTTTCAGCTCTCTATCCATCATCTTGTTATGTTTGCTCTGTTTGCCCTAAGTGGCAAAGTGTATGCTCAATTATTGGTCCCTTGCTTGCTGTGCCACTGGATTTAAGCTAGCCTGACTGATGAGCGGTGATATCCCAAAGCCAGTCCCAAGATGCTTGTTCCTGGTCCAGGGAAGATCTGGCCTAGTAGTTTGGGTACAACTGTTCCCATGAGGAGCAGGGTCAAGACTGATTTGCATATGGCTGGGTCCAAACTGGGGTGACATGGTGAGCAAAAGAATGTTGTTTTCAACCCAGATATCTTAACTGGGTACGAGTGGTTCAAACATTTCAGAACTCCGTCCGTCAATTTTTTCTTTTTGTGTCCTCATCCCGCCGCTTTTCTTGCTGCTATAGGTCTCCTCCTCACTATGGGAGAGGGTATGCCTGCCCAATCAGAGAATAATGCTGTTTCCGTGCTCATCTCCCACTTACAGAAACAGAAGGGAAAGAAGCCAGGACCTCCAGCATATAAGGCTTAATCATTGGACCCATTTTGTTGTTCTTTTCAGTTTACTTACGGAGCCCATACCCTAGCCAGGCTTTTAATATTGTTAGTAATATCGGTGTGGCTCATTTACTTAATACTTCTAAGGCAACCAGTTATGAGTGGAGGATTTTCCAATTTCCACAGTTGCATATCTCCAGTCTCACCAACAGGATCACATAGAAGAAAAATGTTATTATAATGGAGCACACTCGTAAACCTGCTTCTAAATGCAATCCATAAAATATGAGTTAGGGGGTTACCTCTATTTGTTGTCCGATCACTTCTCTGATAAAGTTGCATACTGATATCCAGAAAGATGCAATTTTCAGACATGCACATCATCAGCCGATGGGAGCGTACACTACGGACAGCCATATACTTTCCTATTTACTCTTGAAAGTTTAGCTGGAGACCAGTATACCCTATGGGTAGTAGCGGTTGGTTTCTCTTAAGTAAAGCAAGTTTCACCACTGCATATAAAATGGAAAAGGATACTTGCCATATATGCTTTAAATCTCCTCCAGTTCTGCCTCTACGCATATGTTGGATATATATCTAGTAAGCTCTTATCCTCCGCCTCAAAAAAGGCCCATTACCAAATTGAAACCTCTTTTCTTAGCGGCCCATTTCTCAGCGCCTGTTCCAACCATGGCTCATAATCCTCCTCACCCCACTCTTGAGTAGCCCACCATGATCGCAACTCATAAAATTTTAATCTTGTTAGCTGCCCCTTGGTGCAATTCTTTAACACCTCCCAATCCACTACGCTGGATCCTGTTCTAAGGACTGCCCACCAAACTAGACCCGCAGCTTTTAAGGGTTGGCTGATCTGGTCTATCAGACAAACTGGGGTGCCCAGGGAATCCCCCATTGGTGCTGCGGAAGTACAATAAGGTATACTAAACCCTCTCTGAAAATATACCCATGTTCTTGAGGCTGTTTTCAAAACCTTCATCCTGACCTTTTTAAAAATGTTAAACTCCCCATATTTAAACAGAAATTGACACTGAACACATCCTCCAGGTATTACCTCAAAGAGTCTCCCAAATGGTTGGCTATCTGGCCTATTTGCTAACATGCGGAGGAAATTCTTAAAATGAAAACCACAACTATAAATGTACAAGTCCAGGAGAGCTAGACCCCACACCCCCAGCCTTCTCCTCTATTTTTTCCATGCAATCCTGGGTCCCTTCGATGCCCAAATGAAGATACTGATTTTTCTATGTAGTTTAGCTATATCCTCCCTCAAAAAGGTAAAGGGTATATAATTAAAACGGAATGTGATTTTGAGGAGAATGATCATCTTAATAAGATTAATTTGGCCATAGATATTTCAAAGTAGATTGGCCCATGTTATCAAAAGACTCCTAACTCATTTTTTCCAATTGTCTCTTTGAATATCATCGAGCCTCTGTGTTATTGAAAAGCCAAGGTATCTCATTTGGGATTTTGCCCCCAACTACTATTTCCCTGATTCCAATCCAAAACTTCTGTTTTCTCCACATTTACCTTATACCCTGATACCTTGCTGAAGCTGTTGGCCATCGCCATCAACTTAGGGATTACCACATGGCGATTAGTTGTATTTGACACCATATTGTCTGTATATATAGCAAGTTTAGCCCTCAACCCAGCTAACTTAAAGCGATTTATGGTGAAATCTGCTCTGGTCTGATGCTCTAACAGCTCAATATACAGAATAAAAAGAAGAGGCGACAGGGGACACCCTTGTCTCCTACCCCTGGTAATGTGCAACCACTCAGAGAGCTCCCAGTTAATCAGCATTATGGCTTTAGGCAACCTATTGAGGTTCTGCATGTCCGTTATCACATTCTGTGGGAATCCAAAGCTTTTAACAGTTTCCCACAGATCCCCCAATGTACTCAATCGAATGCTTAACCGCATCTACCGCGACTATCGTCAAAGGAGATTTCAGGGCTTCTGCCAAATCGATGATCCCCATCATCAAATATGCAGCTCATTTAGCTGCCTCCCTGGAATAAAGCCTCTCTGGTCAGGGTGTACAATGCCTTTGATAACCCAAGCAACTCTTGAAGCTAATATTCCTGAAAAAATCTTATAGTTAGTGTTCAAGAGTGCGAGTCTACTTTTGCTGGGTCTTTGCCAGGTGTCAATATGAGGACCGCTGTTGCCTCTGACCAGGATGCCGACACATTCTCACCACTTATATATATTGTATTGAAAACTTAATTCTACTGGGAGATTAGCTTCTCGGTAACCCCTTTATAGAGCTCTCCTGGGAGGCCATCCGGGCCGGCCGCCTTCCCATCACTCATTTTCCTACATTGTGCCCTAATCTCCTCCTAAGTCTCTCTGAAAGTTGAGTTTCTTTTACCCTGATTTCAGCAATTTCCCCCTCATCTCTCAATTAGGTAGCTCACCACTTGCCCATCATGGAGGCACTTAATATTCCCCTTAAATATGCTTTGAATGAATCCCACACTATTTGTGGTTTTGCAGAAGCTCTATTAAAATGAAAAAAGTCAGCTGTCTTATCCGCCAGGTCTAAAGTCACCCCCTCATTTACTAGCACAGTCCGATCCAGTGCCCACTTTCTCTGCTCCGGTCGTTGATGATTTTCTAGACATAAGACCAATGGACAGTGGTCAGAGAGCACTGCAGGGGCATGAGTTATAGACTCAACCTCATCCTAAATAATCTATACAGGAGTGATGGCCATGCTTTTTGCTATAAGAAGTGAAACCGCTAACTGCCCCCATCCTTCGTCAACAGACATCTAACAAGTTTAATCCTCTCATCACGTTTTTTAATCTAGAGAGTTTTTTAGGGGTATTAACATATTTTACCCCAAGTCACTCCCCACACCGCTCGACTCCTCTGGGACCCAAGTGCTGCTGAGGGTTCGCCGCTGGTGTGCCGCGGCCTCTGATTTACTTTTACTTTTCCTCACTGTGATTTTGTTGTTTGCCTCCTGTATTTCTTGATTGCTATTTTTATTGTGAACTCGTAGGTGCTCCGTGTGCCCCCCTGCCCTCTGTGCCCCCCACTCCCCGCTGCTGCTCGCCCAGGGCCCGCCCCCTTTTTCCTTCTGTTCCCCTGCCCGCCCACCCGCCCATTGGCCAACCCGCTCCCGCCTCCCAGCTGCCCCTCCCTCCCACTTCGCCTCTTATGGAGGTTGCGCAGCGGCCGTGCAGCGGATGCGGGCAGCGGGCGCAGCGCTGGTGTGCCGAAGGTGCGATAAAGGCGAGTCCGTCTGCACCCGTCTGTGCCTGGACCCTGCCCAGCACCAGGACCCCTGGATCCCGTGCCCCCCACAACGCCAGACTGCACTACGACCCCAGCACTCTACAGGCACTCAAAACTGGACGAGACCACCCCTGCTAACGGGCCACCCCAAAGCGCACCCAAGGGCCCTTCACCCGTAGGAACTGCAGATTCACCTGCATCTAGCCCACCAAACCACCAACCAGAGAACCCAACACCTCCTCTGCACCCTCCTCAACATTCGTTCCGCTTGCCATCCCACAGGGCTACAAGATCTCCCGCAGAGAGCGAACGAAGGGGGTAGGAGGGGGAATCGACATAATCCACAAAGACACCATCAGAATCTCGACCAACACCGACGACACCCTCACCTCCGCCGAACACATGCACTTCCAGATCCACACCGACCCCAACACCACCCTCAGAGGAACACTAATCTACAGACCTCGCCCACAGTTCAGCGACACCATAGCTGACCTCATCAGAACCCACACCCTCGCCTCCACGGACTGCATCCTCCTCTGGGACCTGAACTTCCACCTCGAGAACAACAACAACGCCAACTCCACCGCCCTGATCGCCAACCTCGCCAACCTCGGACTCAAACAGCTCGTGACAGCACCCACCCACGCCGCAAGACACACGCTGGACCCCACCTTCTCCACCAGCCCCCACGTGTCCTTCAACCACACCACCGAAGCCCACTGGACTGACCACAGATGCGTCCACTTCACCTTCAGGAAACCCACCTGCTGGGGCAAAATCACAAGGACCAACTGACCACCACCCTCGCTCTGAGACTACCCGCCGACCCCACCAACCCAGACACCGCCGTGACCAACCTCAAACAGTGGATCAACGACTGCGCTGACACCCTCGCCCCTCTCAAGACCTCCACAACCAACCACACCAACAAGAAAGACCTCCGGATCTCTAAGCGCACCTTTCAGAAGCTGGAGAAGAAATGGCTCCACGACTGAACACCAGACAGCCACACAGCCCACAAGAGCTCCACCCACAGACACCAGCAACTCATCAGGACCGCCAAGAGGACCGCTTTCAAGGACCGCTTAGACAACAACGCACACAACACCAACGAGCTCTGCAGCATCGTGAAAGAACTCTTCAACCCCAGCTCCATCACCAACGACATCCCACCATCACAAGACCTGTGCAACTCCCTTGCCGCCTTCTTTCACCGCAAGATCGCCGACATCCACAACAGCTTCAACTCAGACACCCCGCACCCACCACCAAGTCCACCACCTCTGCAACCACCACTCACACCAGCCGCCTGACCGCCTGGTCCAACGTCAGCAACGAAGACACTATCAGAATCATGAACTCTATCCACTCCGGATCCCCATCTGACCCCTGCCCTCACCACATCTTCAACAAAGCCAGCACAACCATCGCGCCCCACCTCCGAAAAACAATCAACACTTCCTTTGAGACAGTAACTTTCCCGGAAATCTGGAAGCACGCCGAGATCAACGCCCTTCTGAAGAAGCTCAAGGAAGAACCCAGAGCGTCTGCCTCCCACCCTTCCACTCGAAACCCACTGAGATCATCTGGAGCATCCCACAGGGATCCTCGCTCAGCCTGCCGCTGTTCAATATCTAATATTGCTCACTTTGCCACTGGATTCAAGCAAGCCGGGCTGAAGACGGCTGGAATGCCATAAACCGGTCCTCGGAAGCTTGTTTCCGGTCCAGGGAAGACATGGCTTGGCAGTTTGGGCTGGACTTTTCCCATGAGGCACAGGGTCAGACTGATTTGCATATAGCCATGTCTGAGCTGGGGTGGCAGAGTGGGCTAAAGAACGGTGATGGATTAAACCCAGATCTTTTGACTGGGTGTGTGTGTTTGATTGATTCAGAAGCTCCGTCCATCACCACCCCCTTTTGTACTGTTCAATATCTACATGGCACCGCTCACCCACGTCGCATGACAACATAACCTCAACATCATCTCCTATGCCGATGACACCCAGCTGATCATATCCCTCACCGAAGACCCCCACACCGCCAAAGCCAACCTCCACAGAGGAATGATGGCTGTAGCCGACTGAAGCGCCAGACAAGACGGAGGTCCTCATTCTTGGACCCACCCCATAAGCCTGGGACGACTCTTGGTGGCCCACATCTCTAGGCACAGCCCCGGAACCCACAGACCACGCACGCAACTTGGGGGCCATCCTCAACTCCGCCCTCTCCGTGACCAGGCAAGTCAACGCCATCTCCGCGTCCTGCTTCAACACCCTCCGCATGCTCCGCAGGATCTTCAAATGGATCCCTCCCGACTCGAGAAAAAACGTCACCCAGTCCCTCATCACCAGTAGACTCGACTACGGGAACGCCCTCTATGCAGGAACAACTACCAAGCTCCTGAGATGACTCCAACGAGTCCAGAACGCCTCGGCACGACTGATCCTCGACGTCCCCCGTCGCAGCCAAATCACACCCCACCTGAGAGGCCTGCACTGGCTCCCCATCAACAAGAGGATCACCTTCAAACCCCTCATCCACGCACACAAAGCCCTACACAACACCGTACCCACATACCTAAACAACCTTCTCAGCTTCCACACCCCCACCTGAAACCTCCGCTCAGCCAACCTCGTCCTCGCCACAGTTCCTCGCATCCGGAAAACCACCACTGGTGGCAGATCCTTCTCCTACCTCGCCGCCAAGACCTGGAACACTCTCCCCACCAGCCTACGACAGACTCAGGACCTGCTGGCCTTCAGGAAACTCCTCAAGACCTGGCTCTTCAACCCGTAGCGGCCCTCCTTCCCCCACCCCCCCAGCGCCTTGAGACCTCATGGGTATGTAGTGCGCTTTATAAATGCAGTGATTGATTGATTGATTGATGTCCTATCCAGTTCTTTATTTAGGACTATGTTAAAGTCCCCTCTGAGTATAATGGTAGCTGTGGCTAAAAGGCAGGATTGCAACTTCACTAGTGCATCTGGAGTGTCATTATTTGGGCCGTAATAAATTGCACACACTATCGGCCTGTCCTGAATCTCTATATTGGCCTCAAACATCTACCAAAGCTATCCAATTCATACTTCAATAGCCTTAGCTCTGAATCATTTCTAATAACCAAGGCTACTCCTCTAAGGCTGCCTATCTGATCTGAGGAGACTACCTCCTATACCCAGCACAGTTTGCTGAAACTAGACCTACACTTTTTCCGTTCTAGATGAGCCTCTTGAAGCATTATAATGTGAGTCCCACTATTTTTAAGATACTCTGCTATCAACTATAACTTCCTTTTAAACCTCAGACCATTTACATTCCAGGCTATAAAATTGAATCTTTCCCACTTTACTCATGTTTGGTCCTTCTCGAGTGCCAAATTAAGCCCTCTGTATGTAGCACCATGTATACATGGTAAATTGATGGGTCTCTGGAACGGTTTAATATTGACTAAAGTTCAGCAGGAAGCTTTTTTTCCCCCTGCTTCCACCACCCTGTGCATCCCTCCACCCACCACCTCCGGGAAAACCCATTTTATCCTAAGGCAAAGGTGTCCGCCATTCGCAAATTTTCCCTCTCCCCCTCTGAGGAGAGCTATTCAAACACACAGATGTGAAAGCTATAATCTGGCTTGTTTCACCTGTACACTATTTAACCCTACTTGACTACTGAGTCTAAAAATAGATCCTTATGAGATTGATGTAGCAGCTGTGGGTCCCTCCATCTGGGCTAAGAAAGAATCCACCTCCTCAGGGGTGCTAATATTATACATCTTGTTCCTCCACATCATTTTCAACATGGCCGTAAAATTCATCTGGACCTGAGCACCTTTACTACGTAGATCATTCATCCTGGAGCTGAACTTCCGTTGCTTCTGCGTCTTTCTTTTCCCTATATCGAACTTCACTTGATAATTAGCATCTTCGATCTTCAGGGTTTTCTCCTTCAATGCACGCCCCAGGACCAGCTCTTTCACTGCATAGGTAAGAAAATTGATCAGAACTTTCTATTGGGGTTTAGGTTGAAAGGATCCCTGAGCACTTTCTGGATCTCATTCTCAAGGTTGAGGTTCGACCTGTCTAGCAGTATGCCTTTTCTCAGAAGTTTACATATGAAGCCTTTCATGTTTCCTTTTTCTGCACTGTCTGGGATATTGTGTACCCTCAGATTATTACGCCTGGATTGGGTTTCCAGACGCTCCAGATCATCTTGTAGTGTTTTATTTTTCAATTTCACTGTCTCAATGTCCCGAGAATTCTCGCTCATTCCTACTAACAGAACTGTCACCTCTTTCTAAGAGTTACAGTCCGATCTGCAATGCTATTCAACTTTTCCTCCAACAGCAAACATTTTTCTTGTATCCCTTTTTGATTGACCCCTGAGATCTCTAATTTCTTAGGAATATCTGACCTTAGGCTCAGAATTATGTGTTCTAACTGATTTTCTGTTTTTCCCTCAGCCTGGGGACTAGCCTCCACCAAAACAGGACTTGCAGCGGTATATGTCTCTCTGGAAGCTTGACCTGCACCTTGGCCCATCAATTCCAGTCGCCCTTCCGTTAGATTTTCCAGTGGGGAGAAACGGTTGCCAATAGGATTTTCCAGTGATATTTCCTTTATTGACATGGCCCATAATTGACTTTCCCCACCACCTTCCCCCTGGACTGGTACTCCAGCTTTTGTCTGCTCCATGATTTTAAAATAAGTGTTGAGCGAAGGTGAGGATTTAGTGTTTAGGGTTTCAATCTGCAGCGTCGAGGTCTCCTGGCACTTTTCCCTGATGTTCTATGGGGGACATAATTATCCCCTCGTAGGCCATCCGCTCCCTTTTCCTCAGACCCTTGACTTTTTGCTCTGGGTCAGATCTTAACTGATATCTGATTTTTACTTGCAGTGCCTGAGATGAACTATTTTTGTGAAGCTTTCCGCTGCAGCTCCAGAGGTTCCAGTGATGCCCTCCCCCGTCAAGCCCCACCAAAATCCCTTAGATGTTAAAAGTACCTGCAGGGGAGGGTTCCTTTCCATCTGTACTTGCTGTTGTAACTGGTGTATATTCGGGTT
Organism: Lissotriton vulgaris; assembly: GCF_964263255.1. Lineage (NCBI taxonomy): Eukaryota > Metazoa > Chordata > Amphibia > Caudata > Salamandridae > Lissotriton > Lissotriton vulgaris. The sequence goes on from NC_141688.1 coordinate 2,230,395, forward strand.
GCCAGCTCCCTTCTCCCGCAATCATTTTCGCCCCCATGCACTGCAGTCTTAGGGGCATATTCTCAAGGACTTTTCGCCGAGTTAGCGGCACTTTATCGCAGTGATAAAAGTATTGCCCTATTCATAAGCTGGTGATAACATACGATATCACCAGTTTACCTGCGATAGCAGCCGCAAAAAACATTGCCACAGATGACACCGGCACCTAACGCTAATGATATGCAGAGTAGGCGTTTCTGTGCAAAAAGCTGTGACAACACCACTTTGCAACATTCTCAACGACCAGCCAGATCAGCAATAAGATCCAAAAACATGCGATAAGGCGTGTTAGCAGCAGAGATTTAACACCTACTTACCTGGTGTAAAGTTGGACGACAACCTGCACCATGAATGGGAGCCCAGCCCAGAGCCACACCTGAAGGACAACAGATGCCATGGAGCTACTGATCATGCAGCTTGGACACCCCAGAAGGCTATAACACCCCCCACCACCACCCACAGAACCCCACCCCATAAAGATATTTCCATCAACTTTATGAAATCATGAACAAAACATTTCACCTGATGTCGCACAATTGCAATATAATCTAAGTATTTGTAAAGTGCACATTCACCACTACAGGTATCTTGACGCTAAATAACAGATGTCTGTTGTAACCCAACTCAATGGTACTCATTTTATCGATCTCAGATGGATGAAAGGCTGAGTAGCACCGCCAGGATTTGAACCTGTGACCATGAGGTTGAACACAGGTCCCCGCAGTAGATTCATTAGTCCGCTGACCCACCAGACTCGGCTAACCCAAATAACATTCATGTATGGTCAGAAAAAGGGAATCATTCAGTCATCATTGAATTTCAAAACAAAATATTTCATTCAAATTTAACTCAAAACGTCTATTTGGAAGAGTCATGGCGGGACTTCCCTGGACAACCTGTGAGTCACAGCCTGCAAAGCAAAATTCAAGAGAAGAAGGTGTGTCATGTGCTCATCAAAGGACAGAGAGCGAGAGGAAGAGAGAGAGAGAGAGAGAGAGAGAAAGAGAGAGAGGAAGAGAGAGAAAGAGAGAGAGGAAGAGAGGGAAAGAGAGAGAGGGAGAGAGAGGTAGATTGAGAGGGAGAGAGGGAGAGGGAGAGAGAGGTAGATTGAGAGGGAGGGAGAGGGAGAGAGAGAGGGAGAGAGAGAAAGAGGAAGAGAGAGAAAGAGAGAGAGGGAGAGAGATGGAGAAAGAGGGAGATTGCACGAGGAGCGCCAGGCCACTTGGGCTCTTGACTCATACATGCAAACTGTTGTGTGTGTATCGCTATTGGTGCACAATAAGCCTAAGGCCTGGCCTCAACTGCAGAGTTAAATCAGTAGTCAGACTAACATTAGGGACGAAATCTCCTTTGTCTCAATACATAAGGCAGAAGGACATCTGCACCTCCAACCTTGGTCTTGAATGCGACTGGCACCCCTAAGAGTGATACCATAGAGATGATGACTATTCCCACACCACGCACAGCACTAATGAAAGACCAAATCCACAACTCACACGCAGAAGTCCCTGCTTGAGGTACTCCTGCATGGGATGACTTTGACACTTATGTACACTACAACTCCTACGTTCAAAGGTTGCACACACATATGACTGATTGCTCCGGGCTGTGGCATATCATCCGTAACTGCTGCAGGTCAGAAGAGTGACGGTTCTACGAGAGCCAACAACGCAATGGAAGGACATCCCGGACACATGCACAAACCTTGGCACGTGGAACTGAACCGTGCACGTATGCTAAATTTGTTGGGGGCACTGCCCCTGGCAGTGTTGCCCATCAGTTGCCGTCTGAGCTTCCGTTTTGCGTACTGCACATGCATCCAGCCCTGGTTTTACTGTTGATCATGCACATTTGAGTGGCCCCTGGATGTCTGCCTAATCAACACAACAGTAGTTGAACTAGATTATGACTTGTGTGTGAGCCCCCTGTTGGCCCACGACCAGGAGTGTAACTGTTATACCCGTGCATAGGATGTCTTGATATTTGGCGTATGTGCTGGCATTTGGACATGAGAGATTGCACAAGTCCTCATGTCCAGTGACAACATCGAGGCACTCCCCTATTGGGCTGTTTTGTGGATTGGTGAAACGGCGTGGACAGAGCACATCTGTCCGGACCAGTTAATGGATTGGCTCTCCCTCGTGTTTGTTGAACTCGACAACGACGTACTCTTGGAACTAATTGCCCTGGAAGCTGCACTCGCATTCATGGACGAGTAACCATGTTCCTGCAGCCATAACTAATTGTAACAGAGAGCACAGATCTCAACACCTTGTTCATCTTGGAGGAATGGTCACATATCCCACCACAACAGTGGACATGTCTGCCTTCGCCTGGACTCATAATGCATGTGCGTGCACCTACTCGTGTTGACACACACCTGTGCGAGGTGAGGCAGTCCCATGGGTGGAGCTCAACAGCGTCGTTTGCCAACGTTCCTAAATCTGACATACTGCTGGAGGGAGAGTACACACATGGCAATGTAGTACCACATGTGACCTTGTTGGACCCATTCATCTGCTCAGTGTCAGCAGAGCAGACAGTCAGCGCAGTCCGGTGGTACAGCACTATGCAGATCCCAAAGGCTGTGAGTAATGTCCTGTGACACCGGGCAATGAGCATAAGCCAAACATCACATGACTCGTCCAGCAAGGCAACGTGGGCTGAGACCATTGCCATCCGTTATGATTGTTGTTAATTTTGCCTCCCCATTTCTTGCACCTGTACATGTTCCTATGCTGCCTGTTAGTGTCTGAAGCATTGGTCTGCATGTTGTGGCCCTTGTCTTGCTCGTACTGACACGCACATGCTAATAAAGTCCACACAACTTCACTAGTGTTCAACTGTGATGAGTGTTGATTAGAATGAAAAATTGTGTGCCTCAATGAGCATTGTCCTTACACAGGGAGGGACTGGCTGACGCATTTCACTTTGGGTTGAGTCCCTATTGACAGTTCCACCTCTGTGAGCCAGACATTGTGGTTGGGATAGTTGCTGGTAGACCTGCGCTCTTACGTGTCTTCAGCAATGTGAGTATGGTGTCCAACTTCTTGCCATGTGGATCAATGTGATCCATCAAAACAGGCTGTGTCCACACAGTTGAGTGTGAGTAGGTATGCAAAGAGATGATCTGTTGTCACATGTGATGGGGCACTACTTTGAGCCTGCTACCAAATTTGAAATTTTTACACACAGCTTTATTTAATACATTGACATGGGACTTCGTTGGGGAGTTGTGAGATTGTTGATCATGAACAATGAGGCCACAGCTAGTTCATACCTTCACAGTCATCTAATTGGCCATGTGGGTCATGGTCAAACATGCGCATTGATGTCATTTCCCAGGGTGTACCTTTTTATACAATCAATGTCCCTACATTCATCCATACTTTTACACTTGATTGAACATAGACATGACACATTTGTGTGATTTGGAATGTTTTATTCACATTCTGTGGTGTGCCGGAGCTGGAGCAGTACATGGCCATGCAAACCACACATTACATGGTTGCCCAGTGGAGGGCCAACCAGAGTCCATTGGGGAATGATAAGTTAATCGGAAGAGGAAGAGTTTAGTCCGCAGCATGATTGCTATGTCATTGGTAACCAGAGCAGATATGGCAGTCCATGTCAGGGTCCAGGTGAATGTCACAGAGTGTTCCGGAGGACAGATGAAATTGTTGTTCCAGGGCATGATGCAGAGAACTGAACCAAACCGGAATAAGCCAAATTGCAAAAATTAATGCTACAACCTCCATTCACACACAAAGTCATTACCATCCACATCTTTGTCCTCCGATATGTCTTCTGTGTCAGGTGTGTCAGGTGTGTGTGGTGGTGTTATGGCTGCATCACTGTATGCCACTGACACATCAGGGGGCATAGGTGTTATGGCTGCATCACTGTGTGTCACTGACACATCAGGGGGAGAAGGTGTTATGGCTACAGCACTGTGTGCCACTGACATATCAGGGGCGGAGATGTGTCTGTCGAAGTTCCTGCAGCAGTCATCTGGGACAAGCTCTGTGGCAGCAATGGCAAAATGAGGATCTGCAGGGGATGGAAGATCCCAGCAACATCTCGCAGGTGTTCAGCCGTGGCAGCCATCCTTCCAGCCTGCAACCTCTTAATTTTCTCCAGTGTCCTCCGCAGCTGTGCCAACTCTGTGCTGTCATCACTGGAGCCTGTCAGACTAGGAAGTTCTTGTATCCGAGAAATGGCTCCAGCAAGGTCAGCCAAGGATTGTTGTAGAGCATGGAACGGACTGTGGGTGTCCATTAGTGACTGTAAGCGGTCCCTGATGGGATTAAAACACCCACTTATGGCATCTAGTTTGCCTGCCATGAGGTCAAATCCCACCCGGACCTGTTCAGCCAGCTCCTTCTGGTAGTCTAACACTTGGCGTTGGAATGCCATGTGTCTTTCTGTGAGGTGGTGGTACCAGCCGTGGTGGTGGGTGCTTCCTGCTGTGTGGTCTGTGCAGGGGTTGGGGTCACCTTGGTGCAGCTGGGCTGTGCTAGTCTTGGTGGTGGGGTGCGGAGGCTGTCCACGAGCCGTTGGAGGGTTTCGGAACCGATGGCCAGGGGATCCTCTTCATCATTACTGAAGGGATGTCTGGTCTGCTGTGCAGGAGGTGTTGATTGTGCCTCTGCAATGTAAAGGGGTGATGCAAGTTAACAGTGTGTTTCATGTATGTTGACCCATTGTTCATGTTTACAGACAGACAGCATGACAATGTACATTGTGACTGTTTTGGATGAGTTGGCTATTTGATGGGAGACATTGGGCATTTCGACTACATGACGGATGTGAGGTTGTACTTGTACATTATCATCTTATAATTTCCTGCTACGCCAGATGTGATTGGCCAGTCTCTATGCACAAGCATCACCAGCTGTGTCCTCTGTCATGTAGTGAATGTGTTGCACTTTGTACCACATTGTCATCTATGTTGATGTGCTGTGATTTCCATGTGTGTAGGCTGCATTGTGGGAGAGTAGCTCCTGCAGCTCCTATTTACCGGCCCCAACTCCTTGCACCGTCTCCACACTGATGACTGTGGCCACCATTTCCTCCAGATCATCCAGCTCCTCCTGTGGTGCTGGACTCCCACCTCCAGTCGCCGTTGCTGCCTTCCTGTTGGCAGCAAGTTTCTGCTTGGTTTGGCTTTTCACATCATGCTCAAGCATCTTGACCTCCTCCATTGACCTACTCAACACTTCGACTGCATTCACGTTGTTCACGATGGACTGCCATATTTCCATTTGCTATGCCTATGACACAGTGGAGGTGACGAACAGTTGTTGGTAGTGTTCTATCACCTAAGTGACGATGATCAGGTTTTCCTACGGACTGAACCTCGTCTTACTCTTCCTCTTCTCCTTGCCCTTCTCTGACCACGGCGTTCCTGACTTGTCCTCCGTGGGGCTTGTGGGGTTCAAGTTGTCCTCTGCACTCAGTCCGGGTGCATACATGGTGCTACACAGTTTATAATGGTTTTGGTGTGGTTTTTTTGTTGCTTTTAGAGTGTGTTTTCCCACATGACGAGTGAGAATTGCAGGCCTGTCGCTGGTTGTCGCTGATTTTTGTATCGCAATTTGAGGCATCACAACTTTTTCCGTGTTTTGCATTTTTCCGGCGTTGCATTAATTTTAACGCGGTCATTTGGCGTGTTATCGTGAGACCATCGCATGGTGCTACCAGGTAGGGAATACAACACAGTGTTATTTTGTCGCAATAGACTGCGATGGGCAAAGTTGCGTTAAGCTAATTTTGCAATAATTATCACACGTTCTTGAGAATATCCCTCTGAGTCCTTTGGGAGGTCACCGCACTCCCTTTCCTTCCTCTCCCCGGTGTTGCTGCCTGCCTGCAGGAGGCTGTGCTGTGCTGATTCAACCAGAGCCCACCTGGAATCCAGCACGCACCCCTGCAGCCCGAGAACTCTGCAGGAGAGTCGACGCCCAGCTCCACGAGTCCCAATGCTGCCTCGCGTCAGGTCCCATCCCCGTGAGCGGTGCCTGAAACTAGCATGTCCTGATCCCAGCTTCAAACGACCCACTCAGTTGATCGGTAATATCCCTCACGGCCGCAAATCTGTAATAGATCAGCCCGCACCACTCTCCTCGCCTCATGAGCGCCCACGACCGGCATTAGCCTGCCGCCATGTTCCCTCGTCCTGGGGGGGTTATGTAATTGTCCGTCCATCATCTTGTTGTGTTTGTGATTGTTTTCTTTTTGGCATGTTCAACAATCATCTTGTAAATCTTTGAAATTAACCAGGAATTCTGATCTTTACCTAACTCCCATTTCTCAAAAGCCATCGGCAGCCTGATTATTTATTTACTTCTTAATCACAGGATGTGGCTCCTAGTTGATTCTTTCTTTCCTGCACACATGTATAGCAAGAACTGAGGTCTGAGGTTCGTTTGGTACCATCACGTTCTATCTCCCTTCCCCAAGGGAGAGGTGCAGTCCCCCAGAAAACATGGAAAGGTAGAGACAGTCAATAGATTTTTGTTCCAGCTTGCAATGTACATCCTTGGCCCAAGTAACACATAAATAAATGTTAGTATGAAGGGTACTGTCACCTGAATTATACTGGCCAGGCAATGCCATGGCATGCCTATTAATGAGTGTGCTTTAAGTCGAGCTCAACGTTGAAATATCTTATAGTCACCCACAGCAAGCTGTGCTGGCAGATTACTCGATCTAATTAAGCAAGCTGAAGTATGTTAATAAATTAGTGGAAGAAAAAGGGATTTCGAGCCTTTATGCTATGTACTGTAGTAAAGTCTGTAAAATGAAGGTCTACATACCATGAGCCCCTGTAAATATGTTAAGTGAAGCGCTCTGCTTAAGGGCAAGAAAGCGCATTGCAATCAAATAAAATCAGTATTGTAAGTTGGCAAGTTAGTTCACCAATCATCCGGACCGGCAAATAAATGCTCCAAATGACAAGGAATTTCTACCTACGTGCGTAAGATCAGCTTGGCCCTCGTTGAGGGACCATTGCTGAATTCCCTCTGGAGCACAGATGGGTGTTTGTACAAAAGGGAATGCATGCCACTGCTGCAGTTCTTCTGTAAGTGCTATGAATCTGTCCGTGAGATAGGATCATGTTTTTTTGCCAAAAAGTAAAATGGAGTACCCTCTTCATTTAGAGGAGGCCATTTGAAAGGCACTACAACTGCCTTGGGAATCTTTAAATCAACACATTTCACCAGAGTTTCTATGACGTATCAATGGCATTGAAAATTGCTGTAAAGATGACCTCAACTTCTATACAACCTGGGAGTTAGTGTTTATCACAGATCCTTCAGATTATGTTGCTGATGAGGTCTGTCTGAACATGCTAGGAGTACATTACCAGGAAAATTAGGCAGAGACACCTTCTCAGGTAATCCTATACACAACATTCAGGAATCTATATCAACATACTAATTGGCACCCCCAGATGTCTCCCAAAAAATCTGGGATATTGGTATGAGGGGTTCATCCTACGATGCAGCTGTTAATCATTGTCATATGGTTGTTAGGGTCATTGTCGAAATAGCTAAGTTAGCATGAGCTCTGCTGACATGATGCTGCTTTAGCTCACGTTACTATATGACTCTATTTTGCAGGACTCTGTTTGTGCTTTTTACATTAGAACCGTCAGCTTTCCGCGTTCTCTGCCTGTTCCTGGAGTTTAGTCTGAATACTGTGAGCAAGGTCAATAAACAATGCCCCTTGTTATTCTGTTCTGGTCAGTCCCTAGCACCTAGACAAAACATGTTAACACAACTGCGGCTGCTGGAAAACTTGTGGGCATGCATGATATTCTAACACACACTTGGAGAGGGACCTTTTCAGGGAGAAGAGCCATGCTGTTCCAATGATGTAGAAATACCATCTAGGCACTAAGGTATGGGATCTGCTTACAAAGCCCAGAGATCTTCCTTTAAATAATAAAACTTTTTCTTAACAAGGGGATGGTGGTTAAGACTTATAGTCTGCAATCCACTGTCTACATACGAGGACATTCCCCTTTTTAATATATGGACTTGCTACAATGCTAACTGTTTTAGGTTTATGTGTTTTGCTGCTAGTAGTGGCTTGTATACTGCATTATAGAGCACTATAGTTAAAGCAAACATTTTGAACTATAACAGTGGCTCTGTAAATTGGTATTGTGGACAGATACGAGTGAGTGAGCGAAAGGGTACGTCTTGCTACCGCGATTCCTGAGAGAGTCGGGAGTGTTATGTTCTGAGGTGTCTAATCATTTGCTTCATTGTGATCATGTAAGAGAGTGAGTGAAACACTATGGCTAGTCGGTCCTGGGATTTTGGGTACTGAGGCGGTAGGAACGTTTAGCCCCTATACACTGAGGTCCCATTTTCTGGCGCATAGTTCTGTGTATGTGCAGAATCCCTGCAACACCGTGAGATTAAAAGAGGACACCCTCTAAATTCTCCACTTCCTTAATTGAAGGTAGACTGACCATAATGTTTCTCAATTAGACACTTCTTATATTTTGGAAAGTTGTGATAGTTTAGAGGGGCTGGAGTTACACTAGACTAAGCCACAGTCATTTATCCTATGTACAAGGTGGAACCAGCAGGGCGCTGGCTCAAGCTGGCAGTCATGCACCAGAGAGTTACTGTTTAACAACACCATGGTCCACCATTGAAGCTATGCAGATTTAGCTCTTGTGCATTGAGTGGCAGGCAGTTCAACCAAGACATAGAAGAAGTCAAGGAGTAGAGAGATACTTGATTCTCTCTTCCTGCCTGGTAAGTGGGTTAGAGGGTCATGTATCATTACAGAAGTTACAGCATCCCCAGGCAATATGCATGGTTAGAGAGGTATTGTGCAAAGCGCTACCAAACCCTTGGAAGGACAGATGGGTTTAGCCAATGCTAAACAAATGTACCACATCAGCTAAATAGTAAAATTGGCACAGTTGACTCCATTAATGGGAGTGTACAAAGAAACCAGCAGGATAGGTTTTTAGCTGGGCTGCACTGCAGGTACAGTCCTGTTAGAAATGGGGGTCGCTAGTTGGCAATGGCTGGCGCCAATGTCCAAATAGGGACACTTCTTCCTAAGTCAGGGCAAGTGGGCTACCCCTTTTGACAACCCCCTGCTCAACCCTGTGGTAACGTAGCACGGGCAGTTAGGCCTATCTCAGAGGCAGTGTGTGAAGCATTTATAACCATGTACAACAAGGCAGTAACAACATCACAAAAGGACACAACTCAGGTAGGTATAGAAAAATATTATCTTTATCTAACAGTCTAACAGTTTAACTCAAAACTCTCAAAGCGTTCCAACAAGCTACAATGCACGTACATTAGTAGGGACTAAAAAAGGCAATAACGTATTCACCAGAACGTGACAATGACTGAGTTCAGATACGGGGTCAAGGCGACCTGTTGCGCCCCAGATACCTGCAGTTTAAAGGGGACACAGCACGCAGCTTCTCGAAGAGGCGGAGACAGTGACTGGTGGACTCCCAGCGGCCACGAGTCTTGGTTGCAGAGGTCCGCAGCGTGCACCTACAATGATTAGGGCACTCAGGGACTGGCGGGCTCTCAGCTGAAGCAGCACGCAGCTGTGGTGGCCTGGGCTGGTGGGGGTGATGACTCTCTTCTTGCAGCTCCTTGGTGGGCTAACAGTGGCAGCAGCTCTCTCTTAGCTGCGGCGGCCCAGAAGACGATAGCGACAAACCTCGACAATGGTGAACAAGATGCGGGCACTCAGCGGCAGCAGCTCCCCCTTAGCTGTGACGGTCCACAGGACAAATCACAATGAGGCAAAGTTAGCAAAGGTGCGGGCACACAGCGGCAGCAGCTGTCTCTTAGCTGCGACGGCCAATAGGACGAATCACGATGATGCAAAGTTGTTGAAGGTGCTGGCACTCAGCGGCAGTAGCTCTCTCTTAGCAGTGGTGGCCCACAGGATGAATAACGATGATGCACAGTTGGCAAGGGTATGGACACTCAGCGGCAGCAGTTCTCTCTTAGCTGCGGCAGCCCACAGGACGAAGGGTGATGCAAAGTTGGCAATGAAGCGGGCACTCAGTGGCAGCAGCTCTCTTAGCTGCTGCAGCCCACAGGATGAAGGATGATGACAAGTTGGCAAAAGTGCGGGCACTCAGCGGCAGCAGCTCTCTCTTAGCTGCGGCGGCCCACACAGATTCATCAAAGGTTCCGAAGGTTCACATTCTGACGGGCTTTCAGCAGCGGCAGCTCTCTCTTAGCTGCAGCGGCCCACACAGATCCAGCAAAAGTTTCAAAGGTTCAAATTCAGGCAGGCTCTCAGTGGCGGCTGATTACTCTTAACTGCAATGACCCACACAGATTCAGCAAAGGTTTCAAAGGTTCAGTCCGCAGTGTTCACAGTAGAACTAGAGGCTGCGGATTACTCGACGGAGGCCTCACCTGCAAGCAGAACTCCTCGCACAGGAATTCCAACAGCTGACGGGGTAAAGTTTAATGTCCCAGAAATTTCTGCAGGAGGCACTCTTGATTCAGGCCCTCGGGTAGTTTCTACGGCAAACTTGGTGAAAGTTTCAAAGTCCTTTCCTCTGTTTACTCAGTCAGAGTTTCGTCTTGACATCCAGAAGGAACACACCTGGACAAAGTTCCAGCACAGCATTTTATACCTAAAAAGTCTTTGTTCTCTAAGGTCACAAATCACGGATTCCAGTCAGAACCAGTTAGGTGGGGTCGGGGCGCACTTGGTTTATGAGGTGACAGCCTGCCCTTTCCGAACTAGGGGGTCTGCTATCAGACACCCAGTGGGAGGTGGAGCCATCATTCACCTTGCCAGGCATGGCCCTGCTCGGATCAAAGAGTCACCTCTCCCATGCCCTGAATACCGATCTCTCTCTCCATACAGGTCTGACCCAGCTGGCCCTGCTGCTCCAAAACCAGACGGCCAATACACATACTCACAAAACCTACAGTAACGCTTAGGCAAGAAACTACCGCATATTCAGAGAAGCATTTCCAAGCATGGGATATATAAATGGCCCTTACTAAAAGGTGTCTCTCAATATCCTGAACATAAACATATTAAACTCGAAGTTCCTCTCAGGGTCCTGGGGTCAGATAGGATGATAGAAGGTAATCCTCAACCGGACCATTCTGTCCTATGGGAACGGATTGTTTCACAGTAGTGACTGTGAAATTGAGGGTAACTCACTATTAGAACCTGCTACACAGATCTAGGCATTATGGTTATCCTAATTCATACAGTCTTCTTTACACAGGGAGCATTCGCGTTGTGGCAGTGATTAGCAGTGGCACAGCGCCCAGAGCATCTAATTCCAGCCAACATAACAGAGAAGAAGAGAAAAGAGGAAGGGAGAACCACGCCAAAATGCACAAGTCCCATTTAAGGCTATCTTGAATTGGGCTAGGCCCAGTTATACAATAGTGATTACAAGTGGACAGGAATGATGGGCTGGGTCGCAAGTGTTTCTCCATGTCAAGATGAGAAGGAACATGAGGCTGACACTCCAGGCAGAGAGCAAGCATTCCCTGAGGTAGTGTTGATATAACATGTTGGTCTCTTTCCATTCTTTTCAGAAGTTATCTGTCAGTTATCCTGATGAGACCACACAAAAGAGAGTCGGTGCTACAGATTCCGAGCATATTCTTTGGAGCAGGATCTGTTATTGTCCAATTCCTCCTGGCTTGGTTTCATCTCATCTTGTTGCCAACTTTATGAAGAGTGGCGGGGGGAGAGGGTACTTCATAGCCAGTTGTGACCAGCTTGTCACAGTGGAGAAGTGTGGCTCAGGGGTTAGAGGCGGCAGACCCGGAAGCTGAGATCGGTCCGGGACCAGGGTTCAATTCCCCGCCTCGGCGGGTCTTGGGCTAAAAATTCCACGGACTCGATAATTCTCGCTCCAGTGCCTTCTCGACTCACGGGTTCACACTCTGCGACTCTGGGCAATAGCTTGCTTAATCTCCACAACGGCCCCTCGCGGCGGGATGCCTGACTTTCACCTTGTGGATACCCACTGGGGCTATCGCACAGGGGAATATCAGGACGGGTTCCCTAAGCAAGCGCCGGGACACCCACTGCGGGTAGCTGTGCGCTATATAAGCTCAATTACATTACATTACATTACTTGGAGCTTCTTGCCACTGGGAATGTATCTCCAGTAGCTGTGCTTTCAGTTCTGCAGAGCATACAGTTTTTAGCCATTTGAGATTAAACCAGAAAGGTGAGAGACTTAAATCTTTATTTTTCCAATATATTAAAACGTGTTCAAACCTATGGAAAGAAGGCACTTCTGTTTTGTCCATAATCTATTTGGGTCCAATACATTTAAGGGCACCATTACTTAGAAGTGGAAATTGAGGACAGCCCTCTCAAAGCTCCAGAGTGAGGACCTCGAACCACTCCAGATCCCTCTGTGGAACCATAGTCTTCTCAGTATGGCCACAGTCTGGAACTCTTTCCTTATGGTGATAGCAGGGGTCATATTACCCTCACTAGGATACTCATACAGCATCATCTTAGAAGAATGACTGGAGATGGCACCTGAAGGTCACATTAAATGCTTTCTCGAGCTTCGACCCAGCAATATATTGGGTAGACATCCTATACTGTGGAGGTCTCAATAATGACCAAGAAGGCTTCAACCTGACTTGGTATTACCATGTAATAAAATTATTAATTCAACCTTTCATGGATGTATGATTAATTTGTACTTTTACAGATTTACTCCTCAGGTTGAATGCAGATTTCACTTCACAAGCTGCTTTTATTCTACTGCAAACAAGCATGGATAGTATGTTATGAATGGCACTACTGTGATAAGTTACGTCAAAGGGTAAGATTTTGCATCATTATTTCTCTCAGCTTAAATGGATTTCTCTAGTAAAGTGCTGAGAGAATACATTTGAGCTGGCAAAATAGAGGCTGGCCGGTGGATACAAGTGTTTTTATTGAAATTTTGTGGATCTTGAAAGGGAGCTCCTGTTTCTGCTTTTCATAAACTAGCTTCCACCCTAGTAGAGGGCGACAACTGACTATTAAGAAACAAAACATGCCACTGACGGAGGTCAAAATGCACTCAATACCCTATAGGAAATAAACCATGAAAGGAGATGATAAAAAATGACATTGATCACCAAGCCGGGCATTCTAGAGTGCGAGAATCGGCGTTCGTTGATACTCTGGGAAATCACAGTTTCAGATGGGTTACCACATAAGCAAGCAGATAATCTACCCTGGACTGAGGGCGGTAGAGTTGTAAGGATTGGTGTCAGTTCTGTTAGAGTGAAGACTGGGGTTCTGGACACTCGTCTTTACACCCTGATCCAAGCACAATGGAGCACGGAAGACAACAAGGAAAAAGTAGCCAAACAGGGTGGAGACTTCCACATACAGCATTACAGTAAGGCTGCTACAGAAAACAAAATTAAACAATTACGCTTTGGCTTACATATTTTACAACAGATGTTAAATAATTTACCAAAAGATAGAACAAGGCAGATAGAAAGAAACAACTTCATAAATAATCAGATTTTGAAGCTGTCAGTGTCCGAGGTTATGACAGCGTAAAAATACATTAGAGCTGGGAGTGATTTAAATATGGAAAGTGCCACACATGTAACAATAAGGAACACGTTAACCTTTCCAGTGCTGAGCAAATTTTTATAATTTTTGCATTTTTGAATTTTACACTTGGCTAGGTCCGCCATCTTAAAGTTTTTCTGGACAACTGATTTGTAATTTTTTTGTGATGTGACTAGTGCTTACTGCTGGTGTAACCCCATGTCCATCTCGCTTTATAAGAGCAAGATAAAAAAAACGGGTGCCGCGGCAATTTCAACATGAACACAATTTTTTCAGAACCGAAGCTTAAAAAAATCAATCAATCAATCAAAACATTTGCAGAACGCACTAGATACCCGTGAGGGTCTCAAGGCACTGAGGGGGGGGCTGCTGCTACTCGAAGAGCCAGGTCTTGAGCAGTCGTCTGAAGGCCAGCAGGTCCTGGCTCAGACGTAGGCCGGTAGGGAGAGTGTTCCAGGTCTTGGCGGCGAGGTAGGAGAAGGATCTGCCGCCGGCCGTGGTTTTCCGTATGCGTGGAACTGTGGCGAGGGCGAGGTTGGCTGAGCGGAGGCTGCGGGTGGGGGTGTAGAAGTTGAGTCGACCGTTAAGGTATGCTGGTCCAATGTTGTGCAGTGCTTTGTGTGCGTGGATGAGGAGTTTGAAGGTGATCCTCTTGTTGAAGGGGATCCAATGCAGGTCTCTCAGGTGGGGTGTGATGTGGTTGCATCGAAGACTTCGAGGACCAGTCGTGCCGAGGCGTTCTGGATGCGTTGGAGCCGTCTCAGGAGCTTGGTTGTTGTTCCTGCGCAGAGGGCGTTCCCGTAGTCCAGTCTGCTGATGACGAGGGCCTGGGTGACGGTTTTCCTCGTGTCTGAGGGGATCCAATTGAAAATCCTGTGGAGCATTCGGAGTGTGTTGAAGCACGAAGTGGAGACGGCATTGACCTGCTTGGTCATGGAGAGGGCAGAGTCAAGGATGACCCCCAGATTGCGTGCATGGTCGGTGGGTTCTGGGGGTGTTCCTAGCGATGTTGGCCACCAGGAGTCGTCCCAGGCTGAGGGGGTGCGGCCGAGGATGAGGACCTCCGTCTTGTCTGAATTCAGCTTCAGTCTGCTCTCCTTCATCCATTCGGCGACGGCCCTCATTCCTCTTTGGAGGTTGGTTTTGGCGGTGCGGGGGTCTTCGGTGAGGAAGGTGATCATCTGTGTGTCGTCGGCGTAGGAGATGATGTTGAGGCTGTGCTGTCAGGCAACGTGGGCGAGTGGTGCCATGTAGATATTGAACAGTGTCGGGCTGAGGGATGATCCCTGTGGAAAGCCGCAGATGATCTCAGTGGTCTTGGAGAGGAAGGGTGCGAGGCGGAAGCTCTGGGATCTGCCGGAGAGGAAGGGTGTGGTCCAGGCCAGAGCCTTCTCTTGGATTCCGGCGTTGTGGAACATTTCAATCACTGTAATGAATAATTATGCAGCCAGCAGATAACTCCTTCCCGACAGTCTGAGGAGGTTGCATATCTATTGTAGGGCTCTTAATATATGTTAGTGACAATTTTATTCTGCGTCTCTCACTGATAAATATATCAATGCGTCACCCAAACCCACACATCAGACTTTAACAAATTTGCACAGAAGACAGAGACTTCTCAAGAAATTGTTTTACCATCCAGAATGTTCACATTACATTTTTTTTATTTAAAAAAAATGGTTGCTGATCTTCTTTTTTGACAATGAAAACATCACATAGAATGTGTTTCTCAATTTCCAGTTGCTGTCTCCTTTGCCTACAGTCACAAACTTGTGAGATGCTGTGTTGTTTCTGACCCTGGGTGGACTCAGGAGGGTACAAACATGCATGAATCAGTTTAGAAGCCCCACTACACTATCCCGTGAGGGTGCTTGGGCTCAGGGTGATGACCGAGTGCAGTGCTTAATTTGAACCCTGCAGTTTCTGCCGCTCAGCACAGCACTTGCTTACGAACACTGGCGCTTATGACTCCTACCACATGATGCCACTGTTTGTGTAATTTAAAGATACACAGAACAACAGTTGTTTATTAATTCAATATAGCCTTAGAGCCTGACCTAGCCAGGCTCTACCGACCATTAAAGGCCCGCCTCAGCTTTAAAGGCCCGAGCCGAAGACAAGGGTCTTTAACAAGGGGGCTGGCCTTTAATGGTCGGTAGAGCCTTCTAAGGAGGGTTCTTAGGCTATTAGAACATTCCTTCCCCTAGAGGACAGAATGTTCTAATTAGTAAAAACAAAGGCCTCTCAGAGCCTGAGGGGGTTTAAATCCCCTCGGGCTCCAAAAGGCCTCCTTTCACAGCAGCAGCTGCGAAGGTATAACAACATTGGAATGTTGGTCTGCAGGCTTCTACTGGCCTGTAGAAGCTCAGAGCACTCCATTGTATTCAAAATATTGTATTGAAACATTTCCAGTGTTCTAATATACATTAAAACAACTAATGCCTGCACCAAAGCCAGTCTTAGAGTTGTAGGGGTCTTTCATATTCTGAATTTTCACACTTTTAGCAGTGTGGGGGTTAGCAGTTGTGTAGATACTGTAATTGGCAGCGGTATCAGTTGCAATGGATGGTGCAAGCTGGAGTGGCCTCCTGACGAGGGCCCTGGTACTTATTTGTTTTAGGAGGGTGAACCATACTCCTTGCGAAATTGGAAAGCAACTGTGCATACTGATCTGATGCAGATTCCTGCTCTTTCGGGTGACAGCGCCTACCCCTACAGCAAATGGAGGTTGATTCCTCAAAGCAATGACATATGGAGCAACCATGTAAGGTGAAGAGCACACTAAGAAATGATGAGAGTAGGAATACAGCAGTGTATCAAACGTGAACCATGATCTACTCGAGCCCGTCTGACCTGGAGAAGCCCCTTCAAGCCACACAGGTAAGTACAGTCAAAACCGCACTGTGCTGCAATAAATAGGCAGTGTGTCCCCCTGCTTGTTCTCCTCATGGGGTTCATAACGTTCTAAGGAGTTGGAAAATTGAAGTGTAAGTATAGTAGACCTGCACATGGAGAGTAGTGTTTATCTAGTATCTGAATAACAACTATTTGGCAAGGAGGGAAACAGCAGTGACCTTGGCTGAATTCTTTCATACTTAAATATGCTAAAGGTGTATTCCTCTCAATACCCCTAAGCAAAGAGTTTTGCTATGAGTAACTGGCTGATAACAAGTATCCTACATCCCATTTCAACCTGTACTCCAGAGGCTGATGGTCCCCATGTCATTCATGTCACCTTGCTTCTGGTCCCACTTTCAACAAACGTTTCTCTGTGCACTTGTAAGAAATATTCCTGATTTTTATTATGGGAGATTAGGAATCCCCTTATGGGTTCCATAACACACTGCTGAGCAACTTAATAACAAAACAATGCCAACAATGCCTTCGAGTTGGTGATCAAGAAATCAAAATATTGCTATTATTATCTGCTGTGCTTTTAAATTCTCTTTTCTGTGGCAATAATGGGAGTTTGTGGGCTGATCTCTAAGACCTACTCACAACAAAGCTAAGCATCTGTGGGCGTCTAGAATAGGCTTTGTACTGGAAGGGTAGCGTTCCGGTACAAAATGCTATGAGCTTCGATTTTTCTCACTGAGTATGTGTGCTGTACAATGGAGCATATATGCAAAATTAGAAAAGTTTTGAGACATGAAAACTTTTTTCCTTCTTTGCACTGACCTCGAAAATGTGCATTTGTTTGCCACAAAACCCTGTCTACAAACTATGTGAGGTTGCATGGGAAAGCCCATGTATCATCAATTGGACACCACCTTCATGGAAAGTGATGCAAAGAAGTTCAATGCTCTGCTTTGCATACCATTTAGTCAACTTTGCATTGCAAAACAAGTTTTGTGGGTTGTAAAGTAAATAGCAATCCAACACTTTATGCCGGTTTATGACTCTTTTGCTGACTTTGTAACAGTGCAAACTGTTGACATATCTGGCCCCAAAAGGACCATGATTAATCTGAAATCAGTGTCAAAGAGATGCTATAAGTAACAGTCAGATTTGGACTTTGATAGACGTTTGTCATTGATGATGCATCTAAAAATTTTAAGAGCTCCCCATTTCCCAATAGGAAGACCCCATGTTACTTACAGATCCAAAGAGTCGGCCTTTGCTGTTCATGGCTAGGAATAATCCACTCTGAACTCCAAACATGCAGACTACCCCTCTTTCCACGGGCGAGATTTCCAGCAGACCTACCATAAAACCATAAAAGTAACACAGATCAGGTATGAATATCTCCACAGACATAAATTAAAGTATTGTAAGTTCCAAGGCATGCTTTGTTTCAGCTGTTTATTGACCTAGTATTTCATTTGGGGTAGAAAAAAATTAATTATCTTAGATCACACTGTTTGTTAGTAAGAAACCAGGTCTGAAATCTGGTTGAACATACAGAGCATCAATTTGCGCACCACACCAAGCTCACCACATATTCTAACGAGCATTGGCGGAGCCAGTTGGTCTGTCATCGGCTGTTAGCATTCTGGCTTTGTAAATACATGTTTTGTTTTTATCATAGTTTTTGAAAACTTTATTGTTGGAGGAGCTGAATGGCCCTTACTATTAAAAAAATAAAATGCTTAAAAGCAAAAATCTTTTTGGGTCTCAAAAAGAACATATTTCCATATTATCCCCTGGCATTGAAAAGTAATACTTTGTGTGTGGATGTGCGCCCCATGAAAGAGCAGAATTCCGTCACTCACAGTGAAATTAACCAATGACTGATGTGACTTTTCCTTCTGTTTCATGCTATATTGGGTGGAAGAAAAATCTGACTGGCGAAACAATAGACTAATCGATGAAGAGGGCTAATTGAAAGCCCCTACAGGTACGTATATGTAGATAACGTTCCTGTAATCGTTGTTTTTTTCAGTGAATGTATATATATATATATATACATATATAAATCCAAGCAAACGATCTCGAACCTCCAACCAGTGGCGAACAAAGACCAGCGAATCCCAAAGTAAGGCAAGATGTTTTATTGCACCAGTTTTAAAGAAGCACGCAGCGGACTGACACGTTTCGGGCGGATGCCCTTGATCACAGCGAAATACAATTTAAAATGCCTTATTCTTATATGCTGTGATGTACACCATGTGACTTGTAGACATAAACAACATACCATAAAGTGGACATGGCTCCATGAATGGACATTTGAAAGAATCCCTTGCATTCAAATTTGTTTTGTAACTATTCCACCATTAAAACACATCTATTTCTGATTGAATTCATTAAAAAGAATGTTTACCTGCATAAATGCAATAAACAAATATAGGTTTTAACAAGCTAGGTAAATACAGTACTTAACGATCTAAAACATTGTATCAATAAGTTAGCACCATAATATAATTGTGCAAAATATCGCATTTTGTAAACAATTGTGCAATGTGCAAATAGTATAACATGTGTTAAAAGTAATATCTTATATACTTAAAAACCACACGGAAATATCATAATTCCTAAAAACTATTCTTTCCATTAGTAGAATGTGCAAAATATCGCAATGTAAACAAATCAATTAATGCATTGTCTGCTAATTAATCCAGGTACTGACATAACTAAATCAACTGACACAATTTTTATTGGGGACATCTAAATTAGATGGCAGCCCCATAGTGTTGTAGGGCCAATAAACCTAAGCTTGAGAGGGTAGATAGATAAAGTGGAACAAAGGATGGTATAAGGGAAAACCAACAAAAACTGCCATGATAGAATCAAATGTGCCCATACAGCTGGATTTAATAAACCAGATCTGTATTACTCCGTGTTTTAAAAAAGTGATAATGAAAGGGTAATTTTCCAAAAGAATAAGATAAATGTGATGAATCATTTCAAATTATATTGTTACATAGCAGTACTAATTCGGGTAAGGGAGGTTCAGAACTAAGAAGTAATAATTTCAGGTGTCCACCCAAAGAAATGCAACAAAGGTTAGCATCCCCTCATTTTTCGTAGAGCCCTACAAAAAATGGTAAAGGTCCTCTGTCGTGTTCAGTCCATTAGGAACCTTACTGTCTAGTTCTAGTATCCTTTTTGATACAAGTTGTTGAAGCATTTTGTCCCTGTCTCCCCCTCTTCGAGGTTTAGGTACAGAGTTGAGTAAAAAATAGGTGAGACACTATAGGTTATTGTTATGTGTACTTTTAAAGTGTCTTGCGACAGGGTAAGAACTGTCATTGTTGACAATTGCGCGAAGATGCTGCAATATTCTGGCATGCACCTGTAGCCTGGTGCAGAAAACATATCTCAGGCCACAGGTGCACCCCAGAACATATACAGCATACTCCGTCTTGCAACTGTAGTTTCCTTTAATGGACAATGGAATGGCACTGAAAGGGGTGCTATAGTGGGTGGTATTTATGCCAAATTTGCACACCCTGCAACTTGAACATTTATAAAACTCCGGCCGGGGTTTGAACCAAGATGTATTTTTGGGTAGTTCAGGAAAAGGATTTGACACCAATGTCCTCATGGAGGGACCTCTGCAAAATGTGACAATAGGATTGCTGGGTAGTTGGGATGACAGAACTCTGTCTGTCATAAGAATAGGCCAACTCTTAGTCAGTATAGCCCTTATTTTTCTTTCCTGACAACTAAATGATGTGATAAACCTAATGTTGCAGTTAGCTGGATCTGTACTTGAATTACTAGTGGAAGATTTAGGCAAGAAAAGTGACTCTTTGGTTCTTTGCTTGGTTTTATTGATTGCCATATTGAGTATCTTGTCACTATACCCTCTAGCCTTGAATCTGGTCACTGCATCAGAAGTACATTAAAAAAATTCCTCTTCACTGTTGCAGATTCGTTTAAGGCGGAGTAATTCGCCATAGGGTATGTTATCTATGACATGACGTGGGTGGGCACTACTCGCATGAAGGGTCGAGTTCCCAGCTGTATCTTTTCTATGGAGGGTGGTGGAAAGTTTGTTTTTATTCGGGGACACCCTAACATCTAGAAAGTCTACATAATCTTTGCTGATGTTTGATGTAAACCTCAAGTTTACTGAGTTGATGTTAAGGCCTGAGATGAAAGTTCTGTCACTCTCTTCATCACCCATCCAAATTAAAGACACGTCGTCAATGTAACGAACCCATAATGCTACATGCTCCAAAAATGTTTGAAGGTGCTCCCCCATGAGGACCCACCTCTACCACCAGCCTACGTGCAAGCACGAATAGCTGGGGGAAAAGCAGTCCCTCATGGCTACACCCCTCTTCTGTAGGTATACATCTTTGCCAAAGACAAAATAGTTATGATGAAGACACCATGGTACAAATTCCAAGATCATTTTGTTGTGATTATAACAATGGAGAGGTCTTGTGCCCAAAAAATATTCTAGCGCTGTCAGACCTGTTTGATGTTCAATGCTCGTATAAAGAGCTTCTATGTCCAGAGTTATAAGTAAGAAATTTGTTGTCCATGGAATATCTTTGATTTTTTTCAAACAATCACCAGTGTCTTTGATGAAAGTAGGTAATTTGGTCACCAGCTCTTGCAGGAAATAGTCAATGAATTGCGCCAAATGTTCTGCCATGCTGCCTATGGCAGAAAATATCGGTCTGCCCGGAGTAGGTAACGTACCTTTATGTATCTTTGGTATTAAGTAAAACCTGGGCATGATTGGTTGGTCAACATTTAGAAATTTGAATTCCTGCATCGATATGAGGCCCTCTCTTCTATACTTGTGGAGCATCTTTTTTAGTGAATCTCTAGCAAGGTCATATTGTTTTGTGTTAGAGATCTGGTAACAAGTGATGTTTGAAAGTTGTCTGTTTGCCTCAGCATTATACTGTACTTGAGGCCAAATCACTATGTTTCCCCCTTTATCAGAGCTGCACACAATGTTTTTATGGTCATTCTCAAGTTTCGAGATGAGGGCCCAATATTGCATTTCTTTATGGCTTTTAATTACTTTAATTATTTTAATTAAGTACTCACCACCAACTGATCCGAAAAGCCAAGAAAACAGCATTCCAAGATCGACTTGACAACAACGCCCACAACAGCAAGGAACTTTTCAACATCGTCAAGGAATTCTCCACCCCTCGGCCAACTCCAACGACATCACCCCCTCCCAAACCCTCTGCGATTCCCTAGCCTCATTTTTCCACAACAAGATTGCTGACATCCACAACAGCTTTGACAACCAACCCGGAAGCCAACCCACCCTACCATCAGCTGACCATCTCCCCCCCGTTAACACCCTTAACGCCTGGAACCCAATCTCCACTGAGGACACCATCCGCCTGATGAATTCCATCCACTCTGGATCCCCCACAGACCCATGCCCTCACCACATCTTCAACAAAGCAGACTCCGTCATAGCTCCGCACCTCCGAGACGTCATCAACTGCTCCTTCAACTCCGCTACCTTCCCAGAAGACTGGAAACACGCTGAACTCACCGCCCTTCTGAAAAAACCAACAGCAGACCCCACCGAACTCAAAAACTACCGCCCCATCTCGCTTCTTCCATTCCCGGCCAAAGTCATCGAGAAAGCTGTCAACAACCAGCTTGCCGCCTTCCTCGAAGCCAACAAATCACTCGACCCCTCACAATCTGGCTTCCGAGCCAAACACAGCACTGAGACCGCCCTCATCGCAGCAACAGACGACATTCGATCTCTACTGGACAATGGAGACACAGTCGCCCTCATCCTCCTCGACCTCTCTGCAGCCTTCGACACAGTCTGCCACAGCACCCTTTTACAACGCCTCAGAAACATCGGAATCCAAGGAAAGGCACTGGATTGGATCACCTCATTCCTCACCGGAAGAACCCAGAGAGTCCGCCTCCCACCATTCAAGTCCGAGGCCTCTGAAATCATCTGCGGCGTACCACAAGGATCCTCACTCAGTCCCACCCTCTTCAACGTATACATGAGACCCCTCGCGGCCATAGCCCGCCAACACAACCTCAACATCATCTCTTACGCGGATGACACTCAACTGATCCTATCTCTCACCAAGGACCCTAGCACCGCCAAAACTAACCTACACGAGGGAATGAAAGAAGTCGCCGAATGGATGAAACAAAGCCGTCTGAAACTGAACTCAGACAAAACAGAAGTCCTCATCTTAGGTAAATCCCCCTCTGCATGGGACGACTCTTGGTGGCCGGAAGCCCTCGGAAAAGCACCCATCCCGACAGACCACGCACGGAACCTAGGCGTCATCCTGGATTCTTCACTCTCAATGAACAGACAAGTCAACGCCGTATCCTCTTCCTGCTTCAACATTCTTCGCATGCTCAGAAAAACATTTCGCTGGATCCCCTCCGAAACAAGGAAAACAGTCACCCACGCTCTGGTCACGAGCCGACTGGACTACGGAAACACCCTCTACGCAGGTACTACCGCTAAACTCCAGAAGAAACTACAACGAATCCAAAACGCCTCAGCCAGGCTCATATTAGACATCCCACGCAACGAACACATCTCTGGTCACCTTAAAGACCTCCACTGGCTACCCGTCAATAAGAGGATTACTTTCCGACTGCTTACCCACGCACACAAATCACTCTACGACATCGGACCAGAGTGCCTCAACTCTCGACTGTCCTTTTACAACCCCTCCCGCCAACTTCGCTCTTCCAGCCAAGCCTTCGCCACTGTACCTCGCATCAACAAGACCACCATGGGAGGCAGATACTTCTCATACCTGGCTGCCAAAACATGGAACTCACTCCCCGCTTACCTTCGCCTCACCCAGAATCACCTAGCGTTCAGAAAGCAGCTTAAAACGTGGATATTTGACAAATAATCCTCCTCCCCTCCTAAGCGCCTTGAAACCCTCTGGGTATGTAGCGCGCTATATAAATGTTATGACTTGACTTGACTTGACTTAATTCTTTTCCGATGTTTCACCTGGTGATATAGTTTTTTCAAATCAGATGTGACTACCTCGTGAAAGGAATCGATGGAGTCTCTTGGCATAGTTGGCATGAAGCAAAAAGTGGGTTTGAACGAGCTCATGCCCGCACCAGATTGCTCAATTTCTGCTTCCACAAGTTCCTGTTGTGTGGACAAGTTACAATCCAAGTGGCTGTTGTCATTGCCCATTTGTTACAAGGTATGTAATTCTTTTGCATCCCGAGCCTGAAGTGTATTGGCAGATGGTTCTATATTTGTCTCTGTGCTGTTATTCAAACCATCTTTTATATTGAAAAACTTGCGTAATTTCAATATTCGTATGTATCGAAAAATGTCTATTCTGGTAGAAGCATAATTAAAGTCTGTCAAAGGGCAATGTGATAATCCTAGGCTTAGTAGTTGATTTTCTGCTGCAGTAAGTGTAGTAGTTGATACATTTACAATTGTTTTGTCTTTTAGTTCTTTTTGCGCCAATATTGATTCTTCTTTTTGGGTTTTTTGTTGCTGTTTGCATTTGTATTTTTTCCGGCGTTCTTTGCGTCTTCCGTTAATTCTGGCCCTTTTTGTTGCTGTGGTTGCCGCCGATTGCGAGGGTGCAGAGTTTGGAGGCGCACACTTACTAAAAAATCAACTTCCTCGCCCACGTTGAGTACCATTTGAGGCCTCCTGTAGTTGTGTTGGTTGAGCTACTATCATCAGAGTATATACTACTGTTGACTGAGTCAGTGTCGCTAATTCCAGGAGCAGATTCTGCATGAACTTCTTGATGGTTCCCCGCTGAAGTAGATGGTACATTTGCGGAGGCATGTTTTTGACTCATTTTTATTTCTTTTGCGTTTTCGAATTTGCGCGCGAATGTGTAGATTCTTCGTTGCTCATAATCATTTTATCGCGCGCAAATTTGTAGGCTTTACGCACTTTAATTTTTTCTTCATGCTGAGTTAATCGTTCCTGTATTGCTTTTCTAGATGCTGCTATCATGTCGTTTGGCTCAAATTTTTGCAGATTTGTATTTATCTCATCCAATTCTTTGAGTAATTCCAAACGATCAATTTCTACGTATTCTATAAGTAGCTTCACCAGATTAGCTGATGCCTCCAAATTGCTTTGACCCCATCTCTTTAACATTTCAGGGTGAGGTTTCTCGTAGCTAGGCGCCAGAAGAATTCGTAAGCCTCGAGGGACTCGGCCCTCCACTATATACATCAACAGTGATTTATGTTCCCACCATTCGGTACACTCGCTACGCATGCACTTTTCCATGCGTTTTAGGAGATCTTTGATTTGTGCTTCATTTGTCGAGGCAGTCGCCTGCGCGCCCGATGCAGTGGCAATCCCCTTGTTGGTTACTTTGGGTAGATTACTGAATAGCTCCTTAGAGGCAGCCTCCTGCCCTCGTACTGTTTCTTCCGACATTTTGCCGCTGCCGCTTTAAGAAACTAAGACTTATGGTGCCGTGTATGTTGGCGAGGGGGTGTATTTGTTGTCCTTGTAGCCCCTCGCTTGTGCCTGAAAACCTCCCCACCGCCTGAAATGCAGATACCGACAAACACTCCACTTACTTGCCGCTGCACTGTTGACAGCTCGCCGGTCCGGTACTGCTTTCCGGCAAGACTCTGAGCATTGTATGCAGCGTGGCAAAGGTGGATGTGGGTGTGTCACTGCAGGCAGGGTCCGTCAACCAAGTTTTGTTTTCCACAAAGACGAAAAAGAGCTGGTAGATGCTGACGGACTGCTTAAAAAGAGTGGATTCGCGACGGAAGCAACCACCTTCCGTCAAATGAATAAATCCAAGCAAACGATCTCGAACCTCCAACCAGTGGCGAACACAGACCAGCAAATCCCAAAGTTAGGCAAGATGTTTCATTGCACCAGTTTCAAAGAAGCACGCAGCGGACTGATGCATTTCGGGCGGATGCCCTTGATCACAGTGAAATGCAATTTAAAATGCCTTATTCTTATATGCTGTGATGTACACCATGTGACTTGTAGACATAAACAACATACTATAAAGTGGACATGGCTCCATGAATGGACATTTGAAAGAATCCCTTGCATTCAAATTTGTTTTGTAACTATTCCACCTTTAAAACACATCTATTTCTGATTGAATTCATTAAAAAGAATGTTTACCTGCATGAATACAATAAACAAATGTAGGTTTTAACAAGCTAGGTAAATACAGTACTTAACGATTTAAAACATTGTATCAATAAGTTAGCAGCATTATATAAATGTGCAAAATATCGCATTTTGTAAACAATTGTGCAATGTGCAAATAGTATAACATGTGTTAAAAGTAATATCTTATATACTTAAAAACCACACGGAAATATCATAATTCCTAAAAACTATTCTTTCCATTAGTGGAATGTGCAAAATATCGCAATGTAAACAAATCAATTAATGCATTGTCTGCTAATTAATCCAGGTACTGTCATAACTAAATCAACTGACATAATTTTAATACATATATATTATATATATATAAATATATATATATATATATATATATTCACTGAAAAAACCATAGGTTTTAGGCCATATATAGTTAGGGATTAGCATTTACAAAACCTTAATTTACTCGCACAAAACCATAGAAATTCGCATATATAGTTAGATGCAATAACTATATATCGCGCACTCGCAATCCACTGCTGATGATGTCACATATTACATCATTCATGACATGGTCAGTGACATCACTGATGACATCACTGATGACATCTGTAATGACATCACTGATGACATCACTGATGACATCTTAAATGATATCACTGATGACATCACTGATGACATTTCATTTGACATTACTGATCACATCACTGATGATATCATTTATGTGGTAATACAATGAACATCTTCAGACTCTAATATAACCTTAGATACAATCAGTGTAAACAGACACTCACAGACTGTCATTTATCCATGGAGTTACTCACACACCTAGTCAGTCATGCAAAGAATCAATCACACCTCCATTTCCTCAACTATACAGTTATACACACCTAATTTCTATGGTTTTGTGCGAGTAAATTAAGGTTTTGTAAATGCTAATCCCTAACTATTTATGGTCTAAAACCTATGGTTTTTTCTGTGAATTTCAATAGTTTTTTAATAGCAAATATCAAAAACTGTCAAATGTCAAGTACGTGATAGGTCAAAACTTTTTCGTGTTTATGCACGCTGATGTGCTTTGAACGCTGCCCCCCCCCTCTTTTCTCTTAGTAGTACTCTCTCTTTGCAGATAGTGAAGGGTAGTTAACGCAGGCCTTTGCCCCCGTTCTAATCCATCGTGTCTGCTTCTCTCTCCATTTGATTGATTGTTATCCAAGCATTTACTGTTTGAGAATTGGTTCTCTTTGGTTCATTCTCTATTTACAAACAAGCACAGAGTCGCAATACTCTGTTTAGTCTTTGCAGGTAGTGAAAAATCGTGTAAAAAAACAAAAGGAATCGAGCAAAATCAGTAGGCCACTAATGAGATCTCTTTTTGACCTAGCTAAAATAGAAACATTAAGAACAACCCTTCATGAGAAATACGAAAATAGTGGGATGAACTGAGCTCCACACGATGATGGCTGCAAGACAGCTCGGCTCCGCCACCCACCCCACCCAAAACAACGACAAACCCTATGCAAATATTATAAATATATACAACACACCAGCAAAGTAACAGGGTAAAACATTTTATTAAATAACTATTTACATAACTATTTTATACTTTTTGTTGCCCGATCCGGCTAGCTCAATCGATCGAGCATGAGACTCATGCACTCTGATCTCCTTGGTCTCAGTCAAGCATCAATGCTAAAATTTTAATACATGAGTGTTCGTTCATGGTTTTGGTCCCTGAGTTGCTTAGATGTCACTGCCTTGCACAAATGGCATAAGTCCTGGATGTTGGGTGCCATACTTCAGAGTTCTGAGCAGCTCTTGTAACACTGTCTAAACCTTATTTGCACCTGCTGCAGCTTCACTATTCTCAAAGTAAGTGGGGGCCGTTTGTGGACCTGACTGCATTTGAAAACAATGTGATATGGTACCTCCCTAAACAGCTTGACGGAGGCCCCCGAGGGGCGGTGTGATGGCACGGACTCGGAGAAGACGCTTGGCTCCAACCCCTTCCCCAAGTCTTATAGCACTGGTGTAGCCTGAGATCGCACCCGACATAAGCGGCCGGCTCCCGGGGTCAAGCTGTCTTTGACGTTTTGTAGCCTTTCGAATTCTATCCTTAGATGGCATTGTCTAATTCCCAAATAATCTGTAGTTGAATCTGTGGTGAAATATAATAAAAAATGTTATTAACCACTATTACCAAACAGTAAATCAATAACAGTAAGAACTAGATTCGACAATGCTATAAAAAAAAAAAGTATGCACAAGGATGCAGGGGGTATCACTTTGAAACCCTCTGACACCCTCAAAACAGGCACAAGTGCCATGTAGCAAGCAAACCAGCCCTAAGGGCAGGTCTGCCTTTCACATGACATAGATGTGCGAGCACACATGTGCATGCACACCGGAATCAGTATTTTACCATGAAGTTTGATTTCATGCTAAAATACCGATTCGTTAAGGCCTTTGGGACTCAGAAGACTCCCCCCTACATAACAAATTAACAGAATCGGTAAAATTACCGATTCGGTATTTTAACGAACAAATAATTTTTCCGATTCTGTAAATGTAGATTTACCTACACGTGGCCTTGGATTTAAGCCCCTACATACCGGTTTGCCATTTAACGATCGGAAACGGCCAAAAACGGCCGTAACCGGTCGGTAAATGGCCTGAAACGACCACCGACATCTGGCCCTAAGTGTGCATGCATTTCATTTCAAACAAAGTTTTAAAACATTTTATGTAAAATAATAATACACCTAGGGCCAGATGTAGGTAAATCACATTTACCGATTTTGAAATACCGAATATTACCGAATTTTACCGATTCGGTATTTCAAAATCGGTAAATGGGATGTAAGTACCAACATCTGATTTATTACCGATTCCTTAAAAATTCGGTATTTACCGATTCGGTAAATACTGAATCGGTATTTCCTATTGAATCCTATGGGCCTTGAAGCCCATAGGATTCAATTCAAATACCGATTCAGTATTTACCGAATCGGTAAATACCGAATTTGTCAAGGGTGCAGGGGGTATCACTTTGACACCATCTAGCACCCCCAAAACGGGCATGTGTGCAATGTGGCACACAGACATGCCCTAAGGACACGTCTATCTGTCACATGGCATATGTGTACATGCACAGATGTGCATGTACACAGGAATCGGTATTTTACCATGGATTTGTATTTCATGGTAAAATACCGATTCTGAAAGCCATGTGCCAATGGAAAATTGGCTACCCACATTTCAATCTTGCATTTTCGGTAAAATTACCGAATCGGTAAAATTACCGATTCGGTAAAATTACCGAAAACGCAACATTTAAGGGCAAAGTAATTAATTTTACACATGGGGCGTATTTACAAGGGCCTTACACTACAAGGAAAATGACTTCAAATGACCAGACACACATGGGGACGTATTTACAAGGCACATGAACCCGGAGGAAGTGACTTGAAATTGCTAAGCACACATAGGAGAGTATCTACAATGCCCGTGCAACACTTATGCATCATTTTTTACATGTACACCGTAACATTAACAACACAATTACATCATATATCTGTTCCGCAAAAGCGACACATTGCAGGAGTCACATCATTTTACCATCAAAAACAATTTCACCAATACCTTAAGAAACATGGAAGTGGTGAAAAAAGTCAAGCTTGACGTTACAGCAGCCACGAGGTAGCTAGGCTCCGCCACCCCCCCACTGCTCCAAGCATGTCTGTCCCACCGCCCGCCACGCCCATTAACGGTAACATGAAATAGATACAAATCAGCAGATACCTACCCCCATTCCGGAAACTCACGAAGTGCAACAGGACCACAGTTACGCCCATCCGGAAGAAGAGGCCTCGACACGTGCAGGGCGGGGCCCGGCTAATCACCATCAGCCGTGGGGTGGAAGGCCCAAAATGTACTGGTCTCCCGATTCATTTCTTCTGCCACCTTGCAGGCCACGGGGGGGATGTCTTGCCTCTGCCTCCGACCCCCCCCCTCTTATCGCCTGGTCCGGACATCACAGATATCAACGCCAGGTGTCGGCGTGGGGTGCGCTGGGAGGGAGAGGTGGCGCGAACGAGCCTCTCCCACCCCCCCAGGTGGGGGCCCCTCAGCTGCACCCCCAATGGTCCACTCACCCGACAAGGGTTCCTCCACTCTTGCGATGCAGCAGCGCTGCACTCACCCGACAAAAGGTCTCGTCCACTATTGCGAGGCAATGATGCTCCGCTCACCCAGCGGGGGTCTCGTCCACTGTTGCGGTGCAACGACGCTTCTAGTTTCCTGCATCCAGAAACCTTCTCCTCAAATTTGAAGATTCTATAAGAGCCACGGGGGCCCCCGACCCCCGATGGGGAATGACTGCCATGATCACCCACGGAATGACCACGACGTAGCCGCGGGACGTCGGCACGCTCATGCCGGCGCCGGCCTCAGTCTTGAAATCACCAAAATCCTGCAAGACTACCAACTTGATCAGTTCCGGTGGGACACCAGTATGACCCGGTAGGAGAAATTGATTCCTCCCACCCCACTTTCAATGATGGTTCATTTCACCAGTCCCCTCTGCTACCCTTCAACGAAAACTTTTGGACTGCCGAAAGAGGTCCCGGTCCAACCACGAGTTGGTGGAGACATTTTGACTATACTTGGACCTTCCTGACCTCACCCAAAATGGCGCCGGTACAAATGAAACTCTCAACTCCTTGTTGTGCCCCGATTGCTCAGCCTTGATATCATGAGATATGTATGCAGGTTTTAGCACATGAATTGATATGGGATAAGACTGATTACATGTTCGAACAATGAATTGATATTAAGTTCTAATGCATCATTGATTACTGTATTTATTATTGAAGGTTCGAATTATCGACACTTTTGGTACTTGCTCACAATGAATTATCGATATGATTTTGTTGCACTTGTCGCACTTTTTACTATGAAATCAACGACCACTGACTCTCTGTTATGTTTTCCACAAATAAATACCCCCCACCCCCCATTTACAGTTCCAGCCTGCTCCGTGGCCGGCCCACGGGGTTGTAAGCCCGTATTTGGGCACCAACATTTTTATTAAAGGTTTTTGAAAAAGTAAACGTAGTTGTAACGCGTAGATTGGTAAGTTTCAAAGAAATGGCCACTATTTCCGATTTTTTTTTTTGTTAAAAAAAAAGCAGGTGAAATGAAGCAGCTCAATTAGTTAAGGGTTAAAAAGTATAGTACGCAGAAACATTGAAAATATGAATGGTCCAAGTTTGTTGTGTGTTTTTCATTTTTCTACAGCATAAAGCAATCGATAAAGATCCTGGTATTTAGCCTCTACTTTATATGCTACCTGTATCAGGGAAGTTGTTTTAAATGCCCCTAAGCCACTCCGAACGAATGTCACCTGGCCCCCCTAGTACGAACGAAAATGACCCCGTACCACTGTAGGTTATCTCTCTTCCTCAAAAATGACAAAAATTACTTTTTAGGACGTTTTGGACATTGATGATTTTCATATGATCTATTTATTAAAGTAATACTCATCTCTCCGCATGAAATTAATTTTCCACATGCTACACAAGTCAATCTCATCTGCCTAAAGTTCTTTAACAGATTTGGAACCATTTCCCTTGACTCTGACTCACTTATTGCTAAGTCATTGGTGGATGTTTTTGCAGGTCGGGGATTATCCACCAAATCTCGAAGTTGTGCTTTAGAATAATTAAAAGGGTGCCACCTCTCCATCTGCCAATGCATGATATGATTACCATAGCTATATTTTTTTCGGTCCCTCTCGAGAGTTTTTTTTTTGGCAGATGAGGCAGGTAATGAACCTGGCATTAACTTTCTTTTCATGAGAAGGAAAAGAAAAAAATTGCCAGATAAAATTCACTTTCACATGGGACGTTCTTGGCATTTCTTTCAGAAACTTTTACATCACTGTGTCATTTCTTTGTCTATCCTGCTTAAAGCAATGTCATGTAAATAGTTGTTTAAAAAGTTTTTTTAACGTGTTTACTTTGTTGGAGTGTTGTATATATTTATAAGTTATTAAAGTGTTATAATCCTACAACTTTGTTCAAGTGCTATATATTTTTAATGTGACACATAATTGTGAAGACTTTGATGTACAAAAAGGCATCCCTGGAATCTTCCGCTTCAGGCTCGGACCCACACACCCTCACAGTGAGAATCCCCTCTCCAAGCACAATACAGGATGATTATCAGATAGTAGGAACGCGTGTGGTGTGACGGATCTCATCGGGTGGGGGCCTTGATCTACTGTAACTCTTTTGAAGAGGGGTGATTCTCTACAGCTGGAGCCATAAACTACATCTGCAGGGCTAAGTGATAGCCTGAGACCGGCCTGCACAATCAGACACAGAGGAAGAGGAGTGTCAGAGGGTGAGGTAGTGAATAGGGTGAAAGGGAGGTGTCGGGCGGGCACAGGGTGTGATTCTCAGGGAAGAGCAGCGCAGATGGGTGGAGGTTTATGACCCATGCATGAGAGAGAGAGCAGGGGTGACCAGTGCGTGGGGGAGATGCATGCGAGGGTGGGGAGCCATGCTGAGGATCGGCGGCGTGCAGAGAGTGGGTCTGGTCAAGACATCTAAAATGGCTGCTGTGCTCAACAAAAGTGTGGCATTGCAAAAAAGACAAGATTGCGCAGACAATGTTTATCAATAAGGATTAATTTATAACAATTATTTTTAACAAAATATTTACTCGCAGTGACAAAATGGCGGTCAACAGTTTCTGATTTCCATCTAATCAAACGTTGACAGACGTCACGCAGCAAAAAAAAAAAAAACGCTCACGCACAGCTGCTGGAAAACATGTATCAACATATATGAGCCTCCTCAGCCACCCTCAGAAAACATAAGGAGTCAGGATACGTCTCCCGTACCCCCTTACACCTAGTAATTTAATTAAATCGAAACACAAAATGGCGAATTCACGTTTCGCTACCAGTTTGCGACCCGGTTCGCGAACCGAGAAGCGCTTCTACCGCGAAAAATCAAATTTTTATTATTTGCCCCACGGGACTCTTTAATAACCCCAACATCATTCCTAGGGGGTCAAGAAAGATCTACCTTGCCCCCTTTCATTAAATTCCCCCTTCGTTTTTCTCCTCCTCTTGTCTCTCGATCCTACCGAGAGACAAGATGGCGGCCGCACCGGACTGTTTAGAATGTTGACAGACACCGGAGAGCCAATCAGCTTCGCTACGCAAAACTCCGTTACGCGAAAAGTACGCGATCTGGTGCGCTATCTGGGACGCTGTCACAGATATATCTGTTTTTTTAAACGTTAATTTCTCAAAATCCACTGGAGCACATATATTGAGACCCAGCAAAGGCACATCGGGCTAACAGTCCCTATAATTTTGCCAAGTTTCGTGTAAATCCATTCAGCCGTTCGAGCTAAAAGTGAGGCCAAAGGCCCTATGGAAAAATGAATGGGAAAAACGCGTTTTGGGACCCCCCTTTTTTCTCGGCCCCCCCCTTGACAGAACCCCCCCAAATGTCAGCCGATTCCGTCCACAAACGCCAAAGTTATTAGACATAGAATTTTCAAAAGTTCCATAGAGAAAAAATCCTAACTATATATACCTACTGGCGACCGCCAGTAGGTAATGTATATATATATATATATATATATTCCAGCTCCAATCAACCCTTGCTCCAGAGACGATACGCACTCGCGGGGGTATGTTCACAAAAATTTATTACGGCTTCTCTGACAATACAAACAGACGCGTTTCGGACCTCTAGTCCTTCGTCAGTGTTAGTGTGTGCCGTGTTGCCCAGCACCATATATACAGTTCACTTCCTGTCAGATGAAAGGAAAAAAGGACAAAGCATGCAAATATTTACAACAGGGCAGCCATTACTAAGTGGGTTCATGTACTTCACATAGTGCCATATTTACAATGTGTTTCGACCCCTACGTTATACTTATGCCAAATTCACTGTGTTACCGTGAATAATAGTAATCTCGCTGTGTATCAGCATGTCATGGCATTTCTGCCCTATTTACAAAATATTTACACTATATACAATGTAAACACCATCCTGTACGATACAATAATCATCCAGTTGCACTGTGGGTTAAGTTGTTATCTTAATTGTTATATTAACATCTAATTCTAACCTAGGTCGGTGAAAATGAATCTAATCTCGCCGTGTATCGGCGTATCACCGACTAGGGCAAGATCGGCAAAATCAAAATCAAAATCCAACAGAAAGCCATCACATTCATGACATGATATTTCATATTTACAATATCTATGATATTCCTAAATCAACACATTGATTCTTCCAATAAGGAATGCCAAGGGGATACGTCCAAGATATAATACAATGGAATAAAGATAAAACAAAATAAAATAAATTGCACTCTCAGAATTAATGTAAAGACGAGGGAGAGAGACCCCTTGTGACCCAGGGGAAAGGGATACTTATAAACAGTGAAGCGAAAAAACTTCCCTTGGGTGAGTAATATGGCCGAGATACCCGCCACCCCCTCTCAACACAATCCCCAAGAATTGGGAAACCGGAAACCGTTCTTGAGCTTTTGGAAGGCGGGAAGGGAGTCACCCTTCCCGGCCGTATTTATTAAAATATGAAACAAAAGAAAACATTAAAATAACAGTTTCATATAATGTACAATTTCATTTCCACATTACGATGTTTTGGCTAACCTTAACAGATCTCTAATACAAAGGTTCTCCTAGCCGAACTAACATCCTACAAAACATTTGACTTGAAATTGTACATCCTAACGTTAAGGGCCAACGGCAAGGTCGTAACCGGTGTCAGATCCCTAAACCAGAAATACCCCCCTCACTTGTGAGAGGAGCGACCGCACAGAGGCGTACCTCAAGTGCATCTACCAATTTCCCTTTGTACTTGACGGGGGCCCCAATAAACTCGACGCCATTTAACGGTCGTTCGAGGACTCGTGTGAGGTGTCTAAAAAGGTAGCGTAAACCCCCTCCCGCACCCCACACAACTTACCCATCTGCCGTCGCAGATGTCCCGGCCCCGGGAAATTCCCCAGGAGGGGCCGTAGCCCCTCCTATCCAGGAAGGGGCCTTGACCACCTTTCCTTTCCTTCCGGCGGCCTCTCCTTAGACAGGACCGCCTCCCCGTTGAGGGGCCAATTGGCCACCTCCCCCGCGCGCTCCCATCCGTAATGGGTGACGCCCCCTCATAGGGATCTTCGAATTACTGCTCACCGATCATGACCTTACCGCCCGACCAAAATAAATACGACAGTTCTACCTAAGTTACTAAGATTTACAAAGCAAAACCAACATTTATTATCAAGCGTAAATACGGATCAATCCTTGTTCAAAATTACTTTTATTTGAAAAACATACTGAAAAATAACCAATCTTTATTGCATCTTTAAGAAATTTCACGACAATCATCACAACCTGTAAGAAAACAGAGAAAACAAAAAGATACTATATCAACTGTATTCACAACGAATAGCTGTCCTCAGGGGCTGGTGGGTGGGTAAAATCTGCTCTTCGTTCCGTCTCGAGCTCACGTGCAGCGGGGAGGTGCAGCTTCAGAGCACAGGAACAAGAGTATGCTTTCTTGGCTTCCGCTCCTTTTATCCGTCTTCAGGGTGGGCGTGAACCCGCCCCCGCCTGCCTCCGAGGGCGTGGCCGGCCGCGTTGGTGTCTAGGCCAGCCCACTCTAGGGCGGGAAAAAGGCGCGCCCCGGCTACGCCGCTTCGGGCATACCAGCCGAGACTCGCCTCCCGCCCAAGATGGCTTCCCGGGGGGATCGTGGTACTCCGCCATACGTTCGGGGGGACCGATTGGTCGCCCCTTTCCATATGGCCGAGATACCCGCCACCCCCTCTCAACACAATCCCCAAGAATTGGGAAACCAGAAACCGTTCTTGAGCTTTTGGAAGGCGGGAAGGGAGTCACCCTTCCCGGCCGTATTTATTAAAATATGAAACAAAAGAAAACATTAAAATAACAGTTTCATATAATGTACAATTTCATTTCCACATTACGATGTTTTGGCTAACCTTAACAGATCTCTAATACAAAGGTTCCCCTAGCCGAACTAACATCCTACAAAACATTTGACTTGAAATTGTACATCCTAACGTTAAGGGCCAACGGCAAGGTCGTAACCGGTGTCAGATCCCTAAACCAGAAATACCCCCCTCACTTGTGAGAGGAGCGACCGCACAGAGGCGTACCTCAAGTGCATCTACCAATTTCCCTTTGTACTTGACGGGGGCCCCAATAAACTCGACGCCATTTAACGGTCGTTCGAGGACTCGTGTGAGGTGTCTAAAAAGGTAGCGTAAACCCCCTCCCGCACCCCACACAACTTACCCATCTGCCGTCGCAGATGTCCTGGCCCCGGGAAATTCCCCAGGAGGGGCCGTAGCCCCTCCTATCCAGGAAGGGGCCTTGACCACCTTTCCTTTCCTTCCGGCGGCCTCTCCTTAGACAGGACCGCCTCCCCATTGAGGGGCCAATTGGCCACCTCCCCCGCGCGCTCCCATCCGTAATGGGTGACGCCCCCTCATAGGGATCTTCGAATTACTGCTCACCGATCATGACCTTACCGCCACAGGCCGGATAGTTGACCGGCTATCCGGGCCCCCCACAACACTCCTGCCTAAAGGTCATTTCATAAAGTCTTTAGCCAGGCTATCAGGTCTCCTATGCGTAACTCGTTCCCCATCCGGGACAAATGAACACCATCCCCTGAATACATACTGTCCCCTTTAATACAACCATGCGAAATAGAATGCAGTGTACTTGAACGGAACAGTCTACTCACTTTATTATTAATTTTCCTTACTGAATGATTCACAGCAGAGACAGAAATAGCCCCCCGCCACATTTTCCGTGGGATCATATGGGACCATGCAATTGTGCACCCTGGAACTCTTCTCGCCAACCAACTTACCGTGGAAAGCATCGCCTCAAGAAGAAGTCGTCTACCAGTGGTCACCAAATCATTGCCCCCAAGATGTACTATGACTACAGACGGCGGTGACCTTGTCCGCCCTAACAGACCCTCAAAAAATGTTCGAAAATGGTCAATACAGAGCCCGCCCTTTCCGTAGAAGGACACACTGTACCCGTATTCCCCAGCCACGTGAATCATGTCACCTGCTTTGAATACGTCCGCGGCACGCCTCACGTATGAGTGGCCCACGACCCACACCTCCTTTTTCACAGCCGGTAATGTCTGACCGCTGGCCCCCCGGTGTCGGGTCGACTGGACAGTCCGCCCCGCCTCGTAGGCTTGCGCAACTGAAAACCAAACAAAAACAAGAAGCGTGAGTACATCGTTACAGCTTCACAACATGTGCAACCGCACATACCTCTTATAACAGTTCGAGGACCAACGCCCCATACGTTTTACTTGTTCAACATTCAGACCCCTGGCTGTAGCTTCCGTAGCAGCCCGATCCGAAAGGAATGGGTCCCAAAGTCGCCGGGGTTCAAGCCCGCGGCAGAAATCGACATCGCAAGCACCCGCTGAAACTGAAACCTCGTCAGTGGGGTGGCGTCAGCGTGTCTTAACAAGGTCCCCCCCCATGCTGCCACCCTCTGCGCTAAATATGCCTCTACGCACCCAACAGGGCACATGGCAGACCCGGGGATCCTCTGGATGATTACGCAGTCCCCGATTGCATCCTGATCGGATTTGGACTTGACAAACGAGACCGTCATCGTCTCCTCCCTGACCTGAATGTGTTCCCGGCACAGTCCCCCCATCGTATCCTGCTTGTTCTTTGCCACTAATTCGCTTACCCGCATAGCCCCATGGAATGCTAATGCAAATGCGGCTCGGAACAACACTGCTTCGTACTGAGATGAACATGTTACCGGTAGCACGGAAAATAACAGGGCCAACCTATCCAGACCTATCGGGTGCCTATCGTCTACTCTGCGACCCTCAAGGCGTTGCCACCCACGTAGCGCTTTTTGTACAACGAAAGACGCTGTTGGGTCCTGGATCCCATGAGCCCTTGCCATGAAGGAAATGGCGGCCCGATGCCTCTGGGCCGTAGCTACTGACTTGCCTGCGTGACGTAAAGAAAGCAGGAATCTCACTACACACTCTTCCAGACCCCAAAGCTCCCTCCCGGCAGTACCCAAAAAGGCCCAATAGGAACGGAACGCCCCTTCATATGCCTTCCTCGTCCTGGGTGCTAAACTCTCTCCCACGAGGTCTTGTAGTTCGGGGCACCGAGAGACCAGAGAGTTTCGGGAAAGGGTGCCGCCACCGGGTCCGCTGTGGGCAGAAAACCCCAGAAGGCCTGCATACGGAAACGAGAGAGCGCATCAGCCGCTTGGTTCATCACCCCCGGCACGTGTCGCGCCCTAAACAGTACATTTAGTTGCATGCACAACAACACAATTTCCTTGAGCAGTCTCAGAATCAATTTGCAACGTGCTGCCTGACTATTGATACACTCAACCACGGTCATGTTATCAGACCAGAACACCACAGAGTGATCCCTAAACCCTTCTGGCCATGTTTTCAAGGCCACCAGAATAGGGAACAGTTCGAGAAAAGCAATGTTACTCGTTAACCCGCACTCATGCCACCATGACGGCCATTTATGAGCCGACCATTGTGTACCCAATATGGCGCCAAAACCCACACTCCCCGCCGAGTCTGTCCATAGCCCCAACTCCTCGGAAGACACTGCTGGTTTATTCCAGACAATTCGACCATTGAAATCCGCCAGGAATGCAATCCAAATGCGCATGTCCTGGCGAACCTCTGCCGAGAGTCTCGTACGATGATGTCCTTCCTTCAAGCCGACCATGGACTGTGCAATCGAGCGGGAAAAGGGGCGTGCCATCGGCATTACTCTTAGGGCAAAATTCAACTGACCAACCACCTGTTGCAATTGATGCAAGTTCACTTTCGTTGCACGAATACATGTCTCAAGGGATAACCTGAATTTTAACACTTTTTCTTTAGGTAAACGAAAACAACCTTCCACCGAGTCGAGCTCGATCCCCAGAAACTCGATTAAGGTCGAGGGACCCACCGTCTTACCTGGCGCCAATGGCACACCGAATTGATTCATTAGGACACAAAATTCATGTAAGGCCTGTCCACACACAGAATCCCCGGCTGCCCCCAGAAACAGAAAGTCATCGAGATAGTGCATAACATGTTGAAAACCTGTCTTCCTCGTGAATACCCACTGCAGAAAACAACTGAATTTCTCGAAATAGGCACATGAAATCGAGCATCCCATTGGCATACATTTATCCATGTAATAGCGACCCTGAAACTGGAAACCAAGGAGACGCTGATCATCTGGGTGTACCGGGAGCAACCGGAACGCTGACTCGATGTCCGATTTGGCCATCAGCGTCCCGGGCCCCAGGCGATTCAACATTGCAACGGCCTCATCGAAAGATGCGTACCGCACCGAACATACTTCCGGGTCTATCGCGTCATTCACGGAAAGACCATGTGGGGCTGACAAATTGTGTATCAGCCGAAACTCACCCGGGTCCTTCTTGGGAACCACCCCTAGAGGAGAACACACAAAATTAGCAACTGGTGGCAAATCGAATGGACCGGCGACACGACCTCGAGTCACCTCTTTCCCAATCTTTACCTGCACCACTGCCGTGTGCTGTAAGACCGACATTTGATTCTTACAGTCCGGTACCCCCTGAAAATCCCCCACTGGGATGCGGAAACCATATGAAAACCCGTTCCGTAACACCCCAGCGGAAGCATGATCTGGGTATTCGCTGAGCCAAGGAATCATTGCCATGGTATCAATCGGGGTCGGTAAAGGCGCCCCTCGGACTATATTAGACCTGTTTGGCGCCTCCCTTACCACCGTTATCACCCGTTTTGGCTCTGCACATGGACTCAGGATGGGATGGCTGCCCGCACCCTCCACACTCATGTCTGAATT
Organism: Lissotriton vulgaris; assembly: GCF_964263255.1. Lineage (NCBI taxonomy): Eukaryota > Metazoa > Chordata > Amphibia > Caudata > Salamandridae > Lissotriton > Lissotriton vulgaris. The sequence continues at coordinate 2,269,969 of NC_141688.1, forward strand.
TGCATGACCCCTGGGGCCTGGTACATTTGCCCCTGTTAAAATTCCAACAGATCCCCCTTTTACCTGTGCTGCCACTCGGCTTCGTGTGGAACTCGTTACCTGCACCCGTCCGAAAGGGCGTCCCAGAGTTTTGGCGGGAGGTTTCCCCCCCGTTACTCCCTACTAATGGCACCTTCAACATCCCTGTACTCTCCATTTTTTGCCAAGACACAGAGTCGTAACAATCCCAAGACAACAACGGGTTGTGTTCTTTAGCTTTTCTAAACAGATTATCATAGCAGAACCACTGATTGCCCCCATATGCCACAGAATACTCCATAATACGTGACTGATAAATGGGTAACTCGGTCAACAACTCAGGCCTGCGCTCCCCCATGATGGAAGTAAAAATTCCCCACGCTCTGCCCCAAGTACCAATGGTCTCGTCGACCTTAAAGGCGGCCATTTTTGCGCGCCAAACACTCGGATGCATGAGCTCCTTTTGACTCTTTACATGCTCGATCTCGTAATGGTCGGTAAGCAATGAAAACATGTTTACATATTTATCCGCCCAAATCAATTCCTTGACTTCTAGTGGGACGTGCTGGGCAATCTTCTCCTTTCGAGAAGGTGCAGACTCCCCCCCCGCAATCGGCAATGGCCGCTTACCTGAAGTAGACCCCACGCTTGTCGCCGAACTTGGGCCTGCTGTACTTCCAACCGCCGGGACCTGTGGGGTAACAGAAGATGGCGTCTTCGCAGCCTCCCTAGATTCCCGCAGTTGCCTCATCACTGCCCGGGCGTCGTCAGCCGTGGCGCCCTCGCTATCGTTTCCCAACCACGCTGCCAATTGCGCCGCTAACTCGGGGGGCATATCCTCCCTGTTTGCAGGGGTGACCACCACAGGGATTGGATTCCCCTCCTTTGGCGCCGGGGTTGGCTCCTCTCGTGGCGCTTCGGGAACCGGGGCCTCCCCCCCAAGTGCTCCCCTTCTGGGCCTCTTGCTCTTTCCACCGGGAATTGTTCCCTGTAAAGGCCGTTTCGGTCCTCCCTCCCCGTCCTTAGCCTCAACCTTTCTCTTTAGATCGGCTATCTCCTTCATGAGTATGCGGAGCATCTCCTCGGTACCGACCCGCTTTCCGACCTTCTTGGGCATTTTTAGACGGGATATCTGTAAGACAAAAAGAGGGATTACAACGCTCAAAATTGCTCTTCGTTCCGTCTCGAGCTCACGTGCATCGGGGAGGTGCAGCTTCAGAGCACAGGAACAAGAGGATGCTTTCTTGGCTTCCGCTCCTTTTATCCGTCTTCAGGGTGGGCGTGAACCCGCCCCCGCCTGCCTCCGAGGGCGTGGCCGGCCGCGTTGGTGTCTAGGCCAGCCCACTCTAGGGCGGGAAAAAGGCGCGCCCCGGCTACGCCGCTTCGGGCATACCAGCCGAGACTCGCCTCCCGCCCAAGATGGCTTCCCGGGGGGATCGTGGTACTCCACCATACGTTCGGGGGGACCGATTGGTCGCCCCTTTCCACTGTATAGGGATGCCCAAAAATGTAGTCTTGGACACAAGGCTTCGCAAAGAATATAAACAATAAAACAATTATATAAAAACATAGAAATTTATTCAGACATATAATAAAAACATGTTAAAAATCATTGTCATTACATAAAAAACGATCCTTTGCATTGAGTAAACGGAAAAAGCAATCAACAATTTCACAATTTATACATATCAACAAAATACCTGTCATGAAAAAGTACAATTAAATCAACTTCCTATGTATCTGAAAAGGGATTTTTTGGAGAAGAGAGAGACATACAGACACTGAGACATAAACAATTTGTCTTTCATCAAATGCACATCATAACCCTCTTTTTTGGACCCGCTCCAAGACTCGGTTTTTTTCTATGTTCTTGGAGTAAGTTGGGAAATTGGATTGTGCGGTACTAGGCGTCGACGCGTTTCGATGGTTTTGTTTATTCATATACCATCTTTATCAAGACTACTGAATATAGTTGTCTCTCCTGTATTGGCACTGGATGGTTGCCTCTACCACCGGATCCTGTGGGTAAATATACTAGGGTCAGTATTCAGCATTGAACCCAGAATAGTGAATGACATAATTTAATTTTACAAACAGTCCCCCAAAATTGAGTATCATTATGACTAGTCTTTTGTCATGAGGCTAAATGCACATCGATTAGCAAATAGTTCACACCTTTGATGGAAAGTGGCTATACATTCAACATGAGACTTTTGATTAAGGCACATCACATTTCAATTTACTGACATATTTGCCACAACTATATCACTTGATTCGTAGATAAGCTTTTATTGCTTCACCATAGGTCCAACTATTATGAGGGCAGCCATAGGAAACCCCCCTCCCTAAGTGGGAACCTAGGGTAAAGAATTCATTCTTATTTATCTTATTGTTAGTTACACCCCCTCCCCGGCCTACACTCTGGGATACAGAACAAATATATGATCATCACCAGGGATTTATAAACCCAGGGGCTAAAGATACTGTGTTAGTGATACTGTGTTAGGTTATAGTTAGAGATACCTTATTCCATGTAAGGATCTCTGGACAAAAGATATCGGTTCTATTTTCTGGTGTCGCATTCTTTCACCCAGAGCTTTCTTTAAAATCTACAAAATATATATAGAGTTTTGTTTGAACGATTATAAATCATATAGTTTATCTCAACAGTCCCACATTTGCATCTATAACCTCATTGTTGTTTACCTGTATGTTTGTGCGCTGATATTAGTTGTTTTTCTGTGGCCCAACAGGAATAGTAACTTGTAACGTCCTTTGGATGGATTTTTAATTTTTTTTTTATTTAGATACTTATTTAGTTGTGTTTTTGTTGCTTATCTAGCTAGACAAAATTATTTAGGCTACCTCACTCTTGGCTCCACAGTGGCGTTGTATCTTTGAGTCTACGAGTCGCCCTTCAGTAGATAGCTTGTCCCAAAGTTGCGTACTTCGTCTTTAAAAAATGGTACTGCAATAGATATTTCAATCTGTAAGTTTTGCTCTATGTTTTAGATGCTGATTATTATCGGCTACACTTTTAAAAGGACCTACCTAAACGTCAAGCAACGGATATGTTGGAGTCAGGAAAGCCGGAATAGATGGTGCTTGGTCTGCTGCACGAGGGAGTTTTAGCCTGTAACAAGAATTGGACTTTCTTATGTTGCCAGCCTCACGACTTTTTTCTAACGTTTGTGACACGGCGGTTACTTAGGCTTACCTCGCATTCGGTCCTAGAAACGGAGCGATGCGCTGTATTCTGACGTTAGGGTGGAGGTTTCCTAGGGGGATAGATAAAGCCGGTGCATTGGTTAAAATCGGCTAATTTAAAGATTTTCTAGTTCCATTACGGCAGGGGTTCTTGTTTTTCTTACCTTGCACCGCGTATTGTCCGGTTACGGCACCCGACTCCCGTACTCTCACTTACGTCTTCGTTTTCAGGAAGGTAGTGTTTGAGGGTTCCCTTTGCAACCTATTTGTACTTTCTTTCAGCTTTTCTAATTGGGTGATCTTAAGTTATTGCAGCTGCATTCAATTAAGTTGCCCGCGAGAACGATCCGCGTAACCATGGTAACGCGTCTCTGTTCTTCTGCTAACTTCCGCGTTTCACGCCTCATTTGGCTTCACGCTACTCAAGCCTCGTTTTCAATCTTGTTCACACGACGTTCATGTTGTTTACCTACATTATTTTTCTAAGTAACTACCATTTTATCATTGAGACTTACTCATTGTTATAGATCTAAAATTATCGACCACACCAAATTAATTTTATAAAAAACGATGAGCATGACTCAACGACAAATTTTTTCACTGTTACACTTCGCCTATTTGTATTGGATTTAAATGTGTTTGCCATCGACGGACATTCTTAACACCATGGTTCACCACTGTACTCATTTGTCTAGAAATTATATTTCTATTAGTCTATTTTGTGATGTCATTTGGTGAGTGTTGGCTGATACAGATATTTTATATTGCGATATTTATGGAATGGTACCCGTTTGCAGGTTTCTTTAAGCTGAATTATCTTTTACAGTAGGGGGCTTATTTACTGACCAGATATTATTTTCATCCATTCCTCTCTGGAGTTTAAGCCCTTTTCTATGGTGTCAAGGTGACATATGAACCATTGTTCACGTCTTTTCCTAATTGACTCAAGGTTGCCCCCTCGTCTACTAGCAGTTATTTTTTCCAGGATGAACCAGGTAAACTCGTTACATCCATGGTTTTTTTCGTGGTAGTGCATCGTAAGTGGAGCATTTTCTTTTTTGTTTTTGATTGCTGAACGATGCTCCAGAAGTCTGGTTCTGAGCTCCCTGCCCGTCTCCCCCACGTAGCCAAGACCACATGGGCAGACGAGCTGTTAAACCACATTTTTACTTCTGCAGTTGTTAAGACTCCTTGGTACTAGGGTCTTCTGGTTAAAGATCAATTTATTTGACACTATGCAGTTTGGACAAATTGAACAGGTTCCAAATTTGTGGTTCCCGATTGCCTTCTTATTACCAGTTATGGTGGTTTGTGCACTGTTCCCTGGATTTTTATATGTCCTTACTAGACTATTTTTGATAGTTTTATTCCTCCGGAATGAAAATAGTGGTTTAGTTAGTGGATTTGTCAGGCCATTGTTTATTATTTTCCAGTTTCGATTTACTATATTTTTGATTCTGTTGCTTAGATTTGAGTATTGACTCACAAAGACTATTCTGTCTTGTGTTTTGTTATTTTTAATTTTATTGGTATCCAGAAGTTGCTCACGGTCATAATATCTCGCACGCTTGAGGGATTGTTTGACTAGTTTTTTTGGGTATCCTCTCTCATATAATTTTTTCTCCATATTTTGAGCATGTTTGTAAAAATCAGTTATACTTGTGCAATTACGCCGTAATCGTAGAAATTCCCCGAAGGGGATATTGTCTTTTTGAGTTTGTGGGTGATTGCTTCGATATTGCAGAAGGGTATTTTTGTCTGTGGGTTTTGTAAAAAGTTCTACTTCCAATATTCCCTCTGATTCTTTGATCTTTATATCTAGAAAGTTAACACTGTTGGAACTGTAACTTGCCGTAAAGTTCAAATTCTTGTCACCCAGATTAAGCCACTCTAAAAAGGATATTAGATCCTCACTGGCACCGCTCCAGATAAAAATGATATCATCAATGAAGCGGTGCCAGTGGGATATGTTTTCAAAGAATGGTGCCAGCTCATTGTATATATGTTTTACCTCAAATTGGCTAACATATAGGCAGGCCAGACTGGGGGCACAAGTGGCCCCCATGCTGGTCCCCTTTACTTGTTTGAATAGCTCATCCTTGAACAGGAACATATTATTTTTTAGTACCAGCTCTACACACCCGAGAATGAAGTCCATATTGCCTCCCCTCAGGTCTTCGTTACTTAAAATGGAGGATAGGACCTCAATGGTGTCGTTTTGTGGGATGTTGGTATACAGTGCCTCGATAGCCAAGGTGACCAGCAACTGGGCCACCTTATCGAAGCTCTGTCCTTCAAAAACTGCAATGGCATGGGCAGTATCTTTTAGATACGACTTCTGTTTTTGAACAATCGGCCGTAAAAAATAGTCGGCGTACTTGCTCAGGGGCTCTAACAAAGACCCCAAACTGCTGACGATTGGTCGCATGGGAGGATTATCAACATCCTTATGGATCTTCGGTAGTCCATAAATCGCCGGTATAATCGGGTCAGTGTTAAAAAGAAACTTATATTCTTCTTCACAAATCAGATTGTTTTCTCTTCCATAGTTTAGAAAAGTAGCGACATCTTTCTTAAGTTTCGTAATCATAGTATGTGAGGCTGAGGTATAATGTTCTTTGATATTTAAAAGAAGCCTCATCCGTCTTTCGTAGTCCTCACTGTTGAATATTACCACCCCTCCGCCTTTGTCAGCAGGTTTTATTGTTATTAGGTCATTGTCTTGTAAAGACTTAAGTGCTGATCTATGTTGTTTTGATAAATTGTTGCATCGATTCTGTGAGTTTTTAAAACAATTTTTTATTTCAATTTCCACTACCCTCTCAAACAGTTCGACATTGGTGTCTATCTGGTTCAAATTTGGAGTAAAGGTCGATTGTGGCTTGAGTCCTGTGACATTAGGCCTTGGTTCGTAGTCTTTATCTGCAAAGAATCTGTTTAATCTGATTTTCCTAAAAAAACTTTTTAAGTCTCTTTCCAATTCAAATTTATTTGGGGGTGCTGTTGGGGCAAAACTAAAGCCTAGTCTTAGTATTTCTCGTTCATCTTGTGTTAGTTCCCTATCCGACAGGTTAACAATGGGGAAAGCATTCATCTCCAATATCTGGCATTCCTGGTCTTCAGGTAATTTGGTGTCGTTTGATTTGGAGGTGCATGGTTCCTCACTGGTTCCTGTCTCGGGTAATTGCGGTAGTTTTTCTGGCCCCTGTATGGGCGATTCCCTAAAAAAGGCTGGGGTTCATTTTGATAATTGGGGGCTGATCTCTCTGCATATTCGTTGGAGGGCTCTTCTTCATCACTTGACCCAGATGTTTCTGAGAAGGTCACTCTCTTATTATTGCCTCCCCTTGAGAAAATTTGTCTGGTATATTGAGGTTTTTCCCACCTTTGATCGTTCCTGGTTGTATAATAGTCTTTATTCAGGAATGGATATACGTTTTCTGCGCTAAATTTTTCTATATCCTTTCTGAGTTTTGTTGACTTTTTATTGGTTAGATAGTCTCGATAACCCTCAGTGTCTTGTATTAATTCTTCTAGTTTTCTTTTTGCATCCTCAACTGCTGTATTGGTTTTGAGTGCTGCCTCTAGGTCATCGATTTGTTTTCGTTCCAATATCATTACCTCTTGTGCTGTCTCAATTATAAGGATTAACCAGTCTCGACTGCACCTATTTGCAATGTGTGTCCAAACCTCCAGAAATTTCTCATTGTCTGTGAAGAGACCGGGTTCATTTCTTATACGAAGACCTAATGGTATCACTCCTGCTCTTAAATACCCCGTCAGGAACTCAGCATGTAAGGCTGTTCTAATTAGTTTTTTCCTTAATTTTAGAATTTTTATTAGTTCCTCGTGTCCACTTTTACTTGTCACGAGAGTGCCATTTCCCTGTGGGTTTTGATTTAATAATTTATTTAGTTGATCTTCTGTAAAGCCAAATGTCTTAAATGTATCCATTTTTGGCTTTCTTTATAATCACCACAATCCGGTGTAATTGTAATTATCTAGGGGCCTAATGCTATTTATAGATGGCACCCTGATATAGACACCTCTCCAGTTCAACTGAACTGTACTGAAACTGTAAAGACGAGGGAGAGAGACCCCTTGTGACCCAGGGGAAAGGGATACTTATAAACAGTGAAGTGAAAAAACTTCCCTTGGGTGAGTAACTGTATATGGATGCCCAAAAATTTAGTCTTGGACACAAGGCTTCACAAAGCAAAGAATATAAACAATAAAACAATTATATAAAAATATAGAAATTTATTCAGACATACAATAAAAACATGTTAAAAATCATTGTCATTACATAATAAACGATCCGAAAAAGAAATCAACAATTTCACAATTTATACATATCAACAAAATACCTGTCATGAAAAAGTACAATTAAATCAACTTCCTATGTATCTGAAAAAGGGATTTTTTGGAGAAGAGAGAGACATACAGACACTGAGACATAAACAATTTGTCTTTCATCAAATGCACATCATAACCCTCTTTTTCGGACCCGCTCCAAGACTTGTTTTTTTTCTATGTTCTTGGAGTAAGTTGGGAAATTGGATTGTCGGGTACTAGGCGTCTACGCGTTTCGATGGTTTTGTTTATTCATATACCATCTTTATCAAGACTACTGAATATAGTTGTCTCTCCTGTATTGGCACTGGATGGTTGCCTCGGAAACGACACATATGTGGAACCTGTTCAATTTGTCCAAACTGCATAGTGTCAAATAAATTGATCTTTAACCAGAAGACCCTAGTACCAAGGAGTCTTAACAACTGCAGAAGTAAAAATGTGGTTTACCTGCTCGTCTGCCCATGTGGTCTTGGCTACGTGGGGGAGACGGGCAGGGAGCTCAGAACCAGACTTCTGGAGCATCGTTCAGCAATCAAAAACAAAAAAGAAAATGCTCCACTTACGATGCACTACCACGAAAAAAACCATGGATGTAACGAGTTTACCTGGTTCATCCTGGAAAAAATAACTGCTAGTAGACGAGGGGGCAACCTTGAGTCAATTAGGAAAAGACGTGAACAATGGTTCATATGTCACCTTGACACCATAGAAAAGGGCTTAAACTCCAGAGAGGAATGGATGAAAATAATATCTGGTCAGTAAATAAGCCCCCTACTGTAAAAGATAATTCAGCTTAAAGAAGCCTGCAAATGGGTACCATTCCATAAATATCGCAATATAAAATATCTGTATCAGCCAACACTCACCAAATGACATCACAAAATAGACTAATAGAAATATAATTTCTAGACAAATGAGTACAGTGGTGAACCATGGTGTTAAGAATGTCCGTCGATGGCAAACCCATTTAAATCCAATACAAATAGGCGAAGTGTAACAGTGAAAAAATTTGTCCTTGAGACATGCTCATCGTTTTTTATAAAATTCATTTGGTGTGGTCGATAATTTTAGATCTATAACAATGAGTAAGTCTCAATAATAAAATGGTAGTTACTTAGAAAAATAATGTAGGTAAACGACATGAACGTCGTGTAAACAAGATTGAAAACGAGGCTTGAGTAGCGTGAAGACAAATGAGGCGTGAAACGCGGAAGTTAGCAGAAGAATTGAATTGAATTGAATTGAATTGAAAGGCTCTTATATAGCGCATGGCTACTCGGAAGCATCCCAGCGCTTGATGTTAAATAGAAGGGTGATGCAGAAGTTGAAAGATGGAGAAGGCTAGTTTATGGCCTAGGAAACAATGCTGTTTTTAGCTGTTTTCTGAACACCAGCAGGCTGGGTTCTAAGCGAAGTGATAGCGGTAAGGCATTTCACAGCTTTGCTGCATTTCGGGAGAAAAGGCGGTCCCCAGATCGGGCTTTGTTGGTCCTGGGTGTTATAAGGAGATTTTGTTGGTTAGAGCGAAGGTGCCTGGATGGAATGTATGGTCTGATCATATCCTTCAGAATAGGGGGGCCGTTCCCATAGAGAGTTTTATGGACCAGACAGAGAGTTTTAAAATGGATTCGCTCTTTTATTGGGAGCCAATGTAAGGCCCTTAATGCGGGGGCTGCGGTGGTACGGCGACTGGTTCCGGTGAGTAGCCTTGCTGTGGAATTTTGAGCTATCTGCAGTTGACGGATGACTGAGGTGGGGGCTCCTAAGTAGAGAGCATTCCGATAGTCCAGCCTCGATAAGATGAGGGACTGGACTATGGTTTTCTTCGCAGTTTCAGGTAGCTGGGGAAGAATTTTACGAATGGTTTTTATTAGACCGAAGCACGTAGCCACTGTCTTTTTTGCCTGAGTTTTAAAAGAAAGCTCCGTATCGAGCCAAAACCCTAGGCTTTTTATCTCCGTTTTGGGGTTAGGTCCGGGTCCCATGCAGGAGGGCCACATAGAGGGGGTGTTAAAGGTGGCCTTTCTTCCGAGCAACATCAGCTCGGTTTTTCCTCCATTCAGTTTTAGATGGGAGGCATCCATCCATTCTGCTACTTCACCCAGGCAGCTACAAAGATTGTTCTGAGGGGAGTCTGTCCGGGTGAGGGAGACTACTAGCTGGGTGTCATCAGCGTAGCTCACCAGTTGGATTCCGAAGGGGGCTACTACCTCTGCCAAGGGGGCCATGTACACATTGAACAGTGTGGGGCTAAGGGAGGAGCCCTGTGGTACCCCACACTGTAATGGTATTGGGAGGGAGCAGTTGGTATCTGAGAAGACCTTGAAGAATCTATTGCTAAGAAAAGATTCAAGCCATTCAAGAGCTTTACCTGTGACTCCAATTCTTTCTAGACGGGCAAGAAGGACACGGTGATTAACCGTGTCAAAGGCGGCGCTGAGGTCCAGGAGGATAATGGCCGCGCTGCCACCTGCGTCCAGAATCCTCCTGGATACCTCAACCACCCTCAACAAGGCTGTTTCAGTTCCCTGTCCTTTTCGGAAACCTGTTTGTGTGGGATGTAGCAGGTTTTGAGACTCCAAATAGGATGCCAGTTGTTTATTGACCCACTTTTCAGCAAGCTTGCTGATACCGGGGAGGAGGGAAATGGGGCGGTAATTAGAGAAGTCGTCAGGGTTAAGATTTGGTTTTTTTAACAGGGCCTTTACCATGGCTAATTTCCAATCTTGAGGTACTATCCCGGAGTCCAAGGAGGTTTTGACAAGATCAATGATGTTTCTACTAACATGGGGAGGGCCAATTTCAGGATAGACATAGGGGCAGGGTCAAGAGGGGAACCACTCTTTATGGAATTGAAAAGGGAGGGGAAAAGGTCATCACTGAGAGGGTGAAAAAATGCTAGATGAGGTGAGGTAGAATTGATATCATCCCTCAATGGAGGATTGAGCTCTACTACTGGGGGTGGGGGAAGGGAAAGTAGAATTTTTTCAATCTTCGTGGCAAAGAAGTTTGCTAGTTCGTTGCAACGAGCACCAGATTCTTCCGGTGAAAGTTCAAATGCAGGGGGGTCAGGGGCCTTAATCAGCGTTTTTACTATTCTAAACATTTCTCTCGGAGCGTTGGTAGAGTTCTCAACTTTTTCGGCATAGAAAGTGGATTTGGCTGTGTTGAGTGCCATCTTGTATTTCTTGATTGTGAGTTTGTATTTAATTTTTTCTCCTCGTCAAAATGTTTTCGCCATTGTCTTTCTTCTCGTTTGCACTCCTGTTTAAGGAGTCTCAGCTCTGAATTGAACCAGGGCTGTTTGTTCGGACCTTTTTTCTTAGAGATGCGTGTTTTAGGAAGCACACTGTCTAATGATTGTTCTATCCATTGATTAAAATCTGTGTTGGCCTTGTCGATATTTTGATTGATTATAGGTTCGTTCTGCTTCAGCGAGTCTATCCAATCACTGGGCTCTAACTTTGTCCATCGCCTGCCTAGAGTTTTATGAAGGGGTTGATTGGTACAAGGTCTGTTAATTTTCCATAAGAATGGTACTACCATGTGGTCTGACCAAGGGATAGAATAAGGTGCGGATGTGAACAGAGACGCGCTACCATGGTTACGCGGATCGTTCTCGCGGGCAACTTAATTGAATGCAGCTGCAATAACTTAAGATCACCCAATGAGAAAAGCTGAAAGAAAGTACAAATAGGTTGCAAAGGGAACCCTCAAACACTACCTTCCTGAAAACAAAGACGTAAGTGAGAGGACGGGAGTCGGGTGCCGTAACCGGACAATACGCGGTGCAAGGTAAGAAAAACAAGAACCCCTGCCGTAATGGAACTAGAAAATCTTTAAATTAGCCGATTTTAACCAATGCACCGGCTATATCTATCCCCTAGGAAACCTCCACCCTAACGTCAGAATACAGCGCATCGCTCCGTTTCTAGGACCGAATGCGAGGTAAGCCTAAGTAACCGCCGTGTCACAAACGTTAGAAAAAAGTCGTGAGGCTGGCAACATAAGAAAGTCCAATTCTTGTTACAGGCTAAAACTCCCTCGTGCAGCAGACCAAGCACCATCTATTCCGGCTTTCCCGACTCCAACATATCCGTTGCTTGACGTTTAGGTAGGTCCTTTTAAAAGTGTAGCCGATAATAATCAGCATCTAAAACATAGTGCAAAACTTACAGATTGAAATATCTATTGCAGTACCATTTTTTAAAGACGAAGTACGCAACTTTGGGACAAGCTATCTACTGAAGGGCGACTCGTAGACTCAAAGATACAACGCCACTGTGGAGCCAAGAGTGAGGTAGCCTAAATAATTTTGTCTAGCTAGATAAGCAACAAAAACACAACTAAATAAGTATCTAAATAAAAAAAAAATTAAAAATCCATCCATAGGACGTTACAAGTTACTATTCCTGTTGGGCCACAGAAAAACAACTAATATCAGCGCACAAACATACAGGTAAACAACAATGAGGTTATAGATGCAAATGTGGGACTGTTGAGATAAACGATGCAGCCTAATTCATGAAGCCTAAATCGGCTCGCAAAGGGCCAGATTCTGAGAATCTGGCCCTTTGCGAGTGCGATTTTTGCATTTGGGATTCAAAATCCCAAATGCAAAAATCGCTATTTGCTAATTCGCATATTTGCGAGGAATTACATTTAAGGAATCTCTATTTGAGATTCCTTAAATGTAATTAATCATCCATTTTCCAATTGCAAAATCGCAATTTCGGCCCGCTATTTACCGCGAGGTCAAACCTCGTGGTAAATTGCGAAAACTCAGAAAAATGCATTTGAATGCATTTTTCTGAGTTGCATGTTACACACACACAGGATGTCCTTTGGACATGTGTGTGTGCAACACCTGTGTTAATTTCCATTGCAGGGGTGCTACAGGGTGTCCTTTGGACACTCCTGGCACCCTTGTACTCGCAATCTCATTTGCGATTAGCTAATTGCTAATCGCAAATGAGGAATGACTCCCCATGCATTCCTACGGGCCTTTTGGCCCATAGGAATGCATGGGGAGTTATTCCTTATTTGCGATTAGCAATTAGCTAATTGCAAATAAGGAATCGGTGGGAATCGCAATTAATATTGCGATTCCTACATGAATACCGTTTTGCGAGTCTCAAATAGCGATTCCTTATGATTCGCTATTTGAGCCTTGCAAAACGGCCCGTTCATGAATCAGGCTGTATATGATTTATAATCGTTCAAACAAAACTCTATATATATTTTTTAGATTTTAAAGAAAGCTCTTGGTGAAAGAATGCGACACCAGAAAATAGAACCGATATCTTTTGTCCAGAGATCCTAACATGGAATAAGGTATCTCTAACTATAACCTAACACAGTATCACTAACACAGTATCTTTAGCCCCTGGGTTTATAAATCCCTGGTGATGATCATATATTTGTTCTGTATCCCAGAGCGTAGGCTGGGAGGGGGTGTAACTAACAATAAGATAAATAAGAATGAATTCTTTACCCTAGGTTCCCACTTAGGGAGGGGGGTTTCCTATGGCTGCCCTCATAATAGTTGGACCTATGGTGAAGCAATAAAAGCTTATCTACGAATCAAGTGATATAGTTGTGGCAAATATGTCAGTAAATTGAAATGTGATGTGCCTTAATCAAAAGTCTCATGTTGAATGTATAGCCACTTTCCATCAAAGGTGTGGACTATTTGCTAATCGATGTGCATTTAGCCTCATGACAAAAGACTAGTCATAATGATACTCAATTTTGGGGGACTGTTTGTAAAATTAAATATGTCATTCACTATTCTGGGTTCAATGCTGAATACTGACCCTAGTATATTTACCCACAGGATCCGGTGGTAGAGGCAACCATCCAGTGCCAATACAGGAGAGACAACTATATTCAGTAGTCTTGATAAAGATGGTATACGAATAAACAAAACCATCGAAACGCGTCGACGCCTAGTACCGCACAATCCAATTTCCCAACTTACTCCAAGAACATAGAAAAAAAACAAGTCTTGGAGCGGGTCCAAAAAAGAGGGTTATGATGTGCATTTGATGAAAGATAAATTGTTTATGTCTCAGTGTCTGTATGTCTCTCTCTTCTCCAAAAAATCCCTTTTTCAGATACATAGGAAGTTGATTTAATTGTACTTTTTCATGACAGGTATTTTGTTGATATGCATAAATTGTGAAATTGTTGATTGCTTTTTCCTTTTTTCTCAATGCAAAGGATCGTTTTTATGTAATGACAATGATTTTTAACATGTTTTTATTATATGTCTGAATAAATTTCTATATTTTTATATAATTGTTTTATTGTTTATATTCTTTGCTTTGTGAAGCCTTGTGTCCAAGACTAAATTTTTGGGCATACCTATACAGTTACTCACCCAAGGGAAGTTTTTTCACTTCACTCTCAGAATTAAGCCGTGGATCAGCTTTACCAAAAATTCATTGATTCACAAAAAACCAAATCCCAATTTGAGAAAGACTGTCATGTGTCAGAACCAAGCCTGGTTCCAATCAAATTTGGATAATCAGCAACCCAACATCCTCAAATTTCAACAAATATGAATCAATATACAACAAGAGAGAGGCAAAGTAAAGTCTACTTATATCCATATCCGATCAGCAAAACTACATATCACAAGAGAAGGTAGATAAGGGAGAGAAAAATGAGAAAAGAGAGAGAAAAACAAGAGAGTTCTTGAACAGCAGTGGAAAATGTAGGAGGAAAAAAGTGGAAAAGATTGAGTTCAAACTTCAGCAATGACGTTAAATGATTAGAGCAAATATAAGGACAAACGATCTGCAAGTCATACAGTTCTTAATTCATGAAAATCTACTTGCATTGGTCTATTGATAAAATCATACCCCAACATGCTAGTTATTCATTTTCCTGGTGTACCCCCAGTTCCTCTCTAATATTCAGCCCACCCGGCTGTTTCGTCTGCATGTCAATTATATGTCGTGACTCTAGTCTGCGTAGACGTATTAATCTGTCCCCTCCTCTAGGGTTAAATGGTACGTGGTCCAAACCAAAAAATTGGAGTAGCTCCCGATAACTCTGGTGAACTTGGGCAAAATGTCTGGCCACTGGATAAGATACATCCTTATTCATTATGGCCCGTTGGTGTTCTAAGACTCGCATTTTCACCCCATTAATTGTACTCCCTATATATTTGTGACCACAGGGACATATAAGGCAGTACACTACATATGGTGTAGTGCAGGTGATGAAATGTTTGATCTTTTTCGGTTGGGCTAGACCTGGAATGGAATAGGAGAGTGCCCTACGGCTATGCTCACATGCGCGGCATTTGCCACAAGGGAAAAACCCCGCTATGTCTTTCAGCATGCCCTGTCCAGTTGCTTTCATAGGTGTTAAGGGACTATGGACTACCATATCTTTTATGGATCGTGATTTACGGAACGTGATGAGTGGTCTCTCAGGAACATCACATCCAATCACTGGATCAGTGCGTAGTATGTGCCAACTTTTCGAGAGTATCCCTTTCAGAACATTGGCCCCCTCTGAGAATGTTGTAATCATCCTGAATTTATTTACATTCTCAGTGTCTTCAGTTCTTTTGGGGTTACATGCCAGCAGTTGTTGTCTGGGAATCCTTGTCACTTTTCTGAGAGTTCGATCCAGCATATCTGGATCATATCCTCTCATAAGGAACCTCTGCACGCTCTCATTGGCTGCTGTCCTGAAGTCTACATCTCGAGAGCAATTTCTTTTTAACCTCAGCATTTCACCATAAGGTATGCTTTTTACTAGGCTAGGTGGATGACTACTTTTAGCATGGAGTATGCTGTTTCCCGCCGTGGGTTTCCTGTAAAGGGCAGTTTGCAATTTGTCCTCACTCACAAAGACTTTCAGATCTAGATAATGGACTTCTTAACTGCTGATATCAGCAGTGAATATCAGATGTAAATCATTTTTGTTCAGATCCCTGACAAAATTATTCGCTTCTGTGGAGGAGCCCCTCCACACCACAAACAAGTCATCAATATAACGAGGCCACATCACAATATTTTCTGCCCATTTGCTATTTTCACCGGCAAGGGCCACCTGCTCCTCCCGCCAGCCCACGAATAAATTCGCGTAGCTGGGGGCGAAGCAGGTTCCCATCGCCGTCCCAGAGATTTGTTTAAAAAGGGTGTTTTGAAACAAAAAGATGTTTTGTAAGCAGAACTCTAGCATCTCGATTAACATTACACCATGCTCTCTATACTTTCCAGGTCTCATGTCAAGAAAGTATTTAACAGCCTTGACCCCCACATCGTGTTTTATGCAGGTGTACAAACTAGTGATGTCTAGAGTAATGAGCAAAAAAGAATTATCCCATGTGATGTCTGCGATCTGTTCAATGAAATGTTTTGTGTCTCTTACATACGATTTTAGTTTCACCACAAATTCTGCCAGGAAAGAGTCAATATAGATTGATAAGTTCTCCGTCAATCCACCTTTGGATGACACGATCGGTCGTCCCGGAGGATTTGTTAATTCTTTGTGTACTTTGGGAAGCTGATAAAAAGTAGGAGTTATCGGTTCCGGGTTACGCAAAAACAGGAATTCGTCCATATCCAACATAGATTTATTCCGCCATTTCGTCAGGAGGTCATGATATAATCTCTTACTGCATTCATATTCTTCCTCACTGGTAACAAGATAATTCTCCAGATTTTCCAATTGTCGAAGAGACTCTTTGCAGTATTGTTCTCTGGACAACAGAACGATATTCCCTCCTTTGTCGGATGGTTTTAGTATAATCTTATCATTCTTTTGGATATTGTTTAAGGCAGATTGTTGTTCTTTAGTCAAATTGTGTTTCTTCTTCCAATTAGACCTTTTGTTGGTATTCACTCTGTGTTGGACTAGGTCCTGTATGACAGCCTCTGAGAAAGTATCTATAGCGTCGTATGCCATTTGAGGATTAAACTGCGAGGGAGCCCAAAAATTGGTTTGGGGTGATTGTTGCTCAATACCGATTTGACTCCCCAATGTTTGAGTTTGTTCTGCCCTCAATTCTTCTAATACTTGGACTGCATTTAGATCTCTCACAGTTAACACATCAGTCAGTTGTGCAGTTGATCTTTTTTTCGATTTCCGAGAGTCCACAGCACTAGGTTTGGTTTTGTGGAATTTATGCAACTTCATTTTCCTTACTAATTTAAACAAATCAATCCTTGTTTGTGTGAACTCTAATCGGTCACTCGGGCAGAAGGTAAGGCCCAATTGTAAGGTGTTTTTTTCAATCTCTGTTAGGTCTTGGTTGGTTAGATTTATGATGGTCAGATTTTCATTACTGTCTACCACCTCTTGCCCTTTTTGCGGGTATTGTAATTCGCCACCTTGCCTCTTCCTCTTCCTCTGCCATCCGCCCCTCCTGGTCTGATGTCGTCGTTTTCCGGGGGTTTGGTCTTTCCCCCTCTTAACCACGTCTTCTGGATTACATTGAACTCCAAATGAAAAGGGTTCTTTCGTAATTGGCTTGTGGTTCCCAGATCGTCATCTCCAGAGGGTTCCTCGTCCGTGACACTTGATTCTGAGGTTGCTGCTTCAACTGCTGGTTCTGTAGTTTGTTTCTTATTCTTATTTTTCATAGCCGCTCTTATGCCATCATATTTTTTAGAGAATGTTAATACTCTTCCTTGAGCGTAATCACGCTCATCCCGCTCAAATTTTTCTTGCTTCCTCGACCTTATTTTCAGCTCGTACTTCATCAGCCTCTTTTTCATCTCATCTTTTAATTGTTGTACCTTCATTTGATCCTCCTCTTTCAACAGTTCTCTCTCCAGAGAGGCAATTTCTTCTAGAGCTTTTGTTCGATCGCTCCATGCAAATTTGACTAACAGGTTCAACATCGCTTTACAAGATGTCGCTGTCAACTCCGCCCATTGCTCCAGTAACATGGGGTCCGGGTTTTCATATGCCGGAACGGTATTTATTCTGAGCCCTCTAGGGACTCTATCCACATCCATGTAGTTCTGTAGCGAGGTGGCCTCCCACCATTTTCTGATCTCTTTTTCACAGCATCGCTCCAGCTTGTTGCATAGCGTTATGAGGGCGTTTTGAGACTTAGTCCCTGCACCCCCTTGAGCCGGTGTTGCCTGTGCATTCGGTGCTCTTTTCTTAAAAATGTCCAACGCCGCCTCACGGTGGTCCATTTCATCACACATCTTGTCAGTTACTTTTTTGCCGACGTGGGAAAGCTCACCGCGTTTCAGTGCACATTACCCCCTTGCCCTGCTCAGCTATCAGTCAGTATCACAGATGTAATGAGGAGACTCACGTTTCATCCGTCGCTCTCGTCGCGACCCGTGTTGTACGTCTCTTCTCCGACTGTGCTTAGCGGTGCCCCGGTACACGTAACTCATAGCTCCAAGGTGTACCAAGACTCCCGAGGCACTCGCGGGCGGGTGTCGTTAGCGCGTCGGTACCAACGCGTCAATATTCCAGCTCCAATCGACCCTTGCTCCAGAGACGATACGCACTCGCGGGGGTATGTTCACAAAAATTTATTACGGCTTCTCTGACAATACAAACAGACGCGTTTCGGACCTCTAGTCCTTCGTCAGTGTTAGTGTGTGCCGTGTTGCCCAGCACCATATATACAGTTCACTTCCTGTCAGATGAAAGGAAAAAAGGACAAAGCATGCAAATATTTACAACAGGGCAGCCATTACTAAGTGGGTTCATGTACTTCACATAGTGCCATATTTACAATGTGTTTCGACCCCTATGTTATACTTATGCCAAATTCACTGTGTTACCGTGAATAATAGTAATCAGTGAAATCTGAACCAAACTATGACGTCCCTAGAACCTTTGGTTTTCAAGTGAAAAAAAAGGATAAAGGAAAGTTATAGTTAGGCTCCAAAACCAGTGAAATTCAGCAGTTATGGTTACCTGAGCTAACTATAACTCACGCCGCCACAATGTACTTCTTATGACCTCCATATTACATCACTCATGACATGGTCAGTGACATCACTGATGACATCCCAAATGACATCACTGATGACATCATTCCCAGAACCACTCACACACCCATACAAGTTCTCATACACCCACTCACATACCCACTCACAGACCCATACAAGTACTTACACAACCACTAACCTATCCGTAGAGCCACTCAAACACACAAACTCATAGAGCCTGGTTGCTACCAGTCACTCACCCATACATCCACTCACATAGCCACACACTCACCCATGCATTGTCTGACACACCCAGTTATTCCCCTATACAGCCACTCAAACATCTACTCACTCACCCATAGAGCCTCTCAACAGAGCCCCTTACTCACCCACACAATCACTCACACAGTTACTCACACACCCATACAACCTCTTACATACCTATTCAAACATCCATACAACCACTTACACAGCCACTGACTCACTCAAACAGCAAATCTAACAGACACTCACTGTTCCATACAGCCACACACACCAACTCACTTAACCAAACAACACTTACTCAGTCACTCACTCACCCATAGAGCCAATTACACACCCAATCACTCACTCATACATCCAATTAGACACTCCTTCACTCACCCTCACAGTCACTGACACCCACTCACCCTCCCAAACAGCCACTCACTCACCCAGCCACTCACACACCCACTCACTCATGGATACAACCACTCACACAGCCACTAAGTTACCCACACAGCTACTCAGACATCCACTTATATACCCATAGAGCCACTCACACACCAACCTTTGTAGTCACACAGACACCCACTCACACACAGATATACATAGTCACACACCGACTCACATAAACTAAAAATTAATAACTCATTTGTAGTACAAAAAGTATATTAACTTACCTTTTGTGCTGCCTTATTATATTTGTTCAACACAAAAATCTTTTAGGAAACACTTATAATCACTGGATGATGTCATTTGAGATGTCATCAGTGATGTCACTGACTATGTCGTGAGTGATGTAATATGTGAGGTCATAAGCAGCACATTGCAAGGGCATACGTTATAGTTAGCTCAGGTAATTATAAATGCTGAATTTCACTAGTTTTGTATGAGTGAAATCTGAGCCTCACTATAAAGTCCCTGTAACCTTTCTTTTTCTAAGTGAATACATACAATCGCCAGCAGGTAGTTATAGTTAGGACCCAGTTTCCATAGGAAAAGCATTTTTGACTTGCATATTACTTTGGCATTGTTTTAGCAATTTTCATGAAATTTTCAAAATCAAAAGTGTTAAAGCAGGTTCTGTGTGCCATGGAAAGTTTGGGGGTGATCCATGCAGTGCGGACCAAGAAATAGGGGTGTGAAAAAAGGTTGAATTTGTAATGTTAATTTCCATTAGAACGTGTTGTAGAACCTACAGCCCGAACCGCTGGACAGAACTAAACCAAATTTGGTAGAATGGAAATGTTGTTACGCAGATTGTGTTTTCTGTTATGTGGTGCAAATTCATCCCATAATTTTTGAGAAATTTAAGCCAAAAATTATAGATATGTCTCTGTTCGCAGATATTTCGCAGATATTTCGCGGTAGTTTCATCATTAATCATGGATGGGTGCAGTAACGGGAATGCTCTGATTGGCTGGATGCAACCTGAACAGGAAGTTGCGGCCACAATTTGTTCACTCTGGAATGGTTCCTGGGGCTGACAATTTGTGAAAGCTAAAGAAGCTGAAGATACCATATTTGAGAAAATGGTGCGTTAGTGACACAAGTTATCTGACTGAAATTTGATTTTTTTTATACCATCACAGGGACATGGCGACCATCGTGAAGTCATTGTAAACATATATTTATATATATATATAAATTATGAGTTGTCCCCTCCCTCTTTTACCTCCCCCCATCCCTTTCTTTTGAAAGTAAATGCCCACCCAGGGCTCTTTTGAGCGCTTTGTCTAGCATAAATGAGCTGAAATTAATTTATCAGCTAGCCCATATAGGGCTATACATTTATGGTATTGTGTGAACTTATATCCATTAGAGAATGCTAGACCCCTGTAAATAATTGTACTACATGGAACAATGCTAGCCCAAATTGATCAACAGTGCGAGATCGACAGCCAATGCACCATATGAATTTTGAGAGTGTATATATATAATTTGATTTCATTAGCCACACTGTCTAAATTATGATTGTGCCTGAGCTGCTTAAAATGGTGTTTATAGTATATGAATTTATTCTTTACATCGTTTAATATGAACTGTTTGAACGATTTTCCGCAACTGCCTGACACTAAGATGGCGTCTATTGGTGACATTCCTCATGTGATTGTAGTATTATTTCTATTTCTTGTATATAAATGTTTAGCGTCATGGCGCCCGCTTACACTGCCGAAGGCGTACCGCCGAAACGTGTCTGTACCGGATATTTTTTTGTGCTTAATAAATACGACAGGGATTTAACCCCCCGTGAGAGCTGGTCGTTACTTTTAGAGTTTGGAATATATATATATTCCAAACTCCAAAAGTATATATATTTATATATATATATATTCACTGAAAAAACCATAGGTTTCACACCAGTTATAGTTAGGTGGAAATTTAACTCGCATAAAACGATTGAAATTCCCACGTTATAGTTAGTTGGACTCACTATAACTTGCGCGTGCAATGCACTGCTGATGACGTCACATATTACATCACTCATGACATGGTCAGTGACATCACTCATGACATCACTGATGACATCTCAAATGACATCACTGATGACAACATCCTTGTGACAAAGTGGCAGACGACCTATCAGCATAAAATAACCTTTGACACACACATTCAAAAATAGAAACTAACATTTTCTTAAAAAAGAGAAAACAATACCAATTACAACAACTTATTAGGTAATTCCAACATCTACATACACATCCACTCATTCACCAGCAGTTCTATATAGTCACTCATGCATGTACTTACTCATCATATGTACTCATACTCCTATACATCCTGTTACACACTAATACTCATCCATATAGTTACTCACACACAAATTCACACATGCAAATAAACTATCAAAAAACATTTACTTGATTATACTGCTATATACACACAACTACACATACTTCTACAGAAACAGAAACATATTTACTCTCTTAAACAATCAATTATAAAAACACATACTCACTAACCCACCCATACACACAATCATCCACCCATACAGTCTTGCACACATGCTGTCTTCAAAATACATAAATAGTGAGTCACTCATTCATGCATCTGTGCTCTAAGTAATATCCCCCACCGAACCATACAGACACTGATACTGATACTCAAAAAACAACTCACATAACCCATAAACACACTCATGTAGCTACTCACCAACCCATGCAGCCACTTACACACAAAGTGAGGCACAGATACAGATATTTAAATATTTTAACATTACTCGCTAATATATGTATTCACTAAGATACATTTAATAAGTCAGTTAACCAATCAATTTTACGCAAAAAAACCATCCATTTAGACATTTATTTACCCATTTATTCTTCCATCAACCTTTAGATATACATATATAAAAAATATTTAATTTTCAGAAAGATACACATTCACTGGATGATGTAATCAGTGATGTCATTTGAGATGTCATCAGTGATGTCATGAGTGATGTCACTGACCATGTCATTAGTGATGTAATATGTGACGTCATCAGCAGTGCATTGCACGCGCAAGTTATAGTGAGTCCAACTAACTATAACGTGGGAATTTCAATGGTTTTATGCGAGTAAAATTTCCACCTAACTATAACTGGTGTGAAACCTATGGTTTTTTCAGTGAATTTAATAGTTTTTTAAAATGTTAATTCCTAACTATAACTGGTGTGAAACCTATGGTTTTTTCAGTGAATATATATATATATCGGGAGCAGGCACACCTTGGAAGAAGTTTCTAGCCGAAACGAAACATGTTGGTGGAAATGCCGTGTCCTTTGCTCTGCATGCAATAAATCAATGGAGACAAGTTCTTGTGCGACTCAATTATCCTTTGAGGGGGATGTTTGTTGAAATATTTATCGGCCTGGTTCGGCCGAGGAGGAACGCACAGCCATAATTGAGCGCCAGGCACCCCCGCACTGAACCACCTTGTTGAAACCGGTAACGGACTGAAAGGGAATGCGGTGCTCCCGGGGACTGGACTCCGGTACTTGGCCGTCAGTGAACACTTAAAATTGGTTGACATCGAGGGGACTTGCAGCAAAATAAAGCAGAAGAAAATGCACACCCACTGGAGGGCTGAACCTTCGGAAGAAGGTAAATATAAAAAAAACATTAGAACTCACCTGTGGTAAACTGACGATTGATCTGGAGCAGGCACACCTTGGAAGAAGTTTCTAGCCGAAACGAAACATGTTGGTGGAAATGCCGTGTCCTTTGCTCTGCATGCAATAAATCAATGGAGACAAGTTCCTGTGCGACTCAATTATCCTTTGAGGGGGATGTTTGTTCAAATATATATATATATATATATATATATATATATATATATATATATATATATATATATATATATATATATATATATATATATATATATATATATATAAAATTTCTATGGCAAAATGAAACCCCTCATTTTGTTCCTTTTCAAATTAAATGTATTAATTGTTACCACTTTATTCCAATCAAGATGACTTCAGGTGTGCCATACTTTTGTCATAAGTAAGACTGTTAGCGTTCTAGTTGTTCTTTAGAACACTCTGGGACATTCTGTCATTGGGCTATAGTTGGGCTACATCTGGCTGATATTTGGGCTACATTTGGGCCCTTTTGTCTCTGGTGGCCATCTTGAGAGACTGCATATCAGAATTTTTTTAATGAAATATAAGAGGATTTGAGAAGTCACTCAAAATGTGCCCTAATTTTTCTTTCTTCAGCACTAATCATAATTTCTATGGCAAAATGAACCCCCTCATTTTGTTCCTTTGCAAATTAAATGTTTTAAGTGTTAGTACTTTATTCCAATCAAGATGACTTCAGGTGTGCCATACTTTTGTCATAAGTAAGACTGTTAGCGCTCTAGTTGTTCTTCAGAACACTCTGGGACATTCTGTCATTGGGCTTTAGTTGGGCTACATCTGGCTGATATTTGGGCTATATTTGGTTTTTTTTGTCTCTGGTGGCCATCTTTGGGCTACATTGGGCTACATTTGGGCTCTAACATATAAATAGCCCAATATATATTTTTTCAAAGTTAATTTTCGTAAAAACCACTGGAGCACATATCTTGAGACATAGCAAAGGCACATCGGGCTATCAGTCCCTACAATTTTGGCAAGTTTGGTGGAAATCCATTCAGCCGTTCGGGCTAAAAGTGAGGTCGACCGCCCTATGGAAATTAACATGGGGAAAACATGTTTTGGGACCCCCCCTTTTATCTCGGCCCCCGCTTGACGAATCCCTCTGAAACTTTCAGGGAAGGACCGGAGCTCCACGAGGCAAATTTGAGGAACTTTTCAGGCAGATTCGTCAACCGGCGCCAAAGTTATTCACAATAGAATTTTGAGATTTTGCATTGAAAAAAATCCTAACTATAACTACCTACTGGCGACCGCCAGAAGGTAATATATATATATATATATATAAATATATATATATATATATATATATATATATATATATATATATATATATATATATATATATATATATATATATATATATATATATATATATATATATATATATGGTATGTGTCGTCCTCAGCTTGATTCAGCTCAGCATGCATGTACTGCCAAAGGATGATGCGAGACCCAATTCTTAGGTGTTTTAAATGTTTATTTCAGACCCAAACACCAGTTTGCCAAGACGCGTTTCGGCCAAAGCCTTGATCACATGACGCAGTTATGGGGGCTGGCCACCCATTTAAAGTGAAAGGTGCATGAGGCGCAAAAGGACATAAAGGAAATACTTGTCCTCCATATTACTGCATAAATGCCTGTACAATATGAGTTAACACTGCAACTTAAAAATATAAAGACAATTGCCATCTCATAATCACTGTATAAATACATTGGCTTGGCTACAATCATGGAGTTCATAGGTTGTATACTAAACAACCATACCTTGCACGGGAGGTTGAGGATGTGCATAACATGTTACGAATAGAACTACAGCTCATAAATAGCTAAAATACTATTAAAACCTAGTAATATTTTCAACTGAATCTAAAATCAGATAGCATCAGTTCATGTTTAAAATATCAACCGTATACTAAATAAGCAACAATAAGATATGTAAACATAATACACATTAAAGCCTCTCACAGAAGGACCTAAGTCAGTTATTGATATTGCCCCTGTGGGCTTAGGTCCCAATGATTGTGCAAATTGAGCTAGTGCAGTTAATCCAGGTTAATTGGATGTGCAAAATGCGGGATACAATGTGATATAAAGTGCTACCAGTGAATAAATATAAAGTGGAACTAATCAAAATAATAGATAAGCAAATGTACATATTCAATGTATATTAAAATCATCGAGTGGAGGTCAAAGGGAATCGTTTAAGAGCTATTAAGATATTGAATAGCTATGTATACAAAAGGCATTACATAATTACATTCATATTATACAGGTCATCAACTTGCATTACACAATGGTAACAGATTCAAAGATGTGTGTAGCAATCCTCACTATTGTTTAAGCCATTAGGCGTTTTTGTATCCAACATAATGATATACCTTGTTTCGAGTCTCCGCAGCATCATCTCTCTGTCGCCCCCTCGCCTCTGCGGGAGGACACAGTCAATGACGTAGTATATCAGACCTGTAGGATTTTTATCGTGTTCTATTTCAAAATGTCGGGCAACAGGGTAAGTTGGATCAGCATTGTTAATTGCTCTCAGGTGCTGCAAGATTCTTTTGTGCACTTGAGGACGTGTGCTGCCAACATATTTGAGCCCACATGGGCATTCTAACACAAATAAAGCAAATTCCGATTTGCAATTAAGTTTTTCCCTGATCTTGATTGGGACTGGGGATAGTGGTATTTTGAATTCTGTCTTACTAATCCCATTTCTGCAAGCCTTGCACGTTGCACATTTTAAAAATCCTTTACTACCCCCTAACCACGAGCCCGTGGCTAGCTCAGGGCTGCTGGAGACTAGACTATTCTGCATGCTTTTTGCTCTTTTAAATGTAATATTGGGTGATGGAGACATTAGGCTGCCTACAATTGGATCACTTTTGATTAGGAACCAATTGTTCTTCACAATCTTACGTATGGATTTGTGTTGGTTATTGTAGGTGACTATGAGACGGGTATCATTTTCAAAATTGCTTTTAGGGACCCTGTTTGTCACTTCCAAGTTACACAGCAATGTGTGCCTGTCATGTTTGTTAGCTCTCTCAATGGCACTATTAATTACTGGTTCCTGGTAGCCCCTTGCCAGGAATCTAATGTTACACTCCTTTTGGGCCTGAAGGCAATCTAACTCATTGCTACATATTCTTTTGATTCGAAGCATCTCCCCGTAGGGGATGCTCTTTATCAAATGCCCAGGATGGTGGCTGTCTGCATGTAATAACGTATTACCCGCAGTGGGTTTACGATGGAGCTTGGTATGTAACTGATTGTTGGTTATATAGATCTCAACATCTAAAAACACAATTGAGCTTTCACTGATAGAGCTAGTGAACTCTATATTGAGATTGTTGTCATTGAGTTGATTGATGAACACATTCACTTCCTCGACAGTGCCATCCCAAATGAGGAAGAGATCGTCTATGAATCTCCACTAACATTTGACTTTGGTAATAATGACCTCTGTATGTAAGCCCATGAGGACCTGCTCCTCCGAGTAGCCCATATGCAGACAGGCATAACTGGGAGAGAAGCAGGCCCCCATAGCCACCCCTCTTGTCTGCAAAAAAAGTTGGTTAGCAAATAAAAATACATTATGGTCTAGGCAGATTTTGATCATGTCAATAATCATGTTGGAATGTTCCGTGAATTCAACTGGTCTTTACCTCAAATAGTATTCAATAGCCTTGATTCCATCCCTGTGGTGGATACTCGTATACAGGGAGGTGACGTCTAGAGAAACTAGAAGAAAGCTCGGTTGCCACTCAAAATCCACAAGTTTTTTAAGGAGGTCTCCTGTATCGAGAATGAACGAGGGTAAACTCTTCACATGCTCTTGTAGAAAAAAGTCAATGTACTTGCTGACATTTTCAAGAAGACTGTTCCTAGCCGATATTATCGGTCTGCCAGGTGGATAAAGATAATTTTTGTGTGTCTTCGGAATAAAATAGATCACTGGTGTCACAGGAAAGTCATTTTTAAGAAATTTAAACTCATCCATAGTCAGTAGACCCTTGCTCCTCCAGGCCATTAGTTTTGAATCAATTTCTTTTCTGGCTGCTGACATTTCCTGGGCATTAGTTTTTCTGTAGCAGTCTTTATCAGTAAGTTGTTTGAGTGCCTCGCTCATATACTTTTTTCTTGGCCAGAGCACAACATTGCCACCTTTATCTGACTGTCTTATTATTATCTGTTTTTTGTCTTTCAATTTCTTTATTAGTTCATGGTATTGTAAGTCGCAGTAATTTATTTTCTTAATAGCATTTGCATTTTTTATTTGTAGTTCTTTCAATTCACTCGAGACTGTATCGTGAAACAAATCCAAATTATCCCTAAGAAGAAGTGGGCAAAACTTCGACTTTCGTTTGAAAGGAGTTTTACTTAAAATCTGCAAAGGTTCACCTCCGGGTGTGATTTCAATGACGGTGGGTTCTTCCTCATGTTCTGTTAGTAACTCATTCAGCTCTTGTGTTAGAGCCAGACCTCTTTGAGGTTGTGCAGGATCAATGAACTCCATAGGTGATACTGATGGGATCCCCGTATTCGTGCGGGTAGTATTATTGGCTCTACGTGTGCAATGATATTTTTTCAGTTTGAGTTTGCGCACGTATTTAAAAAGATCAATTCGCGTGTTGGCATAATCAAAGTCTCGTCTGGGACAGTAGGAGAGACCCAGCGATAAGATATTTGTTTCGCTGGCAGTTAACTCCACATCCGTGAGGTTAACTACATTCTTAGAACTATTCATTTGGGAGCTTGTCTCTTTTGCCAGTTTGATCGTTGCTTCCTTTGCCTCCCACCTGCGTTGTTGCTGCCTGTGGCATTTCCTCCGCTCTGAGCGTTTCCTGTTTTTTTGTTGGCATTTGAGTTGGCTCCTTGTGTACCAGATCGAAGGGTTAATTTCCTGTCCTGTTGGACCACCCCCAGTTCTTCGCCCGGGGTGAATTTGCGAAACCCCAATCTTTTATTTCTTTTTGCCTCATTGTCAGAGTCGCTTTCAACTTGCGAACTTTCCTCAGAGGTAGATGGCACAGCTACTCTATTGCCACTTGAAGGAGTTACTGTGTTGGGCACCTGTACCACATCATCCTTATCTGGAGCCTGTTGTTTTTTTTTATATCGGCGGGCAAAAGTAAAAATTTGTCCGTGCTCATAGTCAAGCCTGTCTCTTTGAAACTTGTATGCCTTTCTACGTTTTATTACCTCCTCCTCATGTTTGAGGCGCGTTTCCATTTCTTCGCGAAGTTTAGTTATTGCAGGGGTACTGGGATATTTGTCAATTTCAGCTTCTAGTTTTTCCATCTCAACAAGCAGTTTGTTCCTGTCACTTTCTGCATATTGGACTAGTAGCTGCATTAGGCGTTTTGAACCATCCAGATTAATTGCCGCCCAATCACTGAGCATTTGTGGGTCTGGGTTATCATAGGACGGGGCAAGCATAATTCTAAGACCCCGTGGTACTCTCCCTACTTCCAAGTAGCTCGTCAGGAAGCTATGCTCCCACCACTTCGCCTGTTCGCCTTTCTGGCATTTCTCTAACTTTTTCATCAAGTCTCTTACATTGTTAGCTGGTTCCGGCACAGGGGTGAGGCTTGCGCTCGGGACGTCCTCCCCAGCCGGGGAGTCCGTAAACATTCCCTTCGAAGCCTCCACACGGCTCCGTACTGCATCTGCAAACATGGTGTACTTGTTTGTTTATATTGGGTAATATTATTATATGGGAACACAAGTCACGCTTTTCCTACCCGACAATGCTGGGCAGTCGTCCTCCGGTTCCCGAACCACTTCACACAGGATTTTCTGCAGGAACCCAGCGAGGTCCGAAGGTACTCCCGGTGCAGTCCCAGTTGAAGTCCGCTTCCGCTGACCCCTAACCCGGAACCACACACGTTCTTTCCTTGCACGTCTCACTCGGAATCTCTGCTGCTCCTGGGGCTGCGGCGGCGTCTCCTCCCGGAGTTTGTGAATTGATCCCAAGTTGGAAACTCGGAAACTGCTGCTTCTGCCGCACTTGCCCGTATTGTGAAGGGGTCTCGCAAAGTTCAGGGAAGCAATCCCGAAGATATTTACGGTATGTGTCGTCCTCCGCTTGATTCAGCTCAGCATGCATGTACTTCCAAAGGATGATGCGAGACCCAATTCTTAGGTGTTTTAAATGTTTATTTCAGACCCAAACACCAGTTTGCCACGACGCGTTTCGGCCAAAGCCTTAATCACATGACGCAGTCATGGGGGCTGGCCACCCATTTAAAGTGAAAGGTGCATGACGCGCAAACGGACATAAAGGAAATACTTGTCCTCCATATTACTGCATAAATGCCTGTACAATATGAGTTAACACTGCAACTTAAAAATATAAAGGCAATTGCCATCTCATAATCATTGTATAAATACATTGGCTTGGCTACAATCATGGAGTTCATAGGTTGTATACTAAACAACCATACCTTGCACGAGAGGTTGAGGATGTGCATAACATGTTACAAATAGAACTACAGCTCATAAATAGCTAAAATACTATTAAAATCTAGTAATATTTTCAACTGAATCTAAAATCAGATAGCATCAGTTCATATTTAAAATATCAACCGTATACTAAATAAGCAACAATAAGATATGTAAACATAATACACATTAAAGCCTCTCACAGAAGGACCTAAGTCAGTTATTTATTATTTTATATATATATATATATATATTCACTGAAAAAACCATAGGTTTCACACCAGTTATAGTTAGGAATTAGCATTTAAAAAACCTTTGAAATTCACTGAAAAAACCATAGGTTTCACACCAGTTATAGTTAGGAATTAGCATTTAAAAAACCTATTAAATTCACTGACAAAACCATAGATTTCACACCATTTATAGTTAGCTGGAAATTTTACTGACATAAAACCATTGAAATTCCCACGTTATAGTTAGTTGGACTCACTATAACTTGCGTGCCTGTAATGCACTGCTGATGACGTCACATATTACATCACTCATGACATGGTCAGTGACATCACTCATGACATCACTGATGACACCATCCAGTGAATGTGTGTCTTTCTGAAAAATAAATTTGTTTTATATATGTATTTGTAAAGGTCGATGGAAGAATAAATGTTTAAATAAGTGTGTAAATGGATGTTTTTTTTAAAAAAAATTGGTTGGGTAACTGGCTTATTACGTGTATCTTAGTGAATACATATATTAGCGAGTATTGTTTAAATATTTAAATGTTTGTATCAGTGTTTCTCTTTGTGTATAAGTGGCTGCAGGGGTTGGTGACTGACTCACTGTTTGTATGTGTTTTGAAGGCAGCATATGTGCAGGACTGTATGGGTGGATGAGTGTGTATATGTGTGTGTTAGTGAGTGAATGACTGTCTCACTAGTGTCTTCATTAGTAACGACATATGTTTTAATCTAGTATATGTGAGTATTGATGTATATAAGTGAGTATAGTATATATAGTGAGAGATTGTAGGAGTTCCTGTTTAAATAAGTATGTGTTTCTATAAGTGATTGTTTAAGAGAGTAAGTATGGGTAAGTTTCCTTAGAAGTAAGGTGGTAGTGTGTGTATAAATGTATATGCAAATACATGGATGTTCAATAGTTTATTTGCATGTGTGAGTATGTGTGTGAGTAACTTTTGGATGACTGCTGATGTGTAACAGGATGTATAGGTGTATCACTACATATGATGAGTGAGTATATATATGAGTGACTATATAGAACTGTTGGTGAATCAGTGGATTTGTATATAGATGGTGGAATTACTGAATTGGTTGTTGTTACTGGTTTGGGTATCTCAATTTTTTTGAAAATGTTTGTTTCTATTTTTGAATATGTGTTTCAAGCGTTACATTACACTGAAATTAGGTCTGTCACTCTGTCACAAGGATGGTGTCATCAGTGATGTCATGAGTGATGTCACTGACCATGTCATGAGTGATGTAATATGTGACGTCATCAGCAGTGCATTACAGGCGCGCAAGTTATAGTGAGTCCTACTAAGTATAACGTGGGAATTTCAATGGTTTTATGTCAGTAAAATTTCCAGCTAACTATAAATGGTGTGAAATCTATGGTTTTGTCAGTGAATTTAATAGGTTTTTTAAATGCTAATTCCTAACTATAACTGGTGTGAAACCTATGGTTTTTTCAGTGAATTTCAAAGGTTTTTTAAATGCTAATTCCTAACTATAACTGGTGTGAAACCTATGGTTTTTTCAGTGAATTTCAAAGGTTTTTTTAATGCTAATTCCTAACTATATAAGACCTGAAAGCCCACCAGGAATCTCCAGTATGCGCCAGGGGACTGCATTGCAGAGAGGTGTAATGAAGCCACAACCCTTTTTACACCTCTCTGCAACGCAGCCCCCGTGCATGTTAGAAGAGGGGGAACTAATTCCCCTTGCATACTGGGGGCCCCTGGGGGCCAATTAGCCCACCTGGAACCTCCAGTATGCGCCAGGGGCTGCATTGCAGAGGTGTAATGAGACTATGCCCCTTGTTACACCTCTCTGCAACGCAGCCCACTGCCGCGTTTGCAGAGGGGGAACTAATTCCCCTTGCATACTGGGGGTCCCTGGGGTCAACTGGTCCACCAGGAGCCTCCAGTATGCGCGAGGGAGCTGCATTGCAGAGAAGTGTAATGAGGCCACACCCTTGTTACACCTCTCTGCAATGCAGGCCACTGGCGCGTTTGTAGAGGGGGGACTAATTCCCCTTGCATACTGGGGGTCCCTGGATCATATCTGCCCAAACACCGATATTCCGAACGATTGTAAATTACTTTTCTTGAGAAACATTTGGATTTGGATTATCATGTCCTATACTTTGGAATTTTTGAAAGACTGACTTTGAGGATGCTATAAATTACTCAAGTCTGCCCGAA
The DNA here is from genome assembly GCF_964263255.1 of Lissotriton vulgaris. NCBI lineage: Eukaryota > Metazoa > Chordata > Amphibia > Caudata > Salamandridae > Lissotriton > Lissotriton vulgaris. The sequence goes on from NC_141688.1 coordinate 2,301,734, forward strand.
TTGTGTGGGTAAAATTGATACCTAGTCACTTTGAATAAGAATATACTTATGTCTCGTCTAACATTTGGAAGAAATATCTAGTTATATGACAACTGGATACCGACATAACTTGAAGGAAATAAGAACGCCCTGAAGAAGTTCTGTTGTACAGAACGAAACCTTTCGGCTGGCTGTGGTACATAAACTTAAGGAAAATAAAAGCATTTGAATATACACCAAGATTCAGCGCTTCAATAAGGACTCTAAGTGATATGATTTGATTGGACTCATTGTGAAAGTGGTGCTGTGCCAAACTTTGGAATATTCTCCACTACTCTCTACTACTTACTCTCTCCTACTCCACTACTCTCAAATACTCACTGTCTACTACTCATTCTCTACTACTCTACTACTCTCTACTACTCTCTCTCTACTACTCACTCCCTACTACTCGCTACTCACTACTCCCTACTACTCACTATCTATTACTCTCTACTACTCACTCTCTACTACTCTCTCTACTACTCACTCTTTACTACTCACTACTACTCTCTACAACTCACTCTCTACTTCTCACTCTCTACTACTGTCTACTACTCACTCTCTACTACTCTCTCTCTACTAGTCTCTACTACTCACTCTACTACTCACTCTCTACTACTCACTACTATTCTCTCTGCTACTCATTCTCTACTACTCTCTACTACTCACTCTCTACTACTCACTCTCTACTACTCACTCTTTACTACTCTCTACTACTCACTTTCTACTGCTCTCTACTACTCACTCTACTACTTACTCTCTACTACTGTCTACTACTCACTCTCTACTACTCACTCTCTACTACTCTCTACTACTCACTCTACTATTCACTCTACTACTCTCTACTACTCACTCTCTGCTACTCTCTCTACTGCTCTCTACTACTCTCTACTACTCACTCTCTACTCTCTATTACTCACTCTCTACTCTCTACCTCTCTACCTCTCTCTTCTTCTCTCTCTACTAATCTCTACCTCTCTACTAATCTCTACCTCTCTACCTCTCTACCTCTACCTCTATACCTCTCTCTACACGCACACATATACACATATATGCATATATATATATGCATATGCATTTATATATATATGTATGTGTATGTATAAAAAAAAACAACAAAACATATTTTTTTTAAACAGCTACTTTTAAAACTGTCATTCTTTTTCCCCATGGTACGCTCCCCGGTAAGCTTACCGGTGCGCGTACCGGTGCGCGTACCGGGCGCTCACCCCGCGAAAATCAAAATTTTTTTACATTTTTTTTTTGCTCCGCGGGGCCCTTTTATGGCCCCCACATCAAACCTAGGGGGTTAAGGGGGGTCTACTCTGCCCCCTTATGGTCATTTCCCTCTTTGTTTTGGCCACCTCTCGTGTCTCGATCCTACCGAGACACAAGATGGCGGCCGCTCCGGACTGTTTAGAATGTTTACAGACATCCCAGAGCCAATCAGCTTTCTGCGCGCAAGTCGCGGTAAGCGCCCGGTGCGCGTACCGGTGCGCGTACCGGAGCGCGGCTATAGATATATATATTTTTTTGAACCTTAATTACTCAAAATCCACTGGAGCACATATCTTGAGACATAGCAAAGGCACATCGGGCTACCAGTCCCTACAATTTTGCCAAGTTTGGTGGAAATCCATTCAGCCGTTCGGGCTAAAAGTGAAATCGACCGCCCTATGGAAATTAACATGGGGAAAACGCGTTTTGGGACCCCCCTTTTATCTCGGCCCCCGCTTGACGAATCCCCCCCAAACTTTCAGGGAAGGACCGGAACGCCGCAAGGCCATTTTGAGGAAATTTTCAGGCAGATTCGTCAACCGGCGCCAAAGTTATTACAAATAGAATTTTCAGATTTAACATTGAAAAAAATCCTAACTATAACTACCTACTGGCGACCGCCAGTAGGTTATATATATATATATATATATATATATATATATAGTTGCACACACTCTCTGGTCACTGTCACACACTCATCTACACACTCACAAACTCACTGAGACACTTATAAACCCATTCACAAACCCACTCATACATCCAGTCACATAGTCACATGCACACTCAGATACTCATGCACTCACTCCATTCAAGTACCTATGCACACACTTACAGACTGTTTTTGGTATGGTCTCACAGCAACCTTCAAAGCAGGTGTGATATGAAGCAACAGAAAAATTAAATGGACTTTATTCCTGACAACAACTTTTAACTCTATGAGGCATCACCCACTGGAGGGTTCGAAATAAAAACCACAAATCCCAGGATGCATTGCTAACATCCACGAATGTGCCCACTAGGGGGCTTGAAATAGGGACAAAAACGACATTGTGGTAACTGCAAGATGCCGAGGCGGAACCTCTGAAGAAAGTCGAGGACGACTGAAACGCGTCAGGACTGCCAAGTTATTGAATAAATCCTTGTAATTCACTGTTGGGGTGCGGCTCATTGCTTTCCGAGAAGGAGAGAGTTGTTGCAATATATATGTGGCTTGGTTCTGCCCAAAGAAGATCGCACGGCCAGAAAACGCGCCGCCTTAATCCCGAAATTGAACTCTCGTTGTTGGCTCGTGAAAACGAACAGGGACGGCAGGCGCTACCAAAGACTGTTTTTGGTATGGTCTCACAGCAACCTTCAAAGTAGGTGTGCTATGAAGTAACAGAAAAATTAAATGGACTTTATTCCTGACAACAACTTTTAACTCTATGAGGCATCACCCACTGGAGGGTTCGAAATAATAACCACAAATCCCAGGATGCATTGCTAACATCCACGAATGTGCCCACTAGGGGGCTTGAAATAGGGAGAAAAACGACATTGTGGTAACTGCAAGATGCCGAGGCGGAACCTCAGAAGAAAGTCGAGGACGACTGAAACGCGTCAGGACTGCCAAGTTATTGAATAAATCCTTGTAATTCACTGTTGGGGTGCGGCTCATTGCTTTCCGAGAAGGAGAGAGTTGTTGCAATATATATGTGGCTTGGTTCTGCCCAAAGAAGATCACACGGCCAGAAAACGCGCTGCCTTAATCCCGAAATTGAACCCTCGTTATTGGCTCGTGAAAACGAACAGGGACGGCAGGCGCTACCAAAGACTGTTTTTGGTATTGTCTCCCAGCAACCTTCAAAGTAGGTGTGCTATGAAGCAACAGAAAAATTAAATGGACTTTATTCCTGACAACAACTTTTAACTCTATGAGGCATCACCCACGGGAGGGTTCGAAATAAAAACCACAAATCCCAGGATGCATTGCTAACATCCACGAATGTGCCCACTAGGGGGCTTGAAATAGGGACAAAAACGACATTGTGGTAACTGCAAGATGCCGAGGCGGAACCTCTGAAGAAAGTCGAGGACGACTGAAACGCATCAGGACTGCCAAGTTATTGAATAAATCCTTGTATTTCACTGTTGGGGTGCGGCTCATTGCTTTCCGAGAAGGAGAGAGTTGTTGCAATATATATATATATATATATATATATAGTTGCACACACTCTCCGGTCACTGTCACACACTCATCAACACACTCACAAACTCACTGAGACACTTATAAACCCATTCACAAACCCACTCATACATCCAGTCACATAGTTACATGCACACTCAGATACTCATGCACTCACTCACTTATCCATTCAAGTACCTATGCACACACTTACAGACTCACTTGGAATGTGACACTCCGATGTACTGACCCACTCAGAGACCAGCCATTTCCTGTGCAGGTGTGAGTGGTGGGGCGGTGGGGCCGGTGGGGGGATTTCAACAGACAACGAGGAAAAATTAAATAACTTTCCCTCATCATCTGTCGAAATCCCTCCACCTGGCCCCACTACTCTTACCTGCATGGGCCGTGGCTGTCAGAGACCCATGCACCTACTTACAGACCCACTCATCCACATGAATGTACTCACAGACCCACTGAGACACTCATACAGCCACTTACCAATCCACTCATACACCCATCCACCCACTGACACACCCATACAGTCACTATCACACTCAGTCACAGAATCTCTCAGGAACTTATGGACTCAGTCACTGAGTGATACACTCAGGAAAAAATACCCCCACTCACATTTTTGTGCCAACTCAAAGCATTCTTAAAAAAAACAGTTATCAATGTAATTTCTGATACATACCAAATCAAAAAATGAGTAGCAGATAATATTCAATATAATATGCAATCTACAATTATAGAAAGAAAATAAAAGAAATCTAAGGTGCTCACTTAAGACATAGAACATAAAAACCTTTGAAATTCACTGAAAAAAAGGTTAGAGGGACGTTATAGTAAGCAAATGCAATTAAAAAAAACCTTGGAAATTCAATGAAAAAAGCAAAGGTTACAGAGACATTATAGTTAGGCTCAGGTTTCACTCATACAAAACCAGAGAAATTCAGCAGTTATAGTTAGGTGAGCTAACAATAACTTGCTCCCCTGCAATGCACTGCTATGACCTCACATATTACATCATTCATGACATGGTCAGTGACATGGCTGATGATCAAAAGAATCTCTGATGCACCCACTCACACCCCAATATAACCATTCATACACCCACTCCAACTTTCACTCTACTATTCTCAAAAGCATTGACAAAACCGTACCAGTACTTACACAGCCACTCACTAATTCATAGGTCTACACACATCCACTCAGTCACCAACACAGCCACTCATAGGCCAACTCCCTCACTTATACAGTCACTGATATATACACCCATACATCCACTCATACACTGTCAGTCACCTATGGATCTACTCACACACCTACTCACAAATAGGACACATTACAATGCAAACAATTAAAACACATGGTTTTACAACGCAGTTTTTACATCGCAACATCCATTACAATGCATGATTTTGCAATGCATCCTATCTCAACACATTTTTAGAAACTACATTTACTACGCATACCATTACAAGGCATAATACTTTTAGGGTAACAGTGGGGTGAGTTTTGGATAGTGTAGGGGTAAAATTACTTTTCCCACTCCAGTGAGTGCAACAGTAGGGTAAGTTTTGGATAATGTAGGGGCAAAAATTACTATTCCCATGTACCCCCAAATCCATGCCCATCCTAAAACTAAAAAAGCCTCTATTACTTACCTTGTAATGCATTGCAATGGCATGTGTTGTAATGGTATGCATTGCAATGGCATGCGTTGTAGTGACATGCGCTGTAATACCTGTGTTGTAATGGCATGCAATGTAAATGCAGTCACGTTGTAACACCCACATTGTAACGGTAGTGCGTTGTAGTGACTGCATTGTAATGTTTGTTCCCCCTACTCACACACCCATAGGGTGAATCACACAGTCACTTACTCACCTATACAGTTATATACACATCCACTCAATTATTCATAAGGATACTAACACATACTCGCTCACCTATATAGTCACTCATACAAGCACACACTCACCCCTAGAGCCGCTGTTTCATTCCCTCACTCGCACAGATAGTCACTCATATACTCTAACACTCACCTATATTGCCTTTCACATATGTAGTTACCACTGACACATCCATTCACTCACTGACACAACCATACACATTCTGAGTCAACCATACAGCCCTTCAAAGATGCACTCACTAACATATACAGCCACTGACTCACCCACTCACTCATTCATTCTGGCAGTCACACACACCCTTACCCACCCACACAGATACCCATACACCCCATACAGGTACTCAGACAACTAATCAGTCACCCATACAGCCACTCACGTACCCACTCAGCAACTTATATAGTCACTTAGATAACAACTGACACTGCCATTCACACAACCTAGTCACTCATTCATATATTCACTGAGACAACTAATCACTCACTTATACAGTCAGTCATACGCCCACTAAATCATCCATACAGGCACTCATACATCCACTGATTCATCAATACACCTTAGTATGTATATTTAACACTAATAAACTTTTGAAAACACTCACAGTCACTGGATGATGTCATCAGTTATGTCATTTGAGATGTCATCAATGATGTCATAAGTGATGTTATTGATGGAGTGATGTCATTGTGGAGAAGTGTGGCTCAATGGTTAGAGCAGCAGACCCTGATGTAGAGGTCTAGCCCGGGACCAGGGTTCAATTCCCCGCCTCGGCGGGTCTTGGGCTCAAAATTTCCACGGGCCTGATAATTCTCGCCTCGGTTCCTATTCCAATCATGGAGTCCCACTCTGCAACTCTGGGCAATAGCTTGCTTAATCTCCACAACGGCCCCCACAACGCTAAGGATGCCTGGCCTCCACCTTGGGGGTGCCCAGGAGTGGACGCCTCACAGGGAAAGCCAGGATGGGTTCCACAGCGGTATTCGTACAAGCGCCTTGAGACCCTTGCGGGTGAGTAGTGCGCTATACAAGTATCAATTTACATTTTACCATGTCATGAGTGATGTAATATGTGAGTTCAAAGGCAGTGCATTGCGGGGGCAAATTATTGATAGTTTAGCTAACTATGACTGCTGAATTTCTCTGCTTTTGTATGAGTGAAACCTGAGCCTAACTATAACATCTTTGTAACCTTTGTTTTTTTCAGTGAGTATATATCCAAAAAGGTGTGGTTAGGTCAGCTTGCTTCCTGAATGCTAGTGGTGCACGTATAAGCGCTGCCGTTAGTGATGTTCTTAATTGCCACAAAACCTTCCCATCAAAGAAAGAAATGGCACTCTGGGATAGAATAGATTCTCCACTGTTTAGTCCATCGGGTCACCTTGGACATGACGTGTTTCGGCTGTGCAAGAGCCTTTGCGATAAAGTGATATATATATATATGTATTATATAAATAAAAATGTTAATCTTTGTTCAAAATCGCAAATCTCCTAAAGTTCTTCACCGATTGCTTTGAAATTTTGATACAACGTTGGATTCAAATACGCTCGTGTTTTTATATACACAACGTTGAATTCCAATACGCGCGTGTCGAATACGCGCAGGTTTTTAATCGAAAGCCCGAACAGACACATAAAAATGTCAATGTTCGTTTGTTCAAAATCTTAAATCTCCGAATGTTCGTAACCGATTGCTTTGATATTTTGACACAATGTTGGATTCAATTAAGCGTGTGTTTAAATCTATACAACAGTGGATTCGAATACGCGCGTGTCCAATATGCGCGTATTTTCAACCGAAAGGGCGAACAGCTACAAGGGACGCATAGAGACAATAGTCTACATATATTAGGATGGACAGTTGGTGTCAGGATGGCAGACCAGGAAGTGGTGGAGGGGGCGGGGAGGAGTTGATTCACTTTGCAACATTAAGGAAGGACGCATGGAGACAATAGTCTACATATAATAGGATGGACAGTTGGTGTCAGGATGGCAGACCGGGAAGTGGGTGGAGGGAGGGGGAGGAGGAGTTGGTTCACTTTGCAACATTAAGAAAGGACGCATAGAGACAATAGTCTACATATATTAGGATGGACAGTTGGTGTCAGGATGGGAGACTGAGAAGTGGGTGGAGGGAGGGGGGAGGAGTTGGTTCACTTTGCAACATTAACACGTGTTTATATATACACACAACGTTGGAATCGAATACACACGTGTACAATACATGCAAGTTTTTAATCAAAAGGCCGAACAGACCCTATCGATTTGCTTGCTGCGCAACAACTACAAGGGACGCATAGAGACAATAGTCACAAAAACATATTGTATACCCTCAAGCATTGTGAAATTAAACATATTAGAAACGTGCGCTTACTCTTTTCTGTCTCTTCCATTTAACTAATCTAAGCCACAGCAACACGTGGCCGGGTACGGATACAGCTAATATATATATTAATATATATATATATTTATATATATATATATATATATATATATATATATACACATATTTTCCCCAGATACGAGGCCGCACTCTGTCACAGGTAGGATAACAACCCTTTATTTCAGAAACAGGCAGCTTCCCATTCCATCGTAGTGTCCCCTAGCCTGACGCGTTTCAGGGAATCCTATCCCTTTCTTCAGAGGCAAAACACGAGCTGCCTTTCACTTGCGTGCAACTGCACTGTCCCCTGCACGCTATTTAAATATCATTGACTCCGGTGTGCCAATCAGCAGTTAGTTCATCTTCAAAATGCATTCTGGGACCTGCAGTAAAATATATGCACCATTTACACCCTCCAGTGGGTCAGGTGCTCGTGTTTTCTTTCCAGGGACCAATCCTTGTAGCCCTTCAGTGAGCCCTGAATGGGACTCTGCCTGTTCAATTTAAAATACCTGCTCCACCGTTCATGAAGGGCAACAGTTTCCCCTCATGCAGACCAAGTTCTTTCAGAGGCGGTGCGTAGCCTCCACGGCCTGGAAGCGCCGTGTTTAAATGTCTCCACATATTTTCCCCATAAAATATCATCACTCACATCTCACATGACATCACTGATGACATCATCAAGTGAGTGTGGTTTTAAGAGTTTATGGGTGCTGGGTACATATAATAACCTACTACTAAACGTATATTAGTATACTAGTTGTACTACTAATGAGCGATACTATCTCTAACATGTGCAATCTGAGTAGGTGTGTGACTGTCTGTATTAGTGTCTGACTGGATATGGGAGTGGCTGTATTTGTGTGTGAGTGTCTGTATGAGCTACATTATGGGTGAGGAAGTGGGTTTCTGACTAGCTCTGTAGGTGTGTGAGTGGTTGTATGGGTGTGTAAGTGGGTATCTGAGTTTTTTATAGGTGTGTGAGTGAGTGAGTGAGTGTGTGAATGAGTTTGTGGGTGCGTGAGTGGCTGTATGAGTGTATAAGTAAGTATCTGAGCAGCTGTGTGGGTAACTATGTTGGTGAGTGAGTAGATATGTCAGTGGCTCTATGGGTGACTAAGTGGCTGTGTGAGTAGCTATATGGGTGAGTAAGAGTATGAATGGCTATAGGAGTGAGATACTGGGTATACATGTGGCTGTATGGGTGAGCGAGTGACTCTTTGAGTGCATGTTTGGTTAAGTGAGTTGCTGTGTGAGTGGTTGTATTGGAGAATGAGTGTCTGTGTTAAGGACTACGGGTGAGTGAGCAGATATGGGAGGGCTTATATGGATGTGTGAATGGGTATGCAAGTTGTTCCGTGGGTGTGTGAGTGAGTATGTGAGTGATTGCATAGGTAAGTTGGTGGCAGTGTTGAGAGGCTGTAAGGGTGTGTGAGTAGCTGTATAGATGAACACCTTAGAGTGTGAGTATGGCTGTGCGAGTAGCTGTGTGGGTGAGTAATTGATTGCATGGGTGTCCATATGGATGAGTTAATGGTTGTGTGAGTGGCTGCATTAGTGAGTGAGTGGGTGTATGAGTGGCTCTATAGAGGAGTGAGTGGTTGTGTACATACTTGTTGGGTATATGCATGCTTATTTGAATGGTTGTGTGGTCATGTGATTGGGCATACAAGAGGTTTTATATGGGTGTGAGTGAGTGTGTGAGTGGTTCTGTAGATGATGTCATCAGTGATGTCCCTGACCATGTCATGAGTGTTGTTATATGTGAAGTCATAAGTAGTGCATTGTGGGGGCATACGTTATTTCTTGTGCAGGCAACTATAACTGATGAATTTCAGTGGTTTTGTACAAGTGAAATCCGAGCTTTACTATAACTTCCCTGTAACCTTTGATTGTTTTAGTGAATTTCTAAGTAAAAAAAAAACTATTTCCTAACTACAACGTCCATATATCCTTTGGTTTTATAAGTGAATTTCTATGGTCTTTTAACTACTAGGCACGTTTTCAGAGTGGTTGGAGGAAGGGGATGGGGCCTCCAACTAGCCCTCAGCAATCCTGCGGTGTGGGACTTACTGCTGGTAACAGGCGGGCTTCTTGTTCCCCAAGGACGTTCAGCATCAAAAGGGACTTCATCCCCTAACAAGTAGGGTGCCAAGAGGTGCATTTGCAGAGTGGTGGAGAAAGGAGGCAGGGTCTCTAATGATCTCTCAGCAACTGGGCTGTGTGTGGGACTTCCTGGAGGTAACAGAAGGGGCTATTGTCCCCTCAAGGACCTTCAGCATCCATGGGGACTTCATCTCCCAACCAGTACTGCACCAGGAGGGACGTTTGGAGTGTGTTGGAGAAAGGGAGTGGGTCTTGAATGAGGTCTCCTCAATCCTGCTGTGTTGAACTTACTGGAGGTAACAGGAGGGGTTTTTGGCCCTCAATGTTCCTCAGCAGCCAAGGGGACTTCCTCCCCCAACCAGAAGTGTGCAGGGAGGTGGCTTTGAAGAGTAGTAGAGAAAGAGGGCTGGGCCTCTTATGAACTCTCAGCAATCCTGCTGTGTGGGACTTACTGGAGGTAACCAGAGGGGATTGTTTGCCTCCAAGGACCCTCAGCAGCCAAGAGGACTTCAGCCCCCAACCAGTAGTGCCCCAGGAGTTGCATTTGCAGAGTCATGGAGAAATCGGGCAGTCCTCTGACAACCTATCAGCAATCCCCTGCAGTCCCTCCGGCTCCCCGCCTCCTGCAAGAGACGGCATTCCTTTCAGACACAGGGAGCTACTAAACATGCAGCTCCCTATTTCTGAAAGCAGTTCTTTCTGTTTCCCTTCTCGCTTGACAGCAGGCAGGGAAACAGATGAATACTCGGCTTTCAGCAAGCATGAGCATTTCTCAGCTCTCAATGGCTGGAAGCGGAGTATTTGCTGTGGCTTGGCAGGAGTGATCAAAGCACCAGATAAGACAGAGCAAACAACTATGTCCTGGGGGTGGGCATCCCAGAACAAAGCAGGAGCGACCATGGGGTATGGCATTTCCCAGGGCTCTCTCCTTTGTTGTAGTAAGGCCTGCCCCGGGGAGGTGGCAGTCCCCGGGGCTGCCTGGGGGCCACATGGGCCCCCCAATTTTATTAAAAATGTTGCCCAGGGAAGTAGCAATCCCCAGGAAGGTGGGGAGTGCTGCGCCAGCACCCTCCACATATTTAGATGAGATAATGCCCCCAGACCTGGCCCACCCGGGATTAAAGATAAAAGGAGTGCGGAAAACTGTGCTTCTGTTTTTTAAATATTTTTGGTGAGAGACGCAGGTCCAGCGCAGCTCCTGCCAAACATTTTTCAAAAATGCTTTTTTGCACTACAGGATCCCTTGAGATCCCTCCAGGAGGATAGGGAGTCAGGGAAATCCTACCTTGTCCCTTCTCTTTTTCTATGTTTATTTGCTAAAGCTGAGTCCCAGGACAGCTGCCAACACCTCCTGGTTTGAAGTGGTAGCAACCAATCAGATCTCAGCATGAGATCCAGAGGGTTCGCTGAGCTTTCGCGTCCCTTTATCTGAAGATGTGAACTTCTTTTAATAACTCCAGAACTACTAAGCGGATTTTCACCAAATCACAAAAAGGCACTTCCCTGAACCAATATCTAGTATTCTGCCAAATTTGGTGTAATTCCGTTCAGCAGTTTGGGCTGTAGCCGCGTTTAAAGTTCCTATGGGATTTAAAATGAGAAACAGATGTTTTTTTACCCATTCTTTTGCTCGGCCCCGGCTTGACAGATCTACCTGAAACTTTCCATGCACAACAAGAATCACTGTGGCACTTTTTTCCTAAAATTTCGGGATGATTCGTCACCTGGCGCCAAAGATATTGGGAAGTCAAAACCGCTTTTCATATGGAAACATTGTCCTAACTATAATGTATATATATGAATTTAGTCAATTCAAAAGTTATTGACCCAACACTAGACCTAAACAAATCATTGGTGAGGCAATGTCATTCACACTACATCATTGTCATATCATACAATACAGTGGTCAGGCACATTCCCTTTCAGACAAAGCGTGACAACTGATGTTTTAATCATCCTCGGTCCGAACAGTGTTATATTTGTCTCGAGGTGGCCCTCCTTTTAACAATAACACTCAAGCCGGCCATGTTGGCATGAGGCATGCGCGGCATGCGTTCTCTGGGCTGAGCAGAGACTGTATTGTTATAGGATATCGAATGGATCTGTGGGGCCAAGGGGTTAATTCTCAAAGAGATGCCTGCCATGCTACCCCTCGCCTCCTCCAGCTCATTTTCTCCCCCACAGCCTTGGCCGCCTACCAGAGGAGAGCCCAGTGTGCTCAGAACCGAGCGCAGGGAAGCCGTGTGGTGGTGTTACTGTAGTAAATAAAGGGAGAGGAATGTTCAAGTACTTCTTATAGTGCAGGGACATGTGATGCTCGGTCCAGTCCAAGGCAGAGGCTCTGAAGGGGATTATTACTGCAGACTGAGTCACCAGCCCTCTAGAGTTACACCACAAATACATTCACTGTGGGGTCAAGGGTCAATTTAAAAAAAAAAACTCTGCAACCCACTGGGTAACAGCTCGAATCATATACTGTTGAAATGTACACAATGCCTGATTGCAAAGTACATTTGTTGGCAATAGTATTATTTGATTCGACGTCATTTAATCTAATGAAGAAGCCCATGTCATCGCGGCAACTTGTTTTCTGAAGTAAGATTTCTGTAGCAATCCAGTTTAGGGTTTGTAGCCATGCACTAACACATCTGAAAACAATAGTTCGATAAACAAAAATTCAGAGCTGCAAAAGTGCGTCACGTTGTCATTGGTAATCTAGTAATACCACGTTAACGGTATGCCAAAGCGCCTCTTCCTGCTTTTTTTGTGCCATCCACACAGTGTGACTCAGAAAACACACCCACCAAGCGTGCACAATTCAAATAATCACAAAAAACTATAACACACGGCTATAAGTTTAAGGTAGTCGAAGGAATGAATTGTCTATAGGAAAATTAACATGTTCTTCTCAATTAGTTAAACTAATCCCACTTCTCGGTGGAGCAGCATTAATGAAGTTATTATCTGATTACTACATCTGTCCTAAGGACACATGCAGTCCCTGCAGAGCTGCAGCAGGTGTGACTTAGACAAATCAACAGAAGATATAAACGTTGTCCCCGCTGCCCTCCCGTCCCGCACAGGTGCCCTCAGAAGTGCAGAGGGATGGCGTGGTGCGTCATGCAATGTCACCTTAATGCTGATGTGCCCTGTTGAGTGCGTTCAAGGCCGAGGGTACATCCTGTTCGGTATTCCAGGAAAACGAGCACTTACTGTATCGACTTTCGCTGTGCATGCCATGTATCCGGCCATCGGGCAGGACCTGCAGGTGAAACCCGATGCCCACATTGCAGTAGAGTCTCCGAATCCTCTTGATGCCCAACAGATATTCGCCGTAGCGGTGGGCGTCTGTCCTCTGCCCACCTGCAAGCCGGGCGAGGGATTGGGAGTACAGGGTCTCCCAGCTCCATTCCAGGGTGCCGTTCGCCGGCGATGGCATGGGAAGGCAGCGCGCTAGCCCGGAAAGCAGCCCCAGGAGCACGACTGGCAAGAGGGCCGGTGCAAGAGTCATCCCGATCAACATGGGTACACGTGGCTTGGGGTGTCAATGGCTCTAAAAATACCCCGCCTCAGCCTCAGTATACTTAGATCAGAGCTCGCTTCCCAAGCGGAACCGCGGAAAGACTCTGCGCTGGGATGTCTCTCAAAGAGCAGGGGGCCAGAGGGGCTGAGGTGATGTCACCTCAGACAAAGTACATTCGAACTTTATTGCCACCTGTCATCCGCAGGCCCGGCATCTTCTAGATTTGAGTTTTGGCCTTGAGGCGGTTTGCAAATCCAAAATGTTCTGACGCTTTACAGGGAGAGTATATATAATGAGATGCAAAAGTTAAATCTAACCAAACGCACTTTCAATTTACCAAACCAAAAAATAATTGCAGTTTAAAGCACTTCAGTTGGAAAAAAAACAGACTCTCCTCTCTAAAAGCGCAAATAATACCTTATTACACTTAGTGCTTCAAAGGACAAGTGAAACATTTTCCCAACTATCAGAAAAGGTCAAGGTGGCGTTTTTATTGTAACTCTGGTTATCCTTAGAGACACTAAACAAAATATAATGTATAAGGATGTGCATTATATTTCTTACACTAGTAAACCCAGGCAGTCTGCTTTATAGGTCTTGCCTTTTGTTTTTTGGGAACTTTGAGCCCGCCCATTACTTACCATTGGTTGACATCATCATCACTCTCATTTTCTTGCTTCTCCTTGTCCAGCCCATGCCAGCTTTACATCCTGTTTGTGTGTTTGTCTATAACCTAGAGCGTAGCCCAAGTGCTGCATCCTTGCCCAGTTCCAGTGTTCTCGCTTTTTCAGAGGTACTTTTTTTTTCTTTTTCACTTGCAGCTCTGTATAAAGTACTTGTGTTTGTCGGCTGTCTCCCATCTTACCTCTCTGTGGATGCTTGTCTTATCCTCTGTTGTTGCCCTATTGTCATTGCTTGCCCCATCCCACTTCCCCACCCTCGTTGTTGCTCGACCCATTCCCCTCTCCTCCCTACCATTGCTTCCTGCATTCCCCTCGCCACCCTTCCCCCTTCATTGTTTGCATGGCCCCAATCCCACGTTGTTGCCCTGCCATCCTCGCTTGCTAAGTCTCATATCCCCTCATGTGTTGTTGCTTGACCCGTTAGTCCTACCCCACCCGTCTCCCCATCCTTGCTTCTCCAATCTCCCACTCCCCTTCTCCACCCTTGTCTGCCCTGTAATCCCACTCCTCCTTCTACTTGTCATTGCCCTGATCCCTTCCCATCTCCACCCTTTGCTGTGTGCCCCTTCCCACTCCCGCCAGAAAAAAATCACTATGGCATGGTCAGCCCTGGCCACATCATTGCGCATTTTTGCCTAACCTTTGGCCTTGCTGCACTGCAGCAGCACTGCCGTACAACAGGGCTAAAACACATTGAGAAAGCAAATAGATTTTGCATAGGCGAGATCTATTGGCTTTGCCAAAGCTTGTTGTCTCTACCAATCGTATGCAGTGCTGATTTTACACCTCATACATTCTTAGGCCTAGCACATTCACCTCCACTTGCCAGGTTTCCACCCTGCAGCGCAGTGCAACCATTTGCAGTTTTGAAGGGAAATGTGCAGTAAGTGATGTAATGTTTGACTGTACACAAACCTGCTCTTGCAGCTCGAAATATAAACCATCTGGCCAAACCTGTTGGATGATCTACTCACTGCATACTGTGTTAGGTCACTAGTGTCTTTTCTTTCATCCAACCTAAGCCCGAATCTAAGAACTCTAATAGTTTTTTTTGATAGTGCGTCACCAACTTATCAAAGAATAGTACAGTGTCCTAGTGGCCACTGTGATTGGGGCAATCTCTTTGATGCCATTTGTTCCCATTGTGGTACAACTTATTGCACAGACTTGTCACACACCTGCCTCTGATCACCACATGCTCAGTACAGGGAATCAACAGTAACCTTTGAAAAAGTCAGATAGACAGTGATTGAAAAGACAGGGGCTGATTTCTTTTTTGTTTTTAGCTGCAACTGATGCTGCCTAAGGCCCAGTGGCGTAGCTGAATATAGCTCCTTACAACGCATGCAATTTGATCACATGCCATTACAACGCAGTCGTTATAACGACCACGTTGTTAGTACGCAATACCATTATATCGTAAGTCATTACAACGACTTGCTGTAGGGGGCGCGCTGGATTTAGGAATAGTATTATTTACCATTCTTACTCCAGTTTGTGCAACAGCAGGGAAGGTGTTGGATTTTAAATCCAATACCAGTGCGCCCCCTACAGCAAGTTGCTGTAATGGCTTGCAATGTATTTGTATTGTGTACTGACTAGGCGGTCGTTGTACCGACCACGTTGTAATGGCATTGCGTTATGGAGACAGCGTTGTACACGCTGTTTCCCAGCATAGCTAGACCTCTGGCCGCCCGTTTGCCGCCTCGCGACGGCCGCAGATAAGAAACATGTCCCCCTAAAACTCATGCTGTCTGGGGCAAACCACCCTCCCCCCCTTGCTACACTAAGGCTGGGGTTGCCAAGTTGTAGAAAACCAAGCCTGCCTAGACTTGATTTCACCTCATGCATCTTTCTTCAGCCACCCTACACTCCCTTTTCGTTACCTCACTCTTGAAGGATCTCTTTCCTCCCTTCTTCCTACCTATTTTCCTACCTTTCTTTTCTTGATTTTCTGCCCTTTCCCTCTCAGATGATCCCTTGTATAAAACCATTTCCTGTTGATTAAAACAGTTCCTAAGAGATCAGAATTAAAATGTAGGTATTCAGTTGCACCTAATTTAGGATCAACTGAAACAGTCGCAGACAATCTGTATAATATGTTATTAATTGATTTTTCTTTTTGCTACTAATTGTCATTGAAAAACTGCTAATATTTGCTGCTAGTACAATGTATATTAGTTTTGGGGACGTGAGCTCATTGCACTTTACTCAGTCGTCGCTGACTGCTATTTGGACAATATTTTCTGTGAGCATATTGCACTTTAGTCCCTAACTGGAAAATGGTTAAACGAATGTTGATCATCTTATGTTAAAGCATTGCATCCGTATATGTTCATTCGGAATTTGTGCCTGATATGTACTTTTTTGTAATGGTTTTAATACATCAACAAATAAAGTACTTTCTTACTTACAGTCGCAGCCCTCAATATTGTGAACTGGTCAGCACTGGGGCAGGGTTTGCGCAGCAGCTGTTGCACGTGCATTCAAAACCTTCTCGAAGAAGTTGCACCTGTGTGCCTGTCTAGGAGAACAGTTACTGCATCCACTCACCCACCTATACATCTATCAGTAAACTACATAACATGTCCTCTTGCTCTTTGTGTACATTTTCTTTGAGCGATAAACGCACGTCCTAGGCTGCCCTGCTGGATATGTTGTGAGGCGAATGGGAGATTGCATTTGCTGTCTTCAGGGCCAGAGGGCAGCTTGCATTGGTACTGCCATGCGGTACCTGCTCTGTGAGGAAGCAAGGCTTGTACTTTTGCTGCCCGATATGTTCATATTCTATGCTGGAACACGCTTGGGCTGCTGTTCTACCTGTGCCTGTCCTCAGAAGGGGTAAAGTGTGGCTGGCCTCTGAATAGGGGTGTTTACATCGGTGCTGCCATATTTAAGATAAAACTGGGATATTTTTAACACTTTATTCCTCCTGATTTCAATCCTATGGTAGGTAGACAGTACACAATTAAAAAGATGTTTAGCTCGTACTCAATTTGAACATAGGTCTAACAATAGAGAACATAAATATTCACATAAGGAGCATACCTTCAGCCAAGTAGGTAACCCATAACTAGGATAATAGGCCCCTTGGATGCTTCTCACAGCCAGATGTGGAACCCACTGATCAATCATGCCACACTTGTTACGTAAGGCTTCAGCATCCTATGTGAGTAGATGAATGTATAATATTTACATAAGTGCTTTTGCTGTTTCTTCTAGGAGTTTTCCACTTCTTTTATGTTTATGTAATCATCATAATCAGTTTATTGGCAGATCGAGTAATAAAAAGAATTGACAAATACGCAATAATAATAAGAAAAGAAAAAAAGGCAAACATGTCTGTCGCAATAATACCATCATTAAAACAGCAATTAAAAAGTCTACATACAACAAAATATAATCTAAAACAATTTTAAAATAGTACCTAAGTCAATGTATGTGATGTAATACGCCATACAGCTAGCAAATACTTGGACACAGAACCCACCACCAACGCTTGTATCACGTTTATACATGTTTATGTCTGTTTGCTAAGAGTGTACAACAGTCCTTTAACTCCTTTGAATTCTTTAGCGTGTTAGCCACCTGTTCCTTCTGAGTGGCAGGATTGTGCGACGTTCCTCCTACTACTGCCACCTGTCCGTCACTTTTTCTTTGTTTTTGGGGAAGGCTGTGCTGATGCTGTCTGTGTTGTATCTTTGGTGTGCTGTGAAGCTTGGTATAAAACTTTTAATACACCAAGGACAAAACGATTCTCATTGCCAATGTTTTTTTTAATACGTGACGTGAATGAAAGACTAAACCCCCACAAAAATATGATAGCCGTGTTTGCTTTTAGTTTTACACGTGAAACAATCATTTTTTTTTAAATGGACATGAACATTTTTTAGAAACATGACTAACAAGCGACTCCATGTCATGTATACCATCTTCAGCCAGTTTTGGCAATGTTGCCAACATCACTGTGCATTCTGGGGTATTGAACCCGCCATGAAAGTGCTAAAAGCATAACTGTAAGTCACATAATGCAACAGGCTGTTGGCTGATTAACCAGGGATGGCTGACAGTATCACCTGTCCTAGTGCCACTTGGCAGATTTTGTGACATTCCAAACAAAATTTTAGTACTTGATTTTCTGCCTTTTTCTGTAGAGAATAAGGGGTTAAACAGCCCACTGGGTGAAAGGGCAGAGATTAGTTTTCAATACAGATGCAGCATAACACCGCTAAATTGCTCGGGAAAGCAAATGGCATGATAATTGACCAGAAAAGTATTAGTTGCAGCAGCTGAAGCTGGCCTAAGAGACACTTGGAAAGAAAGACAATATGCGAGCGCTCCTCTTGCTGTACCCGTCCTCAGCCGAAAGGTTGCTGTGATTTGGGTGCAGCAGCTGTGACAGTAGTGTGCCGCATGTGCTGCAGGGGGTGCCCACTTCGATGCTGCCAGTAAACTGAAACACTAATGAACACGTACTTCCAGATGGACCAGTGGGCATTGAGGTGAGATTGCTGTAGAGAAACAAGGCAGCACAAATTGTACTGTACAATCATATCTAATGAGAAGGCCGCATACCAGTTCAGGTTGGTTACAGGCGAAGATATTTGGGCATGCCGCGTGAGCACATGGTTGCTATCACATTTCACCCAAGGTAACCTTAGACAGCTTCAGTGACGTGGAGAAGTACCGGTGACGAAGGAGTGAGGCGATACACTCGGTCTTTAATATCAAGCTCAAAGTGGCTCTTTCTTCATGACCTGGTATTCGGATTGTCACAGTGGCATAGCACAAAATGATCCCCCCACCACCTATGATGATAGCGAGGGCCTCTCCAGGCTCCCATATCTGATCTTGTATTGAAAGGGGCGGCTCTAAAGGGCGGGACCCCCCTCTGCACTGCAGGGGGTGCATGCAGGTGCTTGTGTTACTTGGCTTGTTGCAGAACACTTCAGCACATACCACTGGCATTTCAGACCTTCCTTTTTCAAGATCTTTTTATGTATTGTCTTTTTTCAAAAATACTCCTTTATGAAACATTTTCTCACCATAGGCTTCATTAAGTATCCATTGCTCTTAACCCCCTTTTTGATCAGCCCTTTCTTCTCGAGGCCCTCCTGGGAGGACATAGGTAGCATCCCTGAAGGCGGTCAAACATCAGGGCAGAAAATGTCCTGTTACTTACCAGTACTCTTCATTACCCTGATTAAGGTTCTCCTCGTCTCAGCAATTACCCCTAGTCCCGCCTCCCGACAGGCACTCTAACACGGTAGTATTGTTTTTGATTTCAATAGAATAAAGCCACCTCCCACCCGCCTCCATGCCTGCTGGTAACAAGACCAGACACAACATAAGAGGGGGGGCGGAAGGGACATGACTGGGACGCGGAGGACCTTATTCGGGGTAAGGAAGTTTACCAGTAAGTACTGGGACATTACCCCCCCCCCCCATAGGTCCTCCTCTTCCGAGTCATTAAAAAAATGAGGACATAACAAGGTTAAAACAAAAAAGGAAGCTTGACATAGCAGGGAAGACCACTGCAAGAGCAATCTCACGAAAGGGGAGCAAACCCAACAACCCACAGTAAAAGCGGCCATGAAAGCATGCAACACCCTCAGCCGAAAATGTTGAATAAACATGGAGGCAAAAACCAAGAGGCCGACTGACTGACCTGCAGGAGACAAAACACCTGCAGCACTGGTCAAGAAGGGAAAACAGAGCACAGAGAGTACTATTGAACCCAGACAGGGGAACCAGACCCCCAAAAACCCAAATACTGACAAAAACCAGCCACACCCTCTCACCCAGAAGAGAAAGGGCCTCCTGGTGTACACAAATGACCAACATCCCCACCAGGAGAGAAAGAAGCTCCTGTCGAAAAAGACTTCTAAACAACAGGAAGAACCAAGGTGAGAACTAAGAAATGAGCCAAGCAACCAGGAAGAAACAGGAAAGAGGGGTAGAACACCAGGAGAGGCCTGAAACCTCCTAAACCCAGAGCCGAACAAGGTCAGAAGAAAAAGCCAGTGAAAAGACACACAGAGCAGGCCCAACACAAGGAAAAAAGGGAAAAGCAACTCCCTGAATAACAGGAGGCAAGCCACAGGCCGAAACAACAAAAGAAGCAAAAAAAGATGAAGGCAAGACCCCAGAACAAAACGTCCAAAGAGTCAAACATCCTTCGGTGCGCCAGAGGCTCCAGAAGCAGAAAGAAACAGCCCACAGAGGAGCCAAGAGGGAAAAGCTGAAGCAACTAGAACAGCCCCCAAAAACGCAAGAGGCATAAACAGACTCCCTGCAACTGATTCACCCCATGAACCACCCCCACTGCAAAAAAGGACCCCGCTGCAGCTTAAGATACAACAGCAGGAACCCAATGGAACTATAGAACAACAGGAGCCAACAGAGAAGAGCTCCCAAGATTCCATTGCTACACACCCAAGAGCCAAGCCGCCAAATGCAAAGGATGGGGAAGGGGGAAAACAGCACAGAAAGAAAGTGGGGACGAGAACCCCAGGAACCGGACAACAGTCCCGACAGACAAGCAAGAGCAACAAAGGAAACAAAAACGAGGATAACAAAAAGTGGCCATCAAAAACACAGACACTAGAGTTTCCCCAACCAACAGGTGTACCCCTGAAAAAGGGGAATGGAATGAAACCAAAACAGAGAACAAACAACTCCCGAAAAAGAACCCCGGAAACAGGGCAAAAAACGGCAGAGGCAAAGAGCCCCAGCCACAGAACTCCCCAAACCGGAGAAAGACCCCACAATGGTCAAACAAGAGCGGCAAAGCAGGCAGCAGAGCAACCAATCCAGCATGAGAACACAGGCAAACTCAAAAGGAAACAGCTTCCATGCCAGAAGAGGAATAAAATCCAAGGGACAAATCAGGGAATGCAGAGAAGGAGGAGGGGCGCACACGAACATCAAAAAAGCACTATCAGGGAGTAGGAACTAAGGGTGGGCGTAAAATCCGTTTCGCAGGCGAATTTGCGGATTTTCTGCGATTTCGCGATCCGCGAATCTCGCGAAATCGCGTTAAAATCCGCAAATCAGCGGGGACGAATTTTCAGCCAAGCAAGGGTTACAGTAGCAGGTGCAAAAGTTGAACCTAATTTCTTTGTAACCTTTTACAAAAGGGTTACAAACAAATTAACTTCAACTTGGACACCTGCTGCTAATTGCTTCCTGGCGCCTCGTTGCCTACTTGCAACTATTCTTTGACCCTGCTCTGACCCTTGAAGCAGGGTCAGAGAATAGTTACAAGTAGGCAACGAGGCACCTGTCCAAGAAATTAAACCTCATCAAGAAGCACTTACAGATATAAAAAACAGGAAGAAGGGAGAGGATGGCAAATACGCCCATTTTGAGTTGTCAGGAGGGGTTAAACTAAAAGAGACCTTTACAGCACAATTTTCATATGCATTTTGCTAAAAATAAAAAGCTGTATGTTCTGTAGGGGCAACTCAGGAATCTGGCCCTTCAGAGATCCGGCCTCTCTTTCTTTCTCTCGTCCTCTCTCTCCCTCTCTCTTTCCCTCTCTCTCTCTCTATCTATCTATCTATCTATCTATCTATCTATCTATCTATCTATCTATCTATCTATCTATCTATCTATCTCTCCCTCTCCCATAAACAACTGCATGGGTAACTTCGCTATGCAAGCAGCTCGCGAAGACGCAAAAATCCCCGCGAACACGCAAAAAACCCCGCAAACACGCAAAAAAACAAAAATCCGCAAATTCGCACAAATTCGCGAATTTTGCAGATCGCGAATTCGCAAATCCGCAAATTCGCGGAACGCGAATTTGCAAAATTCGCCCATGCTTAGTAGGAACAGAACAGCAGAATTGTTTGTGCACCAGAGCCACAAATACCAGGACTGCCCCCCAAATACCAGGCACCTCCCAAAAAAGAGAGGAAAATCCTGAGTACAGGGACCACAGGCCTACTGTCACCAAGACACCGCAAGGCCCCCCCCTCCACAACCCCACAGACTTCCAAAAGTGAAAACCAACAACGAAGGAGGGAGGTGGAACCCATCCCTCCACACCAAGGTGGGAACGAACTGCAACCAACCCAAAACATGAACTAGAGCAGGAGACGGGCAAAAGGGGCGACAAACCCCCAAGGGCAAGATTCCAGCGGGACAAAAGAAAAATAAAGAAAGAGGACAGAAGAAAAGAGCTCCAGGAACCACCACAGAAGTGGAAGACAATGACCCTCGGACCTCCAACGAACCAGAGGAGGAGCCACTGGTGGGGACAAGAGAACACCCAAAGACCCCTCAGGGACGCCACAAACATTCCCCCAAAAAGGGAACAACCGGCTGAGAAGGTGAAAATGACCAAGGAAAATTGGAGCAAGGAACAGTAAGAAACCCAACTGTCCAAGTCAAGTGTGGCCTCCACCACCAGCATTGACCACCCCGGAGAGGCGAAGTGCAAACCAAACAACTGGACAGGCCTGGCAACTCAGTGAGAGAATCCTCAAAGCCACCAAACAACCCAGCCAAAACCTCGGATAATGGGTGAGGAGCAGACAACAGACCAAAAAGCAGCCGGAGAAACAGTAGAGAGAAAGAGGGAGAGAGAGATAGAGATGCAGATTGACAAGCCGGCCACAGGAAAAAAGACATAAAAAACAACCACCAAGCCAAAATTGCCCCCAGGACCAGTGGAAGAACCAACTTCAAAGTGATCAACCGATTATGCAACATGTACAGTAATATGGAAGGATCCCCTAAGCATGAAAAGGCCCAGAAGAAAAGTGGAACAAGAAGAGAACATAGGAGTACCCCAGACTCCCAATGCCTGAGGCAAAACGGCAAGCCGTGGAGGGAAACAGCACCACCACCACTGAGACAAATCCACCTGGCAGCAAATGCCCAAGGAAATGGGGATGCCCTAAACCGTGCAGAGGTAGAAAGAAGGGAGCCAAAAAGACAATTCAATCTGAGGATCGACACAACAAAACGGAACAAACAGGACCATTAAAACGAGAAGACAGGCCAACGCCGGGCCAGTCACAACTTGCAGACCCCCAGGAACCGGGAGCCAAAAGAGAATGGCAGACACGGAACCTTGACCAGGCGTCCTGAATAGACAGAAGAGGACCAAGAGCCATGCTTCCACAAACCAAGGAGCCCAAAGGCAACCACAGGGTAAACAAAAAACAGCACCCCCATGTGATGAAAAAAGAAAAACCACAGGCAAAAACCAGGGAATCCTTGAGCAAACACCACAAACAAGCCAGGCTAAATCTGAACGCTTTAAGCCCACAACACCAGGTATGCCCCGGTGGTCCCCCAACCAGGTCTGAACACAGCCTGACTCTGTGGAACTCCTGAGATCAGACGATAGCAGGTGCTTCAAAGTGGTATTGTTCTAGTGCAATCTGTCCCCAAACATTTTAGGACTCACAAAAAGGAACTGAGGGAGCAATGACTCCCGCACCAGGACCAGACCCCATGGGCAGGCCACAGGGATCTAAGCCCTGCCACAGCAGCATGAAGCATAGAAAAAGTAGCTGAGAAAAAAACTGCGCCACCACCACCAAACGCCCACACAAGGACTGAGGCCCGAGACTTTAAGGACAGGGAAGCTGCCGGCATACCCACAGAATCAGAGAATCCCAGTCGGCACCCAACCCCCACCAAAGAGGCCTGAGCAAGCCTAAAATATCAGTAGCTAGCAGGGAGAGATGGCACGAGGCCTTAAAACCCCAGAAGAGGACCATCGACTGATGGGTACATGCCGTACTGTCCTGCATACCAAAAACAGAGGCAGCACAAGACAGAACAGTCAGAAGAAGATCCAAGTAAAAAAGGGCGGGAATACACAGGGCAAGAAAAACTCCAGCCTACTCCACGATGTCCCAGAAAAGGAGAGCAGAACAACCAGACATAGTAGATGACCATATATTCTGCAACAGCCTACAGCCATCTGATCTGGCGCGAAGCACACCAACAGCAACCAGGAATGGGCTCGAAGAAGTACCCGGAAGCAAAACGCCCAGAAGCCTACAGCACTTGGCATTCCATGGGGTCTCCCATCTAGGGATTACTTTCCAGGCCCGACCCAGCGCAACTACAGAGAGCACATTTGGTCAGGTGAACTAGGGTGGTATGCCCGGTTACTCACCGGTAATAATCATTACTCCGAGTCCTGGTCTCCCCGTCCCATTGCTGAAAAGTGAGCAGCTAGTCTGCTCCACAGAAACCTAATACCTAGCAGAGCTTTTTGCCCCTCCCCAATATGGCGTCACCATCATGTGACTATAAAGGGGGAAGTGCAGCAGACAAACTTCCTGAGAATACCAAAGAAAAAACCCAGAAACAAAACAATCACCCCAAAACCAAATACAGGGAGGGAAGGAAGGGCTCAGGAATGGGACGGGGAGACCAGGACTCGGAGTAATGATTATTACCGGTGAGTAACCGGGCATTACCTCCCTGTCCTGTGTACCCGTCCCATTCCGAACAGTGAGCCCATACCCAAGCACACAGTGATTGTAAGAAAAAGCAGTCCAGCAAGTGCGAGAAAACAGATCTATTTAATCAACAGAAAACAGTACACATCATTAGCCATGTACCGCAGACAGGACATGAGCGCCAAAGGCAGCAGAGGCCGCCATCCCCAACTGAAGACGATGAGGTGAAACAAACTGTTAGACCTGGCACCTTGGCGTGAGTCTCTCTTCCACTTTTTGCTGATGTGCCTCAGATGTTTTTGCTGGTGTTCGATGCTCAGGGCACTGCGCCAAGGCCAACCCATGCCGCCCTGCAAGTGCTCCCTATGTAAAGTGTATCCATAATTGATTTCCGTGATTGGCTTATTTGGTTTACTGTCAGTCCCCAGTAACGTGCACCAGGAGTGTTGGGGCTTGTAGATACAAATGCCGCTAGTGGGCCTGCAGCGCTGATTGTGCCACCCACCGAAGCAGCCTCGTAAAAGATGTCTCGGGTCCGCCGTTGCAGACCCCGCGTACAGTCTGGTACTGTCACGCTGACTGTGCAAGTGCCCACACTTGCCAGTCCCTAAACCTTCCCTAAACTTCATATCAGTCATCCCTATGGTAAGCCCACGGGCAGGGTGCATTGTAAGCGTAAGGTAGGACAAGCCCTGATGTGTGTGGCATGTCCTAGTAGTGAATTACTGCCCTTTTTCGTTCTTCACTATTGAAGGGCCAGCCGGCTCAGAGAACACGGTGCATGTCGAGTTTGGTATGCCTGAACTCAGAATAATAAAATATTTCCTTTAGCAAGGTTTATTTTAATATCCTGGGGTGTCAACTGCTACTTTTTGAAAGTTAGCATTTGCTCGCCTGACTATTTCAGCCCGCCTCTGCCAGGATGTGTATCTGCTGTCTGGGTTTGTGTGAGTGACAGGGCTGGGGAATTCCCGGGGACAGTCGGGGTGACCAGGTAGTGAATAGAGTGCTTACACCAGGATGGGTGGGCGGAGTAGTCCTTGACTCTGAATAGGGTTGTGCTCCATCACCACAATGTTGGCTCCACCTCCTGCGGAGCGATTGATGTCCCTGCCCTGCACCCTGAATGAAGACGGCAGCGTCCTGTCAACAGAGTACTCCAAAACCAGGTTGAACCAGGCTCAGGCCCCCTGGCCTGCCAAGACAAAAGAAACTGAGTATAAAGGTAGGAGCCCTGCTCCTAAGAAATTAGATCCAGTTTTGACCACGACGAACCTCTGCTAGACTAGAAGGACCAAGAGAAGCGGAGGAGAAGGAATCCTGCAGTGGTTCTATTCTGCCTGTGCCCGTTTGCTGTTGGGCCTTTAGTTCTTATTCCCTCGCCAGAGTTGTGACTCGGGTGCCTTCGCCCTCCAAGGTCGTGACAGCTCGGAGCCTGGTCACCCCGCAGCAGAGAGCCCCGCTCAAGCTTGAGTCGCTCTCCGCTTAAGTGCCGGGCCGCCCGCTCTCCTGTCACCTCGCCTGCTATGGAGCACGCTGTGCGCCTCTCATCTTCTCTCGCCGGAATCTGCACGGAGCGCATCTGATAGCCTCGGACGACCCGTACATCGTAACGTACCCGCCTGAACGGCGCCTCGCCCCGTGAGCTGCATCAGATCCCGGATCGCCACAATCCTCCACACCGTCCCGCTCACCCGCCTCGCACCTCGAGGGGGCTTCGAGCAGGATAGGTCCTTTGGAGAACCGTTGGCCTCACCAGTAGCCGCGCCTGAAACGCCTCGGACACTCATTGCAAGGTACATTGAAACTCTATCCCGAGTTCGCATCGGATCCAGGGTCCGCAACGTTTGTTTTCCCTGTCATCATACCTTGCTTACCAAGAACACCTAAGAACAATTGCCTATTTAAATCTGGTGGCCTTCATTCGCTAAAAGCTATATGGTCTTGTGATAATTCTGCCTATATTTTTACATAAAATCTACGTATTTTTGATACAAACCTACGACTGGTGTCCGTTTGTGGTGGGTCAGTGGGTTTCCTGTATGTCCTGAAGATTAGCCTTGTCTGCTCGCGCCACACTACCTAGAGGGTGAGCAAGGGTTATTTCTAAAGGAGTAGTTCTCTTACCCTGACTAGAGGAGAGGGTCCCTGTTTATCACAAGTGCCTACCTGTGTCAACCAGAGACCCCCGAGTCTAACATTGGTGGCAGCGGTGGGATTCCGAATTTGCATTTATGATTTATGTACAGTATATTACTGATCACCACGTAGTGAGAGCAGACCTAAAACGTAGCCACAGATTTATTATCTTGTCGAGAGATCTCGTATCATCAAACCATGCCTGGTTCACTCCCCGTGAGAGCACCCTCTTTCATCTCTGGACTAGATGACGTCGACTGGGAAGGGCTTGAAAATTACAAAGTGGAGCAGCTGAAAAATTTCTGCCAAAAGTTCAGAGTCACCCAAACCGGGTGCAAAAACAAAGCCCAAATCATCAAGGCACTGAGCGCCTGGAAAGAAACGAGAGATCCAGAGAATCAGCTGGTGGTGGATCCACCAGATAGCCTTGTCGAGGTGCACGGAGGCCTGTCACCAGAAGAGCTGGCGGACAGGGCCGCGACCAGAGCGCATGAAGTTGAGATGGCAAGATTAACCGGACAGATGGTGGTGGAGGAGAAGAGACTCCAGCTAGAGCATGAGATACGTCTCAAAGAATTGGAGCTGAAAGCAAAAAGTTTGGACACAGCTCCTGGTGGCAGCACAACTCCAGTGCAGGTAGAGTCAAGGGTCTACGCACCGAAAGATGTGGTGAAGGAGTACTTTAAGGGGGATGACACATTTTAAAGCAAAGGAAGACTTTCTCCTTCTCTGCGACTTTAATATTCACGCTGATAATTCCGTACTTTCGTAAACAATTTTCATGGTTTCTGATTTATCTTCCCTCGGTCTGACTTTGCAAAACCACGAACCCACCCATATAGGAGGTCACCTCCTAGATCTGCTTTTCACTAATTTCCCCATAGTACAATGTCTTCCCCTGGTTCAAATAATTTGGTCCGACCACTTCATCGTGGAATTTTCAATATCTAAGGCGGATAAGCCCTCTCAGAAAAACTCCCTTCCACCTGTCTGGGGTCGACAGTGGCATAAAGTCACCGTAGAGGAATTGCAAAAGGAATGGAAGCAGCCCATCCCCACAGAGACTGATAGTGTTTAGACCGCACTGACCAAATTCAACAACTCTCTGTAGTATCTTGGTATTCTCTATGCTATCCCTCTCTACCTCTTTTGGAATGTTCATGTGATGCATCTATCAGAATGTTGGTGATCTGCCTGACAGATTACAGTTGGCTGGGCTGAGCACCATGCTGGATGCTCCTGGTGGGGTCTCTCTATACAACTTTGAATAAAGCATCACAAAATACTACTCAACGTGTGGACTTCTCATCATTACATATTGGCGACGATCTTAAGAAAGTGTCGCGCTGCTGTCCTCGAGAGGTCGAAACAGGTACGCAATACGCAGAAACTGCCATGGCACTACAACTCCCAGAAGGACCTGGGTGCTGGCAAACCGGAAGTGGTTGTGGGACCAGCGATATAAGCAATCCTCCTGCGTAGCTCAGTGCTTATCAATCCTTCCATCGTTTCAGGAGAGAGAGAGCTTGTGCGCGGACGCTTGCCTTCCCGCTAGGAGGATGCCGGACGGAGTTGTGCGCGGACGCTTGCCTTCCCGCTAGGAGGACGCCGGACGGAGTTGTGCGCGGACGCTTGCCTTCCCACTAGGAGGACGCCGCATCTTTTCCTTCTCGAACATTTAGAGGTAGGAACTATCGAAGCACGGCCGTGCTAGAGAAACTGTTTGTTTTTTTGTCTCCATTAGTTCAGAGGTGGAGTACCAGTCCGTTGTAATTAAACTTCGTTTACTACCTCCAGTGACAGTAACTAGTAGGTTCTATTGAAGTCACCCCTATAAACCTTTATGAGTGCACAGTAGTAAAGGAACTCTTGAGGCTCAGGATTATCGACCCGATACTACATCACCCAGAATCCTTTTTGGGCACCTCCCCTGTTAATTTCTGTAAGTACGGTTTTCTCCTTAGTCTCTTGTACTGTCCGACCTGTATGCAGGGAGCTAATGGTCTGTTCGTTTATGTTTTCCCAGTATTGTTGTGACTTGAAGACATCCTTCCCTTGTGACCAGACCAAGAGGGGGAACTTCTCAACAACATCCTCCTTCGTTGTTCTCTCCCTTTTTCCTGGAGTGCCATCTGTCCCTTGCATGTGTTTAGTGCAGGGAGAGTGGGCATTATTAGGGAACTGGGATACTATTCTTCGAGCTGTGGTCCCCGCTGGCCAGTACCTGAAGGTTAGTGGCTTAGGGTTTCTCTTCTTGGGATATCTGGGGGTTACTAACCGCTACAGATTGATAAGCCCAAGTAGACACGCCGAGCCTGGACCATGGAGCCAAATGTTATGTTAGCCACGCTGGTAGAAAGCCTTAATGCGCTTCAACACGAGGTACACGCATCGCGTGTAGAAAATCAAGAGATGAAAAAAGAAATGAATACTATGAGGAGAGAGGTAGCGGGCATGGTGCGTAAAGGGCCGGGAACAGGATCCTACATAAGGGAAGCGACTCTCCCTCCCCCTGGACACCCGGTAACGCAATCCCCTCCCTAGGGAGCATCAGGGGGTGGGTTCTTTGTCCCCAATGCCATACCTCATTCCTCCACCGACCACACTCCTACGGTGCATGTCATACAGAACACGGGCATCCCTCTTGCCCCACCTGAACGCTTTCATGGGGATCCAAAGAAATTTGAGACATTCTTAAATCAATGCCGGCTCCACTTTTTGTGCAAGCCTGCGGTGTTTCAGGACGACGCCTCCAAAACGTCATTTATGATGTCATATATGAGTGGGAATGCGGCTAGTTGGACAATACCGTTAATGGAGAAGAATGATCCGGTGTTACATCATTTCCTTGATTTCTGTTCAGCCCTCCGGAGGTTGTTTGACCGCAAGACTCATATGTTGTCCTTGGACAAAGAACTTATCACGTTACGCCAGGGGTCGCAGGACCTATTGACCTATATCACCGCTTTCAACAGACTGGTGGTTGAAACTGACTGGCAACAGGAGAAGCGCACCTCCTTGTTCTATCAAGGACTTCGAAGTGAGTTAAAGGACGTCTTGTCTCAAGTAGTCCAAATGCCTGCCAACTGTGAGGAATTGATAGATCTTACAGTGCAACTCGACCATCGCCTTCTGGAAAGGCGGGGAAACCGGAATAGGAGCGACATGAAAGGATGGTATCCCAAACCGAAACCGTCGCCGGAGGAAGGCCCAAAGAATCCAGAGGGGGTTGAGCCAATGCAGATCGGTGGGATCCGAGGCCCTCTGACAACGGAAGAACGGGAGCGCAGACGAAGGATGAAGCTTTGTCTTTATTGTGGTAAAGGGGGGCACTTCATACGTGAGTGTAGAGCGAGGTCCCAACAACCCGAGAGAAACCTGGGGCCAAGAAAACCCGCTATATTGGGAACCAAAGAGACGTCGGAAAACTAAAAAGTCCAGCCCAGACGGAGGTCGCTGGGTTGGACGTGAGACAGACATCGATCTCCTCTCTCCTTGCCAACACGATGATGCCAGCAGTGGCCCATATAAACATGCCGGTGACCTTGTTTATAGCAGGGAACAATGTCACTCACGTGGAAGCCCTGTTGGATTCGGGAGCCACAGGGAACTATATAGACCTCGAGTATGCTGCCTCCCTTGGGATTGCTTGGGAGAGGAAGAATGAGCCAGAAAACGTAAAAGCTGTAGACGGCTCTTCCTTGACCTCAGGGCCAGTAACTAAACATACGGTGCCTCTTCGCATGCAGCACGAAGAACACCAGGAATTCATTCAATTTGACTTGATTGCGGCGCCACAGTTCCGCCTCATCCTAGGCATGCCCTGACTGACACTCCACGATCCTGATGTGAGTTGGTCAGCACGAACGGTGACGATGAACTCGGCTTACTGTAAGGAACATTGTTGCAACAGTTTTCCGGAGGCAGTTGAAAAGGAAGAAATCCCTTGTGCGCATCATTTGGCTGTATCCTGTGCTGAAGCCCCGAAGAAGGCCAGCTCGTTACCCATAGAATATGAAGGATTTCACGCACTCTTTGACAAAAAGCAGGCAACAAGATTACCCCCGCATCGTGTGTACGACTGCTGTATCGATCTTCTACCCGGGGCAGCGATACCCTGCAGTAGAGTCTATGCTCTAGCAGAGAAGGAGAACCAGTATTTGAGGAAATACATTGATGAAAACATGGCCTCCGGATTCATCCGCCATTCCACTTCCCCTGCATCATCCCCTTTATTTTTTATACCAAAAAAAGACTGCGATGAGTTGAGACCCTGTATCGATTACAGAGCACTGAATAGTATCACGGTCAAAAACAGGTACCCCCTTCCGTTGATATCCGTGCTGATGGATCAAATCAAAGGAGCCCGCTATTTCACCAAGCTAGACCTTCGTGGGGCCTACCATCTAGTGCGCGTAAAACAAGGCGACGAGTGGAAGACCGCGTTCCGCACCAAGTTTGGGCTCTTTGAATATATGGTAATGCCATTCGGTCTATGCAACGCCCCTGCCGCCTTCCAATATTTCATGGATGAGGTGCTAAGGGGATTGTTAGATACCATATGCATGGTATACATAGACGATATACTCATCTATTCGAAGACTATGCAAGACCACGTACAACACGTCACTGAAGTGCTAGAACGCCTGCAACAAAACGAATTATACGCTAAACTTGAAAAGTGTCTGTTTCATGTCACAGAGGTGTCCTTTCTAGGCTACGTGATCAACGCTAACGGATTCCAAATGGAAAATGGAAAGGTAGAGGCCATCAAGAACTGGGCTACGCCACGGAGCGTCAAATCAGTGCAGAGTTTTTTGGGCTTTGCAAATTATTACAGGAGATTTATAAAAGACTTCTCCAGGATTATCCATCCCATCTCCTGCCTGCTGCGAAAAAACGTGCCATTCAGGTGGGGGGAGGAAGCAGACCTATCCTTTCGCACCCTCAAGGACCGATTCACTCAAGCCCCCATTTTGCGCCATCCTGATGCCCAACTGCCATTCATACTGGAAACAGATGCATCCCAATACGCTCTGGGAGGGGTCCTGTCCCAAAGACATCCGACAACCGGACAAATACATCCCGTCGCCTATTACTCTAAGAAACTGAGCCCGAGCGAGATCAATTATTCCATCACGGATAAAGAATTGCTCGCCATCAAAAGAGGTTGCGAAGAATGGAGACACTACTTGTGGGGGGCCCGGCATACCTTTGAGATATACACGGATCACAGGAACCTTTTGTTCTTGAAAACGGCGAAGGCCCTCACACCGAGACAACTCCGATGGACTCTCTTTTTCTCGGATTACGATTTTGTGATCAAGTATCGCCCCGGCCCTCAAAATGGGAAGGCCGATGCCCTTTCCAGGAACCAGGATATCCCTGACTCAGACACCATTGACCACAGTGAACCACCCTCTATCTTGTCTGAGGGTGCCTTTCCCGAAAGCACCATTGCCTTGCTCACATCCACTGATTTCCTTGAGGACATTAGGGTGTCGTTGACGGACGTCGATATTCCAGCTTGGCTCCAAGAAGAACCCCTAGGGCGATCACAAAACAACGACCTTTTGTATTATCACCATGCCTTGTATGTCCCGGACCCTGGCCTACAAATGCAAGTACTTACGTGGGCTCACGACTCTGTTCTAGGAGGACATTGGGGTGTATATAAAACTATTGCCACCATAGAAAGGTCTTTTTGGTGGCCCAACCTCAGGAACGACGTTAAGAAATACGTCCGGAATTGTTCGGTGTGTGCACAAAGTAAGGCGATACATAACCGACCAGCTGGGTTGCTCTGCCCGATTCCCATTCCTCCCAAACCTTGGCACACTGTATCAATGGACTTCATTGTTGAAATGCCTTTGTGTCAAGGAAAGACTACGATCTTGGTCCTCGTTGACCATCTGACCAAAATGGGCCATTTTGTACCGTTGGAGGGACTACCAACTTCCGCAGAACTGGCACTCGTGATCCTGCAACATCTTGTGAGAGCCCATGGCATCCCAACCGTCTTCATTACCGATAGGGGTTCGCAGTTTACATCCCGTTTCTGGAAGGCCCTTTGCAAAACGCTAACCATCGATGCCCGGCTCTCGACGAGTTACCACCCTCAAACAGACGGAAAAACTGAACGCCTCAACCAAACCATAGAGCAGTATCTGCGATGTTTTTCCCTGCAGAACTCTACGGACTGGGTCACCCTCCTTTGGATGGTAGAGTTCACCTATAACAACACCGATCACTCCACTCTGGGCTGCTCCCCATTCTTTTGTCTTTTGGGATATCACCCGAACATTCTTCCTTTTGAATGGCCTGTAGCATCGCAGCTGCCGAGCATCCAAGAACACCATGCTCATCTGCATGCGGTTAGGATCGACGCCATCCATCATCTGTCGGCTGCACAAGCATCGCAGAAAAGACATGCTGACAAGAAACGCAGTCCTGAGCCGGTGTACGAGGTGGGGGACAAGGTATGGCTTTCCACGAGATATATCCATCTCAGGGGTGTCAACAAGCTAAAACCCAAATACATAGGTCCTTACAGTATCGAGGAAGTGATTAACCCTGTAGCCATGAGAGTGTCTATTCCCCACACCTGGCATATCCACCCTGTGTTTCACGTGTCCCTTCTCCAGCCGTGTCCCGTAGAGACGAGACTACCCGTTCAGCCCCCTCCAGTGCTAGTGGACGGGTTGGAGGAATATGAGGTGCAGGAACTGTTAGACTCAAGGCTGTTCCGGGGTAGGGTTCAGTATCTAGTACAATGGAAAGGGTTTGGTGTTGAGGATCGGACATGGGAACCTGAGCAGAATCTCCATTGTCCCGAGTTGGTGGTTCGCTTCCACGAGGAGCATCCGGGGAAGCCGGGTCGACCGCCGAGTCGGCAGTCCTTGAGAGGGGGCTCTGTCGCGCTGCTGTCCTCGAGAGGTCAAAACAGGTACGCAATACGCAGAAACTGCCATGGCACTACAACTCCCAGAAGGACCTGGGTGCTGGCAAACCGGAAGTGGTTGTGGGACCAGCGATATAAGCAATCCTCCTGCGTAGCTCAGTGCTTATCAATCCTTCCATCGTTTCAGGAGAGAGAGAGTTGGGCGCGGACGCTTGCCTTCCCGCTAGGAGGACGCCGGACGGAGTTGTGCGCGGACGCTTGCCTTCCCGCTAGGAGGACGCCGCATCTTTTCCTTCTCGAACATTTAGAGGTAGGAACTATCGAAGCACGGCCGTGCTAGAGAAACTGTTTGTTTTTTTGTCTCCATTAGTTCAGAGGTGGAGTACCAGTCCGTTGTAATTAAACTTCGTTTACTACCTCCAGTGACAGTAACTAGTAGGTTCTATCGAAGTCACCCCTATAAACCTTTATGAGTGCACAGTAGTAAAGGAACTCTTGAGGCTCAGGATTATCGACCCGATACTACATCACCCAGAATCCTTTTTGGGCACCTCCCCTGTTAATTTCTGTAAGTACGGTTTTCTCCTTAGTCTCTTGTACTGTCCGACCTGTATGCAGGGAGCTAATGGTCTGTTCGTTTATGTTTTCCCAGTATTGTTGTGACTTGAAGACATCCTTCCCTTGTGACCAGACCATGAGGGGGAACTTCTCAACAACATCCTCCTTCGTTGTTCTCTCCCTTTTTCCTGGAGTGCCATCTGTCCCTTGCATGTGTTTAGTGCAGGGAGAGTGGGCATTATTAGGGAACTGTGATACTATTCTTCGAGCTGTGGTCCCCGCTGGCCAGTACCTGAAGGTTAGTGGCTTAGGGTTTCTCTTCTTGGGATATCTGGGGGTTACTAACCGCTACAGAAAGAACCTACTTTTGTCAAGTCAAGAAGGACTTCCAACTCCAAGATATTGAGAAAGAAATCTACAAAGTATGAAAGGACCTCCTGCAACAAGAAAAGCCACCCCAACTGCCAGCATGACCCCACCAGTGACCTACAACCGGTCGCCCACAGCAGTCTGGCAGTTGTCCTCTGTACCTGTGAGTCTACAAATTTTAAGTTGGAGCTGTGCCCTGACGCTGGGTAAGCCTGTTTGTTGTGACTTTGGGACTTACGCTGTATCCTCACATGAGGGTAAGCATTTTTTTGGGCAACTCTGCATTTTGTCCTATTTACAAGGAGAGTCTACTTTATGCTGTGTTGGAGCTGTACCCTCTATTGAAGCTGTGCCCTTTAATGGGTTAAACCTGAATTGCTTCTGCTCCTGGCTCATCCTGTGTTATGCCTTCACATAAGAGTAGGCATTGACTTTCTTCCAATCTTACTATGCTGTTTTGGGAAGAATTGTGTCTGACCTAGTATGGATATACATGCAACTGTGACTTTTAATTACAAAACCCTTGAAGTTGAACTTTATCTGTTTCAAGTTTTATATGACAGGGGTCTGATGGAGTGCCTCATGAACTGGTTTTGCCAGCTTGAGGTAATGTTTACTTGCTGCAACCTACCGGAGGAATATTTGGTGAACTTTGGCTCTTCTGTTCCATGTAACTGAGTGAGGTTTGCTTTTTTTTTAAGCAAAATTCAGCGAAAATCGAGCCACTCTAGCCATCAACAGTTCAACTGTATTTTTCTTATTTAAAAATGCAGCGCGTGTGTGCACGCTCTCACCTGCTCCCGTTGTGGAGCTTCTGTGACGTGTCGTCCTCTCTGCCTGATCTCCCGTCGTGGTTTGGTGTCAAGAAATGCCGTGAGGCACCCTGCTATGCATCACTGTGCGTGCCGCCATGTTTACTTTGGTGCGCTGTTTACGTCTTTTGCCTCAACGTCAACATCGTTTGGAGTTCTAATGCAATCCTTGTGAAGAGCGTTGTGAAGAGCGTATCATCATGCGACTGGAAGAGCTTTTCTTCACGCATGACAAGTGGATCATCTTGCTTCTCGATGCTACTTTCACGGTGATATACACTCCTTCAAGCGTGTGTCTCGATGGTATGGCCTTGCAGCTGTCAGCAAGTCAAGTAATTTCTTTCCCTCATTTAAAAACGGAGCTCCGTCTTGAACCTAAGGTACTGTGCTTTTCTCTTCATGAAAACGACGGCATCTTACGAAGCGCTATTTTGAATCCTTCTGTGTTCATCATTTTTAATAAGGATATTTTTCGGGGGCAAAGATCGAGCTCCGGTGTCTAGATTTAATTTAATGCCGTTATGTGAACTATTTTAGTGACCTGTGTGCTGTGATTTTACGATGGGTCCATGTTTAATGCCACATTGTTTTGTTTTGCACACAACATACACGCATGTCATGTTTCTTACTAGTGCACGACTGTGTTTTGTCTTTTGCACTTGCAGTGGGTTTTAGTCCCAGCTGCTCTACTGATCGTTTATTTAAGTTAAATGTTTTATGGGTGGGGTCCCGGTTTCATTTGCTTGCAGTGGGTGTTAGTCCCATCTGCTTTAATTTCGTTGTTCTTGCAATGGGTTCCGTAGTCCCATTTCTATGCAGTGGTTTTGAGTCCCACCTGTGTAATTTATATGTTTGTAATGGATAACTGTTCCATTTACTTTCAGTGGGTTCAAATCCCATCTGTTTAATTTTATGTTTGCGATGGGTCCTAGTCCCATTTAGTTATTGTGGGTTTCAGTCCCACCTGTTTAAATTGCAATGGGTCTCAGTCCCATTTGCTTACTGTGGGTTTCAGTCCTACCGGTTTAATTTTTCTTAGGGTTCTAGTCCCATTTGTTTGCTATGGGTTTTAGTCCCATTTGTTTATTTAAATGTTTCTGCTATGGGTTCGAGTCCCATTTGCTTGCAGTGGGTTTTTGGTCCTACTTGCGCAATTTCTATGCATTTGTGATGCGTTACAGTCCCATTTGTTTGTAGTGGGTTTTAGTCCCATCTACTTTATTTAAATGTTTTTGCTATGGGGTTCAAGTCCCATTTTACTGTAGTGGGTTTTAGTCCCACCTGGCACTATGTCAGTTGTCCACACGGACCTTGTTTATTTTTGTTTTGTGCCCTGTTGGGTGTGCGTATTTTAGTCTCCTTCAGAGTAGCTATGCTAGGGTTATAGTCCTATAGCATTATTGTGTTTTTTTTCACATTTTCTTGTCTACCTGTCACTTTTAAGAGTCTAGGTTTTAAAAGTTTTACATCCACATATTTAGCTTATGTTTTCTCTATTTATGTGCTTTTATGCTTTCTTCGCTAAATATGTTCAGATTTTATGTATTTTTATTGCAACTTTTTGCACTGTTATCTCTTGCATTACTTTATTGTATTTTGCTTAGTGTTAATAGTGTCTTGATGAGGTTTCACCTCTACTTGTCCTTATCTTCTTGAAATGATAGTTTCTTTTGTTCTTTCTCTTTTCTATTGCCTTCCTTTGTTTTTTTTTCTTTTTAAAGTTCTGTAAGAAGAGAGGATGGTTAATATGGTGTAAGAAGGGAGTATGGTTATACGTTTTTTTCCCATTCTTCTTTCTTTGTTTTCTTTTTATGGATGTTTTCTCTTTGCTGTTCTTTTTTCTGCTTTTGCTCAATTTACTTGCTTTCATTTTCTCCTGTTCTCCGTTGCTGTTTTTAGCTTTTTGTTTTCTGTTTAAGGAGAGAGGATAATGTAGTATCTTGGTATTCTCTATGCTATCCCTCTCTACCTCTTTTGGAATGTTCATGTGATGCATCTATCAGAATGTTGGTGATCTGCCTGACAGATTACAGTTGGCTGGGCTGAGCACGATGCTGGATGCTCCTGGTGGGATCTCTCTGTACATTTTGGATTAAAGCATCTCTAAACTACAGCATCTCTTGTGGACATTTCATCATTACACTCTCTTACAGAAGCAATTGACAAAATAGCACCTCTAAAGCTACACAAACAATACCCTGCTACCAAACAGGAAATATGGTGCACTGAGGAGCTTAGAACAGAAAAACAAAAATGTAGAAGGATAGAAAAGAAATGGAGAAAAACACGAACTGAAGAAAACAAGAAAGCACATCATGAGGCCCAGACTAAATATTATAAAAATATCAAACTTGCTCGGAGGAATAGCCTCTCTCAACAACTTGCAGAAGCAGGTAATCGATCTAAGGAATTATTTAAAATTCTTCAGGAGTTTGTAAAACCTACCGCATGCAAAAGCCCTGATGACTTTTCCCAACAATTATGCGACGAAATCTCCTTGTTCTTCGAAAATAAAATCAACTTGTTTTATGAAAAAATCTTACAGGCCTCCAATCAAAAAAGTAACAATTCTCTCTCTCCTCCTACTCTGCCCACACGGAGTAAAACCACACTTTTTGGGCTCCCATCATTCTATCTCAAGGGAGCTCACCAAGGGAGTGCCACAGGGCTCTTGCCTAAGCCCCACACTTTTCAACGTGTATGTAACCCCCTTGGCGGACGTTGTAAGATCTTATGGGTTCACCCCTGTGTCGTACGCTGACGACACTCAGCTTTTGTTCCCCTTTAAAACCCTAACGCCTGCAATACAAAAATCTTTTGCGGACGGAATGAGGGCAATATCTGACTGGATGGCCACAAATCGCCTCCAGTGAAATGTAGGCTAGACTGAGGTAATTCGGTGTGCGGCTAGACAAAACACTTCTGTTTAAAGAGCACACAAATCAAGTAGCAGGATCCTGCTTCCGGGTCATTGGACTGCTACGACGAGTCTTCCCATTCCTATCAGATTCTTACAGGAAGACTCTCGCCAGGCCTTGGTTATCAGTATACTGGACTACTGTAATGGCCTGCTGATCTCGGCCAATGAGCAACAACTACAGAGACTACAGGTGGTCCAGAACATTGCTGCGAGACTAGTTCACAACGCCCAGCCAAGGTCTGCCTCACTTCCCCTCTTGACAAAACTCCACTGGTTGCCAATTAGACAGCGTGTAAAATTTAAAATCTGCTGCACTATTCACTGTTTGGCAATGGACCCAAATATTTAAAAGAAAAATTCAAACCCTACAAACCCAGTCGTACCCTGCGCTCCAGCAGTCAGCAACAACTCCAGGTTCCAAGGATAAAAAAAGCTAGGCAGGGAGGGCGAGCCCTGTCCTACAAAGGCCCCATCCTATGGAACTCACTGCCCTCTGCCCTCAAAAATACTACCAATTTCCAATCCTTCAAGAAGTCCCTGAAAATTTTTCTATTCGTCGCCTGTTAGGAATCTCTCCCCTTCTTTTTCATAGCTCAGAACTAGGTCCTGGCCCCTTGGTAAAGCGTAAGCGCGGAGATACCCTTTCGGGGGTCGATTTCCAGCGCTATATAAGAATATAAATAAATAAATAAATAAAGATGACATAGGGCAGTGGTTTCGGGCCTACGAGGTAGCCATGTCCTCCCACCGGATCCCGAGAAGGATTGGGGAGCGGGGTTGTGGGGACGGTTTCTGACCGAGGGGCGGGACACCCTGCTAGATCTCCCTGCCGAAGTATGTAATTCCTACCACCACATGAAAGATGCCTTAATGACCAGGTTTGGGTTAACCCCGGAAATGTACCAACAGAGGTTTAGGGGTTGTACTGAGTTTCCTGGGAGTACGTATGTGGAGTATGTGACCTTTTTCTGCAGAGCGCTGGATGGTTGGGTGAAGGGTAGCAAAGTGGATGATTATCAAGGGCTGCTTGATTTAGTAGCATGGGAGCATTTGTCCGCTAATTGTTTTCCTGAGCTACGCCAGCACCTGATCGATAGCAAGTTGTCCAACCTGATGAAGCTTGCTGAGGTAGCGGACCGCTGGCTCAGCACCAGGGTCCACAAGGGTCCAGTGGGAGACTCAGCCAAAGGTAGGCAGGGTCTCCCGCAGAAGAGTGGGGGGGGAACAGGGGAAAACAGAAAGGGTTCCAAAAAGGCCCCCAAAGTAATTCCCAAGGCATCTAAGGTAAAGGTTCTCAGCCTCAGGTAAACCTGTTCAAAGAGGGCCCATCGCCTGTTATAGGTGCGGCGACCAGGGTCACATTGCCACTGATCCTAAGTGTCGCTTAAATGGAAAACCCGCACCCACTGGTGCTCCCCCCGGCAAATAGCTGGAGTTAATTTTGGGGGAGAAGTGACAATCCCAGAGGGAGGGAGGGAGGGGAGGGGATCCCGTACAGATGACCCTAGTCTCGCTACGAGACAGTGAGATGGTCCCCAAAAACTACCTCCCCAGTAACACTAAAAAAATGAGCAGGAAGTGACCGTCAAAGGTAAGAAGGTGGAGGCTCTTCGAGACACAGGAGCCAGTGTGACTGCCGTCCAGCAGCACTTGGTGTCTCAGAAGCAGGTGGTACCACACGCCTACTGTAGGGTTGTCAATGCTGAAAATTCTGAGAGCCAGTGTCCGATGGCTCAGGTTCCCTTTGAGTGGGGGGGGGTCTCTGGTACTCTGCAAGATGTTGTGAGGACCTCCATGCCTGTAGATTGTCTGCTAGGGTACGATTTGGAGAACTCCCCTTGGAGAAAGGTGGAGAAAACAACTCATCTGCGGATGGTGGGTCTACTCGACTGGGCATGCGTGACTACCAGGTCCATGGCAGCCAGTAGGGGTGTTGAAGAAGTCCTGGAGCCTGAAGGAGAGGCCCAGGAACCGGCATTAGAGAGAAGGCGCAGGAGGCACGGACAGCCGGCCCCCACTGTTCCCATGGCCCATGAGGAAGCAGACCTCGAGGGGGATTCCCTGGAGCCTACCGGGGAACAGATTGCCGAACTGGGAGACCTGCCT
The DNA here is from genome assembly GCF_964263255.1 of Lissotriton vulgaris. Taxonomy (NCBI): domain Eukaryota; kingdom Metazoa; phylum Chordata; class Amphibia; order Caudata; family Salamandridae; genus Lissotriton; species Lissotriton vulgaris. The sequence goes on from NC_141688.1 coordinate 2,342,040, forward strand.
GAGCTGACCCATTGGCAGCAAGAAAGAGGTCCCTCCAGGGAGGAATTCTGCAAGGAGCAGAGAGAGTACCCTTCTCTCGTGGGTATGCGGCAGCAGGCAGCAGACCAGGCCAATGGTGTTCAGTCCGGAAAACACTTGATCTACTGGGAGAACGATCTCCTGTATTCAGAGCCTAAGACTGCTTAACCAGGGTCAGCCCGTGTGCTGGTGATACCCCAGAAGTTCAGAGCCTTCCTACTGGAGCTGGCTCACGATGTGCCGTTAGCAGGACATTTGGGGATGGACAAGACCTATGACAGGCTTGTTACCCACTTCTATTGGCCCCAAATGCACAGAAGTTCAGATACGCACTGTAGGACTTGCCAAACTTGCCAGACAAGTTGTAAGTGTGGAGGGAAGAACAAGGCTTCCCTCTAACCATTCCCCGTCGTCAGTACCCCATTCCAGCAAGTGGGAATTGACATTGTGGGGCCTCTGGACCCCAAGACAGCCATGGGCAACAGGTTCATCCTGGTCTTGGTGGAGGATGCCACCCAGTACCCGGAAGCCAACCCTCTGAGGACAGTGATGGCCCCCGTGGTGGGACGAGCGCTGATGGGAATTTTCTCACGAGTGGGATTCCCTCTAGAGGTGGTGTCTGACCGGGGCACCAATTTCATATCGAAATATATGAAGTCCCTTTGGCAAGAGTGTGGTGTAATAATAACCAAAAGCCGGCTGTCCTGCGATCCAATTTCGTCGCCGCGGTAGGGGTAGGTGCCTACAAGCATTTGCCTCGAGTTGACAAGGTAATTACCTAGCAGCTCAGGCCCCACAAGGACAGTCTGTGGGAGCCATCTACCAGGGATTGAGGAGCGGGATTCCACGCAGGACTCCATCCTGCCTTGGTATATTCGACCACGCAGGTTGTATATGACACATCTTTCAGCCCGGATGGGTTTTCTTATGAGTTTATGAGCACGTTTAGGTCCTGAAGAATTGCCGATACGGCATGAAACATGTTGACCACACTATAGGTGAGGGTTGAACAAAGCCAAACTACCTCATTTTTGAGCTTCGGTACCCCTCCCGTCACCATTTTAACAAGGCAGTTAGCCACATGAATAAAGTTGTCTGAGTGGACTATACTTACCTTTTTTAATCACTCCTTCACGCTCACTACTTCACCTTCTAGGCCCCTCACACACACTCAACCAACGGCTAGGAACAAAAGAACTCCACTAATGTGCAGCCCCCCGTGCTGCCCGTCAGGCATTGCAGCGCCAGCCTGTCGCTGGAGCAGGAGGCCAATGATGAGACAAAACAACCATCAGGTAGGATGACAACAGTCGTCCAGCTTTTTAGTTGTGTGAGGCATCCTAAGTTCCGATAAGGGATTACTTTGATTCCCTGACACTCCTATACACATCCATTCAGTGAGAGAGAGACTTTGTTAGCCACATAATCATTACCTTTTGGGGAACTTTGTACATTTTTTATTAGTTCATAGGACACGTACACTGGACCCCTATAAATATTGTCCTCAATTTGTCCCTCTTTGTTGCTAAAAAAAAAGAGTGTGGTGTAACCTACAAGTTCTCCACCCCTTACCACCCCCAAGGAAACGGGTTGGTTGAGAGATTCAATCAAACCCTGAAAGGCATGATCATGGGCCTAGAAGGACCAATGAGTCGTAAGTGGGACGTCCTCTTACCATGCCTACCATTTGCGTACCGAGAGGTGCCACAGAAGTCGCTCGGGTTCAGTCCCTTCGAACTTTTGTACGGTCGCCCGGTCCGAGGACCTCTGAGTCTGATAAAGGAAGGCTGGGAGCAATCTCCCAGGAATCCTCCCCAGAATGTATAAAGTTACATGCTGGCCTTCCGAAACCAGACCAGGCGATTTAGACAACTTGCTGAGGCAAATCTGGAAGCCAGACTGGAAGAGATGAAGAGGTGGTACGACCAGAATGCCACTCTGGTAGAGCTTCAACCTGGACAAAAGTTGTAGGTCTCGGCCCCAGTGGAGCCTTGCACACTTCAGGATAAGTGGACAGGTCCATTTGAGGTTGTGGAGCACAAGAGTCCTGTCACCTACCTAGTGAACTTGCAAACTCCCAGGAACCCTTTGAGGGTCCTACATGTTAACCGCCTTAAGCCCCACATGGAGAGGTTCGAAGTGGGCATGCTCTTGGCAACCGATGATGGAATGGAGGAGGAGACCGAACCTCTTCCGGACCTCCTGGTAGCCTCTGAGAAAAATGGGTCAGTGGATGGAGTTAACCTCTCACCCTTCCTGACCCCTGAACAACAGAGTGACTGCCCCCAGCTACTGGGGCAGTTTCCTGATCTGTTCTCCCTGGTTCCTGGTGTCACAGATTGGTGCGTCCATGATGTAGACACGGGAGACAGTTTGCCAGTGAAGCGCAAGGCTTACTGCGTGACTGACAGGGTAAGAGCCTGCATCAAGGAGGAAGTCTCGAAGATGTTTGCTATTGGGGTGATTGAGTCCTCCAGCAGTCCTTGGGCCAGCCCAGTGGTCTTGGTCCCGAAGGCTGCAACGCCCGGAGCCATACCCGAACTCCGGTTCTGTGTGGAATATCAAGGACTCAATTCGGTGACGAAGACCGACGCGCACCCCACCCCCTGAGCTGATGAGTACATCGATCGGTTGGGGCTGCTCGGTATCTTAGCACGTTTGACTTAACGTCTGGGTACTGGCAGATCGCCTTGACTGACGGGGCCAAAGAGAGGTCAGCGTTCTCAACCCCAGACCGACATTTCCATTCCGGGTTATGCCATTTGGGATGAAGAACGCCCCTTCCACCTTCCAGAGGTTGGTCAACCGGGTGTTGGTTGGCCTGGACGCGTTCAGTGCCGCCTACCTGGACGACATTGCCTTGTTCAGCGGCACATGGGAAAAAAACTTGCGACACCTATGGGAAGTGTTGTCGACACTGCACCAGGCAGGCCTCATGATCAAGGCAAGCAAATGTCAGATCAGGCAGGGTTCCGTGGTGTACTTGGGACACCAAGTTGGGAGCGGCCAGGTGGCGCCTCTTCAACCCAAGATTGAGACCATCCTGAATTTGGAACCCCCCAAGACCCAAATGGAGGTGAGGGCCTTCCTCGGACTCACCGGGTACTACAGGAGGTTTTTCAAGGGGTATGGCAGCATCGTTGCCCCCTTGACAGAGCTGACTTTGAAGAAGCAACCCCGGAAAGTGATCTGGACTGACGCATGTCAGGAAGCATTCGACACCCTGAAAGCGGCCATATGCACGGCACACATGCTCCTGGCTCCTGATTTTTCCAAATAGTTCCTAGTGCAGACAGACGCTTCAGAGCATGGGGTAGGAGCTGTTCTTTCACAAATGACTGAGGAGGGCTGGGACTACCCTGTGGCCTTCATCAGTCGGAGGTTACTTCCACAGGAGCGTAGGTGGAGTGAGATTGAGAGAGAAGCTTTTGTTGTGGTTTGGGCCTTGAAGAAGCTAAGACCCTACTTGTTTGGGTCTCACTTCCGAGTTCAGATAGACCACAGGCCCCTCAGATGGTTGATGCAGACGAGGGGTGAGAACCTGAAACTGTTGAGGTGGTCCATCTCCCTACAGGGTATGGACTTTACGGTGGAACACTGCCCTGGCATAGACCACGCCAATGCTGACGGTCTGTCCAGGTTTTTCCGCCTTAGTGATGAGGATCTCCCTGGGGAAGGGTAGTTAGACCTGGCACGTGGCGTGACCTGGCACCTTGGCGTGATTCTCCCTTCGACTTTTTGCTGATGTGCCTCAGATGTTTTTGCTGGTGTTCGATGCTCAGGGCACTGCGCCATGGCCAACGAGTGCCGCAGTGCAAGTGCTCCCTATGTAAAGTGTATCCGTAATTGATTTCCATGATTGGCTTATTTGGTTTACTGTCAGTCCCCAGTAACGTGCACCAGGAGTGCTGGGGCTTGTAGATACAAATGCCGCTAGTGGGCCTGCAGCGCTGGTTGCGCCACCCACCGAAGCAGCCTCGTAAAAGATGTCTCAGGTCCGCCATTGCAGACCCCGGGTACAGTCTGGTACTGTCACGCTGACTGTGCAAGTGCCCACACTTGCCAGTCCCTAAACCTTCCCTAAACTTCATATCAGTCACCCCTATGGTAGGCCCACGGGCAGGGTGCATTGTAAGCGTAAGGTAGGACAAGCCCTGATGTGTGTGGCATGTCCTAGTAGGGAATTCCCGCCCTTTTTAGTTCTTCACTATTGAAGGGCTGCCTGTTCTCTTAGGCCAAGGTGAGCGGCTGGAAGTGTTACACGCTATAGTCCCGGCTTGCTCAGGGAACACGGTGGCATGCCGAGTTTCGTATGCTTGAACTCAGAATAATAAAATATTTCCTTTAGCAAGGTTTATTTTAATATCCTGGGGTTACAACTGCTACTTTTAGAAAGTTAGCATTTGCTCGCCTGACTATTTCAGCCCGCCTCTGCCAGGATGTGTATCTGCTGTCTGGGTTTGTGTGAGTGACAGGGCTGGGGAATTCCCGGGGACTGTCGGGGTGACCAGGTGGTGAATAGAGTACTTACACCAGGATGGGTGGGCAGAGTAGTCCTTGACTCTGAATAGGGCTGTGCTCCACCACCACAATGCTGGCTCCATCTCCTGCAGAGCGTCTGATGTCCCTACCCTGCACCCTGAAAGAAGACGGCAGTGTCCTGTCAACAGAGTACTCCAAAACCGGGTTGAACCAGGCTCAGGCCCCCTGGCCTGCCAAGACAAAAAATACTGAGTATAAAGGTAGGAGCCCTGCTCCTAAGAAATTAGATCCAGTTTTGACCACAACGAACCTCTGCCCGACCAGAAGGACCAAGAGAAGCTGAGGAGAAGGAATCCTGTAGTGGTGCCTTGCATAGGACGGAGAGGAAAAGACCAGAAAGGACTTTGAAGACTTGTGCCTGAAACTATCTCCAAGGGCTTGATCACGAGCTTGCCCCCTGAACGGAACCCCAGGACCATTGGGTTCTATTCTGCCTGTGCCCGTTTGCTGTTGGTCCTTTAGTTCCTATTCCCTCACCAGAGATGTGACTCGGGTGCCTTCGCCCTCCAAGGTCGTGACAGCTCGGAGCCTGGTCGCCCCGCCGCAGAGAGCCCCGCTCAAGCTTGAGTCGCTCTCCGCTTCAGTGCCGGGCTGCCCGCTCTCCTGTCACCTCGCCTGCTACGGAGCACGCTGTGCGCCTCTCATCTTCTCTCGCCGGAATCTGCACGGAGCACATCTGATAGCCTCGGACGGCCCGTACGTCGTAACGTACCCGACTGTCTCGCTTTGCCCTCTGCATACCAAGGCCGTGCCGCACCTCAAAAAGGTCTTCCGTACTGGCCCGGTGCTGCACCCGTCTGCCCGAGAACGCTGCGCCCCACATAGATCCACAGGTACGAACTGGTGTGCTAAGAAGTAGTACGCCCCGCAGGCCTGAACGGCGCCTCGCCCCGTGAGCTGCATCAGATCCCGGATCGCCACAATCCTCCACACCATCCCGCTCACCCGCCTCGCATCTCGAGGGGGCTCCGAGCCTTTGGAGAACCGTTGGCCTCGTCCAGGGTCCGCCCTCACCATTTGCCGCGCCTGAAACGCCTTGGACACTCATCGCAAGGTACATTGAAACTCTATCCCGAGTTGGCATCGGATCCAGGGTCCACAATGTTTCTTTTCCCTGTTATCGTACCTTGCTGACCAAGAACACTTAAGAACAATTGCCTATTTACATCTGGAGGCCTTCATTCGCTAAACGTTATATGGTCTTGTGATAATTCTGCCTATATTTTTACATAAAATCTACGTATTTTTGATACAAACCTACGACTGGTGTCTGTTTGTGGTGGGTCAGTGGGTTTCCTGTATGTGATCATAAATGCTTAACTAACTATCGCCCTGAAGATTAGCCGTGTCTGCTCGCGCCACACTACCTAGAGGGTGAGCAAGAGTTATTTCTAAAGGAGTAGTTCTCTTACCTGACTAGAGGAGAGGGTCCCTGTTTGTCACAAGTGCCTACCTGTGCCAACCAGAGACCCCAGAGTCTAACGCAAACGTATGGGCAGCAGCCCACGTGGCAGCATTACAAATGTCCCTTCAGGAGGCCCCCTTGAACATGGCCCAAGAGGAGGAAACGCCCCTGGTAGACCTACCCTGAACAGAAGAGGGGAGAGGACAATGGGCAGAATCGTAGGCAATAACCACAGCACCCATGACCCAACGAGTCAAGGTAAAAAAAGAAGGATGAAGACCCAGCCCACAGAGGTCAAAGGTGACTAACAAGGAATCAACCTTATGGAAACTAGAGGTCGGCACCAAGTAGATGCGGAGAGCCCTCAGCACATCCAACGAATGAAGGACCACCTCCGCAGGAGAGGCAGGATCCGGAAAAAAAAAATGGGAGAATAATATCCTCCTGACCGTAAAAAGACAACAACACCTTAGGCAGAAAAAACCGACTGGGACGGAGAATGACCTTGTCAGCGCAAAAGCACAAAAAGGGGGGAGAAGCCATTGAAGCCCCAATCTCACCAACCTGCCGCCCAGAAGTAACGGCCACCAGGAAAAGAACCATAGAAGTGAGAGGAACTTCACATCAACGGAGGCCAAGGGCTCGAAAGGGGGGCCCGTCAAGGCCTGGAGAACCAAGGGAAGATCCCAGGCAGGCACAGAAAAGAGAGAAACAGGACGCCGAAGCAAAAAACTCCGCAGAAGGCGAGCCACCAACGGAGAGACAGAGGACACAGAGGAACCCCGAAAGGAAAGAATGGCAGCCCACTGTGCACGCAGGGCAGAAACCGCGAGCATCAAGACAAAACCATCCCGCAAGAAGTCCAACACCCTCACAGCCTCACAGGAGGCAGAAGAGAGACCCTTCCAAAGACACAAGGAGGAGAAATTCTTCCAATGACGGGCAAAGGACTTCAAGGTGGAAGGGTGTCGCAACAACTGGAGGCACCGGGCAACCTCAACGAGCAACCTTGACCCAACAAACTCAACCTCTCAAGTGCCAAACCCCCAGCCGGAGGCGGTGCAAGGGAACCAATCCCGAGAAGAGGAGCCCACAGAGGGGAGGGACACAGGGGAAACCTCCAATGGGGGCATACTGATAAGGTCAGCAGCAGAGGGAACCAAGACCGACGAGACCACTCCGGTTCAACCAGGAGAACCTCCGCCCGGGCCAACCGAATCCTCCGATACAACCGGGAGAACCACAGCCCCGTCCAACCGAAACCTCCGGAGGACCTGCGGAAGCAAAGCAAACAGAGGGAAGGCAAACAGGAGCCCCAACGACCACAAAACCGAGAAAGCCTTGGTCGCCCACGCCAACTGGGAGGCAACGAGGCTGCAATACCGAAGAAGAAGGGCAGAATCCTCCGAGGCAAAAAGACCCAGCCATGGAAGGCGGAACCAGAGAACAATCAGATTGAACAGAGCCAGGACAGACACATGGACTCAGAGGAAGGGAACACACTGCCCAAAGAGTCCGCAGGCCCATCCTCCCACCCTGGAAGATAGACAGCCATCAGAGATAAGAGAGCCCGCCCAGCCCAAAGACTGAACACCCTGGAAGGGAGAAACAGAGACCGGCACAAGCCTTTATGACGAGCGACATAAGCCCGAACAACCAGGTCGACGGCCTGAACCCAGAAAGCACGGTCCGAAGGAGAGGTGCAAACCAACGAAGAGCCAACTAAACTGCCCGCAACACCCACCAGTTCGAGGACTGGAGAGACACGAAAAAAAGACCACCAACACTGAGCTATGGAAGTACCCAGGACAGAACCCAAACCCATGGCACAGGCATCCGTGGACAACACCACCACAGACTGAGGATGAAGAAGGCCAAAACCCCTGGGAAATAGAACCACTGGGGAACATCCCGAAGCCCCAGAGCGACGGGAACCAGGGCATCATAGACCAGAGAGGCAGGACCCCAGTGCGACAGGACAAGAAGCAGGAGGGGACACAAAATCAGCCGGGTCCAGGGGAGGAGAGGCAGAGGGGAAGCCAACTCCCCGTGACTCTGCGACCAGAGACGGGCAGACACCCGGGATATGGACAGAACCCAAGAAAGTTGAAGGAACAAAGCCAACAGGCGCTCCCGGAAGAGGACCACCATCCCCAGAAAAGAAAGACACCCGGCGAGTGGCAAGGAACCCATAGGACCCCAGAAGACGACACATCAGGGCCACATCTGACAGATGCAGACCCCTGGAATGGAGAACACCCACCAGAGGTGCCAAGAGCTGCGCAAAAACCTGTGGCTCCGAGGAAAGGAGGCACCTGGAACCGCAAAAGCCGAGAACCAACCACAAATCGGAGAAACTGCAGAGCCGCAGGATGGAATGGGACATGCAGAGAAGCAGCCAACAGGTCCATGGACAACAAAGTCACCAACACAAATGTAAGGTGGGGGACAAAGAGACTGACCCCCACCAGAACCAAGACTGAGCGCAGACCCAAAGCATTGTACCCCAAGATCAGGAAGAGGAGTGAATAACAACCCACGCCCTCACCAGAGGAGAAACCTCCACGACAGCCACCCGCCCCAACATGAGGCGCACACCGACCAGCAAAGCCACCAGCCATAGAGGATGACAGGGCAGGGGCGCCACCCGGGAGACTGGGGGGAGGAGAGGAGAACTCGACCCAAGAACCTCCGGACACAGTCCGCACCGTCCCAGGCATCCGGAACCCCCAACCACCGGGGCAGGAACAACAAAGGTGACTCCAACCGGAATGTCACCGGTAGGGGCATGGAACCAGGTACCCCCACGGCCCCCCTGGCCATGACCCCAGCCACGAAAGGGCCACGAAGTACCCCGAGCAGAAGGCCCAAAGGAATGGCGGTAGCCAAACCCACGCCCCCGAGAAGGAGGGCGGACAGGAGCCACAAGCACGCGGCACCATGAGCATGTCCATGGGAACCTACAAAGGGCAACCCAAGCAGGACCGACCACTTAGAAGACCCAGCCTACCAGGAATGCATCCAGGCAGGTCGCCTCGCAGCATTCAAAGCTGCAGTGGTATCGCAGTGGCACACAGAGTGACAACAACCAGCGCACCTGCAACACCAGGAGGGCCAAGAGAGAGGAGGCATCCATACCATCCTGCAAAAGAATAGCCAGCGCCCCGACAAAAAAGCGGGAAGCAGCAGAGGAACACCACACCACTCCCTCAACATGCCAACCATAGCTACGGCGCCTCCATACAAGAACCAAAAACCGTGAGGAAAGCAATCAATCAAAACGCTAACCAGGACAGAGTGAGAGCACACACAGATGAACAAGTCAGAGAGCTCCGCACCCTGAACAAATCCACTAACAGCCAGCCGAGCCCGGAAGGCAGCAGCAACCTCCACAAGAAGAAGCAGCCGCAAGGAATCCAGAGGATGCATAGAGGTGCATGTTGATAGCACTGTCACACTGCCTGCAGTGCAACAAGCAAACATGGCGCCGGTCAGAACAGAACTACATTGCGAGAGATGTCTGAGGTGTTTGCACTGAGACATCCATGTGAGGCACATGCAGAAGAAGAGGCATCTAGCGCCACGACAGCAACACAAGAGAGGAGGACACAAAGCAGCCACTGAGGATGGGACCCAAGAAAAAGAGACCCGTCCGGAAAGGCATGAAGTGTTGAGGCCCTGTCCCCACACAGGAAACAGTGGGCGGATGCTGAAAAAGTGTCTGGCTGCCCAAAAACATCCCCAAGGAGCTGAGCATGCTGCAGGAAACACAGCTGAAAACTCCCACCCGCTATAGCAGGGTGCATCATGAGCGGCATTGAGAGGAACGGCCGCTAGAGCAGGCCGAGGAGGTACAGGTGCATACCGTATATAGGCTGAAAACCAAATGTCCCTTTATACGTTCACCTTGTGCTCCACCACTCGAGCCACCAGCCAAGCTATTCCGACGCCGGTCACTGTCACGATCATGACGTTTTACTGAGTGCCTTTTTTCACAATACTGGTTCACTTTCACCAAGTCACCCTCCTCAGATTATGTTAGTTTTTCTTCAAATAAATGTGATTCCTTTTCCTATCTTTTCCTTAGGTAATTAGAGGCTAACAAAGTTAAGGCATTATTCCAATGTCCTGATGATGGTCCCTATAACTAATAGGGGGACCGAAACGCCCTCGACTTCTGTGACACCTTATACAAAACGTGATTGCTATGTGATGTAATGGTGTTTCCTTGATTTTTCTGTATAACTGCACTTACCACACAGAAAACGTTTGTCTGCCTTAAAAGCCTTTCCCTGTCTGTAAACCTACCTTCTGTATTAAGACCTGTTAGTGTTGGGCACAGGCTTGTGTACCACACAGGTGATCAGTAGAAGGTATTTTGTCTGATTTGAATTGTCTATTTAGTAAACTTAAAGACCTCTGTCCGGCTGGACATGTCACTCAGAATATAGAACGGATTTTGTCTATATTTATTCTTTTCTTTATTAATGAATGCATGGGACCGCTGTTGTTTGAAAAAATTCAAGTTCCCCGAGGTCCCTAGTTGACTTAATTGGGGCCCCTTGTTGTTATAAATATAACTGTGAGCAATCAATTCACTTGTCCCTAGTGGTTACTCGCCTCCCTACCCGGGCACGAGCGGGTTTTATATTTTCTTTCCCCACTTATTCTCTCAGTCCCTTCCTCTAACGCGAGGTCAGAAACTGTTATGTCTGATACGGCCCCTCTGTACTCACTTGAATACATCCAAAAGATCTGTGCAGGCCCTTCCTTATTTACTGACCAAGAAGAATCCAACACAACTGGGAGCTCTAGCCTTTCTGAGGATTTAGAAAAACAAAAGAAAAAATATGTACGACTAGAACTAATGTCCCTCATGCTCACCCAATACTTGAAATCTAACACTATACCCCTTGGCTTACAAGTTAGAAATATTCCCGGGGTTTTCACTGATAACCCCAAATACATTACCAGCGTTAGATGCATTGGGACCACCTGCTCGCGACATTGGTTAGTCCTGGGAATAGAAACTGCCAGTTAGGAACTCAAAAAACTTGTTGTTATTATTAAAGATCTGGAGAAACAAATAACGGATGACAAAACTATTACTGACACAAAAGCCCTCCTTGAGAAAATTGATAAAACTGTCTCAGAATTTCATCGCATTGAACAAAATAAAAAGTCTAACAAGGTGAAGAAAGATATTAAAACCCTTACCATTGAGCGTACTTATCCTTACCTACAAAAAGATTTTTACGTAAACCGCAACTTTAACTCCCATCAACAAACCCCAAGTCCCTGGGGACGTTTCAACAAAAGAAACACTGTGGTTGGGTTTACAGATTCTTCTGCTGAATCGTCTGATAGTTCAGACCCTGGTGAGGGACAGAGTGGCCCCACACACAATCAGAGCCATTTTTTAGCCAGAGGCAGCTCCAAACCCCCAAAGAGAGGGAGAGTAAAGCAACAACAAAGATGGCACAATCCACCACGAGAACGTCAGACCAGACAGAGGTTTTACCAATTTTAGGGAACAATACCTCCTTGGATATTATCCCCATCTTCAATATATCCAACCACACTCTCTCAAGTCAGGAATCCTCCATCTTAAGTAAGGGGTTATCCTTTGTCCCTACCACTTACCCTGACTTTTTGAATCTTCAATCAGAGTTAATGGGCTTCTTTCGGAAATTGCGATTAAGGGCATTCTTTGAACTTAACCCTTCAGAACCTAAACCTGTGATTACCCCATTCAGACCTCCCTCCACTTTCTCCCCCACTGCCAACATGATCCCCAAAGAGATTGTGACATTTGAGAAGGTTATCTTAAAAGAAATATCCGAACTAGAGAAAACACACTTATTCATACCCTACAATATCTCACTGGAAGAAAAAACTGCCATTTCCAGTCTTAAAAACAATACTAATATGATTATCAAACCAGCGGATAAAGGCGGGGGCATAGTACTACAAGACATTGGGAACTATAAAAATGAACTTTTACGCCAGGTCTCTAATACGGACAGTGCTTAATTTGTAAAATATGAAGTGCAGGTGCTCAAATGTTTGTCGGAGGCCACACCCACTTTTCTCTGGCCCCACCCACTACCTCAACTGGCTCCACCCACTTACTATAGTAGCCCACCCACATCTTCAACTGGCACTGTTAAAAGTCCTATGTAATAATTCAGACTCAGAGATACACCTGGGCACAATGAGGGAACCAGAAAATTGAGTCAGATCAGTAGTAGGGAGTAACAATAGGCCAATTTGGGATCGTATCTTGTGTGTTGCCAACAGGTGAGTTTAAAACCTGTCATGGGGGTTCCATGTCCTCCACGTGTCGCAAAGCACCAGGCCTACACCCCATTCTATCAGACCTGTCAATGTCCCTCCTCTCCTGACCCACTGGGCGCCATACTCTTTCAGATGCCTTTTTTTCTGTTTATGTCGGTGCCATTGTGTGTTGTGTTTTCAACTCTGACACTGTATCTTTTTTCAGCCTGTGTTGTGTGTGTGTGTCCTGCTACCAGCCTTCAAAGTGGAAACTCAGTTTCTGTGCAAGGCAACCCGTGCTAGGCACATGCCTCACTCACCACAACAAATCATGAGGCAAGGACGAGAACAGGACATGCTTGTTAGACTGTGGCTCTGTCAGCTTATGTCATTGATACTCTGGGTGTGAATGTGCATTGTGTGCACTGCAGACTGCAGAGGCCTACTGCCAGCACTCTGTGTGCACAGATAGTGCCAGGCTCAATCCTAACCAGTGATCACTCCACAGTGCTTCTCCTATTGATCTTATCCTCCCCCAGTGGTGCTTCATATTGAGTAGGTCCCAAAGTGCTGCCTGATCCATTTTGGTCACAGCCACAGAGCGCTGCTCTGTTAAACCAGAGACCTCAAGCCCACGAGAATAACCCCATTTTAGCTGTCCTATCGAGACAGCCTCTTTTTAGGCATAGTGGCCATTTTTTGAAACCGGGCAATGATAGGTGTCAGAATTGCGGACAAGACATAGCCAGGGGGGTCCATTGTAATGTACATGCCCCACTGTAATCCATCGTCCTAATCAACGTGTCAGGAAGTGTATGTTGGCCTCAGCGGCAACGGCGCTGTGGTGTGCCGGCCGGACTATGTCACTCGGTAAGGTGTAGGTGGCCTCAGCAGCCCATGTGTGACTTCACTTAGGCGCAGCAGCGCAAGAGGCGCTGTGTAAGGGAAGTGAGTCACACGTGGTCGCAATGTCGTCATCTAGTGCGCAGAGCGGAGCTCAGGATTGACTGTGGCGCTGCTTTGTGCGGTGGTCTGATCGAGGTCTATTTAAGCATAATCTGCCATCCGACTCCCGACCTCTTTATGATGAAAGTATATACATGGCACCTGCATGCATCATGCATGCTATACAAATGCTACACTGTCACAAACATACTGTTGAGACAGGCTGTAGGTGGAAAATTAGCTCCAGCGTGAGAGATGATTATGCATCTGGCAATCATGCAGTTCTTGAAAACACATATTAAATGCTTACATTTCATAGAATTGTTTATCCCTTTTCAAAACATAGGAGACGTAATGCTGCCCTGGTAATGGTATATATATCTGTTTGTAAACACTGCCATTCCCTACGCAAGAAAACCTGCCCAAAACATCGGGGGGAGGGGGTCAAGGGGGTTGACTGGGGGCGGGGGTGTGAGGGAGTGTGGGAGAGAATGTGTGTATGTGAGAAAGAATGTGTGACAAAGTGTGTGTGAGAGAATGAGGGAGTGGGAGAGTGAGTGTGCGAGAGTGTGTGTGCGAGAGTATGAGTGTGTGTGTGTGTGTGCGTGAGGGAGAGAGAAATGTTGTCCAAATAATACACTTGCAGGCCATCCCTCTTCAACATAATATAGCCTTTGCATCAACTGAAAAGTAATTATTGAATCAGTAGACAAGGCGAGGGGTGCAGCAACCAGGAAGTATGTGGGGGATGGCACAATTCTGACCCTGAGCAGTTTAAAAGCGACAGAAAAGTCAAACTCCTCAAATTAACAATACGAATGAATGTAAACCATTTTTGCTAACTAAATCAATTCGCTTGGATTCACTGTCAGATTGGACATTGAGCAAAGCATTCAAATGTAACTTGCTGGCCGCGGCACACAGACAACAGGTGCTGTTTGTGAGTTCCTGTGCACAGACAACACAACTCCTGCTACCGCCTGTGCGTGTTTTTTCCCCGTTCAATGAGCCTGCATCAAAATAAGTTATAACGATCAAAAGTAAACTAACCACGGTGCCTACTGCATGCAGTGCAAGGCCCTGCCATGCCCTGCCTCACCTGCGCAGCCTTAATTATTTTTAAAATCTTGATTGGCCGCCGGCTGACGCCGCCTACCCCTGTACCTCAGGCCATCATGCCCAGACTAATCAACATAAATCAACATTATGATTAAAACAACAGTATTCACGGCGCGGCCCTGCCCTGCCTGCAGCCTTAAAATCATGATTTGGCGGCCGGCCTACGCCGCATACCCCAGGCCTGGCCATCATGACCTTCACCACACCAGACTATTCAACATAATAAATAATTATTTTTTTAAAAAAACAGTAATCACTTTCGCGCTGCCAGGCCCTGCCCTGCCTCACCTGCGCAGCTTTATTTATAGGCCGCCGGCATAGCCTACTACCCCAGGCCATGCCTCGTTCGCCCTCACCTGGTGAGCGGAGCTATGCAGCAGTAGTCTGTGAGTGTGTAGCCAACCTCAACGTCGTCGGTCCAACCAGGTCCCGACTCCCGCTACTTTGAATGCGGCGGCTTTGAAGTACAAAGGTGCGGGTATGCTGGGGTGGGTATGCCGTGGCAAAATGAAAGAAGGCAGCAGCGAATGCACGCACATTCAAAATCTGCGCACGCGTGCCTGCCTCTGCCGCGCACAGCCCCAACCCCTGCAGAAGACCAGGAAGTTGAAGAAGTGAAACTAAAAGTGAGGACGGAGAAACTAAATTGAGAAGAATCTGAGTCAGTCAGTCACGTCGTCACTGCGAGACAGTCACACAGTAAGTGTTTTGTTGTCAACACGACGTGGTAACTTACACTAAATGACAGCAGCAGCACTTACGTACTACAGAAGCAGCAGCACAGCCCACGCTCTCTATGCCAGTGCCACCATTCATTATTAATTACTGACGGACCGTTGCGGGTGCACTTAATGAGCGTGACTGACTGTAGTAGACCCGGCCCTGATAATTAGGTGCCGGTGCTAAGCACCGGCAAGCTCCGGCTCAAATTAAGCCCTGAATACGGACCACTATTGCAAACTCCCTAATAACTCCACCAATGACATACAAACCTTGGTGAAACAACTAACCTCAGAAGCAATGGACAATGGTTTCCTAAGTAAACATGAATATAACTTTCTTAACATCACTAACCCCAGAACCCCGGTTATTTACACACTGCCCAAAATCCATAAGAGATTGGTTGATCCCCCTGGTAGGCCCATTGTCTCTGGTTGTGGATCGGTTTTTGAGCCATTGGGCCATTATATTAACTTTTTCTTGCAGGATTTTGTGCCAGCTACCAGATGCTACATCAGAGATAGCATGCATATGATTAATCTCTTTGAAAATCATCCATACCATCCTGAAAATGAGACTCTATGCACATTAGACGTGGAGTCTCTTTATACTAACATCCCTCAGAGAGACTCACTCCTCGTTATGGAAAGCATTCTAGACACAAGAGCATGTACACATAGGGTTCCTACTCTATTTATAGTCCAACTCTTAGAGATCTGTCTTACCCAGAATTTCTTTATGTATGACTCACAATACTACCAGCAGGTGCATGGAACATCTATGGAAGCAATTTTTGCTCCCACTCTGGCGATCCTCTACATGGATTGGCTGGAATGCAACACCATCCTTTCTGACAGCAATCCATTCCATCAGGGATTGATCACATGGAAACGTTATATAGATGACATTTTTCTCATTTGGTGTGGGTCTACTGAGGATTTCCCGGGACTCCTGCATTGGCTCAATAATAATTGTAACGGCCTCGCCTTCACCTTGACTCATAGCAAGACCAGCATTCCCTTCCTTGACCTTCCAATTCAACACCAGGAGGGTTTACTATATACATCCCTTTTCCGCAAACCGACTGAAAGGAACACCCTGCTGAGCTATGATTGCTGTCATCCAAGGGCCTTAAGGGACAGTCTTCCATACTCCCAATTTCTTAGATGTAGATCCTGTTTATAGCTTTTTTCAACTGAATTGAATAAAGAACCCTCGAGAATACAAGGAATAGTTGATGTGATCATTACTGTTTACCTTATAAGAGATAACAGTTTCTAAAAACGCTCAAGTGGTGCACCTTGACCTTTTTTTTCAATCCTTTCATAGTTCATGTTTTGAACCTACACTGTAACAGTGGGTGTTGTGGAGTGTGCACACAGACTGCCCCGTGTACTAGAGGGTGGGCCCAAAAGAAAAATCTTTCTGGAGAATCTTTGACTAGGTGCTGTTCTCTTGGGAACCTTCCACTGTTGTCTTTCCCTTTAAATAAATTGTTACAATTCCCAGTAGCACTAGCCAACTCCACATTTGACTTCTTGCCATAGATTAATGAGAGATTCTGACTATATATCTTATAGCGGATCATCATGCCAGGCTTCAAAGACAGAAGACAAGAACTAGCTCAAGACCTATTTGTCAATAATCCTACTGTGAGCAATAGAACTATTCCCTCTACTGAGGGATTAAAAATAAAATTTCAGAGACTAGAAAAACTCAGAAAGAGTGAAATGTCCCGGTGGTGGGATGGGACAACTCTGGGTAAATACATAGAGAATGAAAAAATTCCCAGGGGCCTTAGAATTTTAATATTCTCTACATTTGAGGACCTCAGCCCTGAACAATTGGAGGACTGGGAAAGCAACCTAAAAAATGCTTCCTTCAATATGATGAAAATACTAATAAGAAACTCTGAGGTCAAGGGGGAAAAACTCAAAAAAGAGATAGACGATCTAGAAAAGGATATTGAGACATCCCCGTTAAAAGACATTATCAAAAAGAACTATGATATACTTGATAGTACCCTTGAGAGTTACCAACTGTATCTTCGTGATAAAAAAATGAAGAAAATTAAAAGGGATGATAAAGATTACAAGGAAGGACGAATTTATACCTTTTCTCATAAATTTGACAACATTAAAGTACCTGGGGATGGTAAAAGACAGAGAGAGGAGACCCCCAACTTAACATCAGCAAGTAGCCTAACATCTTTATCATCCAATGCTAGCTCTATCTCAAGTGAGGTTCCGGCACCAACAGTAACAGGAGAGACAAGACCAGGTCAGAACCCTTTTTTAGTGGAAATGGAGAGGTTGAGGCTAGGAACAAAGCCAAAAGATCCAAAACAAGGAGGGGGGGCGGAGTTGGAAGACGTCTAAACAAAGGCAAGAACTCAAATGCAGAAACGGTTGCAAAGAGAACAAGGTCCAACAAGAACTAAGAGATAATAACATCGAGATTGGGAAAGAAAGCGGAAGTACAAATAAGTCTATCATTGTGAATCTTTCAGATAAATGTCTTTCCCATGATGAAAAGTCCGTACTTGAAATGGGATTGGGTTTCTGTCCAAACCAAACAGGGGATGATATTGAAATGCTGGTTGACTTGTGTAAATTTTTCCGCACTCTTAAATTAAAGGATCACTTTGCTAGAAATCATGTTAAGAAAAAAGACTCTTGTAATGATGTAAATACTGTGACCTCATACACTGTGAATGAAATAAATTTGCTACAATCATTAATAATGATTGAACTTGAAACTTCTATTGATACGGATGTTATTTGTAATGAGTTGGATGTGTCGGAAAATGTAACCAAATCCAGTGGTCTAAAACCAAGATCAAATTTTGTACCCGTAGGCACCCACCCCAACATAGACATCTTCAAAAAAAGAGTTACTGCAGGATTCCACAAATTGATCGATTCCCCGATCAGCCGTAGTTGTAAGAATCAAAATCTCACACCACAGGAACTAATTGCCCTAAAAAACCTAAGGTCTGATAACTCTATAGTCATCCGCGAAGCGGATAAGGGGGGCAATATTGTCCTCATGTGGAAACTTGACTATATGAATGAAATTGAACGGCAATTGTTGGATACTGACTGCTACAAAAAACTGGTGGAAAACCCTGTGGGTAACCTTATTGCCCACAGAAACTTGAGACTGTCAGATTGGCGAGAAACAGGATTGATCAGTGAGGAAGAATATAGGTATCTGGCTTTAGCTGCACCAAGCTCGCCATGTATATATATTCTCCCGAAAATCCTTTCCACCGGGCCGTCCTAATATTGCGGGCATCAATTCCCCCACAGAGAGATTGTCAGAATATGTCGATATGTACATACAACCCTTTGTTCAGAACCTACGAGCTTACATTAGGGACTCTAAAGACATCCTGTCAAAATTCCAAAACTTGACATGGTCTGAGAATATGCTTTTTGTAACAATGGACGTGGCAAGTTTATATACTTGCATCAAAAAGGAATTCGGAATGAGAGCTTTGGCCTTCTTCTTGGGACAAAGGACTGCAGATCACAGATTACACAATGAGGTGCTTATGGAGATGACAGAAATCATACTGTCTAAAAACTTTTTCCTCCATGATTCAACATGGTTCCAACAAATACAGGGTACAGCGATGGGATCCCGGTTTGCTCCCGCTTATGCTGGCCTATTTATGGGCTGGTTCGAGCGGGAGCATGCCTGGGGCCGTCACTCGGCAAGGTGGTCAAACCACATCATTTTCTGGGGCAGGTACATTGACGACGTGATCATGTTGTGGAATGGGCCTGCCCCGGAGCTTTTGGCATACTTTGATTTTTTGAATGATAACCCGTACAATGTGAAACTGACCATAGAATACAGTGGACAACAAATTGACTTTCTAGATGTGACCTTCTTTATTGAGAATAACATGATTCACAGCAAAACACATAGGAAAAGTACTGCATGCAACAGTACTTTGCACTTCAAAAGTTCACATCCGCGACATGTGATCAATAACATACCATATGGCGAAATGTTGCGGATGCGAAGAAACTGTAGCACTGAGGATAGTTTTCAGACAAACATCAGGGAGACCGAGGAACGTTTCCATCAAAGAGGTTACCCCCAAAAAATACTCAACAGGGCGAAGGAAAGAGTAGCTAAAGTAACTAGGGAAAGCACACTGGAAAACAGGGCCCCAAGAGAGGACAACAAATTTCCCTTTGCTTTTTCTACGAAATTCACTGAAGAAAACAGTAGGGTTTATAATACCCTAAGGAAACATTGGCACATTTTGACAGAGATCCCAAGTATCAAAAATGATCTCCCATCCAAACCTAAAATCATCTATAGGCGAGGCTACAACTTGAGGAATATGTTATGTCCCAGTTTTGTGACCACTGAAAAACAGAAACCATGTTGGCTCCCACCAAAAACTGTGGGGTTTTTCACATGCAGAAGCTGCAATGTATGCAGTCTGGGAAGGGACAAAACGAAAACCTTCTGTTTCAATACAAACAAAACACATAAGATCAAGCACCTCATAAACTGTAACACGACTTTTGTAGTGTACATTGTAGGCTGCCCATGTGATAAAATCTATGTGGGCAGTACAAAACGACCCCTGAAGCAGAGGATTCAGGAACATGTTAGGGCTCTTCGCAATAATGATCACAAATATGCGATGACATTTCACATGCAAGACAAGCATAAGCCAGAGGATACATTATGGTTCATGGGGATTGACCATGTCCCCTCGAACCCCCGAGGAGGTGACCGGACTCTAGCTTTAAGAAAGCGTGAAGCAGAGTGGATATGTAGAATGAGGAGTGTTGAACTGGGACACAATTATGATGACGAAATGCACTACCTTATTTCATAGTTCTCACAAAGAGAATAAGTAATAATTCCACCCCTCACTCATAATTGACACTTATGAGTTAGTAGTAGTGCTTTCCTGAAACTCTGATTTCTGTATATTAATACACGTTGTAACATTAAGATCAAAATGTGTCATTCTTGAATGTCTGATCACACTTGAGAATGACACCAATAGGTTCTGTATTGATTACATATCATCCGTTAGTTGTATTTTTGATCTATTACTGCAGATTAATGTACAAGCTATATATTGAGACATAATTTGGTTGGAATGTCTTTTGGCGAATCTTGCATGATATGGTTCAAATTGATGGTCGTGTGTCAAGTGTTAAAAACTCATTGGAACCAACCAATGCTTGTCTCCTGTAAAAACACATTTGGTATGTATTTGTCAAGATGTACCTGTAGCATATTGTTTTGCATATTGTATTGCCACCTCTTTAACCATTGTACAATAGGATATCCATGATGGATCCTAAAGGGGGAACTCTCGGGTGGGAAACCCATGGGTCAACTCCTTTTCCTTTTCTTAGTCCTCTTGTTCTTGAATTTATATACTATACAACACCTGTTAAAACACTACAAATTGCATCCCCTTACCCTCTATTAGATCAGGTTTGCATCAATACGTAGACAATGCTTTTATAGTTCCCTGAATTCCAAACTTACCTAACATGGCTGCCACACTATGTCTTAATCATTGGCTCAGAATGACTCATGGAAGCCATACTTTCACAATATGGTTCCAGTGTCTCAGGAGATACCTATAGAGGTAGGGATGCCCACAGCTAATTTCTCACATTGATATAGGTGTGAGGAATTATCTCTGTTAATCAGTCGTCATTAATTTATTTTATTAGTATAAAAACCAATATTGCATATGAATGAAATTTAATATCAGTGACGGTCCGCCTTTTTCGTTATATACTTTGAAATGGCATATTTGTTTCTAGGAAGGATATAGGGAAGCAAACTTTTCACCGTTTTGTTTTTGAACATATTTGCCCAAACCAAAATGGCCGCCGCGAGTAGATATAATATTGAGGATCGTCGCGGTTGACGCGTTTCTCATATTCTCCAATTCCAGTAATACATTAAGGATTGTTTTTAATTTTCTGGGTTCCCTCATGTGACACCTTTGACCTAAGGCAGGATGAGAGATTTCATGTCTCATCCAGAACAGGGTTTCCGCTCCTACACAACATGGCGGCCGCGTAGCTTCTTTTGGTGGTCTAACCTCGAAATCGAACATCTACATAATATGGCCACTGCTGTTCTGCCGATCTGACTGGTTTATTGAAACGAGGTGTAGGGAATTAGAGGTATTTTAGTCTTTGACCTGAGGCAGGATGAGAGATTTCATGTCTCATCCAGAACAGGGTTTTCGCTCCTACATAACATGGCGGCCGCGTAGCTTCTTTTGGCGGTCTAACCTCTAAGCTGAACACCTACATAATATGGCCATTGCTGTTCCGCCGACCTTACTGGTTTATTGAAACCAGGTGTAGGGAATTAGAGGTATTTTACTCTAGTATTTAAACCCAGCAGAAAATGGCATTTTTCTGACGGAACTTGACGGAGGGGGACGTCTTTTGCATGTTTTCTCACCGAGCCACGAAGGAACCAGGGGATGCTGCAGCTTACTTTATCAAGGTAAAGGGGATATTTAAATTGATTAGGTATGGGGAAATTAGGGAGTCTGAGCCCTACAGATAGCTTTGGGGAGACAAGACCATTGTCATTTTAATTGGCAAAAACGGAGGGGCTACTTCTTATCACTATGTCTGCTAGGTAACTTACAACAAATAAATACAATGAATATTTATTTTTATCCTCTTTTCCCTTAACCCACGTAGATAAACGAATATTTTTAATGAGATGCCACACAAAAACAAGAAGCTCTTTAAGGATTTTCTTCATTTATTTAATTTCCTTATTTTTTCTTTTTTCTTCTTTTTTCCTCAGAGTTTCTTGGCAATAGAACTACTATACACTCTTCTACTATAAAGAGGATACTAGTAGGTAAGCTCCTTATGTTGCTCAGTAACATTTACTGGGATGTAGTTATATACTACAGTTGGATTGCCACATAACGGCATGTTAAATAAGGGTGGCCATGGGATGGAATTACTTCCCTTAACTTCATGGCTTAATACAATTTAGGTTGTTTACCCTCATATTTAAGATCAAGTAATGCTTATATTTTCCATTTCCTTGCCTCTCATAGACGACTGACGGAGGTCCCCATTACCCTTCTACCCTGGTTCCACTGTTATTGGATTATTATCCTTATTGGGATGTAAGTGTCATGATCCTGCCCTTCACTTACAGCTTTACACCTAGCAATTTTTCAATAAAATTAAGAGTGCACCAGCCCTTATCATCCTTTATTAGAAGACCTCATAAACTCTTGTCTATCCTACAGGTGGCTTGAATGTACAATATTGAAACACCTTATACTGCTGGTGTGATCTGGTTTCAGTCAAATTCGAATAGACCTACACTGCCAATCAGAAAAATTGTTCTGCCGGAACAGAATCCAAAACGGATAGGTGTCTACAGAACGTGGTATGTCAAAAGTCCTCAACTTCATTCCAGTGAATGGAAATAATAGTGGCTTCTTGAGTGTTTTTTCATGTGGCTTATCGCCTTCCTTCCAGCCATTTTTTACTAATGATCTTTTGTTGATCATTCTTAGATGCCACATGTACCATAATATAACATCACGGATAAACTTACACACCCCTCAACGACAGGAGAAGATCCAGGGACATCACCGTTAGTTACCATCTCGGTATGATTGCTCTCTTGTCCTGAATACACCTTTTTAGCTTCTTTCCCCCCCTCCCTGTTTTTTTGATCTCTGGGGCTCTCAATCTTTAACCTTTATGGTGGCCAATAAGCCTAGGGTGTGGGGGCCACAAAAAAAAAAAAAATAGAGGGGCATGCCGATATGGAGAATGATGTGCAAAAGTTAGCAATATGTCTTTCCTTGAAACAGCATTGTCTTTTCCTATGTAAATGGTGAAGACGTTAATGATATAAATGAGGATTACAAATGAGATATTGTGATGTCTTCAAACCAGACAGAAAGTCTCGACAAAGGACTTTTATTTCTCGTAATTACAACAGCTAAAAAACTGTGTTAATAAATTTCTTTCTAATATAATTCAGTCAGTTTTACATTATCCTAACTTATTGGCATTGTGACTATAGGACCTGTACTAGATTCAAATTTGTCATAGAACTGTTAATGAAGCCTGGCATTCTTTGTACTAGCTTAGTTGCTTTTTAAAGGTCTATTAACTCAAGTTTTAATTGTATGTCTTGTATATTGTCTTTTTTGTAACAGCCCTGAAGAAGTCCCTTGAGGACGAAACGCGTCGGCTGTATATCCTGTGTATAGCTTTTTTCAACTGAATTGAATAAAGAACCCTCAAGAATACAAGGAATAGTTGATGTGATCACTACTGTTTACCTTATTAGAGATAACAGTTTCTAAAATGCTCAAGTGGTGCACCTTGACCTTTTTTTTAAATCCCAATTTCTTAGGCTCAGAAGAAATTGCTTTAGAAAAGAGTACTACTTTAGTGAAGCAAATATACTGCTCAACAAGCTCAAAACCAGAGGCTACACAAGGCGCCTTATCAAAAATGCAATGAAAAGGGCCTGGTACTGCCCCCGTGAAACACTTCTTGAGCCTAAGCAGAAACAAACCTCCGATGTTACTGTGTGTGTCACTACCTTCTCCACTGTTTCTAACCGAGTTAAAAAGAGTATCAAAAGAAACTGGCACATATTGAACTCTGGGTCTCTTGATTGGAAATCCCCCCTATTTGCATTTAAGAAAAATAAAAATCTGAAAAATCATCTAGTCAGAGCAGCCTTACCAACCAGTAGTGTAAAGAATACCACCCTTCACGATCTTTGGTCACTGCCCCCTCTCATTGGTCATTACAAATGCGGTTCATGTGTGGTACGTGATTTTTCAATTGACTTCAAAGAATTTGTATACAAAGATGTAAAACATGAATTGAGAACTTTTACCAACTGCAATAGTTGCAATATCATTTATACCATCTTTTGTCCATGCAACCTAATTTATGTGGGCCAGACCAAACAGAAAATAAAGCTTCGAATTTCTCAACATCGAAGCCGGATTCGTTGTAAAACACCGAATGCTCCTTTGGTGGAACATTTTGCTAATAAAGGACACACAGAAAATGACATACGTTGGACAGTGATCACACAAGTCATCATCCCATCCAGGGGTGGTGATCTCTCCCGAATGCTCAACAGAGAGGAGTTGCGCTGGATATTGAAAACGGACAGTCTGAACTCTGGTTTGAACGTCCAAGAGGAGTGGACTGACCTCACTTAAACCCTAATTGATGTGTTCTAATTGAATTTTGTATTCTTTTAAATGTTCTGTTTTTGATTGCCGCTTATTTCACTTTTAATGTCATGAATTGGCTTCCCCATGAACTGCTGAACCTCTCCATGTCTTTTTACTGTCACTATCACCTTTCACCCTGCGCTGCACACTTCTCATTGGTCACACCTCGCCTCTCCCAGCATGGCCCCCGAGGTACTTGTCCTTCGTTTGTTGTTATAATTCTGGCACGCCCCTCACTCAATCGGCTTCACCGTAATATTAACGCTGCACGTCTCCTCGCCGAGCACGCCAGTTACTGAATTACGACTAATCCGGTAAGTGCTATACAGCCCGCTGCACTCGATTTTGGTTAAAATTTTGACCCCACGATACTTATTGTCGCTACTTTTCAACAGGCAGTATCCTGGCGCCGTTGGAACCGGTTATTAACCACTACGCGCAAAGCAACTCCACTTGGTAAGAGCTCACTCGTCCTTCTGACTTCAAATCACTTGTTCCGATTTCGCCCTTTTCTAATCACCTAATTCCTTTTCAGGATTGCGGTACTCCACTCCGGGTACCCCCTCTTGCCGGCGAAATACGATTACCTGGGTAAGCCCTTCTATGGTACCCTGCGCCCCTCGGGGCTTACCTACCTCGGCCTGCACCGTGATTACCACAATTTTTTAAAAATAGGATCATAATTAAGTTTCCCCCCACTAATCGGAAGTCTCACACGACAGTATGCACTTGCCAGGCACCCGTCTAGTAATTCCTTTACGTTCGTTAGTCTCGATCTTAGCCACCATTCTAGCGACGCCCACCCGTGCATCTGAACAGCATGTTTATGTTCTTGACATGCACCAACTATGACACCTCGGCCTGCACCGTGCTTCTCACCTCGCTAGCATGAATTGAATCATAAGTAGATCACCCTCTCCTTTTTGGCTACCATTATTCGGAAGTCACATACGGAAGTATGCTCCAGACCCCTGGGCTCATTGCCAGGCACCTGCCAAGCATGTATACGTTCGTTAGTCGTGAACTTAGTCTACCACCAGTCAGCCAGCAGTCTAGTGACATCTACTGATGCATCTGATTGGCCTTTATACGTTCACCTTGTGCTCCACCACTCGAGCCACCAGCCAAGCTATTCCGACGCCGGTCACTGTCACGATCATGACCGTTTTACTGAGTGCCTTTTTTCACAATACTGGTTCACTTTCACCAAGTCACCCTCCTCAGATTATGTTAGTTTTTCTTCAAATAAATGTGATTCCTTTTCCTATCTTTTCCTTAGGTAATTAGAGGCTAACAAAGTTAAGGCATTATTCCAATGTCCTGATGATGGTTCCTATAACTAATAGAGGGACCGAAACACCCTCAACTTCTGTGACACCTTATACAAAACGTGATTGCTATGTGATGTAATGGTGTTTCCTTGATTTTTCTGTATAACTGCATTTACCACACAGAAAACGTTTGTCTGCCTTAAAAGCCTTTCCCTGTCTGTAAACCTACCTTCTGTATTAAGATCTGTGAGTGTTGGGCACAGGCTTGTGTACCACACAGGTGATCAGTAGAAGGTGTTTTGTCTGATTTGAATTGTGTATTTAGTAAACTTATAGACCTCTGTCCGGCTCGACATGTCACTCAGAATATAGAACGGATTTTGTCTATATTTATTCTTTTCTTTATTTATGAAAGCATGGGACCGCTGTTGTTTGAAAAAATCCAAAAACAAGCAGCAGCCAAAAAATAGGCACAGGCGGCCGCTAGAGTGGACCGCGCAAGTGGCGGCCCTCCCACTCACAAACAAGTACATGAAGGCAGAGCCACAAAGTGCAGGGATCGAACCTCCGATAGTCACACGTGCAACAAAAAGGAAAAAAGGTGGCTGCTAAAGCAGGCCGCCACAACAACAAAAAAACTGAGAAAAAACTGACCCCCAACAGCTCCTGCTAGGACATCAGTAGACTGCGAATGCAGAAAAAAAGAACAGGAAGTTTCTCTGCCGCACTTCCCCCTTTATTGTGGCATGATGGTGACGTCATATTGGGGGAGGGGCAAAAAGCTCTGCCAGGTATTAGCTTTCTTTGGAGCAGACTAGCTGCTCATTGTTCAGGAATGGGACGGAGAGACAGGACGAATAGGTAATGGCTGTAGGCCCAAAGGGCATACATACACCAGACACCAGAAGCAGGTGCAAGCACAAAACCATAGGAACCACACAGGCAGCCGGCTAGCCAAGCAGGCAGTGAGCCGTGCTAAGAGAACAACTGCCACAGGATACCCACAGCATTTTTGAAGTGATAAAGCCACAAGCAACAAGACCTGGAAAGCTTCAATATGGGTTGCTGCCTCCCCAGCAGCCGCTCACATAGAGGACATGGCTGCGAGGTCTGAGGGCTGCTATAAACTACTCAGCACTCGATCGGCCTGCCCAGGATCACTGAAAATGCTCCCTGTCCCATCCCAGCACATGCACGGGGAGCACTGGGATGGCGGGCAGTGCAGAAGAACACAGCCAACAAATACCGCCCATGGCAGGTTGAAATGTCGAGCACACAAAGTATAATAAGAAAAACACAAAACAATGTAGAAAAACAGAGCATAATCTTACTAGAAAAACAAGCAGTCATGGAGGCGGGTGGGAGGTACCTTTATTCTATTGAAATAAAAAAAATACCAGCTTGTTTGTGGGCCTGTCGGGAGGCGGGACCGCATCATTATGTAATGGCTGGGAGGACCTATGGGGGGGTAATGCAAATACCAAAACAGACATTAGAGCTGAAGCACTCTAAGTCCAACATCATCGGCTCTGATCTGCAAACTCACTGCCTTTCTCTATCCTCACCGAACTCTTGATAGCCAATCAAAAAAGTGGATGTACCCTTTCTCTCTCTACCTTCAAAGTGTTTATCCTTGCCCCGTGGTCCTCGCCCTGGATTGGTAACTTTACAGACCAAAATCAACCATAAACATATCATGTTCTCAGCAAAAATAGCGCCTGCTACATTTTTCATTACTACCATCTAACAGCAACCCCACATAATGTGACACAATACATCTGGTCCAGTGAGTCTCACTCATTACCGGAACACCAAAGCCTGCCTTAAATTGGACATCCATTGAGCTGAAAGTACATTAAAAAAATCCAGAAAAACAATGTGACTGAATAATATTTCAAAAAGCTTTCGGAAGCCAAAATGCATCGACTGGGAAATACATGCGTTCAACACAAACTCGAAACAGAGCATGACATAACAGAAAAAGCTGCTAAAGCCTTCCACTCAGCTATTGTAGCACTCAAAGGAACTCTTTCAACTAGATCTGGAAGAAGTTTTAAAAATGTTCAGAAAGCAGATTGTTGGTCTCCGGAGAAAGTGAAGGTCGCAGACCAGTCTTCCCCTTGGGTGCTTCGTGCAGGGGTCGGAAGGACAAGACAAGCATAGGGCTACATAGGAAAAGGGGAGGGTTTAATTAGGATATATAGGTGTCAGACGAGGATGATCTGGCCTCTTCCTGAAACCGAACACCGCTGGGTGGGGCTTTTTACTTAGAGAAAAGTTAGTTAGTGCAGTTAGCAAGTAAGAAATTGTCAGGTAAGTGCTTTTAGGCCAGCTTGATTCAGTACCTTTATTAGCCTTGGTAGAACAGTTTACCTTCCAACTTCCTGGGCCTAACGGGTGGCTGGGTCGGAGTGAGGCCTACCTTAGCGATGGCAGGAGCAGATCCAGACAAGGCGGGGCCGGATAGCGACACAGTCGATGCAGCGCTCATCACGTTCAGTGGGACAGGCAGAGGGGACATACTGCAACAGGGCAACCTTGCCCAGGCCTGAGTGTGGATGCGCTGCCAGACTTGTGTCTCGTTGGGTGTGGTCCCAGCTGCGGTGGAGGCGTTCTTGCCCGAACCCCGGCTTCCGGATTCTGCAGGTGGGACTCCTAGGACAGGGCAATGGCAGGCCGAGGAGAGGTAGCTATGTAAGTGCGAGGGCTGCAACCCCGCACTGTAGTGCGGAACCTCCCACGCACCCAAACCTGTGGCGGGGCGTGCTTGGGGCAAGATGATCCCACAAGAAAGGGCAGTGGGTTGAGTCCCAGAGGAGCAGGACCCAAGGGTGAGCACAGGGATAGCCAGGACGGCTGGTTGGCCAGGTGGTGTTCAGAACCCCTCAGGTTGGGGCAGCCTGGGGACATGGGGGAGCGAGGCCAGCAGGAGGGACCAGCAGAATGGTAGCAAGGCCAGAGGGGCGCAACAGAGCCTCCGGACGTTGGCCTGATGCAGCAGGGTGGTCCGCGGCGGTCTGCCCTCCAGCGAGGGCTCACGCACCAGGACCATTCGGCCTAAGATGGCCCTGCAAAAAAAGGATTAGTTGCCGCAAGGGAGAGTGAATGTGTTGGCAGAGATGGAGCCGGAAGGTGATGCTGACCTGGTGCTGGATTATGAGAATGAGAGTGATGAATGGGAGAAAGGAGAGTTGCGTGTGGATGAGAAAGATGCAGTGGGGAGATCCGAAAATACAACCAGAGACATTGGTGTTTTGCAGGGGAAAACAACAGACACAGCGACCACCAAGCACGTGGGGCCCTGGAACAGCAGATCGCGATGCAAGGACAAATCGGCGGAGTGCTGCCAGGTAAAAACGATTGGTGGGCCTCATCGGAGGGGAGACATAGGAGCAGAGAAGACAACTAGCTGGTTTGTGGGGGTAAGCCAGGGGGTGGTCAATGACCTAAGACCTGGGTGGACAGGCGCATTAGCGGCGACTGTGGACCACAAGAAGGGGGAGTATGGCAAATAAATGGTGGGTGCAGGTATCCAGACCGACAGCATTGTGGGATTGGCGGGAAGGATGACAAGTCAGAGGATAAGTATAACAATAAGTTGCCATACATGGGGTTAGCGACACCTTTGGGATCTTATTTGTCGGAAAAGACAAAAACTAGAATATGGAAACACGAATATATTGATGTTTTCAAGCTGCTGCAAATAAATATACAGGCAAAAGAGGGATTGAAGGAAGAGGAGGGAGAACTAACTAGATGTCCAAGGGTGCTCATTAACTGGACGTCAGCCTTCCTGATTTATGCTGGCATCTTTTTTTGAGAAACACCTAGACAGGGCAATAGCTCTTCTAAAATACATGGACATTATTCGCAATGCAAAGATGCATTTTGGGAGGTTCACCTGGTAAAGCTACAATGAGGAGTTTAGGGCTGGGTCAGCATTAACCCTGATAAGCCCTGGGTGGAGGTCGATTCGGATCTCTGTATGCGGTGGATGTCGTCCACACAATCCTCGGCTTCCACGCATATGGCTAGCGGACTGCCAGTGACTTATCAGCCCTTTCAGCCTCAGCCCACCCCACAAGCAGCGGGCGGCGCAGGACAGCAAGGGGCGATTGGAGCAAGGTACTCCCAGAAGCAGGCAGGTCCCACTACAGGTACCTGCTGGAATTTTAGCAATGGTTTTTGCTCTAGAAACCCCTGCAAATTCAAATACGAGTGCAAGTGCGGTGGGCAGCACCCCATCATGCAATACTTCACACTGGCTATCCTATCAGAGTAGGGAAAGGCATCTAGAGGTCGGGGTAAGTTTGGAAAAAAGTGCCCCTACGCCAGTTAGAGATCATGCCATGGTCCCATGGCTCTCAATATACCCAGAGAAGGAAGCTGCTTTAAGATTACGGTGGGGGTTGACCAAGGGTTTTTGGGTGGGGTATCAGGGTCCGAGGTAATGCCGATGGGTCGACAATTTGAAGTCAGCAAAACAATTCCCACAGGTTGTAGAGGCAAAGCTAGCAAAAGAAGTGGTGAAGGGTAGGACTGCAGGACCATTTTTTGACTGGACTTTGGCTGATTTAATCATTTCTCCTCTGTGATTGGTGTCAAAAAAGGAGGTGGGGAATACAGGATGATTTACCACCTATCCTGGCCGAAAGGCGGGTCAGTAAATTATTTCATTCCAGAAGATGATTCTAGAGTAGTGTACGCATCTGTGGATGATGCCATCCCCCTGGTGCGAGGGTGTAGGCGGAAAGCGGAGATGGCAAAATGTGATGTCAAATCAGCCTTTCGGCTGCTGCCTATTCACCCAGTGGATTTCTCACTACTTGGTATGCAGTTGGGGTGTGCCATTTACTTGGCGCAAAGTTTTGCCAATGGGTTGTGCCATCTGTGCTCTTTTTGAATTTTTCAGTACCTTTCTGCAATGGGTGTTCATCAAAAGTTCTGGTCACTGGGGAGTGTCACATTACCTGGACGATTTCTTGTTTGTCGGGTCCCAAGGGACAGGAGAGTTTGCTTGCGCCATTTTGAGTCGCTGAAGCAGGAATGTTGAGTGCCACTGGCACCAGATAAAACAGCTGTGCCCAGCTGTGTGTTGACCTTCTTAGTCAATGAGTTGGACTTTGGGTGGCTTGTTTGCCAAGGGTAAAAGTGGAAGAAATACAGACTTTCTTGCTACAAGTGATGGGTGAACATAGGATGGCATTGAGAATGGCGCAGAAGTTGCTGGGATTCTTGAACTTTGCATGTAGACTGGTGAGGACAGGAAGGAATTTTTGCAGAAGGCTCGGCATGGCCATGTCCGGAGCAATACAGCTGCACCACAAGGTGATAATTTCTTTGGGGGTCAGGCCACATTTGTGGGTGTGGCAGACGTTTCTCGAAGATTTCAATGGAGGGCCTTTGGAATTCTTGGAGGAAAATACAGTGTGGCAAGTTAAACATTTTTCGGATGCAGCTGGAGCCATGGGCTTTGGGTTTTTCTGGGATGGGAGATGGTGCGAGGAGAAGTGGCCAGCGCACTGGCAGGGATGGAGCATTGCTTTCTGGAGTTCTTCCCATTGCTAGTTGTGCTGGTGGTATGGCGAGATGAGCTGAGGAACAGGACTGTGCTCTTTCACGTTGACAACATGACTATGGAGGAACTAGTGAACAGACAGAAAGCTAGGGAGCAGAGGGTATTGCGGTTGCTGCAGAGGTTTATAGTGGTGTGTCTGTGTCTCAATGTGGTCTTTAGGGCCAGGCATGTACCAGGAGCCAGCAATGATATCTCTTATCTCGTTCGCAGTGTCACCGGCTCCAGAGCCTGGTGCCAGGAGCGGAAGAATGCAAGACATAGCTGCAGGAGGACATCTTTTTCCTTTATTTAGTTATAAAGTTTTATATAGCGCAAACTTGATCCCGAAGGATATCAGAGCGCTTTACAAATTGAGTGAAATGAAGGTAACAGATTAGTGCATGAGTCAAATAGGGAATATACATAGGCATTGAATCAAATAGTGCACACATAAAAGACCAATTATAAACCTGGGGGAGACGAAGAATGGGCTAGTTGCTGAAACATAATGACAAAGGGGAGCAAATACAATAGTAAAATACAAGATTGACAACCAATATTGTAGTATGTCTAATGTGATTAGAGCTGACAATCGCTCCTCTTGTTAAGGTAAGAACTTATTGATGAGGAATCTTTTTGCTTCCAGTTTGAAAGCAACCTTGGATGAGATTCTATGAATTTCCGGTGGAAGAGAGTTCTGGGGTTTCAAGAGGAGGGAATTTATCATTTAACTGTGACAGATAGGAATGTTCTCATGTGCAGGTGTTGCCGATGAACCCATCGAGAAACTAAAGAGCAGCAGATAAGGTGCCCAGTAGTAGTTGTAATAAAAGTTGTAGCTCATCATGTAATGTAATGCAATGTAATGTAAAAGAAATTTATAAAGCGCAGCTAACACCCAGCGGTTTCTTGGCGCTAAGCAAAAGGAGGCAGACAGTCCGTGGGGCCAGAAGCGTTAGTTGTAGGCATTACAGAACAGGTGGGTTTTGAGTAGAGACCTAAAATGGGTGTAGGAAGAGGCTTGTCTCAAGCCTAGCGGGAGAGCATTCCAGAATGACGGGGCAAGGAATGAGAACTTTAGTCCTCCCATTTTTTGCGTTTGAAGGTCGGGGTCCGAAGTAAGGCCAGGTGGGAGGAACGAAGATTGCGGGAGGGAACATATGGATGCAATGGAGAAGAGATAAAAGAGGGACCTGTACCTGCAAGGGATTTAGAGATAATGCAGCCCAATTTGAACTTACAGCGTTCAGAGACAGGGAGCCAATGGAGGGATTTTAACAGAGGGCGGACATGTTGGTGTCTGGGCTGATGGTAGATAAGCCGTGCCGCCTGATTTTGTACAAGTAGTAACCTCTTCAGTTGGTAGGCCGGTATACCAACGTAGAGCGAGTTGGCATAGTCTATCCTACAGATGACTAAAGCCAACAGGACCAGGGTAAGAGCCTCGGTGGTCAGGAAGAGGGCAATCTTTCGAATTTTCCTTAACTGGAAAAATACTAGAGGAGACTACCACGTTGATCTGGGGCTTCATAGTGAGATCATTACTAATGATGATCCCGAGGCTTTTTACTGAGTTGACAGGATTGGGGGGAAGGCCCAACCTCGTGGGTCAAAAGGTGGATTTCCAAGGGTTGAGAGCCCCACCGACAAGCAGTAGCTCTGTCTTGTCGGGGTTGAGTTTCAGGTGGTTCACCCCCATCCAGTCACTGATGTGACAGAGGGTAGATTGAAAGTTGTTGATGAATTGGTCCGAGGAGCTAATATCGAAGACCAGCTGAATGTCATCCGCGTAATTGAACGCGGTAACACCGCTGCCGCGTAAGGACCGAATAAGGGGAGTGAGTGTAACGACCGAATTTTCGGACCAGATAGAATCAGCTCATCAGAGCACCACCAACCCAGCTGAAACGCAACCACCTCCCTCCTCAGGACCCATCTATCCAGGCACCTGGGTACCTACCTGAGGATGGGGAATTAGCAATATACAAGCTCATATCATCAGAAACACCACTAAATCTCTAGGGATTACTAGGAATACTCACTGATTACTAAGGACGTCCATGCCCTACACCACACTCATACAATATAGTCTGGCGACCACATGGGCCCAGACTAATCTACCCTGGGGCAGTTCTGATTACTTACCATTACACACTGACTGCAACCAGTGCTCACTCAAGCCACGATCCTGTGGGTACAGGCATCAGTATCCCCCCTGATGCCCTCTCTATAATCTCCAAGCCACAATCTTGTGGGTATAGACACCAGTATCCCCCCTGGTGCTCTCTTACTTACATTACAAGCCACAATCCTGTGGGTATAAACACCAGTATCCCCCCTGGTGCTCTCTTTAACGCCGCATCACAACGACAATCACTTTCCTATGAATACCATTAGCTCTCTCTCTCTATGTTGGGAAGTTTCTCTCACTATTCACTAGAGGTACATTACTACGATATTATGAATCACACAATGATAGCCAAATTAGATGATGTACAACTTATCCTCCAGTTCAAGGGCTCCTCTCTCCCTAATTATTCAGTTATCACTTGTCTGATCAGGGGTAGCATCTGTTCAAACAGTAGTACCTGACTAGAAGAACAGGTTACCTTTATAGTATAAGAATAAGAGGCACACACTATATGCAAAAGTTATTCCCTGATTTAAGCGCTCCTCCTACCTTTTGATCCATCAGTTACCATACAGCATCTGGCTAGAAGAAAGGTTAGCTTTATCATAAGAACAACAGTTACACAGTAGTTCATTAAGAACTGGGGTTCCTTTATTACAATATCAATAACAATATAACACTATACTATAACACATAGCCTGAAAAGTAAACTGGGAATAGACACATACACAGACCTGCGGGGTCTCATTAATTGACTGTAAATATCTAAAGAGGGACTGCACACCGCTGAAAGAAAAAGGATTAGCAATACAATAGGGGGCTCTAGCTAGGAAATAAAAGACAAGATTAAGGTGTAAGTGTAAAGCAAACTAGTTTAGAATACCTCACCCTATTAGGAGGAATGTTTCTCTCTCTGGTGGAATCAGGGCTCTCTCTCTCCCTCCGTCACCACAGCTTCATTCCTCTGGCTCAACTGCTCCAGCTGGCAGCTTCAACTTCCTCCATCTGACTGGTAACTGCTTTAATGCATCCTGATAAACTGGCAGCTCCAGCTGACAGTTCCAACTTCATTCATCTGACTGCTCTCTCCAGCTTCAGCAATTATCTGCCTTCTCTCTCCATTCCAATCGAACTGAACTGTTCTCTTCAGCTCCAAAAACCATCTTACTTCTCTCTCTCCAAGAACCGACTGACCCTCCTCCTCTCCTGCACTTTGCTAATATGGAATGCTCTCCTGTAGTGGAAAGTTCCAGCCAGTAGCCTCCTCCCACCAGGTCCATGCACCAGGCTCCCTGCTCCAGACGCCCTCACAGTGATCAGCTGCTTGTTTCGTCTAGAGACCTGAGCCCAGGGACACTTCTTGATTAGATTCAGCTCTGGCCGGTTCGCTCCAGTTTGCAAAGGGAGAACAACACCTCATAACCAAAACATCACCTTTACCCTGCAAGCATCTCAGTCTGCAGGGACAGAAAGCAAAATGGAGTCTCTCTAGTTCTGGGCCTTGTAGGCCTGAGAAGGATGAAATAACACTTAGCTCTGTCAGAGTACATACACAAACCATACCAATATGTAATATAAAGTCAAGACTACAGGATCCACCCTCTACTATAGGTAGGATGATGAAAGGACACATAATTATGTCAAAGCCAATAGGCAATAGATGGATTAGAGTCAAGAATAAGGGATCTATCATCATATAAAGCAGCTATCCTCTAGTTTATGCTTCTAGGTTCTGACAAAAGGCCTGAAAAGGACCAACACAAGGCAAGAATAGAGATCCAGGATGGTAGCAAGCTTAAAGTCACCATCACTCAGAAATAGAGCCAAAAATACGGTCACAACAGTGAGATATAAATTAAAAAGGAGAGGGGATAAGGAGGAGCCCTGCGGGACGCCGCAGGTTAGTTCGACATCATCAGCAGAGAACTGAGAGAGCCGAACCGCCTGACGGCGATTGCTCAAAAAGGAGCGAACCCAGTCAAGGGCGGTGCCCCGGACGCCAGCCTCCCCGACACGGTCGACCAAGATGTTATGGTCGACCGTGTCAAAGGCAGCCGACAATTCCAGGAGCACCAGGACCTGACTGGTGTTAGAATCAGCCCCTCTCCGCAACTCCTCCATAACTGAAAGTATAACAGATTCCGTGGAATGATTGGGTCAGAATCCAGCATGTTGGGGATCGAGAAAGTGAGAGTCTTCAATAAAGGTGCTCAAGATGTTGGTGACATGAGACTCAAGGACTTTGCTGAGGTAGGGGAGGAGGGAAATAGGGCAGAAATTGCTCATAACCGTGGGGTCTGCCGTAGGTTTCTTTAGGATGGGCACAACCTCTGCTCTCTTAAATGACCTGGGGGCTTGGCCAGAAGATAGAGAGTTGTTCAGCAGTGCCAGAGGGAGTGAAGGGCAGGCTGTAAAGGCCTCACGGAGAATCAGGGGAGGGCAATAGTCCATGGGGGATCCAGAGGTAACCTTCTTTAGGAGGGCAAGAAGCTCCGTCTCCGAGATTGGAGGAATCTGAGTCAGCTGCATAGAGTTGGGAGAGAGCAGGGGAGGGTCAGGCCTAAGGGGGTGGAGCGGGGTCGAAGATAGAATGCTGTTCTTGATATTGGCGATTTTCTCCACGAACAAAAGATTTAAAGAGTCACAAAGTGCACGAGAAGGGAGAGGTTTAATGGTGACCCTATCTGGGTTTGACAGTTCCTCCACAATAGAGAAGATATCCTTGGTTCTGGTGGTGAGTCAATAATTTCTTTTGAGAAGTGAGTGGTCTTAGCTTGCAGGACCGCTATTTTGTATTCTTTAAGCAGGGTTGTAAACCGTATCTTCATGTCAGGGGCGTAGCCGCGTCGCCACCGACGCTCAGCCTGCCTAAGACCCAGCTTCAGGGCTTTGAGGTCTCCAGTGAACCACCTTTGGGCGTCATGCAGGTGCTTTGTCTTAATCTGTCTAAGTGGAGCCACAGTATCGCTTGCTGATTCTAGCCAGTGTGTGAGGGCGGAAGCTTGGGTATCGATGGAGCCAAGAATAGGGGGGGTGGAAGATCTAAGTAATGTGACAAATTCACTTTCCAGTTCCGGGCCGAAAGGTTACCTTCCAAGACTCTGCTAGGGCAGGGGGTAACCGTGAGGGAGAAAGAAATTATATAATGGTCTGACCATAAACAGGGTGAAATTGAGAGGGCGGATATATCCAGGTTGGAGGTCCAAATCTGGTCCAAGATGTGACCCTTAATGTGAGTTGCTGATTTTATGTGAGAGAGACAGTTCATGCTAGCTAGAAGGTCGGAAAATGTAGCAGAGCAGGCGCTCTCTTTTACGTCAAAGGGCCAATAATTGAAATCACCTAAGACTAAGATTTTGGAGTTAATGATGACAAGTTGGGAGAGCATGTCTCCGAACATTGTAGGGAAATTGAGCATGGACTGGGGGGGACGGTAGACTAGAACACAGATGAGGGGGGTCACTGGAGATTCAAGTCTCAGCACAAGGTAGTCAACCGAGGGAATACCGACTGAGGTCAGTGCGGAGAATCTAATAGAGTTCTTAACAATCGCTGCAACTCCACCTCCCGGTTTACCAGAAGCTCTGTTCGCTTGGATAATGAAGTAGCCAGTGGGGATTGCAGCAAGAATGTCAGGGACAGACTCCTCATTAAGCCAAGTCTCCGTTAGTAGCAGTATATCCGGTTTCTCAGAGTCCAACAGGGCAAAGATTTCCAACTGGTGTTTTACCAGTGAGCGTGTATTGAGGTAGATCACTGTGAGGTTGGAGTATAGAGGCCTATTGATAAGGGGAGGATTGATGGCTGAGAGGAAAACTGGGGGTATAGAGGTTACTATCTCAGGGAAGGTGTCTCTGGTGCAGAGAAGCCCCAATGGCTCAAAGCTCGACAGATGCGCAGGGGGGTAGGGTAACAAGAGTGCAATCGAATCAGGTCGGCAGAAGTGTATTTAATGAAACTGGCAGGGGGACATGCCCCATGCCCCGGCCGGCCCCGGCCGGCCGCGGACGGGCGCAGACGGGCTTGCCTTTGGCGCATTGACGGCGCGCCCGCTGCGCTCGTCCGCTGTGCGTCCGAGGTATACACATTTTTATAGGGTGCTAGTAGGGGCGTGGCCTCGTGTTAGTGGGCGTGGCCTGTGGTCTGCTCAAGTGATGGTGCCGAAGAATGATTTCCCCCGCCCGTGACAGCGTTAACCTCCGCTAACAAGATGAAAGATGATATGGGCAGTTATATTTTCTTTCCTCAGAAGAAGTATTCCATGAACTCCAGACCCTTTTGATGTAAAAATTGAGGCACAGAGTAAAGTAACATCCTTGGTACAGAACCGTCTTCTGTAGCAATATGGCTTTTAATTTACTCAAGGAAACGTTGTGCATTTAATACATGTTCCTGTGTTTTTCACGATCTAATGCAAAAAAAGTGTCAAAATAATTCCCCAGTGATTCCTAGCCCTGGGGGGAATGAGAGTGATTTTTCTGGCTGATAAGTCTCTGGCTGACTCTACCAGGCAGAGCTACTGACTGGAATGGACTGAGTTTGGGGAATCCATGGGAGTTTCACCGGAAGGGATGTACCTTAAACGTCGAGATTAGGAGCAGGGACTTTTAAGTTGTGTTCTTGGTTATATTGATAAGGGTTTGTCACACACTAACATTGCGGGCAAATTACCCGGGATCTCGTTCTATGGCAAGCTGTACTTTTGACCCTGCCACAGACGAGATTTTGAGCAGAATGGTGAAGAAATGGGGTTGGGAGTGGGGAAGGGGCAAGATTGTTCCTCGGGATGCAATCACATTTGAATTACTGTTGAAATTTTTGGGGATATTGGCACTCTGTTGTTTTGACCATTTTGAGGTCACACTGTTCAGACTTTGTATGACTTGGATGTTCTTTGAAGCTTTCCGCATGTCAGAGCTGGTGGGGACAGCTCGTCAACAGGGGGTTTTGTATGAGGAGGTGTGCTTGGACCCAGGGTGACTGGGGATATGACTGAGGTGATCCAAGACGGATCAGCAAGGAAGGGTCACTGGGTATGGCTGGCAGAGAATGGTTGTAGTGGGGTCTGTCCGGTGCAGGAGTAGTGAAGTTTCATTTCATTGCCAGTGCAGTGCAGTGCACAATGGGAGTGTTTTGTCATGTGATGTTTAGCATGGTGACAGCTTACCAGTTATTGGCGGTTTTGCCTGTGGCTCTGCACTAGCTGGGCCGGGACTTAACTAGTTTTGTGACACACTCCTTTAGAATAGCGGCGGCAACCACTGCAGTGCCCATGGGATGGTCCTGGGGTAAAATCCTGCAGATTAGGAGATGGAGGTCAAGATGCTACGAATGCTATGTGTGCAAGCAAGGCAAAAGAGGTACAGACTAGAGGGATGGCGGGAGAATGATATGGGGGGATGATGAAGATGACTTAACAGCTGTTGTTTTCTACCACAGGATGAGGAAGAGGGCCACTCCTTTGTGCACGAGGAAGCAAAGTGTGCGGACCAGCAGGTATACAGATGTACTAGGGGATTGAGGAGAACACACCACAAGGTTTTTTGGTGGAATAAAAGGGAGATGCTTTGGGGTGGTGTGCTTCTATCATGACTGGCCAAGTTGGTGCCTCAGTGAGATTGCCCAGACATGTTACTGCTACATCTGGGAGAAAATGATTTGGAGCACCTATCTGGACTAACATTGCTACAGGATATGCAAAGGGATCTGGCAGTAATAAGGAGGAATTTCTCAGGTAC
The DNA here is from genome assembly GCF_964263255.1 of Lissotriton vulgaris. Lineage (NCBI taxonomy): Eukaryota > Metazoa > Chordata > Amphibia > Caudata > Salamandridae > Lissotriton > Lissotriton vulgaris. Next base: position 2,381,024 of record NC_141688.1, read on the forward strand.
ATGTGCTGTGTGGACTGAGCTCATACCGCGCAGAGTGTGGAGGGGGGATGTCAAACATATAGCAATTGACAAGGCTCGTGGAAAATTGAGCAGATGCAAGACATTAAAGTGATTGCTCTTGTGGGGCTGAAGGAACAGGAGTCATGTCTTTTTAGGGATGATTCACACAAGCAACAATACAAATCTTTGTGGATATTCCTTAACTTCATTAAAAAAAAGATTGGTGTGTTAATAAAGACAGTCAAATATTATAAATGTGCAGTGTTTTCTGAACCCATTATCATTATTGCATGTCCCATTGCATTTCACTGCATATTCGCAGGACCGTGAGCCAACACGATTATGAGCCAATTTCTTGACAGAGGTTCAGGGAGCCATCATATTCTCCTATGCCAACGACATGCAGTTGATCTTTACATGCAACAAAAGCACAGACTTCAACGGGGACGCAATTACATCCTGCCTCCCGAAGGTTTTTAGATGGCTGAAGGAAAACCATCTTAAGTGCAATCCTGACAAAACCGAGATTGGCTTACTCGTCCAACCTGCCGTGAGCAGTTGGAGCTCGTGGATCTCTCCCTTCCCAGTACTGTCCAATCCACAGTCAAGAACCTGGGTTTCTACATCAACAATGAGCTCATGATGTGGCCCCAGGTTCAGTCCCTAGTGGGTACTTGTTTTAGATTACTGCAGATGCTGAAGAAATTCCTGCCACTTCTTCCCATGGATTCCAGGAAGACAGTGTTTCAGGCACTGATTACATCCAGAATGGATTATGCCAATGACCTCTATCTGGGACTACCACAATTCCTCTTCCAACACATTAAGGTAGTGCAAATCTCAGCAGCAAGGGAGATTATGATATTGAAATCCAGGTCACATATGACCCCCCCACCTTAAGTCCTTACACTGGCTCTCAGTGATGGAACAGATAAAATTTGAGGCCATGGTTATTTTATTCAAAGCCTATCATGGCATGGGCGTCGCCTACCTTAGGAAATGAGTTTGCCGATACACACCTACTAGAGCACTCAGATAATCCTCCACCGACCTGGCCTGCATCCCCAAAACTCGTCCGGTGCGCAGAGCAGGTGGGTCCTTCAGATTCTTAGGAGGCCATGCTTGGAACAAACTTCAGGCAGCTCTGAGAGCAGTAACAGTTCTCTGACTCTTCATAAAACAGTTGAAAAGATGGCTTTTAAGGACTAAGCCTCCTGGGAAGGCAGCCATATGTGAACTGTTAGCGCCGGACACTCAAGCCGGAGTAGCTGCGTGCTATATAAGTATCGGTCATTCATTCATTCAGTCATTCATTAATTGACTCCTTTAATATGGATTGATGAAAGATTGCAAGGTCGAAGTATTAATAGTCAGACCTGGCATCCTTGGAGTGGCATACCCCTAGACCTTTTGGCATCATCTCCCAATTTTTGCTGCATTACTTATTAGTGACATTAGGACTCTATGCACTTCCGTCTTGCTAACCAGTGGCAAAGTGCTAGTACTCTATTCTGTAACCATGTAAAAATTGGTCTATACTAAACTGTCACGTTTTATTAATCTATAAACCCCTAGTAAATGGTACTAACAGTACCAAGGGACAATAAATATATGCTACTAGTGGGTAGCAGCATTCATTATGCCACCCACTAAAGTAGCCTTGTTAATCAAGTCTCGGGCCTGCCACTGAAGCCTGTAGTACAATTTTAAACTGCCATGCTGGCCTGACAAAAGAAATCTTTTGCATACTTAAACCTTACTTTCTTCTACCTATAAGTCACTTCTAAAGTAGGCCCTTAAGGCTCAAAGAGCAGAATGCTAGGTATTTAAAAAGTAGGACATGTGTGCTTAAGTTTTTCATGTCCTGGCAGGGAAGAACTCCTAAAGTCTTTTTCACTGATGTAGGGCTGTCTCTCCAATAGACTAATACAGGGGTTACCTGACTACACTTATGGCCAAATTACGACTTTTGATGGAGGGGTGCTGCGGTAGTGTCAACCACTGCGCCATGCCTCCACTCCACCAAAGGCTGGCCGCGTGCCAAATGATGACCAGTTTTGTGGTCTACCGGGCGGGTGGCCTGGCAGTCCCACTGCAGTGAAACTTTCAAAGGTGGCAGGGCCTTTGAAAGAGGCCCCACAATTGAAAGGCCACATGGGGCTTCTGCAAAGCATGGACTCGAATGTCCATGCCTTTAGGGTACCTGGGTGCATGCAAACGAGGGGGGCACATGTTGCCCCTTTTGTTTCAGCACTGCCAGCCTTTATATGGTGGAAAGATCTCCATGAAACCGCTGGCTCTCCTGAAACTTGTATTATGCATGGTTGTGCCACAGCAGTACCACCTGCATAATACATAGCCCCTGACCGTCGCTCCACTGCAAGGGAACAGCGGTTTCCTGGCAGAGCCGGCAGTCCTATTATGGTCTGATCACTCAATTCATAATAGGGCGGTTGGGCGACCGATGTGGCGGTGGCCATCAGACCTCCAGACTCATAATTAGGCCCTCAAAAAGTGCTAACTTAAGTTAGGGACCTGATAGAGAAAGCATGGTTCCACTCAAATGAATTATAATTTGAAATCCACTTTAGTCATTAAAATCTGATTTTAAGTTACAATTTTGAAAATGACACTTTTAGAATTTTCCTTTCGGGTCTCCTGTTGTAGGTTGTGTATTGCTTTAGGACATTGAGACAAATGTGGCAAATGCATGTGGGAAGATGGTGTTCCTGACAGGATATCAGGAGAGGAGTTGTGCCCTGCCCTGATTATACTTCAAAGTGTCCTGCCTGTGGCACAAACAAAGGAACTTGACACAAGGCCTTCTGTTGTCTTTGTCACCCTAAACAGTTGGAACCAAGATCAGGAGAAGGGGAAGAATTGGCCAGAGCTGGTTTCGGGGATAGGTTAGAGAATGTTTCCATACAAAGGCTGCACAAGGTATAAAAGTGGCACCTTCAGACCTCTCATCAGAACTCTCCTGGATCTGTGGAGGATTCAGAAGAAGGACTGCCCTGCTTTCTGAGGAAGGAATATTAAACCTGCTTGTCTTGACCCCATGCTCCCAAGAAGTGACTCAAAGAGTCAGTTGTCCTAAGATTCTGTAGGAGCTACAGGGACACAACAAGCTTCCAGAGGAACGACTGCAACTGTCCTGCTGGACAGCACAAACTGGACTTGCCAAAGCTTTGCTGCTGGCCTCTGCTTGAGTGGGTCCAAATCCTCAAAAGGTGCCTCCCAGGTCCTGGACCTTTGGCTGGCATTAGAAGATAATCCTTCTAAATGGTTTGTGCTGTCACGACTGCAAAGGGACCTCTTTGTGCTCAGAATAGATTGCCCATGATGACCGTCAATGAGAAGCAGTTTATCGCGCCAACAGCGACTGTCTGCGACGACCACCAGTGTGAGGTTCTAGCAGGACCTGCACTTTGCAACAGCCAGCGTTGACCGCCAATCTAATGCTTCAGCAACGGCCAGCTCTTCAAGCTACAACAGTGATCGTCCGCGATGCCCAACATGCTCCTCACACCAACAATGGCCTGCTCTAAGCCCCTGTCAATGTAAACAGTAGATCTTTGCATGGACTTGAGACAATTACTATCCTGCAGGACAAACCTGGTCTCTGTATCCAACCCAAACTCCATCACAGATGGCCAGTCCTCGTGACTTTCCCATGGTTCAGTGCAACCAGATGACCACCTCCTGCTTTTCCCCCTATTTTTTCCTAAACATTTAAAAACTCAAATCTGCGGCTCTTCTGATTGAATTTATGTTGTTTACGTGCCATTTTATTTACCAAATGTTCCTTTATTTTTCTAAATTAATTTCAAAATTTATTTGTGTTGTGTTTCATTTTATTACTTTTTGTGTGCTGCATAAATACTTTACATATTTCCTCTAATTAAAGTCTGCCTGCCTTTTCGGTAATCTACCAGAGTATTAAGTATAGGTTTATTTAGCTACTTTTGTGGTTCACCCTGACAAGGATTGTGTTTAATATTTGAGGGGAGCTTCCACCCATCTCTACCAATAACACAGTTTGTTACATAAATATAAGAATTTAATTAACATTGAAGCTAGTAGATCCTGCTGTAAGCCATCCACTTGCCCCCAGATTTTCTGGTGTGTATGGGAACAGCCATGGGCTCCTATATTGATACCGCTATATTACTGCAACGATCCATACATTCCTTCCATCTGTTCAGTCAAAGGTCCCTGCTACTCTCCAGTTATGGGCAGTGTATCTTTTGGTAATGATCAGGCCGAAGGTAATGAACCTCTCTCTATACATGTTAGTCTTAAAGTCTTCCCATTAAGTGGCAACAATGATACCACAGCCCTTGACAAATGTCCTGTAATAGCCGATGAGACCTAAGAAATCTCTCACCTCTGTCTGGGTCATGGGGTTTCCCAAGCCAGAATGGTGTCAATCTTAGGTTGTTAGGGGTATCACTTGGCCGCTTCCTACCTTGTGCCCTAAATACACTACAGACCCCTGCCCGATCTGGCACTTACTGGCCTTGATCATGAGGCCTGCATTCTGCACAGCCTTCAACACTTCCCAAAGGTGTTGCAAGCGACCCTCCCAGCTGGAGCAGCAGGCTGCAATGTCATCCAGGTAGGTGGCGCTGATATCCTCCAATCCAGGCAACACCTGGTTGACCAAACTCTGAAAGGTGACAGGGTCATTTAACAATCCATAGGACATTAACCCGAACTGGTAGTGCCCCTCTGGTGTTGAGAATGCAGACCTCTCTTTTGCCCCATCAGTCAAGGCAATCTGCTAGTCCCTAGACATTAAATCAAAAGTGCTGAGAAACTTGGCAGCCCCAAACTGATCTATTAGCTTATCAGTTCTGGGGATGGGGTGCATGTAAGCATTGAGACCACGGTAGTCCACACAAAACCAAAGTTCAGGTGTGGCACTTAGTGCAGTAGCCTTTGGGACCAAGACCACTGGACTGGCCCAAGGACTGTTGGAGGGCTCTATCACCCCTAGCATCTTTGAAATCTCGTCCTTGATGCTGGCTTTAACCTTGTCAGTCAGCCTATAAAGCTTGTGCTTCACAGGTGGACTTTTCACAGTATCCACTTCGTGGGTACAGCGGGTACACCAATGGGTGACTCCTGGGGTCAATAACAACATTGAGACAAACTGTCCCAACAACTGTTGACAGTGTCTCTACTGCACTGGGGTCAGTGTTGGGGAGAGTTTCACACCCTCCGCAGTCCCATCATGCCCCTGGACAGACAGGAGGTCAAGAAGAGGCTCACTTTCCTTCTCAATTCGCACCCCTAAGGAGCCAGCTGGGGAAGCCTACCCAGCTGGGGGCGGAGGGCTTGCTGGGGGAACAGGTGTGGTCACATCACATGAGCACCAGAAGGCCTAGCATTCTGCACAGAAGGGAGACGCACACTACGGTGCAGCCTGAGTGAGACACAGGGGTGCCGGCCAGGGCGGCTGAGGAAACCCCACGGAATGGTCTTTCCGAGCTGCTGTGGAAATACACTAAGCAGAGTAAGGCAACAGTGCTGTGCACAGGTGCCCGGACCGTCAGGCAGCATCCAGGACCTGGCACCACAGGTACTCTTCCACTATGCTAAGATCACTGGGAGGCCTCAAGCTGCAGAGGCTGCTTGGACTTCGCTCTGCTGGGTAAGGTCTGCACAAAGGGCAGGCTCTTGAGTTGAATGGTTCCTGGCAGAATTGAAGCACTCTACTTAAAACAACAGCTGAGGCTGGCCGAGCAGTGTTATGTTATGTTACGTGAATTTGTACTGCACGCAGCTGCCCCAGCCAAGGGGCGTCCCGGAGCATGTCAAGGTAACACGCAACAACCACAGGAAACACAACAGCTAAAAAGGGAAAATCAAGTTTAAAACAGGAAAGTTTTAATCGCCTTGCGGAAGGAAAGAAGGTCTTCCAGCAACCGAATCTCCACCGGGAGGGAGTTCCAGAGTTCGGCCGCTTTGACCCGGAAAGAACGACCACCGATACAGCACAGTTTGTATCGAGGGGTGATGGTAAGAGCTTGGCCCAAGGATCTCAGATGACGAGTGGGGACGTACCAGGACAGTAGGCCCGTAAGAGTTTGAGGGGCCGTACCTTTTAGGATCTTAAAGGCCAAGCACAGTACTTTGAACTGGATTCTTGCTCTGACCGGCAGCCAGTGCAGCGCTTTCAGAGTACTGGAAGCAGGGCAAAATCTGGGAAGACCAACAATAGCTCTGGCGGCTGCGTTCTGCACTCGTTGGAGGCGAGTGACTTCCGCCAAGTTAGCGCCGACCAGAAGAGAGCTGGCATAATCCAGGCGCAATAAGACAGTCGCCTGTATTACCAACTGCCGGGTATGAGAGTCAAAAAACTTCAGGACTGGTCGCAGAGCCCGGAGAATTCCAAAACAGCATGCTGCCGTTTTCTTTGTGCGCCCCACAAAACTGAGAGTGGGATCCATCCACACTCCCAAGTTTTTTAATTCCGTCACAGGAAGGGGGGCCTCCACCTGTCCCCCCAGAGATCCGCCCTTCTACCGACGATCATGATCTCGGTCTTCTTCGCGTTGAGCTGGAGGCAGTTGGCCTTCATCCAGCTTGCCACCGCTCTGAGTCCACTCTGAAACCTGGGAGCATCCTGGTCCGCATCCCCGCTGATCGTAACCGCTAGCTGGGTGTCATCGGCATATGACACCATTGTCATACCCCACTGCCTGACAACCTCAGCTAGCGGTCTCACGTAAAGATTGAACAACGTGGGGCTCAGCGAGGATCCCTGCGGCACTCCCTGTTTCATTGGATGGAAACTGGACTGGAACGGCGGTATCGCAACGCTGAAGAGGCGACCATCGAGGAAGGACTGGAACCACTGGAGGGCGGACCCCCCCACTCCAATCTCCACCAGGCGGTGCAGCAGGATGGGATGAGAGACAGTATCGAAGGCGGCGCTTAGATCTAATAATACCAGCGCCGCCGTCTGTCCTACATCCATCACTGTGCGAAGATGTTCAGCCATGGTGAGAAGGGCGGTTTCCGTGCTGTGCCCAGCACAGGACCCGTTCTGGGTGGGGGTCTAAGATGTTAGCACGAGTGAGGTGGTCGGAAAGAACCTTGTTCACGTGGGCCTCCACGACTTTGGTCGGCCAGGGAAGCAGGGAAATAGGCCGATAATTTTCCGGCTTTTCCGGGTCCAAAGAGGGTTTCTTTAAAATAGGAGAAACCACAGCCCGCTTCCAACTTGTTGGAACCGTACCCGAGGCCAGCGAGATGTTAATCAGGGAGAGTACCGAGGTACGACCCACAAACAGCTGGTCTCTAAAAAGGGCTGGTTTAAGCGGATCGGCGGGCGACCCGGATTTCACCTGCTGCGCCAAGATGTTAAAACCCTCAGATGTCAACGGGGGTAGCACATGAAGCAGAAAATCTCCGCCGATGTTACATGGAGTACCTGCCGGTGGCCTAGTATCCGGAAATTTTGAATAGATGTTCTGAACTTTTTCTAAAAAGAACCGGGCAAGAGCCTCACAGTGCGCCATGGAGCTCGTTGTTGGAGCCGAGGCTCGCTTTGCCACAAGGTCCTTTACCACTTTAAAGATGATTTTTGATGGATTAAGGCTATTGCCGAACTCCGCAGCGTAAAAAGCAGCCCGGGCCCGACATATAGCACGGTGGTAAGCTTTAACGGCAGCGAGATACACAGCCTTTTTCCCGCTGTCGTACACCTTCCGCCACTCCCTCTCCGCTCGCCTACAGCTGCCCTTGAGTACGCGTAAGGCACTATCATACCAGGGGCTTGACTCCCTGGAACTGATTTTCCTAGTTGAGACAGGAATCAGGGAATCAAGTGCCTTAGTAACCCACGAGCAGAACCGGTCATAACCTGCATCCGCGTCCTCCAAAGGTCCCAATGGCACTGCCGCGAGGGCCTGATGAAGGTCCTCGAGTCTCAGTTTACAGTCGCAGCCCTAAACAGACAAAGCGTGCCGAGCAGTGCAGCCCTAAACAGACAAGCGTACCCAATCGATCAGAGTATACAGGGCTGGCCAGACCCTCCACAGGCAGGCTGCCCTGCACTTGGATGTCAGCTTTGTGTTCCTGCCCGTTTAGGGAAAGGCAGGCTCAGAGGAAAGGCCCATCAGCACTTTTCCCTTTAACCTGAGGGCCTGTGCAATTTGTGTGAAGATTTTGTGAAGAGCAAAACAAATATGTCTCGGGCTCGGATAATGAAATATTGGAAGAAATTAATATTTATCAAACTAAGAAAAGAAAATATTGGAAGAAACTAATAGTTATTGTGAGAAGTTGGCCTGGTATATAATGCTCACTAGTTCTAGTGATCACTTTGTACCATGCCAAGCAACCCTTATGATGATGGTTGTAATTCAACCTTGTAGACCAGTTATCCTAGTGGTAACGTGGACAAAGCAGTCTTAGGCTAAACTCTGAAAGGCATGTGAAGCCAGCTGTTATACCATACACAACCCCCTTGAATACCAAATGAAAGGGACACCACACAGATATATATTGAAAATATATATTGATTTATTAACTATTAAAATCCCCTGGACTCTTTATGAGCACAGAAGCACAAGCGTTAAATCACAAGACAGTTTAAAATACACAAAAGTTGCACAATATGGATGAGCCCTAGGGGCCACCTAAACCATATACTAAGAAAGTGGTATAAGAGATATGTAGGAGAGTAGGGTCTGCTATCCTATGGTTACCCCAAATCTTTGCTTTTTGCTTTACTGGTTTCTGACTTAATGTTGCTGTGGGCCTGCTAATCAGACCCACAGCCTGCTGTTCTCTCTCTAAATTACTGCCAATGCACTCTAGGTGCATTACGAATTGGAACTGGTTCACCTTATGAGCCCCTGTATAAGTGCACCCTAGGTGCCCAGGGCATAGGTGTATCCAAGGCCTGCCAGGGGCTGCAGCATGTATTATGCCACCCCTGGCCTGGCCTCCATATTTGACACAACTGGCTGATCACTCAGCTGGGGTAAGTCGGTGTAACCACCTCTTACTTAGGTACAGTATGTCTGTGCCTAACCCTAAACTGGACACATATGTTCCTATCAGCCACTCCTATGGAAGGCCTCATCAATCCTGGAGGCAGAGTGCTTGGAAATATGTGAGATGGTGCTCTAGCATGAGCTGAGCCTGTCTGCAGCTGTCGGGAACAACTCCCTAAGCTGTTCCGGGATATTGCCATACCATATACTCTTAAGTGCATTATAATCCTCGCGGTTAAATGCTATCTTTGGTTTGGCTTTATCAAAACATGTCGAGTAAGGTGTCATACGAATTGGAATACTATCCCCTCGCCAATTCTGGCGACGGGGATAGCATTCCACCCTTCTAGAGGGACACGACATGTGTGTAGCCTTAACCCCGGTTAAAGTTAAACAGAGCCTCAGCTTCACAAAATGGACGCTGCCACCACAGACACAAGTCTGGCCTCCTGCTGCTGACCGAAACTCGGCAGATGGTGGCCTGGACAAAGGGTTTCCTGCCTTGGGAGGTGCGAGCACCACCCCAGACAGGATTTTGTGTATTGGGTAGGACAGGGCTGAATAGAATCAGACATGCCCGGGGCACACAAGGTGTCCCCGTGCATAGGCCAGCCCAAACCGGTTCTGGGGCCTTCCAGCCCCAGTCCTGGCACGGAGCTGGACAAAGGAAAGGGGGTGTACCCACCCCCCTTCCTGGTTCCTCCCAGAGGAGGGACCTAGTAGGTGATCCACCCCCTAGATTGGGAATAAGAGGGGGAGCAGTGCCATTGCACAGCAGATCATCCTGAAATCAACTTTAAACAAAGAAGAAGACTGGACTTCGACATTCTGCTGCACAGAAGACTGAAGAGAATCTCCCTTGTGGCCTAGGAGTGGCCACCCTGTGAACACAGGTACCAACCAGCGACCCGACGTCTGCTTTGCCGCCGCCTCCCGCCGGAGACCGAGCCCAGAGCCCGACAAGAACCAGACTTCCAGACCTCTCAGAGCCCGATCCACAGTCCCTGCAAAGAAGGGACCCGTGGAGGCACCGAGTGACGTGGGACCGGACCTCTTGGAAGACACTCGAACAGCTGACTGCGCAGCTTCTGAGGCATCCTCGACGTTGTGCTTTGGGGATTGAGAACCCCCACCACCGAGCAGCCCTTGCACCGAAGATTAGCCCTCCAGCATCTCCACGATCTGCGTGGGGCCCTTTTGCATTGTGCCACTTGACGCGCCATCCCGGCCACTAGCCACGTGGTCAGCGGCCATCTTGGCGACGAACCCGAAGATTTACACAGCAGGTCTGGTTGCTCCAGACCTACCCAAGCTCCTGTAAAAAGGAGCACCCGCTCTGACCTTGCTGGTCCGAGTGTTAAGCATCTTTCACTTTCTGCCTGGCTTGCCTTTGCCAAGGCCTGTTTGCTCCGATCGAGGTGCCGACACCGCCAACAGCGAGAAGCCTGCGTGGGACAGCTCGTGACCGACTCCTGGACGTCCTCGACCCCGGGTATTCACGTGGCTGCAGAAAGAAGTTACCCGACAACGCCTGTTTGCACCCGACATCGCCTGGTTCCGATCTGGTTCCACGGTAGTCACTGGCTAGTGACTTTGAACATTGTCCCCTCTGCTTTCAGGTCTTCACATCTTCAGATACACCCTTGGATCCACCGGAACTCTTCTCATCGAGCCGCCTGCAGCATCTTCAGCTCCAAGCACCATCGACCAGCGTGACGAAACCCGACACTACTTCGACCCTGTGCACCCGCTTCCTGTGGGTGAGGTAACTCAGCTCCGCCGGTGCTCCTGCACTGGTACACATCCTAAGGGCCTGTGTTTTAAGTTTCAGCTCCGTAGGTCACTCGGAAGGTTCCTAACTTTCTAACTCTGTGCTTTTTACGCACCATAGACTTTGTATTGAGAAGTGCGTGCACTTTGAACACTGCACCCGAGTCCCGTGGGCCTTTCCCGACTTAGTTAACTCCAGTCTCGAATAGCTCCAGCGATTCCCAAGGCCCTAGGCCTCTTCACTTTCCTATTGGTATCTCTTATACCACTTTCTTAGTATATGGTTTAGGTGGCCCCTAGGGCTCATCCATATTGTGCAACTTTTGTGTATTTTAAACTGTCTTGTGATTTAACGCTTGTGCTTCTGTGCTCATAAAGAGTCCAGGGGATTTTAATAGTTAATAAATCAATATATATTTTCAATATATATCTGTGTGGTGTCCCTTTCATTTGGTATTCAAGGGGGTTGTGTATGGTATAACAGCTGGCTTCACATGCCTTTCAGAGTTTAGCCTAAGACTGCTTTGTCCACGTTACCACTAGGATAACTGGTCTACAAGGTTGAATTACAACCATCATCATAAGGGTTGCTTGGCATGGTACAAAGTGATCACTAGAACTAGTGAGCATTATATACCAGGCCAACTTCTCACATTGGTGAGCAGCGGATTGGGATCTGAGCTTGCTGTTGTTTTACCATTACAATCTTTGAGATTATCATTTGAAAGATCATACAGGTACCTGCTAGGTACATATAAAACAAGACTAGTATACATAAGTTCTACTGAACTTAGTTGTTGTAGAGGGAGTAGCACACCCTAGCTACAACTACTAGATAGGTTTAGTAGGTAAACACCAGTGTAGGTAGATTGCAACACATCCACCCACACTAGAGCAATGTCTGGAGCAGAGGGGTCCAGTGGACTTACTCCTGTTGAGAGTGACCCTCCAAGGGCACCATCCAAATTTGCTATTTTTTCCTTTAAGGAATTAAGACAGCTTTGTGTCTTAAGGGGTCTGAAGACAGGGCCTTCCCCTACTACAGACCACCTAAGAGAGCTCTTAGACCAGTCTGAGACTCTAAAGCCCTCTAAGGCAAACCCCACAGGGAATGCTGAAGGAGGCCATCCTTCAGAGGATGACACTGTAGACACCCCTGCCCCTATCATCCTGGTAGATGAGGAAGCCTCCACCACTGGAGCTCCTCAGGTAGATGAGGAGGAAGAGGAAGAGGAAGAAGAGGAGGAGGTGGAAAGCAGTGAGTCAGATGATGACAGAAATAGTCAGGTGCTGGTCAGTAGACTGAACCAGGCTAACTTAAGCCAACTTGGGAATGAATCAGGTAACAACCCATTCAGACCCCCAGGTGGACTTAACCAGGAGCTTAGGAGGAGAAGGACTCACTCAGGTGACTCTGACAACTCCCATGCTTCTAGAGGTTCTCATGGTCACTCCAGAAGAAGGATGACTAGCCCTCAGAGAAGGGAACATGAGACCAAATTGAGAGAATCTCAAATTAGAGAGGCTGAATTGAGAGTCCAGAGACAAGAGTTAGAGATTGCCCTGGCCCAAGAGAAACTTGCTAGAGCAAGACAGCCTAGAGAGAGTGGGGTAATAGAACCCACTGGTGGCAGCAATATCCAGAAGGATAAAGACAGGTCTTTTGATAATAGAAACCTGAGTAAGATTGTGCCCCCCTACAAAGCTGGGGATGATATCCATAAATGGATTACTGCAATGGAGAGAGCCTGCAGAGTACAGCAGATCCCTCAGGAGCAGTGGGCAGCAATCTTGTGGCTCTCCTTTGAAGGTAGAGGCCGAGACAGACTCCTCACAGTTAGTGATGGGGATTCTAGAAACTACCTGGTCCTGAAGAGTGCTCTGATTGATGGGTTAGGCTTAACCACTTGATGTTCAGAGATACCCAGAAGACACAGACTCAGGACTGGTCTGAATTTGTTGAGTGTGCCACTAAGGCTCTGGAGGGATGGTTGCTGGGAAGCAAGGTTACAGACTATGAAGGATTGTATAATTTGCTGACGAGAGAACAAATTTTAAATAATTGTCAGAACCAGCAGTTGCATCAACATTTGGTTGACTCAGATTTGACCTCTCCCCAAGAATTGGGAAAGAGGGCAGATAAATGGGTAAGAACCAGAGTTAAGCAAAAGAACCAGAACCAGAACCAGGGTGGTGACCAGAAGAAAACAGACCAGAAGGGTGGGGAGCAGAAAGCTAAAGACCAGAAGTCTTCAACAGGGCCCCAAACTGAGACAGAGGGTGGGTCCCAAACTTCCAAGAAGAAGAAGAAAGAAGGTCAGAAGAAACCCTGGTGTAAAACTTGTAAAAAGACCTCTCACTGGACAAGTGAGTGTAAAAAGGGTGGAGCCCCCAGCACTGCAGCCCCTAAGGCACCTGCACCCACTAGTACAGTTAGCAGTGCTGGTCCTCAAGCCAAGGGTTTAGTGGGTATCACTTTGGGAACTGAAGGAGATTCTGACCTAGTCAGAACCCTTACACAGGCTGTTCTGGTTTGTGAAGGGGACATAGATTTGACCCCTGACATAAGTCCCAGTAACCTGGGCAAATACAGACAGACACCTTTGATTAACAACAAAGTGGCTCAAGCTTACAGGGACACATGTGCCAGTGTCACTATGGTGACACCTAACTTTGTGGACCCTGGACAATACATGCCAGGCAATGATTACCTGGTGACCAATGCCAGAAATGTCACTACTACACATAGTGTGGCACTTGTTAACTTTTCCTGGGGAGGGGTAACTGGCCTAAAGAAAGTTGTGGTTAGTGCTGATCTCCCAGTAGAATGTTTGTTGGGCAATGACCTGGAGAACTCTCTATGGTCAGAAGTTGAGTACAGGACTCATGCAGAGATGTTAGGGATATCATCACATGTCCTTGCTGTGACCAGGTCACAGGCCAAAAAGTGCCTCTCTGAACCTCAGGTCTTGGATCCTGGAACAATGGACCAAGTACCTCCCAAGAAGAAGAACAGGAGGGTTAAGGCTGCGCCTTCCCAACTGCCTACAAGTGAGGATCAGGCTTCACAGGAAACTGATCTTGAGACCCCTGAAGGAACTGTCCCTGAAGAACTTGAACCTGATCAGGTTGAGTTTCTGGGGACAGGGGGACCTTCTAGGGCAGACTTGGGGCAGGCTCAGTTAACCTGTCCTTCTCTTGAACCCCTCAGACAGCAGGCTGCTGCTGAGGCTGCTGGGAATGCTCAAGGTGCCCATAAAGTATATTGGGACGATGGACTCCTTTATTCAGAGGCTAGAGACCCCAAGCCTGGTGCTACCAGGAGGTTGGTTATACCTCTGCAATTTAGGGGCTTCCTACTCACCTTGGCCCATGATATTCCTTTAGCAGGACACCTAGGCCAGAACAAGACTTGGGACAGGCTTGTCCCTCACTTTCACTGGCCTCACATGTCTGAAGACACCAAGGAGTTTTGTCGCTCCTGTGAAACCTGCCAAGCCAGTGGTAAAGCAGGTGGAACAACAAAGGCCCCCCTGATACCACTACCTGTGGTGGGGGTTCCCTTTGAAAGAGTGGGGATTGATATTGTTGGTCCAATGGATCCCCCTACAGCATCTGGGCACAGATTCATACTGGTGGTAGTGGATCATGCCACCAGGTACCCAGAGGCAATTCCCCTTAGGACCACAACAGCTCCTGTTGTGGCCAGGGCCTTACTTGGAGTTTTCTCCAGAGTGGGGTTTCCTAAGGAGGTAATATCAGATAGAGGTACCAACTTCATGTCTGGATATTTGACAGCTATGTGGAAGGAATGTGGTGTCAACTACAAGTTCACCACTCCTTATCACCCACAATGCAATGGGCTTGTTGAGAGATTTAACAAGACCCTAAAGGGCATGATTAAAGGATTACCTGAAAAGCTCAGGCGAAGATGGGACATCCTTCTGCCCTGCCTTTTGTTCGCTTACAGAGAGGTCCCTCAAAAGGGGGTTGGCTTCAGCCCCTTTGAATTGTTGTTTGGGCACCCTGTAAGAGGACCCCTGTGTCTAGTGAAGGAAGGATGGGAGTTACCTCTCAAAAAGCCTAAACAGGACATAGTGGACTATGTACTTGGTCTCCGCTCCAGGATGGCAGAGTACATGGAAAAGGCATCTAAAAACCTTGAGGCTAGCCAAGAATTACAAAAAGCTTGGCATGACCAAAAGGCTGTCCTTGTTGAATTTCAGCCTGGACAGAAGGTATGGGTGTTGGAGCCAGTGGCCCCAGCAGCACTCCAAGACAAATGGTCTGGACCCCATACAATTCTGGAAAAGAAGGGAGAGGTTACCTACTTGGTGGACCTAGGAACTCCCAGGAGCCCCCACAGGGTGCTCCATGTGAACAGATTGAAGGCATATGTCAGCAGGGCAGACATGGGACAGGAGGAAGAGAGTGACCCTCTCCCAGACCTGCTCACTCAGAACCCTGAGGATGGCTCAGTTGATGGTGTGGCCTTAGGTGGCAGCCTCACTGAACATCAGCAACATGACTGCAGACAAGTTCTACAGGCATACAGGCATATGTTCTCATTGACACCCAGTCTGACTAACTGGTGTACACATGTGGTGGACACTGGTGACAGTCTTCCTGTAAAGAGCAAGATTTACAGGCAACCTGACCACGTCAGGGACTGTATAAAGACTGAGGTGCAAAAGATGCTGGAATTAGGTATCATTGAGCCTTCAGAGAGTCCCTGGGCTAGCCCAGTGGTTCTGGTCCCCAAACCTCACACCAAAGATGGCAAGAGAGAGATGAGGTTCTGTGTGGATTACAGAGGACTCAATGCTGTCACCAGGACAGATGCACACCCTATTCCAAGGGCAGATGAGCTCATTGACAAGTTGGCTTCTGCCAAATATTTGAGCACATTTGACTTGACAGCTGGCTACTGGCAAATCAGGTTAGCTGAGGAGTCTAAAGCCAAGACAGCATTTTCTACCCCTAGTGGGCATTATCAGTTTGTGGTGATGCCCTTTGGTTTGAAAAATGCACCTGCCACCTTCCAAAGGTTGGTGAATCAAGTCCTCACTGGGTTGGATGACTTTTGTGCAGCTTATCTGGACGATATTGCTGTCTTTAGCTCCACCTGGGAGGATCACCTGGTCCACCTGAAGGAAGTGCTTGAGGCTCTGCAGAAGGCAGGCCTCACTATCAAGGCAAGAAAGTGCCAGATAGGGCAGAGCAAGGTTGTATACCTGGGCCACCTTGTAGGTGGAGGCCAAGTTCAACCACTGGAGAGTAAGATCCAGACCATCAAGGACTGGTCCCCTCCAACTACCCAGACTCAGGTCAGAGCTTTCTTGGGCCTGACTGGGTACTACAGGAAGTTTGTTAAGAACTATGGGTCCATTGTGACTCCTCTTAATGATCTGACATCCAAGAAGATGCCCAAAAAGGTTCAGTGGACAGAAATCTGTCAAAAGGCATTTGATGACCTGAAGAAGGCCATGTGCTCTGCACCTATCCTGAAGAGTCCTGACTACTCAAGAGAGTTCATTGTCCAAACAGATGCTTCTGAGTTGGGAGTGGGAGCAGTGCTTTCACAGCTTAATGTAGATGGCCAGGACCAGCCCATTGCTTTCATTAGCAGAAGGCTGACCCCCAGAGAGAAACGTTGGTCAGCTATAGAGAGGGAGGCCTTTGCTGTGGTGTGGGCCGTGAAGAAGTTGAGGCCATACTTATTTGGTACTCACTTCAAGATTCAGACCGACCATAAGCCCCTCCTATGGCTTAATCAGATGAAGGGTGAAAACCCCAAACTACTCAGGTGGTCCATTTCCCTACAGGGGATGGACTTTACAGTGGAGCACCGCCCAGGGACTGACCATGGCAACGCAGATGGTCTCTCCAGGTACTTCCACTTAGAACATGAAGACACAACTGGTCAAGGTTAGTCTAATGTCCCTGCGTTTGGGGGGGGGGTTATGTAGGAGAGTAGGGTCTGCTATCCTATGGTCACCCCAAATTTTTGCTTTTTGCTTCACTGGTTTCTGACTTAATGTGGCTGTGGGCCTGCTAATCAGACCCACAGCCTGCTGTTCTCTCTCTAAATTACTGCCAATGCACTCTAGGTGCATTACGAATTGGAACTGGTTCACCTTATGAGCCCCTGTATAAGTGCACCCTAGGTGCCCAGGGCATAGGTGTATCCAAGGCCTGCCAGGGGCTGCAGCATGTATTATGCCACCCCTGGCCTGGCCTCCATATTTGACACAACTGGCTGATCACTCAGCTGGGGTAAGTCGGTGTAACCACCTCTTACTTAGGTACAGTATGTCTGTGCCTAACCCTAAACTGGACACATATGTTCCTATCAGCCACTCCTATGGAAGGCCTCATCAATCCTGGAGGCAGAGTGCTTGGAAATATGTGAGATGGTGCTCTAGCATGAGCTGAGCCTGTCTGCAGCTGTCGGGAACAACTCCCTAAGCTGTTCCGGGATATTGCCATACCATATACTCTTAAGTGCATTATAATCCTCGCGGTTAAATGCTATCTTTGGTTTGGCTTTATCAAAACATGTCGAGTAAGTTGTCATACGAATTGGAATACTATCCCCTCGCCAATTCTGGCGACGGGGATAGCATTCCACCCTTCTAGAGGGACACGACATGTGTGTAGCCTTAACCCCGGTTAAAGTTAAACAGAGCCTCAGCTTCACAAAATGGACGCTGCCACCACAGACACAAGTCTGGCCTCCTGCTGCTGACCGAAACTCGGCAGATGGTGGCCTGGACAAAGGGTTTCCTGCCTTGGGAGGTGCGAGCACCACCCCAGACAGGATTTTGTGTATTGGGTAGGACAGGGCTGAATAGAATCAGACATGCCCGGGGCACACAAGGTGTCCCCGTGCATAGGCCAGCCCAAACCGGTTCTGGGGCCTTCCAGCCCCAGTCCTGGCGCGGAGCTGGACAAAGGAAAGGGGGTGTACCCACCCCCCTTCCTGGTTCCTCCCAGAGGAGGGACCTAGTAGGTGATCCACCCCCTAGATTGGGAATAAGAGGGGGAGCAGTGCCATTGCACAGCAGATCATCCTGAAATCAACTTTAAACAAAGAAGAAGACTGGACTTCGACATTCTGCTGCACAGAAGACTGAAGAGAATCTCCCTTGTGGCCTAGGAGTGGCCACCCTGTGAACACAGGTACCAACCAGCGACCCGACGTCTGCTTTGCCGCCGCCTCCCGCCGGAGACCGAGCCCAGAGCCCGACAAGAACCAGACTCCCAGACCTCTCAGAGCCCGATCCACAGTCCCTGCAAAGAAGGGACCCGTGGAGGCACCGAGTGACGTGGGACCGGACCTCTTGGAAGACACTCGAACAGCTGACTGCGCAGCTTCTGAGGCATCCTCGACGTTGTGCTTTGGGGATTGAGAACCCCCACCACTGAGCAGCCCTTGCACCGAAGATCAGCCCTCCAGCATCTCCACGATCTGCGTGGGGCCCTTTTGCATTGTGCCACTCGACGCGCCATCCCGGCCACTAGCCACGTGGTCAGCGGCCATCTTGGCGACGAACCCGAAGATTTACACAGCAGGTCTGGTTGCTCCAGACCTACCCAAGCTCCTGTAAAAAGGAGCACCCGCTCTGACCTTGCTGGTCCGAGTGTTAAGCATCTTTCACTTTCTGCCTGGCTTGCCTTTGCCAAGGCCTGTTTGCTCCGATCGAGGTGCCGACACCGCCAACAGCGAGAAGCCTGCGTGGGACAGCTCGTGACCGACTCCTGGACGTCCTCGACCCCGGGTATCCACGTGGCTGCAGAAAGAAGTTACCCGACAACGCCTGTTTGCACCCGACATCGCCTGGTTCCGATCTGGTTCCACGGTAGTCACTGGCTAGTGACTTTGAACATTGTCCCCTCTGCTTTCAGGTCTTCACATCTTCAGATCCACCCTTGGATCCACCGGAACTCTTCTCATCGAGCCGCCTGCAGCATCTTCAGCTCCAAGCACCATCGGCCAGCGTGACGAAACCCGACACTACTTCGACCCTGTGCACCCGCTTCCTGTGGGTGAGGTAACTCAGCTCCGCCGGTGCTCCTGCACTGGTACACATCCCAAGGGCCTGTGTTTTAAGTTTCAGCTCCGTAGGTCACTCGGAAGGTTCCTAACTTTCTAACTCTGTGCTTTTTACGCACCATAGACTTTGTATTGAGAAGTGCGTGCACTTTGAACACTGCACCCGAGTCCCGTGGGCCTTTCCCGACTTAGTTAACTCCAGTCTCGAATAGCTCCAGCGATTCCCAAGGCCCTAGGCCTCTTCACTTTCCTATTGGTATCTCTTATACCACTTTCTTAGTATATGGTTTAGGTGGCCCCTAGGGCTCATCCATATTGTGCAACTTTTGTGTATTTTAAACTGTCTTGTGATTTAACGCTTGTGCTTCTGTGCTCATAAAGAGTCCAGGGGATTTTAATAGTTAATAAATCAATATATATTTTCAATATATATCTGTGTGGTGTCCCTTTCATTTGGTATTCAAGGGGGTTGTGTATGGTATAACAGCTGGCTTCACATGCCTTTCAGAGTTTAGCCTAAGACTGCTTTGTCCACGTTACCACTAGGATAACTGGTCTACAAGGTTGAATTACAACCATCATCATAAGGGTTGCTTGGCATGGTACAAAGTGATCACTAGAACTAGTGAGCATTATATACCAGGCCAACTTCTCACAGTTATCAAGTTTTACTTCATTGAAAAAACTGCAAAACTGCAACCTTTCATTAGATGGACACATTCACTGCAATGAACAGTCAGGGCTACTAAGCCATATTTCACTCAATAAGCACAACTGTCGTCCATTTCTGTTTTCAGTGCCACCACATGGAGATTGGTGTTGCATACAATGGTTTATAGGCTCGATGGCTATGCACCAGAAAGAGATGACCCTTCCACTAACATGCGGTTTTATAAAAGCTTAAGAAGGCACTGGTCTTTAAATGCTATCCTGCAAACAAGTTGGTATTTAGTACCTGCTGTGCTTCACTGAAGAGCTCATAAATTGTAAATACATGTCAGGGGCTATGAGAATTAAATATTGTCATCAGAGCAGCCCTGCCCCGCCCACAAAGCTGCCGCAGCAGGTACAAATAAAATGATAATAACGTTGTCTTATTATCTTTTTATTTTTACTTTATTTACACTGCTCAAAAGCAGTGGGGCGATGCTCCTCCGCCTTAGTGGAGGAGCTGCCACTGCTATATTGGGTCCCTAAACTCCATTGGCTCTAGAGCTATTTACCAATGACAGCTCCTCTATGATGGAATTGTAGTGTAGTTCCTATATTCCCAATAGGCTCTGCTCATTGGAATAATATGTCCTATAGATTTGACGTAGGAATTATGTCTACTAGGTCTCTGTCGAATATATTAGACTTAATTGTGAGTGCCAGCTAGCTCAGAGGTCACTATAAACTTTCTCGAAAAAACAAGAAGGGATTAGTTTCTGACAATCGCATGAACATGACAAGTTTATTTCCCTAAGAATAAATGTATCTACAGAATCGTGGAAACAGTAGATAGATATTTTACTCAGTCAATCGTGCATGCTTCGTTTCATTAGAAGTGCAGAGAAATAGAGAGACAGGCATTTTCAATAAAAGGTTTATTGAACAGTCTTATTTCTCATGCAGGTAAAGTAAACTGCTACAATCGTAGGACAGGCAGTAAAGTATAATGCATACAGCCAGAAGATTATTGTAAAATAATACTGTAAAAGCATTGTATGATTTCTAAACCATAGATAAATACAAACATAAGTAACAAAGAATAAAAGTACTCAACTGGTGCTTCTAAAATACGTCTATCCCAATGTACCTAATCTCAGTCTAGTACGAGGAAAGAAGTAAGTGTGGTGCAGCATAGGTTTAGTTTCTTTGCCAAGAATCTATCCAAGATTTTTCTTAGGGTCTAATCAGCTCTGTACCTTGATTTTAGAATGAAGGAGGTCTGGTATCTCTGTCTCGGGACTCACTTTCCCAATACCCCGCGAGGGGAGCTTGGAAACACTGGAGCTGGATTCTCAGCCAGAGAAAGGACAGCTTCTCGATCAATGCATCAGCTGGAGGGTCGACTTCCTTCGGCACTTGCTGTAGCGAGCTGCGTCGGGCAAATAGATAGTCGAGCTGCTCCGAACCAGCGAGTGTTTGCTAGGGCAAGTGTAGGCATATTTATACCTTAGAGGTGCCTAGTTTGGCGTAAAGTCAGGCATAATAACGTCATCAAAGAACCCCAAGGGAATGGTAGTTCTTTGAAAACTCCATGAGTTCTTGGACAAATCAATATTCAAGAAAGGGGATGTCCCTGACTGCTGAAGCTGTTTTTTCCAAGAAATCATTGTGGCTTTTTGGAACGGATGGAAGTAGCCATGCCTGTATTTGGTCTGCATGGGCTATGTCTAAATAAGGTTATGATTTATATGCCTATATAAGGGCATTGTAAATTGTACCTATATAAGAGCATGAATGTAGAAATTTTGCTCGGATCCTAAAGCGCCATACATCCGAATGAGTCATCAATCTACTTGGTATTTTCATTGGTATGATGCTGTACTAGCACACAAAAGGCACAATGTGAGCAGGTGATAACACCAGATATACAATATCGAAGAACGACTCAAGTAAGAGATGGGAGTCTATAATTCATGTGCATATATTATGCCAGGCTTCATCCCACATCTTTCACTTTGGTAGATCTAATGATGGTGAACCAGATACCTGGTCTGGCACTGCATCATACAATCCAGTATATGTGAAGACTGAAAATTGTGCGTTAAGAGGCATTTAAGTTTGACTGCTAATTAGAAGGCAATAGAACAAATTTGACCACACAGCTGTGTTGATATGAGGTGCTGCGCCTTTTAAGAGATCAATATTCTCAGGGGATATGCGTAGGCAGGTCCTTTGGAAAATGTACATTGAACTGTGTCTCGCACAAATCAATGTTCACTATATTTGGAAGTTAAGAATGCATATACAAACATAATTACGGAATAAAAGTCTCATAATATACCTTTGCTGTTTCTGAAGACATTCAGGATTCCTCATTTAATGTATGGTCACTTTCAAGGTATTACTTTGTAAAAACATCAGTTCTACGCCAAGCCTGGGTCTGAATTCAGAATTTTGGCTCTTCTCGTTCAGAAGCCAAGTTACTAAACCAGAGAGAAATATTAAGATATTAAGCTTGTGATCCACGTCATAAAGATGTATAGAAGTTGAACATATGTAGAAGCAGGAGTTGTGAAAGGTCGTGCGGAAGTCATAAGGAGGGCGTTTGGGCCACATAGTGTCAAGGGTGATGGATCCGGACCTGACCTCACCGGAAGAAATACCTAGTCGAGTCACATCTTACCTGAAGGCGCTATCAACAAAGGTGATTTTTAAGGTCACCCATGCTGGACTAATGCTGCTAATCTATTATAGAACTATAGTAGTGAAGTTGCCCCACATGCTGAGCAGACCCACGAGTAGAGCATGAGAACCACTTTGACAATGTTGGTCAAGGATACTGAAATGTGAGGCCAGTATCGAATCTATATTGGGCTGCATGAGGATCAGAACGGAGTAGTATACAAAAATAGACTTAAGCACCACAATAAACGTGGTCCCCATTAGTGAATCCGCTCGCTAAAAAATGACCCACATTTGCAAATCAGAGCAGTTTGGGGGCTTCTGAAGCCATGTGGTAAGGATGCCTGGGAAGGTATTGAACGCTACATGCAGTTGAGCTTGCTGCAGTTTGTAGAAATATTAGGGACATCGACAGTAAAAACGAGCCCACCAGACCATAAAACAGCTGTTAGACCTGACACCCATGGCGTGGTTTTCCCCCATCTTTTTGCCTCTGCCTTCTGTATTTTTGATGCTGTGCTGGAGTGCCAGAGCGTAAGTGCTCCCTATGCCTGTGTGCAGTCAGGGGAATGCCATGTCCGCCTGGCCAGTGTCCCCACTGGCTGGGCCTAACCCTTCCTTGTCTGTGCACATCAGTCACCCCATGGAAGGCTCAAGGTACCCCCCTGGGCAGGGTGCAGTGTATGGGTAAGGTAGAGCATGTACTAGTGCAGGTAACATGCTCTGGTAGTGAGCAGCAGCCATTTTGTGTGCTCACTGCTGCAAGGTTATCTTGCTCCATAGATTAACATGAGGGAGGCTGGTCCCAATGGATACCAGCCTATCTTCCCATAGGAACAAGATGGGACATAAGTGATTGATATCCCTGAACTCAAAATTTAATAACACATCTTTTAGGAAAGGTTGTTTTTACATTCTGTGTTTGAGAATAGTACTTTTAGAAAGTGGCTGTTCTCTTGTCTAACTTTTCTGTGTGCCTGGGACTGTTTGTGGATTGACTGTCTGGTTTGAGGGTGACAGGGGCTACAGAGCCCCCTGGAGGTTGTCTGAGTCAGCCCGTGGATGAAAGGCTGCATCTGCAGCCAAGGAAGTGGGAGGAGATAGCGCCTGGGAGTGACTAGGGCTGTGCCTGCCTGACCACAATGCTGGCTCCACCTCCCGCTGGGCGACTGTCACCTCTGTCCCTGATACTGAAGGAAAGAAGGAAGCCAGGAAAGCCCCAGTGCTCCAGCAACACCCAGAACTGGTTTAGACCCCACTTGCACAAAGTCTTCAAAGAACTTCAAAGACTTTTAGGGGTATAAGAGAAGGACCCCTTACAACAGAAAATCAGATTCTACAATCAAGAGAAACCTCTGCTGGAAGAAGGACTGCTGGAGAACTGAAGGAAGATTGCCTTGCTGTGTGCTCTAAGGGCTGACCTGTTCTTCTGTTCAACTAAAAGCTGAGAAGAGGAAAGGGACTTTGCTGTGTGCTGTGACCCTGCCTGCTTGAACTAAAACGACTTTGCTGTGTGCTGTGTCTTCAACTTGAATCTCCAAGGGCCCAAGAAGAGCTGGCCTCCTGTTCCTGGAACCCAGGGTTAAAAGGTTCCTAAAGAAACTCAAAGACGCTGCGAAGATCGTGCTGTTTTGGCCTAGTGCGTGCTTTATGACCAACTGCTGAGCGTGGGCAGAGATCGGTGTGCTCATTGGCACATACTCAGCGAGGGTCGGAGGTCCATGGTGTCTCCCCTCGTGAGTTCTGCTCTACAGAGGTTGTGTGGCCGTGAGGGCAGTCTTGCTGTGACCTGCACCCTCAAAATCATCTGCCGCCTGTTCACCGCTGCGGCCCGGGGGCCAGAAATACCCTTCAAAGGTTGCCGTCCCTGGTCGGAGCTGCGGGACCGAAGAACGAAGCTGCCGCACTCCCATTGGTCAAAAAGATCGAGCCCCCTCAGCAAACGCCTCGCTAGGATTGGCCTAGCGCCGCTGCGTCATTACCGAGGCTGTTTCCTGATTGGCTGCCGGGGTCTGCAGCGTTGCAGGCTTGTCCCGGGAGCCGCGCTATCATTCGCTGACTCCCGGGCATCTGTGGAGGCTTGTCTGGGAGCCGCGACCGGATTGGTCCACGTCATTGGGACCTTCGCGAGAGCCGTGTTTCCAGTGCCGAAGCTGGGGAAGATTGACCCGACCTCGCCAGGGGAGCGCAAACAAGGAAGAGCTATAGAAAGCTCTAAGGGCCTGGTGGGAGGCCAAACATGTTGATTCAGAAGATGTTACTGGAGAGGGAGGCACACAGGAGAATGCTTTTGTATCCGGTGATTTGCCAGTGAATAGGCCAGCGTCTAGGGTTGGCAGCAACCACTCCAGTAAGGTTATTTCTCCAGAGGAGCTGGAGGATAATCAGAGAGCTAGTGCCCATGAGATTGAGCTTTTTAAACTCAAAGCCCAAGCAGAAGAGAGGAGACTGCGCCTTGAAAGTGAAAAGAAGGCGGAGGAAAGGAGGAATGCTCTTGCTTTTGAAGAGAAGAAACTCCGGTTGGCTCATGAGTTGAGCATGAGGGACCTGGACATTAAAGCTAAACAGGTGAAGTCCAGTCCTAATGGTGGCAGTGCACAACCAGTACAGGCGGGTAAAGTATACATACCAAAAGATCTGGTACAGAATTATCAGAGGGGTGAGGATATTTATGCATGGTTTAGATCGTATGAGCTTGCCTTGAAGATGAATGAAGTGCCTGAGAAGAATTGGGGGGCAGGTTTGTGGAAGCACTTTGAGGCCTCTGGGAGGGATGTCTTGGCACCCTTAGAAGCAGCAGGTACTTTATCCTACCCCGCTATGAAGGAGGCTTTATGCCTCAGGTATGGGCTCACTCCAGAACAGTACCGCCAGAAGTTTAGGAACTTCAAGAAGCTTGATTCAAGTACTTGGGTGGAGTGTGTGAGTATGTACACGCGTGCACTGGAAGGTTGGATAAAGGGCAGCAAAGTTACTGATTATGTGGGATTGTGTCACTTGATTAGTTGGGAGCACTTAAGTAGTCTATGTGTTCCAGAGCTGCGCCAGCATCTTTTAGACAGCAAGTTAACTGATCCCAGTGAGCTTGCTAAGGAGGCGGACTGCTGGGCTAGAACCAGGGTCCACAAGGGGTGGTAAGTACCCCAGCCAAAGGTGGACAGGGTCCCCAGCAGAAGAGTGGGGGACAAGGTTAATCAAAAGGAGTCTTCTAAAGGGCCCCAAAATAGTTCCCAGGAGAAGGAGTCTCAACACCCCAAGCCTAAGAAGTCCTGGCCCAATAAGGGCAAGCAGGACAACAGGTCCCCGCCTACTTGTTATGCATGTAGGGAGGTGGGGCACATTGCCCCCAAATGTCCAAACAAACCTCCAGCACCCTCTGGTGCTCCAACCCGGGGTTAGCCAGTGTAGCTTTGGGAGGGGATTTGATTTCCAGTGGGGAGGAGGGGTTAGCAGTGATGACCCTTGTCTCTTTAGGAGACCAAGAGATGGCCCAGAAAACCTTGCTGCCCCTAAACACTAAAAAATATGGGCAGAAGGTGACCATCAATGGAAAAGAGATAGAAGCTCTGAGAGACACAGGGGCCAGCGTGACATCTGTCAGGTGTCAGTGGATGTCTGAAGAGCAGATCATTCCCAATGTACTCCGTCCTGTGGTGGCAGCTGACAGTTCAGTGCGCCTCTGCAAGTTGGCACGTGTTCCATTTGAATGGGGAGGAGTCTCCGGTATTTTGGAAGTTGTAGTAAGTGATGCCTTGCCTGTAGATTGTCTATTAGGTATTGACCTGGAGAGCTCTCCATGGAAAGATGTGGAGCACAGAACTCATTTGGAAATGTTGGGCTTGCCTGCTTGGATCTGTGTGACCACACGTGCAATGGCAGCCAGTAAGGGTGGATTAGCAGAACTGGAGCCTGGAACAATGG
Source organism: Lissotriton vulgaris (assembly GCF_964263255.1). NCBI lineage: Eukaryota > Metazoa > Chordata > Amphibia > Caudata > Salamandridae > Lissotriton > Lissotriton vulgaris. Next base: position 2,407,115 of record NC_141688.1, read on the forward strand.
CCCAGGGACCTGCCAAGAGAGGAAGGGGTAGAGGGCGTGGGAAACCAGCCCCCACCGTTCCCACGGTCCAGGAGGAAGCAGAACCGGAGGGGGATGCCCTGGAACCTACAGGGGAACAGGTGGCCGAACTGGGGGAATTGCCTGAGCTGTCCCAGTGGCAGCAAAATGGCGGTCCCTCCAGGGAGGAATTCTGCCAGGCTCAGGAGTGCCCTTCCCTCATTGGTGTGCGGCAACGGGCTGCAGACCAGGCAGCAGGCCTGGGGTCCAAAGAACATTTGATTTACTGGGAGGATGACTTACTTTATAGTGAGCCTAAGTTCGCTGAGCCCGGTGCAGCCCATGTGCTGGTGGTACCCGAGCGCTTCAGGAACTTCCTACTGGGTCTGGCTCATGACGTGCCTCTCGCAGGACATCTGGGGCAAGACAAGACCTATCAAAGGCTTGTCACCCACTTCTACTGGCCCCAGATAAAGAAGCACGTCGCTGCCTTTTGTAAGTCTTGCCAAACTTGTCAGGCCAGTGGCAAGAGCAGAGGGAAGTGCGTGGCACCCCTCCAAACCTTTCCTGTGGTGAGTACCCCTTTTGAGCGGGTGGGCATTAACATAGTGGGGCCCCTGGACCCCAAGACAGCCTTAGGCAACAGGTTTAACCTGGTCTTGGTGGACCATGCCACCCGGTACCCGGAGCAGTCCCTCTCAGGACAGTCACAGCCCCCGTGGTGGGCCGTGCCTTAACGGGGATCTTTTCCCGTGTGGGGTTCCCCAGAGAGGTGGTCTCTGACAGGGGTACAAACTTCATCTCTAGGTACATGAAGTCTCTGTGGGTGGAGTGTGGGGTGACATATAAGTTCACCACTCCTTACCACCCTCAAGGAAATGGGTTGTTTGAAAGATTGAACCGCACCCTGAACGGCATGATTATGGGCCCAGAGGAGCCCATGAGGCAGAAGTGGGATGTCTTGTTACCATGCCTGTTGTTTGCCTACAGGGAGGTGCCTCAGAAATCCTTAGGGTTCAGTCCCTTTGAGTTGCTGTATGGCCACCCTGTCAGAGGGCCTCTCACTCTGGTGAAGGAGGGGTGGGAGAAATCCCTTGGGAAAACCCCTCAGGATGTGTTCAGCTATGTGCTGGCCATCCGCAACCAGACCAAGCGCTTCAGGAAGCTCGCTCAAGAGAACCTGGAGGCTAGCCAGGAGGAAATGAAAAGATGGTATGACCAGAACACCTCTCTGGTTGAGTTCCACCCTGGTCAGAAAGTGTGGGTGATGGCGCCGGTGGAGCCTTGTGCGCTCCGTGACAAGTGGACCGGGCCATATGAGGTGGTGGAGCGAAAGAGCGAGGTTACCTACTTGGTTAACCGGAAGACTCCCAGGCAGCCCCTGAGAGTGTTGCATGTGAACCGCCTCAAACCCCACTTTGAGAGGTCTGAAGTGACTATGCTCATGGCTACAGATGCTGGAGGGGAGGAGGATAGTGATCCTCTCCCTGACCTCCTGGCAACCAAAGAGCAAGATGGGTCAGTGGATGGTGTGATACTCTCACCCACCCTGACCTCAGAGCAGCAGAAGGACTGTCGCCAAGTCTTGGGTCAGTTCGCCCCCCTGTTCTCCCTGACCCCAGGAATCACCAACTGGTGCGTCCACTATGTGGACACTGGTGACAGTCTGCCTGTGAAACAGAAGTTTTACAGGGTGGCTGACAAGGTCAGAGCTAGCATCAAGGAAGAAGTTCCCAAGATGTTGGTGCTAGGGGTAATTGAGCCTTCCAGCAGCCCCTGGGCTAGCCCAGTGGTCTTAGTGCCTAAGAAAGCTGCTACGCCTGGTGGCCCCCCAGAACTCCGTTTCTGCATGGACTACCATGGGCTCAATGCAGTCACCAAGACTGACGCGCACCCCATCCCCAGAGCTGATGAGCTTGTGGATCGGTTGGGAGCTGCCCAGTACCTGAGCACCTTTGATTTGACTTCAGGGTACTGGCAGATTGCCTTAACTGAGGGGGCCAAGGAAAGATCAGCATTTTCAAAGCCAGAGGGGCACTTCCAGTTTCGTGTCATGCCCTTTGGGTTGAAAATACCCCAGCCACATTCCAGAGACTGGTCAACCAGGTATTAGCAGGGCTGGAGGAATTCAGCGCAGCATACCTGGATGACATTGCTGTGTTCAGCTCCACTTGGGAGGAACACCTGCAACACCTCTGCGAAGTGTTGAAGGCTCTGCAGAAGGCAGGCCTCACTATCAAGGCCAGTAAGTGCCAGATAGGGCAGGGATCAGTGGTGCACTTGGGACACCAGGTGGGGAGCGGCCAGGTGGCGCCCCTACAGGCGAAGATTGATACCATTCTGGCTTGGGAACCCCCCAAGACCCAGACTGAGGTGAGAGCCTTTCTAGGTCTCACCGGGTATTACAGACGGTTTGTCAAAGGTTATGCACCATTGTAGCCCCTTTGACAGAACTGACATCTAGAAACCAGCCCAGGAAAATGAAATGGACCGAGGCCTGTCAAACTGCTTTTGACGCCCTCAAAACTGCCATGTGAACAGCACCGGTGCTTAAGGCACCTGACTTTTCCAGTGAGTTCATTGTGAAAACTGACGCTTCAGAGCAAGGCGTGGGAGCAGTACTCTCACAAATCAACGATGAGGGCGGAGGCCAACCAGTGGCTTTCATTAGTAGGAGGCTACTCCCAAGGGAACAGAGATGGAGTACGATTGAAAGGGAAGCTTTCGCTGTGGTCTGGGCTCTGAAGAAGCTGAGGCCCTACCTGTTTGGAACTCACTTCCGTGTTCAGAGTGACCACAGGCCCCTCAGATGGTTAATGCAGATGAGGGGTGAGAATCTAAAACTGTTGAGGTGGTCCTTTTCTCTACAGGGGATGGACTTTACGGTGGAGCACCGCCCTGGTACAGAACATGCCAATGCTGATGGTCTGTCCAGAAACCCTTGGCGTGGTTTTCCCCCATCTTTTTGCCTCTGCCTCCTGTATTTTTGGTGCTGTGCTGGATTTTGTTTTTGCTGGTTTAGATGCTTTGGACACTCTGCCACTGCTGATCAGTGCCAGAGTGTAAGTGCTCCCTATGCAAATTGTCATATTGATTGGGTATACCTGATTGGCATAATTGTATAACCATGAAGTCCCTAGTAAAGTGCACTGTGTGTGCCAGGGCTGGTGATGACAGATGCTGCTAGTGGGCCTGCAGCGCAGTTTGCGCCACCCACATAAGTAGCCCTAAAATGGTGTGTCAGGCCTGCCAGCGCAGTGCCTGTGTGCAGTCAGTGGACTGCCATGTCCACCTGGCCAGTGTCCCCACTGGCTGGGCCTAACCCTTCCCTGTCTGTGCACATCAGTCACCCCTATGGAAGGCTCAAGGTCCCCCACTGGGCAGGGTGCAGTGTATGGGTAAGGTAGAGCATGTACTAGTGCAGGTAACATGCTCTAGTAGTGAGCAGCAGCCATTTTGTGTGCTCACTGCTGCAAGGTTATCTTGCTCCATAGATTAACATGGGGGAGGCTGGTCCCAATGGATACCAGCCTATCTTCCCATAGGAACAAGATGGGACATAAGTGATTGATATCCCTGAACCCAAAATTTAATAACACATCTTTTAGGAAAGGTTGTTTTTAAATTCTGTGTTTGAGAATAGTACTTTTAGAAAGTGGCTGTTCTCTTGTCTAACCCTTCTGTGTGCCTGGGACAATTTGTGGATTGACTGTCTGGTTTGAGGGTGACAGGGGCTGCAGAGCCCCCAGGAGGTTGTCTGAGTCAGCCCGTGGATGAAAGGCTGCATCTGCTGCCAAGGAAGTGGGAGGAGATAGCACCTGGGAGTGACTAGGGCTGTGCCTGCCTGACCACAATGCTGGCTCCACCTCCCGCTGGGCGACTGTCACTTCTGTCCCTGATACTGAAGGAAAGAAGGAAGCCAGGAAAACCCCAGTGGTCCAGCAACACCCAGAACTGGTTTAGACCGGGCTCAGGGCCCACTTGCACAAAGACTTCAAAGAACTTCGTAGACTCTTAGGGGTATAAGAGAAGGACCCCTGACAACAGAAAATCAGATTCTACAATCAAGAGGAACCTCTGCTGGAAGAAGGACTGCTGGAGAACTGAAGGAAGATTGCCTTGCTGTGTGCTTTAAGGGGCTGACATGTTCTGCTGTTCAACTAAAAGCTGAGAAGAGGAAAGGGACTTTGCTGTGTGCTGTGACCCTGCCTGCTTGAACTAAAACGACTTTGCTGTGTGCTGTGTCTTCAACTTGAATCTCCAAGGGCCTGAGAAGAGCTGGCCTCCTGTTCCTCTAATCCAGGGTTAAAAGGTTCCTAAAGAAACTCCAAGACGCTGCGAAGATCGTGCTGTTTTGGCCTGGTGCGTGCTTTATGACCAACTGCTGAGCGCGGGCAGAGATCGGTGTGCTCATCGGCACATACACAGCGAGGGTCGGAGGTCCGTGGTGTCTCCCCTCGTGAGTTCTGCTCTAAAGAGGTTGTGTGGCCGTGAGGGCGGTCTTGCTGTGACCTGCACCCTCAAAAATCATCTGCCGCCTGTTCACCGCCGCGTCCCGGGGCCAGAAATACCCTTCAAAGGTTGCCGTCCCTGGTCAGAGCTGCGGGGCCGAAGAACGAAGCCGCCGCACTCCCATTGGTCAAAAAGATCGAGCCCCCTCAGCAAACGCCGCCGCGTCATTACCGAGGCTGTGTGCTGATTGGCTGCCGGCGTCTGCAGCGTTGCGGGCTTGTCCCGGGAGCCGCGCTATCATTGGCTGACTCCCGGGCATCTGTGGAGGCTTGTCTGGGAGCCGCGACCGGATTGGTCCACGTCATCAGGACCTTCGCGAGAGCCGTGTTTCCAGTGCCGAAGCCGGGGAAGATTGACCCGACCTCGCCGAGGGAGCGCCGTGAGTGAGCCTGGCCTGTCTGTCCCTGCTCGGATCACTGAGTTAGCTCCCCGCCGCTCCCCGAGGATCGGAGAGCGGGCGGAGGGCTGCTGGGACTTGCCGGGGCTGGGAGAGAGTCTCCTCTGTTCGGCGCGGTGCGCCTGAAGCCATTGGGGGAAAAGCGCTCGCATTGCTTGGGCGCAGTATTTCAAAGGGCTGATACTTGTGCCCATAACACGCTGGCATTACGGTAACGAAGCAGTTTAAGAGCTAAATTGAAATAGACCAGTGATAGTATTTTTAGACACTGCCCTAAAAAGACTTGAGACTATTCTTTTTATATGAGAACTTCCTAATTACAAGTGCAACCACCAAGATTAAGTGCAACCTTCCTACAAAGAAGCAACCATTGTGTATTGTTGATTTTTAATTCCTGCAAATAGATAAATCTATATTTTTATAAATATACTTACCTGTGTGGTCTCAGTTTGTGGTGGATTGGGGACCATTGTTTGTGTTAAGTGCATTTATTATACACGTTGCCTTGGGGATAAGCCTGCCTGCTCGAGCCAAGCTACCTAGAGAGGAAGCAGGGGTTATCTACTGTGTGTATTCCTTCACCCTGACTAGAAGCAAGGGTCCCTACTTGGTCTAAGGTACTTACCTCTGCCAATTAGAGACCCCCAGATATAACAACAGCCCACACACCTATCTGTCAGACCAACCCTCTGGCACTGCCATACTGCCTAGGGTGGCATAGTGGGCCAAAGAACGATGGATTTAACCCAGATCTTTTGACTGGGGAAGAATGTTTGCATTGTCAGCATTCTGTCCATCATTTATTTGCTGTAACACTTTTCACCCTAAGGGGGATGGCTATGCCCGGATGTGGGTCCCTTGCTCACTGTGCCACTGGATTCAAGCTAGCTTGGCCCAAGAAGGGTGACTTACCCTGAAACCGGTCCCAGGATTCTTGTTAACATCCAGGGAGGACCTGGTCTCGCAGTTTGGTCAACCGGTCCCAGGATGCTTGTTGCCAGTCCAGGGAGGACCTAGCCTGGCAGTTTGGTCTGGACTGTTCCCATGAGGCACAGGGTCAAGACTGATTTCCATATGGATGGGTCCAAACTTTGGTGGCGTAGTGGGTAAAAGAACAATGGATTTAACCCAGATCTTTTTACTGGGGGATAATGTTTGCATTGTCAGCATTCTGTCAATCATTTGTTTGCTGTAATACTTTTCGGCCTAAGTGGGAATGGTATGCCCAGACGTGGGTCCCTTGCTCATTGTGCCACCGGATTCAAGCTAGCCTGGCTGAAGAAGGGTGACATACCCTGAAACCGGTCCCAGGATGCTTGTTTCCGGCCCAGGGAGGACCTGGGCTGGTCGTTTGGTCTGGACTGTAACGATGAGGCATAGGGTCAAGACTGATTTGTATATGGCTGGGTCCAAACTGGGGTGGCGTAGTGGGCAAAAGAACAATGGATTTAACCCATAACTTTTGACTAGGGGAGAATGTTTGAATTGTTAGCATTCCATCCATCAATTGTTTGCTGTAACACTTTTCGCCCTAAGTGGGATGGGTTTGCCCAGACGTGGGTCCCTTGCTCACTATGCCACTGGATTCAAGCTAGCCTGGCTGAAGCAGGGTGACATGCCCTGAAACCGGTTCCAGGATGCTTGTGTACGGTCCAGGGAGGACCTGGCCTGGCAGTTTGGTCTGGACTGTTCCCATGAGGGACAGGGTCAAGACTGATTTGCATATCGCTGGGTCCAAACTGGGGTGGCCTAGTGGGCAAGAGAACGATGGATTTAACCTAGAGCTTTTGACTGGGGGAGAATGTTTGCATTGTCAGCATTCCGTCCATCATTTGTTTTCTGTAATACTGCCCTATAGGGCAGCCCAAACCTGATGAGGCTATTCAGAGGCACAAATTGATACCTTTGTTTCACTCACTTTCTGTTACACCCTTTATGTCACGCAGACAGCACCCTGGTTTGGAAACACCACTCATCAATTTGGTAAATGTTACGCTGTGTAAAAACTTAAAATTGTCTTCATTATTCTTAGGTTGAATAACATCGGTTTTCTGATTTGCCTTATTATTAGAGAAGTATTCCAGGTCCAATTTAACTTGACTCTTGTTGGTGGTATATTCAACGCAATTTCAATCGAAAGTAATAGTAGTTGAGTATGATTGATATTTCCAACTGCACACAATCCGCAATTACTTCTCTAGGTAAGAGTGACTAAGTTGGGTATTGTCTTCTGTGCTGCCAAGAGCTGACATATGCATGATTGAGTCCCCCTTATCATCTTTTCTGGGATTATAGACACAGTCAGGGTTAGGAGCCCTGGTCTAAGCTAGATATAAAGATGTTAGGTATGAATATTTCTCATAGGGAGTTTATTCAGGGATCCTGACACTTGGTCGACCTATACAAAAAGAACCAAACACATGCTCATCACACTATCACTTGCAACATACATTCACATTCAGATCAAATAAACAAATTGGTCGAAAGGAATTCTGAATGGAAACAAGTTTATTCGCCGCATCTGGAAAAAGGTTGTTGAAGCATAAACACAGTAAATATTTATAATACTAGTAAAGCGAGTTAGCCCCATTTAAAACAAAGTTGTTTTCTAAACCTTAGAATCTAGACCCATAGGCCCTCATGTGTTGTGTCTTAGGGCCTCTTTACGATGTCGGGCTGAAGCCTCTGCCCGCCATTCGGAATCTCTTAGACCACGTCAGAACCCTTCCAACCAACTCAGTCGCTTTACAATCTGCCCAACCGATTACGATGTTTGAGGGCGGATTGTAAACTGCATGTTCTTTCCAAATCGGTTCCAACTGACTCTTGGAGTATTCGTGGCAGTCTGAACCACATTGCACAGCTCTACGAACAGTGTTTCCAACCAAGCGATTACAATGCCGGTTTCCAACAAGCTTTCTGAATCGGCCTGTCCGACACGATAAGGCTGTCAGAAAGTGCCTTTGGGGGCCCCTAGCACAGCCCCCTTCATCCAGATGCCTCCGGTTGGGCACCAAGGGAAAATGTAAGCGACCCCCCTCCAATACTCTGTTCTGTGTGGTGCCTATGACAGTGTGCAGGGTTTTCCGCAAATACCTGATTTCCCTATAGGAGCCTGTGTTGTCGGGTGGAACACGGGCTCGCATAGGGATCAATGGGACTCCGACCAAACAGTGTTTGGTCGCATCATAATCGGTCAGGCAGAACTGGTGACTGCGAGTCATTGGCTTCCGGAATCCGAGACGGTGTTGTCGGAAAGTTTCTGCCCAACATCATAATGAGGCCCTTAGTTGTGAAATGCCTCTTGATGGTGAATGAGGAAACTTATAGCTTCACATGAAATATCACTAGAGGCGGTTTATTTGTGGTTGATGCAGATATGTTGGAGTTGTGGCCTCAACTTAGAAGACGATGGATTGTGCAGTAAGTGGTAGCACATTCTGGTGCATGCATAGCCAACAACAAATTGGCACATAAGTGCCTTTGGAGCTAAAGATGGGTTTTTGACAGGATGCCAGTTTTGCTTTACTTTTGCTGCTGGACTACAGGACTCCTTGATCTAGAAGGGGACAAAGAGAGGTGTGGCTGGTGTTAGGGTTCAAACAGTGGATGCTAGACATTCTTCCTCAGTCTTCCACTAAGCGCTCACACAGATCAAATGGGGTAGACTTCTATGGACTGCCTGGCTGAATCAAAGGTATCGAAGCATAGGTTCACTATTTAACTTGAGCTTGTGGAACTAACTTCCCCTTTCGCTGGTTCCCCTCAAATAGGAACGACTAACTCAAAATATGTGTATGCTCCTTCCCCCTGCGGTAAATGGCTTGTCAACCTTTGAAGAGCAAGGCTTTCCTTCTGGGTTAATTCTAACAAGAAAGATGAAGTGAGTATACCCGTGTTATGGTATCTCTTGCCTCTGGTTCCTCTCTGTGCAGAAGCGCAAAGTGAGGTGGGCGATACCAGATCAGCAGATACTACAGTTGTAGGCTTCATAGGCAAACCACCTCTGGTTTGCAGGCTGAAAGAGGTCACGGATGTAGAGAGTGAACTGCAAGCCAAGGATATTCTGTACATTCTCAGGCAGCTGGCTGAAGGTTGAACAGAACACAACCTGTGGAAAAAAACCCTGGGTGCGGGGGCCCATAGCTTCACTGGAGCTATGAGAGCATCCGACATGAACTGGCAAGGGGGTGATAGACTCCTATGCTTGGTTCTCCATGAAGGCACTATTGACCTGTCTTTGCCAATGGAGCCTACAGGCACTACCAACCTGGCTTTGGAAAGCTGCCAAGTCAGCTGTACATAGTAATGTACAGTACCCCTTATATATTCCTCCCTTACAAAGAGCAGGAGTGCTCCCTGGTCACCACTTCTTAAAGTGCCTCCTGCACTCACCATCACCACCTTCTAAATGTAAAAAACCTGGTTGAAGCCTTAGAGCAGAATGTGTAATGGCGCTATCCTAGATGCAATGGGGGCGTGGGTTTGGCTATCGTTTTGAGTAATTGTGGCTTTTCGTGACAATGGGAAATGCTTGTGATAGAACAGAGGGTCTAGTAGAAAGGAGTAGCCTTGCTCTGTCATACCGCATGTGGTGACCCCCTTTCACAGATTGATCTATGGTCGACAACATGACGGTCCCGTAGGAGGATCCTCAAACTAGTAATGTGACAAGGGCCTCCCCCCTAAAGACATAAGCCCCCTTCCATAACCACAGTAAGGGTCTACAGAATTTTAAAAACAATGGCCACAGACAAGTTTGGCCTGAAATTAGGGAAAAACAGAAATATGAGTTTAAGTGAATGCCTTTTGTTTTAATCCTTTCACAACTTTTATTTTTACATTATTGACAGGTGTGTCTTATTTATGATTCCGGGCTGTTTTGCGGCTCTGGAACAATAGTTTTAATTTGCTTCAATCTCCGTGATCGTACCGAGGACAACATTAGACATTCCAGCTGCTCCTTTCCCTTTGGAAATGCTCCCGCGTTGCAGCGTCTTGTTTTCCTGTCCATGATTAGTCGAGGGTTGTTTTGCAGGGTGTACAGCAGCCACCATTTTATTCTGAACTTCTTTCCTTTGCAAGCCTCAAGGACATCTGTAGGGAAGAACCAAAGAAGGGTGTTTGTAGTGCATATTGCACCACTAAATCAAAAGGTCCGAAATAGTCACGTAATTTACTGCACGATTTGAAATATGTGGTTTGCACGGCACCCACTAATCTACTGGAGTTCTTGCACGGTAACATAGCCACCTTACAGTGTATTACAAATAATGAAATAGGTTAAAGAAAGTAAAGGTAACATGTATGAGGGTTATAAAATTCCAAAATTAAAAAGACAATAGGGAACATGAAGCACCAAGAATACTAAGGCCTAAAACAGGAAGAATAGAACGTAAAAAGGAATAAAATAGCTGAAAATATGAATGATTAGATATAAGGGTTCTAAATATCAAGGGCAAACTATGTGACATAAAAAGTAGGGGTGGGCATATTTTACAGAATTACAGTTCACAGAATTCCACAAAGCTACTTAAATGCTCAGCGAGGTTCATCGGAGTTACGCAAACGTGTGGAATTAGGCACTACATTCTGACTTTTATCACAGGGTGCTCATTCTGTGATGAAAAACCAGTGTGAATGGCACCACGTGGCATGTCAGAGGGCACTGATTCACCAATTGATTTTTCTGCCACTCGAGTTGCTAGATTTTCTACTCAAGTTGCAGCTTTCTGACTGCGAACATTCGTGAAATCCTGCAACTGCCTGCATTGGAGAACTTTCACCTGGGCCCTCCTAGGAACCTCAAAATCTCACTCACACTTGCCAGTTTACTGCTCGTGAGCCGCACATGAGTAAAAACTCCACCATGTGTCATTGGCGGAATTTGTCTTGACATGGAGTGACCTAAACTGCTCCAACCATGCCAGCTGAGCGGAATTTATTGCCCTCCCCTAATACAAAGATACAAAATGGAAATTATTAAGACTGCAATGCTGATGAGGCTACTCAGACAAAGCACCAAATTAAAGCCTCAAAATAAACGCAGTCTCTTCTCTGAGAGCACCCCCTATCTTCGCATTCCCTAGTGCATGCTCAAACTTACGTGTAACTCTTCCCAAATCCTATCCTTGTCCACACCCCTAATTCCAGACTAGTCCAGTTCCATGCTTTTGCCTTGGTCGCTGCATCATGCACAAGAATACAAGTCAACCATCATCAGCCAGTCTACCATGCCTTAATGTCTCAAAAGACTCACATGAAATAAAAATGCAGGACAAGATCGATAATTCTGCAAAGAACAGCCCAACTTTATTAGTTTGCTTCTCCACTGTATTCAGCTGCCTGGTCCTAACTTTTGGCTCTCCCCTGTCCCCTTCAAGCAGAGAGCTGGATTCCAGATGTTTAGTTAACTCTTGTTATAATGCAGGTGTTGTAAATGTCTGTGAGAAATTGGGTTGCTTGTTGAAGGGGTGTGATCCTTTCTCAAGGAGTAGCCACAATCCTTGTCAGGGTGAACACAAGTCACTTAATTAACCTGTGCATAACCTTATGGCAGCCTGGCACAAAAGCAGTCAGACTTCACTTAGAGGCAATTGTACAGCACTTCTGCAGCACTCTAACAGCAAAGCGAAAACACAAAACACAAACAAAAATCACACTAATTTAGAATAATTATAATAAAATATAATACATTATTTGACGGGAAAATGATAAAAATCCAATCAGTAAAACCTGAGATATGCAGTTTTAACGATTTAAGGTAAATCTAGCGGCCAAAAGCAAAACGTGCTGGATTGCAGGCCAGATATAGAGACCAGGTTAGTGTTGCTGAAAAAGTTATCTTCTATAGTCCGAAACACAAGGGGAGCCAGACCCAAAGGGACAAGTGGAGGGGCTGGGCCTTAATTTGAATAGACACAGCAAAAATTGCCCCGCCACCCACATTTACATCCACATTTATGTGGATGTAAATGTGGCGGGGCAATTTTTGCTGTATCTATCTTCTATAGTCCAGCACAATTAATTCTGTTTGCGGTGGAGGAGGCCACTAGGAGGAGGCAGAGCTTCATGGATAGTCATCGCTGTAGCACAAAGAGCAGGCTGCGTGTCACGGACATTCATCACTGAAGTGCAAAGAACCAGTCAGGCAGCACAGATGGTTGTTGCTGGAGATTTACTTTGGCGGTCACTGTAGGCTGTCAGTGCTGTAGTGCAAAGTGCAGATCTAGCGTTGCCGGTCATTGAACCGGGAAGAGTGCAGTTTACTGGAGCTTCGTGTTGGAGGTAGGCAGGGCGGTAAGATCTTGGTACAAACGAGTCCGTTTGCAGTTGAGAAGAGTCCAAAACTTCAGGATTTCTCCTTTTCTTCAAGGAGGAACTCAACTGATGCCACATCAGGAGTCCGGGACTTGGAAGGCACCTCTTGTGGATTAGGAATTCACTCCAGCAGAGGCTAAAAGGGCTCAGGCAGGTCCAGTTGCAGATCCAGGTCAGTCCAATTACAGCAGGTCAACTGGGTATCTTCATAGAGGCTCTGGAGCTTGTTGTGTTCTTGTAGCTCAGGGAAGGAGGTCAGTCAGCTGACCCTTGAATTAACATTAGCCTGGGATAAAAGGTTCAGGTTCAGTCATCCTTCTCAGCAAGCAGGACAGGCCTCAAGCAGCAGGGCAGCAGGCGCCCTTCATCTGTATTATCCACAGGTCCAGGATGGACTAAAGAGTGGGTCTGGGGGTCCTATTGTTATACCTGGTGCCCCGTTTAAAGTGGGAAAAGCATCTAGAGTTTTCCCCTTCCAAAGGTGACTGGAATTGTCTGCCTTCCTGCCCTGATCCCAGACTGTCTGGAGGCAGAACAGGTTAGTGTGAAGTCATTTTTATGTGTGAATTGGGCCAGTGCTTTTGAAGAGTAGTAGTTGACAGCTCTGCCCCCTCCATCATGCCAGAGATAGCTCATCTTTCTAACACCCAGGCGCTCTATTGTGATACTGCCTGGGAGGAATACACAAAGGCCTACCACACCTATTCATGTGACTCAAGCACCAGATTGTTAGGATAAGAAATTGTCAACTGTCTCAAAGTGTATTTTTCAGAATAGTGACTTCAGACTTTACTGGTAAAGAGGGTTTTAAATTATAATTCCTCAGACACCAAAGTTGAGTTTCTTGCCTTCTTCCAATCAAATGTTTCATGTATTAAATGTAATAAGGAAACCGAACGTTATCCTATGGAAGAGGTGGGCCTAAAAGTAGTGAAAAACTAATTTGAGAGTATTTCACTACTAGCAGATGTAAAACTTACAGGTACATGTCCAACTTTTTAAATACAGCACACCCTGCACTATGAGATGGTTAGGCCTACGCTTTGGTGACTTGAATGTATTAAAAAGGAAGGTTTAGGCAAGGCAAACCGTTTATATTGGTAGGTCGAAATGGCAGTTTAAACTGCAAACACGGGTTTCAATGGGAGGCCTGGGGCATGTCTAACCTGTTTACCACCGCGGTGCTGGCGTTCCACAGAGTGGACGGGGCTGCGTCGGCCGTTGGCCGTGCGCAGCACCCCAGAGGTAGTGCTAGCACGCAGCGGGTTAAAGAACTACTTAAGTGTGTGGCGCAATCAATGCTGCAAGCCCACTAGTAGCATTTACTTTACAGGCCCTGGGTACCTATAGTACCATTTTAATTGGGACTTACGAGAAAATATAATGTGCCAAATGGATGTAAGCCAATTTCATCATGTTTAAGGGACAGCGCACAAGCATTTTAGCACTGGTTACTAGTGGTAAATGCATAAACTCCTAATGCCAACAAACACTATTTCAGAAAAACAGGAGGAGTGAAGGCAAACAGTTGGGGTATGATCACAATAAGTTTGACAGGTCTAACAATGTTCAATACCCCTTTCTGCTAAACCAATGAGCACGAAACAGTGAAAAGAAAGAGGGAAGTGGATATAAAAATATAGACCGTAAAAGATACCGATGGTAAGGGAGTTAAAGGGTAAATAGTAAAAATAAAGAAAATATGATTATAGTAGACAGTACAAAAGATAAAATGGTAAAAAAATATATATATTAAGGAGATCACTTTGGGAAGAATTTTGTGAGAACCTGTCTGGTAGGCACTGTAAAAGGGACCTTTTTTAAAACCAGCAGTACATTTTCACTGAACAAATTCACTCAATCATATTTATTGGCAACCAATGAATAACATTGAGTGAAGTTTTATATGAAAATTTGGCAAATGAAGAATAAAGGATCTATGCACATCTAAAAGACACTCTGAGTGGAAGAGCATTTGTGAACAAATGTAGTATTGTGCAACAAATGAACTTGAGGGAACAGTTCATGATGATTAATGGATGCAAACTAATATTCAAGTGATTTTGAGAACCTGTTGTTTTGGGACAGGTTGTGGATTTATAGCCGCTGCTCCCCTAGTGGGTATGGGGATTGAGAGGACGGTTGAAGGGTACAAGTTGATGTTTGCAAATCCTTTGATGTTTCACAAAAGAGCAGTACATTTACCACCTTAGTCGATCTTTATATCCGATAGTTCCACTTTCCCCAATGATGTTAACAGGCAGTGCATTCATTTGGACATGGTGAGATGGGAATTTGATAGTAGTTCTTTGTATACTGATCCAGGAGATGAATTGTTCAGTAGCCATAGCTGTCAATGTAATATCTGCAATCTGTAATAACCACACTTGTAATACACCAGATGAAGATAAACCATAACATTATAATCCAGCTGCTTACCATTGCTGGCTGTAGATTTTCCCAAAGATTTTCAATGATGATGTTATGTTTGGTGTGTTATAGTGGTGATGTACACTTGGTACCCGGAAATGAAGCAATAGGCTGCAGAATTGGAAATGTAGAAGCAGAAGCAAGCATTTTTAGAACAGAAGCAATCAAAGCCTTGTTACTGAATTCCACATTAATTTATTCTACAATTAGAGAAGCGGCTGAACCTATACCTTCATTATCACTTGAATGTCAATGGAGAATGGACATCTATCTGCCTATCTAGAAACGTATAACATTTTGGATCCCACACAAACAGGTTTTAGGAAGGGGAGCAGTACTGAGACTACTTTACTTCCTGCCACTGAAAAGCTAAGGAGGATTCTGGACAGTGGTGGCACTGCCTTCTTGATCATGTTAGATCTAAGTGTAGCATTTGATACCTTTTCGCACATCACTCTTATCAAGAGGTTAAAAGAAGTGGGAAATGTGGACTGTTCTTTAAATTGGCTTACAGCCTTTTTGGCAGACAGATGTTTTATGGTAAGTAGTATAGGTTGTACACTACTCATCACCATGTATTTTTTGGCAAGTTGCCAATCCTCCTTGCCCATGCCCCTTTTAAAAAAAAACATAGAAAAAAATATATTTTAAAAAAGTATATAAAAAAGTATATTAAAAAACGTATAAAACGATAAGTTAGGATTTGTGAATTAAGGCATATGAAATGATACATTGATGAAATCAAAAGCATGTAAAATGAGCAAGCATGCTGGGGAGTTGCTAAGAAGTGGTTGTAGTAGGAAATACGACTCTACAAACATACCGAGGGCATGTCTAGCGCATTCACAGAGGATATAAGCCAGCATTCCGAGGACAGTGTGTTAAGAAACCCCAGCTTTTTTCTGACGAAGAAAACTCGAGCTTTAAGACAACTTTGAGAATGTCATGCAGTAGCATGGAAGCTGGACCCCTTGGAGAAACTATAACAGTGATACTGAAGGAAGCCATAAACGCGGCAGATGACGCAGCAGAACTCGCCGATAGTGATAAGGAAAATTGCGCTCCAACAACGCCTGTGGATACCTTGGCTGAGATGGCGTTGATGCTGATGAATAAAAAACCAGAGACAGGCATCGCAGAGACGGCGCTGCTGAATATGAACCCTGAGACCGGCCCCGGTGAAGAGGTGGCTGGGTGTGTTGGTAAAACACCGAACAATACCCCTGATGCTACAGACGGCGGAGGAAGACCGGAGCCGAGTGAAGAAGAAAAGGGTATTTACCTGCAAGAGCCTGAACCCGAGTACTCTAATGACTGTACAGAGATGGATTCCGGAGAAGAATCTGTAAACGAGCCAGAGAAGTCAACAATTTTTCAGCAAACCTTTGGGGTGTTTAAGAGTGTGATGAAGAGGCGTGCATTTATGAGGAAGGTTGAGGTCGAAAATCCCTTTTTTTTTCAGCTATAGAGAGGAGGAAGAGCCCCAGGCGACAAAACCGCTAGCATGACTATGGAAGTTACACATCCATCTCTACGTTTTTCATGTCTCTGCTGCTCAAGACAGAAAAAACATGCTGTTAAGCATTAAAACTGCAGCTGTAAGTGCCTAGATGCAATTGTACAACTTTGGCGTGGTGAAAGTTGGGGCAACGAACAGTATCACACAATTTTGACCGCGATAGCCGCAATCATAAAATTATCCTTAAAGGCGGGGTGATACGGCGAATGCGAAGGTTGTGAAATTGATGACCCAAGTCAGTTGCATCACGACTATCTCACGATGGGTTGTGAATATGAAGATAGGTTGAAACGTAAACTATGTTGTAAGATGGACCCCCATAAAATTATGGTCGCGTTGGGGGAGGTCTTTGGCTTGAAAGAAATGTTTCTCCCCACCGATTGTATTAAGATGAATGTGAATGTTTTAAAATATATTAAAAGAGTACAGTTCCTGTCAGAGAATGTTAAAACTATGTATGAGGCGGGTGATGAAGACAAAAGATCGATAATGAAACAGCATCTGAGGAAGAATAAATATCGTAGATGTTTTAAGATCAAGTTTATTTGTAGAAGTTTATATATCACGCGGACATTTTGCACCCTAGGCAGCACTCTGAATAAAAAACAGTTTTTCAATTTCATGAATACAATATCCGATTTGTATTGTCTAGCCTTCATGAGGAGGTGTGGGGAAGATGCAAGAAGACAGATACTGTGCACAGCTAGCAAAAACAACCTACTGATTCTAGGTCATGAGTTTTTGAGAGCATTGTGTTAAAAATCTATGTATTTGTTGTTATTATCGTTTATAGAGTAGTACATTCCTATATTACACAGTTTAAATCATACGCTGTTTAATTCATGTTTTATTAAATAATCTAGTATTGCAGCATAAACCGGCTTCTAGGCCTGATTATAGAATCAAGAAAAATAATAAATAACACAAACGTGAATTAATAGAGTAGTGGCGTGGGGGGTAGGGGTTGCAGTATTTTAGTTCAAGAAGTGAGACGATGCAGAAGCTTTTCAAAAGAGTTTATTACAACCCTTTGAAGGTTGGTAGTTTTGGCAGTGTAGATGCCTTGTACAAGGAGAGCAAAATCCACAAAGACGCTGTTAAAAGAACACAGGTGCGTGACTGGTTATCGGGCGAAGATGCCTACACACTACATAAGGGGTCCAGAAAGCGCTTTCAAAGACGTTGTGTTTTAGCCAGTGTTTTAAATCATCAATGGCAAGTAGACCTTCTAGATGTCCACGAACATGTTGTGGCTAATGATGGTGTAAAATTTATATTAACCTTGATAGACGTACTGTCAAAGAATGCATTCGCAGTTGGTTTGAAGGAAAAATCAGGGAGTTCGGTGATAAAAGTGTTTGATTACATTTTCAGCGGCGGAAGAATCCCTAAAAAGTTCCAAACAGATAGAGGAAAAGAGTTTGAAAACAAGACGCTAAAAGCTTTGCTTGAGCTGCATGGGGTAAACCATTTTGTCACAAACAACAAAGTTGAGGCGGCGATTGTAGAAAGATTCAACAGAACTCTCAAGGCTCGAATTGGGAGGTATTTTACGGCGTACAACAAGTTTCGTTATATAGATCGTTTACAAGATTTTATTGAAAGCTACAATCATAACTATCATCGAACCATTAGCTGTGTACGGGTCCGCGTTCAACAACAATCCTGTTTCAAAAAGTATGTTCAAAAAAGGGGATCATGTTAGGGTGTCTAGATGCAAGGGGGTTTTTCAAAAGGGGTATGAGCAGACTTTTACAGATGAGATCTTTGTGATAGACAAGATTTTCACGCATTCAGGCGTAAGAGTTTCAACTTAAAAGACTATGAGGGGGAGGAGGTCGAAGGATGTTTTTACAAAGAAGAGCTCCAAAAAATAAAAAAGGATCAAGATCGCTGGTACCGTATTGAGAAAGTTTTGGCGAAGAAGAGGAGCGGTGCGAGAAGACAGTGCCTAGTTAAATGGAGGGGGTAGACTGATAAATGTAATATTTGCGTTTCTGAGAGTGAATGAATGGATATACGAAGTCTACAACAGCCAGTATAAGCATTTAGGTACCTTGTAAGCGCCATGGAGGTCAGACCTTTTTATCTGACGCTCCCGAGTACCGCTCCTCTGGACACTTTCCCTAATAACAACATTTCTAATTTTACAGTGAAACTAGCGAAACCTATACATCTACAAGACGACTGGGAGGTAGCCCTAACAGAAATTCAGTACCCGCACACGTGGGATACTTTTGAAACCGAGGATGTTAGATTTACAGTTGTATGCAGGAAGGAAAGTGCCCATGAACTTTCTTTCCTGCCGGGTCACTATCGCTTACATCACAGAACTTATAGACTTTAGATTAACGTATGAGCCGCAACTTAGAAAAGTACAGTTCAAGAATGTGCAAGACTACGGTATTTTGGTGCGTGAAAAACTGGGGCGAGTGCTGGGGTTGACGCCTAACGTTCACCACTCATCAGCAGCAGACAGAACCTTCACAGATGTACACGGAGGGTTTTACATGATGTTTATATACTGCGATGTGATAGAGCATCAGAGAGTGGGGATTAGCTACGTACCGCTCCTCCACTGTGTGGAAATCACAGGCAGAAATAATAGCATGATAAACATCATTTACACCAAAAGAGACTACGTTGCGATCAGCAAAAATCATTTCCACACAATAACTTTGAAACTGAAAGACGATTTGAATGCTAATATAAGATTTAAAGTGGGTAAAGTAATAGCGAAGCTTCATTTCCGATACGGTGACATTTGCTAGAATAATGATTTTACCTGAAAATTATGGCGATGCATCGCTCTATAGGGATTACTATAGAGCACAAGCCGGCTCGGGGCTCCCGGGTTTCCACAGGGATCCTATCAAGTATGGGGCGGGTGTTGGTGGTATATTCAGAAGTCTTTTCAGAAAAGTGGTGCCGCTTTAAAGAAGACGTTGTAGGCCGCGTTTCGGGTGTGGTGATAAAAAAGTTCAACAAAACGGGTCAAGAAGTTTCGGGCAGTAAGAGAAAAAGGGCGGTGTCACTAAGGGGTCCACCAGCGTTCTTCAGAGCGATGTGAAGCACCGTCGACCGGCTCAAAAGAGATCGCTTAAGACCCGGAGTAGAAGCGGAAAAAAACGATTCTCTAAGGGCAACATATTTTAATAGCGGACCATGGCATCCATCCCCTGTGGTTCCCAGGAATGCGC
The DNA here is from genome assembly GCF_964263255.1 of Lissotriton vulgaris. Taxonomy (NCBI): domain Eukaryota; kingdom Metazoa; phylum Chordata; class Amphibia; order Caudata; family Salamandridae; genus Lissotriton; species Lissotriton vulgaris. The sequence continues at coordinate 2,426,490 of NC_141688.1, forward strand.
AAAGTCCAAGTTGGACCTAATCCAAGTACCACCAACGCAAACCAGCATTGAAAGTTCTCGTACGTCGAAGTACCGCCACTTTCGGTCCAGTCAGACACCGCCCCCTTGGAGTTCTTCATAGCACGGTTGGATGACTACCTGGACCTTTCAGCCACGCTGCTTTATCTTTCGTGCAAAATTACTAATGCCAACGGTTCTGATCTGGATGCTGCTGCCCGTGTGGAGTTTTCTCCATACCCATAGCATCACTCTTTAACCGACTGGATGTGAGCCTCAGCGATCGACTCATCAGCCAGTCAAACAACTCGTACCCAGACAGGGTTTATTTAGACACTGTACTTAACTACGGGGACCCCGCTTTGAAACACCAACTTTCGGCAGGTCTCTTCTATAGGCACCGCTGGAGAGCACGAGGACACAACCTAAAATGGCAATAATGCAGGGTTTAAGAGTAGAGCTAGCTTTACAGTCTGAAGATGTAAAGTGGAACTGATTGGTCCATTACACAGCGATTTATTTTTCCAGGACAAATTAATTCTTAACGGTCTAGATGTGAAGATTAAACTTATTCGAAAGAAAGACACTTTTTGCTTAATGAGTGGAGAGGCTGAAAATAACAAAGTGCATATCTTATCAGCGTCGCTATTTGTGAAATGTGTCAAAGTGAGCCCGGTGGTGCGTCTAGCTTACGCCGAGACTCTGTTAACCAGTAATGCCAAGTATTCCTTTGAAAGAGTGGAGCTTAAGGTGTTTAGCAACCCCGCCGGAGCTCTACTATCGAATACAGAGAATATTTTCTTTGGATTTTTGCCAAGAACTGTAATTGTAGCGCTGGTCGATAACACAGCATTTAGCGGTAAATATTGAAGAAGAAAGCCTTTCAATTTTAAGCATTATAATATATCTGACAGCAGTCTCTCTGTAGACGGTCAAGCTATACCTGCAAAACCATACATGCCTTTGTTTGAAACTGGGGGCGTGGCTAGAGAATATTTGGGAATGCTGCAGGTTGCCAGGAAGTACCCTTCTTTGTGGACCGGATAGAGTACACTAAAGGCTATTCTATGTTGGCTTTTCATCTAGGCCCAACAACGGCGCTGGATGCGGCCATTTTTCGACACAAAAATCAGGCAACGTGCGTCTGGAGCTCCGTTTTAGCGCCGCTTTGCCTTCTACCATAAACCTCCTGATTTACGCCGTGTTTCAGAATGTTATACAGATCAACCAATGGAGAGAGGTACTAACCGACTATATGTGATGAATACGTCGCAACTGGAAAATTTTCTCGCAAAAGACAAGACTGCTAAACATTCATTTTTAGGTGTATTTGCAGCTGACACTCTACCTCTGTATCTGAGTAAACATCAACATCCACTTCATTTAATAGTCAATACAGACGGTAAAGATCAAAGGGGTCGGCACTGGTTAGCAATATTTCTAACGGATAAGGACTCAGAGTTTTTTTACTCCTATGGTTTTCCACCAAACAGTTATCTGTACCCCGATACCATACGGACATTTTAAAAAAAAAACTCTGCAGACTACATGATATTTAGCGATAACCAGATTCAAGACGACACATCATTCACCTGTGGGGCACATTGTCTGCTTTATTCATATCATAGATGCCGCAGTGTAGACTTTGAAAGCATTTTCAATGAATGAATGAATGAATATATACTTGGTATAGCGCATGGCTACCCTAAGGCATCCGAGCGCTTTGACCCAGGACACATCACCATCACTCATCGGAAAAGAAAGGTTTTTAGTTGCTTCCGGAACATGAGATGGTTCGGTAGAAGTCGGATGCTCTCAGGAAGATTATTCCAGAATTTGGCCGCTTGCAAAGAAAACCGCCGACCCCCCGTACGGGATCTTTTGATCCTAGGGACTGTCAGAAGATTGAGGTCACTAGACCTAAGGGTTCTAGAGGGTCGGTATGGGCAAAAGAGTGGGCAAAGAATATCAGGACCGTTATTTGTGATGGATTTGTGGACCATGCACATGGCCTTGAAACCTATCCTCTCCTGGATCGGTGGCCAGTGTAGAGCACGCAGAGCAGGCTTAACCGAACTGTGTCTGGGGACTTTGACCAAAAGTCGAGCAGCGCAGTTCTGGACTGACTGCAGAATTTTGATAGTGCCCATCGGAGCGCCAAGATAGAGTGCATTAGAATAATCCAATCGAGAGATGATCAAGGATTTTAAAAATGTATTCAGCAGATTTAAATGCAAATGATGCTCTTGTAACAAGGTTTATGATGAGAGAATTATGCAGATTGAAAAGAAGCAGTGTAAATAAGAGACCACTGCAAAATTGTATTTCATTCACTCATAATATACGTGTGCGCTGTATTTATGGTAACTAGCAGGCCTCTGCAAGGTCTTTTTAAAAGCGCATTTGTACCGAACATTTTACCCTGTGATATAAATGTATCTAAATAAAATGCATGGAAAATGGCTTTAACTTTTCGTGTTGGTCTGACTTTTTTCAGCGCCATGTGGTTATGTTAATGCATAGATGTTCATATCATTCAGAAATGCTTATAGAGGATATTGTCGGTATATGGGCCTAGAGTCAAGGAGCTGCAAAAAATGAAAGAAAAAAATGCATGAAAAAAAAGAAGGACCTAAGTTCACGTAAGGGTCTGACTTTTTTCAGCACCACGCTGCTATTTTAATGCACAGCTGTTTATATCTGCCCCCAAAAAAATTAATGAAAAAATTAATGAAAAAAGGGGCCTAAGTTCACGTAATGGTCTGACTTTTTTCAGCACCGCGTGGCCGTGTTAAAGCGCAGCTGTTCATATCATTCAGAAATGCTTAGAGAGGATAGTGTTGGTATATGGGCCTAGAGTGTTAGAGGGGTGTACCATATAATTCTTAACACATGACGACACACATAGCATTGTGAATTGTGGCGGGAAACTGTCAGCTTTTAGATATAAAACGTGAGGTCTGTGAGAACATTCTGGCTGAAGCTCTCAGGAAAGCTACAACGCTCCAACCAATGGTGCCGGTTACTCCTTCATTCTTCCACCATGTCATGATCTTGAAAAGCTGAAAACCCTGAAAGATTTCAGCCCTTGCCGACTGAGCACAGCTTTCATTTCTGAACATCTTGTCTGAGGAACAGGAATTGCTGGTAAGAAGTGTTTTTTTGTTTTTTTATAAGCCTCTAGCACCTTTGAATATGCTTGTCTAATAGGATTCTCTCTCAAAGGTTAAATGCTTTTTAGGTTTCGCCTGGCGTTCACTGCGCAGCAGTGTCGCGCAGGCGAAATGTTTTGATCTCTAGAAATGGGGCTGTAACCCGCCTTTCTCTTCCATTGGCTAGCTCCATAAATGGAGGCTAGCCATTGGAAGAGAGATGCGTCAATCATTGTGGGAGCAGATTCGTGGGCGTTTCTGTGTTTTTTTTAAGCTGCGCCCCTTTTCTCCGTCATGCAGCGGTGGGCGTTTGTTTATTTATTTTTATTTGCAAGGTTTGTTTTTGTCATTTCTCCGAAGATGGCGCCCAGGCAGTAGCTTTTTCGCTGGTGCGTTCAGTTTTGATTTGCATTTGTGGTTGTTGCCTATTTTTCAGCAATCTACAACAATCACCAGAATCTTAGCATCACAACTGAAGTATACGCACCAAAGGCATGTTTTTTGTGCAGTGCGTTTACTTTTGGGTAATGTCTAACTATAAAATGTTTGTTACTTTTTTGGGCTTTGGTTATATGTGCACGCTCAATGGAGGGACACGCACGCAGCATCAGGCTTATATAACTATTTTAAAACACATTCAGTAGCGCTAGTGTGTCGTTACACTGTAACTTTAATGTCTTTGCAGCGGCCTTTTCTGGAGCGCCTAATGTAATCTTACGAATTGTGTTCTTTGGGATGTACCATCATCGAAGTAGAGGGGGGGGGTTTATTTAAGTGTAAGGACAAATGCTTCATAATGCGCTAGAATTTCTACAAACTTATTTTTTATTAAATACATTCAGTAGAGCTAATGCTTTTGCAATCTTGCAGAAGTGCGCTTTAGTTATTTCCAGTAATGACAGGCTAAACCCTTTAGTTCCACCACGATTTGGTTTCATCCTGTCGAATCTTCTGCTTCCCTTCGGATTTGCTGCGTGTTACTTGGGGTTGTTTGTACTCCGGTTGTTAAAAGAGGAAGACTGGTCTTTTCTGCACTAGGGAAAGTTTAAAGAGTTATTTTAATCATCAGCAGTGTTTACGTCAGCACTGAGTAGGCTAATGTATACTTTCAGCCGGGGATCAGAGTAGAGTCGACAGCCATGCTGGACAGGTTTGGAACATAACAGTATGGACCTTAGCAGGGGCTTTGTCAGGAGAAAATAGACCCCCTCACCCCAAGCAGTCGTGTTGGTTTCTTCTTCTCCCCTAACCCATCCTACTCATTCATTACTGTCTGCTTGCTAGCTCTTTACCAGCATTACTTTCTGGGACGCAGCTCCTGCTGCAACGGATCTCTTCCTAGTCTCTTTACCAGCATGGCCGCTAAGCTATACATAGTAGAGCCTGCTTCTTTCCATTCCCCACTCCTGCATCCCTCTCCTTGCACAGACTCCAGTTTCAATAAACACTCGTCCGCTACCTTAAAATGACTTTAAGGAGAACAGCAGCAGACTGTGATCCTGCGGTGCAGGAAGAGAACAGTACTGTAGGTGTGTGCTGGGATGAACCAAATGAGGTCCCAGGGAAGTGGCGCACATGACTAATGTATCGCATTGTCCACAATGTTTAAAGTAATAATATGACTTTGGCTATTTGCACTCCTGTAATTTAAGTTTGTTGGAATCTAACCTTTTCTTCATTCATTTACTCTTTCACTCATCCATCCACGCTTTCAATCTGTCTATCCAATCTCTAATCACTACTACTCTAGTACTCACTCTCTACTACTCTAGTACTCACTCTCTATTACTCACCCTCTACTATTCACCCTCTACTACAATACTACTCACTCTCTACTACTCACTCTACTACTCTCTACTCACTCTACTACTCTCTACTCACTCTACTACTCTCAACTACGCTCTACTCACTCTCTACTACTCTACTATCCACTACTCACTCTCTACTCACCCTCTACTACTCTACTACTCACTCTCTACTAACTTTGTACTACTTTAATACTCTTTACTACTCACTCTACTACTCTACCTCTCACTACCTCTACGTGCACACATATGCATATATATATTTATATATATATATATGTGTATGCATTTATATATATATGTATGTGCCACCTTTTATTTATGTTTTGGTTTTTGAAACATAAATAAAACGCATTGTTATTTGCAATGTCAATAGCTCATACTCACGTAAATATGCGATCTAAGCCTTGTAAAGGCTTGGACACGGGGATCTGACATTGCACGGGTGGTAAAAGCCTTTACAACCTTTGCTCTGTGTTTGGATTCTGTCGTCGGAGAGTACTTCAAGCCCTATGAAGGATTTTCGGTCTCCGTCACCCAGATCAGCTACATGCATCTGCTGTACGTGATTAATGCTTGTTCTGCACATCGCTGATCGAGGCCACAAAGGGCAGGCACATTGTCATGTCAGAGAAGGGATCATTTTCGTTTATTTAATACAATGTTATATAGCACGATCTTTACTTGAGGGTGACAGTGCTGTACATGGGTGCCTGTTGCAAGGTACAAGGACGTAGGATAACGCGCGTTGCATGGGGATACTGACAGAGTGGCAAGTTGCATATGGGGTCACACAAGGAAGAAATACGGACTGGTAGAGGTGTTTGCGGAGCTATGGGCTCCATCTTTGGCATCTCCGGTTCCTTTTCATTAATTTGTGACATTTTATATAGCGCAAACTTTGGCCGAGGGTGCCAGAGTAATTTACATAAGAGTTTGTTACAAAACATAAGGTTTTAGGATTAGACATGTTACGTAAAGGTACAAACTGCATTAGGAATTGTAAAAGAGGTGTTGCGGAGCTCTGGGCTCCATCTTCGGCATCTCCGGTTTATGTTTGTTTACTCAATGCAATTTATGTTGTGCGGATTTTACCCTGAAGGTGTTGGAGCGCTTTACATAAGAGACTGTTGCACAGGATTGCAGGCGTAGAAGTTGTAGAGTCGCACAAGGAGGAGATACGGGCCGAGAGAGGTGTGCGGAACTCTGGGTGTTTTCGGTCACGGTTAATGATTCGGCAGTGGGGGGGAGGCTCGTTCAATGAGTGAGTCACTGCCATTTATGTCTATTTGGCGGGCCGAATGATTATTTGTGTGTGGTTGGCTTGTGGGTTTAAAGCTGGCTTTGCATGGCGCGAAGGTTGCTTGTTCGGTTCCCCCTACGGGCATCAGAGATGATTGAAATAGATGCGCTCATGGTGGTGGTTACAATCAGAGTTATAAATTGCAAATGTACGAGTTGTGAAGCCACACAGGGCGGAGATGCAGACAGAGAGAGGTGTTGCGGACTCTGGGCTCCATCTTTGGCATCTCCGGTTCATTTTTATTTACTTGATGCAATTTTGTATAGCGCGAACTTTGCCCAAAGGTCTCGGAGCGCTTTACATGGGAGCCCTCTTGCAAAGCATAGGAACTTAGAAGTTCTGACACTGTTTACTTTGTAAATAGGCTTTTCGCTTGTCATTCTTTTACTGCATGTGTGTTTAGAGACAGGCGCAGGTCCCGGATAAAGTATCCAAGTGGGTTTGTGCACTGTAGCAATGAAGGAACGACATCAAGAGCAGCTGTGTATCTAAGGCACTAAATCAAATGGTGAGGCGGCTGTAGCCCGATTCTGTGCTAGCCTGCATGTCACCCATTCGGTTTCGGGTGCATTACATCTGTAGGACAGTGGCAGCTGAGATGAGGTAAGGACGGGCTCATGGCAGCCTTTTGGGACATCTGTATGGTTGTAAACCCCGCTGCATTTCACACAGTGCTACTGTCTTATAATCAATGGGGAACTCGATAGTGCTGTGTGGTGTAGAGTGACAGTGAGTGCAGAGTGACAGTGAGCGCAGATAAAACAACCGCAAAGGTGCAGAGTGAGTGCAGAGTGACAGTGAGTGCAGAGACAGTGAGTGCAGAGTGACAGTGAGTGCAGAGTGACTGAGTGCAGAGTGAGTGCAGAGTGACAGTGAGTGCAGAGTGAGTGCAGAGTGACAGTGAGTGCAGAGTGACAGTGAGTGCAGAGTGACTGCAGAGACAGTGAGTGCAGAGTGAGTGCAGAGTGACAGTGAGTGCAGAGTGATAGTGAGTGCAGAGTGAGTGCAGAGTGCCAGTGAGTGCAGACTGAGTGCAGAGTGACAGTGAGTGCAGACTGAGTGCAGAGTGACAGTGAGTGCAGACTGAGTGCAGAGTGACAGTGAGTGCAGACTGAGTGCAGAGTGAGAGTGAGTGCAGAGTGAGTGCAGAGTGACAGTGAGTACAGAGTGAGTGCAGAGTGACAGTGAGTGCAGAGTGAGTGCAGAATGACATTGAGTGCAGAGTGAGTGCAGAGACAGTGAGTGCAGAGTGAGTGCAGACTTGACAGTGAGTGCAGAGTGAGTGCAGACTGACAGTGAGTGCAGAGTGAGTGCAGAGTGAGTGCAGAGTGAGTGCAGAGACAGTGAGTGCAGAGAGTGACAGTGAGTGCAGACTGAGCTCAGAGTGACAGTGAGGGCAGACTGAGTGCAGAGTGACAGTGAGTGCAGACTGAGTGCAGAGTGACAGTGAGTGCAGACTGAGTGCAGAGTGACAGTGAGTGCAGAGTGAAAGTGAAAGTGAGTGCAGAGTGACAGTGAATGCAGAGTGAGTGCAGAGTGACAGTGACTGCAGAGTGAGTGAAGAGACAGTGAGTGCAGAGTGAGGGCAGATTGACAGTGAGTGCAGAGTGAGTGCAGAGTGACAGTGAGTGCAGAGTGAGTGCAGAGTGACAGTGAGTGCAGAGTGAGTGCGTTCAGAGTGAGCGCGAGAGCAACAGTGAGTGCAGAGTGAGTGCAAGAGCGACAGTGAGTGCAGAGTAAGTGCGAGAGTGACAGTGAGAGTGCAGAGTGACAGTGAGTGCAGAGCGAGTGCAGAGCGAGTGAGTGAAGAGTGAGTGCAGAGTGACAGTGAGTGCAGAGTGAGTGCAGAGTGACAGTGAGTGAACACTGACTGCAGAGTGAGTGTGACTGCAGAGTAAGAGTGACTGCAGAGTGACAGTGACTGCAGTGTGTGAGTGTGCAGGGTAAACAGTGTGAGTGTGCAGTGTGAGCAGTGTGTGAATGTGTAGGGGCAGTGTGTGAGTGGGCAGGAAACAAACACGCAAACTAAGTCCACCACACACATACATAACACCACACACACACCATGCACACACAACACACACATACACCACGCACACATACCACACACACACACCACACACCACTCTCTCACCACCACACACTCATCACCACTCACCACAACACACTCACTACCACACACTCACCCCCACAGACTCACCACCACACACTCACCACTACACACACAACCACACACAACAACAACTCACCACCAGCCGTCAGTGCACGCTTTCTCCAGGCCCAAACACCACCAGCCATCAATGCACGCTTTCACCAAGCACAAACACCACCAGGCGTACAACACCAGCCATCAGTGCATTCTTTTACAAGGCGCACTCACCAGCAACCGTCAAGGCACGCTTTCACCAAACACACACACCACCGGCCATCTGTGCACGCTTTTACCAAGCACACACCCACCAGCCGTCAGTTCACCCTTCCACCAGGCACACACACCTCCAGCCAGCAGTGCACTCTTCCACCAAGCACACACACCACCAGCCATCAGTGCACAATTTCTACAGGCAGGCACACACACCACCGGCCATCAGTGCACGCATCAATTGTTAACGCATCCACAATTAACTATTGTAGCAATCGCAGTATGGTACACTTTACTTTTAAACATATTCATCTAAAGCACAGCATTCCACCATTGCTACAATTCCAATCCAACCCACATAATTCCACTACACACCACATGCACACACTACATAACACATGACGAAAAGACATTGCCATTTACAATGCCATTAGCTCAAACTCAAATAAATCCGAGCCCTATTGCATTTCTAATGCTTGTTTAGTAATGTTACATGAGCTGGCGTTTTAGGCAGTAGGAAAAATGATGTGACGTGTTTAGAATTTGCACTAGCCCATACCTCAAAGTCTGTCTGAGCATTGATCCATGTTTTTAAGTCGATGACTAGTTTGCCTACTTGTTTTTACCGGTCATCATTTAATAACCTCCAGTGGTCTTAAATAATGTCACTGTATATCCTAGGGCAAGCGTGCCTGGTCAAGCTGTGGCTTGAAAAGCGGCTAATTTGACAACTGAGAACAAGGTCTCTTTCAGCTGTCGTGTGTCTGTGTGTGTGTGTGTGTGCGTACTTGCGTATTTGCATGAGCATGTAATAATGTATAGCTGAGTTTTCCATTAATATAATTTAAAACAATATAGGAAATGTGTTACAGCTGTTTGCATTTTGTCTTCGCAGGCCGTGGCCGAAGCGGCAGAGGCGCTTTTATTCAACACAGTGCTTGAAGGCCCTAATCCTATCGCATCCAGTCAAATTTGTGGCTTCAGTACACAGGATGGTGTGAATTAATTCTCTTTTCTACTAGTATTTCCTACTGCAGAGTGTGTGTGTGTGGCTTCAGTACACAGGATGGTGAGAATTAATTCTCTTTTCTACTAGTATTTCCTACTGCAGAGTGTGTGTTTGTGGCTTCAGTACACAGGATGGTGAGAATTAATTCACTTTTCTAGTAGTATTTCCTACTGCAGTGTGTGTGTGTGTGTGTGTGAGGTTTCAGTACACAGGATGGTGAGAATTAATTCACTTTTCTAGTAGTATTTCCTACTGCAGAGTGTGTGTGTGTTTGTGTGTGGTTGTGTGTGTGTGTGTGTGAGTGTGTGTGAGTGAGAATGTGTGTGGTTTTTTCACTCGCAGAGTCTAGTTTTAGCGCTCATGACTATTGAGGACGCTTCAGAATGTTCATTGCTTGAAATAAAATTGTCTTTTTGCTCTTACTTAGATATTGCCGATGCTGCAGCAATCTCCAACCGATGCCTGACGCATTCGAGTACACAACGACTGGTTGTACAGAGCAGTTCAAGGCTGCCGGCTGGTGATCTGAAAAGCAAAGGTCAGAAGCGTGAAGAAGCGAGGCAGAGCGGGGTACCGCAAACCCAGCCGGGGAATGTTGGGGGTAGTGCTCTCAGGGTGACTGCATTTCATAAGTTTCCACCGGTGTCTGTAAAAATTGGTTTGAGAAAGAGACACTCTGTCTGTAAAGAAAAGGAGGTTCGAAAGCTCAATAGGAGAGCAGATGCTACAGATAACAATTCTGCAACCCTACTAACCTTTCAGGTCTCAAATTTAAACACTTGCTCACTAAGCCACTGGAGTCAAGCTATCCTGGCTGAAGACGGCTGATAGCCAGAAACCAGACCTAGGATGCTTGATTCCGGTCCAGGGAAGACATGGCTTAGCAGTTCGGTCTGCACTGTTCCCATGAGGCACAGGGTCAAGACTGATTTGCATATGGCCATGTCTGAACTGGGGTGGCTTGATGAGCAAAATAAAGATCGATTAAACCCAGATGTGTGACTGTGAGTGAATGTTTTGCCATTGTGCAACATTCCGTCCATGATCTTGTGCGTTTTGCTGTTCATCTTATGTGGGAAGGGTATGCCCAGACGTGGGTCCCGTGCTCACTAAGCCACTGGAGTCAAGCTATCCTGGCTGAAGACGGCTGATAGCCAGAAACCGGTCTTAGGATGCTTGATTCCGGTCCAGGGAAGACATGGCTTGGCAGTTCGGTCTGGACTGCTCCCATGAGGCATGAGGTCAAGACTGATTTGCATATGGCCATGTCTGAACTGGGGTGGCTTGGTGAGCAAAATAACGATGTATTAAATCCAGATCTGTGACTGGGGGTGAATGTTTTGCCATTGTGCAACATTCCGTCCATCACCTTGTGTGTTTTACTGTTCACCCTATATGGGAAGGGTATGCCCAGTGTGTGTTTTGCTCAAATTTAAACACTCCTAACCCTGGTTGTGTTCTACCCAGCCGAATTTCAGAACAGATTCTAGGTGTCACATCGCACCCTTGCAGCACAACGCCTGTATTAGTGCACCCCCCACCTACTCCTATCCCTAAGTCATACTCTCAACCAACAAAGAACTCGAACAATCAACCATTAAACGCCGTCACCCCAACCGATGAAGTAAATATAATTTCGGTACTTGGCGATGACGAAAGTTGGGGGGAAACGCAAATGTACCTGCAAAACAAATCAAAAGCAGGGCCGGCTGTACACAGGGAACGCTCCAAGACCCCACACTCAAAAGGGGGTTGTCACACAGATGTTATCGTAGGAGGACCAGGCGTCAGCAACCGCCCAGTAAGGGTTGCATTTGGTGCTATTTACCATAATTTAAATACTGAAATTTCCCCCAGCGCTGCAGCAGCCGGTGAGTTCACATCAGCACTACAAGCTCCTAGACATAACCTCACACCATCCCTAAACATTACATCCGTGACATCAGCATGCCACGATATTTTACCTTTAAGAACCAACCTCAGGAGAAGCACTTTGAACACCGCCCCTATCTGTGAAGCTACTATTTTCGCTGTAAGTAATCGTGATACCGTAGCTCAGATACAAACCATTGAAAGCATCAAAGCAGGCATCAAACATAAACAACAAAATTTACAGAAATCAATTTCAGCTACTTTAGTAACTGCTCAAAATCAGGTTGAATCCTCTGTCTCCTCAGGCACCATAGACAAAGTCCTAAGTGTCAAAAAATCACCTAACATTGAGTTAAAGAAACCCGTAGTGAGGTTGCTGCTGCGCCGGGTAAAGCTTCACTCCCCATAGAAGCAGCTGTACTACAGACTATTTATGCCGTTTTTCCCATAATAAACACCCTCGAGGGATTAGGCTTGAACCCTGCACTGATCAGTTCATCCATTTTCAATGTTCTACGTGCACGGGGCGCTTCTGAACATATCAGGAGCATAACAGATGTCAAATTAGCTGTAGAGGAGGTGATCCAAAATACTCAGAGTGCACTCACTACTATTTTAGCCGATGCCCAAGCCAACCTTGATTACTTTCGTCTTGACTCGGGGAACTGATAATGCCACCCAAACAGCATAGGTTACCTAGAAGGTCTGAAACTGCAAGCGCAAAACGTAAAGAGAAATGGTTAGCTGCTACAGTAGTCAGAAATCATTTAGCCAAAAACCTAAAAAGAGACAAAAACCATTTGAGAAATATACACCGTAATATTCAAACCCATGACTGCTATTAACCACCGAGCCCCACGCTGTTAGAGCAGCCGCCTCAGAGAGCCGATGGCGCTCACGATAATTCCAGCATCAGTAACAACCCAGCACCTGTGTTTTTAGAAAGAGTGCACCAATATCAAAGAGTTATCGAATTTTCTTTAGAGCTATCGAATTTTATGAAGAATTTTGTTTTGTCAATCTTCACCTCATAGATTCTAATAGACTAGCCCTAGAAGCGGTTATTAACTCTATCCAATAACCGCTCGACCAAATAGCCCCAGACATCGGTCCCAATGATTATGTACAAATTCGCCGGCGCGGCGGCAGTCTGGCTAACTCTTTTTACACTCGCAAGCTACCACCTTATGACCTAAACGCCTCAGATTTCTTAAACAAAATTGTTGACTTGATGAATAGCAATGCAGGGATTCTGGGGTCAAAAAGTTTAACACTCGTTGTGACTGTGATAAAAAGTAGGGGCGGCAGTGCCAGACGGGGTCTGAATTCTGTATTGTTTAGTAAGATCATTCAAAAGAAACGTCGCTGGTTGCTTGATTTAAACAACACAGCTGGAAATTTGTGCCTGGCTGGTTGTTTGGCCGGGTTAATAGATCATGGCCGATCTACAGATAGAACATTGACGGAACAGGCTCAGTTAATGCATGATGCCCTAAACATCCCCCCCGATACGGATGTCTCTTTGCGAGACATAGAATCATTTGAAAATTACTTGGGTGTGATGATTAAAGTATTATACCACAAAGCAGGCTGGCATTATTTCACCAGCGGAATCGCCACCAAATCTAAAATTCTGTTTGTTCTTTTACATGAAAACCATTTTTATGGTGTGAAAGATATAAAACAATTCCTTGGCGCTAGGTATTACTCTGAATATTGCCATTCGGCCTATACCCACAAATACAATCACTTGTGCGCAGACTTCTGCAAAGCATGTGTTACGAATGATTGCCATGACCTTGCCAATGATCTCCAAAGGTGTCCACAGTGTCGACTATTTTGTCGTTCTACGGAGTGTTTAGAGGGTCATTGGTTATTAGCCGCGGCGGTGAGAGTGAACTGTCGACAGCAAAAAGTTGTGTGATTTATGCGGTCTCTATGGCCCCGAAAGTCATGAATGTGAAGCTCTTGAATGTGGCGTCTGTAAAGCCCGGGTGTTTTCATTTGATTCCCATCTCTGCTTTATGAGTAGACTCAAACCGCCAACCAAAACAAATGATTATATATTCTACGATATGGAATGCCGTCAGGAAAATATCATTCATAAGCCAAATTATATTTTTGCTAGACATATTAATGGTGAGCCAACTTGGGAGTTATCAGGTCCTACATGCGTCATTGATTTTATCAACACATTTATTACACTCCGCTTTAAAAACTATAGTTTTCTTGCACATTTCTCTAAAGGATATGACTGTTATATTGTAGTGAAAGCTTTAGTGCTTGAAAAGGTGGCAATGTCACTGACCACTCAGGGTGAAAAACTCATGTGCGTTACAACAAAAGTACTCAATATCAGGTTTATAGACTCTATAAACTTCCTGCCCATGAAACTCAGTAAACCTCCTCAGGCTATGGGTTTCCAAGAGTCCACAGTTAATTTCCCACATTACTTTAACACTTTGCAGAACCAGAACTACATTGGTGCTATGCCCTCAGAAGACTTTTATGGTGTAAACTATATTCCACCATCTGAGAAAACAGAAGTCCTGTCCTGGTGTGAATCAAACAAAGATCAGGTATTTGATTTCCAGAGGAGTTGTCTCATTACGGTCAACAAGATGTGAATATTTTAAGAGAGGCCTGTATCCACTTTAGAGAAGGCGTCATAGCCATGTCTAGGAAACAAATCTTGGTGACACGGGTCAGGCCAACAAGTATTCCTATGTGGACTTCATTGACCCCTTTCAGTACATCACTTTGGCTAAAGTCTGCTTGTCGATGTTCAGACTTTGTTTTTTTAAACCTTACACATTAGCATTGCAACCTCGTGATAATTATCACAGACAGCAAAAGAGATTCTCAACACCGGCTATTCAGTGGTTGATGTATTTGGAATACAGTGAAAAAATCACCTTCCGTCACGCTTTGAGAGGCGGTGAGCTTAAAATTGGGTCCTATTTTTTAGATGGTTATGCCAATTTTGACGGGGTCCCTACAGCCTTTGAATTTAATGGTTGCTTTTTTCACGGCTGCCCAATTTGCTATGTGGAAAACGATTTTAACAAGATGACTGGTTGTACATACGGTCAGTTGCTTAAACGCACAACTATTAAACAGGAGTTTTTAAAAAGATGCAGCTTCAACGTGAGAAGTATTTGGGACCACTCGTGGCGTGAGCAGTTAACATGTAATCTAGAGCTGCAGATTTTTATTAAGGATCGTGACTTACCCGAGCCCTTGAAAAACGTGATTCTCTCTACAGAGGACGAACCAACGCCATTACTTTTTATTGAAAGGCCTCTGGTGATTAAACGATTTTTTACTAGGATTTTACCAGCTTATACCCATTTGTAAACAAGACAAAAGTCTACCCTGTAGGACATCCTAAGATCCTTTATAAAGTTTTGGAGACCCCAAAGGTATTTCGGTCTAATCAGATGTAGAATTCAACCGCTTAGAGGACTGTTTTCCCTGTGCTTCCTTATAGTATTAGGGCAAACTACTATTTACCCTGTGCCGCTCCTGCACAGGAGCCAGACAGACCTCCCCGCGTGATCACTCTGATGCTGAATGTGCTCTGACCGGCACCTGGTGCACTGTAGAAGTGAATGTAGCACTGAAAAAAGGCTATGTGATAGATCGAATTTATGAGATATGGCATTTTGAAAATGTTTCTCATGATCTGTTCACCGACTACATCAATTTGTACCTTAGAGACAAGCAAGAAGCTTCGGGTTATCCCCAGTGGTGCACCGATAATGAGGAGAAACAGAAGTACCGAAGGGAATATTTTCAGAAAGAGGGTATTTGTTTGCGCTCTAATAAAATCCATGTGAACCCCACTAAAAGACAGATTGCTAAACTGTTTCTCAATTCTCTATGGGGAAAACTGGGGCAGAGAGAAGACCATTCAGAAACTACTCTAGTGACAAAGCCGGATGAATTTGATAAGTACTTTTTTACTACCTACTGTGAGGTTTCATCTTGCGAGTTCATAGATGATGATACCGCTTGTGTGTTCTGTCGGTATACCAAAGAACATTACCCGCCTTCGTGCAACGCTAACATTTTTATTGCCAGTTTCACCACTGCGTATGCTAGAATAGAGTTGTACAAGCTCCTGGAGTTGCTTCTTGACCGCTGTCTTTACCACGACACAGACTCAGTGATTTTCGTGACCAAAGAGGGTGATGTTAACCTTCCGTTGGGTGACTATATTGGGGAACTCACTAGCGGAACACCTTCTGATGAACACATCAGAGAGTTTCTTGCCTCTGGACCCAAAACCTACGGTTCCCGCTTATCAGGCGGTAAAATCTGCTTGAAGGTGAAGGGGATCGCCCTCAATGTTCAGAACCGTGAAAAAGTTAATTTTCAAAACTTAAAAGAGCTGGTCACTCAATATGCTAAGCACACCGAAAGAGGTGAATGTGTTCCAGAAGATGAGAGCTTAGTAGTGCAACACCCCTGCATTGTAAGAATTAAAAAACGTAGGATATTGAGACACGCCCTCTTCGCAAAACGTTGAATGTTGTATACGATAAGCACATTCTTAAAGATGACTATAAAACCCTGCCCTATGGCTTTTAAGAGTCATCCTGCCTCTGTGGAAACACGGTTTAGCGAGAAAAGGCTTTCTGCTTTGGGGTGTATAGTTTATTAAAGGTTGTTTGAAGTATGGATATTAGATCACATCATCTGTTCTTATGCATCCACGCAGGTCCTTCCGATTCTGGTAAAAGTGATTTTGTAAAAAAACATTTGGAAAAAGCGCATCAAATGATGACCCAGCCACCCACCAACATAGTGTGGGCCTATTCCTGTTGGCAGCGGCTCTCTCAAGAACTCTCGCAAAAGCTTACACACCTCAAATTTGTCGAGGGGATCCCCGACACCTTAAATGATGACATTTTATTTCCACCCTGTAG
Source organism: Lissotriton vulgaris (assembly GCF_964263255.1). NCBI lineage: Eukaryota > Metazoa > Chordata > Amphibia > Caudata > Salamandridae > Lissotriton > Lissotriton vulgaris. The sequence continues at coordinate 2,442,921 of NC_141688.1, forward strand.
TGTTAATATGTTAATTGTAGATGATCTAATGGCTTCTGCTTGTGCCAGCAATGAAATTGAAAAAGCTTTTACTCAGTATGTTCACCATCGAAATCATAGCCTTTTATACATTGTGCAAAACGTGTTCTGCCAAGGTAAGAGCTCGCAAACCATCTCTCTGAACACCAAGTACATGGTGCTTTTCAAAAACCCCAGAGACAAGCTTCAAATAACTACTCTAGCCAGACAGATGTACCAGGGTCGCTCTAGTTTATTTCTAGAAGCCTTTGAGGATGCCACTTGGAGCCCCTTTGGGTATCTTTTTGTAGAATTAAATGCCGGCACACCGGAGGATTACAGATTAAGGACCGGGCTTTTCCCACCGGATCTTCCTGTTGCTTATATTCTAAAAAAGTCCTACCCATCTATAAAAAGAAGATAAATAGAAAGCATCGCCCCAGTTTAGAACGCCAACACTCTCATGACCATGTCCAACCAGATAGCGCGCAATCTAGCTCTTTTAAGACTGTTGGTCTCATCATCCCATCAACAAAGGAAAGCTCTTCTATGCTCGGCATCTGATGATTTAGTAGCAGCGATTTCGGAGATAGCCCTTAATACCTTGAAGGGCAATATCCCTCTGAGTCCTCAGCAGATCTGAGTGCTTGAAAAGAAAAGTAATCTTGTTAAAAAACTGAGCAATAAAAGGATCTCTATTAAAACTGAAAAAAAGTCTTGTCAAGCAGTCTGGGGGCTTCATAGGGTCACTGCTAGGCATTGCTATTCCATTTCTCTCAGGCCTGCTGCGTCGCCGGTGATGGCGCACATTGAAAAAATGTATCTCGTTCCAAACATCAGCTAGACAGAATGCAAAGTCCTCCAAGTACAGATACTGACATTAGAAAATCAGCCACCAATCTGTTGGACGTCGAGATGCGTGAGATTCTTCAGCATAGCGATTTACCAGTGCACAAAAAGGCCAAGCTTTATACCTCTATCCTTTGAAAGTATCTGAACTTCGTCCATCATGGTAAAATGGAAAAAGAGGGCCTGACTTTATTCATGCCTGAAAGTCAAGAGCCACCCGTTTCTACCGTCAGAGAACCAGAATCGCCAACCTTTAATATAGTTAATGAAGTCCTTGACAATGTTAACCCCCGGCACAAAAAGAAAGCTGAATTACTTCTTAATACAATTCATCAAAATAAAGACATTGCTTTCTGGAATGACAAGGGTGAACTTCTTTATAAAGGTAATGTTATACGCGGTTCAAACCTGCACAACTTGGTCAGACGTGCCACCCAAACACACTCTTTCACTAATAATAAAGTGCCTTCATGCAGAGCCTAGCAGAACTGAACAGTACGACATTGGTGCTATGCAATGCTGGTCATCGTATCTTCTTAGAAGATTTAAAGAACAACACCGTTTCACCTTTTGTTATTCCTTCTCCCCCCGCATCACCATTTTCACATGCCCCTCATAGAGCACACTCGCATGCCTACCGAGTTACCGCATATAATGCTCATGACCCCTTAACCACACCCGTCCAAGCACTCTTAAACTGTTCAAGAGATCGCATTGGTTGTCTGATTAGCACCCAGGATTTATAATAAAGATCTGTGTTTATTACTGTGATAACTAAATATTGTTTTATGTAGCTACCTCATTTTTATCAAACCTTGTAGTTTTGTATGATTTTATGCCTGGTGGCCCTTTCGCGTATTACTGGGTACTGATAATATGCTTTTTGGTTTCTTGATTTTTTATGTCCCTCATTTTATGTTTGCTGTTGATACGGTGATTTATATGACACGGAGCATATTGTATTTCATAACTACCCGTACCTCATTAATCAAAAGCTGTAAAATATGTTTTCTATACATTATAATTGCATTATAGCTATTGTGATTAATATCGGGTACCAAAAAACGATGTGATTATTTTTTGTTATGTAACTCCCAATGATTTTATGTTTGCTGTTGATACTGTGACTTATATGCCCACGGTGCATAATGTATTTGATAACTTCCGTTGCCTCATTAATAATAAGCTGGAATATGTGTTTTCTATACATTATAATTGTATTATAGCTATTGTGATTATTATTAGGTACCAAAAAAAAAAGTGATTCCTTTTTTTATGTAACTTCCACTTATTTTAAGTTTGCTTTTGATACTGTGATTTATATGCCCCTGAGCATAATGTATTTGATAACTCCTGTTACCTCATTAATCATAAGCTGGAATTTCTTTAAATTTTTCTATTGTCACTAAAATGTTGTCAAGTATACGTAATTCCATATACTAAACTGTAATTACAAAGACATTTGATTTTCTGTTATGTAAAACATGATTTCAATCAAATTGCAAATACTACCCCAAAATAAAACTTCTTAGAGCTTTGATTTTACATTTAGTAAAAGCAATTTTATCTAAAATGCATTATCATTCTTCTCAGTAATGTGATGATATGAAATGTATGAAATATCTTTGTAATTCCCAATATCCGGCTTACGGAGCCCCATAAAAAACCCCTAAAACAAGACATGCCCAGGCATGTTTGGTCATTTTACACGCTTTTGATTTCGTTGGCTTATCATTTTATACGCCTTAATTCACAGATCATGACTTATCATTTTATTTAAAAAAATTCATCAACGTATCATTTTAGATGCCTTCATTTACAAATCCTAACTTATCGTTTTATACTTTTTTTTAATAAACTTATTTTCAATATACATTTTTTATATAGTTTAAAAAAAATATATATATACGTTTTTTAAAGGGGCGTGGCCAAGGGGGTGTGGCTACCTGTCAAAAAAATGCATGGTGACGAGTAGTGTACAACCTATACTACTTTGTATGTCTGGAAGCATTTTCTTTTGATGTTTTTTCATTTACCTGTGGGGTGCCTGAATCTCACGCTTTTCAATATTTAGGTCAGCCCCCTGGCAGAGATCATTCGGTCATTTGGCCTGTATCTAGTATCGTATGCGGACGTCACACAAATGATTTTGGCAATCAATCCCATCCCTAATCATACCCAGCCTCTGCTTGGCCAATGCTTAACAAAGGTCACTGAATGGATATCTGTTCATTTGCTTAAACTGAATGGTGGACAGACTGAAGTCATGATTACGGGAAACAATCCCTCAAATTGGTTAGAAATAGATTGGCCAGAGCAATTAGGTGATTGTCCAAAACCAACACAGGCCTTCTAGAGCCTGGGTTTCTGGATTGATGACAGGCTTGATTGGAAATTCAGGCCCGCAAACTCTCAGGAGTCTGTGTGGCATCCCTAGATCTTTGAAGGAATGTCTTAAATGGCGTCCTCTGTCTACAAAGAGAGTAATGGGGCAGATTATAGTCTGTTTTAGGCTAGACTATAGTAACAGCCTGTACATTTGAAGTCCTTAGTATGTTATTAAAAGACTACAGGTAGTCCAGAAAGCCGCCGCTGGAGTTTTTTGCAAAATACCCAAATATCATTCTGACGTTGGCAGCCTTACATTGGCTGCCTGTATAAAAGAGGATTCAATTCAAAACTCTGTGTATAACTCACAAGATAATTCATAGCAACAGTGAAATAAATAGGTGTAACCCAATGAAGTTGCAATAGATAAACTGTTTATTTTAGATGCAAGGTAGGAGCAAACCCGACCAGCGCAGCCGGGAAAACCGTCACACTCAAAACGGCCACATATGGAACACCCGGCTCGAGAACTTTGCACAAAGCCCAGTCCACGAGCCCAAGCATTCCGCAAACCGGAACAGATAGTGCGACATATGTGAGTATTACACAAAGCACTCTAATCTTTTCAAAATTGATCTCCTTTTATACTCCCACATGAAAACTTTGGTCACTCTCTCTCGGTCTTCTGAATGTCCCAGCGATCATTATGCTCTCCCATGAACACTTCGGTCACTTTCTCATGGACTTTTGAAAGTCCCTGTGATCAAATCTCTTGCATCAGTGCAAGCATGTGGTGTGGCAACACCCATAAAAATCTAACACAAGAGTTAAAAGCTACTAAAATATATTTATATTGGTTTATGGAGATGATATCAATACACCACGTCAAATGGTTTTGATGCTTATATGAGCATGGCAGGCTGTGCCTTCATGATTATACAAGGTGTAATTAACTTACAATTGGTGCATTGTAAGACATATTTCTTTAAAATAAATCAATGGCTAACAGGAGCTCTGATAGAGCAAGGTTAGCATTGCAGTTTTTCCAGCAATGGCAGAAGCAAGTGCATCTTTCACTTCCCTAATAAGTTCCCTCCAACTTTCTCTTTAGAGATGTAATAATTTCAAATCCCCGGGTGGAAACTGTCAGTATGTATGCCCCCTAATTTCAAAGTGTGTGTGCAGTGGTTTGAAAAAAAGCATACCCTCTTAAAGCTGTATGTTTTTAAATATTAAGACCAATTTGACATTCATCTAGTCCTCTTAAAGGCCATAAATCCATAGAAAATCCAACATCATGTGACACGTAACACACACAAATTTCTCTTTGTTATCATTTATTAAAATACCAGAACCAACACTTAGAAATCTTGTGTGAACGGTAAGCACAGTCTTAATATGTCCACATAAGTTAGGAAGGTAATCAAGCACTGCTAAAAGAGTCTACAGACTTACTTGATCTTCCAGAAATATTTAAATCAGACACTGGTTTGGATCATTCAGGTTAAGGGTAGTAAAAGACATGCAAGTCAAAAGATATCCGTGCCTATCTCAGAGAAAGAAATGTTGCAGCCCATCAGTCTGAGAAGTTTTACAAAGAAACTTGCAGAAATTTGAAGTCTATCATTCCTCAGACAGAAAAACTATTTACAAATGTAGAAAGTTCAAGCTGGTCACCTTTCAACCCCGTAGTGGAGGTCTAACAAATTTACCCCAAGATCAGATCGTACAATTTTCCTAGATATTACAAAGAACACCATAACTTCATCCAGGAATCTATAGACCTTAGTCAATAAAATAAAGTTCCTATTTCTACCATCATAAAAAGACTGAGCAAGTAAGGCTTATTTGAAATGTTAGACTGGCCGAACCACTTTCTCTTCAAAAAGAATACTGCTGCATGATTAGGATTGCATAAAAGCACCTAAGTCACTTGATATCTAGAATGATGCCCTTTAGCCAGATGAGACCAAAGTGTAGTTACCTGGCTGTCATGCTCAAAGACATGTTTGGTAACAATCTACCACTGGGTATCACCAAGGTAAGCTGTATGTCATTAAGTGTGTTGGCGGAGGAGGGATGACATGGGGCTTCTTTCATTTCTCAGAACTGAGTGATTAGCCACGCATCACAAATTCACATTAAATAACAGAACTTTAACGCCTCACAGTAACTGAGTCCACCGTGAATTCCTCTGTGTACCACTGCATTTTAGAGAAAGTCTGTTTCATAGATAATGACAAGTTGAAATTTGTGTCTATAATTATTCATTCCAGGTTAGATTTGACTACTATTAAGGCATGCTGAAGTCCACATCAGGGATGAGAAGTCCAGGCATGTGTTAAGATGTTAATGAACAGAACTCTAAAAGGCTGTACTTTACTTTTCACATCACGCTTGACTTAACTGGGAAACGATCTGGGGATTATGTTGTATCAATGTTCCTAATTACATATCTGGATCAATCTTAGTTTGTGATCTAGTTAAGGCTTCCACTTAACAGCTGCTTATGACCATTCTTCTCACAGCAGAGTCTGCTGCAGCATTACCTCTGGAGTGTGTGGCACTCTAGAATGTCATCATACACTCTAGAGGTAATGCTGCCGTGCTGACACTCAGGTGCCCCCATATCCGCTGCCAATGCCAAAAGAGCTGATTATTTTGAAATCATCCCTCTCATTCCCAAATCTATTTGCTTTTATTTGTCATTCCTTTGAATCTTTAAAATGTTCTGCTGCCAATATGTATTATTCACAGAATCCCTGGACAAAGAAAGCTGAGAATGAAATTGTGAGGGTAGGTACCTGTTGGTTGGCTTTCTATGGGGATAACGCTAAAACCTGCATTTCTGTTAACTGAGCAGTGAAGTCACCTAGGGTTTTTGTATATGTTTGAAGGGGTTCAAACTCAGTACCCTCGAGATTTCCCTCCTCCAGTGCTCAAGCAAAAGCAAATTTGTACTTTGTGCCTACAACGGGAGGTGCTGACCTGTCAGTATAAAGTATGGTTTGATAAGAACCTAAAACTAATATGGTGGAGTTCTTGCTTCTGCCTGTTGGTACTGTGAAAATCTCTTGATTCCCAAGTCATTGCTGGCATTGATATTGTATACTTGAATGCACCCTGCCTTGCAGGCCATGGCATCCAATGTTTTTTTTGAAGTTGTAAACTTTGGAATTTGAAATGTTCACTTTCATTTCAGCCTCCGCCGTATGTGCTGCTGACACCACAATGTTTTTATGCAAAATCCTAAACTTACTACCATTTTGGTATTCACAGAAGGCACTTACTCATTTTGGTATTCACAGAAGGCACTTACTCATTTCGGTATTCACAGAAGTTAGGAGTCCTAACTTTAGGACTCCTAAATGCCTTCTGTCAATACCGAAAGTCTTAATATTAGGATTTTTCTAACTTTCCTACTACTAAACTGAGAAAAATCCTAATTTTAAGACTTTCGGTATTCACAGAAGGCATTTAGGAGTCCTAAAGTTAAGAGTCCTAACTTTACTACTACTAAACTGAGGAAAATCCTAATTTAAAGACTTTCGGTATTCACAGAAGGCATTTAGGAGTCCTAAAGTTAGGATTCCTAACTTTACTATACTAAACCTAGAAAAATCCCAATTTTAAGACTTTCGGTATTGACAGAAGGCATTTAGGAGTCCTAAAGTTAGGACTCCTAACTTCTGTGAATACCGAAATGAGTAAGTGCCTTCTGTGAATACCAAAATGAGTAAGTGCCTTCTGTGAATACCAAAATGGTAGTAAGTTTAGGATTTTGTCTTAAGTTAGTTCTGTGAATCGGGCCATCCATCTGCATTGTGGAGAATGCAGATTGGTCCTTTGATCGGGGGACGCCGACCAACGACCCTCAGAAGAGATTTGTTCAGCATTAGCAAAGCCTTGTCAAAGCTAGGACGGTTGCAGTATCAGTTTGTCACCTGTTGGTACCAATGTATGGGTTAGGGTGTCAGTTCCAGCCTCGGCCTCCCTCACGTGTGGTGTTCTAATGAAATATTATCATGCAGCAACCCAGTTAGGGCACTATGACTATTAGGTAGTGCACCCCATCAGGTATGCCAGATTCCAACCCCAAAGTTGGAAGCATGAACGTGTCCAGCTGTTTCGACATAAGTTATTTCTTTGATACTGATTACCTGGAGGTGCCAACTCGTCGGGCTGAGCCTGTTGTCTACGCAACTCTCTTTCTTCCAGTAGTAGGTTGCAAAAAGCCACAGCCACGGGATGAGTGTGGTAGAAGTCCACGCGCAGCATTCCAACCCATGTGCAGTAACCTAAGGATGGACAGAAAACGTAAGGAGGAATGAACATCGCTCTGGAATCATCACATGTCCAAATCTAACACAAAATGCATATCACTATTTGTAGTGATTGAGTCAAGTACAAGTGATGAGCTTCAGGTAGCTTTGTTCAAGATGGTACAAGAGACCCCACCAGGGGTAGCCAGCATCCTGTTCAGCCCTGTCAACTGTGACTATTTGACTCACACCATTATATACATGTTATAACAGCAAGATTTTACAGGCAGGGCCTGAATAGCATTAGACTCTGGATATAACATATCCCCTTTCTGCCAAATATACAAAAGGACAACCATGAGAGAAGAAGAAAGATTAATAGGAGAAACAGAAAGGAAATAGGAACCACATTACCAATGAAAGAAGAGAGCAACGGGAAATATCCTTTATCACGCAACTTTTACCAAGCAGTGCTTTTACAACGCAGGTTTTACAACGAAAACCATTACAACGCATTGCACTGGGGGGCGCTCTAGGATGAGTAATAGTTTAATTTACTATCCAACACCTTCCCTACTATCCACGGGGACTGGAGTTGTAATACTAAATTAAACTATTCACTATCCAGCACCCCCCAAAGCAATGCGTTGTAATGGCTTGCGTTGTAAAACCTGTGTTGTAACAGCATGCGTGGTAAAAGCATGCGTTGTAACAACGTACATCCGAGAGCAACCAATAAGGATGAGAGAAACAAAGAAAAGAGTAAAACAAGAACATAAGAACCATCTGCCCTTCTATACACAAAAGCAAAGGCAAGAAAAACATAGTCAGAGAAGAGGAGAAGAGGAAGCATGAACAACTGCTCCAGAACACACCCACTGGCCAGAACGGGAATATAAGGAGGCTGAACAATGAAACACTAACAGAGCAAGAAAACACAACAGAATCCACAAGATAAAGCAGAAGAAAACATCACCAAAAGAACAGAAATAAAGAAAGAAAACAAGGAAGATGAGGAAAAGTAAAAAGATAATCCTCACCCAAGTCAAACACCATCATCAATACAAAATGAAAAATATAATGTAAAGACAACAGTCTAAATATAATATTCAATATAATAATCAGATAACTATGTGAAGTTTGGGAGGACTTTAGCCCAACAGAAACCCTTAAAAAGACAAGGGATTATAGAATTAACAGATGGGACTAAGACCCAAATAAACAATAGTCCTTGTAATGTTGACATAGTAAAAACTAAGAGAGGTTGAGTGATGTAAAAAAAAAATAGATATGGGTAGAGACACATATGATAATGCAAAAAGGAAAGACCCCCTTGAAACCATAACTGCATGTGCACAAAATGGGAGTGCACTGCAGTAATGTGACTGTGTTAACTTAGCACGTATGAGTAGGAACTCATGACATAACCCAAAACAGTAAAAGCAACTTTGAGCACTAGAGAAAAGTGTACGAACGTACAATGAGCAGATGGGACTAAGACCCACTGCTGCCAAATGGGACTAAGACTGTGCAAAATAGAATACGGAGTTCCTCAGTGGGTCATGGAACACAAATGAAGGGGATGTATGATGAAAGGTTGGTCGGAAGTCCTCTGATTGAGGGGAATTCCTCCTTTCGGAACTAGAGCCCTCACACACCCAGCAAGCTAGGTGTTATGTTTCATCATATGGGCCTGCTCCTCGTTGGGTCGGCACTGCAATACCCGACGAGCACCCATAAAGGGGCTCTTTAGCGGAGATCTTTTGTTCCTTGCCATATAGGTGCTGTGCGTGTAAGGGGCCTAGGATGTGTTTATGTAAAAGTAGAATTTGCAAAGTAAAACAGGGGTGGGATCCGTGTTTCCAGCAACGTGCGTGCCCGCACGCACATTTGTTTCTTCGAGCGCGCAGTCTGGATGTAGAGCACGCACCCACAGCACAAACCGGGAAATCATTCACGCCGCCGCTTTTATAACGCAAGCAGCGTGAAAAATTATAATTTTCTAGTTCAAGTGACTCTGGTACTTGCTGTATTTCCTCCTTAATGAAGCGCAGCTGGGGGATGTTGGTGGGCCTTTGTGAGCTGCAATTAACATAAATATTTTCACAAGGGCCCACAATCAGTCACCAGCTGCGCTCCTTTAAGAGAAGAAATGCAGCAAGTCCAAAAGCACAACGTGTGCTTTACATGTTGTCTTTTTTGGACTTGATGCATGTCTTTTCTTGAAGGAGCAGGGCAGAGGACTGATTGTGGGCCAATGTGAACATTTTTATTTTAATTGCAGCGCATTACGGTGCTGAAATGAACAAATATTTTCACAATGGCCCACAATCAGCCCGCAGCCGTGATCCTTTAAGAAAAGACATGCATCAAGCACAAGCATGAGCGATAGAAAGGAGAAGGGGAGATGATCCAGAGGGTTGGCAGAATCGAGATGATTATTTTTCTTTAGGGCAGCTATACCTCCGCAGTGGGCATTTCTTTTCACTGCCAAGTGGCTTCTGGAAGCTGTAGTTCTAGTTCGCCTCACTCGGACTCGCTTTGGAAACTTAGTTGGTGATGCTTTGGATGCAGAAACATAGAATAGAGGAGTAGTAGAGAAACTCGTAAGAGGCATGAACTTAAAGGGACACGTTAACATGTTATTGCAGGGAAATGAGCCCAGTGATATGTATGAAAAGATGTAAGGTAGCTTGGAAAGGCAGAAAAGTGTACTGTGTACTGTGGAGAGGGAGCCAGAAGGGAGGCATGGGTATTCCTTAAAGGAAGCACTGAAAGAGTATAGCAGGTGGGTAAAGATGATCATGAGGAGGAAACTTAAGAAGAGATTATAAAAGACGGGGTAACAAAAGGACTAGTGTCGACTGCAGGCGTCTGAAAAAATTTATATCAGCAAGAAAGTTGATTTATGAGAAAGCGTAGATTTGAGCTCAAAGCCCTAGTGGCCTTAGTGGGGATGGTGAGCGGATTGTGTTAAGTGTTTGACACTGGAATGAGGACGGGGGCCTAAGTGGAGGATAAATAAATGGGTGATAGGGGGATAGGTAGACTTAACAGGGGCATTAAAGGCAGTATAGGTTTTGGAGAGTGGAGAGAGGTCCGAACAGGAATAGGTAAGGAAATGAGGTGAGGGTGTATGGAGGAGGTTTGGTGGTTAATATTATATTCAACAAAGCCATAGTGGTTGCTTATTTATCTTATGCAACTATCAACCAATACCAAAGTGAATAGTCCTGGCTTGTTGTAGGTATAATTCTACTTGTTTTATTATCTATCTGGATGCAATGACAGAGGCAGCACAATAACGTCAGGTGGCACACTGTGCTAAGCATAGCTTTTTAGCTTACATGTTTTTAAGCCTCGCCCTTAATTACATCAGGCACGCCCCTTTGAGAGAACCTCCAGTTTTTTCATACCACTTAAAGCCCTGAGCAAGCATAAAAGCACCATGTGTGCTTTCAGAATCGCTGTAATATATTTTTGACTCTGAAAGCACACATGGGATACGTACATTACCCCGCCTGCGTATCCAGGAAACCATCTTCAGATCTGATAAGTGAACTCATGATTATTAGTTTTAAAGATTGGAGTAACCCCTGCCTTGGTAGAGCCAGCTCTCTTCAGTCTTGCCCTGATGATCTTGAATAATTCTTAAACAATGATTGCAAATAGCATTTTCATTTCATTTATTTTTAATCTGGGTAATGTGTGAGATTATATTACAGACATTTTATGACAAATGTGTTTTTGTTTTTTTAATTTTAGATCCATACAGGATATCAGGTAGGAGAAATGGGAGGATATCACAGTGATTATTTGAAGTAGTATTAGTGAGCTTCTACTGTGTTACAATATTGGAAAAATACATCACTATCCTTGAATATTAACTATAAACACATTTGGAATGTGAATCAGTATGTCTGTGCACTGTTTGTGATCTGGCCAAAAGGACATGAGAAAGCTGAAACTGGATCATAAATTCAAAGCTGATCAGCAGAGAGGTCCGCAGAACACGTTTGGCATAGGGCGCTCAAAGTTCTTAAGATGTCCCTGAGCCGCCACTGTGCAGTTAGTTAGGAAAGAAGAGGTTCACTGGCACTGTGGAAGGAGGCCAGTTGCCCCGGTTTCCTAACATATATTAGCGTAGCTTTGCTGTGGTTGCAGATGCTCTGCACTGCACTTTCTCATTTTGAACATGACACAACCCCCCCTCTCCCTGCCCCCGGCTGGACTGGCCTTAGCAGGCATTGTGCCTTTGCCTGGGAGGCTAGAAGGCTGGGGGTCAGTTTTGTTACTGGAGTCAGTTTTGCAGTGATGCCCTGCCTGCCCATCAAACAGGCCTCCTGACTTCCAGTACTTAGGTGCACATTCAATCAGGAAGCCCAGTGTTAGAACCCCTGTTGCTGCACCCACACGCGCATTCGGTTTCTTGGCACATATTGCCGTGGCTAGAGTGCACAGAGACCTCACACTGCCCCACACAGAGGTAACAAATTAGAGGGAACACGTGGTGGGATACCTCTAAATAACTTTATTCAGGGAGGACCCTAGCCTGGTTAAAAAGAATACAGGAGCGGCGTTAATCTGGCTACAATGTGTGGGAAATGCGCGTGGTCGACATGTTTCTCACCTGGTAGTCACGAATGATCTGTGGCAATTTCTCAGGACTGTATATACAAAACTATCTAAAACTAATGGTAAAGTGTGCAACTACATACCATACAGTGGTTCTATGGGAACGGTACCCGCAGGTTAGAAGCCAACCTCAACTCTGTAAGATCGTGCTCCATCAGGTGCAGCAGGAAAAAAGACACACGTAATGTTGTTTCTGCTCCAAGAAGAAGCCCCGTGGTTGACCTTCCCTGCACCACTGCAACCGGGACTAAGACCCATTGCAGACCCAGTGAAGGGAGACAATTAACATGCATAATTTAAAAAACAAATGAGCAGATGGGACTAAAAGGTTGAATATTGTAAACAAACAGAAATGGGTAGTGACCCATATGAAAATACAAAAAGGACTAAAACCCTCGCATAAGGACGCACCTGATGGAGAGGTAGAGACAATGTGCACTGAGCAAATGGAATAGAAACCATGCGAGACACCTCAAGTGGAGGTAAAACGTTGTACACCAGTAGTGCACTGTAGCAACGGGACTGGAACCCATGCGACACCTCGTGTGGAGGTAAAAACATTGTGTACAACAACTGTAGCAATGGGAATATGATGTGCAAGGTAAACTGTGCAACACACTAGTGTGGGGTAATGTGTGCAAGAAATAACATGTGGGTGTGAACCCATAACCCGTTCTTGTATTTAGCAAACGCTGATCATGCATAGAAAACAAACAGTATATGAGCTCTGTAGACGAGCAATGCATACCACAAATGAACGCTTAGCTAATTGTGAGTACTAAAAACTCTAGAAAAGATGCACTGTCCCAAGAAAACAATAAGTTAAAATAAATTAAGTAGTCACTGTGGTCAGGAAACAGATGAAGCTTACGACATGTGGGTTGCAGGCATGGAAAGAAAGAGTACTTTAATATTTGTAGATTGACCTTTGAAATTACTAACAGCTTATCGTATGTCAAATGAGGACATCGGCAGGCGTATGTTTCAATGAAGCAAAGGAGGTATTGTTTAAGTAGTGATAGAAGGGAGGAAAAGAGTACCTGTAATAAGGCAGTGCTTCCTAAAACCATCCACTGAAAAGCAGAAATGACAAAACAGCAGAACTTCTCATCTCATCGTAACTATAAAGGATGGTAACAAGCAGCAGTGTGAACCAGCGTGAACCATCAACATGGTTGTCAGACGATATTCACAGGCCCCACCAGTTGTCCTAGGAGCAGGCCACCCACCACAACGTTGTAAAGCTTCTTAAGATGCAAAAACTGTATTAGTAAAACATCTGCACCACGTGGTTGGCAAAACGAGGTATGGTTGGTGTAGCATCGTGCTACGAATCATGACAGACACCGAGTGTACTTCATCAAGGAGCTTTTATTCCTGCTTCTTCTCTCGACCCTGTCCCTACTCTGACTGTCCCTAGACCGTCCCTCAGCTCCTCCCGTTCCTGTTACTCCCCTGGCTCCGCCCCCCAAACACTAGACTGCATCACACAATCTTACATCTCCCCCCTTGTTAACAAAATAAGCTTAGTGTCTGACATGTTTATAGTTCCTCAGTCAGCCACACGGGTCCACGGGCCACCCGTTCAAATTATGGAGACCCATCTCCATTTCCGTTGTGTGGTTTTCTGTCGCCTTGTCGAGAGCACCCTTTATTACAGGAGTGCATCTTTGAAGTTGCGAAACGTCTCGTGTGGTATTCTTGTGCTCAGGTTCGTGGTGGTTTCCAATCAGCTTCTGGGTGATCCACTCATCTTCAGTTTCTGAGGTGACTGTGAAAGGCTCAGCTTGATGTCGGCAGTCTGTCTTTCTTTGTGGCTTTTGTTCGATTGACACTCGATCTCATTCATGAGGGGATGTTGTTCTGGTTCACTTCCGAGCACCCGCATATGATTTTACTTCTTTCCGTCTTGTCCGGTCGAGGGCAACACTGCCCTCCTGTTCAAAGTCATGTATACCAGACGGTAAGGCGCTATCTGAAGAGACCATCTTAGTTTGGTTCGGGGACTCATTCGCTGGCTCTGGTTGTCTCACCCACTCCCATTCGCGTTTGGAACTGGTGAACCCTTCGACTGTCTGGGCATGTGCATGTTTCTCTCTCATCTGATGATGATCTGTCTCTGTTAACACGTCTGGCGTTCCTTGTAGAGTGACTGGATAGTCCTTTCCCATCCGGTGGGTGATGTCCACTATATCTGTTTTCCTTCTGTAGGCCCTTTGGGTCAGCCTCGCTGACCCCATCAGGGGTGAAGGTATATTATTTATGTCTTGATGTACCTGTGACTGACATTACAGGTTGTCTTGTGGAGTGATTGAGTATTCAGAGACATTGGTGTGAGATACGTTACTCTTCATGGGAAGAATGTCCTTTGGTTCTGGGGTGTGTTCAGGTGGTTAACTCCATGGCCGTCGTCGGGACCGTGACTCGGTCGACTCGAGGGATCGAACAGACATGCTTTCTAAATCGGAGGAGTCTTTTGTCGATTTCCTTTGATAACGTTCCTTTGAGTGTGTCTTGAATGGAGGATTTCTGAAACAGGTAGGCCGTGACGAGCTGCTCCTAGAGTCGGAGTTCTCTTTGGGATATTTTTCCGGGTACTTTTCTCAAAGTGACTTCGGTGTCATCTTATTGGAGAGGTTGTTTGATAACCACATATTTATTTCTTGTGTTTGATCCCTGGGTATTTTGCCTCTGCCTCTCTCGTGTGATGATAATGGCCTCCTCTCAGTTTCTTCATTGTCTCGGATGTCGTGGATGCGTTTGTCTTCCTCTTTTCGGTGTCTGAATGGATCAGTCCGTCTTACGTGATTTGCTTCTTTTTCCTGCTTGTTTTGTGCACTGACATCTGTGTTACGGGTGTGATCATGTACCGATTTCCAGTGTTGACGTGACTGGTCCAGTCTTCTATAGTTTGCTTTTCTTGCACATTTGTTGGGCAGGCTGTCACCTGGTCCATTGGTGTGATCTGTCCCACTAGACACGTCCTCTGCTTCAGAATCATTTGCACCATATGTTGAATGACTCCGTGAGGTTGAATAACTCCTTGAGGTTGTATCAGTGAAGCTGTCGCCATCCTGGATCATGTCGGTCTTTTGTGTTGTTGACTCGGAGTATTTCATGTCACTTTGTCTCTCCCGTTGTCTTGACTCTGGTCTGCCTTCATCCTCACCGTTTCTGGTTTTGTTTGTTTCTTGAGCTTTATTATTGTCTTTGCGTCTTGCACTCGGGTGCAGTTTATTTAATATTTTCCTTGCTTTGACTCGCTCTCCAACTTCGGCCTTCCTGATGATATCCTTTAGCGACCAATTCCCTTGAAGGATCTTGCGCTTCGTGTTAGAACTTGAACAGCCTGCAATTATCCGGAGCCAAACTGCATCCTCATTTGTAAATGTGTTGAAATGGCAGCATTGTACCAGAGTTTGCAACCGAGTGATGAAGTTTGGCAATGGTTCTCCTGGTTCCTGTCGTGCTGTGTTGAAGGCAATGGGATCATGATCCATGTCTGCCTGTGCGTTGAAATGGGCGCGTAGCGTCTCTTGGAGTCTTCCATAGGTCTCTGTGTCCTTTACAGAAAATGTTCTGATTAAGCGTCGGCCCTCATGACCCACCAGTTAGAGGAGTAGCATCAGACATTTTCCATCTCTTCCCTCACCGGTTGCGTCAAGAAAATCATCCAGCGATTCCAGCCACCAGTTCCATTTGGGACCCAAACTCCGAATGTCAGTCTGTGTCACTGGGGGCGGCACATCAATGCAGGGATTGGAACGTTGTGTTGCTTTCCCCACCACCATGATCTGATACGGTCATGGGACTGTTCACTTTGCTATCCGTCTTCTTTGCTTGTGCTTGTTTTCAGTGTATCTCTTGCACTTGCCAGTGCTTATTGCTAACAGTCACTTTTGTTCATTCCAGTTTTGTTGCTTGTATCAGTGCTTGTTCGTTTACCTTTGCCAATGCTTGCTCCTTTACATTTACCAGTGTTTGGTCTTTTACACTTGCCAATGCTTGTTGCTTCACATATACCAATGCTTGGTCTCTTGCACTTGCCAATGCTTGTTGTATTATTTCTCTTCTTGTCTTTACCAATGCTTTTTTGTAGTTGCTTTACCTCTTACATTTGTCGCATTCGAGATTAGTACTGGCTTGTACTTGTTGCTAAAGTCACTTCGACTCATCACACTTCTTGTTGCTTGTAAAAGTGCTTGATTGTGCTCAAGGTCGTCTTTGTTTGTTACTTGTGCTTGCCCGTGCCTGTTTCATTTATATTTCTTGCCTTTACCAATGCTTGTTGCTTTACACATACCAGTGCTTGTTCTCTTGCATTTGTCAATGTTTGTTCGTTGATATTTACCAATGCCTGCTCTTGTGCATTTACCAATGTTTGTTTCATTACAGTTACCAATGCTTGTTGTTCACAGTTGCCAATGCTTGTTTTGTAGTTGCTTGTGCTTGTTGATTCTGGACACTGCCTGACCTCAAAATGGCCGCTTACAGTCTTCACATGGGGATGTCTCCCTGGCCGCCTGACTCTAAGATGGCCGCCGCTATGAGATCTCGTCTCTCACGAGATTTGGCCTTTCTTTCCTGCTGCAATCACTCGGCACCCATTCAGGCACTCACCGGGTGCAGGGGCTTCCTTTTGGATGCAGAGGCTGTCACTGCCTCCACCACAGCAGCGAATGGCACAGGGACGACCAGGGTGAGCTCCCGACGTCGCGTCCTCCGTCCCTTCCGAGACTCATGCTTCAGGGATGAGTTTTGAACTCTTTTGGCGCGCGATCGCGCTCGCTGCTTCTTTCAAGGCACTCGCTTGCAGCACACCATGCTCCACGCAGCCTCCACAGCCACGGATCTTCGGGACAGGCAGGAAGTGTTCCTGGCGGCTCAATCTTTGCTGCAGCGCTCCCTTTGATCGCAGTGGTCACTCAGCGTCACAGGATCAACACTGGTTGCACGATGTGCCCGTTCCCACCCTCGTCGCCAGCTGTAGCATCGTGCTACGAATCATGACAGACACTGAGTGTACTTCATCAAGGAGCTTTTATTCCTGCTTCTTCTCTCGACCCTGTCCCTACTCTGACTGTCCCTAGACATCCCTCAGCTCCTCCCGTTCCTGTTCCTCCTCTGGCTCCGCCCCCAAACACTAGACTGCATCACACAATCTTACAGTTGGCAAGAACACAGAGAAATGATTCCCACTCCAAAGATGGCGATGCTAGCGGTAATAACGCGCTGCAAAACACTGCATATTCAGCTGAATGTGTAGCGAATGAGGAAACGTCTCTGAGGGTCCTTGGTAGGCACCGCGGGGGAGAATGACGCCGAGAGGTGAGCCAGTGAGGATAAGCCTCGTGATTCATTTGTTTTGAAAGTGGTTTGAAAGGGCCATGAAGGTTGAACAGGCAGATGTCCACGGATAACGAGGGACCCCAAGAAAATAAAAAATAAGCTCACCTTTGACGTTGAAACAGTCCCAGAAAAGATTGTAGAAAAATCCAGCTGCCAAACCACAACTTTCACACACAGATTGGGTACATGAGAGAAACTGATGTCAGGAGAAGTGTAGAAATAAATGGAAAGCCTACCCTAAGCACAGCACATTTAGGAGTAAAGAGCAAGCAGCACTCTTCTTCTCCAGGGTACAGATGATGATAAATAGCAGGCTACGTGGCTTTGAGCGAGTAACACACTTCTTCCAGATAGCATAGAGTAGGCTTACCCTCGCTGCAGGCACAGCACAAGACGCGGACGTTGGCAGGCTTACCCTCACTGAAGGCACAGCACAAGAGGGAGACATTGATAGACGGCAGGCTTACCCTCACTACAAAACAAGACGCATAGAGGTAGTGGGGAGTAGACGCTCAAACTTGAATGGGCAGCTCCTGAAGTAGCACTTCCCCAGACGCAGAGGAACTGGCAGACTGCTGTGGGTGACCGATGGGAGGTCACTGGTGGGGTCAAGATGCCAGTTGGCTTAACTTAACTTGAGTTACAGCAGGTTCTGTATTTTTAAAGTAGCTCCAGGTTCTTGAAGAGGTGACAGACACAGGTTCGCTTCAGGATTGATGCCAAAAACATGTAGTGATTGTGTCTAGTACAAGTTTCAGGTAGCTTTATTCAAGATGGTACAAGAGACCCCGCCAGGAGCAGTCAGCATCCTGCTCAGCCCAGTCAACTGTGATTATTTGACTTACAACATTCTATAACATGTCGTCACAGTAAGCTTCTATAGGCAGGGCATGAATAGCATTCAATTCAGGATGGAAGCATTCCTCCTTTCCAAGCCTCATTTGTCATGATAGACTTTGGCAGGAACATAAGCATCAACACAACGCTTAATTTACGCTCCAAACTTTCCAAAGTCTCTTGTTTTCTTCATCATTTGTTAGAGTTTAAGAAAATTCTATGGTCCAGTTATTAAACTACTTTATTTACTAGATAGTAGTTAGACCAATTATTTTTGCAAAGCGCCCAAAGCTAACCTTAATAAATGAAGCTGTGATCCCCCAAGAAGACAACGGGATCCTGTTTTTTTATCCAAAAAAACAAAGCAGGATCACTAGATGTCATACTTCAGGTGGCCTCAAATCCAGTGCCTGATTTCATAGAGCATCTTTCTTTTTTTCTATAATTCTCTTAATGGAGGAATCGCAGAAGGCTTGTTGGCGCAAGCGCTTCTGGGACACAAAGCACATCATTAAAGCATGCTACTCTTACAATGTCAATGAAATAACACGTATTTATTATGTCTTAGACGCCGCTCGATAAGCAACTTTCATCCTCAAGCTGGGCGAGTTTTATGGAACGTTTTCGTTGGCATACAATTCTGCCAACTTTCAAAAGAAATGTGGCAGAGATTGAACTTATTCAGCACCACAATTATTACTCAAATGACTTTTCAGGGGCAGATTTAAAAGAATTGGCCCATCCCTGCATATTAGCAGGGATGCAGCAGTTATTTTGCGTGATGTAAAAAAATCCCTTGTGCCACCATGGATGCAACTAATTTACAATGCGGCTCACTGTGGCGCAAGGATAGATAGATGCGTCATGCATCTGTTGGCGTAAAGGTGATGCAGTGCTGGATTCGTGCTGCAAGTGTGGTGCAACTCCCACACTGCTCAGTGGCAGCCTATACTTGCTGTGCTGGGTCAATCCTTACGCCTGCTAAAAGCAGGCATAAGGTTTTGACGCAGCAGGGTCTTAAAAGTGACGCAGTGAAATCTACAAGATTTCACTGCGCCACTTTTACGAGTATTCCTTGTGACGGAGCGCCCACCCTGCATCCATTATACCTGACTCAGGTATAATGTAGGGCAGGGCTTTGCAACGTGACGCATCTCCCTAGATGCGTCACGTTGCAAATATGTTGCATAGTGGCACACTGTTTATGACACCGCTGCATCTCAGAAGTGATGCAACAGTGTTGTAAAGATGTCCCAAGGGGCTTGTAAATCTGCCCCTCAGTGTTTTTCAGTGTTTGCTCAGACAGAAAGGGACAGCTGTAATGGTGAAAAGTAGCTCTTTGTAAATAACTAAACATATAACAAAATTGCTGTGAAACACACAATCGCAATGTGAATGTACAATAAGCACATTAACATACTCAACAAAAAATTGATGCATTGCAGTTTTTCATTAATAATGATATTTTCAAAAACATAACACTAAGGGGCAGATGTATCAAGGTCATTTTTAGTCACAAACGCTGCGAATCGCAAAAAAGCAGTGTTTGCGAGTAAAAATTCGCAATTTGGAATGTATGAAGCAAAATGCATAGCAAAATTAAGGAATCACAAAATTTGCGATTTCTTAATTTTGCGTAAGCATTTAAGGAATCGCAAGGTGCGATTCCTTAAATGATATGCATCAAGCATTTCAAATTAGCGATTTTCCCTTAAGAAATCGCAAATTACCACCAACTCGTAGTTGGTGGTAATTTGAGAAATCTTTTACAAATGCACTTTTTTGGCATTTGTAAAGGTGCCATGTTGCGCTCATACATGCCCTTAGGGCATGTATGTGCGCCATATGCGCACACATGTAAATTTCAGGGGTGCATCCGGGTGTCCTTAAGACACCCTTGCACATTTGAAATTATTCTCAATTTGCGATTAGCTAATTGCGAATCGCAAATTGAGAATAACTTCCCATTCCTTCCTATGGGCCTCCTGGCCCATAGAAATGAATGGGAAATTATTCCTTAATTGCGATTAGCAATTTGCTAATAGCAGTTAAGAAATTTTAAGAAATCGCTAAAAAATAGCGATTTTCTACATACATCTCAAATTGCAATTCTTAAATAGCGATTTCTGAAAAATCGCTATTTAAGAATCGCAAATGATGGTGATGATACATCTGCCCCTAAATTCAAAATCTTACCCCAAATTCCCTCCCCACGCTGTGTGTCGGAAACCATCAAAGGTTGAGAAGTGTCAGAAACTTTGCCAAAACACATAATTGGTGGTCACATCAGTGTTCTCAAGCTTGTTTCCCTTAACAAGAATTCCCGGTGTGTCGGCAATGCTGGCAAACATCTAGGGAAATAGCAATTCAATGTGTGGGCCATGCTGGTAAAATATATTGTACGGTTTTTGGAACAACTCAGGAAGTCTGAGATGTCACCTCAATGGCAGCCAGTTGCAGAATTCATTAGCATGCTTTTGAATGAAGTTGTAGAGTTTATAATTCCCTCAGCTAAGGATTTGATCATACCAATCAAG
The DNA here is from genome assembly GCF_964263255.1 of Lissotriton vulgaris. Taxonomy (NCBI): domain Eukaryota; kingdom Metazoa; phylum Chordata; class Amphibia; order Caudata; family Salamandridae; genus Lissotriton; species Lissotriton vulgaris. Next base: position 2,463,715 of record NC_141688.1, read on the forward strand.
TGACTAGAGTAAGGCACTTTGGAATCTTGACAGTGGCGGTGCGTCCATTGGGGGCGTTGGGGCGTTGCCCCACTAGCCATGGACGACCGCACTACATCAATACAAGCATTTGAGAATGTTTTCTCAAAGGCATTCTGTCTGATTAAATTTCTGAGCGCACTGCGCGCTACCGGCCGGGACAAGCCCGACAGAATCGGGCATGGTATATGGAAGTGGGCCGTGGTGGGTGGGGGCGGGGCTGCGGCAGAGTGACAGGCAGCGCACAGGCAGAGGGAGCAGTGTCGGAGAGTGAGACTCAGACTACGCATGTGGAATGAAGGAGTACTCACAATTTTGACTGGCCCGCGCATGCGCTGCAGTGGTAGACCTTCCCTCCCCCCCTCTTTAGCACAGGCACTGTCAGGCAGGGACCCGGGGTCCCCGGTCTCTAAAAGGGCAGATAGTGTCCTGCTCGTAGCCCAATCCTGGTGCAGTGTTGCTGGTAACGCTGCGCCAGGATTGGCTGCTGCAGCAGGATGGTGCCGCGTGTGGGTGTTGGTTGGCAGCTGAGGGGCCGCACTGTATGGCCAATCACCATATGGCTATATCCAGCCATATCGAGGTGATTGGCCATTTGAACGCTGTCTCGACGTCACCGCGCATGGCGCGTGCCAGAACACAACTACAACAAGTAAGTAGTAGTAAGTGAAAGTAGACTCTAGAACTAAACACAGAGTCAACGCGTGAGTGACCAGTTCCGCTGCTCCGCAGTTCGTCGTCGTTGTGGTGTGCTCCTGCCTGCTGCTGCCGACCAGTGCAGTTGTGTTGTGTGCCCAGTCAGTGCCCAGTTGCTATGGGGGTCCGGACCACGTAAGTTTTTTATAGTGACTGTGCCCGTGCGTGCCGCTAGCCAAAGTGTCAGTGTGGCCCTCGCCTGAGTGTGGCTCGTCGGTGGCCCGTGGCCGTGTTTGCAGTCTTGAACTGTTGATCTCAGGGGGACTCGCGGGCAGGGTCAGGAGGGCAGCTTCATTGAGTTGGGGGTGTTGGGGGGGCTTACGGGCACGTCCTGAGCTTGAGTCGAGGAGCAGCGCTGCAGACCCCGGCTCTGTGGATTTAGCTGGAATAAGCAATGCACAGCACGGATTGTGCGCTCCGAGCAGATCTCACTGCGAATGCTGGCTGCTCAAATTTTCGAATCACACTCGCATGTATTTCCACCAACACCTGAACACCCTTTAAGCACCGGGGACAGAAAGTGCAGGGGTTTCGGACCCGATATTCTTACTTTTGTTGGTGTGGCTGGGCTGGCATCTTTAGATTTGTGTGCAGTGATGGAAAAAACATGTATTTAATTTGAGCACAGTCATTCACAGAGTGTGATAACTTTGTGCGTGTTTAAAAATGAAGCGATGCTTGCTCGGCCCAGATTTGTGTTTACATCAGCTAAGTTTTTGTATTAAATTGTGCTTTAAAAGACCATGGTTTCTGGTAGGCCAATTAACATGCAAGGCATTGTTTACTAATATATGGCAGTTTACATACACGAGTCTCAGAGTTTTAAATGGACATAGAAAAGTGCAGGTGCTCACATTTCGATTACCTGTCTGCTACTGAGAAGTGCCACTCTCCCATTAAATGTATTGCAAGGGTGCTGAGAAGTGCATACATAGAGTGTTAAATTACTCAGTAGTGCCTATTGTGACACGACCCCATGTTATTCCTTCAGTTCCTGTACATTGATGGAACGGTCCGATGAATCAGCCTTTTAACACCAGGCCCCGCGCACAGAAACATTGAAATGGGTGGAATGCGTCCCTGTGTTATGCAACTGGTGCTCGTGTAAGCCGTTCCCTCGGGTTTGTTTTCTCTTGATGTGGTGAGCGCTGCCTATTATCAGACTCCGTGCCTTGAAGCCCTCAATATTATTGGCTGGGAGAGGATGGGTCATTACAGACCTGCTGACTATGGAAGTAGGCAATCAGATTGGAGTCCCGGCACCGGATCAGCACCCTGTGATTCCAGGCAAATCGCTTCATCGTCCCTTGTTCACAATTTGAATGCGTCCCTGTGTTATGCAACTGGTGCTCATGTAAAAAGCTCCCACAAGTTTGTTTTTACTTGTTGTAGTGAGCAGTCCCGGCACGGCTCAGCACCCTGTGATTCCAGGCAAATCGCTTCACCTTCCCTTGTTCACAATATGAATGCGTCCCTGTTTTATGTAACTGGTGCTCATGTAAGACGCTCCCTCTGGTTTGTTTTCTATTGACGTGGTGAGCACTGCTTGTGCTCAGACTCAGTGCCCTAGAAGCCCTCCATGTTATTGGCTGGGACAGGATGGATTACAGAGCTGCTGACTTTGGAACTATGCAATCAGATTCGAGTCCCGGCATCATCTCAGCACTCTGTGATCCCAGGCAAATCACTTCACCTTCCCTTGTTCACAATATGAATGCATCCCTGTCTTATGTAACTGGTGCTTTTGTAAAAAGTTCCCACAAGTTTGTTTTCATTGATGTGGTGAGCGCTGCCTGTGCTCGGACTCAGTTCCTAGAAGCCCTCAATGTTATTGGCTGGGAGATGATGGGTCATTACAGAGCTGCTGTCTGTGGAACTAGGCAATGAGACTGGAGTCCTGGCGCCGGCTCAGCACCCTGTGATTCCAGGTAAATCGCTTTACCTTCCCTTGTTCACAATATGAATGCGTCCCTGTATTATTTAACTGGTGCTTGTGTAAAGTGCTCCCTCTGGTATGTTTTCTCTTGCTGTGGTGAGCGATGGCTGTGCTCAGACTCAGTGTCTAGAATCCCTCGATGTTATTGGCTGGGAGAGGATGGGTCATTACAGAGCTGATGACTTTGGAACTAGGCAATCAGACAGGAGTCCTGGCGCTGGCTTAGCACCCTGTGATTCCAGGCAAATTGCTTCACCTTTCCTTGTTTTTTCAGTGGATGGACGCTTCAGTAAAGGAGGCCTCAAAACCAACCAGACACATTAAAAGCAGGGGATGTGCTGGACTAAGACCCCTCTTTGGATATTTTCCCCGGGGGAATCCTTTAAAATGTTAGTGTCACAGAAGGCCTCGGATCAGAACCAGATGCAATCAAGCAAAATAACATTCTAGAATGCTTCTATTTGACTGTGACCCAGTATTGGATGAAGAGCGCTAGATCTGCACTCTTTCTCTCACGCAGAATTACATACCAGAATCTCATTCTCCCCTAGCACCCGAGACTCTGCACACACACTGAGGCCACCTAGGACAAGTTCCTACACTGTAGCAGTCTAGCCCCGGTCCAAATTAAGATTTGATGAGTGCTGATGGAGTGCTTTCAGCATGCTTGTTGGAGCTCATCCTCAAACCCATACACCTCTGCCCTCTCTGACGTCATAACACCTAGGGGAATGAATGGGAGAGTGCTAGTAAATCCAGCTCTGACTCCCACTGACCCCTCGCATCACAGGGAGGGGCAGCGTGATGTCAGAAGTGGAGGAGGCATCACTACTTACTCCCTCGGGACTCTACAGGGCCTATGCCTTTAATTTAAAGCCTCTGACAGGCCCAGATACCGTTACAAGCAAGACACTCATGACACACACTAGACACTCATGACACACACACACACACACACACACACTCCACACACACACTCCACACACACACTCCACCTCACTCTCCCTCTCTTATGCTTTCACTGTGCACCAAACATTTGTAAAGCCAATAGGTTTGGCACTCACACTTGAGCACTAATGATAGCAATACAAAATACTTGCTGCAGTGCAAAACAATTAAAATAAGGGTTCCTTTGTGTACATAATGTACTAAGGAGAGCGATTTTAACATAGGGTGGCACGTACTTTTCAGAAGTAAAATAGTCCCTCGTGTTCCAGGTCTCGCATTATTAAAGTTTGAGGTATTGGCATTGTAAATGACAATGCCTTTTATTCATTTGCATTGGTGCGTAAACAAGCGATTTGTACTTATAGTCCATGCTTATGAGAAGCAAGGCTGGCAGTCTCTTTTACTGCCAGCCTTGCTCATTGTAAGCAAGGACTATATGTTCAAAGTGCGTGTTTATGCACGGATTGTAGGTTTTAAAAACAAATGAATAAAAGGCATTGCCATTTACAATGCCAAAAGCTCAAACTTTAATAATGCGAGACCTATTGCATTGTAAATGCTTGCTTTTTAAATGTATTTACTTTTGGGGAAATCGCACCTGACTAAGTTATTTAAAAGAGTGACCATGTTTGATGTGTCTTTATCTACAAGATGCTCAGCAACTTTCTGAAGAAGCAGGGGGAGTTCCTGGGAGAGCTGCTCGGGGAGAAATCTTCGGGGACGTGGTGGTCCTTTTTCCCCGGCAGCCGAGGAAGCTCCAGTTGGACTGTTCGAGATGCATCTAATGCATTATATGTTCCTTGAAGTTGAACCGAGGGAACAGGGATGATATGATTCACATGATCATCCCTGTTCCTGATGTGAAAGAGGTCAACCGTTGCCCACAGCAATTTATTTCAAGCAGCAGAAATGCTCTCCAGTGAGTGCCACCGCCCCCTCCGCTGCCCTCATGTTTGTTTTCGTGTTGGCACCAGCCCTGTCTCAGCAGACACACAATCTGACAATACATCCAAGGCAAGCAGAACTTGAACTCTATCCAGCGCCTTGCCTCGAATTAAATGTCTATTTAGGTTAAATTAAACTTTGACAAAAAACGCGAGCACAAAACCGCACCAGTCACACTGACCGCTGCAGCCACCCATAAGTCTAACTTTTATTCTAGTGACTGTAATCATGTCTCTTCACTGCCTGAAGAGAAGAATGTGCATTGTTTGACTTTAACATAGTTTCATCCCTGTGCAGCCTTGGCTGAATGAATGAATATCCTCATTAATTTGTCTGATTTTAATACTAGTGCATGGGCTGATGCGTCCTTTAATGCAGCCTGCAGAGCAGCATTATTATCCACTGATTAGCCTACCTTTAATATGTGTGATGGGCGCAATGTCCTCTCTAGACAATCTGAAGAGCAGAATACATATTATTGTTCTGTCTAAAATATTATTCATGACAGCGTTTTTCTGTGTGCCCTGCAGGGCTGCATTTATACCCAATGATTAGCACACCTTTTCTTTTACTATCTGGGCACACTACTGTCCCTTTGCATCCTGAAAACATGATTTGCTATGCATTGTTTTGTTATTTATTGATAATACCCTTCCTGTGCAGCCATCATATAATTAATATCGATTGATGCATCTGAGTAAATGGGCATACCGCTCCAGTGCAACATTAAGCCTCATTGGTCACTCGAATATTCACAGCCCTCTACCACGAAGGGGCACCACGCCGGCCAGTGCAGCCCGAAGAGCGAATAAATATTCATGGTTTAGCCAACTTTATTCATGAAGGAGTGGGGCGTCCTGCACATCAGCGTTAATATGCATTGATTACAATAGCTTTCATTGGCTGCACACACTGATTTTCATACGAGAACATGTAATAATCATTGATTAGCCTTCAATATTAATGATGACGCACACTGTCCTAGTCATTCATCCAGGGTATCCTGCAGTACAACATTAATATTAATTGAATAGCTTGACTTTTAGTACTGACGACGAGGCCCAGTGTCATCTCCAGCCGATGGGCAGCTTCGATATTCATCCTTGCATGAGTTTAAATGGATTATTAATGGAGGGGCCCTCCATTGCTTGCAGAGCCGCATTAATAATCATTCATCCATTAGTTTAACTTTTATATTGATGAAGAAGCAGTGTGTACTACAGCACAGCATGCAAGGCAGCATTATAATCATTCATTCATTAGCTTACATGTAAAATTAATAGAGGGGCGCACTGTTCACCCTTGCAGCTTGCAGAGCAGCATTAATATAGGCCTTTCATTAAGTTAAAGCCATTTGCTTTGCTATACAATACCATTAGCAAAGCAAATGCCTTTAACTTAATCAAAGGCGCGACCTATTACATTTTCAATGCTTGGGTAACAGACTGATCGCAGCCCTTTAGTAAAAATATATCAGGCCCAAACATGTACCTGATGCAGATCACAAAATGCTGTAAATAGGTCAGTGAGTCACTGCATTTGTCAGAGAAATCATTTTGTCACTTGCAGTTCGTAAGTTAAAATCCTAACATACAACAGTTAGCTATTGAATACTGCAAGGTAAAAATGGTACCGTTATGTTTCACCCCCCCAGTCTTTGTTTGATTTACCCAATGTCTCAAAAATAAATTGTTATATTTTTATTTACAGCACCTGGTAAAAAAGCCTGACAACCTGAACCTGTTTAGTTGGTTCTTTTGTTGTTTGCAGTTTAAATCAAAACAATATGTGAGGTTCTCAGCATTGTATCTTGAAGTCTGTTATGAAGCTCTGTGGTTATACTGAATAAGCAGCTACCTATGTTATATGACAGCTCTTTAATAATGTAATACCTGCACTTTCACAATTGCTTTATTAACCTTCTGGCTTTCTCAAATTTGCTTGAAAATGCACCATTTTGCCACGATTTTTTCAAAATTTTCTCGGGGGGAAATCCCCCCGAACCCTCCTTAGGGGGTTCGGGCTCGCTCGCTACGCTCGCTCGCTCGCTACGGTGCAGTATGATTATCAGTTTCCGCGCCCCACCACTTTCAAATGTCACCAGCCGCCACTGAATCTTGACCATATCTGTAGTGTATGGCCACACAGTTCATGCAGGATTTCTAGGAAGGGACATTACCCTCTGGTTGAAGGAATAGAGATATACCACTCATCCACTTAGAATGATCCACCACGGTGCAGATCTCAAACCATGCTCATTACCAAGCCTCTTCCCTGGATAGTAGTGTCTGGGAGAGTTGCAAAGTAGTGGGTTTCATATAAATCCTTTAAGAAAAGTAAGTGGAAGTTTTCAAGCTACAATCTTTAAATTGATTTAGCAAAGATACAGTTGTGAGGAGACTGCCTTGGCAAGTCAATGAACTCTGAGATGTTATCGTAGCAAAGGTTTGTTTCTTATGGGCAGCATATCTGGTCCTTGTTTGGAAAGCGCTTTGTTCATGTGTTTTATGTGGAGGGTCTGGGGTCTATTTTTTAGGTGGGTGACAGCCAGATGAAGTGGTCTCCTCTGAGTTGTGTATGGCCTGTTATGCATAGCTCAAATTAAGACTCTGAAGACAATGGGAAGGAGACACATAATGTTACGTATATGCAAGTTATGATGTGGATATATGAGTGTCATACCCACAGAGGTAGGAAAATGCTGCAGTTGAATGCCAACAAGATGGATGTGTTGATCCGTAACCAAGACGATTGTAGAACTTTGAGGTTTGGCTAGCTCAAATGGGATATCCTCCCACCCCAGGTATACAGGTTGAAAGTCTTGGGTTCTGTATTGACAGAGAATTGCATTTCAGGAAACAGGTAAACTCCGTGGCCACCACTTGCTTTTTAACATATTAGCATTTTATGTAATATTCTTACTTTTATGTGCCAACATATTCGAGTTCAGGTTCTGGTAGACAGGATTATGACAATGCTTTTTACCTGTGCTTCCTTCCAGGGTGATGCAAAAACTTGATCATAACACGGTGTTAAAGGCGATTTTTCAACCTCTGAAATTCTGCTCAGGTGTCTGAGACTCCAAATAAACTCCATTACCATCCCATTGCCTACTAGAATCAGCTCTAGGCCCCTTGCCTTTTCCACTGGACTTTCTTTGAACAGGGACCTCTTTGCATTGGTAGGAGAATGAAGTATTATGTTTTCCTCTGCCTGACACAGTCATTAGCAAATTTCTCTATTGCAGTACAAGCCCACTTGTCTTGACTCAGGGCCATTTCAGTCATGACTCCGCAGTGCTAAAATCATCTGCTGGAACTCTTGGTGAGATTATCGACAATGGGTACTTTCTCAGGCCTTAAGGCCCATGAGCACTGCTTTTGTGGCTAATTTTTCTCCACCTACAAGGAGGTGGTGGAAAATCTGCTGCATTTAAAGATATCTGCTAAAATGATGGCGCATTCCAAAACAAATTTGCTCTATCAGCCAATGGAAAATATTCATAGTTGGGAAGCCTTGAGCATAAAATCCATCAATGCCTGTGTTGAATGATGTCATTTGCAATACAAAATGTAAGCACTTACTTTCACCCCAAGATTTGGGTACTTTGTCGGTGCTCAAATATCTGGTCTCACTAACATGCTTATTGGATTTTCCTACACAAACAAATGATGGACACAATGCTGAATAAATCCTACATTCACCCCAGTCAAGAGATCTGGATGAAATCCATTGTTCTTTTGCTCACAACGCCACCGTAGTTTGGACCAAGCTATATTCAAATCAGCCTTGACCCGATTCCTTATGGGAACAGTCCAACCTGAAATGCCAAGCCAGGTCCTCCCTGGACCGGAAACAAGGATCCTGGAACCAGTTTTGGGGTATTACCCCTCATCAGCCAGGCTAGCTTAAATCCAGTGGCAAAGTAAGCAAGGGACCCACGTATGGGCATACCCATCCCACTTAGGTTGAAAAGTGCCACCCAAACAAATGATGGACAGAATGATGAATAAACCATACATACACCCCCCCGTCAATGGATCTGGGTAAAATCCATCGTTCTAGCATGTTATTAAATTATACTTACAATTCCATGAAAGTCTGTAAGTTTCTGTCAGACTTTCATGAAATTAATGGCGATTCAGCCTCTCTAGATTTAGTGTTTAAGGACCATCATTTCTAGTGGAGTTACATACCCATGCTGAATGTGTGGATGGCAGAACTGCAGGCTGCAAACGTTTCTGACATCAGAATGGCTGCCATCCGCCTGACTCCAAAGGTGATGACTACGGTGCAAAGGCAAAAGGTATATCCTCTGATTTTTGGCAGATTTTTCCATATGACTCTACTTATATTCTTTAAACAGATGTGTTGCCCTATGATGGCAAAAAGCTTGAAATCATGATTGGCCATTGGGCTAATGTTTCTTCTGGGAAAATGTCTGTGTCTGAGGGGCATGAGAGATAGGGAGACAGGGTCTTCTATTGCTACTGCGCCTAGAAATCATAGTATAGTGAACACTGTGTACATATGATCATGTTATTGTTGTCTGGGACATCGTGTTTGTAAAGCCTTACAATTTGCTTCAATTTTCGGCCCAGGTTATCACTGACTAAACAGCCAATATGTACCCACAAGGAAGACCGAGCCACATTGCCAAGTCCACAGTGATAGAATATTGTAATGGTATTCCCTTTAAGACCAACCTCCTTAGGGTACTTGCTTATTCTATGGAACAGTTCCAGAAATGCCCAATCCCTGCTCCAGAAACCTCCCACCATCAGTCGAGAATAGTACATGAGCCAGTCATTCTCGGGTAGTGCCAAAATAATCTGGAACTCCTTACCTCTCTCTGCTCGCCTAACAGCCTACATAGTCATCTTCAAAAAGGACTTCAAGCTCCTCCTATTTAACAGACACCTGGGTTAATCACCTTCAAACATACCTAAGTACTCTACCTGGGAGACGAATTACCTTCATTGCGTGTTCCCACCATCTTTATTAATGCTTGAACCGTGCACAACCCTGTCCAATGGCTGCTTTTGTCCTGGCCGCAGCTACTGATGCAATATGTCTGTATGTCATTATTATAACCGCAACTTACCCTTGAATCATGCTACTGTTGTAAAGCGCCTTTGGGCCATGTCCGCGCTATATAAAATTGCAAAATCATATACGTACCCATATCGATGGACTCATATCCCCTGGGGTACAGAGGTCTGTCAATTCTGGCAAACAACCAGCTGCTCAGAAATATATTTATAATCAGCCGTAGTACACAAGTTCCAAAGCCAAGCATTGCGGAATAAAACAAGAAGAAATAGCTGAAATTCTGGAAAGCTCTCCTGAAATGCAACACAAATATCACAATGTTTATTAAAATTGAAAACAGAAACAAGAAGCACCACAAAAGAAATTTAGCAGTCAAACGTTGAGATATCAGTCCTATATGGAGACATACATAACAATAATGTTATGTATAAATTCCTCTGGACACTAATAGTGTGATTACTGGATTTGAAGTCTGGTTCTTCATTGCTACTACTTCCCAGCAGTGAGCAACAACAGTTGTTTTAATGTGTTGGTATGTCATAGGAACGTTCAAGTTGTGCTGACATGGCTCTCAGAGAGCCTGTTAGTGCTGTGTTGCCTCTCGGTCTAAAGGATAATAGAGAGCAAACATTAGGACCAAAAAGACACAGAGCGTGGTGGGTGTGTAGAAGACCAACTATAATGTTTATATATGTGGGGGAGGATAGGGTGTAGAAGAGAGGGTGGCTTGGAGTGGGTGAAAGGATACCATTTTTTTTATTTTAGGAAGGGGGCTGGGATAATGCAGAGGGTCATGAGGATGAGTGGCAGGATGCCTGGTATTTGTTTATTTTTTGTCTATTTGTTTATTTATTTATTCATTAATTTATTTAATAGTCTTATGAAGTGCACAGCTACCCAAAAAGTGTTTCCAGGTGCTAAGCATGACAAAAAACAAACAACAGATTGCCAACTTAGTATAGCTATGTCTTCAAGCCTTTGCGGAATGCAAGCAAAGACGTACAGTGCTTGAGGGATTTGAGAAAAGAGTTCCACAGTCTAGGACCCAACACTGCGAAAGAACGCCATGCCTTCCGGGCCAGATGGAACCAAGGTACAATGCAAAAGACTAGATTGGAAGATCTCAAGTAGCGAAGGTATGTAAGGTATCAATAGGTCCTGATTGTAACATGAACCTAATCTATCTTTGGCCTTAAACATGTAGCAGAGAGCCTTAAATTGAACCTGTTTAGAGACTGAGTCACTGCAGCTCAAGGAAGCAACTGAAGTGTGCTTAGGAAGTTGAAACATCAATCTGAATGCTGAGTTCTGGACCATCTGTAGAAGCCTTACTGATCCCTGATCTATTCCAAAATATAGAATGTTGCCATAATCCAATCTAGATTTAATCAGGTCCTGAATCACAGACCTCTGGACAAATTTGGATCCATTCAAATGACCTTCCGAACCCATTTCAGCGTCAGCAAGTGGAGGCGACCTTAGACACCTTAGGTTTCATCAATAGTTTTTCATCAAGAACAAAACCTAGGTTCTTAACCTTGGGAGGCAGAATGGGGAGAAGTCCTAAAGAGTCTGGCCAGGGTTGGGGGCCCCAGAGTTGAGTGTGCTTATCCAGGACCATGACCTCTGTCTTATCGCCGCTAAGCTCGAGAGAGTTAGCACTTATCTAAGTGGCCACTTGACTCAAGCTGAGGTTAAGATCAGAAATTCCATGATCCTATGCACTTGACAAGGAAAAAATAATTTGTGTGTTATCTGCATAAATAAAAGGGTCAAACAGCAGCTCTCCACTACGTTTGCCAAAGGGTGGATGTAGATGTTTAATAGCAGAGGGTATAGCACGGCAAACAACCTTTACAACATGGTGGTTACACCGCGGTACATTTACATCACGGACGTTACAACGCAAGTCGTTATGGTACTTGCGCTGGAAGGCACTATACATTCAGGAATAGTATGATTTACTATTCCAACACCTTCCCTACTGTTACGTAGGCTGGAATTGTAATGGGAGATCATACTATTCCTAAGTCCAGCGCCCTCCAGTGCAGGTTGTTGTATCGACTTGCATTGTAATAACTGTGATGTAACGTACCGCAGTGTAACGTCACATATTTGCTTAGCACAGAACCCTGGGAGACAACTTATGTTAAGGCCATTGTTTCGGATCTAGCGTTGGCTGAAAAGACTTTAAACATGCAGTCCTTAAGAAAATATGGTAGCCAAGTTAAGGCTTTTCCTTCCAGACCCAGAGATGTCAGAAGTTCGAGCAAGATGGAGTGAGACACAGTATTAAAGCTGTGCTAAGGTGTAACAGAATAAGCTCAGCCATAATACCCTCATCCAGTAGTCGACTGAGATGTTCGGTGACTTTGAGGAGGGCAGACTTAGTGCTATTTCTGGCACTAAAACCTGACAGCGAAGGATGAAAAAATCTCTTGGGCTTCTACATAAGATGTAGGAAGTGCATTTACAGGCTTCTCAAAATTTTTGGAGAGTCCGGGTAGCAGAGATAATGGTTGAAAGGTCGACCAAATCGACAAGTCATGGTTAAGTTTTTTTAAGAACGGAAGTCCGATAGTGTGCTACCAGCTCTGTGGAACAAGGCATTTATGTAGAGAGGTGTTCAAAAGATTTAACACCACCTGTAGTTGCATTGGATCCAACAAGCAAAGCTTGGTAGGTGGTAAAGGGTCTAATGGGCAACCTCACTTGATGGGTTGTAGGATAGTGGAGAAGGTGGGAAAGTTAAGCCAGTATGACATATATATATATATACTCAGTGACCAGAATCCCTACAGTACACATATCCTATTTTGGAAGCGATATATCGACGACGTCCTAGCCATTTGGCAGGGACCTGAGGACACTTTACTTGCTTTCCATGGATGGATTAACTCCAGTGATAAGAACCTCAAGTTCACATGTGTGAAGGACAACACAACCATGGTGTTCCTTGACCTTGAAATCATCAAAGAGAACGGTCACTTGTAAACCATAACACACTATAAACCTACCACCAAGAACAATCTCTTGCGATTTGAGAGTTTCCACCCGAGACCTCTACGAAAAAATCTCCCTTAAGGCCAATTTTTGAGAATCCGCAGAAATTGTAGCAAGATCAGTGATTATAAGGAATAGGCTAAGGATCTAACCCGTAAATTGACAGACCGTGGGTATCCTAATAAGATTCTCAACAAATGCCAGAAACGTGCCCGCAACCAACCACGAGATGCACTATTGGAGAACATGGAGAAAATCCCAGGGAGGCACCTTTAACGTGCGTTACCACATATAGCTCTGTATCCAACCAGGTGACCAAGGCCATAAACAAACACTGGTCTATTCTGAACACTGGCACAATGAAGTGGGAAAAACCATTATTCTCATTCAAAAAGGCTAGGAGTATTAGGGATAGTGTGGTCAACACCAGACCACTTCAAAATCCCACGGATAGTCCTACAGTACTCAACGCGTGGGGCCTTCCTAAGGTCACTGGACATTACAAATGTGGGAACTGCAGCGTTTGTCCACTAACTACCAATACTAAATCTCTAGCACTGGAACCCGGGAAGGTTTGGACCATTCGGTGCAACACGAACTGTAATAGTGACAACATCATATACAGATTAACCTGCCCGTGTAATCTCCAGTACATAGTGATGACCAGTAGGAAAATAAAACTCAGGATCTGAGAGCACAGGAGCAACATCAGGTGCAAAAAGTCCACGACAAAATTAACTGAGCATTTTCTCACATCTGGTCATACCCCTGATGATCTGAGATGGACCATTATAGAACAAATCACCCCCGGCAATAATCTAAACCAGCGCTTGATGGAAAAAGGAACAAAGATGGATATATAGGCTTTCCTCGCACAAAACTGGTCTTAACGACAATATACCTTGGAATTCATCATGGGAAAATTGCCCCTACCAAGGGGCTTTCCCAGTATACTGTCCTGACTCTCTCTGTATTTATAATTCAACACTAGGCACTGGACGCCTATATGAATCTGATTCTTGATACACTGGCAGCACAAAGCACTGTAGCTGCCTTTGGTACCCTTGGCATCTGTAACAGCGAAATAGATTGATTGTAACCTTTTTGTCCAATTTCTGTTCAAGACACTCCGTTTTTGTTATCCCCCCTTTAAACGTTCAATGTATCCCATTTACATTTGGGATCACTGACAATACACCAGCTGCCCGGATCGCATTGAACATCCAAACCCACAACTCGCCGTAAAAACTTTATTAAAGACTGACAGCTAGTTCAAGTAGCGTTACCATGACTACGGACGGCTTCGATGCCGTGTTATTTGAAAGTAACCACTATTGGCTGCTTGTTCCCTGTGTGGTCCATTCCCATTGGCTGCTTAGTCCCACGTGGCCTGGCTCTTGAAATCGAGTATTCGCGTTAATAACAGAGCACTCACCGATCGCGGGTCACTACCCACGGGGCGCCATGCAGGTTACCAAGTAGGCTAATATACCTCTAGGACACAGCCACAAGTAAGTTCTTTTTTGTGTTTTGTCTGGGCTTGGCGACGAACCACGAACGATTACGGCCTGATGCTACTCCCTGTCTCCCTACCAATTAGATCACGTGAGTGGTCCGCCATTGGAACCTGGACGCCCGTGAAGCTAATAGTTTCTCTAATCTGAGTAAGCCTATCTCTAAGGAAACGTAAATGCATATGTTCATTTACTACACTTTGAGAGGACCCGATCTGCACGCATATATGTATTTGTTTATCGCGAAATGGATTAAGGTGGTTTTTAGGTGTTTATCTATAATTGTGTTGGCAACTATACTACCCTGACACGTGATCAATGGCTCCATCCACGTCCCTCATCACCTTGCAATAGCTCATATCACACTTATGAATGGGATGTATCCTATGTTTTTAGAAACACACATGCACAGTTTGGGAGAATATGTAACTAGTGTGGGTCACATGATCACGCACTGCTCACCATGACTTTGACACCCCTGGATGGCTGTCACTTTCGTACATGTATGTGTGTCGTTTGTTTGACAAATTGTTTGTCCTGTGTTATTGTGGTCCCAGCCTCCTTTCCTTCAACTTTTATATTTCAGGTTTTTTTTCCAGAACCAGGAAGAAGATCGCTTTACTTTTTGTATGAACCACAATTTTGTGGTTCTTGCTTACACATTGATCTAGGGCAGGGCACACCTTAGCATGAGTGTACCACCCAGATCTTTCACTTTGGTCCTGATGAAAACCGATAATAATAAAATGGTTGAAACATGTAGACCTATATTCTAATCACATAATACATGCGCCCTTTTTTAATACACAACACGTCGCTAACACCACAGGCTTCCTAATTAGACAAAGGTGTTACATATCTTTTTACCTAGTGTCCAATCACTCCGGAATAAAATCCAGGTGTGAGTAGCATTGGATACTTTTTAAATCACTTATTTTAACCATTGCACTGCACATATAAAAAAATAATAATAAATACCCGCTCCACTGTAATCAGTTGTCGAAGCACACCCCGTTGGCACTCGGTCCTCGGGGTGGGACCCCGATGATGAAGCATGTCACCAACCAGGTTGGTGAGTGAGGGGTCTTCCTAAGGACTACTGCTGTCCTTGGCTGGTTGGGCACTACGTGCACCACAATATAGTTCCGAGGCTCATCTACTAAGGCCTCACAGGGGTACTCCTCCATTTGTTTTTGAACATAAAAGGAATAACATCAGATCACCTCACACTGTCATTAATATTTTGTTGTGAGTGATTTTATGAGTGGTAAGCACCAATTGTGTCCCTAAGTAAAGGATTACCTTTAACGCTTTTGGACAGATGAAGATGGATGTCTGCCACCATTTTGATGAAGAACTGGGCAAGCTCCATGCACTAAATCCGAGAGAGTGGGGGAGCTGCAGACACATTGTAGAGGTCACAAAGTGCTCTGACCACCTTAAAGAGTAACTTTGGACAGTTGTGGGCTTTCGTGATTGTATCAGAAAACACAGTGGATTGTTGTTTTTAATAGTTAGTTTGGCATCTTCAGTATAGGATTTTCTACAGAGTCTTTCTAGTGCTTTACAACACTTTCGTTCTAGTCGGAGGGATTCATGGAAAATAGGGTACCGGCAGGAGAAATCTAGCTGAATGAAGTGAAGAAGGTGGCAGAATGACAGTCATAGATTTAGCAAACCATCTATCAACAATAACCTGATCATAATCAGCTTTTTCTATTCGAGCAGATTTGGTACGCAGGAGCTGCAAATTTAAGGCCGGGACATCCAATTTAGACCAGATCATGGACTTAGTGACTATTTTGTGCAGCTTTGTAGAAACGGTTAGTTGAGATCTGAATAGCAAAAGGAACAGCTAAGTGATCTGACTAGATCAAAGGTATAGGAGTCTCATATTTGGGAAGTGTGGATTTAGAAGGTGGTCAGCCCCATGGGGAGGACCAGAGTTACACGGGCCAGGTTCAACATTCCTAAGTCCGCAATAAAAATAGTATCATAGCTACACTTTGGTCTTCTAAATCGATGTTCAAATCCCTGAGCAGTGTGAAATTAGCAGATTTTAAAATGTGAGGGGCCAGTAGTTCTGGAATGGTGGCGCACCAGATTCCAGCATAGTTTGGAGGTCGGTAAAGCAGAGTTCCAGACAAAGTTAATTTATGGGAAAGGGCAATCGAAAAAAAGCGAAGCATCACAAGTAGGGAAAGGGAGGTCATCATATTTGGGCAATGGGTGTTCTAGTTGTGTGGCTGCATACCCGGTGCTCTAGAGAGGATACTGCTGAAGGTGTCTCTGTGAGGAGAGAGGGATTGTAGGATGCCATGCGCCATTTTTAAACTTTGAGTGCTGGAGAGGAGGAATGGAAAGATGAAGAAAGGGGCGGCTGACAGAACATCAGGTTTAATAAACACAGTGGGGGGGGGGACACATTATGACTCCTCTACTCCTACTCAGCTAATGTCAGCTGTAGAAGATGAAATGCGGGAGGCCATACTTGACTCTACTCGTTCTCTCCGTAATGTTACTTAGTACTCAGTCAGTCAGTCAAAATACTTTATTGCGATAACTTAATATCATACAAAGACAATGGCAAATATATAATACATTGATACAAACAACACATACATTAGGATCAATTAAAAAGCAATTTGAGATTAACAAGTTAAAAACCAACATACAATATAGTACATTTTTATATCAGCATGAATAATACAAAGTGCAAAGTGCTAAAGTGCAAAGTGTTAAAGTGCAAGGAAGGCTTAAAAGGCTTAAAAATGCTAAGAGGGTCCCCAACAAGATGTTCAGAACTGGCAGCTACAGACCCTGTTACATTGCATTCTGAGAATACTGACCCAAAAGGTCACCAGCAAACAAACTAACTAGGATGCTGGTCTATACTACAAAGGGTGGAAGACACGTTTTTAAGTCTGATGTTCCTGCTTCTTATAGCTCTCACCAGGAAGCTAGCCACGTGAAACATAATCCTGGGAGTTTGTAACAATTGTAAATAAATAAGAGCAGGTCTAACTTGGATGAATCCTGCTTCCTTGAGTATAGGTACAAGAAACAATCTCCGAGCTTCATTGTAATGGCAACAAAACATTATAAAATGCATAGTGCTTTGCTCAGAGAAATAATCGCAAGAACAGGGTGGTGCCTTTTCAGGGGTACTCCAAATTGGATAAAAGCCCAAGTTAAAATGTATCAAATTAAATCGAAAACGAGTTAAAATAAACCTGTGGTAGGGATGGGTCACCACGTTAAGGTAACTGTCAGGACCATTAGGTATAGCCAACAATAAACTGGCCCTGACACAGGGTTTCTTCAGCTCGATTTCTTCCCTCTCCAGGGATAGGAACTCCTTCATTGCAACTTTGGTGTAAACAATATCTTCAGATGTAATAGAGTCAATAACAGTGTAAAGTTCAGGCCTCCCCAACCTCAAAAAACTTTCCTTAATATACATCAACCACCTAATCCTGTATACATTATCTAGGGTCAAACAGTCCCTCATTATGATATGATTTAGAGGAATTTCTGTATTAAGCCACATCCTCAGCCAGGCAACTAAAGGTGCTGTTCTAATCAGGTCTGAGATGTAGCCTTCCCCCAATTCCATATGGACGGTGTAGGACGGGGTTGACTGAGGGACGCCCAGAACAGATCTATAAAAATTAGTTTTCCATTGTCTGTATGGGTCCCACTCCCCTATGTCCCCACAATGAGCCACCATATGATGCAACTGAGATGCATTTAGCCTTGTATATTTTACTAACAGCTGCAAATGGCCTACCCCCCAGTTTTTCAGAAAACCCATTGAGGGCTGCAGATGTCCTAATGTCAGCTGTAGAAGATGAAATGCGGGAGGCCATACTTGACTCTACTCGTTCTCTCCGTAATGTTACTTAGTACTCGTTTATGAAAAACATCCTTATTAAGAGTTACCCATCCATAATTCTACATGAGGTATATCCACCCTCTCCTTTTGCTCCATGCTATTGGATGGCTCTGCATGCAAAGAGAGATTCCCAGCAAAGCTGCCTGTGAGCATGGGTAGCCTAGCATCAAGGAAAGTGGCACACATGTGACACTCAGTCCGGGATTGCCCGTCACAGTACGGGCATCTAAAGGGTCATTCAGGTCAATAAAAGGGCATAGGGCAGATGGCCTGGGGCGTAGAAAGTTCTTGAAGGGGCTATGCTGCTCTTAGCATATACATTTAAAGTGTGTGAAATCCTAATTACCTCCCAAATGACTAATTGGTAAACTCTACCCAAGTAGCTAGATCTTAGGTAAGGATTTCAGCAACTGTCTATTTTGGGCATTACACTCAATACAAATGTCATACTCACAGACGCACACAATGTAAACAATTTGGCAAAAAGAGCCATCTACCTACTGAAACTACTTTGAAACTTCAATCCTTCCTTGCCACTGACGAACTAAAAACATCAGTGCAAGCTCTAGAACCCTGACGCCTAGATTAAGTTTATATTTTTGGGGCATTAAGAGGATTGAATCATGCTCATCCATTCTCGCCACTGTATCAAGATTAAACTTCTAGGACAAAGACAGACACTTTTAATTAGTGATATTATGCGATATGGTTATGATTTATCTCCGAAATGTGTTGTTTTCCCCATAAAATCCAGACCAGGTATACTGTGAGCTGAGAGTATAGTTTTCATTTTTTTTTCAGCAGTTTAATCTTGCATTATCAATCTTTCATTGAATTATTTTCTCATAAATTCTTATTTCAAATCATGAAAATGGTGCTGACGAACAAAATAAATAATATTCACTCTATGGTTAGTTAGAATTCTGCTCATTTATTTTGATGTTGTTGACAAGGTAAAACTAAAATACACTTGGAAAATATAATAGGTCTGGGTTTGTATTAAGGCCAGTGTTTAGTTATAGTTGGTGGTCTGTTTGTATTCCTCACAGCTATCCTAAAATGAAAAACCCATAATGAAGAGACGTCCTGGGTTACAACAATATGCTATGTTATGTTATGTTATATAGAGTTTTATTAAGAGCTCAGCTACTCGAACCTAGTGTCCCGGCGCTGTCAGACCCAACACAACACCGCACAGCACAGCAGAGGGGAATTAATTGCAAAGCAGCCACGTCTTAAGCTCCTTCCTAAAAGACAATAGGGTCACACATTTTCTTAGTGACAGTGGCAGTGCATTCCAAGCTCGGGGTGCAAGATATCCAAAAGAGCGACCCCCGATGCGAGCGCGCCTAACTGCCGGGATAGTAGCCAATGAAAGGAACGCAGAGCAAAGTGCTCTAGGTGGAACGTGAAATCTCAATCGCTTCCTTAGGTAGCCAGCACCAGAGCCGTGGAGTGCCTTGAATGCCAAGGTCAGCGTCTTAAACTCGATGCGTTTCCGTATCGGAAGCCAATGGAGGGATTTCAGTAGGCCCGCAACGTGAGACCTCCGGCCCAGGCCGAAGATTGCACGAGCGGCCGAGTTCTGCACCACCTACAGACATGAGAGAAGAAAATCAGGGAGGCCGAGGTAGAGCATGTTGGCGTAATCAAGCCTGGAACCTACCAAAGCTTGCACCGTACTTTTCCTGTGGGCAATGGATAGGAAAGGAAGAAATTTCCTGAGCATTCTCAGTATCCTGAAGCATTCGCCCACCAGGCCCAGATTCTGTGGTTTAGGGGACAGGCCGGTGTCCATCTTGACTCCCAGATTCTTTGCCATCCCCGTCTCCGCAGAGGGAGGGTGGATATCAACCGGCCACCAGGACTTCCAACATGGGTCCGTGGACACCCAAAGAAGAGGAGCTTAGATTTGTCTGGGTTGCATTTCTGCTGGTTTATATAAAACCAGCCGAATACAGCACCCAAGAAGTTCTTAATAAGCTCTCCATCAAAGTCCCTATTCTTACTACAGGTGAAGAGAAGCTGGGTGTCATCGGCGTATGAGACAATCTGGGCACCACAGGCCTCGGCCAGCACTGCCAAAGGGGACATATAGATATTAAAGAGAGTGGGGCTAAGAATCGACCCCTGGGGGACTCCCACCTCCAATGGCGGTACTGCGGCCGAGTACGGTGGGGCCCAGACTGTCTGTTGCCGATTTGAGAGAAAGGACTCGAACCACCTTAGCACCGTTTCCCTTAGCCCAATCTCCAAGAGTCTAGCCAAGAGACGGTCATGAGGAACGGTGTCAAAGGCCGCCAACAGATCTAACAACACCAGCAGTGCCTTTCCTCCACTATCCTGGACCTCCTTGATCGCTTCCGACACCTCAAGCAGTGCGGTCTCCATGCTCAAGTTGGCCCGAAAACCGGACTGAGTATGATGGAGGATGCCGTGAGATTCCACAAAATCCGCCAGAACTGCCTGCACATGCTTCTCAGTCACCTTAGCCAGAACCGGGAGCAGCGAGATAGGACGGTAATTGGCATGGGTGCCTGGATCTAGTGCCGGCTTCTTTAGAAGGGGAAGGACCAAGGCTTCCTTCCAAGCTGGAGGCACGACTCCTGTCTCAAGGGAGTGATTGCAAAATTGGATTGACCATAGGATTAATCACGTGTGCCAATTTGGCAAGGTACTTGGCCGGACAGGGGTCCAGAGGTGACCCCGATCGCATCTTCAATAGAATCTCAAGCGAGTCTTGTGGTGCAATAGGAGGGAAATTAGCAAGAAATGGCTGCCCCAACGCAAGTTGGGGGCAGGGCCGAGCCATGATGGAGGTTGCTGCCCCTGCAGCTGGAGAGAAAGTTGCCTGGATACTAATGATCTTATTAGCAAAAAAGCTTGCCAATTGAGTAACCCAGGACTTCGAAAAGGAGCGTTTAGGAGTGATAGAGGCCGGAGAGGTGAATTCCTTTACAATCAGGAAAATGTATTTGCTGGTATTAGAGGCCTCCTCAATCCTCCTAGCAAAGTACGATTTATTTTCCACAAAAATTCCCTTGTGGTAAACCTTAACGCACTGCCTGTAAACCTCCTTAAGGGGCTCATCATAATTTGAGCTCCAAGCTTGTTCGGCCTTCTTGCAAAACCTACGACTGGTATTAAGCACAGGCGTAAACCAAGGCGCCGAAGCGCGCTGAGAGTTCCTAAGCTTCCGCTGAGGAGGGGCCAACTCCTTAAGGCACTGCGCTAACCATGTTTGAAAGAAGTCCAGGTCCTGTTCCAAATCGCCTGTTGACTGGCACGGATGGGACAGTAGATACTGCGCGACTATATCAGGAGACCCTTTATGAAAGGCACACGAAGGCGGGGGGATAGGTCCAGTCCCTCTGGACGAGGGGCTTGATTTATGTTGAATATCAAAATTGACCAAAAAATGGTCAGACCACAGCACAGGTTGAGGGAGGGCAACTGTGATGGGAATTGTAGAAAAAATCTGATTGAGCATATGCCCCTTGTTGTGGGTAGGGGAAGCTAAATAAGGTAGGGAGCCAAGAGGTTTGGTAGTGTCTAGCAGCTTGATGGAATCAGCTGCATCCGGCGCATCCATGTGGATGTTAAAGTCGCCTAGAAGTACGCAGTGCTTAAACTGCACACTCATAGCCGTAATCACAGAATATAGCCCCTTGTGAAAGGACCCAATAGGCCCAGGGGGCCTGTAAACTAACAAACCCGCGCAAGATTGAGCTGGTGAAATAGTCAGGCAGAATCCCAGAGCTTCAGCCCCGGGGATATCTTCTGTGGGGACCATAGAGCACTCAAAGCGACGGTCGATCACCAGAGCCACACCCCCACCTTTGCCCGTGCCCCGATCCTTCCGCAGCATAAAGTAATCAGGGGGCAGAGCATTTGCAATATCCGGACCGGATAACTAGCCCAACCATGTTTCCGTTAAGAAAAGACAAGCAGGTTTAGAGTGTGAAAGAAGGTCAAAAAGGTCCTGCGCATGTTTGCTTACGGACCTCGTATTCAGTAGAGCACAGGAAATACTGCGCACAGGCGGTCCCTGACCCAACATAGGTGCACAAGAGTGTCCTACGTTTGCCGGGGCCCACCCGCCCAAGACCTCATGCAGAGACCATCCACACCCCTTGCAAAGAAAATTCCCTCTAAAACAACGACCCTGCACCGAGCAGGCGCAATTTCTGCTACCTCTCAAACTCAACTGATGCAATCCAGAATACCTGAGTGGCTGCGACTGGGAGTCGCCTACACGTTCGCCCCCGTCTGTCTCCGGGATGCTGACGGGCGCAGACATGCTCTCCTTAGGCGCTCATTTGGCGCGGGACAGGCGCGCACGCTGCACGCGTCCGCTGCGCGGAGCCATCCCCGTCTAAATTTATAGCTCCCGCCCGTGAGGCAGCAAGGCTAGTCCGCCGACTAGCGAGCTTGCCTCAACTAAAATGGCCACCGAACTACAGCGCAGCCTCCAGATCCCACAATGCCCCTCAGCTCCTCAATCGGCTGAGAGGGGGGCAAACAGATGGATTCTGCACAGGAGGATCAGCGTGGCAGTCAGGGGAAATCGGGTAAGCGCACCGCTGCCCCGTATAGGTGTAAGGCACACTCCCCCTCACAGAAGATCACAGAACAGAAGGAGATCTCCCGGCATCCGCCTCAAGAGAGAAATAGGAAGGAGTCACGGGTAGTACCCAGTACCATAAACACACACCAACACAATAAAAAAATAAATCAGCGGCTAAAATCTGAAGCAGTTTAAAATTTGGTATCGTGCGACTAGCTCCACCAGGCGTCCGCCACGGGAGTCGCGCTATGATAGGTCTAACTATGGAAGAAGGGAGTAGGACCCTTTTGCTGAACAGGCTGCATTAGCTGAGTTGATCTGCGCCCTCGAACAAGAGTGTTATGAAAAGGTGTCAAAAGATGAGGTGTGCATAGTAAGTGGTGAACTTAAAAGCAAAATATTGCATAGTAGGTACTTTTGATGACGGGCCAGAATTTTCATTGCATATGTTAAACAGCCTATGTCTGCATATGTGTTTGCACTGTGAATACATTAAGTTGTAAATCCAAAGTGTTATTGTGGCAGCAGAGTAAAAAGTAAGCATTTGCAATGCAGTTGGTCTCGCCTTTGGGACCTTATTTGTATTTATCTATGCAGCACATTATTGTGGGTGCAGCAACGTTTACTGTTCTAATGTGCATGAATCAGGGAAAGTGTCCAGTACCAGAGGCTATCTGTATGTGTCCGCTTGGGTCTCTTTCGGCCACATAAGATGCTGCCCCCTTTTTAGGGCTCAGCTAGCGTAGGCTGCGCACATGCGCAGTATCACTGGTTAGGTCTCGGCTAGCGTAGGCTGCGCTCATGCGCAGTCTCGCTGGTGAAATTTTATGTTTTTGAGTACTTTCACTAGCAGGATTTAAGCCCCGCCCCTCTTTTCCATTGGCTGGCGTTACCGTTCATGCTAAACAGTGGCCAGCCATCGGAAAAGAGCTTACAGTGATGTACAGTTTTCTCTTTTAGAGCCGTCCCACTTGGACTGGCTGCACCGACTTTCTGCTGGCGTAAAAAGTTTCTTATCTTCTTTATGGGTCCAAACAGATGGCCCCATAAAGAAAACAATAAACCTTTTACACCAGCAGGAAGTCCGGACAAGCCCATTCAAGTGGGACAGCAGAAACAGAAAAGTCTTGAGAGCGCTTGTTTCTGGGTGAGCTGAGGGTGGGTAGTAAATCAGTTCTCTCCTCGACGTCCGCACTCAGATAACACGCGCCTCCTACCTGGCCACTTCGATTGGCAGAGCGGACCCTTTAAACTGAGGTCGGTGCCATGCTCCTCCTGCCCCCACTGCCGTCTGGGACACACCCCCGCCGGTTGTTCCACACTCGGGATAAAAATAACCCGGTATCTGCAAGAAATCGATCGGCAGCCTTGACCCTTCAAATTGAGGTTGGTGCCATGCTCATTCCTACCCGAACTGCCATCTGGGTCACAAGGAATGTATTAGGGAGGAGGTGGTGGGGGAATCCGGGGATGATGAGTGAGGTCACTCAGCGAGGCGAGGCGCACCTGGGGTATAGGGCACCTGAAAAGCGAGATAAGCTATCGGGGAAGTGTGGGCTAGATCACTGGGGGGTGAAGACGCTTGAGGAGGGAAGCCAGCAGGCACAGAAGTAAGATCTCCATTTAGTTAACCTGGAGGAGGGATCACTGTAGTGAAGTCACATGAGTCACGAGTGGGTTGCGCCTGGAGAATGTCCTCACCGACATTAGTTGGGGATTTGTTCACGGTAGTGCAATGACAGAGTTTGCTCACCTGCGATGAGGGGGTGTTGATTAGGGACAGAGGTCCATGGGTAGGCTTGTAGGGGCTGTCTGTGTTGAGGGAGAAGGGGCACTTAGGTCACTATAGTGGGGATAGGTCCGGGTGAGGCCGCTAGCGGCGTCCTGGTGGTGTTAGTGGGTAAGTTAACAAATTAGTCAAGCGAGCGAGGTGAGTGGTAGAGGCGGACAAGCCAATAAATTAACAGGGAGAGAGGAGCCAAGGGTCATGTTGACTTTGTCTCCCCTACCTCTTCGCTCCAGTTTCTATTGGTTGGCTGTGCAGCACATTTGAGGCTGTTGGTGCTGGATTGGTTCTTTTAAGCCACAAAGGGGACTGGTGTTCCAGAGGTTGGAAGCACATGGTACGGCAGGCCATTCCGTACAGTCGCTTCTTCAGCCCCGGCACCAGGGGGCAGTGGCAGGCGCAGCCGTGTGTAGTGCGAGCATTACCAAAGAGTGGTAAATGCAGTGTGATGCACCGAGCCTCGGGCATAGCTGCGTGTCTCACAGAGGAGAGCTCTCGGAGGTCCGCCACTCCGTCCCTTCCCACAATCCTTTCAAGTTTCAACTATTTCTGGAGGCGCTGCCAAGCAGTTCTGGTAAACCTTTGAGAAAAGCAGGTCTTTGGATATTTTAGGCACTTTGTTTTTAATCAGTACGCAGACACAAGAGCTACAAAACGTATGTTTAAAAGGTGAGGCAATTGTTTTGCTAATACACAATGCACATTAACACAGGTTTAAAACTCCTACGTTCTATCTATGTAATAAGTCCTGCTTTACATGTAAACAGCAGTGAAATCCAAACCCTTTAATTACAGGGGTGTCCTTTCTCTCTGTGACTTGTCTCTGGTGTTTATCTTGTCCAAAAGCCATTACTGAAGGAACAATCTGCAAATGTGGTTGAGAGGTGTCAGCAAAATCTACTCATTTCTTTAAAAGGGGGCTCTTTTATCCCCAGTGTAAACGGGATGCTAGGGTGCGTGGTGTGTATGCTTTAAAAGCCAGAACCTCGGCACAGGTTTGTTTATCCGAGCTAGTATGGGCGCTGCCAATCCTCTCTTTACATTCCACCCAGGATAGCAAGGGTGATTTACGCTTGGGATTAACAAGGGGCTCTGCTGGATTGTCAGATAAATGCAGGCAGACTCCAACGAAAGATTTCCAGGATTTCATGCAACAAGTTCCGCCCAGAGAGTAGATCTCTTTGCTGATCATGGTAGATATGCTCGTAAAAAGCTTGGTTTTTATTTAATATATTGCAGTGGTTTTATTTTGGTGAGGTTCTCCCCCATGGTACGTGACCACCTTGAGTTGGGGAGCTGGGGGTTCTCTTAGGCAAAGAATGCTTTGAAGATAGTGGAGCTACAATCAACATATCTTCCGCTGCTTTTTCTCTGCTCAACAGGATTACCTCTTTCCTTCCTGTTGTAAGTTATTGTCTACTTCGTTAGCAGGCGACGGCGCAGTCAGTCAGGCACATGCTCCGTGGTCTGATGCGCTGGATCTGGTTCATACTGTCCCCAGGCTCGAACCGTAGATCTGTGTTGAAATTCATCGGTGCTTGGAGAGCCCTCCATGGGTTGATGGACAAGGTAGGGGCCACAAAGAGGATGTGCGAGACGCCCGAGCCCCATCCTTCTAAGTGGCAGCACGGCCAGCAGAGCTCGGTCCCCCATGAGCGTTATGTGCGGCCCCTGAAGAAGCGGCACACAGGGGTGGGCTTCAGTGAGCAACACTTCCAGGAGACGCAGTGCTACCTGTAGGGCGGCCTGCGCAAGGTGCTTCCCTCCTACTTCGAGACCTACTGCAAGGGCAGATGGGTGGGCAAGACCCTGCTACAGGTCTTCAGCTCCGAGTTCAGAGCCGAGCCCATTGAGTACATTGGGCACGGACGGCGTGGCATCGGCAGATGGCATCGGGTCGGGCGCTGGTGGGGAGACTGCGGCGGGCAGCGTGGAGGCGGGGGAAGCCAAAAGTGAACGAAAGTAGAGTTGTGTGGTGCCGGTGCGCAAGCTCCCGTACATGGGAGTGACGAAGCCGCTAGGGGCGCTTCTGTCGCTAGCTACGAAGGACAAGATCTGGAAAGGGGAGTACATAGACATCCTGAAGCTGTTGCACAGGGAGTTGACTTCCAAAGAGGGGTCTAAGAAGGAGGAACAGAGGTTGGCGAGGTGCCCAAAAGTGCCCCTGACGATTGACAATTGGTCGGCGGCCTTCTTAATATACTCCAACATATATTGTGAAAAGTTCCTGGATCGGTCCATAGCGCTGTTTAGGTACATGGACGTGGTGTGGAGGGCACAGGTGACATACGGTGGGTACGCTTGGTCCCACTATGATGCGGAGTTCCAGGCGCGCATGGCGGCCGACCCGGACGCGAAATGGGGGAGCTGGATTCTGACTTATACCAGCAGATGATGGGTGGGCCAAGTTTGGGAGCACCGTCTATACGGCCAGCGGTTTGCCGCTGGTGCCGACCCCCGTTTCGGCCCTCCCTATCCACGGGGTGGGGGGTGGGTCAGTGAGTCATCTGGCCAGGGCACGGTCAGGGCTTCCTGGGATTTCAATAAGGGGGCGTGCGGTCGGTGCTCAAAATGCGGGTGGCGTCACCCAGTGGTGCGCTGCTCGGGGGCCCGCCGGGGCAGCAGCCCCTGCCGGGAGGAGCGCAGAACGGGGGCACAGCGGGGTGGGTGGGGGGGCGGAGCCTTGGGAAAAGGCTCATACGCTGTTTAGACTGGAGCGGATGGAGCCCTGGCTGGCCTTATATCCTCGGGCGGATGATGCGGCAGTGTTGCGTCGAGGTTTTCGGAGGGATTCCGGCTGGGCTATGAGGGCCCTCGGATTGCGCGCTGAGCGGACAATCTGAAGTCAGTGAATGCTCATAAGGGAATTGTGCGAGAAAAGCTGTTCAAGGAGGTCAGAGAGGGCCAGATGGCGGGGCCCTTTGCGGAGCCACCGCTGCCAGGTTTGATCATATCCCCGATCTGGGTGGTGCCCAAAAAGGAGTCGTTAAATTCAGACTGATCCAGCACCTGTCATGGCCTGAGGGGGAGTCAGTGAACGATTACATCTCGCAGACCTGGCTTCGGTGTCCTACTCGTCTGTGGATGTGGCGCGGAGGCTCGTGCCGGCGGTTGGGCAGGGCACTCTGATGGCGAAGTGTGACATCAAATCGGCATTCCGTTGACTCCCAGTTCACCCGGCGGATCACCAGTTGCTGGGGATTCAGTTCGACTAGCATTTTTGTGAACAAGGCGCTGCCTATGGGGTGCTCTATCTCGTGTGCATTGTTTGAGCAGTTCCGTTCCTTTCTGCAGTGGGCTTTTTCCAGGCGCACAGCCTCTGAGACAGTGACACATTACCTGGATGACTTTTTCCTGGTGGGGCGCCCCGTTGTGACGGACTGCCAGCAGCAGCTGGACAGTTTGGCTGAGCTGATGGGGTATTTTGGGATTCCCCTGGCGCCAGAAAAGACGCACGGTCCCAGTACAGTGTTGTCTTTTCTCGGTATAGAGCTCGACTCAGTGGCAATGGAAGCACGCCTGCCGGAGGACAAGAGGTCGGGAAGGTTGGCCTTGGTGGACGTAATGCTGGCAAAACGGAAGGTGATGGTACGGGAACTTCAGGTCCTGTTGGGGCATCTTAACTTTGCGTGTCGCGTTGTGCAGGCGTGCCGGACCTTTTGTCGGAGGTTGGGTTTGGCATTGTCAGGTTTGACCCTGCCTCATCACCATGTGCGCCTATCCGTAGGGATGAAGGACGATTTGTGCATGTGGCGGGCGTTCCTTGGACGCTTCAATAAGGGTGCCCATGGCGCCGGCAGAAGACTGGGAGTGGGACGTCACGCTGTATTCTGATGCGGCGGACGTTGGAGGCTTTGGTCTGTATTGGGCCGGGAGATGGTGCGCGGAGCAGTGGCCGCCGCAGTGGCAGGCGGGGGGGCGTAGTATTGCTTTCTTGGAATTGTTCCCGTTGGTGGTGGCGGTCACGGTGTGGGCGGCCGAGCTGGCGCACAAGAGGGTCTTGTTCCGGGTAGACAAGAAGTCCGTCGTGCAGGTGATTAACAGGCAGTCGGCTCGGGATCCGCAGGTGTTGAAGTTTATGAGGGTATTTGTGCTGCTCTGCCTGGATAATGACATTTTGTTTCATGCTTGCCACGTCCCGGGATGGACAATGACATTGCGGATGCTTTGTCTCATTCACAGTGGCAGAGGTTCCATGGGCTAGCCACGGAGGCGGAGAAGGTCAAGACGCCGGTCCCGATGGAGCTCTGGTTGGTGGGAGATGCCGGGTCGTTCAGCTGGTAAGGGCGTCTGTAGTCGCGTCTACTTGGAAGGCGTACGGGCAGACCTGGGAGGAGTTTGGATAGTCTGGTGCGGTAAGGCATGGGGATTGGTGGCAGCGCGAGGAGAAGTTGGTGCGTTTCATGTTCAAGTTGTTAGAGAAAGGTTTGTCATAGGTGACGATTGCGGGCAAGTTGTCGGCGGTGGCGTTCATAGGAAAGCTGTGGTGGGGTACCCTCCTTCGGCGGGGGCGTTGGGGGCTCGATTGCTGGAGGGGTGGGAGAGGGAGAGGGGTGCGAGGGTTTGTCAGCGTTAGGCGATTACGATGGCATTACTTGGGGGGCTGATTGGTGCATTGCCCTCGGTGTGCAGGGATGGCCGTGAGACGGTTTTGTTTTCCACCCTAATGTCCTGGCTGTTCTTTGACGCGTTTCGGGTGTCGGAATTGGTGGGTCCAAAAGGGGGGTGGGAGATCCTCTGGGAGGATGTGGAGCTATGGGCCCGGGAGGTGGCAGTGCGCTTGCAAAGCTCCAAGACGGATCAACGGGGAGTGGGGACATGGGTGGTGCTGGGCCTGGGAGGACGGGAGGGGGTGTGTCTTGCGGCATGGGGAAGGCAGTTGGTGGCGGGTCGGTGTGCCTTAGATAATGAGGTCTTTGGTCGGCAACGCGGCGGCGGGGTGACGGCGGCTCAGGCTTTGTGGGTTCTGCGGCACACCCTGCAGTATATGGGTGAGGACCCGAAGGCTTTTGGGGCGCATTCCTTTCAGATCAGGGCGGCAACAGAAGCGCCGCTGAATGGGTGGGGGAAGGATGAGATCAAACGGTTGGGCAGGTGGAAGTCGGATTGTCAGGATGCGGGGGGTAGAAGGGGTGCTGTGAGTTTTTTGCTGTTTGCCCTCTTACATGTGTGTCTTTGCAGGAGCTGTGGCGGGGCAGGAGGCGGCAGTTTTGAACATTTACGTTGTGGACACTCCTTTGTCAAGCGGGCAGAAAGGGCTGAGTGGGACTGGCACTGGAAACTCAACTTGGAATTGGATGACAGGTTGTTTCGATGTCATTGGCGGGGAAAAGGGGGCATGCATCGGCATGAGTTGATGCCTTTACTGAATAATGTGGTCAGGGGGTCTGTGACCGGATGTGGTGGTGATCCATTTGGGCGAAAATGACCTGCTACAGTGTAAGGGCTTAGCGCTGGTTGTAAAATGTAAATTGATACTTGTATAGCGCACTACTCACCCGCAAGGGTCTCAAGGCACTTGTACGAATACCGCTGTGGAACCCATCCTGGCTTTCCCTGTGAGGCGTCCACTCCTGGGCACCCCCTAGGTGGAGGCCAGGCATCCTTAGCGTTGTGGTTGCCGTTGTAGAGATTAAGCAAGCTATTGCCCAGAGTTGCAGAGTGGGACTCCATGATTTGAATAGGCACCGAGGCGAGAATTATCAGGTCTGTGGAATTTTGAGCCCAAGACCCGCCGAGGCGGGGAATTGAACCCTGGTCCCGGGCTAGAACTCTGCATCAGGGTCTGCCGCTCTAATCATTGAGCCACACTTCTTGGTTAAGCAGATGAAGAGGGACCTGTTAGAGATAAGGAGGCAATGGGCAGGTTGTCACCTGATTTGGTCTTAGTTTATACCCAGGCGGTTTTGTAGGGGAGCTGAGCACCCAGGGGCTATTTATAGGGTGAGGCAGAAGATTAGCAGGGAGATGAAGGATTTCTGTGCCAGGGAGTGGATAGGTAGGATGGAGCATCCTGAGCTTAGGTACGGGGCTGTGTACTTTTTTAGGGAGGATGGGGTTCACCTCTCTAGGTATGGGATGGAGTTCTACATCGTTCAGTTGAAGGAGGCGCTGGATGTGGCTTTGGGGGTGCGCAGGTATCCAAGGGCGCTGGAGTCCTATGGGGGGGTCGAACGTCGCTAAACGGCATTCGAGTACCGCTTCTCCTAGCTAAGAAAGGGGGGTAATTGCAGGAGGCCTTGGCTGTTTCGGTAGGTGGTTGGGTACACTGAGGTCATTTACAGTTGGTAGGTAGGGGGGTATGTTACAGATGGGATGTTGTATGAAGTTGCAATGTTGGGGATCCATTTTAGGGGTGGCGGTGGGGGCTGTCATGCATTTGTTTATTTAATGAGGTATAATTTAGTTCGGCACAGGCCAAGGAAGGGGAATCTGCAGGGTGCACCGGATTCCAATAAAGCGGCCTTTATCACACCATTCCTGTGTCTGTGGTCAGTGCACCCCCCCCCCATTGGTGGGCCCCAATGGGGATTTGGGGGGGGCAGCCGACCAGCGGTAGGCCTGCCTCCCCCGGGTAGTTTTGGGGCAGTAGGGGGGTGCTAGAAAACAGGAAAGGGTTCTTTGGGCTCCTTATTTATTTATTTATTTATTTAAAACACTTATAAAGCGCAGCTGTCACCTGGCAGGTATCCTCGCGCTGAAAGCTTACTCCTGAGTTAGAGGCAACGGGAAACTGATTATGGGGGTAGACGTGGCGGGGGAAAATAGGGGAAGAGCCATGTTTTTATTTGTTTCCTGAAAGGCAGGAGCTGTGGAATTTGACGAATGTCGGCGGGCAGACTGTTCCAAAGCTTGGCAGCAGCTACTCTGAAAGATCTTCCCCCGATCCTGACCTTCTTAAATCTGGGTACCGTCACAAGGCAGGCAGTAGCGGATCGTAGAGTTCTGGTAGGGATATACCAAGAGAACATTTGTTGTAGGGGTCTTGGGCCCGATCCGTGTAATGCCTTGAAGACCAAGCAGAGAGCCTTGAAGGCTATTCGTTGCTTCAAGGGAAGCCAATGAAGCTCGGCTAAAGCAGCTGTGGCCGAGGATCTCCTGGTCCAACCAAGGGCCAATTTGGCTGCTGCCGACTGGACTCGTTGGAGTCTGTCCAATAGTACCGCAGGAGACTCGAGCAAGAGAGCGTTGCAATAGTCAAGGCGACTAAGAATAGTACACCTGACTATCAATGCTCGGGCCTGGGCGGGAAGTAGTGGCAGGATTTTAGGCTGGGGGAGGTCAGTTGGGCTGTTTTGGGGCTTTGTTTGGGCTGGGGGGTGTATATGACCGGACATTTTTTGTCGCTGCCCACCATTTTGGTGTGCAGTGGCACAGCAGCCGGCAAGAGCAGTTGGGGGCACAAGCTTTTTTCCCACCCTCCCTCTCAATTTTAGTGGGGTTTTTTGCATGTGTTTTTTAGAATTTTGGTTGGTTTGAAGGGGTGTTGTTGGGAGATGGTGCATCGGTGGCTTTCTGGTCAGGGGTGAAGTTTTGTCGTGTCGCTGGGACAGGTGCTAGTGTGCTGTGCTCATGGTGGCGCTTCTCCTAGCTAAGAAAGGGGGGTATTTGCAGGAGGCCTGGGCTGTTTCGGTAGGTGGTTGGGGACACTGAGGTCATTTACAGTTGGTAGGTAGGGGGTATGTTACAGATGGGATGTTGTATGATGTTGCAATGTTGGGGATCCATTTTAGGGGTGGGGGGTGGGGGTTGTCAGGCATTTGTTTATTTAGTGAGGTATAGTTTTGCTCGGCACAGGCCAAGGAGGGGAATCTGCAGGGTGCACCTGATTCCAATAAAGCGGCCTTTATCACACCATTCCTGTGTCTGTGGTCAGTGCTCCCCCCCTCCCTACTGGTAGGCCCCAAATATCTAAAATGACATAGTATCCTTTCCACTGCACTATCTAAGAGTAGAGGCGGGTAAGCCACCAAGTTAAAGAGGGCGAGCCAAGGTTTTGGCTGGGGTCTCAAAGCTCGTGCATGAGCCGAGCCCTGTAAATAGTTGCCTTCTACATCGTTGTATGGAAATTCGATAGTCTCTGTAAAATCAAATAAAAAATCTTTAAAGTGCAGAAGCGGTTTATCTGAATACATTAGATTGTTTGTGTACAGCGCACACATATCGGAAAGTGTTGTCATATATGATTTTTTAAGTACATACAATCCTTGGTGTTATCGCAGTTCTGCACTTCAATTATGACCAAATATTCCACGGTTTACATGTATCTTGCGTGATATCAAAGTGCAGATCAGCAGAAAACATTTAGCCAGTACAAAGTTTAGTATTCGTGCCGTGCTGAACTTTGTGTACATTACCGTCCTTAAACATGGTAAAACTTCAAACTCTTTGCCCTAACCACCCCAACTCCCACCTACTAGCAGCTATCAACATTCAGATTCGAGACGCAGGTGGAATTAGTTGCATGGATACTACCCTCCTAATGAATTCTAGCATGGACAGTACGCTCAGTATAGTATGTTGTAGTATCTGGGTCCTTAACAACGTATGAGGATATACATATGTCCTATCATATATTTTAAAGAAGAAAAAGGAGGCTTTGTAATATGAAATGTTTGTCCAGGATCTTACACTTTATTCAAATGGGAAAACCAGGAGAAAGCTTTAGTTTTCGGGCTTCACATACAATTCTTGGTGCATGGGTGGCAGAGAAAAGCCATATTATAGCTTGTCTCTGGTTCGATCCATAAGTGGTTCGCCAACCTGTACCCAAGAGCTTGTCCTCTTCATGCCCAAATAGTAATAATACCAAGTGTCCTGCAACCCAGTGATACCACAATGAGAGCCCTCCCCTTATTTGCCCAGATTTGTAAGTTGTATGGCTTCCGGCCAGCCTCCCAGACCTCTCTTTGCAGGTTCCCTCACTACTCGAAGCTATGCTTTCTGCTCTCCATTGAGAAGTGAGCCAATACCGTTCACATAGTCTTTATGAGAGTCAAGTTAGTGCTGCTTTGCTTTCTCAGTGAGTGCAAGTCTGCAACAAATGCAGGTCTTGGGGAAGGAGAAGGCAGAGTTGACCATTTGTTGTGATTTTATCAGTTGGTCACATCTTTGGAGACTCAGGTGAACATTTCCCTGGTGACATAACAGTGCAAAACAACATTTTTTCCAGTGTTGTTTCATCATAATACTTAACCAGACTTTGAACTCCGTAATCAAGCTAATGGCTTTCTGATAGTCATGCATACCATACCATATGTAATCACCAAATGACAATTGGGATTTTTGTGTTGGTATTGAGCTTGACTGCAGTCTCATTGGCAAAGCCAGTAGATCTTGTTTTGGGATGACGTCACAACTTTCAGAAAATGCAGAGGGGGGAGGGGCGTGGCAAGGATAAGAGGGATGTTTGTGACAGGGCAAGAGAGACAGGCTGAAGGGAATGGGGCGGAGAGCAGGAGGCAGGTGAGGGCAAAATGCATGTGAGAAAGGCCATGGAGTGGGAGTGAGAGAGGCGGGCGGGTAAAGATGGAGGAGATGTGCGATGAGGAAGGGGCATCAGAAAAAGGAATAAGAGTTGGTGGATAGGGTAAGAGGCTGACAGTGTGAAATGAGACGGAGGGAAACAGAGAGCGAGATAGAAGGATAAGAGGCAAAGAATGAAGGTGGAGAGGGGAAGGAAAGCAGATGGAGAGAGCTAGACAAAATACAAGGTGAC
The DNA here is from genome assembly GCF_964263255.1 of Lissotriton vulgaris. Lineage (NCBI taxonomy): Eukaryota > Metazoa > Chordata > Amphibia > Caudata > Salamandridae > Lissotriton > Lissotriton vulgaris. Next base: position 2,497,793 of record NC_141688.1, read on the forward strand.
AGAAGAAACACACATTGAACATGCAATAGGTCTCGTCTATTATTAAGTGAAAGCCGTTTGCTTTGCTATACTATACCATTAGCAAAGCAAATGGCTTTAACTTAATAAAAGGCGAGACCTATTGCATTTTCAATGCTTGTTTACAAGTGTAATTAACAAAAGAAATCGATGTAGCAATCTCGGAAGTGGGGGCAGGCAAGGGAAGATTAAATGAGGACACTGCAGGGAAAATGAAGCGTAAATTAAACAAATGAAAACACAAGCAAAACGAGCAGTGGTCTCGAGAGGTGGTGAGGGCCAGGGTCAATGTTGTGGGACCGGTGAGTGGGAGGCACTGGGAGATTTGAGGATGGCAAGGGGCCTGAGAGCAATGTTGTGGGGCAAGCGAGAGGCACGGAGAGATTAAATAATTGCAAGTGGACCGAAGTTTCATGAACAAGTAAATTGAAAACCTAACGAGCAGAGGCAGGTCAACCAAACAAAAAAAAAGAGTGCTCTCAAAGTATTACTAACATGAAGAATAGGAACACACGTAACAGAGATAGTACTCCTGGGAGGATACAATTCCAAAAGGAGGGACTACTAAGTGTATTTATCAATGAAAAGCCAGCATTTCTAAAAGACAGTAAGAGGAACCATTGTTTGAAGCTCATATCCTAGACACAGCATGTCTCGAAAAGACAGCACATGCAGTGCATGTACTGCCTAGGCAAGACCTAATAAATGACACATAGAAGTTATTAGCGAATAACATTATGGATGCCTTAGCCTGTCAAGATAATCTACTGACACTTTCTGACCAAGAGAGACATAAATCAGCAAGCAAAAGGTAATTGAGCCATTAAAATAAACACATCAAATAATACACACTGAGTCTGAAAGCCACTAATCATGTTTAACAAAAGGACAAAAATGCAGTTTAACAAAAGGACTTTTTGAGCTCCATTACCAAAACCTAATAGGAACATAAATGGAACAATGTCACCACCCTTCACATGCTGTGGCCTTAATTGGCAGCTCACCAGTGCAATTAGAAATCCTGAAAGCACATGAAAGCCAGTGACTGAAGGGGAATAGGTCACAACCCATAATCTCTCTATTTAATTCATATGCTACTTATTTGTAGAACTGATGAAATAAGGTGTATCAAACAGCAGAAGCTGTCTAATTATACCTAGAGAGCAAGTACAACAAATGCCTCTCTTGTCTGCCGATCTTCACCTGGATGCCCATAGCTGCAGTGCTAGATGTTATAACCTAGATATTCATGCAGTACATCAAAGATAGAACATGAAAACCTCTTTTGCAAAATTCAAAGCTTCTTCATTAAAACAGTAGATCCCAATAAAACAAAAAAAGAACAACCAAGACAAGGATGGTATGACAAGAGCTGTAGGTTGGCACGACTCAACTTGAGTACGGAATTGAGAACAGGCAATGCCATAGCAGTTAGGAGGGCGAGAGACAACTATAGACAGACCCAAAAACAGGCCAGGAAACGCTGGGATGAGGAATGCTGGTATGAATTGAAGGAGGCCTGCGCTGCCAAGGATTCCAAGCGATTCTGGGCCACAGTAAAATGGGAGAGGGGAGGGATAGCTGCCCAGCCACAAAATTATGTTGCTAAAAATAAATGGACTGAGTTTTTCAAACCACAGTATGCCCGAAATCCAGCCTACATTTCTGACCAACCCCCCCCCACCCGTCTTTTTCAAAAACCAAATATTTAATGAAAAGGATGTTAGTAAAGCATTGGATTGTGTAGCGGGGGGAAAAGCTCCGGGCATGGATGGAATCCCGGCTGATATATTCCTATCGGACCGGAATTCGTGGTGTACTTACTTTAAAATGTTGGCTAATGCAGTGGCGATGGGAGGGGAAGTGCCCGCTTCATGGAAGGGAGCAGAAATCATCCCTATATTTAAAAAAGGCGATAAAACTCTAGCTAAAAACTATAGACCCATCAGTCTCATTGACACAGCACAAAAACTGATGGGGCGCCTAGTCCAGAACAATGGATTGACGAAAAGAACATACTGTCACCCTACCAGGCAGGGTTTCGCCCTCTGACTAGTAGTGTTGACCAAGTCCTTTACTTCATAGCTATCTATTGGAGAAATGTCACACTAAATAAGGGTTCATTGTATGCCGTTTTTGTGGACTTAAAAGCAGCTTTCGACCTGGTCCCTAGAGAAAAATTGTGGCAGACCTTGGCTGATGTAGGATTAAGCCAGGAACTTCTTACTCTCCTAGTCCGTCTCCACGAAAACAATTTTGCTAAAATCCGGTGGGGCAAGCAGGGAGAAGTAACAGACCCCTTCCCAGTAGAACGAGGAGTAAGGCAAGGGTGTGTCCTAGCGCCAACACTATTTTCAATCTATATAAATGGTATTGTTGACCATTTAAAGAAATCCCCAAGTGACGCTCCAATTATAGCAGGCTCCCACGTCCCCATCCTAATGTTTGCGGATGATACACTTTTACTTTCACGCACGCCGAGCGGTCTCCAAAAAGTGGGTGATGCCTTTGGTGAATTTTGTGATAGTAGGGGCCTTGAACTGAATACCACCAAAACTAAATTCGTGTGCCTATATCAACAGTCCACTTTCAAAGGTGTAATAAAATACAAAGGCACCCCTTTAGAGAAAGTGGATGCTTTTTCTTACCTAGGCATCATTCTACAGGGAAATATGAAGTGGAAATCGCACATTAACACGACAGTATTGAAGTTTAGCCAGCTCGCAGGCGCAGTTGCTTTAAAACATCGAGCCTCGCTAACAAAGCCGGTAAACTGTGCACTTGAAATCTATAATATGAAAGTATTGGGCGCCTGTTTATATGGATCCGAATTATGGGGGTTTGCAAATTTGGGAGAGTTGGGGCGTGCAGAAAACAGATTTTTGCGAGGGCTTGTAATGGTCCCCCAAAGTACACCCATAACTACTCTAAAACTGGACCTTGGCAGAAAAATATTGAGGACATAGCTAGGCTACGGCCACTTTTATATTGGAGACGCCTGATGGTGACTCCAGAGCTAAGCCATTATGCTGCGGCTCTGGCAGATGTTGTCAAGTTTGATCATTTTCATTGTATTCTATGGCTAAAAGAACTACGGGGATTTCTTGTAAAGTTAAAACTGGAACACCTATGGGGCACTAATGATGTGGCTAGTTTTCCTTCGAAAGCAAAATTGAAAGAACTATATTGGGAGATGGTGTATTTAACAATGTTTTGTAAAGGATCCCGATCAAAATTGTCAACTCGCTTTTTGGATATAAAAATGTAGCCGTCATGCGAACCATATTGGGATATAATTGAACGTCCACATGACAGGAAACTATACTTCCAATTCCGTATAGGAACATTACCAGTGAATGCTTTTAAGAAACACTGGTCTCCAATGTGGGTTGAACATTGTTATTATTGTAAGGATCAAATAGAGCACATTTCCCATTTGTTGTTCTGTTGCCTATTGTATGCCAGCCCTAGGCGCAAATGGCTAAAGCCAGTGTGCTCAAATATTGGTACCCGTAGTCAATCGATAGCCCTCAGAATACTAGAATCCGATTGTTCTACACCATTTGTAGTGGCTGTAGCAAAATTTCTTGCTTGGGCATGGGCAATCCGCACTCGCACTTTAATGTCAAATACAACAAAATGAAATATGGCTGCTATTATCTAATCACTCCGTCACATGAATTGTCATTTTAAAAATAATTTTTATGAATTTTGGAAAAACTTTTTTGCATTTTTAACATGTATAGCATTCGACTGTCAATGTTTAATATGTGTTTTAGAAAGTATTTTTAGCTGTAGTATTTATTGTAATAGGGTTAGGAAGGATGCTTGTATGACAAATGTCGAATAAAGCTTTGAAATTTGAATTTGATAGAACAAGTCTTCTCTGTGCAATAAACCTGAGTTAAAGGTCCTGCCACACCGTCTCTCAGTGCAGTTGGGATTTACAGCAGAACCAACCATCACATGCTTAGAGGAAGGTAATGCATTGCTGTTATGTTACAACTAGGGGGCTTATTTACTAAGATTTAACAAGGTACCTGCATCAAAAAAGTGATGCAAAACAACACAAAATCTTTTGCTGCTTATTTACTTTCCAACAAGAAACCTGTGTTATGCTGGAAAATCACTTTAAAAGTAATGAAAATCAGCGCATAGCTCTGCTTTGCATTACTTAGTGCTAAGGGGGCATACCGTGGGTGGTGCATGAACGTTCCCAAGCAACAACCCAAGGTTTCTGACTCGAGACTGTATTTACTTAAAATAGTAGACAACGTTCAGCGTCAGATAATAGAGCCCATTTCAGACAGGTGCTATGAAGGAAAAATGCTATTTTCTCTTTTATTTTCTGACTTAGCATGTGTGCTGAACTCTACAACACACATACAAAGTGGGAAAATGTTTAAAGTAAGTCTAAGCCTAGTATTTTGTACTGGAAGGTAATCCTTCCAGTACAAAACCTATGCTAGACTCATGGAGACACCCTTGCACTATGAAGCAATGGTGTGTCTGTGGTACAGTGCCGCACATTTCTATGCTAGCGTTAGGAGAGTGCCATATTTCAGTGAATATGGCCCTCTCCTGCTCTCGTCTTCTCACACAGCAAAGCATTTGCGGCTGCTGCACTGCGATGTGAAATAAACTGGTAAATCTGGCCCGGGTGTGTTAACCACATCCGCGCGGGTACGATTTACCGCCGGTTTCTGAGCCCTAACGAAAACGGGCGTGGTCATGACGGAACGGTTCCGTCATGAGCACAGCTGAACTGATGCTCATGACGGAACCGTTCCGTCATGAGCATCGAAAGGGTTAAGCAGTTATAGTACTTGAACTTGGTAACCAAATGTTATTCAGTAGAACCTTAGTAGCTAAATATTATTGAGTAGAATAGCGGTTCACAACGTTGCCCTTGTGAGGAGGACTGATGTAACAGGGCAGAGTGGCTGCTTGTGACATATCTCAGCAGCCTATGCAGGGCACAGGTGGGGAGTTAAATTGTAATAAATTAAGGCTAAAGTTGCTCTCTACTAACAGAGGCAATGACGTTGATGCTCTCTTAGCATTTAAAGACCCAGATATGGCTGTTAGATGGCCACGCTTCTCCCACTATTAACAATTATCAGTTGAGCTGATGTGGAACCCTCCTTCCACAATTTGTCAACATTATGTAAATATCAAAATGGCTGCAGCCTTTTAACTGCAAACATCTGTTGAGTCCATACTTTGGAAATGGAAGCTGGTTAATTACAAGAGGATATTGAGGAATGAGTCTTCTTTACTTTTTGGTGGGAGGCTGGGCTCACCACTTCCCATCTCCCACTGTGCCAGCTCATAACGTTTCTGCATCCCCTACTATTTGGACGCACATCACTGTACAACAGAGCGAATTACAGCCAGAACCTTGGCAAAAATGTTCACCTTTAATAATAAAGATGGGGGGATATGAACTGCACTCCTCCAGGGGATTGCCAGGCTTCAGTATCAACACGATAGTGGCCTCTCAGAGGTCCTTTGGGAGCTCCCTCTTTACATAGGTGTCAGCGTACAACTACAGGAGGTGGTAGATTGTCAAGGGGAAGTATATTTTATAGAGCTCCAGTGGGAAGCCATTGTGGCCCGGGGTTTTCCCAGCTAGCATGGACAATATATAGCCAGTTGGAGCTCCTCTGCAGTGAATGGCGGATCAAGGTCAGCACTCTTCCCTGTGCAGAGCGTGCAGACAGGCAGATCGCGAATGAGAGGGTTTGCCCGCTCCAGAGCACGAGGCTCTGAAAGGCATAGAGGGGATTGAAAATAGCAGGCAAACTCGCTTGCCTGGAGTTCCGCCTCCTTCAACATGTCTCCCTGCATCAACCGCATTTTCATAATTAGGCTGTAGGGCAATGAAGTTGCCATCAGCCAATATAACAACTTGCCGACTTTATTACCCAATTTGTGTACTGGGAGTGAAGATGGCTCAGAGCTGCTAAATCCATCAATTTCTAATTGAAAGTCATGCAGGTCTCTTTGGGCTTTGAGCGATGAATTATCAGAGGTCCTTCGCTCCAGTCTAATGCCATTTTCTAGTTGCTCCAGTTGTGCCTCTTTGTGTCTGTTACATTTGCCAATAAGGGCAAACACTTTACCCCTAGGGACCGTTTCAAAGACCTCCCACAGCATGGTGGAGGAGGAGGAGGAGACCGTGCCATCTTTGGCTTCAAAATAATCGGCAGTCTAGCTACGGATATGTTCTGCAAACTCCCTATCCAACAGTCACCAGGAATTCTCTCTATCTACACCCTGTTCCTCACTATGGTGTTTACCTACTGTCAGTAGTATTGGGGAGTGTTCAAAGAGTAACCTGGGAAAGACCTGTGCTGCTTTTCTCACCTCGGTGGAAGGTAGCAAATAATAGTTGAGTCATAAGGATGTACCATGGGGAGATGAGCGAAAGGTGTACTATTGTTCTGTCTGGTACTGCCACCACCAGACATCTACCAGTCCTAGCACAGTTATCCAGTCTCTCAGGAAGTGGAGCATTCCACCTTCGAGCCAGAGGTTGTATCACATTCAGGGTCCATCACCGCATTGAAGTCCCCACCAACAGAGTAAAGCCAGCGGCAGCCTCAGTCAAACAGACCACAGCAGCCTCCAGTGTGTCACTAAGCAGTCAAGGGAGCACATAGATGCTCCACAGCACCCAAGGTACCCTGTAAGACCTCAAACCGCCCCAGTGGGTCAGAGTGTACTGTATAATCAGTCAGAAGAAAGGAATTATGGAGGAGCATCGCCACACTACTGGAGCCCTTTGTGAATTCCGTGTGGTACATCCTGCCCAGCAGATGTGTCTCCTGGAACAAGAGCACCGCAGGGTGTTGGCACTTAGCATAAGTCAGAACAGCCCTCCTATTGATTCTATCATTGAGCCTATTTACAATTCAACTGAGTATTGTGTACTCCCCCAACGTGGTAGCTGCTACGGGTCCAGCCATTTCTCCCAAGGAGTCATCATGAAGTGCCCAGCGGGGTACCAAGAGGCACTCAGCTATACATGTGCATCAAGCTCAACAATATAAACTGAAAACAGGAACCAACAACCTGTATAATCCTCAACCTGCAAAGAATGCGTCTACCTCACCCTCCAACCTTATTCTTCCCGCCTAGAAGTATCTGTCACCCCACTATGTACAAAGACCCAAACACCCCAATCATGACACAACAGAATAATATATAGTCCCCAGTCACCCCAATGTTGGATAACTTTGCCTGATAGCATTCTCTAGCAGCTGAAGCGTAGATTCACAATATGGCAATACTGACAGAATAAAGAAGAGAGGAACAGATCAAGGGTCCGGCAGAGTTTCTGAAAAGAACAGACCTCTACTGTGGCCGAAGTTTCACCCATGGGGGGGTAGGGGTGAGCTCAAGGAAGTTCGCCTCACATTCTGACCAGAATGGGCTCTCCAGGACCCAGTGCACTGCCTGGGTGCACGGGCTGGACCCAGGCAGAAGAGGATCCTCCAAATTTACCCAGGCCTGGCAGATACAGTCAAAGAACTTGATAGATGAGTCAAAGATGAACAGGAGGTGGGCCGAGAAGAGTTGAGCATATTAGATGTTAAGCTTCTGGAGCTATTGCCCAAATTCTTTGAAAGAGCAGCACCGCTGCTGGACCGCTCTTGTGTAGTCTGGGAAGAATAGGATCTTTGCGTTGTGGTATCGTAGATTGTGCTGATTTCCACGCTTCGCAAAGGATTGCATCTTTGATGTGATGATTGAGAATCCTCACTATCACCGGACAGGGAGAGCTCCCAGCGGAGTTCTCTTTGTCAGGGCCCGGTGCGCCTGCCATACCACAGAGAAACAGGACAGTTTTCCGCCGGTATCCAGGACTTGAACCAATCCTGCAGAAAATCTCCTATCCCAATCCCCTCCACCCCATCTGTGAGACAGATGAGACATAAATGATTTTGCCTTGAGAGATTTCCAGTGACCTCCGCCCTGTCATCAAGCACAGCCACCACGGAGAGGAGTTTAGATACCTGGCACTTGAGCTTTTCCACATCGACTTCAATTGTAGAAATACACGCCTATGTCTTGGTCACCCACTGCGGATGCCATCAACGTCAGTTTACAGTGCCTCCCTGGTGTCCTTATTTTCCCGGACAAAAGTCAGTGGGGATCTGGCTGAGTTATGTCGGGGTAGGGAAAGTCCCCCATCTCCCCGCAGATACCAGACGCCGGTGTGGTAAACCATTTTGGCCTAGGCGACCTTCGGCTGTGGAGGCCAGTCCTGCCCCATTGCCAAGTGGAAGATAGCAGAGCATGGAAGGATCAAGCATTCTAGGTAGCTGGTCCTCGTGCTCCTGGGTAGCATGAGCAGTCCGCTCCCTGGTCTAGTGGTCTCTCTAAAGGTATATCGCAACCCTCCCATGTAGAGCACTGGTGCAGGAGGGGTCTAGATGCAGGCAAGGCAGATAGATGATGGGGTACTGGCCGCCTTGCCACAAGGCAGCACAAGCAGTGGCAGGTACGAGTGCCCCGAATGAAACTGCTGGATTAGGGCAGTTAGATGTGCCCCAGCAAGAAGTGGCCCGGTGAGCAGGCAGGCACCACTCCAGCTGCAGCAGAAGACGGCGGCCAATCCAAGGTGCTCTGGACATGCACATCTCCAAAGCCACCAACCAGAATGGGGGAAGCATGTGCTTCAATGTTTCCTCTTGAACTGTTCTCACTCAGCTAAGAGGCTATTGTTCAGAGGCCCAGCCACTCCAGCCAACGCAAGGTTCCCGCTTGGATATTCACCAACTAGCATCAAGGGCATGACTGGTATTTGACACTGCTAGTCTGAGGGAGTGCAGTCAAGGCCTTCCCCCTCAGGAACACCCCCATATATTTTGGGCTTGTCACCAACAGGGGTCAGATCAGGTGGCCCCTGAAGTCAATCATTTGCCTGCCAGGAGAGGGGGCAGCACAGGGTGTTGGGCAGGTCAACACTGGGACTAGCCTTCTCTCCCATGAGTGACCCACTGCAACAGTGAGTCCTTGGCAGATTGGGGAGTCCCATGGGGCCCCCACCACTCCTCTGACAGCAATAGGTCCAATCTTGTCACCCAAGGCAGTCTCCCTGGGGACCCGCAGGCACAATATAGCACCGGAGCATAGCAGTAACTGTTTCTAACCCCCCGGGAGTCCACTCATTTTTTTTCTTTATTTTTGGGCTATTGGATGCAGGGGAAGTGCAGAGACCCAGGCCAGCGGGACCCTTTCCACTCACTAGGACTCCACTGGAGTAGTTTTCCCTCATCCAGAACGGGGCACATCCAGGAGCCCCCCAACCCCCACCTGGCTGAAGTCTCCTAATAGGAGGGTGCAAGAAAACTAAGTCTTGCAGCTCCAGCTGGAACAGCTACCCCACCCCAGGCTGCCCACTAGAGCATGAGGGGGGCATACCCACAGGTCCACCAGCCGCAGAGGCCTGCAGCTCACCTCCCAGCATGAGGGGTCCCATGTTCCACAACAGCATCCCCACGGAGAGGCACAGACACCACACAAGCCTCACAGTGGGGAATGCCTCAGACTGCACTGTGGCTACCGGAATTCCATCTCATGGCAAGAATCTTAAGGCACACGAATGGGTGTCACCTGTGCCGGGCCACCGTCACTACCCCTCAAGTAGAAAAGGTGCCCCCAGATAGATGCCCACGGGTATTAAGGTGCTAGTTGGCCAAGCATTGAGTCCACCGGGCTGCTGTCAGGAAGGATGGTGAAAGATGTGCTACTGTAAAGTAGTCTATTGCCTGGGTTAAATAGTGTGTTATTTGCCATATTTCTACCTACAAGGAACCATTCTGATCGTTTTGATTGAAAGAAGGGACTACTACTGCACAAAAATTTGCTATGATTTTCGTGTACTGCTTAAAGTCACAATTAAGTAAGCTGAATGACGATAAGAGTTCACATGCTTTTCTGACGTGCCCTTCTTCAAAAAGCTAACAACTACCAAGTCCGTAAATGAGTTAGGAATTTCAAAATTCTAATGAACAATCTAACTAAGAATTTGTTCAATTGTGGCATGAAACGCGTGTATACTTCTGCAGGGATCATATCGTTGCTGCAAGCTTTTGCATTGGGGGAATGGCTAACAGCCTATGCTTCTCCTGAACCAATGAGTGATTCTCCTTGTTCTGGGCCTATTTAGGGGATATTATACCACACTAACCATCTTTCAACCGTCTCCAACGATGTGTCATGCGGGAAGAATAGAGCTTTGTACAATGATTATTAAAGACAAATATTAGTTCTTGCGGCTGAGTCGCAAGCCTGTCTGTGTCTGGATCTTGAATCTACTTAATGAAACTGACCTTAGATCTGCACTTAACTGACAAAGACAAGTATTTACCTATATTTAGGTTTACTTCATATCTTTTTTTCAAAATTGAATTGTGGTTCAATATCTCCCTTAAAGAGAAGTGATCCTGAAGATTATATTTTGCCAGAGCCACCTCACGCTTGGACTCCCTAGTAGGAAATGTGTTGTAATGATTCGCTGTACTTCCACACGGGCCTCGAAGTTCTACTCCATGACAGTCTCTCCTGTGTAACTTTTAGAGCCAGGAGAGCTGACAGGCCGACAGCAGGTCTTGGTGGTGCATCCAGAAGACAGTAAATCTTCCTATTGATTACCCGTGTCTGTCCAAGTAGCACTGGCGATGAGTGACGTTTTTGGGAACACGCTCACCACCAACTTCCCTTTTATTGGACCCACAGAAATGATTATTGCAACAATCTGAAGCAAGCAACTATCGTACAACAAGCCTGAACACAACTTGGAGATTCTGAGACTTCCGTTGTGCTATTCCAGCTATTCAGTAAGGTTTTACCTCGTTTTAGCCTTATTTTCCCGTTTGCCTTCCCAACAGTTCTCCTTCATTGCGTGACGACATTCGGGCACTGGCCCGTGCATACACTGTCGTCATCACGTCACGTCAGCAACGTGAACATCATCGCATCACGTATGCGTAACCTGCGTACCGCCATCTTTGTTGTCTGCACTGTGCAATCATTGCAAACAGCTCGTTGCACAGTGTAAGCAGTCGTTTTCTGACGCTCAAGTAGATTTGTACTCGAGCAGCAGCTTTCTCAATGCTGACTGGTAGTTTCTCATCGCGAGCGGTCATGAGCATAAGCAACCACTCGTAATGAGAAATCTGACCTCCCTGCGTTGAGAATCTAGCCTGAAGGTTCATTTTCCATGTTGCTGATCGTGCACCAGGAAAAAGTCTCGCCGGGACATTGATTTTACTCGCTCCTGGTCGCCAACTTTACGTTGAGGACCGCGAGCGAGCAAAAAATGCACGCTGCGCTACGCATTTTTGCACTGTGCTACATGCGTAGTAGCGCAAACTACGCATGCTCCGCGAGCGTAGCGTAGTCCTACGCCCAGGGTTAATCCTAATGCCTGATTAATTGAGGGAGAACTGTTCATAAGCACTACTTTATTACAACTGTGTCCTATTTAAAGTAAGTGCCTGATTAATTACGGGGAGCCTTGCACAACTGTATTTAGTATTTCATTGTTTTTTTTTCAAAAAACACAGTTGCTTTGTAATTATGCCAGCATGTCAGCCACGTCAATGAATCAACCTCCTCCCTTCCTATGTGAAAAGTGTGAACCACTATTACCCTGGAAAAGATAGAAACTATTGTTTGATTCATATTTAATTGCAATTGGAGGCGAGAACTTTTCTGCACATAGGAGACAAGCAATTCTTCTCCACAATCTTGGAATTAAAGGGTGCAATATCTATGAAAGCATTGAGACAATTCCTGTGGATGAAGGTGATAGTGAACCCTCGGACGTATTTGAGATGTCCATAAAATGTTTGAAATGTATTTTGGTCCACAAATTAATGTTGTCTTAGAGTGACACAAATTCTTTATGAGAATCTAGGAACCTAATGAAAAGGTTGGGAACTATATTGCTTCCATAAAAACACTCGCCCGCACTTGTGAATTTGGTGAACTGACTGACTCATTGATACGTGACCAATTAGTTAGGTGCACCAACAGTTCAAGAGTGCAGGAGAAGCTTTTATTTAGGAACCTTTTCCTCAAGAAAGCCATTGCTATGGTATAAGGGATGGAACGTCATTGCTATAGAAGAAGGGATGGAAAATACTTCTGGCTGGGTTAGGGAAATGAAAGCTCATAAACCTATGACTGATCAAACTCTTACCCCTAGCTGTATTCACAAACAAACGCAGAAATAAACTCATCAAGACTCTATTGACAATATCACCAAAATAGTACGTGGGACTAGAGGCAAACCATCCACTGACTTTTCAAGAATGAAATGCTATAGGTGTGGAAGTCTTAACCGCTCCTCTAATTACCCCAATTGCTATGGTAGAAATACTACCTGTCACAAGTGCAGAATCAAGGGTCACTGTGCCAGGGTATGCAAGTCAAGTGGTAAAGTACGCACAGTAGAGAATGTTGAGACCACTAATGACAGTCAAAGTACAGTTATGTTGACCTTAAGAGGGATGGCATGGTAAATGTGGGTCTCAATAGTATTCCAGAATGTGAAGTTGTGATTGGTGATAAAATATTTGTGGTTCTGGCTGATTCTGGTTCTCCCTTTGCTATGTTGGGCAATGAACTATGGGACACAACATTTCCTGATGTACAGCTTTCTGGCCCTGACATTAACCCAGTCAGCTATGGTGGCTCACACATCGATGGCATTGGGTATGCCATTATAAAAATACACTTCAAGAGGAGGGAAACCATTGGAAAAATCCATGTGCCAAATGAGGTGATAACCTCTTAGGTTGGAGGCATCAAAGAGATTTGGGGATAATTCTCTGTCCCAATGCTCATTCTCCCACTGAGCAAGTCATGTTGGTTGATGACTTTGCAACATCCAATAGGTTTTTTGACGAATTTACCCAAGTTTTTTCTGCTAACCTTGGCCTATTCAAGGATTTCGAACATCGAATTGTCCTTAAAGAAATTGCATTACCTGTTGTACACGAGGAAGGCCCCCAAAATGATGTTAGAACCCTTAAGGAATGAACTCAAGAGATTGGTAAATTTGAACATCATTGAGGAAATCGAATCCTCTGAATGGTTGGCCCCGGTGGTTTTAGCCCCACGGATGGAGGAAAGAATATCAGAATGAGGAGTCTGAACAGGTGGATATGGGTAGCCCATCAACCACTTCCTAATATTGTGGAGTCTATTAACATGCTGGATGGCGCTAAGGTCTTTGGTGTATTAAACCTGTCTTCAGCTTATCACCAAGTACCCCTCCATCCAAACTCTAAGCACTTAACATCGTTGGTGTATCCTCTGTCATGTATTTGGGACATGTTATTTCTGGGGAGGGTTTCCAACCTAAGCTAGACCTCGCCAAGAGTATTGTTGGTGCCTCTGTACCAACTGATAAAGAGCAAGTGAGGTCTTTCCTTGGCCTTGTCGAGTTTTATTTAAAGTTTGTTCAAGGTTTTGCCACTATTGTTGAACCAATCAGAGCCCTACTGAGGAAGGGTACATTGTTTGCCTGGTCAGAGAAATGCAATGCAGCTTTTAGTTCTGTCAAGCAAGCAATAGGCAAGATGCCCAGTCTTGGCCATTTTGACACCAGGAACAAAACAGTTGTGACAACTGATGCCAGCTTGTGTGGTCTTGGGGGAAGTTCTTTCCCAAATTAATGGAAACGAGGAGAAAGTTGTTGCTTTTTCCTCTAAGGCCATGCAACAGTGCTCTTACTTAGAAAGGGGGGCTCTGGCCATTGCATGGGCAATTAGACACTTCAAATTCTTCTTTTGGGACATACCTTTCCTAGTGAGATCTGATGCAATCAGTGCGGACAGCATTTTCCCTACCGCACTGCGCAGTTCGCGTAGCTACGCGTAGCGTGAGTAGTGAGAAGTGCCCTTTGGGTATTTTCTTGCATGTAGAGTGAAAAACTGACACCCAGACTTAAAAGATGGAGCGGAGGTTTAAAAGAGTTTAATTTTCAGGTACAATATCTTCCTGGTTCTGCCAATAAAGCTGCAGACTGTTTATCAAGACTGCCAATTGAAAGTTTCAACGATATTCATGACATTGAACCTACTGGGGTTTGTTGGGTCAAGGAACCTGCTATTAAAGACAATGAATGGAAAATTACTTTATCTGAAGATGTAGTTCTACCCTTGGTGGTGGATTTTGTCAGCAAAGAGTGGCCTGACTTTAAAAGACTTGATTCTGATTTCCTGCCATTCTGGGGTATCAAGAATGAACTCACCTTGTGTAAAGGTCGACTCATGCTTGGTGAAAGAGTTGTACCCTCTAGTATTTTGAGGTCCAAGCTTGTAAACCTTGGTCATGAGGGACACTTAGGTAGAAATCTCATTAAATCTAGATTTGGTGAGAGGAATTTGGTGGTCTAGGATGGACAGTCAAGTGGAGAAGGTAGTTAAAGATTGTTGTCAATGTGCTACCAATGACAAATCTCACATCACCAACTCCGCTCCCTTGTCTCATGTTGAGATCCCACGTGAGCTTTGAGTCAAGTTAGGATTAGACCTCATGGGTCCCTATGAGCTATTAGGACCCTCATAGAAATAGTAGATTACTCATCTAAGTGGGTCTCCACCAAATGTGTGAGTTCTGTTAGCACCAGAGAGGTTCTTCATTTTCTTGAAGATGAGTTCATGAGTGAGGGTGTTCCCCGGTTCCTCAACACAGACAATGGATTGCAATTAATCTCGCAGGAGATGCAAAACGTCTTAAAGGACTTTAGTATAATTCATCAAAGGACCGCTTTTTATACGCCGCAGGTCAATGGGCCTGCAATGCGCATGAACAGAGTAGTCAAAGCATGATTACAGAGAGCAATTTAAATGAGAGTTACTCTTAAGGGTGTTCTGAGGGACACTTGGTGGGCACATCGTACTCCCCTCAATGGAGTTTTGCAAACATTTTCTTTCCAAATATTGAGAGATAGCGTTGCTTTGTCCAAGCTCAATCCTGGTTGGTTACCTCTCATTGAAGGTTCTGTTTTGGATAATGAGGAGGTGGGTGCCAAAATTGAGTCTTAGCAAAGAAAATACAAGGAGAGATTTGATTCCAAGAAATCAACCAGAACCAAGACATGGAGGGTTGGTGAGTGGGTTCTCATAAAGAAACTAAGGTGGCACAGCTTGCTTAATCTCCACAACGGCCCCCACAATGCTAAGGATGCCTGGCCTCCACCTTGGAGGTGCCCAGGAGTGGACACCTCACAGGGAAAGCCAGGATGGGTTCCACAGCGGTATTCGTACAAGCGCCTTGAGACCCTTGCGGGTGAGTAGTGCACTATACAAGTATCAATTTACAATTTTACATTTACAGGAAGGGAATCACTGAATTTATGGGCCCATTTGTTATAACTTTGGTGAATAGGAATGTAGTCACTGTCAACAATGGTAGTAAGTGGTGCATGTCCCGGCTTGTAAAATTGCAAGGTGACAAATCATTACTTCCTACCTGTCCAGATGTTATACCTGATTCTAATTTGCGAGGTTCTCTACTGAATTCTCATGCACAGGGTTCCTCTTCGAGAGCTTGTTGTCCTCCTAAACATTACAGAGACTATGTCATGTATTGATGCATTGCAAGTGCTGTTAATATTTTATGAATTGTGGTTTTATTATTTTCACCCCTCTTTTCTTCCTTTTCTTTTACCTTTTTCTTCTTGTCTGTTAATTAGATTTTTCTGTATTTCCCGTTTTCCTTGTATATTTAGTAAGGGGGATGTGTTGTAATGATTTGCTGTACTTCCGCTCGTGCCTTGAAGTTCTATCTACATGGCAGTCTCTCCTGTGTAACTAGTGGTTATGACGAGTTTTTGGGCCCGTCAAATCGGGCACTGTTCACTTGGCGCTCCGCGCTTTAAATATTCTTGACAACTTTTTCACTTTGTACTTATTTTTATTGTTGTTATCTTTAAATTTTAAATTAATTTCTCTTTTCCTTTTTTCATGAATTATTTGCATTTATCGTAACACAAACATTTGATTCAATTCATCAATGTTAACATTCATTCATGATAACATATTCAATAATTCAGCTTCATTTTTTATATATGCTACAAACAATGTGCAAACATTTTTTCACAAAAGAGCCCTATGCATTTCGGCGCCTCTGCGGTGCCTTCATCAGGGGCGTGTCTGGTATTTAACCTGTGTGATGATAAAAGGACTTCGCCTCACTCGCTGGGTTTGGTGTTCAGTCTCTGTAAGAGATGATCTATGCTCGCTTGTCTTCGAACGAAAAAATCTTAACGATCAAAGATTCCCGCCGTATAAGGGGTTCCTCTTGCTCTCGATCTGTTCGACAGATCGAGAGCAAGAGGAACCCCTTATACGGCGGGAATCTTTGATCGTTAAGATTTTTTCGTTCGAAGACAAGCGAGCATAGATCATCTCTTACAGAGACTGAACACCAAACCCAGCGAGTGAGGCGAAGTCCTTTTATCATCACACAGGTTAAATACCAGACACGCCCCTGATGAAGGCACCGCAGAGGCGCCGAAATGCATAGGGTTCTTTTGTGAAAAAATGTTTGCACATTGTTTGTAGCATATATAAAAAATGAAGCTGAATTATTGAATATGTTATCATGAATGAATGTTAACATTGATGAATTGAATCAAATGTTTGTGTTACGATAAATGCAAATAATTCATGAAAAAAGGAAAAGAGAAATTAATTAAAAATTGAAAGATAACAACAATAAAAATAAGTACAAAGTGAAAAAGTTGTCAAGAATATTTAAAGCGCGGAGCGCCAAGTGAACAGTGCCCGATTTGACGGGCCCAAAAACTCGTCATAACCACTAGTTACACAACCAGGATTGACTACCCTGACAAATCGGAGCACCAGTGGAACCAAGGATCATAAGTGATAAACAACGGAGTGCTCCTCACACCCCTCATTTCTATTGATTAGTCTCTCCTGTGTGGCAGTTAGAGCCAGGAGAGCTGACAGGCCGGCAACAGATGTTGGTGGTGCATCCTGAAGACAATAAATCTTCTTATTGACTACCAGTGTCTATCCTTGAAATAAAATGCTATATATACCACTGTTGCATGATTTAAGACTTGTTGTATTTGATGGTATGTATTCATCTCTATCTCCCTCTGATTTGCCAGAAAGGCAATCACTTCTCCCTTGAAAAAAGCCTTCAAGGCACCCCAAACAGGAAACTTAGGGCCAGATTTACGACCATTTCATATACCGCCTCGCAATTTGTGACACATTGCGAGTCGCAAATTGCGAGGTGCTTAATAAAATGTACAACAGTGTGTTTAACACTGTTTGTGATTCCCAATGAGGTCGCAAATTGTGAGGCTTATTAATATTAATGAGCCTCTCTCAATTTGCGAGCCCATTGGGAATGCCAGCCCTCCCAGGGATGGTAGCCTGCTGGGCTTAGCAGACCACTATGTATGGCACTGCTTTTAAATAAAGCTGTTTTTTAAAATAAAGCCCATTTTCCTCAAAGGTAAACAGGATGAATTAAAAAAAAATAATAATAAACGTTTTCGTTACATTTTATAAGGGCAGGCAGTGGTTCCTAGGACCACTGCCGGCCCTTAAAAATAATTTTGCATGCATTTGCAAAGACGGAGGGGTCCCCTGGGGACCACTTCCCCTTTGCAAATGCATTATAACCTACATGAAGTAGGTGGTAATTGCGAGTGTTTTGCAACCCCAATTGGGGTCGGAAAACATTTGTACATGGTTTTGAGACTCGCTATTTGGAAGGAAATACCCCTTCTAAATAGCAAGTGGCAAAACCAATTTAGCGAGTCGCAAAAAAATGGACACTCGCTAAATAAAATATGTACATGGCCCAATAGGATTTGCGTATGCAAACGGGTTTGCAGACCCGTTTGAACATGCAAAATGTGGTCGTATATCTGGCCCTAGTCCGTAGGTATGTTCCGCTCTAAATAGGCCTCAAGGCATTTGGAAAAGCCATTGATCATTTACTAATAAGGACTTATCAAAAACCCATCTGGAATTTTCATACCGCTGATCAACAAGAAGAAGATTTATTGAAATTACTGAATAATCTGAGAATAGATTTACTATTATTTCTGATTGGGGTCTTTGGGGAGAGTGTGAGATTAACAAAAAATCAATATGTGAAGACACATCTTTTTGAATGGAGGTGTAGGACCTGTACTTGAGGTGATGCCTACACCAAGGATCCAGCAAAGAGAAATATCACATCATTACACTCAAAAGCCTAATTGATTGGTTTATTCTGCAGTTTATTGGCATGGAATGAAACCAGAGTGGTATTTGGGAGGATAATAAAATTGCCTCCTATCACGAGAGGGCCGAACTCCTCTTATGGAATATTATATCAAGATTTGAGAGTCTGGGGTGAGTCCTTAACAGGGCCATACAAATGAGCAAAGTAAATCAACTGGATCAAAATTTTAATTTGCACCCAAATCCACCCGGCACCCATATTTCTGTGGACCTTGAGTACTTTGCGTTGCAATTCCTTAATGACAAATACAACCACCCCCCCCCCAATAGCCACATTCCAAGAAGCATAGAATTCATTCTGAATATATAGCCAGGGATTTTCAATGGGGTAGCTTTATTCTCTAAATGTGTGTCTTGGAAAAGATGTATACTCGCCTGTAACGATCTAAACCAGGAGAGCATCGCCCAAAGCTTAAATCTATTGTTGAGCCCGTTAGCATTAAGGATTCTCAATCGTCTATGAGCCATATAATACCATTGACCTGATAAACTATTCTTCCCCTAACAACTCTGCCACATCTTTTTGTGATTTCCTTACACCTCCACACTTACCAACACACTCATCCCTCAACCCCATTTCCCACTGTCTCCTTCTTCTCCACCTCATAATGCAGTTGGCCCTGGATCTCTCAAAGAAAGCTGCCTTTGCCTTCGCCCTCCCCTTTGCTGAAAGTCTTGATATGGCAGCCTGAAACTGTCCTCCAGGGCTAGCTACAGCCTTTTAATGAGTCAATCGTAGGAAGATTGTTCCCTAACATTTTCATATATGCGGTTCTCTTATAAAGCCTTACGATACAAGCCTGAGTCCATAGCTGCTCCCTAGCTGCCCCTTTCATTTTGATTGCTCCTTTCTATGCAGCTGCTGCAGGAGTTCAGTAGCTTGCTCCACTGACCTCAGTACTGGAAATTGACCTTTCAGGAGAACCTTCAATTTAGATTGCTGCGCCCTGGCTGCCTGGATGCCTTGTATTTAGTACTGTTCAAGCAAAGATTTGAATTCTCACTAATGTCTGGCTACAACGCGAACATGTCTGAAAAGATATTAAATTGTCTCTTGTCCAGTATATAAAATCTCTTTGACTTTATAGCCTCAGATAGAATTCTTATTTTCATCTGAAAATCCCAAACATTTACCAGGAATGTACGAGGATCTCTGGTATTCGAGGGCTGAGAAGAGGGAACTCAGAAGAAAAATCTTCTGCCTTAGCTTGACTCTTTTGAAGAACATATTGCTAAACCAAACCCAAAATAAATTTCATTGAATCCTTGCTAGTATTTTGCCCTTCTGGTATCCCTAAAAAGTGCAAATTTGAGCATCAGGATCAATTTTCCATGTTGTCAAGCTTCATCTGAATCTCTACAATCTCTCGTTTATGTTTAGCTGCATATGAATCAGAGCTTTTCTGAAAGTCCTTCAATTCAAAATGTGTTGTTCTGCTTGCACTAAACTTGAATTGATTTGGAGAAAGTAAATATTACTCATCTACATCTTCACTTCTGAGTGAGCTTTAATACTTCCAGAATCTGTTGAAGCATACCCCCAGCTGAGTAATTTTTACTGGTATTTCTGAGAACTAGATAGCCAAGGCAGACTTTAAACTTATCAATGGTAAGACTTGTGTTAACTGGAAGGTTGGAGATACCTGGCTCCCCAGCGCTTTTTGTGAATCTCTCCCCACATGAGGTTCTGGCAATCGTTGCATAACATTAGAGTCTGAATGGGGCTCCTTTGTTTTATCTTCTGTCTACCTTAACAGAGGATTAGCTTTGCCCTCCCACCAGTGATATATTGGAAGCTTTGGGACCAAATAGGAGTATGGGGGCTTTTCACAGAGACTTGCCATTTCTTGTGCTGGGGTAACAGTAGTGCTTGGTATACCTTCCTTAGTGCCTTGGAGGCACAGTGATTCAGAGGATGATCTTGGTGAACTACTTGCACTGGTAGTAGGGCTTTTGTTTCCCTTTTGCGCCTGGATGATGAGTGGAGCCATTCTGGCTATATTCTGGATCCACTGCTTTGAAGCTTTCTCCTATCAGCGGGTTATGATGAACTTTTGAGGTTATAGCAGGAGTGCGCCTTCTTGGCAGTAAAGAGCTTCATTGGCCCAAATATGCTGGGAGGTGAGGTTTTCTTTCACTATGTCACAGGGGAGGAGATACCTTGTATGCCGTTGACAAGTGAAGCACGTTTTGCTGACGTCTTTAGATTTCCAACAGAGGTGCAGTGAGACCCTTCTAGTCTCCTTACATCATGATGTATGGTGGATTCCTAGGCAAATCAATATCCATAGCTTAAAACAGAGTCTATGCCGTGGCTAAATGGAGGAGTGTTCGATCGGCCACAAGCTGCACCCACACCTAGGTAGGCCACTTCTGCAGTTGCTCAGGTGTTCACCTCCCTCCGGGGTGGGGGGCACCAAGCAGCCCTTTGAGGTTACCATATCCTATTATGATGGGGATGTGGGAGAGAGTACGCTGCCCCATGCAAACACTGGCTCTCCCCTAGTCAAACTGCATGCTCCTCACCTCCAGAGGACACAGTGGGTCTTGTGCGGCTGTCCTGCAGCCAGTGCCTTCACTGAGAGCATGTAGCCAGCATTGCCATCGAGTACATCAGTCTCTGCATATCATAAGGCTCACCTCCACCTTCTGACACCATCAGATGCCATTCCACGCAGTTATGGCAGCTCCCGGAAGCTATTACTTAGACACCAAGCATGATGAGAATTCCCACGCCCGTGGATGTGGGCCTCATTTGGCATTTAAGAGGTTAAGGCAAGCTCATAGGCAGCCATCGGTGCTAAGTTCTCATGCTGCCACGCCATGCTACCCCAGCTTCGAGGGAAAATGCCAGGGTCCTTATGGCCATACAGCTCCATGGGAGAAGCCCAGAAGTTACAGGCCCTCGTTTTATCTTTGTGCTTTTACTGACCTCATCAGCACCCCCCAGTTCTCTATCTCTATCCCTTCAACAGAAATCTACCCGTCCTGCCCAACCCCACTAAAGTGTGGACTCATAGATATCTGATCACTGGTAAATTTGTAATCCTATCCTAAATACCAGTTTGCCGGTTTCATTATACCCCTTTGGCTTCACAATTTCTTTGTCCATCGTTTTAATAGCTACATTTAAAGGCAAAGAGAAGACCTCGAGGAACATATAAAACCACAACATTTGTTTTATTATCTGTCAGGGCACTCAATTCCTGTTACAGAATACTTGTGAAATGTCAAGAGCTCATAACGATTAAGCGTCAGTGATGATGAGAGAGCCCGACTCCATCTCCTGCTTTACCATACAGCATCGTAAGGGTAAGAGACGGGAAAGTGCTTTAAGTAGTCCCAACCATACAACACACCAGAAGACCTGGTCTGACTTACCTGTTGTTTATTGCTAATGGCTTGGCGCTGTCAGTTGGATAAAGTTTGTCTTGTAGAAAGAAAAACTGAGAAGCCAGGACTTGTGCGATTATCACGACAGCCATCAGAACCGCTCCAAGCCTACATTCAAAGAACAGAGTAAAACAGTGTCTTGCAAAGTCCAGAGTCAAAACTTAGAAAAATGCATTGACATTTCGACGCTTAGGAGCTTTGCCATTTGCAAACATCTTAAGTAAATCATTATAATGGAAGAGTGGCTTAATGAATCCCTGGTGTCCATCTTAACTGGAATGTAATTTGGATTATTCGTGTAGCCATGTCCTTTTATTTCTGTTCTCATTCATGTACCTATTGAAAACGTGTATGGCAACGTGTGTTACTGTTACCTGTTAGGAGTTTAGTTTGTAAGTGCACGTAAAAATTGGTCAGCAGAAATATGTCATTTGGGTCGAGAATTTTACACAGTTTTGGACCACACAACACTGCTAATTGTTGTGCTTTCACAGATGTACTAATGTGGTACAGTGCAGAGATGTGGTGCGCATGGATTTATGCAATCCTGCACCCTGTTTTCTTATTTATCGGGGACAATTTCCTTTGTAAATCCTTGCAAATAGAATTGAATGAAAAGACTGAATGAAGCATGCAAGGTACATCATACCTTCATTTCTGCATTTATGTTCGGAAATTGACAGTATTGCAACATTTCTTGCAATGATACTAGAAGGAGGTGGGCTGCAATAATAACAAAAATATGGCAGAATGTGAATGGGACATCAGGGAGGAGTATGGCGCAGTCGAAGGGAGTTTGTTTTTAAAGAATGCAGCATGTTTAGTAGAAAATCAAGCACTATGTGGAAAGTAATGCAATAATTGAACAAAAAACCAACAATCACTTTAAGTAAACTAAAGAAGAATGGTTTATAATAGGAAGGTAGAACAAGTGAATACAAATTGAGGAATGAAAACCAGAAGTAAAATAAGAGAAAACAACAAAAAAGGAAATATATCTATTTTTAATTAGCAGTTGGCATTCAGGAAACAATCATCTAGGTCTTCTTATTGGGTGAAGACTTGTGCGGTTGTCTGACAGAATATCGTGGACCAAAATATCGCGAAGGTAAGTGCAAATATGAAATTGTAGATTTTTTAGTCTTAACTACACATCTACGTACCTTGAAGACATGTATGTCACCATGGTACTATATATCTGAAGTAAAGTATAGTAAAACTATGCTTACTCATAGATTCATTTCTTCATGATATTTTTGCCCTTGATATTCTTGACACAATATTTTGCTCACATAGTATTATTCTATGATTTTATGCCCAAACTCCAATCCATGTTACACTACATACGTAATAACAAATGATTCAGGATACTGCACACGTGATGCAAACCTTAGGAGAATTTGATAAGGATCCAGAAATGAAACCGGTGTAGCCTGAAAGCGAAAGAGCAGGCATGCCTATATTTGTAGAAAATGCCTGAGGGCTAAGAGTCCTCCACAGGCATACAGGGGCGTAGTCAAGTCAAAAGAAGTCTTTATTCGATTGTTCATCTTAAAAGACATGCTACACATCCATCATTAAAACTCAATTTCTAAAGTGCAAGCAGTTATTAAAAAAATAATTTAGTATAAAGTTAAAAACATGACTAAGATAAAATTAAAGCACTATTCACGACTTCATTTACAGATTTAAAAAGATAAACATATTAAAAAACAGTTATTACAGAATATCGCTGTCTAACTTAAACCTTGTTGATTATTTAACTGGGACCTTGATGCAAATTAATCCACCTTGAGCGGAGAATCCAAGCCCAACCAAGGTATTTAGCAACCCCTATTACTATCAGGGGCGATAGATCAGATTTTAAAATTCTGCAGGCTGTAGATGCTGAACGAGTGCCCAAACTTCTACATATTGGCCGTAGCCACTTTTTTCTAGGGGCAGCATACAGGGGGCATACAAAAAGAAAATGACACACACTTTCACCCTGCCTGATACACAGTGGGCAGTGCTCTGGTCCTCCCTTACCCCATGATGTAGTTAGGGACCTCAGTGGTAGCGAGCCAACTCTCAGTTGATGGAATAATTTGCGATCCTGGGGCTTGGTGATGACATCCCAGTACTTTTCAAGAGAAGAGACATCCTTCAGAAGAACGAATGTCGTTGTAAGGGAACTTCCTGTCAATTCCGAATGTCTTTTGCCAACAACCCATTCCCAGTGAAGATTTCTCAGCTCTTTTTTGGGAGGGAAGGTGGACGAATCAGGGTTATGCCATAATTCACCAAGCCCCATGGCGCAGAGAGTAGATCATACCCCTTTGAACCATCCTATATTGTCAGAGCCCAGGGAATCCCTTACCTCTAAACATGCTTTTGCATAAAGCAAAAGCTCTGGTGTGGTCCACAGACGCCGCCAAAATGCTAGTGGTCTGAATCTCGCTAGGTCTTCCACTGGTTGACACCCTAAATCGTACAGAAGCGGGATACGTGGAGTGGATTTTGGTAGACCAATCGCCGCCCTGAGAAATTTATTTTGGGCTACCTTTAGGGGATCCAGGTTACTATACCCCCATAGCTCTGCTCCATACAAAACAGAGGGTAACATTTTTATACCATAAATTTTCATGAGCCGGGACATTGGCCAGGTGTAAGAACTTTTATATTCTTTGAGGAGGGATCCACCTATTTGCGCATGTTTAAGTGCCAGGAGCTCGACTTGCGGTTTCCAACTAAGGTTTTCACTAAAAGTGACGCCTAAGTACGTGAATAACGAAGTCTGCTCGAGGGTGGTACCACCCATTGTAACCCAGGCAGCAATTGGAGTTGGTCCTCTCAGCACCATAAACTTTGTTTTGGACACGTTAACCTCCAGCTCATGTTCGCGGCAAAACAGCTCAAATCTTGACAGGGCCTGCTGGAGACCCTGCCTCGTCCTAGATATTAGCAGGGTGTCGTCCGCGAACATGAGCAAAGGTACTTTCATCCCCGCCAGTGTGGGAGCGTCCGTGGGGTGGTTCACAAAATAATTGATGACCCCATTTATAAATAGGGAAAACAAAGTAGGGGCCAAGACACACCCTTGTCTAACATCTTTGGCAACTGGAAATCTATCCGTAACCTCCCCGGGCTTACCCCAACGCACTTGTGCAAAAGTGTAGGCATGTAAGTTCACTAGAAGTCGCACAAGAACAGCAGGCATTCCCATTTTCAATAGACATTGCCATAGCTTGGCCCTAGGAACGAGGTCATAGCTGTTTGGGGTGTTACCCCTCACCCATAAAAATATCGTTTTGTAGTAAATAGTTGGGTGCAGGGGCTTTCAGTTGGGTATGATGAAATGTGTGTCGGATTTTACCTGGGATTATTATATGCTCTCACTGGCAAACACACACTCTCTCTCACTCTCTTGACCTTGAAAAATGTTGATTAGTTTGAAAAATGTTGTGTTATAAATTCCCCTAACAATCCACCCTCCTCTCTATTTCCACTGCCCCTTAAACCCCTCTCATATCCTGCTTTTCATATAACGTATTTTAACAAGATAAAGGCGTGACTATTAGGAACTCTGAAGCTCACATATCCCCAATCTCAATGACCAAGTAACTCCCCTGCAGGCACAGTTAGATAGTATAGAAGATGTACCTAGGCAAATAGTCAGGTTCTTTAAAGGGGCATTGCATGGTTATGAGGAATAAAATGTGAGAAACCCTCTTAATTTGAGTCAGTCCATGCGAGGAGGTTGGGATCTATTTCAAGGGGGAACATGGGTAAAGACATCCAAGAATTTTGCAACAAATAAGCTAGTATGTGTCAGCATTATCAATTTAAAGGGGAGCAAGACGTACACCTTACATTGGTCCTAAGGAATAATGTTATATGCAGCATATCTGGGAAAAGAACAAGAGGTTCCATAAGGTGGCCTTAATGTAAGTGAATTGGTAGTACCAATAAATAGAGATCAAAATGTGACTTACAATGCCCATGTTCGACCTACAGCTAGGCTAAATTGTAACTGTAACAGGGTGGAGGGATTCCAAGTTCTTAGTCAATAAACATAACTTTCAGAGCTATCTATACTGGCATTATTATTTTGCCTTCTTTTGCCAAACCTGTTTGTGTTGTCATTTAGAACTCTGTGAACTTTACTCATGCTACTCTGTGGAAAAGCGCTTGTGTCACCCTTGTAAACATGGCAAAAGTGACTGACAACTGATTGGTACATTCAATTTACTATAAGTCCCTAGTAAATGGTACTACCTGTACCCAGGGCCGGTAAATAAAATACTACAAGTGCAACACACATTGTGCCACCCCGTAAAGTAGCTGCAAAACATGTCTCAGGCCTACAGCTGTCATTTCAACCTAAATGTTTTTGCCAGTCCTTAATCTTCATTTTTAATACTTGTAAGTCAACCCTAAAGTAAGCCCTAAATACTCAAATGGCTGCGTGTATGTTATATAAAAAGTAGGACGTGGTTTAGAGTTTTACATGTCCTGACAGTGAAAAGTCTTTTTTCACTGTAGTAGGGCTATCCCTCACATAGACGCAAACTGGGTTATCTTATTATACATACCTACACTTAATAAGTGATAACTTCAGTTTATGAACAGATAGAGAAATACTTCGTCCCCTCATTTGAACTGTAATTTAACATTCTCTTTAAAGGTAAAGTCAGATGTTAAGTTACTATTCTGAAAATGCACCTTTTAGAAAGTTGGCATTTTTCTGCCTTAAGCAAATGTGTCCAGGGTACAATGACTCTGAATGGCTCTCCTGTGATGTGCTGTATATTTCTTCCAGACATGGGGTCAAAAGGACCTTGTTCGTGGGCTAGGGTATTCCTCTCCTGAGCAGGAAATCCTAGGGGGTTGTACTCATCCCTTCCTGACTTCTAGGTGCTGCTTGTCCTGCCACTGACAAATGAAGTTCACACATAGGTTTCCCAGCTCTTTGTTACTTTAAACAGTTTGCAGCCAAACCTAGGAAAGGGTTATGGTTAAACAAATATGCCTTCCCCCACCCACAGGCTCTCACTGTGTAAAAATAGCACCCTCAGAGCCTCTCACCAGAATATTCCTCGACCTGTGGAAGATTCATAGGAAGAACTGCCCTGCTGTCTGAAGGCTGAAGATTTGACCTGCTTGCCTTCATCCAAGTCTCTGCAGAAGTGGCCCCCACTGTCAGTTGGCGGGCCTCCTCTTTGAGCTACAGGGACACAACAAGTTTCCCCCGCAACTGCCCAGCTTACCACGACCAACTGGACCTATCTGAGCCCTGCTGTTGGCTTCTGCTGGAGTGAGTCCTGATCCTGAAGAGCTGCCCTTCCAGGTCCTGGTCCTTTGGCTGGCATCGGGGAGTACTCTTCCTGTCACAACACTACAAGTCTTGAGTTCCAGGTGAAGATCCAGAGGTTTTTCGCTTGTTTGTGACAGTGAATGGACTCCTCGTGTCACATATTGACTATGTGAGAAGCCTACTGACACGAATCTCCAATGATGACCTCCTCTTCATGTCCGCTGCGAGAACCAGTGCTAATGGTGACCTTCCACCTCTACTGCCACACACAGCTCCAGCAATGACCGACTCTTCCGGCAAACATCAACTGTCCACGGTGCCCAAGCTCCTCTTTGCTTTGAATACTAACGGGAAGCTCCTCTGCAGATCTGTGCGTGGAGTTGGGCTCAAAGAAGGTAAAACAAACTTGGCCCCTTTATTTCACCCATGCTCCATTGCGCTCAGTCAGAACTTTTGACTTTGATCCGATCAGGACTAACCAGATAATCTCATTTGGTGCTTTTAGATTTTTTGGTGCCTCTTTCACTAGAAACTCTACATATTCATTACTCTGGTTCAATAGATTAGATTTTTTTAAATTTGGTGTCATTTTTTTAATTAAAATTAACTTTACTCTTTCTAGTTTGGGATTTTCTTCTGTTATGTTTTCACCATACTATTGTTTGAGTGCTGCATACATTCTTCTACACTTTGCTTCTAAGCTAAGGCTGACTGGCTTATTTAGTGACTTCTGTGGTTCTCCCTGACAAGTGCTTATTATTTCAGAGGGGCTTCTACTGTAACTCTATTAACCCAATGTCTTACAATTACCAATTCCAATCTCTGATGAAAATACTCTTATATCAGAGACGCCACGGCATACTAAACAACTTGAACACATTGATTGGCAGGAAGATTTATTTCTGGTTTCCATAGATACAGTCCATTTCTACACCACCTCAATCAGGGTGGAATATTCGCTGTGAAGCTACTGTGGAAAAAGCCATACCCACAAGACCAACCGACTTTTGGAAAAGTAAAGTATAATCCTAGAAATTTTGGATTTCCAGCAAAACAGCATCTTTTGTTTCAACAATGAATATTGCATTGAGCTGTGCTGTGAAGGACAGCAATAGGGGCAACATCTGCTCCATCATATGTATGTCTTTTGATGGGAGAGGTTGAAAGACAATTGCTCTGGGCCGACAAGTACCACCATTTACACAAACAGATCATCTTCTGTGATCGTTATATCTCAACAACATATTAATGATATTGCAGGGTCCCATGACACTATTAGAAGACTATATGCAACAAATGAATTAGAATGATTGCAACACCATTATTACCTACACAATCTCAAAGGAAACTGTTGATTTCCTTGATCTAACCATCTAAACAGACAAACAAACTAGGAATCATAGGAAAGAAACTGCTGCTAACGCTACCTTAAGAGCTAACAGCTGTCATCTTCAAAGTATAATTAGTAAAATACCCAAAGGAGAATTACTTAGATCTAAGAGAAATGTAGTTCAGAAGAGACATAGAAGGCTATCAGTGAGGGGATCAAGCAGAGACTAAGTGACAGAGGCTACAGCCCTCTAATGCTTGACTAAACTGCAGATGAAATCAAGCGAGATGACTGAGGTTCCATTCCGAGGGAACAAAAACCAAAAACAAAATCTAAAATACATGAACTGATTCCATAACGGCCACACTAATGTTAGGAAAATACTCAAAAAACACTGGCATTTGCTAAAAAGTAATCCTGCACTGCATGTCTGTAGCAATGGTTAGCACCAAATTGGGTTTAGAAGAGCAGCAAATATCAATCAACCACTAAACTTCACACTTTGAGAATAAGCTCACTAAAAATGAAAGAAGAAATCAAAAATACTTCTGGTTTCTTTACCTGCCTAAACTACTTGCCCTAAGTGCACCAGGTATGCCCAGACGTGGGTCCTCGGCTTACTGTGCCACTGGAATCAAACTATCCTGGCTGAAGAGGGGTGAAACCCCAAAACTGGTCCTAGGATGCTTGTTTCCGGTCCAGTGAGGACCTGACTTGGCAGTGTGGGCTGGACTGTTCCCATGAGGTACAGGGTGAAGACTGATTTGCATATGGCCAGGTCTAAACTGGGGTGGCATGCTGAGCAAAAGAATGATGGATTTAACCTAGATCTCTTGACTGGGGGTGCATGTTTAGATTTGTTCTGCATTCCGTCCATCAATTGAGTGTCTTTTGCTAAACTGCTTGACCAGCACACTATGTTAAAATGTAAAGGGCCAACAAAGGAATAATTTCTAGAATACAAATTTTTAAAAACATTAACTTATGTTATCTGTCCCAAAACTGACAGTGGAGAATGAATCACACTACAACTCAGCATGTAATAAATGAAGGAATTAAAAATGAAGAAAAGACTCAAACAGATTTTAGATTGGAGAAAGATCCTTATATTCAATATAATTAATTTGGGAGTTCAAATCAAGAAATTTCATATCAACATATATCTTGTGAAGCAAGTCAAAGTAGTGAAGTCAAAGATTAATGCCTGTACAGAATACTCTGTTTGATGATGTCAATATCTTCACACCAAAACATTATTTAATGGTGAAAGACCGATAATTCCACATGGAAGGAGTTGGACTTGGCGTCGACGTTTCAGTCGCGATTGTTCCTAGTCAGTAAGACCACCCTCAGGACAACCATATTAAATTGGAATTACAGCGATGACTCCCAAATGAACTGAAAAGTATTCAAGAGTGTATAAAAAAGGATATTGATCCACATATGCACCTGGATGATATCAGAGGCCATGATCCTAAAGTGCAAAACATGCATATGTTGCAAAAAACAGGAGGAAAGAAAGATGTGAATGTGCTTAAGTGAAACCTAATAGAGACAATTTAAAGTATGAATATATACAAAAAGTCCCAAAAATCAATAAAGGGAACTATCACTCACTTTTGAGAAAAGTCACGATAACCTTTACAATAAAGATGGGTATTGGGATTTCTGTAAATCAAAACAAAAATTCAATCAAATCAAGATCACAATCCATATATTATTAGTGGAAAACTTCCACTCCAATCATTGCTATAGAAACTCACCCATACTCTAAGTGAGTCAATAGTGAAGTTGAAAAAAATCATCAAATGTAAATTTGGAATGTAACTTTTGAAGCTGAAAGAATGATAAAAGTGTTCAAGATCAACATGGTTATCCTCTCAATTAAATCAACTGCCAATCTACCAAAATATATGGAGAAAAACTCATATAAACTGAATTATTTAGCTCAAGGAATGTCTCACAAATGAAAATCAAGTCAAACAAACACTGAGATTACTTCCATATTTATGTGTACCTGGTGCCAAAAGCAACTCTAAAAACTAAAGTGGAAACTATATTGGCCATTGTTAATGGATATGATTTACAGCAGCGTAGAAGGTGATTAATCAAGTACTGGTAACAAGAGAAAGTTGTTACAAACAACTCTATACTCCGTTCTAAATAATGCCCATCTGGTCATCTAGTGACGCAAAAGTGATAAGCAAGTGTTCCAGTCATAATTCTCAAAAGCGACTATAGCATATTTGGAAAGAGCTTAGAAATACAGAGATGAAAAAAGAGATTTGAGCCATATAGGTGATAGTACAACGTGCATTCTTCATTGTACAATAATATTTTGTGAAATTGTTAACATTAAAAGAAATATTGCAAAAATACTGAATGGTCATCTAAATAATGATTAAACAATCAAATGCGAAATAATGCTAATAATTTCCTAACATTTCTATGAAATTCACCGTATCAAAACCATGACATAAGGAAGCTTTTACCAAGTTCATACAATACAAAGTGACATGAATGTCATGTTACGTGTAAATAGTCAATAATGCAGTTAGTTTGTCGAATTGTATCTAGAATGTCAAATACACATTTCAATTCCACTTGCAAAATGTTCTAAGGGTTATAACAATATCCTTAAATAAAAGTGTTATGTTTTAAGGAGAAATGCATAAGGAAAAATAAAAACGTGACATATGAATTACTTGAACTGGAGGAATTGAAAACATTTGTGTGAATGTAAAGAAAAGAGTTTCGAATTAGGGAACATATCTACAATTAATATGACTAAAAATTAATATTTATATGAATCTCCAAGACATTCAATATTTCCCCAAAAATATAGTCAGAAACACTATTACAATGTATGACAAGACAGAAATATACAGAATTAAGATCTTAGAAAATGTAGCATGATACATAAACAATCATATCCAACTTTTTAAAGAGTATGTAAAGTGGACTATTCTAAAGCAATGTTCAAACCACATTTCACACTGTCAACTTTCCGGATTCATCTGTTTTCAATATATTGTAAATAAGCTGTTAGGGTTGTCAGTCAGGCTTTCAGTTTGATCACAACAATTACCCACCATCTCATGCCTCTGGTTTAATGATTGATGGTAGAGAAATGCTGGACCAGATGGGCATGCTCAATTTTGCACCTAACGCATGACTGATGTTGCAAAATCCTTTTACTTATTGCTTGCTTAGTTTTACCAATGTATTTACAGGTATCAAATGCTATGCTGTCTCCACAGAAGAAATGTCCAACAATTGGGGGATGATTTAGGAATTGCTGTAAGGTGCATTCCATTGATACGTATTTACTACTCTATCCTTTCAATTAGAACTCCTTTTAAACACAAACATAGGTTTATCATGAAAGATAAGATCATCATGTAATTAAATCCAGTGTTTCACACTAGAATTAAATCCCATATGTCTCAGCTATCTTAGACATAACCATTAAAGTTGAGAATAAGAAACTATACACCACCTTATACACCTAAAGAACAGATAAACATACCTTGCTGAAATATGATAGTCATCATCCACAAGCACTAGACTACTATGTATGTCCACTTTTGGCACCTTCTCTAACAAGATTAAAAGAATTGTTCAGAAACACTACTTTAAGTGATCATAAGAATAGAGTTTTATGATCACGGATTGGAATGAATGGGTGAAGGTATATCAGTACTGGCATTTGTGAGGTTTTGGGAGTTTGAATAGGGCCTAACCTTACTGATTAAAGGCACAACCCTGTAATTTTATACAGTCATAATCATTAGAACATTTTGCAAGGCGGTTTACTGTTTGTATTTGACATTCAAAATAATATGGGACTTGTTTAAAAAAAAAATTATAATTCTTTTTTATTAAACAGTCATCGGTGTAGATGGACAATACAGAGGATCAGACAATGTATACATTACAATAAGTACAAACGGGGATTTAGACAATCGTTACACAAAGAGGAAAGTCACGGGCAGGGTAAGTCATCTTGATGATTGCACTGAGGCGGTCTACAATTCTCACCACAATAGGTATTCCACGGACCTCATATACGAGAGCACTTTTTATGGCATCCCCTTGCCAAGTACACTGTCTTTTCTCTAAACATGCACCAATCAAGGTTCTTTTCCCAGGCCTCTAGAGTGGGTGTGTGATTTTGCCCCCAATTATTGGGCAATATTTCTTTTTGCTAGCATGATTCCCAATGGCCCACTGTGTCTGGAGAGAGTTGAGATCTATGGGTTCCCAAACATTCAAGAAGCATCGCCTCACATCTGGGGGGGAGGGAGACATGCAGTACCTCATTAATCATGGCATATACCTTAAGCCAAAAAGAGTTAATGTGTTCACATTCCCAAATAATGTGCATGAACGTGCCCAGGAGGCCACAGCGCCATTTGCATTCTCCAGTGTCAGACCACCCCATGTGTACTAATCGAGGTCCCGTAATGTATATCCTGTGAAGGATCTTCAGCTGTACCAATCGTATGCATGCTGGGATAGCCACAAATCTGGGGGAAGATATTGTTACCTGCCAGTCCTTGAATATGGGACTTGTTGCAATATGACTAACAATACGACACACTAATAGCATTTTTGACTTTTTACATGTAACAAGACATTCATGTCACTCTGTACTGTTTGATTTTAAAGAATGTTTGTACTCGGTAAAAGCCGACTTATGTCATATTTTTGATATGGTGGATGTCATAGATTTGTTAGGATTTTATTAACATTATTTCCTGCATTTGAATGTAGATTCATATTTATATATGTCCATCAGGTACTGTTGTGATATTTCTGTTAATGTTAACAGGTACACAATATAACATTGTACACTGAATCAGGTACTCTGAACCTATATGGCTTCAATCTCTTTTTCTTCTGTATTTCTAAACTCTTTCCTACTATTCCAGTCTCTTTTAAGATGGGGGCTGTTTTACTTTGATTGTGGCATTATCTGCCATCTGAGGTGATGTGGGCCCTAGATGACAATTGATAATGAGTATTGAAAAGTCCAGTGCAAAGGGCTGAATCCCTGTGAGTGACTCCTGGTGGCACGTTTTCTGGTTGAGTAGGCTACCGGCGATTTGGGTATTTTTAAAGTTTATGACTTCACAGTCCCCTTGTATCAATTTTCGTCAGTTTCCCACCCAGCCAACTCTACGGACCCTCTGGATTTCCATTGCCCTTTCATAGTCCAACGGCCTATGCCTCGCTAGCCAGAACAGACATTTGTTTCTAAGATCCAATTGTGTTTTCCTCTGGTAACTTTTAATTGCCGGTAAGCCTGTCAAGATAATTATGTATGGAGAAGAGGCAGGGGGTACATTTTATGTTCAGTAAGTTCACTACTTCAGGCCTATCAGCAATGTGTTCGTCCCTCACCAACCCACCTGCGGTCCCCTTGAACCCATGTGGAGGCAAGCTGTTTTTGCCCCTTCCCCTCTTGGGGGCGTGCTACAATTCTGTGTCCGGCCTCATGATTGGAACTCTTGCCAGCCTGGTGATTATTGACATTTGAATACCTTATCTCCTGACTTGTGGTGTTTTCTGAGCCCCTCTGCAAACCCAACTCATCCGGGGGTGTCTGGTTTGAAATGTCCACCTGGCAACCAAAATCATTCCCCCTTACTAATACATGAGTATGGCTTACATTGGTGTTTACTTGCCTGCTATCCCCAATTGTTACCACTTTCTAAACAATTGAATAGGGGGCAAGTTCTTTCCTTACAATGGCTCTAAGTTGGTTCTGTAGGTCAGTCAACAAATGCAATGCCCTAGTAGAAAAATCAGTGTCTAGTCTAATGTGCAGAGGACAACCTGCATTTGAATCAGGGTTATCCCGAACCTCTGCACTAGATGATGACTCCTCACCAATTTTCTTTCTTTTCGCTCCCACTACAGTTGTTTGTTTGCGATTGCCATTCTTTGTAGTACTAATAGTATTTCTCCCCTTTTGTGCTACTATTTTAGGTGTAACTTCTTGGAGTGGGGATGAGAGTGGTTAAGCTGAAGGGCCTGGGGTGGCAGCTTGCGAAGTACAAAAATCAGACACTGAAATACTTAAACCAGGAGTTAGCGACAAGCGCCTTTCAGTGAGCTCTTTTTTGTATTTTACAACCCCTATGGCTCACTTTAACATCCTATCAATTGAGGTGAGTGGCTATGATGATAAGGGGTAGCTATGGGCAGAGGTTGTTGTTTCAGAGGGCAGGTACGCTTCCCCATTATACAGCCTAAACCGGCTTATACCACAAAACACCCCAATAAAATCAAAGTACAACCATCTCAGATTTGAAGGTGAATTATTCAATCTAGGTACCAAAAGAGTTAAGAATGGCCCATATATTAAGTAGAACATTAGGGGGTTTTAATGGCCAGCAATCACATGGGTGCGCAACACTCACCACCCTGCTAAGGGTTACGTAATAATCCTATTGTAGGCAAACAATTTATTAGCTAAATCTTCAATATTCATATGTAAAATGTATCACAAGTACACCCAAAACTCCTGGCAGTAAGAAATAAAAAGAACACAGATGATCTGTATGATTTAAAAAAGTCTCATAGTCCCACAAGGGGTGTTCCATTTTTTTCCAGTGCAACAAGAACAGCTAATGGCGGGTGGCTACATTGAGTTCATCAAAATACATGGATAGATCCCCCCTCCAGGGAATAGAAGCAGATTAGTGCCATTAATAAGTGTTTAAATCTTAAAGTCTTACCCACATGTCAAATAAGAGAGTTAAGGCCAAGGGGGGTGGCCCTACCCTGCCTCTTCCTGTCTCTGACAGGTGCAGATGCTGCCAGAGATTGTGAGGGAATTTATGCGCCTCCGGGCGCCAAACAGCAAAAGCATTGGTGGCTGGCGTGCTGTATTGAAAGCCAGGAAGTGGAGTCCCCCAGTATGGCGGTTCGTTGTCTTGTGCTGCGGTAGACCATGAGGGAATGTATGCGCCTCCGCGTGCCAAACAGCAAAAGCATTAGCGGCTGGCGTGCCGCGTTGAAAGCCGGGAAGTGGAGTCCCCCTGTATGGCAGGTTCGTTGTCCCAAGCTGCGGCAGACCGTGAAGGAATTTATGCACCTCCAGGCGCCAAACAGCAAAAGCGTTGTCTGCTGGCGTGCTGCGTTGAATGCCAGGAAGTGGAGGCCCCTGGTATGGCAGGTTCGTTGTCCCATGCTGTGGGAGACCGTGAGGGAATTTATGCACCTCCGGTACTAAACAGCAAAAGCGTTGGCAGCTGGCATGCCGCATTGAAAGCTGGGAAGTGGAGTCCCCCGGTATGGCAGGTTTGCCACGCTTGCTGATTGCTTTGGTGATGTTAGATGACCAGAATAGAGGCCTTAAGTAATGAGTATAGAGTTGCTTGTAAGTGCTTTCTTTTGCTCCCAGTATTTGATTAATCCACTTCTTCATTGTTCTAAAATCATGCACATTTGAGTAATTATGAATGGAGACCTATTGTGAAATATTGCACCTCCATTTAATTAACAAGCAGCTATAGTTACCCTTTTAGTTTTTAGAGTTGTTTTTGGTGCCAGGTACACATAAATACAGAAGTACTCTGCATTTTGTTGACTCGTTTTTCTCTTATGAGACGTTCCATAAGCTGATTCATTCTGTTTATGTGAGTTTTTTCCAAACATATTTTTGTTGGTAGGTAGTTGATTTATTTAATAGGCTAAGCTTGTTGATCTTGTACACTATTATTATTCTCTCAGCTTCGAACATTGCCTTCCAAATTTACTTTTGATGATTTCTTCAACTTCACTATTGATTCACTCGGGGTATAGGTGAATTCCTATAACAATGTTTGGAGTTGAGGTATTCCATTAATAATATATGGATTCTGTTCTTGATATGATGGATTGTTTTTTGGGGATTTATAGATATCTTAGTTGACTTCTCTATAAAGGACTGATATTTTCCTTTATTGATTGTTGGAGGATCCACACCATCTATACCTCCCGGGTCTCGCCAGGGTGTCTAGTTTTCAGAAATGGGGAGGTTTGGTAGGTTTCCCTAGATGGCCGCCGGGCCCGGGCCAAAAACCCAGGTGCCCCCTTGCAAATTTTGTTCGATTTGTGATAGGTCATTTTGAAGTCCCAACACAGCGTTTTGGGCCCTTGCCTGTTGCATGCACTTGGTCCACACACATGAGTGAGGTACCATCTTTATCAGGAGACTCGGGGGAACGCTGGGTGGTAGTTAATTTGTGTCAGCCCAGTGATCCCATAACCTTCTCACACAGAAACGTGTGAACATTTAGATTTTTTCAGCTAGATTTGGACTCCCCAAGCTGTCTAGTTTTCAGAAATGTGTGGGTTTAGTAGGTTAACCTAGATGGCCACCGATCGCTGGGCCAAATACCCAGGTGACCCCTGCTTGCAAAACGAGGTTGGTTTATGATAAGTCATTTTAAAGTCTCCACAGTATGATTTGGCCATTTCCTGTTGCGGCCACTATGCCTACCCACACAAGTGAGGTACCATTTTTATTGGGAGACCTGTGGGAATGCTGGGTGATAGGAAATTTGTGGCGTCCCGGTGATCCCACAACTTACCCACACAGAAATTAGATTATTTTTCATAGATAAATTTAAGGTTTGCAGGGGATTCTGGATGGGGAAACGTTGGGAGATCAGCGTATGCTACACCTCCCCTGACTCCACTGAGTGTCTAACTTTCAGATATATCTGGGTTTGGTACGTTTCCCTAGCAAATTTGGAAAAAGTTGGATAAGGGGACAGGCTCAACTGCAAGAGTCAACCGCGAGAGCAAACTTCAACCACAAGCCCATCTGACCTGCTGATTTTAGGACAGATACCTTCATGATCACTGTAATTACTTGTGTGAGGGTCTCTCCACCTTGAGATCCCTGTCCAGACTATCATTATTTCTGTTCACTTTTTTACCTGCAGATAGATACCTCTGAATCTTTTATTCTTTGGCTAGGGATTCAGAAGCCCACAACGTACTTAAACTTACCAGTAGGTCTTACCATAAGACAAACACAAGTATTGCAACTCAAGTTTGTATTTCTATTTATTTACATTACTGTTGCACTTATATTACAACCACTGTATGAAACTCCTTGTTTTTTTCCTAGATAAGCTCTGTACACTATTATTTCTCAGGACCAATGTGCATTGTAAGTCTTACCCCCTTTTCTTGGTTAACCCTGTCACTTATTGTTCTGATTGCTAGCTTAAATCTTGAATTTCTATACATAGATACCCAATCTACTTGCATTGCGGACCAAAATTCTGAGTATTTCTCTCCATTTATTGACCATAGCCACACAATGTACTTATACTTATAATAATGAACCAGCCGAGTTTCTTAGGTACACTTTCTATATAATCTCACTATGCCTGTACTATACTCGTAGCCCTGTTGCATTTTTTACAAATATAGGCATGCTTGCTCTTCTAATTTCAGGTTACGTCTGCTTTTTTCAGGATCCAATCACATCCTCACCAGGTTTGCATCATGTGTTTAAGCACCCTGATTCTCAAGCTTTGTTATCAATTGTCCAGTGTTCACCCAATAAGGACCAGATGATTGTTTTCCAAATACCAATTGCTAATTATATATATATTCTTTCTTGTTTGTTGTTTTCTCCGGTGGCTTTTGTGTTTTTTCATTTTTCAATTCTTATTCGCTTTGTCTCCCTTCTTAATATAATACATTTTCCTTTGCATTCCGCCTTCTGTATTGTATATTTAATTATATGGCCGGGA
Organism: Lissotriton vulgaris; assembly: GCF_964263255.1. Lineage (NCBI taxonomy): Eukaryota > Metazoa > Chordata > Amphibia > Caudata > Salamandridae > Lissotriton > Lissotriton vulgaris. Next base: position 2,535,890 of record NC_141688.1, read on the forward strand.
TGCCCGTCACCCCCTCCCAACACAATCCCCAAGGATGGGTAGTCAGACGCAGGCTTGAACTTTTGGAAGGCGGGAGGGAGTCACCCTCCCGGCCGTATTTATTAAAATATGAAACAAAATTTAAAACATTAAATAAAAGTTTCATAATCATGTACAATTTTACATTTATTACATTTCGATGAAGACATGTTCTTTGGCTAACCTTAACAGATCTCTAATACAAAGGTTTCCTAGCCGAGTCTAACATCCTGCAAATGCATACATTCTAAATTAAAATTGTACATCCTAGCATTAAGGGCCAACGGCAAGGTCTTAACTGGTGTCAGATCCCTACTACCAAACTCTCGCCCTCACGGTGTGAGTGGCGCATGCGCAGAGGACTGTACCCTCATTGGCAACTGTAATTTCTCTTGTCGTGGTGGGGGCCCCCTTTCCACTCGACGCCATCTTAAAGGTCGCCCGAGTTCCCGTGTGAGGTATCTGTAGGAAGGACAGCGTGAACTCCCCCCAATCCCCACACTCTCTATTCGCCGTCGCGGATATCCGGCCCCCGGGAAATTAGTAGGAGGGGCATATAGCCGCCTCCTCCCCTGGGAGGGGCCTATGGCCGTCTCCCCTTAGGCGACCCATCCTTAGTGGGTGCCGCCTCCCCGTGGGAGGGGCCAATGGCCGCCTCCCCCCGGGCGCTCCCATCCATTCTGGTTGGCGCCCCCCTCTAGGGACCTTGAAATTACTGCTCACCGATCATGACCTTACCGCCACAGGCCGGATAGTTGACCGACTATCCGGCCCCCCCAACTCCTCCTAAAGGTCATGCTTCCTCAAACCCCTTAGCCATGCTATGAAGTCTCCTATGAGTAAAACATTCCCCTCCCGGGGCACATGTGGTCACCCCGAATACACCCATGAGGAATGCTATGCAACTGCGCAGAGCGAAACAATCTACCAATTTTATTGTTTACCTTCTTCACCGAATGGTTCAGTGCTGACACCGAAAGGCCCCCCCGCCATACTTTCCTGGGAATCATGTGGGACCAGGCAATCATGCACCCCGGGATTCTTTTTGCCAACCAGCTAACAGCAGACAAAACTCGTTCAAACAACACTCGTCTACCCAGTGTCACCAAGTCATTGCCCCCCAGGTGTACTATGACTACAGATGGCGGTGACCTTTGCCGCCCTAAGAGACCCTCAACAAATGACTCGAATTGGTCAAAACAGAGCCCGCCCTTCCCATGGAAGGTCACTCTGTACCCGTATTCCCCAGCTGCGCGAGTCGCGTCACCTGCTTTGAATACGTCCCCGGCGCGCCTCATGTATGAGTGGCCCACGACCCATACCACTTTCTCTCTAGACGGTGATCCATGACCGCTGGTCTCCTGGTACTGGGTCGACTGCAAATTCCGCCCCGCGTGACAGGCTCGCGAAACTGTAATTCAAACAAAAGACAAGAAGCGTGAGTGCATGTCAATTGACTTTACAACATGTGCATTCGCACATATTTTCTGAAGCAACTCGAGCACCATCGTCCCAACTGTTTCACTTCATCCGCACTCTGACCCCTGGCTGTAGCCTCAGTAGCAGCCCCTATCCTAAAGGAGTGGGTCCCAAAATCGCCCGGGTCCATGCCCGCAGCAGCGATTGTCAGTGCTAGCACCACCTGGAACTGAAACCTCGTCAGTGGGGTGCCATCATTTTGCCTCAGCAAACTCCCCCCCCATGTAGCCGCCCTTAGTGCCAAGTATTCCTCTATACACATTATCGGGCACGTTGGGGACCCTCGCATGCGCTGCACAACAACACTATTTCCCGTAGCCCCCTGGTCGGTCTTGGACCTGGCTATCATGACTACCATCGAATCACCCCTAATTAGGACGTGATCCCTGCACAAGCCTCCCTCAACGTCATTCTTATTCCTTGCGACCAGTTCGCTCACCCGCATAGCCCCATGGAACGCTAATGTGAAAGCTACCCGGAACAGAACTGCTTCGTACTGGGAAGAGCATGTCTCGACTAGTTTCGCCATGAGTATGGACAACCTTTCTAAGCCAATCGGGCGACTCTCATCTTGCTTGCGACCCTCGAGGCGCTGCCAGCCGCGAAGGGCTTTTCCACCAAAAGGGAACCTGTTGGGTCTTTTATGCCATGCACCTGCGCCATGAATGAAATGGCCGCCCTATGCCTATTGGACGTTGCCGCTGATCGGCCTTCTCTGTGTAGTGCTACCAAGAACCCCAGGAAGGATTCCCCCTGACCCCAGTTCTGATTCCCTGTCGGACCCAAAAATGTGCAATAGGAACGAAACGCTCCTTTGCATGCTTTCCTCATCCTTGGGGCTAAGCTTGCTGCCACAAGGTCTTGTAATCCGGGGCACCGATTAGCCAAAGTGCTTCGGGGAACGGTGCCGCCACTAGGTCCGCTGTAGGTAGATAACCCTTGAACGCCTGCATATGTGAACGAGAGAGTGCATCAGCCGCATGATTCAGTACGCCCGGCACATGTTTCGCCCTGAACTGTACATTCGGTCTCATGCAAAGCAGCACAACTTCTTTCAACAATCTCAAGATCCATTTGCAGCGTGCTGCCTGTTTGTTAATGCATTCAACAACAGACATATTATCAGACCAAAATACCATAGAGCGGTCTCTGAACTCGTCTGGCCATGCCATCAGAGCAACAAAAATAGGGAATAGCTCCAGGAACCCAATGTTACTTGTGAGACCGCTGGAGTGCCACCACGCCGGCCATGTTTGCGCCGACCATCGGTTACCAAAAATGGCGCCAAATCCCACGCTCCCCGCCGAGTCAGTCCACAAACCTAGCTCGTCTGAAGACGCTGGCGGCTTGCTCCATACTACTCGACCGTTGAAGTCCGCCAGAAATGCCAACCAAATGCGCATATCCTGGCGAACCTCTGCAGACAGTCTTGTATGGTGATGTCCTTCTTTGAGACCAACCATAGCTTGTGGAATAGAGCGTGAGAAGGGGCGGGCCATTGGTATAACTCTCAAGGCAAAGTTAAGCTGACCCACGGTTTGCTGTAACTGGTGCAGGGTCACTTTCTCCTTACTAAGGCATAGCTTCAGGGAAGCCCTAAATTTGGCTACCTTTCCCACTGGCAAACGGAAACATCCCTCCACAGAATGAAGCTCAATCCCCAGAAACTCCAGTGAAGTAGATGGTCCAACCGTCTTACCTGGTGCCAATGGGACTCCAAACTCCCTCATGAGGATGCAAAAGTCATGTAGCGCCTGCGCACATTTTGTGTCGCCGGCCGCTCCTAAGAACAGGAAGTCATATAGATAATGCATAACATGCCTATGCCCTGTGGCCTCGGTGAATGCCCACTCTAAAAAACAGCTGAACTTTTCAAAATAGGCACAAGAAATGGAGCAACCCATCGGCATGTATTTATCCATGTAATAACTCCCTTGGAATGCAAAACCTAGCAAGCGCTGATCCTGTGGGTGTACCGGGAGCAACCGGAACGCCGATTCGATATCCGATTTCGCCATCAGCGCCCCAGGGCCCAGGCGATTTAACATGGCAACGGCATCATCGAACGATGCGTACCGCACCGAACAGACTTCTGGGTCAATGGCCTCGTTCACCGAGGAACCCCTTCGAGCAGACAGGTTATGGATAAGCCTAAACTCCCCCGGGTCTTTCTTCGGGACCACCCCTAACGGGGACAGATGAAATCCGCCACCGGTGGGCGATGAAACGGCCCTGCCACTCGCCCTAAGCTGACTTCTTTCGCAATTTTCCTCTCTACCACACTTGGATTATGTTGCGCCGATAACTGGTTTTTACAAAAGGAGTCCCCTCGAAAATCCCCCGCCGGGATGTGGAAGCCGTGCAAGAATCCCTTCCTCAACCCCCCAGCGGAGACATAATCAGGGTATTTGTTTAACCAAGGAGTCATAGCCATGAGATCAACGGGTGTAGGCAATTGGTCACAACGATCTACCTCACTCCTGCTAGGACCCTCCCTTTCCTCCCGCCCCGTTATTTTTCGATCTACATGAACTCTCCGGGTGTGAGGAATTCCCACAGCCCACACACACATGCTTGAACCTACATGTTCCTTGCGGTCTGTTACAGTTGCCTCGATTGAAGCCCCAACAGACCCCCGCTTTCCACCATTCCCGCCGGTTTTCGGCTGGTGATCGCCACCGGCGCCTGCTCGAAAGGGCACCGCTGGCTTTTGGCAGGAGACCCCTGACCCACTCCCGCCCAGCGAGGATGTACCTGCGACACCCGGCAGGAGCTGCTTATGCCATGAGACCAAGTCGAGGCAGTCCCATGTCAGAGAGGCATCATATTCTTTCGCTTTTCGGAATTTCATGTCGTAACCTTTCCATTCCTCTCCCTCATACATTGCATAGAAATCCATAATACGAGTTTGATAGCAAGACAGTTCAGTTAATACCTCGGGTTTACGTTCCCCCATAACTGCAGTAAATATTGCAAAGGCCTTCGCCCAATTCGTTATCGTTTCATCCACCCTGAACTCCGCCATCTTGGCGCGCCACACGCTCGGGTGCCAAAAATCTTTCTGGGTTTTAGCATATTCCATCTCGCGATGGTCAGTTAATAACGAAAACATATTGACATACTTGTCTCCCCATATCAACTCTTTTGTGGCCATAGGGATGTGCTGTGCCACCCTCTCCCGCCTTGAGGGTAATGAGCCCTCCCCCGCCATTGGCAAAGCGAGCTTACCCGGTTCGGTCGTTGTTCCCGCCGTTTTCTCGAGACCAACTGCCGGTCCTACCGGTGTCACCTGTGGGGAAACAAGAGGAAGATTCACCTTCGCGGCATCTTGCGACTGCCGCAACTGCTGTATTAGTAACTTGGCCTCTTCGGCCGTGTCTCCGGGTGCCTTGGCACCCCCTGCTTTCGTATTGAGCCATGCGGCCAACTGGGTGGCCAATTCAGGAGGCATATCCTCATCGTTAGCGGGGGTAATCACAACCGGGATCGGTTGACCCGCGTCTGGGATTGGTACCGGGCTGTCAACTGGTGTGACCGGGGTGGCCGGGGGCACCTCAGGGACTGGGACCTCCCCCGCAACCACCCTCTTTTTGACCCGCTTCCCTCTACCCTCGGGACGATTCCTGGCAAGGCCGGGCCTATTACCTTATTAGGGTTACCAGGATTGCTCAGTGCAGCCAGTTGCTTTTTGACGTCCGCCAAACCTCGGCCGATCGATGGGACTTGTCCGAGTTTCCGCTCCATGCCAGCCATTCGGTTCATCAACATGCGTAGCACCTTATCCGTCTCGGAACCCTTTCCTGCTTTCTTGCCAGCCATGGTTTCGATTATCGGCTCCTTTAGACGAGCAACGAGGTCCTGGACTCTTCGCCTTAGAGTAACTGAAAGAAAAACAACAAGATTACAAGTTCTCAAAATTGCTGCTTGTTCCGTCGAGGGCTCACGAGCAACGAGTGGGTGCAGCCTTCAGAGCACAGGAACAAGAGGACGCTTCTTCGGATTCCCGCTCTATTTATTCTTCTGCGGGAGGGCGTGTACCCTCCTCCGGTACGCCTACTGGGCGTGGTCATCGGTGTAGGTGTCTAGGACAACCCCTCCTGGGCGGGAAAAGGCGCGCCCCGGCTACGCCGCTTCGGGCATACCAGCCGGGACACGCCCCCCGCCCAAAATGGTTTCCCCGGAGGATCGGGGCACCCAACCATACGTTCGGGGGGACCGAGTGGTCGCCCCTTTCCAATTTGATTGTTATTTCCTTTTCAATTATTGGTATACTATCAATATCTCTTTGATTTTTGTAATAAATATACAACTGCCTGGCCTATGCCTCTGTGCCACCGTATTGGGTTAAACACGTGTGGACTGATAATTGGAAACATAAAATAATCATAAATGAATATTTTAGGAATTCTCATGTTATTCTGAATATAGTTTGCAAACTGGATGCTAGAAGTTTTACGAAAACAAAAGTAAACCTACAAGAAACAACCAACTTTAACTATTTTGGTTTTGGGCTTATAGAACCCTTGTGCCTCTATCTTTAATTAAAACGGTCTACTCACGCCAGGAGATACTAAAGTTTAGGAGGCCCAGTTATAAAAGTACTGTCAGCATTCAATGCTCCCACTCAGCAGGGAGCCAGAGTGCTCTCATTGCATGTTTAGCTTCCGCCCACACCATGAATTACTCTCTAAGGTTCAGCATCCCTATACATTTCGAATGTTCCTCCTCAACTGTAGATCCCTACCAAAAGACTCCCGGGAGATTAAAATGCTCCTGGAATACGAGGATCCATATGCACTATTTCTTACAGAAATATGGCCACACATGCATCAGAACTAGATCTGGTACAAACTCTGGCCACGGGCTATACTATCAAGTGGAAAGACCGCGAAAAAAGAAAGGCGGAGGTATTGCCATAATTCATAAAAATACTCTTAAATGCAGGGTTTAACCTAATATTATTGCAGACTGTGGAAGTCTTTTTTTTAACATGGCACTATCTTTTACCCACTACTTTATTGGTGTCCTCATTTACCGCTTTTTATGATACAAGGGGGACCCAACGGATAGCTAAGTACCATGGGTATAACTGAGTTATCAAAGACAAAGGTGCTTAGCTAATTTACGAATCAAAACAATACAATATAGAAACACAATGGAAAACTATATGAATTAAGATTTCCAAACCCAGCCGGGAAAGGAGTTTATTTTATGGAGACAATGTCCAATCTTAGAATATACACAAAATGGTTTGACACAAGCCTGTGCCGTACATATAAAGAGAAAGAAGAATAAAGTTAGGGTGAAAGGGGTGTTTTTCAGGCAAATGAAGAGAGCTAGGACAGGGTACTGTGAACAGATCAGAAAATAATAATAACAGTATCGCCTGGAGTGAGGTATACACAATCACATTTACCAATATTATTAGTGTAACCACACTTATTAGTGTCGACGTTTCGATCCCTAAAGCTCAACTAGATAAGTGGGATCATCATTAGGACTTTTTGATAAAACATGCCTGAATGAAAAAGCCTCAATGTACCGAGGTCGAGGACCTCAAAAAGAATTGAGGGGGGATGATCCTTCTCTTCAGGATGCAGCGTAGGTACACGTAGATTTTACTTCAGGGAGGTCTTTTTTGGGGGTCCAGAAACGAAACGCTTATTACAATGAAAGGGTTTCAGGGTCCGTTTGAAACTGCATGCAATGGCAGCTCTTACTCCGCTGTTGGTGTAATCGGGGAGTGGTTTGGAACGTGCAGGCATCAGTGGCCATGCACGAGGTATACCAATAATGTGGCGTTATGGACGCGAGTCTCGGTGGAGGCGCGTCTCACCGGAGGCTGCTAGGACAATGCCGGATGCAGTGCCTCAGCGGAGTAAGAGCTGCCATTGCATGCAGTTTCAAACGGACCCTGAAACCCTGGTTAGACAACTCCTTTAAGTTCGACCACCAGTCTATTAGGGTGCTAGGGGCTTGCTTTGGCATACTCAAACTTCTTCTGAAAGTCATCCCACTCCTTCCAATGGCTGCATAAAGAATCCTGATCCAGGCCTTGGTCCTTTCACGATTGGACTATAACAATTCCCTTTACTTAGGGGCTCCTAAAGCAACATTAAGGAAGCTCCAAGTTGCTCAGAACTGTGCCAAGAGAATGTTACTGGGAATCCCAAAAACCAAATCAGGCAAGCCAGCCTTAGACTCTACACTGGCTGCTAATCTCCGAAAGATCAAAATTTAAGGCCCTCTGCATTACTCATAAGACTATGTGGGAAATGGGCCCGGCTATTCACACATCCCTCATTACCCCCACCTGCCCTAAGAAGGACCGGCTACTCTCAATCTGGCAGTCGTTTCTAAAATCAGGAGGACAAGAAGTGGAGGAAGATCCTTGTCCTATAATGTGATTAAGCTCAGGAATACATTACCTCCACTCCTCTGCTCTGAACCTCATCTCCTTCTGTTTCGTAAACTTTTAAAACACTGGCTATTTCAGCAATCAGTCCTATACTTTCATCTGTTTTCTGTTCAGTCGCCAGCGCTGGGATGCCAAAGGGTAGCTATTCTCTCTATAAATGTTTGATAATCATAATAATAATAATAATAATAATAATAATAATAATAATAATAATAATAATAATAATAATAATAATAATGCATGAAGTAATATTCATTTTGTATGAGCCTCCCCATATTATGAACAATTTAACTAACTAGGTTTAACTAGGTTTTGGGCTAATACCTAGCTCAAATGCACAGCCAAACATTGATTTTGCTAGTTTACTAGCTGGTACCAGTTGAGTGTAGCATTTTGGTGAATAGCCCACATTTTTTTCTGCAGTTTCCACTCTGTGTACGATCCTAAGAATCAGTCACTTTACTATGGTAGCGACCTCAAGAGAGGCTGCAAATCAAAGATGTCTATCCTCGCAAGTCTCAATGAGGGTAGCCCACCTTTATCCTTCACCTTCCTCCTCACAAGGACTTTCCAGTTGCGTTTTTCGAACCGTAAAGCTTGGCAGGTCATGCGGGACATCCCGGCCAGGATATAGTTTTTTGCTGAATTGTCACTTTTAAACTTGTAAGACTAATCAATCTTGAGATGTATCTAAACCTCTTTCAAGGCTGAATCACATATCAGAGAATAGTTATCACCTTTTACAAGCTGCTGGTGTTGAGCCAACTCAGCCTTCCCTTAGCAAGCAACTGCCTCAACTTTTCACAAGCTGCGGGTGTGACTCTCTCTCTCTCTCTCTGTCTCGAGCAATCAGCTGGTGGCACCCAATGAGTGGACACCACCTCATACCAAATCATAGATCTTGCATCTGGACCAAACCCTTCATACAGATCTTTTTTATTCGTCATCCAAAGACATTTTGTGACGTCCAGATCCACTTGATACTTACAAAGTATAGCCGATGCTTTGCAAGAGCTGCATTCCTTGCCCGTCTTGAATGGGCACTACAATGCCAAAGGCAATGATAATACTTATTAAAAAGTACAGGATGCGAAGAATCAGGTATCCTGAAGGGAAGAAAATAAGTATGTGTCAAAATAAAGGTGAATAAGATAAAAACAGCAGCAGACGGGCTGGTACCAGCACCTGCAATTTTCACATACATAACGCAGATATTTGGCGACACCCAAAACACCTCAGACCCATGTTGCCTGTTTTAGACCCAAGCCCACATGTGGTTTTGTAGGTGCAGATCTGTTGTCCAAGGTACAGAATTTTAGAGGACATTCCAAGTGGCAAGAAAAACGTCAGTTAAATCTCTGGAAGAGAAAGACATCCAAATGGCATGCTTGAAAATGAACATGCATCCCTTTTTGTCAAAACACTTCCATGTTTAAAGATGGGGAGAAAGTGACTTCAGTGAAAGAAATAATGAGATGCAAGGACACTTCCGTTTTTCAGTATATTTTCAGATAGTGCAGATTTATGGATTATGCCCCCACAAACGTTTGTGATGAAAAGGGTTAATCATGGCATCTTCTGTTTTCTCAGGGAAATTATTTATAGAATTTGTTTGTAGTGCAGGATTTTACGCGATTGTTAAAGCAACAGCACTCACAGAATGTTTATGGGGATGTTTGGCAGCAGGAATAGAGGCTTACCCATTGCAAGAGGTACCAAGCAGAGAGTATGTGCATATACCTTGGAGGAGGGGTGCCTTGACAGCATTTACAAATGATTTTCCTCGGTTGAGGGAAAAGCCTGTTGAATGGTACAAGCAGGTTGATCACTTTGTCAAGATTTCAAGAGTACTGTGGATTGATTTGAACACTTTGTTTTGACATTGTGGTACCAAGAGATTTGTGGAGTTGAATGGCCATCTGTTGAACCCAACCGAAACCCCATTCCGCATGGTCATTCACCTTTAGTTATGAAAACATTTGAGAAGGTAATCACATGGTTACAGTCCAAGATTTCCCCACAAGACATTGATTGGGTCAAAATACATCGGAATACCCAAGAGCCGAAGGCATCGGTACATGCTTACTGTGAGCAGCTTTTACAAGCCTCCAAGCGGTACTGTAGGCTGGATACTTTAGATTCAAAGGGATTGGGACTGTTAGTTTCCACATTTTTTTCAGGTTTGAGGTCAGAAATTAGCTTTATGATCCAGCAGCATCTGATCTGTTGACAAAATAAATCTGTGGATGAGATTCTACGGTATGCCAAATATTGTAGTGATGAGGTAGACTCGAAACATACGAAACTGAAGGATAAGCCAATGCTAGTCCCGATGAGAAATGCAGATAAGGTAGACCAAGTGCATTTGAGTGGAGGGACATTGGGAGGAAAGCAAGGAAACAGTCATGGAGGGAGTCAGAATGCATCGATTAATGCGGGTCAGAGAAGAGCGAAACCCATAGATCCCATGACGGGGATAGACGTTTGTGCCCTAAAGAGAACTACTGCATGTAATTCTTTGACAAAATCAGGCATTGGAAGCACGAGTGTCAACTAAATCCAGTGAATCTGATCCAAGATGAGGACATAGGGCAGGTACCCGAGGTCGTCAATGCTGTAACGAGGCCTAGGTCTGTACATTGAGGGTGTCTGAGTCCACAGGTGCAAGTTCTCCAACCTTCGAGGATCCCACAGGGAAATTAAGTGTACCAGCAGATTCCCTTTATCGAAACTCTAGATGAGTTCGCTATAGATCAGTTGCAATGACGGTGCCTGAGGGGGGAGGAAGACTGTACCCTTGGAACAGTCTTAGTGGTAGACCTGAGAGGACCGTATGTGAAGGAGGATGCGGATGATCATCACATCACATTCTTGAATGATACTGGTGCTACCTGTTCTACTGTGAGGTCTGCAGTAGTTACAAACCTACCCCTCTCTGGACAATCGATCCAAGTTGTAGGTGTTGCTAATGAGTGAATTACCATCCATTGACAGATGACATACCTGTGAGAATAAGAACCTTTCAGAATCTACACCAATTTGTGGTGTGCAATTCGAGCCCAGTCTGTTTGTTGGGTCGTGACCTTTTGTGCAAATTGAATTGCACAATCTATTGCACACCCAAGGGAATGGATTTGCAGACTGACGATGATGACATTGCATTAAAATTAGTGAATAATAATCTCTGCATAGAGATGTTTCCCATGTTGACAACTGAAGATTTGCCATACAACTTAAGGGACTCAGTCTCTCCGGAGGTGTGGGATTTCACAGGAGAACAGATAGAAATGATCCCATGGGTTGAGCCAGTCAAGACACAGATCAAGCCAATTGTTGAATTACCAAGAATTCCCCAGTACAAACTGATGCCGGAAACGGTGGCAGGGATCAAGCCTGTGATTGAATCCTTGATCGAACAGGGCATTTTGAAGGAGATAATGGGAGGCCCATGTAATTCCCCTATAATGGAAGTGCTGAAGCCAAGTGGGAAGTTCAGAAACGTGCAGGACCTTCGAAAGGTCAACACAATTGTAGTCCCATGTTCTCCTGTGGTACCGAATCCATCAGTGATTCTGTTTCAAATTCCCTGTGAAGCTGAATGGTTTACAGTGATTGATGTATGCCAGGTGTTCTTTTCGATACCCTAACACAAAGAAAGCCAATTTGTATTCACTTTCTGTCTGGAAAATCATGTGTTAACATGGTGTTGTATCCCACAAGGGTATACTAAGAGCCCATCTATTTTTAATCAGATCTTGAAGAAGAATCTTGAGAGTCTGGTGCTGCCGAGAGTTGCATTCTCGTGTAGTACATTGACGACCTCTTGATCGCATCCGAAATGGAGGAAGATTGTAGGATTGATACTGCTGCATTATTAAATCACCTAGCAGAGAATGAACACAAGGTGTTCCCAAGTAAACTCCAGTACTGTTTGCCTAAAGTTCAGTATTTAGTTCATCGCATTGAGAAAGGCAAGAGGAAGGTGTCACCAGACTACATTGAGACGATCATGAAAATGATTGCGCCTGCCACACAAAAGGAAGTCAGGATGTTTGGGGGAATGGTTGGGTACTGCCGTCAGTGGATTCCCAACTTTTCATTGAATGTGAAACCTCTGCTGAGGTTGACACACAAAGATGTGAGTGATCCAGTTTCATGGGATAAAAAATGTTTGGCTACCTTTATGGAGCTGATAGAAAGCCTGTGTCACGCTCTGGCTCTAGGAATGCCTGATTGCAATAAATAATTTTCATTCTTTTGTTGTGAGGGGTGCGCACTGTCAGTACTCAAACAGACTCATGGAGGTCTCCTTAGACCAATTGCCTACTTTTCAGCTATGTTAGACCCCGTAGTTTCAGCGTTGCTCGTACGTCTCAAGTTTGTTGGTGCAACAGGTGTCAGCATTGAAAGGTGTGAGAGTATTGTGGTGGATCATCCTCTTATTGTATATGTTGCACATTCAGTTGAGCTTATGATGACTAGAACCAAAACACATCATTTGACGAATAACAGACTCACACGCTATCAGCAAGTCATACTTGCCTCAGAGAATGTGACTCGGAAGAGGTGTTCTGTACTGAATCCTGCTACTTTGATGCCTATTCGAAATATTGATGATGAAGATTTTGAAGACCATGAATGTATCGATGTGACTGAACTTTGTACCAAACTGAGACTCAACATTGTTCATGAACCTGTGCCTGAATCAGATGAAATCTTTTTTGTAGATGGTTCATACTTAAGGGACAATGTAGGTTATTTGAGAGCAGTGTTTGCTGTCTGTATGATTTCTGGAGTTGTGGAAGCTGCTTATTTACAGGGAGTAAACTCCACACAAGTGGCTGAAATCATTGCCCTGACAAATGCATGCCTGGTCTCTGATCAGATTCGAGTCACCATCTACACTGATAGCCAATATGGGAGTGGTTCATGACTTCGGACAGCTATGGTCACAAAGGGGGTTCCTAACATCATCAGACTCCCCCATCAGAAATGGAGAATATGTGAGAAAATTGTTGGAAGCCTTGCAACCACCAAAAGAAATAGCTGTGCTAAAGTGCATTGCCCATGGGAAGGGGAGGACACAGAGAGTACCGAGCTCAGCATGATGTTAGCCATAGTGGACACTTGTGATGAGGTCAACCGTCTGCAGGGATAAGTGCCTGCTCAGGAAGAAGCTGTAGGGTTTAAAACAGGTTGTGAGAAGAGAGATGATGGCATTTTGGTTTCCACTGATGGTTGAGCAGTGTTGCCAGATGAGTTATTGAGCCCTAAGGCAAAGCAGATTCATGGAGCAGTTCATATTGGAAGAGATGCCATTGTGCGAATGTGTTCCGGCAGACATGGTTTAATCCACTGATTCATGCGTTTGCTGAAGCAGTTTGTCACAGATGTGTTACGTGTCAACAGATGAATGCTTGGAAGAAGACTATGGTTGCATTGAGATACATTGGGATATCTGAGGGCCCCTTCAATAGGATCCAGCTTGATTTCATCGAGATACCTAGGTGCAATGGATTGAGGTACATTTTGGTGGTGGTGTGTGTTTTCTCACCGAGGGTGGAAGCATATCCAATGAGAAGGTGTTATAGTCACACAGTAGCAAAGCTGTTACTTAGAGAGTTGATTCCATGCTTTGGATATCCAACTACGTTGAAGTCGGATAGAGTAAAGCATTTCCACAGCTTTGTACTGCATTACAACTTGATCAGAGATTACACTGTTGCTAAAGACCAGCAGCATCTGGCCTTGTGGGACAAATCAATGGACCTCTCAAGCTGAGAATGGCAAAGGTTTGTTCTTCCACGTCCCTGAAGTGGCCTGATGTCTTGCCGTTGGTGTTGAAGAGTGCGGTGGCATCACCAATAGGATGACAGTCCTCTCACCACACGCGATCCTGATGGGGAGGGCGATGCGTTTGCCAGCAGTAAAGTCTACAGTGTGATAAACATCACTGATGATTTGATCCTTGATTATTGCAAAGGACTGGCTGATGTGGTCCATTCACCAGGTTGATGCTTCGACTGCCCCGACCTGAAAAGGACCACTGCCATGACCTGTGTCCAGGTGACTGGCTCCTAGTTTGAAAGCATGTGAGGAAGAACTGTCTTGATGCTCACTGGAGAGGTCCATACCAAGTGATTATGGTGACAAACACAGCTGTGAAGTGCGAAGGCTTTCCAAACTGGATCCACGCCTAACACACCTGCAGAGTTTCAGAAATCTTGTCAGAAACAGCTCCTCTCTCTGTAGGAAATCCAGCCGTAGCTGTGAGGTCACTGGAGAGGACAAGCCAATTTGTTAGGGTTATTGACAAGGCTGTGTCGCCCGCCAGAACAAGCTGAGGGGGTTCACACTATAAAAGGCCCAGGTATCGACTCTGAGGGAAACAGTAACGTTGCGAGCAGTACAGAGCCAGACTCAGCTGGAAGAACTGGTGCGGAAAGTGGTCAGGTGCAGAGAAGGAGAGCAGAGTTTGTAAGAAAATCATAGTCTGTGAAGCAGAAGTGGTAAAACTTGTGATTGGCATATGAAAGAGATTTTGCTCATGTGTCTGAAATGTCTGAATAAGAGTTAAGTGACGCAGAGCAAGCACAAGGTTGGCCTGAGGCGATCGAGAAGAGCAAAGGTGCCCTGCCACAGGTACGCTGCCCCAGAGTGGACCTATCTGATCACAGATGCCTGGAACAGTGCGGACCGGGAGACTGAAGTCTTCACGAGTGGTCAGCAGTGTTCCAGAACTGAATATTGAGATTGAACTAGTAGTTCCTGGATTAGAAACAGAGGGGGTGTTGACTGTGACTGTCCCAAATCCTCCAATATTGGATATCAGACACCAGTTCAGGAGATTGCAACGGTTAGTTTTGAGATTTTGCAGGGTGTCTGAGCTTGTAAGAGACTGTTGATTAAACTGTGAACTGTAAATAAAACACTTGCTTTAAAGAAGATAACCTAGGCCCGAGTGGAAGAAGAATAAAATTAGGGAGAAGAAAAAGGGCTAAGGAAGTCTTTTGAACTATGTAAATAATTGTACAGCGAACTGTGAAATTGATGTCCAGGACTCTAAGAAACTATACGTGAACATTGTTGAACAGCAATCAGAGGCAGAGAAAGAGACTTTGCGTTGCTCCTCTAACTGTGCTGAACCAACTCAATTAAAATGGAGTCTGGAAATCTGAACCATAGAGCAAAGGGTGTAATAGGTACACTCATAGTAGGAGTGATAGTAATGATAGCAGTAGTCATTATAGTCTCTGTAAAAATGTCACATGATGCAGAAGTTGATGGAGTGGGAATGCAAGGGACATCCACACCTACCACTTCTAGCACAAAAGGGTAAATTAGAACCGGATAAAGCTATGCTAGATCAAATTAGTCGCATTTTGCATGTAGATTTATCTAATGGTGATTAAACGTTGAATGCCTATGCAAAATTATTGTATGAGTATGTGAAAATGATGAATATAAGAGATTGTTATGTGTGTACGCAGTTGCCTGCATCGGGTGGAGGTTCATTATCACCACCTTCCCCTGACGTATGGTATTACATGTAGTTTATTGCTTAGCATGTTTTACGGTAAAAATCATTATGAATACTATTTCTTGAACTATGATGTGGTGCTTTCTGAAGTTCCAGCTTATAAGCACCTGAATAAGTATGATTATTACAAGTAGTAAGAGAAAATAGGGAAGTATTTCATACCTACAGTTACATTAGATACAGCTTATGCTCATCGTCACAAATTAACGTGTGTGTTAACTGATGTAGAAAAGAAGTTCATAGATCGGGTAGAAGATAGGCATAGAAAATTAGCTGGTAACCTTAATAGTAGAGAAGGAAAGTTTTAATGGACCAAGGAGGAGTTAGAACATAAGGCGAAGGGGAGTTATGGTCCAATAACCTTAGTCTTTGAACAGCTATGGGAAACTTTGCATTAGACAGGTGCAGACTTATTTGATAAGATATTTGTGGGAGAGAGTGTGTGTGATCACATTTTCACAATTGAAGCCACTGCAAAGAAGTTCTCGCAACAAGCGGTTCAAGTGGTACCGAATGTGTATTTTGTTTGTGGGAAAAATGTGTATGTGCGGTTGCTATTGAATTGGAATGGCACATGGTATATGGCTGTTGTGTTTCCTAAGATTTACCACGTGGAAGCTTTGGGCCTGTTGGAAGGTGAACTACACCATAGAGCGAAGCAAGGTTTGAGTGCAGGTCCGATTGTTGGAGACACATTTGGAGCAATGATACCAAGTTTGGAAGTGGTTCTGAATTATATAAAGATTAGAAGGTTGTCAACTATTGTGGATAAGTTGTCGGCAAATACAGTTCCATCTTTATTGCTTGTGGAAGGAGAGAATGAAGAACCGCCTTGCTTTAGATGTGTTATTAGCAAATGAGGGCGGAATCTGTAAATTGTTGAGGGTCCAACAGTGCTGCACTTATATCCCAGACCATAGTAAGGATCTGAGGAAGTATATTAGTAACATCACTGAGATTCACCATGAGGTGCATGATTTGGCAACGGAAAGAGTTTGCGACAAGGTTGGGAAAGGCTTTGGAAAGATTGGGAGTTGGATTGCCAACCTTGGCAAGGGTATTCTTGGTTACATTCTGAAGGCCAACATCATAGTAGTAGTTTGTGTGATTCTTTTCATTGGAGAGGTTAGGGCCTACAAATGGCATAAGTCAGTACATGCTGAGAGATCTCTTAGAGAGTGGGAAACGAGAATGGAGAGACTGAAGGACAGTTACTATAAGAATCTCAAAAGTCTAGAGTCGTTCTGGCAGGGAAGAACAGCTACAACTTCTGTTTAGGTCGGTTCTCTCTACAGGGATTTGTGATTGATTGTGATGACACATATCATCAGAGGGGGGACTGATAGAGCGTGATTGTGCTCTTTCATTTCTAGGGGTTGTTCTGACCGACTTTTTTGGCCCTCCTTTGAGGGAGGATGATTGGATGTGACTCTAGTCTATTAGTCATTCTAGCGCAGGGATTAGAACTATAGACAGGGCCTATTCATAAGGCACAGTAATGCACTTTCATACCCTTTTCCTTAGATCAGGGCTTATAAACTTATGTTAGGGGATAGATTCATTAGTATTAGTGATAATCCGTCCTTTTGCAAGAGTGTTAGTATACCTTCTATGGAGTTATGCTTATTTCGGGCCTTGTAGGCCTCAAACGGGAGAGACTCCATCTTGCTTTCTGCCCCGGCAGCTTGAGATGCTTCTAGGTCAAGTGTAATGTTTTAGTTTCGAAGTGTTGTTCGCTTGGAGAGAACCAGCTCAGGCTGGCCCTTATCGAAAGACTGTATTTTTCTCCACTCCGAAGACACAATATCAGGCCGGCCGGCTGGGAACGTGTCCTTGGTACAGGGAGGTACAAGAATTTGGTGGGCGGCAGGTTACTGGCCGTAACTTTCCATGAAAGGACAAGCTTCCATATTAGCGAAAGCATGAGGCAGTGAGTCAGTCAGTCTGTAGGCGGCAGCTAGCCGTTAGCATCAATGCCATTAATTATTTCCAGGCAGACAGTCGCCATTTTGAAGTCCGAGAAAGATCATGAAGCTGATACTCTCTGAGAAAGATTGACGAGGAAAGAGAAGTAGTGCAGAACGGCCAGAGAGAGAGAGAGACAGCAGCTAATTGAAGGAAGGTTCCAGTGACTTGGAGGAAAGCAGAGAAGGCAGAGCTTAGCGGTGCAGACGTGTACTCGTGACTGCTGAGGTGTGATTCTAAGACGAGCCAAGGCACAGACGAGAAGGGAACCTAGATGACTGCCGAACCCCGACTTCGTGTCCATAAGGTGACGTCTGTCCATAACCTATAGTGTGTACATTCTAACCTTTCACTTTTCTTTGCAGGATATATGTTATAGTATAGTATTGTGTTTTTATGATCATTGTAATAAAATACCCCAGTTCTTAGTGAACCAACATGTGTCTCGTATTCTTGTTCAATCAGGGTAACCTGGTCTTCTAGTCAGGCATTGTTTGCATGAACGGATGTAATTCCCGGTCAGGTAAGAGGTGACTGGGCAATGAGGGAGAGAGGGACCCCTTGATGTAAAGAATAGGTAGTACACGCTTTAATTTGGCAAGTTATGGTAATTTCTGTTATTGTAGTATCATATCCCGAGTAGCCAATGAGAGATTCCTTCCAAAGGTATTCATAGGAGAGTGATCGTCGTTGGTAAGCGGCGTTAATGGGAACACCAGGTGGGAGACTGGTGCATAGATCAGCCGGATTGCGGATCGGGCTGTGAGTGAGAGAACACTAGGGGGGACACTAGTGCATAGGTCTGCCGGATTGTGGACCGGGCTGTGAGGAAGAGAGCACTAGGACTGCAGACTAGTGTGTAGGCACGCAGGATTGCGACTTGCCGAGTGAGCACTGACTGTGGTCAGTGTGTAATGGTAAATAATCAGAACTGCCCTAGGGTAGACTAGTCTGGGCCTAAGTTGCCGTGAGACTAACTGGTATGAGTGGGATATTGTAGAAAACCTATGCATGTATATTGCTATTTCCCCATCCTTAGGTACAAGATATATATATATATATATACCTATTGTAAATACGTTCTAAGGAGGGAGGTGATTACGTTCCGACTGGGTTGGAGGTGCTCTGAGGAGCTGATCCCATCTGGTCCAAGAATCCGGTCGTTACAGGGGTGCATCATAATCATGCGTAGTTGTATTAACATATGATAATAGAATGTGTACTGTGATAATATAAAGAGTGTCGTGTTAGGGATAATTTGCATATAACGTGAAGAAAATTGATGTTGCAATACACATGTATTTAGTTGAAAAATTAACTTGCAGAATATGTACACAAGGCTTACAAGTATTCATGTATTTGATGAGCTCATGTGATGTGATGACTTATAAATGCTTAGAAAATGTTCACTGATATATGGGTTCATAAGGCCTATGTGCCATGCTCTTAAGTTGGCCGATTTCTGTAGACCTAAATTGCATTCTCCCTGGAAGCTCTAGTATAGGATTTAAAAGCTGGATTTCTTGTGCATTTTGAATTTGTCTTTTCTCACGTTTCTCTTGCAGGTGGAGAAATCCATCTTTGTTAGTTAGAAAAACGCTTTTGTTTTAGGAGTTAGGCTCGGGGAGGAGAGGATACATGTGTACAATGAGTGCTGATAATGTGAGACTGTGTTCTTTCTTACTGGAGAAGGCCTGTGAATCAAGGTCGAAACTAAATGGAAAATCACCTATGAGGAGTTGCCCAGCGGGATGAGGCAATCGGATGATGCCTAATGGGCGTGTTTTTATGATTTTGGTGTTGAACTTAGGGACAGTGCCCCAGAGGTTGAGTTAGGAGAAGAGAGGAGATCGATGCTGAGGGAAAGAGCTTCTTAGAACAAACTCTGTAGCCTTTGACTACATGACCCATACAACGTGAGTGTACTTCTTAGGAAGTCTTCACGTGCTGAAACTTTTTTCTGACTTGCCTGGGGAATGCTAAGTAGGGTTGTCACATTAGTAGTGTGTAGGGACAGACTAATTCTTTTTACTTACGAGCCTTCAATGAAGTCTGATCTTGACATGGGGATACTTATTACCTGCGTTTTGGTATTGAAATTCGTCATCCTTTTCATGATCAAAAGACTAAATATTGCACGCAGGTTTGTCTTTATATTCATTCCAATGCATTTCTACAACCACATCTTGATGTGCTTGTATGTCTAGTTATTTTTGACTTTGTAATAAACTGACTAACCTAGGACTCGGAGTCTGTGATTCTTTGGAGTCATGATCTTGTATTGCTAAATCTGAAAGTTTTTCCTCCCCTCTACACTATTAAGCAGGCACCAATGGTCAATTGACCAAGGGTTTCAGAGTAGATATGCTACGGGTAAAGCTTAGCACAACATGCAGTATTTACAGTAACAATATACTAATGCACATAAAAAACCTTTTATGAGTAACATTTTGTTAAAACATTGTTTAACTGAGGCACAAGATGTACAGATCACTGTGAAGGCTTATTTTGGTTGTCCATCTTACATCTATAATTGTACATATCTGAATGAACAGGGTCTGATCAGGTGTAGTATCTCCTCACCATGTGAGACTCTATTCTCCAGGTTTCACCTCGGCAGTGATGATGGAAGATTTACTGTCAATTTGAATGAAAGAAATTTCTGTACCTCACTGGGTTGGGAGGGGCGAGGGACTGAGCCCTGTGGCTTAGATTTTTCACAAAGGAACTTTTTGTATTGCAACATTTACATAGCCCTTAGGACCCTGATGTGTGATGCTGAAGTGCTTGCCTACATGGGTGCAATGTCCATCATGTAGGGTCTGTGGTTGGAAGTGTGTTTTCTTTGTTTTGATCCTATGTGGGAAGTGTTTCCATGTCATGCACGATTACTTCTCAGGTGCGATCATCATGTTATGGGACACAGTGCTTGGCAGTGTGATGATGAAGAAGGGTGAGAGAGAGACATGCAGTTTATGGTTTTCAGAAAGCAGCAGCATTGGACATCTTTGTAGGTCCCTTTATTGTATACGTAATGACCATAGCCCACTAATCGAATAACTGCATTGGGATGTACGTTCTGAGATATTTTACTTAAAGTGTATGGTCCTTAGCAGGCATAGGTTGGTGAGAGATACAGTGGAGAGATTTACTGAAATTGACTTTGGTAATATCATCCTATATCTGATTGGTATTGCATTTGTCAAAAAGCAGTCTGACTGGGATTACTGGGCCCTGCAGTGGTGGACTAAATTCAAGTAATTTGTTGGTCAGTGGTATGTGGCAGTACAGTAAAACCTGTAGGTAGACCCAATAATATTTATAGATGGAAGGGATGCCTGATAACCATCAACTTTAGGTCTTTAAATAAACAGCCACTGTCCTCACCTAGCTTAAACCCAGGACTCAGTCCCTCACCCCTCCCAATACAGTGAGTCATAGAAATCTCCAGAGGAGCCCCTCCGTCATTCAAAAGGAAAGTAAAGCTCTCAACTGAGAGCTTTGCTTAATTGCCGTAAAGCTGCAGTGAAGCCACAAGAAGAGGAGAGTTGCAGACATGGTGAGGAGATACTGCACCAGGACAGGACCTGCCCTCTGGCGGAAGGTAGAATCATAGGTGTAAAAAGGGCAAGCAAGATATTCGTTAAAATCATTTGTACATCCTGAGTTTAACAATGTTTAACATATTTTACCTATTAATAGTTTTATATTTGCATTAGTGTACAGTATATATTACATGTTTTGTTCAGCTGTATCTGATCACATGGAGGCTAAAGGGGCATTTTCTTGAATTCAAATATTTCTTGCAACTTTGATCTTCTGTGAATGTTACATAGTCTAAAAGTTACGTCACATCGAGGAGTATTTGTGTATGGACATGTGTGCGTGCATGTGTGAAAGCATGTTTGTGTGTGTGTGCACATGACCCATGAGAGGCCGAGAAGAGGAACAAGACTGAGAGTGATAACATAAATATGAAGATTCAAGCTTGAAAAAACTCTTGGTTTACTGCTAACAAGAATAAAGTACTAGTATGCCTCTTGCTTAAAGTGAATGGAAAATCACTCAGTCCCTCACCCCTCCCAATACAGTGAGTCATAGAAATCTCCAGAGGAGCCCCTCCGTCATTCAAAAGGAAAGTAAAGCTCTCAACTGAGAGCTTTGCTTAATTGCCGTAAAGCTGCAGTGAAGCCACAAGAAGAGGAGAGTTGCAGACATGGTGAGGAGATACTGCACCAGGACAGGACCTGCCCTCTGGCGGAAGGTAGAATCATAGGTGTAAAAAGGGCAAGCAAGATATTCGTTAAAATCATTTGTACATCCTGAGTTTAACAATGTTTAACATATTTTACCTATTAATAGTTTTATATTTGCATTAGTGTACAGTATATATTACATGTTTTGTTCAGCTGTATCTGATCACATGGAGGCTAAAGGGGCATTTTCTTGAATTCAAATATTTCTTGCAACTTTGATCTTCTGTGAATGTTACATAGTCTAAAAGTTACGTCACATCGAGGAGTATTTGTGTATGGACATGTGTGCGTGCATGTGTGAAAGCATGTTTGTGTGTGTGTGCACATGACCCATGAGAGGCCGAGAAGAGGAACAAGAATGAGAGTGATAACATAAATATGAAGATTCAAGCTTGAAAAAACTCTTGGTTTACTGCTAACAAGAATAAAGTACTAGTATGCCTCTTGCTTAAAGTGAATGGAAAATCACCTGTGTGGTGGCAGTGACAGGCTCCTCTGAACCTTCTGTTTCAGTTTAACAATAGGTACCCCAGAGTGTAATAGGGCCTAATTTTGGCAGACAGAGTACATATACGTAACAAAGTACCTTGCCCTGTAACTCTCAGTCCTTCTGCCTCATTAGAGATAGGCAGGCTGTAAGTTTACTACTGTTCCTGTTGTCCCTTTGGCTCCATCAACAGAAAGCTTTTTTCGATGGCCCAATGGTTGGAGGAAAGGCATTCCACTGTCCACCATATTTTGAATGGACAGTGTGATGTCCTTTTTTTCTGTCAGTCACCAACAGGACAAACCTGGTAGTGAGGGACAAAGCACAATAATGACCCTGACATTCTGGGTGAAAAAACCCATGGTGGAGGGACAAAATCCCACTTCGAGAGTTTCTTTCTGAAAATGTTTAAAGTTTGGTGAATGGTGGAGTTTTAAGCCAGAGAGTGGGGGCTATTATTGTTTTTACTCTCTTCTTTTTTTATTACCAGTTTTTTCCAGTATTTGTCTGACAGTGATGGGTAGAAAAAAAAGCCATGATACCATCCACCCTAAAAAAGGGCAGGCAGTGTAATGTCCTTTCTCCAATGGCCCCTTTAAAAGGCTACAAAGTGGCTCTGTTGATGGAAAACGTACCATCTGCTCATCTCTAAATGAGGCAGTGAGTGAGGGTTTGGCAGTCAGGATACTTGTAGCATTTGTGACTTATTACGCTGTCTGCTAAACTGTAAACCAGACCCCAATTGTCTACCTTGCACATGATGGTCACATGGTGATAAGGCCGGGTTACACTACCAAAAATAACACTAAGTCGATGTATCTTATTAACATGCTGAGAAGTGTAATAGGGAGAAGAACACAGTTTAGTCAGTTCAACTTTCTGTAATGACTATGGCTCAAACGATCACAGACTACGAACTCCGGTTTAAGGATTTATTACAAAGCCAAAAACAACTGAATATACAAGCACCTCAAGACGAGGTTGTAAAAATACTTGGGAACTAATACAAAGCCATATCTGATAATAAGCCTAATCCGATAAATCTTGAAGAGAATAAAAAGCTCCAAAAATAAAACGCAAGCAAGGACTGCTCCAATATTTAAGTCAGACTTCATCTGTGGCTGAAAAGTAGAAAGCATTAGCTATCCCTACTCTATCTCGAAGGTAACATCCCTACTTAGCATTTCCCAGGCAAAGTCAGTTAAAGGTGTCAGCTCATGAAGACTTCGTAAGAAGTACATTCACAGTGTAAATCAGGTAGCCCACGCTACAGAGCTCCTTCTAAAATGCTCTCTCCAGATTTAGTTCCTAACCCCTTTTCCTAACTCAACCCCAGGGGGCACTGTCCCTAATACAAAATGCAAAGATGTAAAAACACACCCACAGATCACCTCATTCTAATGGACACCTGTCCTAGGTAACTTTCCACCATCTTCCTCACATTCTCCAAGTGCAGTCCGATGACCTTGCTTCCCAGGCCTCCTCAGGGAGAAAGAATACAGGCCCAATTATCGACCTTCTTTTTACAAAGTAACTCTTCTCCTCCATGCCTAACTCCTAAAACAAAGAGTGTTCGTTTTAACTAACAAAAGCAGCTTCTTCCACCTGCAACTGAAACGTGAGAATAAAATATCTTTGCATACACATGAAATTCGCTGACTACCTCCAAATGCGAGAGCCTAGCTGGGAAATTACATTTCAAGCCTATTCAATTTCATTTAGGCCTTTACACATAAAATTATACAAACATGTTAATAATGCTTTGCTTTGCCAACATTTACAATTATTACACGTTAAGCACAACGTATCATTTCCACATTTAATCTTCATCATGGTGCATGTTTAAATCAGAAATGCATTTTATTCAGCTTTTCGTTAGGCAAATGCAATACACTGAAGGTTACAGTTTGCAAATATGAATGCCATTTCATTTTTCTTGCATAGCACTGAATACTTTTCTATTCATTCACTTACACATTTTTATTATTATGACACAATTGTAATGATCAACGTTAATGCAACACAAGAATGCATGCGGGTGCGGACTATCCATGATTGTGATGCAGCCCTACAATTTTAGAGCACTGTCGCGCTCCATCACTGGCACAGTGGCTGCCAAAAGTCTGCTGTGGTACAAATAGTATTTCATATTTTTCAATGTCCATGTTGAAATGAGGATCAGTGTCTGCTATTCTTGTCTGTAAAATAACTGTGGCCCATTATTCTTATGATTTTAAATCTGACAGAGAATGTCTAGGATGCATTTGCTATTGAACATTTCAGACCCGTCCCAATAGGCTGATATTTACTTATCCTTATGAATAAATTCTCCTGAATTCTAGAAGTCATGACATAGCCCAGAACCTCAGTTGAAGCAATACTGCAAGCTCTGATCAAAATCCTTCCAATTTTTGTGTCACTCATTGAATAATGAATACTTCACAGCTTTCCAAGCTGTAGGGGCTCCCATCACCATAACACCACGCTGCTATGACTACAGGTCAATACATTGTAGAAAATGTTATGGCTGCCTCAAAAAAAGCTCTACCTGTGGCTGAGCTCACCAAGTTACCCAGGTGGATATAAAGCGTGGCATTCAAAGAAATGCAAAAGCATTGAATTGAAATGTAAGACAAGAACCAGACTAAAGCAGATCTGCCTACTCTGAGCATAGCAAACATTTTCATGATGGATGATGGGCCAACTGTGCCAAATGTAAAGGATAATCTAGTGAAATGAGGCTAGGTGATAAATGACTGATGCTCATATGTGATGAAGAAAGAAACTGGAGTGAGTGGTGTGTCTGTGTATTAACATCCAAGAAAGTCATCCTAGATGTGATTCAGAAGATTGCGATATGAGGCACAGTGAAATTGCTTTCTAGATAAGAGGAAACGGAATCAGGAGACAGGTTGATGTTTAAATGTAGAATAGTGGCAGCAAACATTTTTGTAAGCAAAGGAGAGTCAACAGTGTCGTCTAAGCAGGTGTATCCCGGAAAAGAAAAAGTGATTGAACAAGGAAAACAAGTAATTCCAGTAAATAGTGTACCATTTTACAGGAAACTAAGAAGGGTCAGATAAGTCAGGCACATAAACATGAAAAAAAACTTGTAAAAAAGTAGAAAATACACACTTTTGGGGTTTTGACTTACCCCACAGTAAGTAAGCAATTTGATATCCAGCATATCGAATGCTTGCTGCCTGCAATAAATATGTTTATGTATATGTCAGCATAATTTGTAATATATCAGGGCATAACATTTAAAAAAAACTGAAAACATTTTTAGAAGGAAGTACTCTCACCAGAACTGCAGGAGGGCGTTTAATTGGCATATATTTCTTCTCTCCTTTAAATAGACTTTTTATCTGGGTCCTGAATGTGACAATAAAGTAAACAAAGCCATAATCGAAAGGTAATTATTTTACAGAAATGCTTATTGTATTGAAATTATATATGAATGCATTCAACTTTCGGTCAAAGACCTGATAGAAGAGTGGAATATGTAATCAAATGTCATTAGGAAATTGCATTTGGAAACCCCTGACACCATACTTCATAGAGGCAACTTTAGAACACACTGGGAGGCGAGGGGGGCGTGTATTAAGAGTTTGGGGGCTGTCGGACAGCCATCAGAAATTGGCAGCTGGCCAGTCCTTCCTCGTCAGGGTGTATACATTCTGATTAGGGAAGACGGATTGTCCTACCCTCCACAGTGATAATGGGCTCACACTCGAGTAGCGTGGACGAGACATCCAACAATTTTTGTCCACGCTCAAGCATCTGCTCAAAACTTAATCCCCCTTAAGGAACCACAGATGACGGATAGGCACAGTAATAGCGGTACACCCTAAATATGAAGAGGCAGGGGTGGTGCGTCCTTTAGGGTGCTTGGGTGTTGCCCCACTAAGTAATTTGAGGCACAACTAGTCGACTTGAGTTGAGTAACAAGCGTGCGTGCTGTTTACCGTCTGTCACTCTCAGTCTCTCATATTTCCAAATGACAATCCAGGACCCCGGAGGCAGTCGGCTCAGAAGGGGCGGGGCAGCAGGAGTTCAGTGCAAGTGCATCTATGTCAGGTGGTCGGCGGAGCGCATAGCAAGAGTACGCATGTTCTTTTTAGGGCTTAAAAATGTTGCTACCAGCCCGAACATGCGCACCTGGCACTGCTCATTAGAAGATCGAGGGTTCTTCCATGCCGTTCTTCTAATGAGCAGCCTAGTGCGCATGTTCGGGCTGGTAGCAAAAATTGTTAAGCCCTAAACAGAACATGCGCACTACTACTCAAGTCAATCCTGACGCTGCTGCTTGAGCAGCGTCTGGATTGGATGAGAGGGGTTGCCACTTGCCAGCAGTGATGCAGATGTTGAAGGTGCCAATGGACCCGAGGCGGAGTGGACCAGGTACAGGTTTTATTTTATTTTACCCCACCCCCCGCGTGACCCCCACCCACGCGACACCCCCTGCTCCCATGGTGCGACACCCCGCCCCCATCCGCGACTGGCTATTTGGTACCGCTGACACAAAGCGATCTGTATACGTAGTTTGAAAACATGAAATCTTATATATTTGATGTGGCCTTCCTTAGGCAGAGATGGGAAGCCAGACATCAGAAGCCAGGCAGTGTTTTGCAGGAAACTGCACATTAATATTCCAATCCTAGCTCTCACGCAACAGCTATTTCCTGTTACAGTGCTCTGCTCAACCTGGATTGCCCTTGTCAGTTTGACTGTTGTTGACTAAAAGGCTGGGAAAGTTATAGGGCCGTTTCGTATAAATGATTTTGCAGCAGTATTGGGTTTCGACGTTGGTGCTAGTCCATCACTAATACATTTACATTTACTAAATTTGAAGTTGTAGTGGTAACCAATGTTTAATTTACTGTATAAACATTTGTCAGTAATAAATTGTGATGTTAGCCCGGCACAAAAAGATTTGCGTGATAGGCAGATAGTGTGGCGACGGGGTGACTTTAGTCCGCCCTCACTCAAGCTTGGCATCTGAGACACTATTTAATAGAGGTGGGCAGGTCAGAGATTTCACGGGCGATATGATTCCTCCCCCTCATCCCCGCAGTAGACAGCTAACAAAGGGACAGGGCTTTTGGGGCCTAGAGCAGTAGGCAGAGGGACCTACAACCCATTAACCTTTTGTTTGCTGCACTCAGCCCATAGCTTCAGCCTCTACATCGTCATTTAATCGGAACATTTTCAATGGCAGAGTATAGCCTGAAAAGAAGGGCCAATGCCTTTTGAGTAAAAGCAGCCGAGTGTAACCACGTCATATGTGACAAATGGCTTTTACCCAACTGAACTTTTCGTTCTGGGACCAGTAGTTTTGGTTTTAACATCGAGTGTGGGGATGAAAAATTCCAGTATGCATTGTTATTGCATACTGTTCATTTTAAGCAGTGATTGCAACTTTGTAAAGCTATTTAGACCCACTTATGCATTTTTGTGGTTGCCCCAAAAATGTTTGAAAGATTTACTGTGATAATATTTGGCTGCCTTGGCTTGTTCTTAGAGCGAAGCCGAACCCATGAATCCAGCATGAGTCCACTCTGGATGCACCAGTATCTGTGCACAACAGTGGTTAGGGCTCTGTGCTGAACCCAGCAATTAGTGAACCCCTCGCTACGTTCACTCTTCATCAGGGACATTTAACATGTAAAGACCATAAACGTGTTTAGCTCCAGGAGGCAATTCTGCTCAATGCCACAATAGCTTGGTTTGTTTATGCCCCGCGCCCCAGCAGGGATTTGCAGTAGGTCATAAGTTTGAATATGCCAATGCAGTTTATATAGCTTAGGAAAATAAACAGGGCACTCAGGAGCCACCACACATGTACAAAACAAGAACCAGCTAAGCCAATAGGTCTCCCCTTTGGGACTTGCTGGCTCGGTCAATGCATTGTGTTCTTGCACAAACAAAAATGCTGATGGAGTGCAGCATGAACAAAAGGGGAAAAAAAGGTGGCCACGTAATTTTTTAGGTGCATTAATGCGTGTGATGTGGGTTCTATTTTTTTTATTTACCGATCCGAGATGGATTGGTAAAAAAAAAGAAATATGTCATGTAGTACCACAGACGTGCTTTTATTTATAAAGCAGAATAGTCACAGTCATTTTGTGGCTAGCCCTTCAAAACAAAATAAAACTCTAATAAAAAAATAGCACTGTCGGGTGTTTGGGGTGGGAGAGAGGTAACAGAGTACCTCATAGTAGTGGGTGGAGGAGGAAGGAAAAAGAAGCACAAGATGGGGAGAACAACAAGGAGAGTGGGAAAAACGCACACGAGGGACAACAACCCAGTGGCAAATGGAGAAGCACAAAAGCGAGAGCCACATGTGGGAGAGAAGCACATATGTGAGAGAGAGTAAAACAGGCAGGCCCCAAGGATAAGAATACCTATCAGTGAGCTACAAACTAACTTTAATGTGTATTCCGGGAAAGACAGGCAAGTGAGGCAGGAGCAAAAAGCAGCAGAAAAGGTTAACGATATTTCAGCTGGAGACACAGGTATTATTGTTCAGTTATATCTATAAACATAAGTATGAAATGTAGGTTAGAGGTTTAGTATAACACATAGCCTTTCGTTGTTTATTTAGTTATATTTTTACTAAACTGCTCATATATTCTTCTGCTTACTCATTTGAATGAAGTTAGGGAATTTAGCAGATTATATTTGCGCTCTATTCGTGTTTGTAATAATTATATATGCGCTGAAACAATATTGCTGAAGTTGGAAAGTAATGTGACACTTTAAGCCCTGCCGCTAGGGACGCTGTAAATCAGATTTCAGGCACTTCAGCTCTAGTGCCTATTAAATGGCTGACACTGAAGGTCAAATATAAAAATGTCCTTTGAATGGTCGTGTTATCCATGTTTTTTAACATTTATGTTGCTTTTATATGAAACACGGCTACGATATGCTTCATGGTGGGCGGAATGGAATTCCCCAACGGTTCAGCTTGTGATATTCACAATTTAGCTGAGACTCAATGTAAGTGAGATGAAAGAGATAAATACATGAAAAGGAATGCATATTCTGAATATTAGCGCTATGCTATGATTTTGAATTACAATCACATGTAAAATTGTCTTTAGGTTAAACTTTAAGGATGAAACATTTTGGATTCTAAATGGCTGTTCATCCCTTTGCATCGCTTTGGCCTCGGTTAAAGGCAGCTTGTTGCCAGTTACTTCCTTTGTACTTCAAATATTCAGTTTCTGTTGTTTCAGAAAAGTATTTGTTATCGATGCCCTGATGGAAAGGCAGAACAGTATTGAGTACTTTTTTGCGACAGTGGTATCTTGTGGCACTTTACTTGATCTTGCATTCCCCAAGAGTTAGCTATTTTATAATGTTGTTGTTTATCTGTATTTGTTTCTGTGCATACTTTGAGGCTTGAGCCATGCCAGATGTTTATGAGGGATTGAGCACGCAGGCGCTAAGGCCAAATCAAACAAAGTGCCTGTCAGTGGGTTTGCCTCTCTGCATAGCACACAGAACAATATTCGTGTATTCCATTTGCAACTGATATTCTGTGGAAATGTGTGTGAAGGGGGTACACTGATGTCAAAATCTTTGGAAGGCAAAAGTTAAAGAAATTAAAGTGGTTATATTTGAGGGGGTGCAGTGCATGTTGGAGCAGTGAAGTGACAGAGATGTGAGGAAGGGCATTTGGGGAAGAGTGAAAAGAGCATGCTGAAGAGGAAAGAGAGGGGGTTGAAGATGTGCAGATAGACAAGATATGCAGAGAAAAAGAGGATACATATCTAACATAATTGAAGGCCAAAACTCCTTCCACAGGCCTCAATGCTATTTAATTCACAGACTCACTCTTTCAGAATTTAAACATTTTTGATGTTGTTACGCATGTATCTTAAACAGCTAACACCCAGTGACAAAGCCAATCATACTGACAGGCTTTAGGCATATGTCAGTTGCTGTGCCATTTATCTGAATAACATTGCATCTCAGAGAGAAACCAAAAATACCGATCTGATAGCACACTATGGGAATCATAGAAATGTATTTGGCATGTTCCTTCATAGGGAGCACCCATTTTTTTCATCTCACTTAAAGACCTGCCTGCACATATTTCTATATGACTGGTTACAGCCAGCAGCTATGGGTGCTTCCCTGGTTAGAACATATTTTTTCAAAGTTGATACTGCATGCAGTGCAAGACACTAGGCAAGCATACATTTTAAAGGGCTAAAGTTGTCATGTAGAACAATTTACATATTACAGTAACTGTTGAATAAATTAATGCAAGAAGACACAGTTTAATGTGTTTCATAATTCAAGACTATACATTCCCACTGCCTAATAAGCCTTGCTTTATCGCTGCATTCATTTCGTTTAAAATGCACCATTTGCCGCTCTTTTCTAAATTTATTTCTCAGGAGAGAGACTCTCCCTAGATCCCAGATTCGTCCATTGAACTTGTTCACATCGCTAACTAGTGTTTTCTATTGGAAAGGGTTTGTGCCAAAGCAGTTTAGCTTGGTAACCTAGCCCTCTTCAGAAGTCAGACTTGCTTGGCAACATAGAAATTATCTGAAATAATGTATGTTTTTTCATTTATGAATGCCTAGAAGATCTGAATTTTTAGTCCATTTATCACAGAAATAGTGCTGAAAATCGCACCATAAAGATGGCAATTTAATATTCTTCACGGAGGAGAAACCCCCCGCAAACCCCTTATTACCGTCGGGATCGCTCGCTGTGCTCGCTTGCTTACGTTCATTCATTCTGCTTATGCCCAACCAGTTTCAAATTCCACCAGCCACCACTGTGAAGAGGGAAACTCTAACTACATAGAAAATCAGTACAAATGAAAGAGAGACAATGCAAAGCCAAACAAGAAGGAGATTGTATGCACAAAAGTAAGACAACGGATGGTGTAGAAGCACATACATGTCAGAAAGGGACAACCAATGTATATGAGGCAATGAAAGTGTGAACAGAGCAATAGGAATGGAACAAATAGTGAAAGAGATCAATAAGATCAGAGACTACACAATTTAATAAATAAAAAATAAATGCAGCAATGAGACAACTGCCAGAGAAAAAACACATGGATGAAATGGGCAATAAATATGGAATTAAGGGGCAACAACATGTGAATAGAAAAGAGAGAGAAAATTCTCAGACAAGAGAGACGAAGCCTATGGTGAAGAGGCAGAAAACAGAAACATAAAGGGGAGATTGAACAAAAAATAGAGCACGCACCAGATATACTTTTAAAGGAACAATATTTTGAGAGAGAAACAATGTATGTGTGGATGAGACAGAACACAAGAAAAAGCAAGATATATCAAATAAAAGATATATAACAAACTGACAGGAGACACATTACAGTTGTCAGAGATAGGTATTACTGAAGCAGGGTACGGAACTTCAGGGGATGCAGAAAGACCAATATTTAGGCAACTATTAAAGGCAAGCTTACAAATGGAAGGGAAGGGCACTTTCAAGACAATTAACACAGACCTGTCCAGGTGGCGCTTTCACTTACTCCTTGAAAGAGTCGTATTGTCTGCATCTCTTCTGGACACATGATTTTAAAGGCAGTTATATGGGAACATAAAAACATTCTCAAACCAAATCAATTATGTGAGTGCAACTCACATCCATTTTGCATAAATGATGCTTAATTGGTATAAATTATGGGCGATAAATGAATATATCGATGAAAAAATGGGGAAGCCAAACATAGTAAAGAACTTTATGGCCGTAGACAAAAGAATAAAGATTTAAAATACACTTGAAATGCTATTGGAACATATAGCTTCCTTTCCTGATACTCCAGTAATCCTAATAAATAGCTAAATCCAACATTCCAAAATATGGAATAGATGCCCCCGTGTTGATACCACCAACGCATCCCACTTCTGACAACCTCCAGGAGAGTGTAGTCACACTGCATGAAAAAGTAGAAAGTGGATTCTTAATTTTACCCTTCTCTGTACCTAACAGCAATCTCTTTCATACTTGACACCTATCTCAAGAAAGTGAGATTAATGTCCCCACATCATAGAAAGGCACCATCATCTTCCAGGAAAGGTGTGAGAAGTTTTTCAATTTCTTTGTAGGCAAAGTCAAGAAACAGAAGTCTTCCTTACACACCTCATAAAAACTCAGGATCACCTTCCAACACGTTGATTTGGTACTCCTTCAAAGAACCCCCTCCAACCTCAATAGAACTGTGAAATATCATTACCAAAACTGAACATTCTTCCGTGCCACACCTATTTATCTGAAGAAATAGCCCCAAAGTATTAAAAAATAGTTCTAGTCATGCCTTTATGAAATAAATCCTGGTACAGATACGGAGGACATGAATAACTTTTGCCTGATCTCCAAACTTCCATTCCCGGCTAAGGTCTTAGAGATCTGCATAGAGAGCCAGCTTAAATGATTTGTTAGTGACAATGACCTATTAGATGAACTCCAGTGAGGACTCATGGCAGGATGCAGCACTGCAACTGCAAGAATACTCGATGTTGCTTTCTACATCCTTGAAAAATGTGACTCCTACCTCACTATCCCCATTTACCTATCAGCTTGCTTCAACAGTATTAACCATAACAATCTCTAATAAATCCTCAACCATATAAGGGGATTAATGGCAGAGGTCTTAGCTAATATACATCATACACAGAAAACCGTTGTCAATACATAAAGCTGAAAATCAACAAGAGAGAGAGAGAAATTTTCTAAGGAGCATTCTTGCTCCCCCAGCTCATATTGCTAAAACAACAAAAAAGTGTACCTTCTTAGGGGAAGAGCAGGCATGAAGAATCAAACTTGGTTCTTTAGAAAGCCCTCACCAACCTAGTTGGTGACATGCTTCATCATCGGGCCCCACCAGGAGAGGCCGAGTGCCCCCCTGGTATGCTTCAACACCAGAATTACTGCGGAGCAGATTTGTGTTCTTTGAGTGGCGTGAGTCAAAACCTTGCAAAAACACAAGATAAGTAATCCGCTTGCCGTTTGGTAACAGAATTGATTTTCCTCCTCCCCAGGCTTTTTTACACACAGGGTGTGCCAATTGCCACCACCCCCCTTCCGAGACCCATGGTGTGATAAATCATTACACCTCATGTCAGATATCTTCTAATTGTGTCATTTACAGTCGCCCTGTTACACCGGCTTGTTCCTTAGATACAGAAAGCATTTTTCCACAGAATTACTGATACTGTTAACAGCCTAGCTGGCGTGTAGGTGATATATAGCGCTTGAAATAAGGAACCTTCACAATATAAGCTGGCTTTATTGATAATGTGAAAACAAGTGCACGTTACTATTCACCATAGTACACCTTTGGTCTTAGAGTTACCGTTACAGTGCACTTTGAAGAGCACCAGTGCATGAGAAATTTCAGGTGACAAACGCACGAGTGTCGCAATTGGAATAATCATTGTTTGTTTTTTTGTTTGTGTGTTTGTCAATGTTTGTCTTCTGTTACAGCTATAATTCGGTTTCTCTAAATATGATAAACACCTATTAATAGGATTTTAATTTTTTCACACTTAGATTAGGATGGGCCTTAGCACACCCATACTGCCGAGGTTCACACTTTGGTCCTGAAGAATGCCTGGTTAATAGCATCATATAGGCAGAAACATGTTGACCACGCACTATGGGCTATAGCTGAACAATCTATCCAGTTTACACATCCAACACCTCTTTTTATATGTGTCTGATTGGCCAACTAATAAAATTATTTCTGGACACAATCTAGTCAGTTTTAACCACTACACAGTCACTTCCACTTGTCACTCAAACAACACAAACCTGCTCTGCAGCAATTCTGGTGTTGAAGCACACCAGGGGGGCACTCGGCCTCTCCTGGTGGGGCTCGATGATGAAGCATGTCACCAACTAGGTTGGTGAGTGAGGTCTTTCTAAAGAACCAATTTTGATTCTTCATGCTTGCTCTGCCCCTGAGAAGGTACACTCTTGTGTTGTTTTGACAATACATAAAACTGGCAACCTGCAATGTGCTAGCAGCAGGTTTCTATCCCATATTATCTCTCCTACCCTCTTCAACAGTCAATGGTTACATGAAGGCTTTATCTTCCATCCTCGTGTACTTCACAGTCTCGTATAACTTTCACAAAGAAAACATCTAGCTCCACATGAAAGCTTCTCCCCTAAAAATTATTGAATTCATGGCATAATAAATACATGGTCTTTTAGTCGACCAGGCCCCAACCTTTTTTCCTTTTTATAGAAGCAAACTCCCAAAGCGGGAATTTGTTTCTTAAAAATAAAAACAACTAATGACCCTAACACCTTTGAAGTTTTCTCCCAGGTCATGGGGGTCATTATTTTTTGTGGTTGTGACCTCCAGGTTTTACCTTCAGGAACTAACTACCAATCCAAAACTTTACAACTGAACTCAGTGAAGTCCTAAATAGTGAAATCGAAGTAGAGAAAATTGTGGAAGTGGTTAGGACAATATCTACAGGAAAGGCCACAGGAAAAAACATCGTCCCTGTAGAAATTTACAAGATAACTGCTAGGAACTCGGTTGCACAGGATGTAATGCACTTGTAATATGGCTGACAGGCCATCTGTCATGTTTGGGAAAGAGTAATCCATCCTGTGGTCTTTAAATCAAGCCCTGTATCTGGCAAGAGTAAACTAAGTGCTGCAACTACTTCTTAAGGTCTCCATCATCGAAACATAGAACAGTACACATTGCTCAACATTTGTCACAACTAACACATCACTTTAATTCTGAACTAGAAATCCTAGATTGCGTTATTATGGAAGGTCACCTACAAATGGATTCACAGGTGATTTATATGTGGCATATCACAACTGACAGTAAAGACAATCTGAATCTAACAGAATGCGGGTCTGTGGTCACACAACTCTAAAGCATAATGGTTTTCTGAAATAACAAGCGCCCCTTTGGAGCAATGCTAAGATACAAATCAATGGCTATGTCATCAACTGGTTATCATGGGTACAGAAATGGATTCTGAATATTTATCATATGTATTTAGAAAGCTCTTTCAAGTCCTTTTCAAGACTTGTACATATAATTTCATTAGAGGCTACTCAATACTTGCAACCGAAAACCTGGTGGACTAGAAAACTAGGCAACCAAATATTGGTGTAGCTACAAAAAGCTAGAGTCAGGTTTTTTTGATATATTAATTGCAGAAACGATTACGAAATATCTTTATGTAAATGGCAACCACATGGACAGTTTTACTGATTCCGAATCATCGAATCTTTTGCCTAGCCATGATCTAGGCCTCCATCAAGCTCAATTGAAATTCTTCTTTTTATAACTCATCCATGACTGGCATTTGTTGTCACACAAACTGCATAGAGCAAAGAGGGCTCCTGACGCGACGTTATGGAGATGCCCAAGCTGGTGAAGACGCAGCACACATTCTGGAGCATTGTCCAACGTTACAGATAGGTGGAACTCAGTCTGGCGTCAGATGACAGCTTCAAGTGAAAGCACATCAGTCTTAAATGGAACGAGCGTTACTCAATGATACGTACAATATCCCATGAAAAATCACAAAAAGACGGCTAGATTCCGTCGCCAAATTAGGTATGTTGAGGCATTGGAAAATGAAAGTGCCTCCAACAACGGGAGAATGGACAGATGCAGTAATGAAATGGCATCACATAAACGATTGATTTATAAACTGAACAGTGGCAAGCTTATGAAGAGATCTGTGGCTTATATAGTAAATGACTGCGTGGGCGAAAAAGCTAATATGACAGGCATAGTTTAATACGTAAAGCAATTTCATTTTGTATTAAAATGTAATAAATGATTTTTGATGTCATCAGAAAAGTTTGCAAATAATATGAGCGATTTTGGTGCTCTAAAAGATAGGTAAGATGAGACTAACACTATGTAATAAATATGTTTGAAGTACGAATAATGCTGCAGCAATGCAAGCTGTTTAAGTTAATATTCAATAAGGAGATTGAAACTGGAGAGCACTGAGTCAATACTGGCCTACGCCCTCAACATTAATCAGCTGTGCCTTCTCTGCTGAGGGGCCTCTCTATGAGATCTGACTGTGGAACTGGGAGTCTCTGTGCGTCGGAGTGACATGCCGCGCAATTGTAAGAAGTCATATATTGAAGATAGCAAGTACTTGAAACAGTGCCACGAAGTCTGTTTTCAAAACCCCATCCCACTTACACAGAATATTATTTCTTCTATAAGTGACCAACAACTGAAAGTTATAGGTGCATTTCTAGCAAGACAAACAAGCAGACTTTTTACAATATAGCTAAAGCATGGATGAATGTTTATAATTTTTGCAACCTACATTCTTCATTTCTTCCTGGGATTAAAGTTTTATTCATGCAATTAAATTATCCAACATAAAAGTAATTAGTATTATTAGTAGTATTTGCCTATCACATGGATAAAAAAAGTGGCGGTTTTACCTGTAGCACACAAATATGCGGAAAATGTAGGTAACACTAAGAACGATGGCTGGAAAGGCAGAGTAGAACCAGCTCTCTAGAAAAGTAAGATGAAAACAGTCAGATCAACAATGAACAATGACTAAATAAATCTTGGACATAATGAACCAGGCACAGTACAATTTGTGTTGGTAAAAAATATGTTTTGGAGCCTAGGTCTCTGTCTCAGTTTTGAAGCGCATACTTGACAGTATTGACCTTCACCCACACAGACTGGCTCCAGACATAAACTGGCATCCCCAGAATCCCTCATCAGAACACATCAGGACCTGTGTAGCCTCCGAAGTTGGACTGCCCCACTGAATGAAACCTGAAGGAAGACAGGGCCTGCTTTCCTTGAACCTAGGACCACAGTTGCCTGATCTCCTGTTTGAACTAAAGGTACACAACACGCTTTTCGAGGCCTTTCCCTCCAACTATCCAGCTGACTAGTGCAAACCCGACTTGCCCGGGACCCTGCTGCTGGCCTCTGCTGGAGGGAGTCCTACCCCCAAATTGTGTCAGATAGGTCATGGACCCTTGGCTGGCGTAAGAGTGTACTCCTTCTGTCCACCGACAGCAAGAATTGAGACTTTGAAACTTTCTGCCTGGAGCGCCTTCAGAGGCCGGTACCGAAACTGAAGCAGTAACTGCCAACATTAAATTCAACTTGTCAATTTTGCCTCGCTGAATGAGATCAGACTTCCCAAAATGTTTCTAAGTCCAATTGTAGGTGGCTTCACCAGGATCAACATTGAGTAGCACCCAGTCATCCTCAACATCTTACTGGGCATGAACTTCAGACTTTGCCCCCTCAGAGCTCTCCAATCTCATTGACAACCACACCGGAACCCAGCTCACCAGCAATCTGTTATCGCCGAACCCTGCTTTGGATCCAGCTTACAGCTTTACCTGCCAACGACTCATTACAAGGTAACATTTCTACAGGCACAAACCTGGTCTCTGCATGTGACTGGTGATCCATTGCTGTCAACCTGAACTTTTGACTTTGACTCAATCTAATGAGGCCAGATAAACGAGGTTGACACTTAATGCTTTTTGGCTCTATTTTCACTTACATCTTTACAAATTCACATCTCCTGGTCTAATAATTGGATTCTTCTTGTTTTGGGTGTCATTTTATTCATTAAAATATTCTCAAATTTTCTAAATTAGTTTGGGATTTCACATTATCACTGGTTGAGTGATGCATAAATACTTAACACATTGCCTCTAAGTTAAGCCAGTCTGTTTTGTGCCAAGCACCCAGAGGGGTAAACACAAGTTTACTTATTGACATTTGTGGTGCACCCTGATAAGGATTGTGATTGTCATGTGAAGTTGGCTTCAACAAATAATCCCATTTCTTACAATTTCCCATTTTTTTCTGAAAAAATCATCGGTTTCAGTGGCGTTATAGTTAGTTGGACATTTCACTCAAACAAAACCAAATAAATTCCCCCGTTATAGTTTGTTTAGCTAACTATAACTTGTGCCCCAGCAATGCACTGCTGATGACGTCACATATTACATCACTCATGACAGGGTCAGTGATATCACTGATGACATCACTGATGACATCTTAAATGACATCACTGATGACTTCATCCAGTGACTGGGTGTTTCTGTAAAGTTTCAATATGTTTAATGTATATAGGGAAATATGTATTGAAGAATGAGTGGGTGTATAAGTGTCTGAATGGATGATTTAGTAGGTGCGTGACTGACTCTATAAGTGAGTGATTAAACGTATCTTACTGAATGCATGGGTTAGTGACTAAACTGTGTGAATGTCTGTATTCGCCTGTCTGTTGGTGTGTAAGCGGCTGCAAGGGTTTGTGAATAGCTACATGAGTGTCTATATGGGTTATTGATTAGTTGTCTAAGTATCTGTATGGGTGCCTGAGTGCTTGTGAGGGTGGAGTGTGTGTGACTCTGTGCATAGATGTGGAAGTGGGTGATTCACTGGGTTCATGGTTTCAAGAGTGCATCTGTGATGGACTGTATGGCTGGGTGAGTGTGTGTATGGGTGTGTTTGTGAGTGAATGTATATCTCAGTGGTACATGTGTGAGTAAGTACATATGTGAAAGGCAGTATATATGTGTGTTGGAGTGTATAAATGGCTATAAGTGAGAGTGTGTGATTCTGAGAGTGGCTGTATGGATGAGTGTGTGCTTGTATCAGTGATTGTCTATGAGCGTAAGAATGTGCTAGTATATTTGTATGAGTAATTGAGCTAGGGTGTAAATAACTGTATAGGTGAGTAAATGGCAGTGTGATAAATTATTTGCATGACTGACTAGGTGTGTGAGTACCTCTATGGATGAGTGGCGGTGTGTGAGTGTCTATATAGGTATATGTGTACATATGCTAGTCCCGTACTGACTGACCATAAGTATGAGTGACTGTACGGGTGAGTGAGTGGGTGTGTGTGTAAACCTAGAATCAGTGCTTGGGTATGTAGTTATTGGTGTTGGAGTGTCTATGGTTTTGAGAATGGGAGTCTGTAATTTAGAGTGGGTGTATCAAAGGTTATATTACGGTGTGAGAAGATGCATCCAATTACCACATGGATGATGCAATCAGTGATGTCATCAGTGATGTCATTTGAGATGTCATCAGTGATGTCACTGACCATGTCTTGAGTGATGTAATATGTGAGGTCATCAGCAGTGTATTGCGGGGCGTGTGTTATAGTTAGCTGAACTAACTATGACGGGGGAATTTCTTTGATTTTGTACGAGTGAAATGTCCAACTAACTGTAACGCCCCTGAAACCTATGGTTTTTTCAGTGAATTTCTAAGGTTTTTAAAATGCTAATTTCTAACTATAACGTGCCTGAAACCTATGTTTTTTTTCAGCGAACTTCAAAAGGTGTTCAAATGCTGCTTTCTAACTATGCCTACAGAGGTAGTACATGTGATGAAAGAAGAAAGAACGCACAGAAAGAAAAAAAAGAAATGCAGAAAGAAGCAACAGAAGTCTACAAAGATGAAGAAAAGTGCAGGAAGAAGCAAGACGTGCAGAAAGAACCAAAAGACGGAAAGAAAGAGGCCTTGTTTCAAAATCATCCTGTGCCCACAACTTTTTCAAACGGGGACTGGTAGTAACTGACTCTGACTAACCAGGCCTGGAGCAAGTGCTGTCCTAAAACACACTTAGAATACAGTTAAAACACCTACATACACTAGGGAACACTATGCGTTGGGGTACCCTTGTGATTAGCATGACCTCTTCTGTAAGACCGTAGTACATAATAGGATAGGAGGATTAAAAAAAGCTCCTAAAATGCGCCACAGGGCGTGTTTGCACACTGGTGAAGGGAGGTGGGGGCCTGAGGTTACGTGTGCAAACACGCCCTGTGGCCCTCTTAAGTTGGGGGATAAAGTCCCCTGGAATCCTGAGGGTCCCTGAGGGTGAACTAACCTA
Organism: Lissotriton vulgaris; assembly: GCF_964263255.1. NCBI lineage: Eukaryota > Metazoa > Chordata > Amphibia > Caudata > Salamandridae > Lissotriton > Lissotriton vulgaris. Next base: position 2,575,950 of record NC_141688.1, read on the forward strand.
CCAGGTATGTCCAGAAAATGCCACAGAGTTGCATTGCAGAGATGTGTAAAATGGGGCATTGCCTCGGACCACCTCTCTGCAACGCAGCTCACTGGTGCTTACTGGAGGTACATAGTGGGCTAGTTGGACCCAGGGACTCTGAGGATTAAAGGGGACTTTATTCCCCAATTCAAAACGTGCCACAGGGCGTATTTGCACTCGTCACCTCGGGCCCCGTCCCCTCCCTTTTACCAGTGGAGAAGTGTGGCTCAGGGGTTAGAGGCGGCAGACCTGGAGCTTGAGTTCGGCCCTGGACAAGGGTTCAATTCCCCGCCTCGGCGGGTCTTGGGCTCAAAAATTCCACGGACTCGATAATTCTCGCTCTGGTGCCTTCTCGACTCACGGGTTCACACTCTGCGACTCTGGGCAATAGCTTGCTTAATCTCCACAACGGCCCCTCGTGGTGGGATGCCTGGCTTTCACCTTGTGGATACCCTGCCAGGGTTATCTCACAGGGGAATACCAGGACGGGTTCCCTAAACAAGCGCGGAGATGCCCCAGGGTAAGTCGTGCGCTATATAAGTTTCATTCATTTCATTCCTTGAATCCTGAGGGTCCCTGGGGTCCAACTAGCCCACCAGGTACCTCCAGGAAGCGCCAGAGAGCTGGGTCGCAGAGAGGTGTAAAAAGGGGCAATGCCTCTGAACACCTCTCAGCAACACAGCTCCCTGGTGCATACTGGAAGTTCCTGGTAGGCTAATTGGCCCCCAGTGACCCCCAGTATTCAAGGAGAATTAGTACCACATCGTACAACGCGCCAGGGGGGCGCGTTTGCCGGTCTTTTTATTTTATGTTCTTTTTTAAGAAGGGGGGCTGTGTGCCCCCCCTTCCTTTCCTAGTTTATTGGCCCTAGGGACCCCATCGCCAAGGCCTGCCTTCTATTTTTTTTTTAATTTTAAAAAATTGGAAGGGGGCCATGTGGCCCCCCAGCCCGAGGACATATTGGCCCCGGTGACCCCATCCCTTGGGGCAAGATCATGTTTTTTTTTAAATAATAAACTATGGGGCTGCGTCCTCCTGGGCCACTTATGGGCCGTGTGGGGGTCCGGGGGCCTGGCCTATTGTTCAGGTCCGTGTGGGGGTCCACAATTCCCCCATGGTCCCGCCGGCTCCCCCCCTCCTGCGGGAGCGGGCATTGCTTTTCCACATAGGTAGCTGCTAAGATGCAGCTCCCCACGTGGAAATAGGGTCAAGACTGATTTGCATCTGGCCATGTCTGAACTGGGGTGGCTTGGTGAGCAACATAACGGTGGATTAAACCCAGATCTGTGACTGGGGGTGAATGTTTTGCCATTGTGCAACATTCCGTCCATCATCTTGTATGTTTTGCTGTTCACCCTATGTGGGAAGGGTATGCTCAGTCCTGGGTTTTGTTCTCACTATGCCACTGGTGTCAAGCTATCCTGGCTGAAAATGGCTGATAGCCAGAAACCGGTCCTAGGATGCTTGATTCCGGTCCAGGCAAGACATGGCTTGGCAGTTCGGTATGGACTGTTCCCATGAGGCACAGGGTCAAGACTGATTTGCATATAGCCATGTCTGAACTGGGGTGGCTTGGTGAACAACATAACGATGGAATAAACCCAGATCTGTGACTGGGGGGTGAATGTTTTGCAATTGTGCAACATTCTGTCCATCATCTTGTGTGTTTTGCTGTTCATCCTATGTGGGAAGGGTATGCCCAGATGTGGGTCCGGTGCTCACTACGCCCCTGGTGTCAAGCTATCCTCGCTGAAGACGGCTGATAGCCAGAAACTAGTCCTAGGAAGCTTGATTCCGGTCCAGGGAAGACATGGCTTGGTAGTTTGGTCTGGACTGTTCCCATGAGGCACAAGGTCAAGACTGATTTGCATATGGCCATGTCTGAACTGGGGTGGCTTGGCGAGCAAAATAACGATGGATTAAACCCAGATCTGTGACTGGGGGTGAAGGTTTTGCCATTGTGCAACATTCCATCCATCTTGTGTGTTTTGCTGTTCACCCTATGTGGGAAGGGTATGCCCAGACGTGGGTCCCGTGCTCACTACGCCACTGGAGTCAAGCTATCCTGGCTGCTGAAGACTGTTAGCCAGAAACCGGTCCTAGGATGCTTGATTCCGGTCCAGGGAAGACATGGCTTGGCAGCTCGGTCTGGACAGTTCCCATGAGGCACAGGGTCAAGACTGATTTGCATATGGCATGTCTGAACTGTGGTTGCTGGGTGAGCAAAATAACATTGGATTAAACCCAGATATATGAATGGGGGTGAATGTTTTGCCATTGTGCAACATTCTGTCCATCATCTTGTGGGTTTTGCTGTTCACCCTATGTGGGAAGGGTATGCCCAGACATGGGTCCTGTGCTTACTACATCACTGGAGTCAAGATATCCTGGCTGAAGACGGCTAATAGCCTGAAACTGGTCCTAGGATGCTTGATTCCGGTCCAGGGAAGACATGGTTTGGCAGTTCGGTCTGGAATGTTCCCATGAGGCACAGGGTCAAGACAGATTTGCATATGGTTATGTCTGAACTGGGGTGGCTTGGTGAGCAAAATACCAATGGATTAAACCCAAATCTGTGATTTGGGGTGAATGTTTTGCCATTGTGCAACATTCCGTCCATCATCTTGTGTGTTTTGCTGCTCACCCTATGTGGAAAGGGTATGCCCAGACGTGGGTCCCGTGCTCACTACGCCTTTGGTGTCAAGTTATCCTGGCTGAAGACCGCTGATAGCCAGAAACCAGATGCTTGATTCGGTCCAGGGAAGACCTGGCTTGGCAGTTCGGTCTGGACTGTTCCCATGAGGTACAGGGTCAAGACTGATTTGCATATGGCCATGTCTGAACTGGGGTGGCTTGGTGAGCAAAATCAGTCCTAGGATGCTTGATTCTGGTCCAGGGAAGACATGGCTTGGCAGTTCGGTCTGGACTGTTCCCATGAGGCAAAAGGGTCAAGTCTGATTTGCATATGGCCATGTCTGAACTAAGGTGGCCTGGTGAGCAAAATAACAATGGATTAAACCCAGATCTGTGACTGGAGGTGAATGTTTTGCCATTGTGCAGCATTCCGTCCATCATCTTGTGGGTTTTGCTGTTCCCCCTATGTGGGAAGGGTATGCCCAGACGTGGGTCCCGTGCTCACTACGCCACTGGAGTCAAGCTATCCTGGCTGAAGACGGCTGATAGCCAGAAGCCGGTCCTAGGATGCTTGATTCCAGTCCAGGGAAGACATGGCTTGGCAGTTCGGTCTGGACTGTTCCCATGAGACACAGGGTCAAGACTGATTTGCATACGGCCTTGTCTGAACTAGGGTGGCTTGGTGAGGAAAATACCGATGGATTAAACCCAGATCTGTGACTGGGGGTGAATGTTTTAGCCATTGTGCAACATTCCGTCCATCATCTTGTGTTTTTTGCTGTACTTTACTGGACAGAGGATGATGTTGTCCAATCCCCCCTTGCTTCTGTCTATATTTTCTCCCTCAAGTGTTTTCATGATCATCTGCTCCTAATCTTTATTTTTAGCTTGTTATCTCCGTAAAGCGCTCTGATACCCTAACAGGTCACGTTTGTTCCCTATGTGGGAAGGGTATGCCCAGACGTGGGACCCGTGCTCACTACGCCACTGTAGTCAAGCTATCCTGGCTGAAGATGGCTGATAGCCAGAAACCCGTCCTAGGATGCTTGATTCCGGTCCAGGGAAGACATGGCTTGGCAGTTCGGTCTGGACTGTTCCCATGAGGCAAAAAGGTCAAGACTGATTTGCATATGGCCATGTCTGAACTGGGGTGGCTTGGTGAGAAAAATAACGATGAATTAAACCCAGATCTATGACTGGGGGTGAATATTTTTCCATTGTGCAACATTCCGTGCATCATCTTTTGTGTTTTGCTGTTCACCATATGTGGGAAGGGTATGCCCATACATGGATCCCGTGCTCACTACGCCACTGGAGTCAAGCACTCCTGGCTGAATACGGCTGATAGCCAGAAACTGGTCCTTGGATGCTTGATTCTGGTCCAGGAAAGACATGGGTTGGCAGTTAGGTCTAGACTGTTCGCAAGAGGCACAGGGTCAAGACTGATTTCCATATGGTTAGGTCAGAACTGGGGTGGTTTGGTGAGCAAAATAACGATGGATTAAACCCAGATCTGTGACTGGGGTGAATGTTTTGTAATTGTGCATCATTCCATCCATCATCTTGTGTGTTTTGCTGTTCACCCTATGTGGAAAGGATATGCCCAGGTGTGGGAAGGATATGGCCAGATGTGGGTCCCGTGCTCACTACATCACTGGAGTCAAGCTAGCCTGGCTGATGAAGACTGATAGCTAGAAAGCGGTCCTAGGATGCTTGATTCCGGTCCAGGGCAGACATGCCTTGGCAGTTAGGTCTGGACTGTTCCCATGAGGCACAGGATCAAGACTGATTTGCATATGGCCATGTCTGAACTGGGGTGGCTTGGTGAGCAAAATAACAATGGATTAAACCCAGATCTGTGAATGGGGGTGAATTTTTTGCCATTGCACAACATTTCGTCCATCATCTTGTGTGTTTGCTGTTCACCCTATGTGGGAATGATATGCCCAGCCGTGGGTCCCGTGCTCACTAAGCCACTGAGTCAAGCTATCCTGGCTGAAGACGGCTAATAGCCTGAAACTGGTCCTAGGATGCTTGATTCTGGTCCAGGGAAGACATGGCTTGGTACTTCGGTCTGTAATGTTCCCCTGAGGCACAGGGTCAAGACTGATTTGCATATGGCTAGGTCAGAACTGGGGTGGTTTGGTGAGCAAAATAACAATGGATTAAACCCAGATCTGTGACTGGGGTGAATGTTTTGCCATTGTGCAACATTCCGTCCATCATCTTGTGTGTTTTGCTGTTCACCCTATGTGGGAAGAGTATGCCCAGACATGGGTCCCATGCTTACTAAGCCACTGGAGTCAAGCTATCCTGGCTGATGAAGGCTGATAGCCAGAAACCGGTCCTAGGATGCTTGATTCCGGTACAGGGAAAACATGGCTTGGCATTTGGGTCTGGACTGTTCCCATGAGGCACAGGGTCATGGTGACACTTGCACAGGCAAATTGTATAATGGGGTGACCCAGTGCCCCTCAGAACCTGGGTGTATAAGAATGTGGAGAATGTTGGTTCTGTCGGGTACAGAATTGGTTCTTGGTTTACTGAATACTAACTGTTAGACCTGGCATCTTTGGCGTGGTTTCCTCTGTCTTTTTGCCTCTGCCTCCTGTATTTTTGACGCTGTGCTGGATTTTGTTTTTGCAGGTTTAGATGCTTTGGGCACTTTGCCAGGGCTGATCAGTGTCAAAGTGCCAGTACTCCCTGTGTAAATTGTTATTGTAATTGGTTATCCATGATTGGCATGTTGGTATCACCAAGAAGTCCCTAATAAAGTGCACTGAGTGTGCCAGGGCTGGTGATACAAATGCTACTAGTGGGCCTGCAGCACTGATTGTGCCACCCACATGAGTAGCCCTAAAATTGTGTCTCAGGCATGCCACTGCATTGCCTCTGTGCAGTCTGTGAACTGTCATGTCCTACCGGTCAGTGTCCCCACTGACCAGGCCTAACCCTTCCCTTTCTGTACACATTGTTCACCCCTATGGAAGGCAAAAGGTACCCCCCTGGGCAGGGTGCAGTGTATGTGAAAGGTAGAGCATGTACTAGTGCAGGTGACATGCTCTGGTAGTGAATTACAGCCATTTTCATTTTTCACTATTGTAAGGCTATCTTGCCCATAGGCTATCATGGGGAATGCTGGCTACTGTGGCTACCTGCATATCTTTCCATAGGAGCAAGATAGGACATAAAAGTCTAGTATCCCTGAACTCAGAATTTAACAACACATCTTTTAGAAAAGGTGTTTTTTAAATCCTGTGTTTGAGAACAGCACTTTTAGAAAGTTGCTAATCTGTTGTCTGACCTTTCTGTATGCCTTGGCCTATTTGTGAATTGACTGTACGGTTTGTGAGTGGCTGGAGCTGGGTGGCTCCTAGAGGCTGAGTGGGCCATCCTGGGCTGAATAGCTCCATCTGCATCTAGAGTGCTGGGAGGGGGTAGCACCTGGGCCTGAATAGGGCTGTGCCTGCCTTCCACAATGCTGGCTGCACCTCCTGCTTGGTGGCTGATGACCCTGCCCCTCTACCTGAAAGGAAAGGGGAGGCCAGGAAAATAAAGTGCTCAAGGAACACCCAGAACTGGTTCAGACCGGGATCAGAGCCCTCCTGCACAAAGGGAACACAGACTTTTAGGGGTATAAGTACAGGACCCAAGACTACAGAAAATTAGATCATCCTGGAATCAAGAAGTGTGGCTCACTGGTTAGAGGATGCAAACACAACAGGTGATGGACCGAATGTGGATCAATGTCACACACTCAACCCAGTCCAAAGATCTGGGCCCAAATCCATCGTTATTTTGCACTCCACACCACCCTGGGTTTAACAATGGCGATATGCAAATCAGCTCTGACCCTGTGCCCCATGGGAACAGTCCAGTCCGAACTACAAAAGCCATGTCCTTCCCAGAACGGAATCAAGCATCCGAGGACCGGACCGGTTTCGACCGGTTATGCAAATCAGCTCTGACCCTGTGCCCCATTGTTGTTCGGACTGGACTGTTCCCATGGGGCACAGGGTCAGAGCTGATTTGCATATCGCCATTGTCTAACCCAGGGTGGTGTGGAGTGCAAAAAAACGATGGATTTGGGCCCAGATCTTTTGACTGGGGTGAATGTGTGACATTGATCCACATTCGGTCCATCACCTGTTTTGTTTGCAATACCGCCATAAGTGCGCTGGGGATGCTCAGACGTGGGTCCCAGGCACTCCACACCACTGGAGTCAAGCTAGCCGGGCTGATGAGAGGTGTTACCTCGAAACCGGTCCGGTCCTCGGATGCTTGATTCCGTTCTGGGAAGGACATGGCTTATGTAGTTCGGACTGGACTGTTCCCATGGGGCACAGGGTCAGAGCTGATTTGCATATCGCCATTGTCTAACCCAGGGTGGTGTGGAGTGCAAAAAAACAATGGATTTGGGCCCAGATCTTTTGACTGGGGTGAATGTGTGACATTGATCCACATTCGGTCCATCACCTGTTTTGTTTGCAATACCGCCATAAGTGCGCTGGGGATGCTCAGACGTGGGTCCCAGGCACTCCACACCACTGGAGTCAAGCTAGCCGGGCTGATGAGAGGTGTTACCTCGAAACCGGTCCGGTCCTCGGATGCTTGATTCCGTTCTGGGAAGGACATGGCTTTTGTAGTTCGGACTGGACTGTTCCCATGGGGCACAGGGTCAGAGCTGATTTGCATATCGCCATTGTCTAACCCAGGGTGGTGTGGAGTGCAAAAAAACGATGGATTTGGGCCCAGATCTTTTGACTGGGGTGAATGTGTGACATTGATCCACATTCGGTCCATCACCTGTTTTGTTCACTGGTTAGAGGAGGCAGACCTGGAAGCAGAGGTCAGCCCGGGACCAGGGTTCAATTACCGGCTCGGCGGTGTCTTGAGTCCTAAAATGTCCACGGACTCGACAATTCTCGCTCCGGTGCCTACTCGATTCTCAGGTTCACACTCTGCGACTCTGGGCAATAGCTTGCTTAATCTCCACAATGGCCCCTTGCGGCGGGATGCCTGGCTTTCACTTTGCGGATACCCTGCCGGGGTTATCTCACAGGGGAATACCAGGGCGGGTTCCCTAAGCAAGCGCTTAGATACCGGGTTGGTGATTTGCACTATATAAATACATGTACCTCTGCCAAAGAGAAAACTGGAAGACTGACGAAGAAAGACTGTCCTGCTGTTGCTTTGCTGGACTGACCTGCAGTAGCTTTGCTGCGAAGGAGAGGGGCAGGACTTTGCTTTGTGCTGTGTCCCATTGCTTGAATGAATCTCCAAGGGCCTGAAGAAGAGCCGGCTCCCTGGTAAGAAGGCCCAGGAACAATAGGACATCACCCCAAGCTTCCCCAAACTCTGCAGAGAGAGTTCTGTCCTTCCTAAAGTGCTTGGGCCAATTGTGGTGCCTCTGGAAGTGTACCTGTGTTGGGAAGCTGAAAACCAAGATTTTAAAAGATCTTTCTGCAAAGTTTAACACATCGCTCGCTTGCGGAGCGCATCCCCGTCAGTGCTAGGAAATTCCAGCCGCTACGAAGACCGAGATCGTTGCAGCGCTGGTTGCCGCTGCCAGAGTTGTCGCATCCTTCGTTTGTGGGACGCACCAGTCCGGTGCGCGAAGATTACCATCGCTGCTAGTACTGTCGCAGAGCCTGTCGTCACTGGGTGAGATCATCGCACCACTTGCTTGCGGACCGCATCACGTCACTGCGGGAGTCATCACAGAGCCATTGCAGAGCCATTGCATCGAGGGGCTGCGAGAGGAGAAGATCGCCGCTGAGCCGTGCATTGTCAACGCACCGAAGATCGTCGCATCGTACCTTTTGCGAGCCGCTTCCACCGAAACCTGTGCACCGGAATCCACGCAATGTATCGCATCCCTCCCCATACAGACCGGAGTCACCGCAACACGCCCGCTGCGTCCTGCGGGGTTGTCGCATCACCTCCCCAGGGTCTTGGGAGTGACGCATCGCTTGCTTTTTAACGCTACTGCTTTCACTTTGAACTTTTGTCGCATCTAAAGGTACTGTTGGCAAAAACGCGACGCAACTCTGGATTATTTTAACGCAACCTTAAGAACTCATTTGAAACCATATTCTTGAACTGTGTATGTTGGATTTTTGTCATCTTGGTCTTGTGTAGTTTAGATTAAAAACCTTTATTTTTTTTAACTGTTGTGGAGTCAGTTTGTGGTGTTTTCACTGTGTCACTGTGAATGTTGGAACAAATACTTAGCACATTGCCTTTGATAAGCCTGACAGCTTTTGCCAAGCTACCAAGGGGGTGAGCAGGGGTTATCTAAAGAGGGCATCCTTCTTACCCTGACTAGAAGCAAGGGCTCCTATTTGGACATTGGTACCTACCTCTGCCAACTAGAGACCCCCAGTTTTGACATTGTTGGTCAGCGGTGGGATCTTGAACTTGTATTTGTACTAGACCCACAGTGACTGGTGTACATCACTAGAGAGAGCAGACCACTACGCCACTTTATACTACTGTTGAGTTTTTGTTGCTGGTTCTATTTTTGAGTAACTCTTAAAGGCATCATGTCTGTGAAAGGAAAGGCACTCAGTGTGGAGGAAGCAGAATTGGAGTTTGTCATTGAGGATGTGTATTCCTACAGAGTTGTAGAGCTTCAGCAATTCTATCACAAGTTTGAGTGCCCCATAAAGAGAAACTACAGGAAGGATGAGTTGCAGAGAATCTTGAAGGCCTGGTGGGAGGCCCAATAAGGAAATCATGCAAATGGAAGGGTGGGATTTCAACCCCATGGCTTGCCAGTGGGCAATCCAGGCTCATGGGCTGGCAGTCACGACTCCAGCCGGGGCCCTACCCCAGAAGAGTTAGAAGAGAATCAGAGAGTAAGAGACTATGACTTCCAAGTCATGAGAATGAAAATGAAGCAATTGGAAGTAGAAAGGGCGACGGAGGAGAGTTAAAATGCCCGTGCCCTGGAGGAAAATAAATTGCTTTTGTCTCATGAATTGAGCATGAGGGGCCTGGATATCAAGTCCAAGCAGGTGGATTCCAGTTCAAATGGTGGCAGTGCACAGCCAGTGCCAGGGGGTAAAGTATATATTTCCAAGGATTTGGTGTAGAATTATAAGAGGAGCGAGGATATGTATGCCGGGTTCACTTCTTATGAAATTGCAATGAGAAAGAATGGGGTGCCTGAAAAGCATTGGGGGTGGACCTGTGGAAAAAATGTGAGGCTTCTGGCAGGAGTGCTCTTGAGACCTTAGAGTTAGCCGGTACCATGACCTATCCCAATATGAAGGAGGCCCTATGTCTCAGGTATGGACTTACTCCAGAGCAGTACCGACTGCAGTTTAGGAACTCTAAGAAGAGAGAGTCTGAGACTTGGATGGAGTGTGTGAATTTGTATTCGCATGCACTGGAGGTTGGATGAAGGGCAGCAAAGTAACTGATTATAAGGGGTTGTTGCATTTAATTAGTTGGGAGCACTTGTGTAGTCTTTGTGTTCCAGAGCTGCACCAGCATCTTTTAGACAGCAAGCTGATAGACCCCATTGAGCTTGCTAAGGAGGCAGACCGCTGGACCAGTACCAGAGTCCACAGAGAATTCTGTGTACCAGCGCAAAGGTGGGCAGGATCCCTAGCAGAAGAGTGGGGAGGACAAGGGTAACCAAAATGAGTTCTCTCATGGGCCCCAAAATAGTTCCCAGGGAAAGGAATCTCAACCCCCCAAACCCAAGCAAACATGACCCCCTAGGGTCAGAAGGGATAACAGAGGTCCCTCTACCTGCTATCACTGCCATGAGGTGGGACATGTTATCAATAGGTGCCCTAAGAAATCTCCAGCACCCACTGGTGCTCCAGCCCCAGGGTTAGCAAGTGTAGCTTTGGGAGGGGATTTGATTTCCAGTGGGGAGGAGGGATTAGGATTCATGACCCTTGTCTCTCTAGGAGACCAAGAGATGGACCAGGATACCTCTCTGCCCCTTAACACTAGGAAATACAGGCAGAAGGTGACCATCAATTGTAGGGAGGTAGAGGCTCTGAGACACACAGGAGCCAGCGTAACATCCGTGAGGTGTCAGTGGGTGTCTGAAGAGCAGGTCATTCCTAATGTGCTCCGCCCAGTAGTTGCAGCTGACAGCTCAGTGCACCTCTGCAAAGTTGGCATGTGTTCCCTTTGGTCTCTGGTCTCTTGGAAGTTATTGTAAGTGAAGCCTTGCCTGTAGAGGGTCTGCTAGCTAATGACCTTGAGAGTTCCCCATGGAAGGATGTGGAACACCAGACTCATCTGGAGATGTTGGGTTTGCCTGCGTGGATCCGCGTGACCACGGGGGCTATTGCAGCCAGTAGGGGTGATTCAGCAGAAATGGAGCCTGAAACAGTGGCCCAGGGACCTGCCAGGAGAGGTGAGGCAGGGGGCATGGGAAACCCGCCCAAGCTGTTCCCACGGCCCAGGAAGGAGCAGAACCTTAGGGGGATGCCCTGGAGCCTACCGGGGAACAGGTGGCCGAACTGGGGGACCTACCTGAGCTGACCCATTGGCAGCAAGAAGGTGGCCCCTCAGGGAGGAATTCTGTAAGGTGCAGAAGGAGTGCCCGTCCCTCATTGGTGTGCGGCAACAGTCTGCAGACCAGGCAGCAGGTGGAGAGTCCAAGGATCATCTCATTTACTGGGAGGATGAGTTGCTATATAGTGAGTCTAAGTTTGCTGAGCCCAGTGCAACCCATGTGCTGGTGATACCCGAGCGCTTCAGGAACTTCCTAATGGGTCTGGCTCATGACGTGCCTCTTGCAGGACATCTGGGGCAAGAGAAGACCTTCCAAAGGCTTGTCACCTACTTCTTCTGGCCTCAGATGAAGAAGCACGTCGGGACATTTTGTAGATCTTGCCAAACATGTCAGGCCAGTGGCAAGAGCGGAGGGAAGTGCAAGGCACCCCTCCAACCCTTTCCTGTGGTGAGCACCCCTTTCAAGCGGGTGGGCATTGACATTGTGGGGCCACTGGACCCCAAGACAGCCTTAGGCAACAGGTTCATCCTCGTCTTGGTGGACCATGTCACCCGGTACCCGGAAGCTGTCCCTCTAAGGACAATCACAGCCCCCGTGGTGGGCCGTGCATTGATGGGGATCTTTACCCGTGTGCCTGTGGAAATTAGCAAAATTAATGTACCTAAGCGGCGTTCATTTGCCTTTTCCCATTCCCCTCCCTGTAAGCACCATGAATACCGTGAAATATTGACCGCATCATTCCGCCAGTAAAAGCCCGTGCCCATATGTACATGACAGCCATTTTAGGCACCATGGCCTTTTTGCCCGCTCATTGGCATCCCCGGCTTCCCTCCTGCGCGTATTTGAACACCCCCCTCTCACATGCATAGACCATAAAATCCCCTCCCTCTGCGCGACCCTGCTCTGAAAAGCAACCCTCCTGCTTGACCCACGCAAACCCCCCATTTCCTCTCGAAGAAGCATCCTTCGCCTCAGCTGACATAACCCCCCCAGCTGTACCTGACTGCCCCCGTTCTCTCATGTACGGGTCATAAGACCTCTCTCTCTGTGCGACTCTGTCCCTGGGCATCACACCTCGTGCCTGACCATCACCTCCCTTCTTCCTATGAATACCCCTCCCTTGATGACCCCTCCACTGAGCCCGATTGTCCGCACGGACCACTGGTCATCTCTTTTGCCTGAGGATACAGTTCATTGCCCACCACTGTATGCACTCGTCCCTCTTCAAAAGAGCTACTATTGATCATGACCTCCCCACCCCTCCAAGAATCGATCAGGCGCACACATTCCAAAGAAATCAGCGGAACACTCAGCTGAGCAATAGCCCCCTCCCATTGTATGGTGTGAGGACCTGTACTGTAGCCACGTGTCGGATTGCGCTAGAACGGGGAGGGGTCGGGGATGTCTTTTCCTTGCTTCACAATGTTATTATTGTAATAAAGAATGTTGGTGATGTATAAAAGGTGATGTCTCAGAGAACTTGTTAGAGCACCTCCCGAAAGACACTGTGTTTCGTGTCCGAAATGACAGGCTCTCCTCATGAGTAATAAAACTCTGATCTTGTGTTCCTGCTTCCAGCGCCCGTCTCTTTATTTGGTAACTATTCAGAATGGGAACTAAGAGGCGTCTTGCGCCAGCAGCCTGGGCATCGGTAGTAAATTGGGCTGACTTTCCACATGCCTAGACGACACATTGTGGATTATTTCAACGCAACTTTAAGAACTCATTTGAAACCATATTCTTGAACTGTGTATGTTGGATTTTTGTCGTTTTGGTCTTGTGTAGTTTAGATTAACTACCTTTATTTTTTAACTGTTGTGGAGTCAGTTTGTTGTGTTTTCACTGTGTTACTGTGAGTTTTGGTACAAATACTTAGCACATTGTCTTTGATAAGCCTGACTGCTCGCTCCAAGCTACCAAGGGGGTGAGCAGGGGTTATCTAAAGAGTGCCTCCTTCTTACCCTGACTAGAAGCAAGGGCCCATATTTGGACATTGGTACCTAACTCTGCCAACTAGAGACCCCAAGGTCTAACTCTAACCAATCAAAGACAATACTCAAACCTTTCAGTAATAATTATTGAAAAGGAAAGAGAAGAAAAGACAAAGACCATGAATCAAAAAACACACCAAAATTAAATCAATCAAAATTTGTATTTAAAGATAAATCCATATCTTCTTTTACATTTTATGGTGTCGAGATGGCATTAGAAGGCTGTCAAAATTCATGAACATACAATTTTTCCGAATGGTGAAATAAGTGCGAAAAAAGTGATACATGTAAACAAGATATATACAGTGCTGTACACATTGTTGAAACTGGTCATTCAAAGGACATCCACATAAAGCTCTGCACAGCTTGGGATTTTAAACTTCCATTTCACATGGGCGGAGAGAGTAGGTTCAGGATTATGGCAAGTACGTCGACATTTCGACCCAAAGAGGTGCGTGATTAAGTAATGGGCATGGCGGGTCTTCCTCAGGACAAGGCGATACAAGGGGCAGCCAGATTTAATGAAAGGAGTTCTTTGGGGGTTAGTCCACCGTGGGTTGGACTCAAAGCAAGGTGCTTGATGGTAATAATTCAGATCAAAGGAGAAGCATAGTTCTGTAGCTCTCCGGTGCTGCTCTGGTTTTTGATTCAAGGGCTTTCTCTTTTCTTCACTTTCCTTTTCATTAATTATTACTGAAAGGTTTGAGTATTGTCTTTGATTGGTTAGTATTCAGTAAACCAAGAACCAATTCTGTACCCGACAGAACCGACACTTGCACAGGGGCAAGAGAACCTGTAATCCCAAACCAATCTTTGTTTATCAGGATATCCGTAGTATGCAAAATGTAATTGCATACACACCTGCCAATAGATGGTACGGAGATGATTACATTGTATGTACTTTCATGGCAGGATGACCTCCCACAAGTGTTTTCCGAAGAATGATTTGAATCTGAACTTCTCTCTCATGTGCATTGACTTTAGGTTATTGGAGACATTATGTAATTGAGATGGAGAACTCTGGGGGGGCCGTGGCTTCGAAATGTATGTCCCATTCTGAAAACGTCTGTGGTTTATAATCTAGTTGGCAGTGGGACACCCCCGCGCCGCACGGCCACCAGCTGCTGCGTGTGCCCCATTGCCTGCCTTCTGCCTCACCGCCGGCCTCGCTGCCGCCTTGGTCGCTCCCCTTTGGTTTTCGCCAGTTGTTTTGCCCTAAATTTGTGCTTGTTTCTTTTTGTGCCGTGTGATCGTTTCTTTAGCTGTTTTTACCATTGTTTTGCCCGCCATTTGTGCCTGTATTTTTTTGTGCCGTGACATCGTTTTCCTTCCTGTTTTGACTTTCATTTTGCCCTCCATTTGTGCCTGTTTAATTGATTGTAACCTCTGTGCCGTGTTTCAGTCTCCTTCCTGTTTGCCTGCCTACCTCGCCGCCCTCCGCTCTCCCGCCACCGCCATTTGCCCGCCCCTTTTCTCTTCTGTTCCCTCCCCGCTCCCGCCTCCCAGCTGCTCCGCCCACCCGCGCACTTCGCCTTAAATGGCGACCGTGCGAACGCGCAGCGGTCACGCGCAGTGTGCGCGCCGATTGTGCGCCGAAGGCGCGCCAAAGGTAAGCCCGTCTGCGCCCGTCCGCGACCGGATCGCGACCAGCGCCAGGACCCCTGGACCCCGAAGACCCCGACCGACCTGCCTGACGTACTCCGCCGCCACCCTCATCGCACTCAACACCGGCCGACTCCCAGAATGCCATCAAGCCACTCCACGACGTTCCCACGGACCTTTCAGCTGCCACGCCTGCAAATTCACCTGCATCCGGACCTGCCTCGCACCAGCACCCGCCAAGTCGAACACCAGCAGCACCCACCTCAAGTGCATCCTGCTCAACACCCGCTCCGTCCACAGACACGCCATCGAACTCTGGAACCTTCTAGACGCCACAGCCCCTGACGTTGCCTTCCTCACGGAGACCTGGATGAACGCCTCTTCAGCTCCCGACATCGCCATCGCTATCCCAGAGGGCTACAAGATCGTCCGGAGGGACCGCAACGCCAACCAGATGGGAGGAGGCATCGCCATCATCCACAGGAACACCATCCGTCTCACGACCAGCACCGACAACACCCTGACCACCGCCGAACACCTGCATTTCCAGATCCACACCAACCCGAACACCACCCTCAGAGGCACCCTGATCTACCGACCCCCTGGACCACGCACACAATTCAGCGAGGACATCGCCGCCTTCGTCAGCCCGCTTGCCCTCCCCTCCGCTGACTACATCCTCCTGGGGGACCTCAACTTCCACCTGGAGAACAACAACGACCGCAACACCACCACCCTGCTGGACAACCTCGCCAGCCTGGGACTCAAGCAACTGGTGTCCACCCCCACCCACCTCGCCGGACACACACTCGACGCAGTCTTCTCTTCCAGCACAGACATCGACTTCTGCCACGCCACAGAGCTTCAATGGACGGACCACAGCTGCGTCCACTTCACCTTCAAGAGAACGACGACCCACCACCACCAGCAACAGGCTGCCCGCAGAAGCTGGAACAAGATTACAGCAGACCAGCTCGCCGCCTCCCTGAGCCAGCACCCTCCTGCCAGCTCAGCGAACCCCAGCCAGGCCGCCGACAACCTCACGAAGTGGATCAGCATCTGCGCGGACGAGCTCGCCCCGCTGAGGACCCCGCCCAGCAGACCCGGCAGCAAGAAAGCCCCGTGGTTCACCGACGAACTCAAGAGCTCCAAGAAGAACTGCCGAGCCCTCGAGAAAGTCTGGAGAAGGGAACCTACACCGGACAACAGGACCTCCTTCAAGCTTGCCACCCGGAAGCACCACCAGCTGATCCGCGCCGCCAAGAAAACAGCATTCAAGGACCGGTTGGACAACAACGCACACAACTGCAAGGAACTCTTCAACATCGTGAAAGAGCTTTCCAACCCCAGCGCAGGAAACAACGACATCACCCCATCGCAAGACCTCTGCAACTCCCTCGCTTCATACTTCCACAACAAGATCGCGGACATACACAACAGCTTCAACAACCAACCAACGCACACCATGACCGAACAACCACCCCCCACCACCACCCTCCATGCCTGGACCCCGATCAGCACCGAAGACACCATCCGCACGATGAACTCCATCCACTCCGGATCACCGACCGACCCCTGCCCTCACCACGTCTTCAACAAGGCCGACGCTGTCATCGCACCCCACCTGCGAGACATCATCAACACATCCTTCGACACCGCCACCTTCCCTGAGAGCTGGAAACACGCCGAACTCAGCGCTCTACTCAAGAAACCAACAGCGGACCCCACCGAACTCAAGAACTACCGCCCCATCTCGCTCCTCCCGTTTCCAGCCAAAGTCATCGAGAAGACCGTTAACAAGCAGATGGCCGCCTTCCTCGAGACGAACGGATCCCTCGACCCCTCACAGTCCGGCTTCCGAGCCAATCACAGCACCGAGACCGCCTCATCGCCGCCACCGATGACATCCGAGCCCTGATGGACAATGGAGAAACAGCGGCCCTCATCCTCCTAGACCTCTCCGTGGCATTCGACACGGTCTGCCACCGCACCCTAGTACAGCGCCTCAGCAACATCGGAATCCAGGACAAGGCGCTGGAATGGATCATCTCCTTCCTCGACGGAAGAACACAGAGAGTCCGCCTACCACCGTACAAGTCAGAGGCCTCCGAAGTCATCTGCGGCGTCCCTCAAGGATCATCTCTGAGCCCCACCCTTTTCAACGTCTACATGAGCCCCCTCGCGGCCATCGTACGCAAACACAACCTCAGCATAATCTCCTACGCCGACGACACCCAGCTGATCCTCTCCCTGACCAACGACCCCGCCTCCGCCAGAGCCAACCTGCACGAAGGGATGAAAGAGGTAGCCGAGTGGATGACGACCAGCCGCCTGAAACTGAACTCTGACAAGATGGAGGTCCTCATCCTGGGCTCTTCACCCTCTGCCTGGGATGACTCCTGGTGGCCTCCCGCCCTGGGCACCGCACCCAAACCGACAGACCATGCACGCAACCTGGGCTTCATCCTGGACTCCTCCCTCTCCATGACCAGGCAAGTCAACAACGTCTCCTCGGCGTGCTTCAACATCCTACGCATGCTACGGAAGATCTTCTGGTGGATCCCCACCGAGACCGGGAAGACCGTCACCCAGGCCCTCGTCACCAGCCGACTGGACTACGGCAACGCCCTCTACGCCGGTACCACCGCCAAGCTCCAGAAGAGACTCCAGCGGATCCAGAACGCCTCAGCCAGACTCATCCTCGACATCCCACGAACCAGCCACATCACCGGACATCTGAGAGACCTTCACTGGCTCCCCGTCAACAAAAGAATCACCTTCCGCCTCCTCACCCACGCACACAAAGCCCGACCAAGGCCCGAGCTACCTCAACAGCCGGATCAACTTCTACGCTCCCAAACGCCACCTCCGATCAGCCAACCACGCCCTCGCCGCCGTCCCCCGCATCCGAAGAGCGACTACAGGAGGAAGGTCCTTCTCCTACCTGGCCGCCAAGACCTGGAACTCCCTCCCGACCGACCTGCGCCTGACCCAAGACCACCTCTCCTTCAGGAAGAAGCTGAAGACCTGGCTGTTCGAGCAGTAGCGGCAAACCCCCCCCCCCCCCCCCAGCGCCTTGAGACCCTACGGGTATGTAGCGCGCTATATAAGTGTCACTGATTGATTGATTGATTTTAACAGAGCACATGTAATTTTTGTGGATTCAGATTGTCTCTCCCCTAGTGACATCAGGTTGAGTACAATTTCTACTGACTTGATGTCTTTTGCTTTTATTGAAGTGAGAGCTGGCACCACTGACAATAAATGTAGTAGTGTACCTCTGTTGAGGGCCTTTACTGGTATACTGAGGAGAAAACATTATAACAGCTTTGTTATCACTGCCGGGCCTGCTTTTCACTCTGTGGTATGTGGCGATCTCGATCTTGAGAAGGTGGAATGAATCCCATCTCTTCTGAGACAAAGTTAGATTTGCAAATTGTTACTTTATCCCCTGCATTTCGACAATGCCCATCTACTCCTCCTGTTTCTATTACTACTATCTCACTGTAGGTCTCAGTTGCCCTTGTTATCTCTGATGAGCCCTTCCCAGTTAAAATGCACGGTACCTCCATAGTTACTGTTGATTTTACCCTAGGTGCCTCAATAATGCTAGTTAGCAGTTACAATCCCTTTCACCAGCTGTGTCCAATATTGATCGTAGCTTTCAATAACGGTTCTGTATGACCTGTATGATCTGTATGACCTGTATGATCTGTATGACCTGCAGCCTTTGGGCTCGGATGTTCTGTTAATGATGACTTGTTTGGAACCCCCATTTTTATAATTGCCTTGGTTGATTTTTTCAGTGAAGTCAGAGAAACGGAATTTGGAAGATTATTTGGTCTGGATTTCATTAGTTTCTTATACTTTTTTTTATTTTCACATGAAAGGTGATTTAGAATCTTTGCGCCTGTCTTTGGTTCATCAATTGAGGTAGCATTGGCTGAATTTGCGTATGGCTTTTTACTTTACAATCTGTGTATGCCCAAGGAAGGGAATCTATTGAATACTGTGTTCTCCTGGCTTGGGACTATGAGGTGGTTCCAGCCTTTTGGGCAGATGCAAAGGATCATCTATAAATAGGGAAGAACATCTCACGGACACTGTTGAAGCAAGTGAGGGACTGTGTTCACCTACAATTGACCACCTGTAAAAACCTTTTCCTCAGTAGACTTATGGGGTAGCCTAGCCAGCATATCGCATCGAGGGCCTCATTTATGAAAAATGACGTATCGCTGCGTGAAAACAGCGATGAGTCACTATTCATTGCGCCCTCCTTGCGACATGCTGGATGCGTCATATTTACAGTATGACGCATCATGTCGCAAGGAGTTACAGATACGGCAGTATTTCTGACGTATCTATAGGCGCAAATATTACGCATTGCTGGAGTGTGTCACGAAAGTGACGCAGCTCCATCAATGGGTCATTTCACAAGGGGAAGTCACATTTCAAATGTGCCTTGGTCAGTCTTACGCCTGATGTGAGGCAGGCGTAAGATATTGATACATTTGCGTCCTAGAAGTGACATTTCACTGCATCACTTCTACGAGGCTTACTTGCGTCAGATCACCCACCCTTCATACATTATACCTGGCACAGGTATAATGTGGCGCGGTGGTTTACAAAGTGACGCAACTACCTAGATGCGTCACTTTGTAAATATGACACAACATGGTGCATTTTTTACCCTGCAGCTGCGTCACAAAAAGTGATGCACCGGTGGCGCAAAAGTGATGCAAGGGCTCTTAAGTAAGCTGCTGAGTCTTTTGCCATTTGGAGATCATTGTATGTAACACTCTAGGAGGTGTCCCTATCTTATTAATTATTTTCTGCAGAAGCAGTGGTTGATTCCTTGTTGGCGAACTTTGCCAGGTTGTTTTCCAGATTGGGACAATTTGATGTCAGTCCCTTGTAGTCGTTCAGCAATAATAAAATGTCTGTTTGAGTAATGCTGCCATGGAAGTTAAAGTGATTGACAGCAAATCTTTTGAAGGTACCAGGAACTTGGACCATCCCTCTATATCGGAGATTGTGGTGGGACCTAGATGCAGAACAGGGTTCATGTGTCACCCTAAGTCGCTCTGTGATGCACATAGAGCACATAGAGCTTGAATTCTTCACGTTGCCCATGCTTGGGCCCCTAGTGGATTTGGGCATATGATATGTTGGACCAGCTGATGGTAGTAGTGACTCTGTAAGTTTTTAGTTGATACCAGACCATCCCATCGAATTCCCTCCCCATGTATTTCATGTTGTTAATTTTGTCTTGCTTGGGTGAGTGCCAAGACACCTATGGGTAATTGTACGCTTTATAACTCATTTTACAAGGGAAGGTTGCGAGACCGTAACTTGTGGCGATGTTGTTCTCCACTAGTTCAATCAAAGCGGAGTCGTGGATTTCGTCCTGGTATTCAATGGCCTGCGGTGGGCTAGTGTCTGTAAGAATACATTGCTTCAATGCTCCTACTTGGCTACTGCTTGGCAACATGGCTACATTGACCAGCCTGTCCCCCTTCTCACATTCTGCGATGTCAAATAGCTGGGTGGTCTAAGAGTTCACATTTGACTCGCCCCCTGTTGCCCTGGAGTTCTCATTCTTCATACTCTTCATCTTTCCGTTTGTGCTCACATTCCCATTAACATACGAGCTTGGGAGATGCGGAGCAGGTTGGGGACGACCTAAGTGAGGTTATACTATGTGGCTCGCACTCTTCTCTCTCACATGTACTCACTAAGTACTGGCAGATCTACTACACAGGTAGTTAATGAGATCACTTGATCCGAACAGCTTGTTCGCTATACTTTCAAGTATTCTTGTTTCACCATTGGTTTTTTCTGTGTCTTTGGTGGAGTCGGTTGCATTTTTCTTACTGGCTATAGAGAAGCACCCCTTGTTTTAGCTTTTGTTTTCCACATCACAAAGTGAAAATAAAGACTGCACCCCACACCCTTCGCACGGTACTTAGACAAAATATTGAGTTGTAAATATCAAGAGGCAGAACTATAAGAAAAAATATATTGTGATAAAAAAATATTGTTTGAAGATATATATTTAGGTAAGTGATATTGTTCTTTAGAATATTGTTTGTTTTTTTATAAAAATTTTTATTTGCAAAAGTCAAAGGAAACACAAGTGTCACTCCCAAGGCATGCAGATAGTACAAAAATACGTTGAGAATCATCAGGACTACAGCTTCAGTCAAGTCACAATCAAATTCAGGATTGATGATATGTACCATGATCATAGATTGGTCAGCTCTTCGTCAAGGGCAGTACATGGATGTTCACAAATATTTCCCCTATACTCATTCCAGTTAGACCATATCGCCACCAATTTCCGCGAGCACCCCCGAGCCACATACACTGTCTTCTCCTGGATCATGCTCGAGTCCATGTCTTTTTCCAGGAGCTAAGAGTAGGTGGTACCTCCGCCCCCCACAGTCTCGCAATATTCTGTTTGACAATTGCTAGGCCTAATGTGACCCATAGTTTCCCCCTTGATGAAAGGTCGAGGGCTCCCATATATTGAGGAGACACCTCTTTGCCTAAGGTCGCAGCTCCACTCCCCACACCTCATACATACAACGCAACACCTGGGACCAGTGGGCCTGTATCTCCTGGCACTCCCATAATATGCGCAGAAAGGTGCCTATCTCCCCACACCTCCTGCGGCAGAGGCCATCCTCACTACGACCCATCAGAACCATCCTTCTGCCAGACAGGTAAACTCGATGCAGGATTTTCAGTTGTATGAGGTGCAATTTGGCAGACATTGCTATCTCTCTGGGGGACGCCAGTGCTTCTCTCCATTCATCGTCATCAATTTCGAGTCCATCTGCCTCCCATTTTCCCCTTAGGGCCATCAGCGGGTCTGGAGTGTGGTTTTTGAGTTTCTTGTACGTAAGCGAGATGGCCTTCTCTGGAAGGTGGCCATCCAGCAGTCTGTCCTCAAGAGGTGAGGACTCTGGGGGTTGTGTCCCTGGGGGGATGTTTGTCTGACCTGCAAATAATGGAAGTGTTCCGTCTGGGCCAGGTCATAAGTCTGTTGTAGTGTGTCAAATGATACTACCCCAGTCAAGCCCCATAGGTCTTTGACTTGCGAAATCCCAATCAGATCCCAGTTTCGAAATCCTTTGGTTCGCCTAAGAGAGCCGAGTCGTTCCGAAGCCCAGAGCGGGGTTGCTAGGGTAAGTTTCCCTGCCCATCCCAGTTTCTTCTGCGCGATGTACCATAGCTGGACCGAGTGTTTGGTAGGGCTCGTTAGACGATGCCTACCCGGTCATGAGTAAAGGGCAACTTCATAGTTGCCCCCTGGCAGGAGCCACCGATCCATCTCATACCTCGGGTCATTCACTGAACAGTATGTGCCCTGGTTTATGGCCGAGAGGTGCGCCGCCCAATAATATTTGCTGATATCGGGTAGTGCTATTCCCCCATCAAACCAGCCCAGCGTCAGTTTTTGCAGTGAGATACGGGGCAGGCCATTCCAGAGCAGGTCTTGTTGAGTCGTCTCAATAGCGGCAAAGTACCTCTGGGGAACCAGGTCCGGGTAGTTTTGGAGGGCATAGAGGAATCTTGACAGCGCCATCATTTTGAACAGCGCTGCCCATCCCAACAGGGACAGAGGGAGGGTTTTCCATGTGGCAAAGTCTCTTTGGAGCTGCTGCAGGGGCGGCAAGAGGTTCCTTTCATATCTGAGTGCTTGGGCCTTAGTGATGAAAACCCCCAGGTATGTGAAGCCCTCCTCAGCTATCTGGATCGGGCAGTCTCTCGGAAGCGGGGGGGTGTCAAAATGTAGGACATATAAGAGGGATTTACCCCAGTTAAAACTGTAGCCTGAATAGTCGCTGAATTTATTAAAAATGTACAACGCCTCGAATATTGTTGTTGGTTATATCGTTTAAAAAAAAAGTTGTAAAGAATATCCTTTTTTAGGTTAATGTGTTTTAGTTCATATATTGGATGTATGTGTTACTATTTTGTGTGTAATTGTAATTCATTTTTTTAATGTAGTTTGTAATTTTAAGTGATCTACAATATTTTATTAGATTGTTAATATTAATTTATAGGGGGTTACTGGGTTTGTGTGGGGATAGGGTGGGAAGTTAATTAAGTAATAATTAATTATTAATTACTGTTTACGTAAGAAGAGTTATTTAATTGATAAATATTTATGTGAATTGTGTAATCAGATATTTTAGGTTATTTGTAGGTGTGGGCTACTGGGTTTGTAGGGGTATAGGGTGGGAAGGTAATTAATTAATAATTATTAATTTACTATTAATTATTTATTTGAATATTATGTAATACTGATTTATTTGAGTTATTTTTTAGTTGTGGGCAGCTGGATTTGTAGGGTTAAAAGTTGGAAAGTTAATTGAGTAATATTTGAAAAAAGAATAGCTACTAATGTATAACAAAATATTTAAATTATTAATAATTATGTACATTTTTGTTATTTGTTCGGTGTGGGCTGCTGGGTTTGTAGGGTCAGAAGTTAACGAAGTAATACTTAATTAACAATTACTAATTCAGTTTTGCTCTGGTGGTTGTCGGGGGATGCTGTTCAGGTGTTGTGTTTGTTCTACCTTACTGCTGCACGCTATATAAGCCTCGATAACATAACATAACATAACATAACATAACATAACATAACATAACATAACATAACATAAATTATTTATGTAATTAATTTGTCAAGAGCATTATACTTATTTCCTTTATTTATATTTTGTTTGCTAGGTTTGTTAGGGTATGGGAACATTTAATTAAGTAATAATTAACCATTATTTTTACATTGATAAATTAATTATTACATTCTTTATCAAATTTATAAATTGGATAACTGTTTTTTTAATATTTATATTTTATGTTAAGCAATAATGTTTATATTAAGAGTTATATATATTTTCTAAATTAATGAGGGTATTCTAAAAAGTAATATGCTTAAATTGAAGTTGTTTACCTACTGAGTGGTAAGAGTAAATCTTACCCATCTAAGTATAACACTTTTCCTACAGTTGCGCAGACTGGGGCTGGACTAGTAAATGTAACCCATCCAAAGTCCACTGCTTTCTCTACTGTTGCAAACAATGGAGTGGGAGTATTACATTTAAACCAACCAAAGTACAATGCTTTCTATACTGTTGCACTGTTTGGATTGGGAATAATGTATTTAACCCATCCAAAGTCCAACTCTTTCTCCCCTGTTGTATAAACTGAAGTGGGAATAGTATATATATTATTCCCAGACTCCAATACATTCCCTTATATTGATTAAATATATTTATTAATATATTTATAATTTTAATTTTATAGTATTTGCTTATATATTTTGTTATTTTTATATTTTGTGAATTTTATTTTGTTTTACATTTTTTTTTATTTGTTTGGTAATTTAAGTAATGTTTTAGAATTGAATTATTAATATGTTTTATGCTTCATGTAAAAGAATATATATATCGATATATATTATACTCATATATAAAAAGCTGATGTTGCAGGATCTACATCTGTAAATCATATGTTTGGCTGTGATCTCCTCCTTTTAGCCATTGCCTGGTGCGTTACTGGTAGAAAACCTGTGGGACAGTTTCCACCTATATAAGATTGGATTAGGTAACTTGCTTGGACCTTTAACTCTCCGCTGAGTAACTCGGCTCCCTATGCAGGGCCACTGCAATGTTAAAGACATCTATTGATGCCCAATGGTGTCCTTTCACTGCCTTCAACATATTTGCTGTTTGCTTTGTGAGGGCTGTCAGGACTACCAATTTTGTGATATAGCTAGTGCGCTGCTTCTGTAGGCACTAGGCATTTATTATTTGCTGTCCTAACTTAGTGGTCTTGCCGGTGGCCATTGGTGCTGCACGGATGTGCAAATACCAGGTGTCGGGTGCCACCCCTCTTGTGTGCAAACGTGGCTTCATTTTTGTCTTTTACTTGGAGCCCAGATCGTGTACCTTATACACCTAATAATCTGTGCGTAGGTTGTGTAAGTCTTCTGTGGGTTCCAACAGTCAATGAAGCTCCATAAGAGGCCTAAATATTATAACTAACTAGAGGCACTGTGTCATTGCTGTTGTGTTGCATTATTCAAAAGGGTGTGTAGACTAGTCAAGTCTCTACTTGGTGCCAAATACTTGATATATATTGGGCTGCATATGGTGCTTACAGTCCTTTTGCTTGGCACTCTATAGTTGCTATAAATATTTTCGGGTGAGCGCGTGGACGCAGGGCGTGCAAGTACAAATGGGAGTACCACAAGCCGCAAATGGGCCTAGGTGGGCAGCTTCTCCAGGAGTGGGTCAGCGCCAACGAATGTATGACGTTTCAATGCATACATTCACAAGGCATGGCTTAACATAACATGACACGTGTATTTGTAAAGCACACTTATCACCCATGGGTCTCAAGGTGCTGAATAACAGATGTTTATTGTTACCCAACTCAATGGTACTCACTTTATCGACCTCAGATGGATGAAAGGCTGAGTGGACCCGCTGGTATTTGAACCTGTGACCATGAGTTCAAACACAGGCCCCCGCAGTGGATGCATTTGTCCACTAAGCCACCAGACCCGGCTTTACAACGCAGTTGTTATAATGACTGCGTTTATACCAAGCGTGCCATTACATCGCAAGTCATATCAACGACTTGCTGTAGGGGCCACGCTGTACTTAGGAATAGAATTAAATACTATTCGTACTCCAATTTGTGCAACAGCATGGTAGGTGTTGGATTTAAAATTCAACAAATTCCCTGGTGTTGCACGCCGTAACAGCAAGTCGTTGATACGACTTGCGATGCAATGGCACACATGGTAACAACATGGTTGTTGTAATGACCGTGTTGTAAAGCCATGCGTTGTGGAAACAGCATAGTTAATGCTCTTTCCCATGCCAACCTCTCCTCGCCGGCCTTGCAGTGAGGTAACACAGGCCCCCACAGCCCATGTGGTATGGGGTTCCCCCGAGCTGCAGTACCTTGCGGGGAGCTCAAGTTTCCTTACACCACTCTGGTCTTGCTGCTCCCCACCTCTCACCTCTCAACACCTGGTGCCTGCCTTTGCTTCATGAAGCCTCTGGTGACTGGCTCCCAATGGATTTCATCAGCTGTGATTGGCTTTGTTATGTGGAGGCACTTGACAGCCTTGGCAGGCTTTGTGGTGATGCAGTTAACTATTAGGGTGGAAGAGAAAAAAATAGAAGGCGATGGGAGAAGCAGCTCGAATCTACATTTTGTGGTGAGCCCTCCTTGCTTCTCCTCCTCATGGCGGAATGCGGGAGAGGGTGGGAGAGGAGTGGAGCAAGACAATATGGGCTGCATGTCAGACCACCCGTCGATCCGCCCTTGGTACTCAGATTCCATGCTCCATCGAGTTCCGGAGTAGGTGGCCGACAGGGGTGGGGGCAAAGCCTATGCAGCGCAGCTCCAGATGCACTCCTCTATTCCCTGCTTCCTCACCTGTTATCTCAGCTTGCAACCCACCCCCTGTCTCAGCCATCCTCTCTCTCAGTGATTTCAGCTCGCGCCACTTCTTGGTGTCTGATGTCATTATTGCAAGCTTCAGATTAGTACATCATGAGATTAGGGTCTTTGTAAACCAATCGAGTATGAAAGTGTATTTTCAGAGGAAAATTTGAAGTAGAAATGATTTTGTCTTTTTTTATGCATAGTATACAAATTAAGTGTAGAGAACAAATGCTGTAAAAATGTTGACTAGAAACACTGAATTACTACAGAACTAATGTGTAAGTGTAAAGTTAAGCTTTTATGATATGAGCACACCCTTCAGGGGACACCGAAGTTAATACATCTGGAGGAAGGGGGAACCCTCCACAGAGTGCAGTGCACTCTGGGTAGCAGGGGATTAATTCTTGAGAATAGATTTGCCCCTATGAGTGGATTAGACCAATATAATTGACTAATACCCCCAGAGGAACAAACATTGTTGGGTAGCAATGAGCCAATTATGACACAAGCAACTAATTTGTGTAATGACAGAGTGACAAATTTACTGGTAGAACAAACCGGGGGCCCCGAAGTGCTAAATCTAGGCACCCCTGCAACAACATCATTTCCTGGAACATAGCGGGGCTTCAAACCAAGATGAAATCTAGGGATTGGTTGGATTTTATTGATCATTACGATGTGTGTATCTTCCAAGAGGCATGATCTTTTCAACCTTGATATCGTTTGGGATACCAGCAACACAAGTGTAGAAGGGTAGACCAATAGGGGGGCTTATAATTTGGGTTAGGTAGAATATAAACCTCTGTATACGTACAATCCCTATTAATACTCCCGACATTATGACCATTTGCTTACGAGCGAACCCCAATGCTTCATTAACAGCTGTTAATGTTTATGCTTGGGGTTTACCAGGTGGAAGACAGTCTGGTACAGTTGACACCCTGAAGGCTTTTCCTGAGGGGACTGTGTGATGCTTCCAGTCTGATTATCGCAGGGGACTTTAATTCCACCTTTGAGCCCCTTGACATAGATACTTTCAAACTGCCTGAGGAAGAAGATGTGTTGTGGAATGTTCCTCCCCTGGAGCTCCCACCGATCAAGTGATGGTGTGCGGCAGCTCTTCAGTTAAAGGCACTGTGTATGGAGTAGGGCCTTAGGGCAGTAAATGGTCGCACGCTCTCTAATAAGCAGGAGACTAACACTTTTAATAAGGGGAAAAGTTCAAGTAGAATAGACAATATATTAATAAATCTAGAATATTGGTCCCCGCTTATGGATATGGAGGTTAGGGAGAAGGCTGAAAGCGACCATAATCCCCTGCTATTAAAGATAATTATTGAGGGCCTGACACAGTCATTAATTCCCCCATGTTATGTTCCACAAGCAAAGTTCAGCTTTGTAATAGTACAAGGAGGGTTAAATGGGATAGGATAGTGAGTAATGAACTTGTACTGACTGAAAAAAGGACCACAGTTTCCAACACCCTGAGTGACTTACAAGCCACCGCGAGCCCAGCCTAGTTTAAATAAAAGAATTACATTGGCTCACGAGGACCTGTTTGACAAAATATGATCCTTCTTTTTGAAACCAGTTAAAACCCTGAACAAACAAAGGGTTAATGAGGATAAATGGTATAACAAGGACTGTAGGGTAGCCTACAAATCGCTGGCGGCTGCCATAAAACTGAATGTTCGGGCAACTGTTAAGTTAGCTCGCCAGGTATTACAAATTTACACTTCATAAGGCTAAAAAGGACTGGGACGAGCAGGGATGGTTGTATCTTTATCAAGCCAGTCAGGAGAGGAACCTCCAGTCCTTCTGGAACCAGGTTAAATGGGGGAGGGGAGGACAGGCCCCAGCACCTCATAGCCATGTATCTCAGCAAATGTGGATTTTGTCCTTCTCTAACCAATTTGCGGCGGAGATAGAGAGCGCTCAGAAGGAACGCTACACCATCCGCAATGTGATACTGCGCAAAGCTTTGACATAGGGGAAGTCTCAATAGCATTGGGTGCAGTCACCAGTGACCTAATGGTGTTCTTGCTGACCTGTTTCTTTATGGCAGGGTTACTTTGCAGGATTATATACTCATGTTAGCAAATGCCATTGCAACAGGAGCACCCATCCCCGATACCTGGAAGGGGGCTGAGATTTTACCTATTTACAAAAAAGGAGATTGCTCACTTCCAAGTAACTATAGACCGATCGGTCCTACAGCTGCCATCCAGAAAACTCTAGCCAGAATGGCACTAAATAGGATGCAAGACTGGCTTGTTGAAAAGGATATATTGACTCCACAACAGGCAGGGTTCCGTTTTAATGTGAGCCCAATAGACCAGGTTTTCTGGTTTATTTTGAAATATTGGAGGGTTGTTTTGTTGGCGGGAGACACTATTTATGCAGCCTTTGTAGACTTGAAGTCTGCCTTCGATGTAGTGTCTCGCACGAAACTCTAGAGGGTGCTCGCTGATCTGGGTATGCTCGCAGAGCTTTTATCTTTAGTAGTGCGTCTCCATAAAGAGAATTATGCCCAAGTTTGCTGGAGGTCGCAGGGCAATATGACCAGTAAATTCTCTGTAGAAAAAGGGATTCAAAAAGGGTGTGTTTTAGCCCCAAACTTGTTTTCATTGTTCATCAATGGGCTAGTTGGTTATTTTTCCACGCTCCCAGAGGACGAACCAACTCTTGCAAGAGTGAAAATCCTTATACTCATGTTCGCAGACGACACCCTCATAATTTCAAAAAAGTAGAGTAGTCTGCAGAGGGCACTACTGAGATTTGAAGGATACTGCAATGATCGTGGCCTGGTAATTAATTCAGATAAAACAAAGTTTATGGTTCTAAATAGACGTTGGGCCATTAAGGGAAGGGTACTTTTTAACAACTTCTTACTCGATCAAACTGACGTTTTTAACTATTTGGGGATAACTCTTGGGAGTAAACTCAACTGGAAGCAGCAGATAGAAACCTTGGCACTCAAGCATCGCCACTAGGCTGGCGCCTGGCTGAAAGAGTTCACGACTTCGAAGACCCAGCCCATACTTCCATTGCTAAAAATGAACATCTCTAAAGTTATAGGTTCCGTTACCTATGGTGCAGAGCTTTAGGGCTTTGATAGCTTAACTGCACTAACCCTAACTAAAAATAGGTTTCTGAGAAATTTCAGTGGTGTACCACAGAGTACCCCCATAAAGCCAGTCTACTCTGATCTAGGGTGTAATGGACTGGATGACATCGCTAAGTTTCGTCCAATAGCGTATTGGCGTAGACTATGGACTACCCCAGAGCTGCAGCACTATGCCTCTGCTTTAAAAGATGTATGGGCATTTGATACATCCTGTAAAATAAATTGGATGCAAAATATTAAAGTCATTCTGATAAACATGGGTGTGCGACATTTATGGGAAGACCCAAAGGGCCAGCAGTTTCCCACCAAAAAATTTAAAGGAACTCTACTGATTCTTGGTGGCGAGGAGGAACATATCGGCCTCGATTCTTCATCGCTGACAGGGAAATTTCCGGGGCACAAGCCCTGTCCCCATTATGAGCCATACTGGGACGTTATCACCAAACCCAGAGACAGACCCCTTTACCTACAATTTCGGGTGGGTACACTGCCTACAAACTTATTCACATGTAAATGGCACAACTCAAATGATAGCAAATGGAAGTTGTGTGAGGCAGGAGGAGACCTACTCTCACATGTTATTTGTCTGTCAGGCCTATCAGGTGCCACAATGCAAATGGCAGAAACCACTATGTAAGAACTTGGGAGTTAGAAGTAGTGCTTTTGCACATAAAATATTGGCGACTGAAACAAATGTTTCGACTGTCATAGGTCATATTGCTTGGTTCTTGAGCTGGGCGTGGCTTATCCAGGAAAAGATTATAAGATCGCCAATCATGGTGAACCCTCCGACAAGTAAATTAATAAGTAAAATGTTGGATTGGGTGGGTTAGCCCTTTGTTAGTAATATAATCTAGAACTTAGATGGTGCTCCAATTGATCTCTTTAGTAGCCGAAAATAGCGGTTTCAAATTGTTAGGTTTCCATTGCGCAGTGTATGGAAAGCTCTGAGGTTTGTATCGTGTTTTTATACCTTTTTTGTTTTTTATTGAAATTTTAATCATAATACTTTTCAATATTTATATGATAACTCTTATGCAACTGATCTTTTTAATATCTTTTTAATATGTGGAAAGTAATAGTTTGAATACTTAAACTTTAGAGCTATTAATGTTATATGTTTTTATTTTTACCCATTGCGTGTATTGTTTCTCGTCTTTTGTGATCTTGAGTGATCGAAATAAAGACTATTGATATGAGCAATTGGTAAGTAACAGCTCCATTTTACTATAACACACTATTCAGTTTGTTAAAGGATGCAGAGCTTCACTACAGAGAGACAGTTTCATTCGCATCAGAAGTTAATAGGCAAAGAAAGGCTAATTAATAGGTAGAGAACGTTACTTACTTAAAGCTAGCTAAACTTGCCTATTACTCTCTATTCTTTCTATTTACTAATGCTGAGGGGACAAGGGCCACATTTAGAGTATACTTTCTTGATAGACCTATGCCCATTCAGCAAAATACATTGCTAAGATGCATTCAAACAAGAAATGAATGCTTGCATTTAAACATGCATTGACCTTTTAGAATGAGAAGAGTCCTCTTTGTCTCGTCAGTATATGTCTTGTTAACAGCTTCCAGGATGATTGTGTCCAACTTTGTCACAGCTTTCGGTGAGATATAAAAATCCACTAGAATGAACTGGAGATAAATCTTGTGTTATTTCTCACAGGGACAAAAACATGATGTTGTCCAATTGAACACCACTTAGCTTTGTTTAATGCATGTGAGCCAGCATTAGGAAACATTAAATGTCTTGGTTGGCTTACCGTGTAGCTTTAGGCTCATAAATGATGCTCCCTTCAGTTCTGTAAATCTCAAAGCTTCCAAACAAGTCAAACACATTGCATTGAACCTGGTTAACAAACTTCCTTTAGTCTGCTTGAACATACCTCCTATCATCTGGCATAATATACACTTTTGCTTCTTGCACACTACCCTTAGCCTTGCATTGTTTAATCCTCTCAGCAGATGAGTGACATAGATATTCACTTATCAAGTTCCCCCACAGTGTTACCTGAAGAGTTGAATGTCCACAAATTTAACCAAGAATATGGACTGATGGTCTCAACATAAAAACATCAATTAAGAAATCACAGATCTTCGGATATCATAAGGAATGAGAGACCTCGGTGAATGCAGAGAGACCCACTATATATAGAAAATGACTTCAACGTGGCAGGTCTACAGGACTGAGATAATGCTAGTGTTGTGTCAGGCACACAGACAGCGTAGGTGTAGAAAACACATCACTAGCTACTTTAGGGGGCTGGTAGAGACAGAACCTTCTCTAGAGACGAAACCACTACTGATGAGTCCAAAGATATCCAATAGACTTAAAGAAATGCACTCCTACATAATCTTGTAAAGAACCATGAAGAGGAGTGGACTGGGGGTGGGGAGTGTATAGGCCTTATGGCCACTGGACTGGAATTTTCACCCACCACAAACCTTGATTTGTACCCCGTTCCTAACATGAGCATCTGTGCTTAGAACAAGATGAGTCAATCACAGACCCTTAATGAGAATGCCCTTATACCATCCCCCAGTGGAAGCTTCCTATATTAAATTTCAGGGCTGGCATCAATTGTTACTAACCCAACAAGTTTAGATACCAACAGGTAGGTGTCACAAAATGCTTGCGTATGTCCTGCCAATGCTACCACAGACACACAAAAAGTAATGCCTGCTGGACAGATTGCCCACTGATAAACTGTGCTAGCTCTATCTACTCTATTTACTGAGTGTTCCCGGTTCTGGATCTAGCCTAGGTCTCACACAAAATAACTGATATGGAAATAACTTCGCAAGGACTTTTTTTAACCACAGCATCCATCAGTATTTGCAATTGCTATGCCATGATAGGTGCCACAGGTTCTGGCCAAGACGTCAACGTTGTCTCTAAATCTGCGTTACTGGAGTTTGAGGAGAAACGTAGTCAAGCAAAGACCCTTTAAGCACTGTGTGAGTGTCCCTTGATGTAAGAGAGTCTGGGTACTCCCAAAGGTAGTATTTTTTATATTCTTCCAGGGTTTATTTCCATCCCAGCTCTCAAGAGCAGGCACTTATGAACATTTCTGGTAAAAATATGTCTGGATTTGGAAGACCTACTCCCCTGCTCCCCTATTCCGCTGCTCCAGTAGTTAAGCAAAGGTTGACAGGCATACTAAAAAATACACCATGCAATCCAATATGGGAAAAAACAGACTTAGTCTACATGCATTCTTATATTATTTACACTCTGTCTCAGGTGCTTTCACTCTTTCGCTGGTGAGTTTATCAATGAAGCACATTACAGAACCACCTCTGCTCTTGTGTTCTTGCTTGCCGTTACGGTACATGCATCACAAATCGAAAGAAAGTACGTGTGTAGTCTAATATAGGGACATTCATTTGCAAAAAAATGCCAGTGGTTGTTTAACCTCTGATGAAATCACAGGATTGATCCATGGTCCCATTTGTAGCCACTCTAAACCTTCCTAATTGCTGTAGAATGACCAGAGGTAGCAAGGGACTGTGCCAAGGGTAAGAACGAGCTAGCTAGAAGTAGCAGCTACTAGTCCTGACTGTCCTTGATTACAATGTTGAGTCCATGCCCTGTCTAGATGTGTCAAGATCCTAGACAGCTGTATCCTGTATCTTTTCATGATACCTGTATCAGCACCCAGGGTGAACCACTGCTTCAGTAAAGAGGAACAATGTATGGAATTACGTGCCTGTGTCACACACAAGATGTCTTCTAGAGTCTTCCAGACAAGCAATATACTGCAGACGCCCTTTTTATGTATGGCCTTAACATAGCTTTAACTCGCCACCTCATGTAATCAAAAATATCCATCAAAGAAAAATTCATAGATTAGTAGATGCCGTAAGTGACTTGGGGCCAGCCCTCTTCATCCATTCATCTGTTTAACTAATGTTCACATTTTGCTTCTGCCCACCCCAGCATAGACAGTGTAGCAATAGGTGAGCGCACTTGTGTGACATGCACAGAAAATCAGCTTCACTTCAGGGTTGGTATGCCAGTATTTTACATTGCCAGTGTTTTTTTCCCATTCTTTATGCTTTCCCATTCTTTATACTTTTTTATTTTTTTAGTCACTCTGTGTGTTTAAACTGTGTCTTCGAGTTACAGTAATTCACAGCCAATATAAATTTTTCTATTTCTTTTCTTTACGCTAATAGGAATCATGTTTTCCTGGTTTTGCACATAGCGTTTTGATACCTGCTTGCTAGGAAGCACTCATACTTTAAAGATTATATGGGAATGTTTATTCCTTTGTCATTTGAAAGTTTTATTGCATTTATATGTCTGCCATACTTAGGCGGCACATATATATTATCTACTGGCGGTCGCCAGTAGGTATATATAGTTAGGACCTAGTTACCAAAGGAAATTCCGGACATTCTATTGGGAATAACTTTGGCGCCGATTGAAGGATCTGCCTGTAATGTTCCTTAAATTTGCCACGCTCCTTCCCTGAAAGTTTCGGGGGGATTCGTCAGGCGGGAGCCCGAGAAAAAAGGGGGGGTCCCAAAACCTGTTTTCCCCTTGTTAATTTCCATAGGGACATTCTGACAAGGCTACAGCTCGAACGGCTGAACGGAATTACACCAGATTTGGCAAAATGGTAGGGACTGGTATGCACCAGTCCCTTTTGTATGTTTGGCGTAAATCGCTCCAGTAGTTCTTGAGAAAATTGAATTTGAAATTTTTCAAATGGCATTTTCTATGGGACCTTTAGACACGGCTACAGCCCGAACGGCTGAACAGAATTACACCAAACTTGGCAAAATGGTAGGGACAGGTATGCAGTAGTGCCTTTTCTATATTTGGTGAAAATCCCTCCAGTAGTTGTTGAGAAAATTGAATTAGAGCAAATTATACATCTATATGCGCTCACCGTACGTGCACCGTACGCGTACGGTACGCGTACCATACGCGTACCCTTACGTGCGTGAGTGAGTTTCTGATTGGCTGGCAGTCGACTGTCAACATTCCAAACTGTCCAAACCAGGAAGTGTTGGCCATCATCTTGTTTTTCAGGAGAGCTTAGGCACAAGAGTGGAAAACACGAAAAGGGGGCAGGGTAGAGACCCCCCAACCCTCTAGCCCTTCTCAGGGGGTACCTAAAAGGACCCCCAAGGGCAAAAAAAAAAAGAAAAATTGCGGGGTACGCGCACTGTAGGCATACAGTACGCATACCGTGCGCGTACCCCGCGATTTAAAAAATAAATATTTTTTTTGCACTTGGTGGTCCTTCTGCGACCCCTTGAGAAGGGCTAGGGGGTCCGGAGGTCTCAACCCTGCCCCCTTTTCGCGCTTTCCACTCTTGTTTTGTGCTCTCTTGTGCCTCACTTCTCCTGAGAAACAAGATGGCTGCTCAGGTGGTCCCAGAAGGATAATAACATATATAAACGTTATCCGCTAATAGAATTAGCATTTACAAAACCTTTGAAATTTATTGAAAAAAATATAGGTTTCACGCCTGATATAGTTAGGAGTTAGCATTTAAAAAACCTTGCAAATTCACTGAAAAATCCATAGGTTTCAAACCTTATATAGTTAGGAATTCACATTTTGAAAAACTTGCAAATTCACTTTAAAAAACATAGGTTTCAGGCCTTATATAGTTAAGAATAAGCATTTTAAAAACCTTTCAAATTCACTTAAAAAACCATAGGTTTCAGGCCTTATAGTTAGGAATTAGCATTTAAAAAATCATTGAAATTGCTCCTATATAGTTAGTTGTACTAACTATATTTCGCGCACCCGCAATCCACTGCTGATGATGTACATCATTCATGACATGGTCAGTGACATCACTGATGACATCACTGATGACATCTCAAATGACATCACCGATGACATCCCTGATGACATCTCATTTGACATCACTGATCACATCACTGATGATATCATTCATGTGATAATACGATGCACCTCCTCACACTCTAATATAACCTTTGATACACCCAGTGTTAAATACAGACTACCATTCTTGAAACCATTGACACGCCAATACCAGTTACTACATACGCACTCACTGATTCCTAGGTCTACACACACATTCACTCATTCACCCATAGAATCACTCTTGCATACAGTCACTCATAAATACAACACTATCATATGCACTCATACACCTAAACAAACACTCACACACTGCCACTCATCCATGGAGTTACTCACACGCCTAGTCAGTAATGCAAAGAATCAATCACGCTTCCATTTCCTCAACTATACAGTTATACACACAACACCTTGCTTATTCAAACATATACTAACACATATTTTCTCTCTTATACAATCACTGATACAAGTACACAATGATCCATACAGCCACTCGCACATTCACTGGCTCTCATGCATAGTCATTTATATATGCCAACTCTCACATGCACTGTGTTTTACATATGTACTTACTTGGACATGTAGCACTGAGATATCCATTCACTCACCAACACACCCATGCACACAGTCAACCGCCCATATAGCTGTTTCCATATGCACTCTTGAACTCATACACTTAGTGAATCAACTGCTCACATATCTAAGCACAGAGTCACACACCTCCCAGCCACCCACACACACACTCAGTCTCCCATTCAAATACTTGGGCAACCAATCAATAAATCATATAGCCACTCATATAGCTACTGATCAACACATGCAGCAGCTTACACAACAACAGACATACTGATGCACACATTCAGACAGTTTAGTCACTAGCCCATGCATTTAGTAAGACACATTTAATCACTCACTCATACAGTCAGTCACGCATCTACTAAATCCGTCATCCAGACAATTATACATTCACTCATTCTTCAATATGTAGAACATATTTAAACTTTACAGAAACAAACAGTCACTGGATGATGTCATCAGTGATGTCATCAGTGATGCCAAATGAGATGTCATCAGTGATGTCATTTGAGATGTCATCAGTGAAGTCATCAGTGATGTCACTGACCATGTCATGAATGATGTAATATGTGACATCATCAGCAGTGGATTGCGGGTGCGTGAAGTATAGTTAGTACAACTAACTATATAGGAGCAATTTCAATGGTTTTTTAAATGCTAATTCCTAACTATATAAGGCCTGAAACCTATGGTTTTTTAAGTGAATTTGCAAGGTTTTTAAAATGCTAATTCCTAACTATATAAGGCCTGAAACCTATGTCTTTTTAAGTGAATTTGCAAGTTTTTTTAAATGCTAATTCCTAACTATATAAGGCCTGAAACCTATGGTTTTTTTCAGTGAATATATATATATTCACTGAAAAAACCATAGGTTATAGACCACATATAGTTAGGAATTAGCATTTACAAAACCTAGAAAATTCACTGAAAAAACCATAGGTTATAGACCATATATAGTTAGGGATTAGCATTTACAAAACCTTATTTTACCCGCACAAAACCATAAAAATTCGCATATATAGTTAGTTGCACTAACTATATATCGCGCACCCGCAATCCACTGCTGATGATGTCACATATTACATCATTCATGACATGGTCAGTGACATCACTGATGACATCACTGATGATATCATCCGCTGACTGTATGTTTCTGTAAAGTTAAAATATGTCTTACATATTGAAGAATGAGTGGATGTATAAGTGTCTGGATGAAGGTTTTAGTAGGTGCATGACTGACTGTATGAGAGAGTGATTAAATGTGTTTCACTGAGTGCATGGGTTAGTGACTAACCTATCTTAATTTGTGCATCATTATGTCTATTGTTCTGTAAACTGTTGCATGTTTAAATCAGTAGCTATATGAGTAACTATATGGGTTATTGATTGGTTGCCCAAGTATTTGTATGGGAGACTGAGTGTGTGTGTGGGTGGCTGGGAAGTGTATGACTCTGTGCATAGATGTGTGAGCAGTTGATTCACTAGATGTATGGGTTCAAAAGTGCAGGTGGAAACAGCTGTATGGACAGTTGACTGTGTGCATGAGTGTATTGGTGAGTGAATAGATATCTCAGTGCTACATGTCAAAGTAAGTACATATGTAAAACACAGTACATGTGAGAGTTGACATATATAAATAACTGTGCATAAGAGCCAGTGAATGTGTGAGTGGCTGTATGGATCATTGTAAACTTGTATCAGGGATTGTATAATAGAGTAAATATGTGTTAGTATATGTTTGAATAAGTAAGGTGTGTATAACTGTATAGTTGAGGAAATGGAGGTGTGATTGATTCTTTGCATGACTGACTAGGTGTGTGAGTAACTCCATGGATGAGTGACAGTCTGTGAGTGTCTGTTTACACTGATTGTATCTAACGTTATTTTGGAGTCTGAAGAGGTTCATCGTATTATCACATGAATGATGTCATCAGTGATGTGATAAGTAATGTCAAATGAGATGTCATCAGTGATGTCATTTGAGATGTCTTCAGTGATGTCATTTGAGATGTCATCAGTGATGTCATCAGTGATGTCACTGACCATGTCATGAATGATGTAATATGTGACATCATCAGCAGTGGATTGCGGGTGCGCGATATATAGTTAGTGCAACTAACTATATATGCGAATTTCAATGGTTTTGTGCGTGTAAAATAAGGTTTTGTAAATGCTAATCCCTAACTATATATGGTCTATAACCTATGGTTTTTTCAGTGAATTTTCTAGATTTTGTAAATGCTAATTCCTAACTATATATGGTCTATAACCTATGTTTTTTTCTCAGTGAATTTCAATGGTTTTTTAATAGCAAATATCAAAAGCTGTAAAATGTCAAGTACGTGGTAGGTAAAATCATTTTCTTATTTATGCACGCTGATGTGCTTTGAACGCTGCCCCCCCCTCCTCTTTTCTTTTAGGAGTATTCTCTCTTTGCAGATAGTGAAGGGTAGGTAACACAGGGCTTTGCCCCTGTTGTAATTCGTCGTGCCTGCTTCCCTCTCCATTTGGTTGATTGTTATCCTAGCATTTATTGTTTTGGAATTGGTTCTCTTTGGTTCATTCTCTATTTACAAACAAGCACAGAGTCGCAATACTCTGTTTAGTCTTTGCAGATAGTGAAAAATCGTTAAAAAACAAAAGGAATCAAGCAAAATCAGTAGGCCACTAATGGGATCTCTTTTTGACCTCGCTAAAATAGAAACATTATGAACAACCCCTCATGACAAATACGAAACAAGTGAGAGGAACTGAGCTCGACACCATGATGGCTGCAAGACAGCTCGGCTCCGCCGCCCACCCCACCCATAATAACGACAAATACTATGCAAATATTATAAATATATACAACACACCAGCAAAGTAACAGGGTAAAATGTTTTATTAAATAACTATTTACATGGCAGCCTCCTGCAACATCGATCCAAACAAGCCTTTGTATTTTGGGCTCAAAAAAAACAATCAATAGTAAGATTTTTATAGGTGAGTGTAGGTTCATGGTTTTCCATCCACAGACTAAAACCCTGGAGTGGGAGTGAAAGAACAATAACTAGTTAAGAAGGAAGGCAGAGGTTGTGGGAAGGACTCTGGATATGGTATGTTGCTTGGTCCCTGAGATGCTTCGATGTCACTGCCTAGCACAAATGGCATAAGTCCTGGATGTTGGGTGCCATAGTTGAGGGTTCGGAGCAGCGCTTGTAACTCTGTCTGAAGCTTATTTGCACCTGCTGCAGCTTCACTATTCTCAAAGTAAGTGGGGGCTGTTTGTGGACCTGACTGCATTGGAAAACAATGTGATGCGGTGCCTCCCTGAACCGCTTGACGGAGGCCCCGAGATAATTGCGCCTGCTCCACACCTTGTCGCACAATCCGTTTGACCTGAAGACACGTCCTGTGGTGCCCTGGTCCGACCATCACATATACCTGCACCAGGAGACGGCGTGGGGTGCAGTAGAAGGGAGAGGCGGCGCGAACGAGCCTCCCCCACCTCCCCAGGTGGAGGTTTCTCAGCTACACCCCAACGCTTCACTCGACCAGCTGACTTGCGCCCGCTCTTGCGACACAGTGCCTCGCTCGGCCAGCTGAATTGCGCCTGCTCTTGCTATTACAACGTCTCACCCGCCATCCAACGGAATTGCACCCAATCTTGCGGTACAGCGACAGGCGGCTGCTACGGAGCTCACGAAATGGCGGTCGACTCCACAGACTTGGGCCTGGCCTGCAAAGATGGCTATGGGCAACCGTGGAAATCGGACGCTTGACTGCTAGGGCATGGGCCCCATTCCCAAAAGAGTCCCCTCAGCCTTGAAGATTCTACAACAGTCACCGGGACCCCCGACTCCCGTAAACTTCCGGTGGGGAGCGACTGCCATGATTGCTCGCGGAATGGCCACAACGTAGCCACGAGATGGTGGTGCTCTCATACTGACGCCAGCTTCAGTCTGAAACATCCAGAAACACTGTAGACTACCAATTCGATCAGTTCCGGTGGAGCCCCAACGTGACCCGGTAGAGAAGAACTTGCCCTCCCCTCTTTGATTGATGGTTCTTGTTGCCTGTCCCTTCTCTTGTCATTTAAAAGAACTTTTTGGACTGCTGAAAGGGGTTGTGTTCCGACCGCTGGTTGGTGGAGACATTTTGACTATATTCTGGACCTGCGTTGTCGCGTAATGCGTCATATGACGCGCCGCATTAGCGCACCCGGAAGTGGTCCGGTGCGCGAGGCGCAGCTTCCCGGAAACGATCCAGAGTGCAGCGCGTAACGTAAGCATAACAGGTCATGTGACTTGTTAATAAAACTTTTCATTGGTTCATTTTACTTTTGTTATTCTAATGATGAAAGGCTTGGTCATATGACCTAAAAATAACTTTTAATTGCTTTCGAATATTTTTTTTTCCCAAATGATGAAAGCCCCACCTTTTCTCACTCTGACTTGTAAAGCAAAGGACCCAGATGCATTTACAGTTTATCACTAACAATGTTCCAGGCTAATTTATTTTCCCGGGAAATTTGCAACTGTCCTGCAAGTAAAATATTCCTATTTCGAGAAAAAGGGCGTTTCTTCGTCCCATGAGGGAGCCGCTGAACAAAAGAGGCTCGGCCTGCTGTCTTAGTCGCTGATAGGCATGAATATCGGATTCTTATCGATCACTTTATGTTGCAGGAGTGGAAAACACAACAGCCCTTGACCATTTATCCTTACTGCGTTCCTGCGTATTATACCTTTTAACCGTCACGTAATTGGACTGCTTTATTTCACTTGCCTTTTACTGATTCAAAAACAGTGGCTATTATTCAAAACTTTACCAATGTAGGAACTACTACCATGTTTTGTTTTAAAAACCTTTATTGTGAAAATGTCAGTATACAATACAGGCCTATAACCACGTGGGCCGGCCACGGAGCAAACTGGAATCGTATATGATGAGGGGACATTTACACTGTAGAAGAAACGTAACGGGCGACCCATTAGGTTGCAAGAACTAAGGTGTCTAACATTTGCGGAATCGGTGGACGTACATTTTATAATTAAAGTACGACAGGACCAGTTACAATAAAATTATCTAGATATACATTTGCGGGCAAGTACCATGGGTGACGTTAATTCGAACTTTCAATAATACAGTAATCAATAACTCATCAGAACTGAATATCAATAGGGATGTCCAAATGTTCAATCAATTCTCGTCCCCACCCGCCATGTGTTTCAAAACTTCATACGTATCTCGTGATATCAAGGTCGGGCAACCAGTACACAACAAGGAGTTACGAGTCCCATTTATACCGGCGCCATTTTGGGCGAGGCCGGGCAGGTCCAGGATATAGTCAAAATGTCTCCACCAACCAGCGGTCGGACCAGAACCCCTTTCGGCAGTCCAAAAACGTTCCGTTAAAGGACAACAGAAGAAATAGGCAACAAGAACAATCAGTCAAAAGAGGGGACGCTTTCGTGAATCGGGCCCATGCCCTGGCAGGCAAGCGTCCGAGTTCCAAGGTGTCCCAGGGCCGTTTTAGTGGACCAGGCCCAATTCCAAAGAGCTGGCCACCATTATGAGAGTCATGTTGCAGCCGGCTATCGCTGCACCACAAGAGTAGCCGCAATTCAGCTAGATGGCGGGTGAGTCACTGTACCGCAAGAGCGGGCGGAACTCAGCTGGAAGGCGAGTGAAACGCTAAGAGGCGCCCCACTGCAGATGAGATGCCTCCACCTGGGGAGGAGGGAGAGGCCCGTTTGCGCTGCCTCCCCCCCCCCCGGGCACCCCACGCCGTCTTTCGGTGCAGCATTGTAGGATGGCCACACCAGTGAAACTTGCTGGACACCACCTCGGTGCCATCCAGATCTCGGCGCGTTCGAGTCACTGTACTGCAAGAGCGGGCGAAACTCAGCTGGATGGCGGGCGAGACGCTGTACCGCAAGAGCGAGAGGAACTCAGCTGTATGGAGGGTGAGGCACTGTGCCGCAAGAGCGGGCAAAACTCAGCTGGAAGGCGAGTGAAACGCTAAGAGGCGCCCCACTGCAGATGAGGTGCCTTCACCTGGGGAGGCGGGAGAGGTCCGTTTACGCCGCCTCTCCCCCCCCCCCGGGCACCCCACGCCGTCTTTCGGCGCAGCATTGTAGGATGGCCACATCAGTGAAACTTGCTGGACACCACCTCGGTGCCATCCGGATCTCGGCACGTTGTGCTGCCTTCGGCCTACTGTAGCAGCAAGTGCGGGCGCAACTCTGCTGGACGGCGAGTGAAACGGTAAGGGGCGCCGCACTGCACATCAGGTGCCTCCACCTGGGGAGGCGAGAGAGGCCAGTTCGCACCGCCTCCCCCCCGGGCACCCCACGTCGTCTTTCGGCACAGCATTGTAGGATGGCCACACCAGTGCGGCAACTTGCTGGACACCACCTTGGTGCCATCCGGATCTCGGCGCGTTGTGCTGCCTTCAGCCTATTCGCACATCGGTCTGCTACTGACGCTGCCTCACAGGCCAACGGATTTTGTAGGCTTTTTATAGCCCAAAGCCGCATAACAGGTCATGTGACTTCTTTATAAAACTTTTCATTGGTTCATTTTACTTTTGGTTTCCTAATGATGAAATGCTTGATCATATGACCTAAAAATAACACTTTTCATTGGATTAAAAAAAATGTTTTCCCAAACGATGAAAGCCCCACTTTTTTTTTTCTCACTCGGCTATCCAAAAAGGTTCCGTTAGATGACAACAGAGGGGACAGGCAACAAGAACCATCAATCAAAAGAGGGGAGGGCAAGTTCTTCCCTACCGGGTCACATTGAGGCTCCACCGGAAGTCATCGAATTGATAGTCTACAGTGTTTCTGGATGTTTCAGACTGAAGCTAGCGTCAGCATGAGAGCACCACCATCTCGTAGCTCCGTCGTGGCCATTCCGCAAGCAATCATGGCAGCCGCTCCCCACCGGAAGCCTGCGGGAGTCTGGGGCCCCCATGACTTTTGTAGAATCTTCAAGGCTGAGGGGACGCTTTCGAGAATGGGGCCCAAGCCCTAGCAGGCAAGCGTCCGAGTTCCAAGGTGTCCCAGGGCCATTTTAGTGGACCAGGCCCAAATCCGAAGAGCCGGCCGCCATATTAAGAGTCCTGTGGCAGCCGCCTATCGCTGCACCGCAAGAGTGGGCGCAATTCAACTAGATGGTGGGCGAGACGCTGTAGCCGCAAGAGCGGGCAATAAACAACTGAATGGCGGATGAGGCACAGTGCAGCAAAAGCGGGCGGAAAACCGCTGAATGGCAATTAAAACGCTAAAGGGGCGCCCCATTGCAGCAGAGGAGCCTCCACCTGGATAGGCCCGTTCACGCCGCCTCCCCCCCCACCCCCCAGGGCGGACCACGCCGTTTTTCGGCGCAGCATTGTAGGATGCCAAGACCAGTGCGGCAAGTAAAGGACATCACCTGGGTGCCGTCCAGATGTCAGCGTGTTGTGCTTCCTTCGGACTATTCGCACAACAGACCGCTACTGACGAGACACAGTGCAGCAAAAGCGGGCGGAAAACCGCTGAATGGAAAATGAAACGCTAAAGGGGCGCCCCATTGCAGCAGAGGAGCATCCACCTGGGAAGGCCCGTTCACGCCCCCCCCCCCCCGGGGCGCCCCACGCCGTTTCTCGGCGCAGCATTGTAGGATGCCAAGACCAGTGCGGCAAGTAAAGGACATCACCTGGGTGCCGTCCAGATGTCAGCGGGTTGTGCTGCCTTCGGACTATTCGCACAACAGACCGCTACTGTCGCAACCTCACAGAAGACCATTGTTGCTTTGTTTTAAATGTTTTTTTTTTAACGTGTTTACTGTTTTTTGTGCGTTGTATATATTTATAAGTTATTAAAGTGTTATAATCCTGCTACTTTGTTGGAGTGCTATATATTTTTAATGTGACACATAATTGTGAAGCCTTTGATGTACAAAAAGGCATCCCTGGAATCTTCCGCTTCAGGCTCGGTCCCACACACCCTCACAGTGAGAATCCCCTCC
Source organism: Lissotriton vulgaris (assembly GCF_964263255.1). Lineage (NCBI taxonomy): Eukaryota > Metazoa > Chordata > Amphibia > Caudata > Salamandridae > Lissotriton > Lissotriton vulgaris. The sequence goes on from NC_141688.1 coordinate 2,619,713, forward strand.
CCAATCACAATACAGGATCGTTATCAGATAGTAGGAACGTATGTGGTGTGACGGATCTCATGGGGTGGGGGCCTTGATCTACTGTAACTCCTTTGAAGAGGGGTGATTCTTTACAGTTAAGGCCATAAACTACATCCGCAGGGCTAGGTGATAGCCTGGGACCGGCCTGGACAATCAGACACAAAGGAAGAGGAGTGTCAGAGGGTGCGGTAGTGAATAGGGTGAAAGGGAGGTGTCGGGCGGGCACAGGGTGTGATTCTCAGGGAAGAGCAGCGCAGATGGAGGGAGGTTTATGGCCCATGCATAAGAGAGAGAGCGGGGGTGACCAGTGCGTAGGGGAGATGCTTGCGAGGGTGGGGAGCCATGCTGAAGATCGGCGGGGTGCAGAGAGTGAAATAGAAACATTAGGAACAACCCTTCATGAGAAATACGAAAATAGTGAGATGAACTGAGCTCCACACCATGAGGGCTAGCTCGGCTCCTTCACCCACCCCGCCCAAAATAACGACAAACCCTATGCAAATATTAAAAATATGTACAACACACCAGCAAAGTAACAGGGTAAAACATTTTATTAAATAACTATTTACATAACTATTTTATACTTTTTGTTGCCCGATCCGGCTAGCTCAATCGATCGAGCATGAAACTCATGCACTCTGATAGCAAGCGTTGTTGCTGATGCTATGCAGAACAAAACTGGTTTTCAGTTTGTACATTCTTCTAGTTTTTTTCATCCAAGGTTGGTTGAGTTTGTAGAACGATGGCTTCAGATTTAAAAACATACGGTGTGGTGGCGCGGACTGGGAGGGGGCGCTTGGCTCCTGCCCCCTCCCCAAGTAAGATTTTCATACGTGAAAGTACGTTCATGATTTTGGACTCTGAGTTGCTTCGATGTCACTGCCATTCTCAAATGGCATAAGTTCTGGATGTTGGGTGCCATAGTTCAGAGTTCTGAGCAGCGCTTGTAACACTGTCTGAAGCTTATTTGCACGTACTGCAGCTTCACTATTCTCAAAGTAAGTGGGGGCCGTTTGTAGACCTGACTGCATTTGAAAACAATGTGAAATTGTACCTCCCTAAACCGCTTGACGGAGGCCCCCGAGGGGCGATGTGATGGCACGGACTCGGAGAAGACGCTTGGCTCCGACCCCCTCCCCAAGTCTTATAGCACTGGTGTAGCCTGAGATCGCCCCCGACATAGGCGGCCGGCTCCCGGGGTTCGGCGGAACTTTTTGCCTTTTGATGACTCTTTAATTCTGGACCTTGTCCCACAATCCGTTTGACCTGAAGACACGCTGTAGTGGGGCGCCCCTTTACTGTTTTAGTTGCCATTCCGCCCGCTTTTGCTACACTGTGCCTCTTCCGCCATTCAGCTGTTTACCGCCCGCTCTTGCGACTACAGCGTCTCGCTCACCATGTAGTTGAGTTGCTCCCGCTCTTGCGATGCAACGATAGGCGGCTGCCACAGGACTCTCAAAATGGCGGCCGGCTCTTCAGATTTGGGCGTGGTCCACTAAAATGGCCCTGGGACACCTTGGAACTCGGACGCTTCCCTGATAGGGCTTGGGTCCCATTCTCGAAAGCGTCCCCTCAGCCGTGAAGATTCTACAAAAGTCTTGGGGGCCCCCGACTCCCGCAGGCTTCTGGTAGGGAGCGGCTGCCATGATTGCTCGTGGAATGGCCACGACGGAGCTACGAGATGGTGGTGCTCTCATGCTGACGCCAGCTTCAGTCTGAAACATCCAGAAACACTGTAGACTACCAATTCGATCAGTTCCGGTAGCGCCCCAACATGACCCGGTAGAGAAGAACTTGCCCTCCCCTCTTTGACTGATGGTTCTTGTTGCCTGTCCCCTCTATTGTCATTTAACAGAACTTTTTGGACTGCTGAAAGGGGTTGTGTTCCGAACGCTGGTTGGTGGAGACATTTTGACTATATTCTTGACCTACGTTGTCGCGTAATGCGTTATATGACACGCGGCGTTAGCGCACCCGGAAGTGATCCGGGGTGCGGCGCGCAGCGCGTAACGTAAGCATAACAGGTCATGTGACTTGTTAATAAAACTTTTCATTGGTTCATTTAACTTTTGTTATTTTAATGATGAAAAGCTTGGTCATATGACCTAAAAATTACGCTTTTTATTGGTTTCTTTCATTATTTTTTTTTAAACATATATATTATAATGTTCCAGGCTAATGTACTTTCCCGGAAAATTTACAACTGTCCTGCAAGTAAAATATATTCCTTTTTCGAGAAAAAGGGCGTTTCTTCGTCCCATGACGGAGGCGTTGAGTAAAAGAGGCTCGGCCTGCTGTCTTAGTCGCCGATACGCCTGATTATCAGATTCTTATCGATCACTTTATGTTGCAGGAGTGGAAAACACAACAACTGCCCTTGACCATTTATCTTTACTGCGTTCCTACGTATTATACCTTTTATCCGTCATGTAATTGGACTGCTTTATTTCACTTGCCTTTTACTGATTCGAAAACAGTGACTAAAAGTAAAAACTTTACCAATGTAAATACTACTACCATGTTTTGTTTTAAAAACCTTTGTCAAAATGTCAGTATACAAATACGGGCCTATAACCACGTGGGCCGGCCACGGAGCAAACTGAAATCGTATATGATGAGGAGACATTTACACTGTAGAGGAACGTAACGAGCGGGCCATTAGGTTGCAAGAACTAAGGTGTCTAACAGTTGCGGAATCGGTGGACGTACATTTTGTAATTAAAATACGACAGGGCCACTTACAAAAAAATTATCTAGATATACATTTGCGGGCAAGTACCATGGGTGACGTTAATTCGAACTTTCAATAGTACAGTAATCAATAACACATCAGAACTTAATATCAATAGGGATGTCGAAATATTCAATCAATTCTCGTCCCCACCCGCCATGAGTATCAAAACTGCATTCATATCTCGTGATATCAAGGTTGTTCAACCAGTACACAACAAGGAGTTACGAGTCCCATTTATACCGGCGCCATTTTGGGCGAGGCCGGGCAGGTGCAAGATATAGTCAAAATGTCTCCACCAACCATCGGCCAGACCAGAACCCCTTTCGGCCCTTTATGCTACAAGATGGTGTCTTCCATTCAGAAAATATTGTTGGCAGCATTTTGAAAGGAAAGATAAACAGCCGTTCTCCTAGTGAGTCTCACATTGTTACATTTAGGAAGAATGTTGAAGAGTAGTATGTTGAAAATCTGAAGCCATTGTTCTACAAACTCTCAATCAGCCTTGGATGGAAAAAAAAATCCTGAAGAATGTACAAACTGAAAACCAATTTTTGTCTGTATAGCATCAACAGCAACGCTTGAGTCAGCTTTGTGTGAAGCCGCCATTTTGATTCAATCAATAACGTCCCCCTGCACACATTCAGGGACCTGGTCGTGTCTTCAGGTCAAACGGATTATGGGACAAGATGCAGAAAAGAAAAGGAGAAAAGTTCCGCCGGACCTCGGGAGCCGGCCGCCTATGTCATGGGCGATCTTTGGCCACACCAGGGCAATAATGAAGCTGCAGCAGGTGCAAATAAGCTTCAGACAGTCTTACAAACACTGCTCAGAACTCTCAACTATGGCACTCAACATCCAGGACTTGCCATCCGGATCTTGGCGCCTTGTGCTGGTTCCGACCTATTCACACATCGGTCCACTACTGACATCACCCCATAAGCCAACGGGGCACCCCACGCCGACTTTCGGCGCAGCATTGTAGGATGGCCACACCAGTGCGGCAACTTGCTGGACACCACCTCGGTGCCATCCGGGTCTCGGCGCGTTCGAGTCACTGTACCGCAAGAGTGACCGGAACTCAGCTGGACACGCCGTCTTTCGGCGCAGCATTGTAGGATGGCCACACCAGTGCGGCAATTTGCTGGACACCACCTCGGTGCCATCTGGATCTCGGCGCGTTCGAGTCACTGTACTGCAAGAGTGACCGCAACTTAGCTGGACACGCCGTCTTTCGGCGCAGCATTGTAGGATGGCCACACCAGTGCGGCAACTTGCTGGACACCACCTCGGTGCCATCCGGATCTCGGCGCGTTGTGCTGCCTTCGGCCTACTGTAGCCGCAAGTGCGGACGCAACTCAGTTGGACGGCGAGTGAAACGCTAAGGGGCGCCCCACTGCAGCCGAGGAGCCTCCATCTTGGGGGAGACGCACAGCCCCCACTGACTGACGCGACCTTACAGGCCAACGGGGCGCCCCACGCCGACTTTCGGCGCAGCATTGTAGGATAGCCACACCAGTGCAGCAACTTGCTGGACACTAACTCGGTGCCATCCGGATCTCGGCGCGTTGTGCTGCCTTCGGCCTATTCGCACATCGGTCCGCTACTGACGCCGCCTCACGTGCCAACGGATTTTCTACTCTTTTTGTAGCCCTATGCCGCATAACAGGTCATGTGACTTGTTTATAAAACTTTTCATTGGTTCATTTTACTTTTGGTTTCCTAATGATGGAAGGCTTGGTCATATGACCTAAAAATAACACTTTTCATGGGTTTAGAACATTTTTTTTTTCCCAAACGATGAAAGCCCCACCTTGTTTCTGGATGATTCAGACTGAAGCTGGCGTCAGCATGAGAGCACCACCATCTTGTGGCTCCGTCGTGGTCATTCCGCGAGCAATCATGGCAGCCGCTCCCCACCGGAAGCCTGCAGGAGTCGAGGGCCCCCAAGACTTTTGTAGAATCTTCACGGCTGAGGGGACGCTTTCGAGAATGGAGCCCAAGCCCTAGCAGGCAAGCGTCCGAGTTCCAAGGTGTCCCAGCGCCATTTTAGTGGACCAGGCCCAAATCCGAAGAGCCGTCCGCCATTTTAAGAGTCCTGTGGCAGCCGCCTATCGCTGCACTGCAAGAGTGGGCGCAACTCAACTACATGGTGAGCGAGATGCTGTAGCCGCAAGAGCGGGCGCAACTCAGCTTTATGGCCGCCACCTGGGGATGCCCGTTCACGCCGCCTCCCCCACGCCCCCCCCCCCCGGGGCGCCCCACGCCATTTTTCGGAGCAGCATTGTAGGATACCAAAACCAGTGCAGCAGTTTACTGGACATCACCTGGGTGCCATCCACATCTCAGCGCGTTCTGCTGCCTTGGGACTATTCGCACAACAGGCCGCTACTGACGAGGCCTCCCCCCGCACCACCCGGGACGTCCCACGCTGTTTTTCTGAGCTGCATTGTAGGAAACCAAAAACCAGTGCGGCACCCAGGTGACATCACCTGGGTGCCGTCCAGAACTCAGCACGTTGTGCTGCCTTGGGACTATTCGCACAAAAGACAGCTACTGACCATTGTTGCTTCTTTTTGCCAAAAAATGTTTAAATGTATTTACAGTTTTTGTTGCGTTCGATATATTTAAAAGTTAATAAAGTTTTATAATCCTACTTTGTTGGAGTGCTATATATTTTTAAAAAATCGGGTGAATGGGGCCTTGAATCGGGTTATTGTCATGTGTGGGCTTTGCAAGTGTACTGCTACAGGATCGGACATTTCAAACTCAAATGCACGTTCTTTTTCTTACCTTTCCGAAGCATGGAGCGCAATAGCAGGCAGAGAAAGGGTGATGCAAGTGTTGAACACTGCCTGGCCTGGCAAGTTGCTGGCAGTGCCCCCCCCCGCCCGCTCCTGAAAGAGGGCACACACACACTGCCGCCCCGAGTACTTCACAGATCTTTAAAAGACCATGCGCTTGTTAATGAGGCTTAAATGGTTTATCACCCCTTCTAGAGCCCCTGCATCGGCCCTCTGACGTTTCCTGGAAGAATTAGCACGTAACACAATACCAAGCCCTGTCAGCTGAAACCCCCGAGGAATCGTGGGGCATATTATCAAGGGGGTTTATCTCCGCTTTTTTGGCTTTAAAAGCCAAGAAAGCGGAGATAAAATTATCTCCCTATTACCAAGCTGTCGCTAACACCAGTTAGTGACAGCTAAAAGGAGATAGCGACCATCTTGGGCCCCGCTTTGCATGTCAGTGATATTTATCACTAATGACATGCAAAGTGGGCGTGCCAAGATGTTAGCGACTGGAAACAGTCCCTAACATCGCTATCTCCTATTACCAACTTTTGGAGATATTCGCGCTAAGCGCGAATATCTCCAAAAGCTAACACCTGCCCTGAGCAGTTCTTAGCCATGTTATCCAATGGGAGGTGGATAACATGGCTAAGAGCATTAGCTCGGTAATGCATGAATATCGCTGACTGTTCAGCGATATTCATGCATTGCGGCCGTTTTTTATCGCATTTGCGATAAACCTTGCTAATAGCAAGGTTTATCTGCGATAAAAATCGCCGATGTGCGGCGATAATTTTTGTCTCTAAACAAGTTAGAGACAAAAATTATCGCTAGTTGTTGGTAATATGCCCCCGGGTTTTTGCTTGCAGGAATCGGGAGGCGGGAGACTAGCACTGAAATCAGTAGTCTCACGCCTGAATCGGGAGGGTTGGCATGTCTGGATTCTCTACAGCTGGGGCCATAAACTACATCCGCAGGGCTAGGTGATAGCCTGGGACCGGCCTGGACAATCGGACACAGAGGAAGAGGAGTGTCAGAGGGTGCGGTAGTGAATAGGGTGAAAGGGATGTGTCGGGCGGGCACAGGGTGTGATTCTCAGGGAAGAGCAGCGCAGATGGGGGGAAGTTTATGGCCCATGCATGAGAGAGAGAGCGGGGGTGACCAGTGCGTGGGGGAGATGCTTGCGAGGGTGGGGAGCCGTGCTGAGAATCGACGGCGTGCAGAGAGTGGGTCTGGTCAAGGCATCTAAAATGGCTGCCGTGCACGACAAAATTGTGGCATTGGAAAAAAGGCAAGATGGCGCAGACAATGTTTATCAATAAGGATTCATTTATAACAAAATATTTTATCGCACTGACAAATTGGCGGTCAACACTTCCTGATTTCCATCGAATCGAACGTTAACAGACGTCACGCAGCAAAAAAAAAAAAAAAAGCTCACGCACAGCCGCTGGAAGACATGTATCAACATATATGAGCCTCCTCAGCCACCCTCAGAAAACATAAGGGATCAGGATACGTCTCCCGCACCCCCTTATACCTAGTAATTTAATTAAAACGAAACACAAAATGGCGAATTCCCGTTTCGCTACCAGTTTGCGGCCCAATTCGCGGCCCGGGAAGCGCTTCTACCGTGAAAAATCAATTTTTTTTATTTTCCCCACGGGACCCTTTAATAACCCCAACATCATTCCTAGGGGGTCAAGAGGGGTCTACCTTGCCCCCTTTCATTAAATTCCCCCTTCGTTTTTCACCTCTTCTTCTCTCTCGATCCTACCGAGAGATAAGATGGCGGCCGCTCCGGACTTTTTAGAATGTTGACAGACACCGGAAAGCCAATCAGCTTCGCATCGCAAAGTTCCGTTTCGCGAAAAGTAAGCGGACCGGAGCGCAGCCCGGAGCGCTGTTACAGATATATATCTTGTTTTGAACGTTAATTTCTCAAAATCCACTGGAGCACATATATTGAGACCTAGCAAAGGCACATCGGGCTAACAGTCCCTACAATTTTGCCAAGTTTCGTGCAAATCCATTCAGCCGTTCGAGCTAAAAGTGAGGCCAAACGCCCTATGGAAATTAACATGGGAAAAACGCGTTTTGGGACCCCCCTTTTTTCTCGGCTACCCCTTTACGAAACCCCCCCAAATTTTCAGGGGCTGCTCAGAAACAGAATGTGCCATTTTCCTGAAAATTTCAGCCAATTCCGTCCACAAACGCCAAAGTTATTAGACATAGAATTTTCAAAAGTTCCATAGAGAAATAATCCTAACTATATATACCTACTGGCGATAGCCAGTAGGTAATATGCAAATATATATGTGTATATATATATATATATATATATATATATATATATATATATATATATGTATATATATATATATATATATATATATATATATATATTATGTATATATAATTTTACTTTTTTCATTTTTAAGGCATCATTTTGCAATTCAAAATTCAAAATAAACTATGCACTTGCTTTCCATGGCCAGATCTATTGTCTTTGTCAAAGCTTATTAAATTATCGGGTGTCTCTAGTCACAGAGCCCTGCAATGCGGGAGCAGTATTTTTTTACCCCCACGAAAAAAGGAAAAACATGCAGCTTCCCATCAGGCAGGAAAGATGTTCGCTGTTGTATCTTTAGATGTAAGTGGCAGATATTTAGGGACATACGTACAAGGCCCTACCCCATCACAATAGCACTTTCAGTGACATAGTGGTGGCGATAGGGCCGTGACTTATTTTCAAGGCAGCGTTAGGCCACTTAATGTAGCTTAAAGCTGCCTTGTAAATAAGGCCTCCTTTCACGCTATGGTTAGCGTGAAAGGGGTGGGCAATGGGTGTTGCATTGGACGTTCCACTGCAACACCCATTGTTTTTTACTCTGCCCTCTATTTACAAGGGCAGCGTAAATAGGAGGCAACGCCAAAATTAAGCCCATGAAAAACATGGTCTTAAGTTGGCGAAACGGGGAGATATGTTTTACTTTCCCCTTGTTTTTGCTTTTTCCGTGTGTGCTGCCTTGTGCAGCGCTGGGGGGAACGCAAGGCGGCACCATATCCTTGAGTAAATATGGTGGAGCCTCGCATTTCTGAAGTTGTGGAGTGAGACATTAAGCTATGATGGCTAACACTTCGCATATCATATGACTGAAATATGATTATTGAATGATTGAACTGCCAAACTTAACGAATATTATGGAGAAAGACTTCTCGAAATAAATTCTAATAATTACCGCATAACAACCACTTCTGGAAAATTGTTAATTGCAACCACGCACCACGGTGCCTATTAGAGTGCCTAGGATTTGTCCTTACCCCCTGTAAGGCTTGTTTCTTCACCATAACACTTCACTACGCAACTTCAGTTCTGAATGTCCCCCAAAGGTCCTTGGGCATCCATGGCGCAGGAGCCTGCTCCATATTTACCAGGCAGCACTAAGCCACTTTTTTTTACTAAATGCTGCCTTGTAAATATTGTCCCTTTTACCGTAGTTTTATGCGTTAAAGGGGCATGCAATGGGTTTAGCTGGGGGCATTTCCAGCAACATCCATGGCATTTTGACACTGCCCCAGATTTACGAAAATCATAAATCTGAGGCAGCGCCAAAAACATAAACCTCCGAGGAGGAGGCGTAAGGGAGGCACAACGAGGAGGTATATATTTATTTCTCCTCGTTTTTCCTTTTTCTGTGTGTGCTGTATCCTGCAGCACACACAAAAAAAGGAAAAAGCCTCATGTGATTGATTTTGTGCGGCAAGATTTATCTACCTGCACAAAAACAATCATCCCCTCAACGCAGGCACCCTTGAACCCTGGTGCACAGGTGCCTGCGTTGGTGCACAGCAGCCCATTGTGCGCCGGCGCAGTGGAAAAGGACAGGAATGCGCCGCATCTTGTAGATACAGCGCATTCATGCCCTTTTCTTTTGCCGTAGGGCAGCGCAACAGCGCGGCGTGCGGCGCAGCCCTACGGTAAAACATCATCAATGAAGCCCCTTGTGTTTGTGTGTGTGTTGTATCGGATCTGTTCGATTTGCAATGTGAGTTGTTCTTTTCCTTTCTTCCCTGTCCTGGGTGGTGTGTGCGGTATTTTATATCTGGATTTTACCCCAGTTCTTGTAGTTCGGGCTAAGGTTGGAAACCGTGTTCAGCACCGAATCGAGAACTTGAAACGTTTTGAGACACTTCTTTAATAGTGACGTCATCCCAATTCAGACACACAAATTAGTACATTCTTCACAAAGCGACCTCTACATGTAGGAGAGTTAGAACGTCACTCATTGCTTAGAAGGTCAGGGCTTTGTTTACACTGGTCTTTTCTCTACAGGCGGTTCCTTTCACGTTTTGAGAACTGTGATGAGGAAAAGGACGGGCAAAAACTATTAATGAACTTTAAGAGGTTTGTTTAATTCTGCAGCAGGAGGGCATTTGAGAGGCTGGTTGAATATACAGATTAAAATTGCCAGGAGCTGCTCCTCTAGCCAGAAAGTACATGCTTTGCCTATGATCCTGGAGGTTGCTGTTCTAGGTGGCATTCAACACAAATATGTTCAAAGGCTGAGGTACTGAGGAGAGGGGAATAACAGCCTGTCAGAGTGGCGCCAGCCTTTAATGCCTGTGAAAAAGGCACGGGGCACATGAAGCAATCTTCTCTGCCATTTCGCCTTTGCAATTGAGAGAGTCTGCATTTCAATTCTTGTGTGATAAAATTGGCAACATCAGCTTTTGATTTCAACTTGAGACATGAATGAGAGCGGGTAAGAGGCAATCTGAGACGACATGAGTGAGAATCAACATGAAACAACATGACTGAACATCATTATGCGATAACATGAAAAGGGATCATGAGTTAAAGTCGATATGAGTCAACATCAAACAGCATTATTGATCCTTACCTGCAGCGATGCCATCTTTGTTTCACACAGCCTTCAGCAAGGTACAGATGTATAAGGGATAACTGGCTCGTTTACTCACATTGTACAGGCAGATCAGGCACAGTATCCCCGTCACAACCATCCTCAAGGGGAATTTGAAGGTGGGGTCCCAGTTGTAAATCCTTCTAGCGAAGCAGGATTTCCCACTGTTTCCACTAAAAATGTACAGTCGTGTGAGAGCATATGGGACCATAGTACAAGCCGTAGGCATTATTGACAATGAGGATGAAGACAAAGCACTTAGAAGCATAGGAAAACAGCACAACGGAGTTAGTTGCTTACACATCTGATCTCCAATTGATTGGTTCCTGAAATCCCTAAGGTGGGTATGATTCAGGAAGGCGAACGTTTAAGGTGTTTTCTGAAGACTTTCAACAAAATGTTTACCCTTTGTCTGTTTTTGTCCTTAAGGTGTCATTATTTGGGAACCGGACACCATTTATCAGCTTTTCAGGTTTTTTTAAACTTTATTTATCAATTTTGTCAAGTACATATCCAAAAGAAGAAAGGACACATTTAAGAATAGGAATAATTTCAAGACAAATGAAATGCATAGAGCTCAAGAACTCCGCCCCCCTCCCATCCCACCACCAACGCCATCCCAGGAGGCCAAACGTAGTGGGAGCGGACCTCGATCCCCACCTCTGTGCCACCACTCTCTTGGCAAACAAAGTGGAGATCGCAACAATGCATCTATTAGCTGGCTTTAAGCATTTCAGATAACCAAGCAGGCACATCTAAGGCATACAGTCCACACGTTCCAACACCACCTCCGACAGAATACGAGTCACATCAGTCCAGAAGGCAAGCACAGGTTCACACAGCCATGCAACATGGTAAAAATCAGCATTCACTGCTCCGCAGCGCGCACAGCTCGCAGTCTCTCTCAAGCCATACCTGTGGAGCCTCAATGGCGAGTAATATACCTGATGCAAGTATTTAAAGTGGATTATTCTGAGGTTGCAGTTGGCCATAAATCGGCCCGTAAGCTGACAACAGGCCGTCCAGACCTCCATCGTGATTGGAGTACCCATCGCGGCCTGCCAGCGCTGGCATGATGGGTGATTTATGAACTCACGTTCCCGCTGGGAAGCATTAAAAAGCCTAGTGATAAGCCCTTTATGACTCCCCCAAAAGCACCGCTTGCAGTGCCCGCAGAGTCGCAGGCTCCACAGGAAAGTCTGGATACACATCCCGAATGGCCTGACGGATCTGAACATACGTGAAGCTGAACATAAAACCATGCTCCACTCCATTTTGAGCTTCGCCAATGGTTTGGAAGTGGCCCCCCTTGTACAGATCCCCCACTCAGACCATGCCCGCCTTCGCAAGCTTCCTCAAAGCAGAGGGCTCTCGTGCCGCCGACACTCCCGGGTGGGAGGCGATGGGCAGAAGAGGAGCATACAAATATAATAGCTGCGCCCTAGTGACTAGCACCCGCCAAGCCCTGGATGTGCACAACGGAGGATTGATCTCTGTCCTGAGTCCACCTGAGCCTCCCGAAAGCACCATCACCTGCACCGGAACGGGAAGGACAGCATCAGCCTCAATGGAGAAAATTACAAAAAACAAACATCTGGCTTAAAGCGTTGTGGGAAGTGCCAGTAATGGGCAAAATGTGCCTGTGCACAGATGTAATAAAGACGAAAGTCAGGAGCCTCAAAGCCCCCCCTCTCAAAGGCCTGCGCCAGTAGATCCCATCGGGGTTGTTTCCCTCCCCAAACAAAGGACAGCAGCGCCGTCTGCAGTGTGCGGAATAGTACTATATTCAGTTTAATGGGTATGTTGATAAAAAAGTACTACATCTTAGGTAGGAATACCATTTTTACCACTGCGATTCTATCAGCTAACGATAATGGGAGACACGACCATCTCTCTGCCTGCTCCATGATGCGAGTGATAGAACGTCCAAAGTTCTCTGCTATCACTACCTCTGGATCCCTGTGGAACCACACTCCCAGGTATTTCACCGGCTCAGAGGTCCAAACCAATGGGAAGTCAAGGTTAAATTTGCTCGTGTTTACAGTTAACGGGAAGACTACAGACTTGGACCAGTTGATGCCTAGTCCCGAGAATCTTTTGAATTGGACATACTCCCTCAGCAGTGGTGATAAGTACGTAGCAGGCTCCCAGACATAAAGCAGCATATTGTCCGCATAAAGCGAAACAATTAGCGGGCGCTGTCGGAACCGTAACGCAGCGTCAGAATGATTCTGAGGAAGTTTACACGCCAGAGACTCTAGTACCAGAGAAAAATGCATAGGCGACAGGGGACAACCCTGCCTCGTGCCTCTCTCGATAGGGAATAAAGACGAGACCCTGCCAATAACCCGCACCCTAGCGACAGGTCCATTATAAAGAACTCTAAGCCACTGCACAAAGAAGGGAGGAGACCCCATCCTGCTCAGAACCGTGAACATGTATTACCAGTGTACACAATCAAATGCTTTTGCTGCGTCAAGCAGCACAGCAACCGCCTGGAAATCTGTTTCGAAATAGTGCAGCGTGGAAAATAATGTGCGCAGATTATGCGTGGTGGAGCGCTCCATAACGAAGCCAGACTGATCGGGTAACACTAATAAGGGAATTAAAGGCTGGAGTCTAGTGGCTATCATTTTGGCCAATATCTTCATGTCAATATTAATGATTTATAGTGGTCTATAAGATCCACACTGATTAGGGGGCTTTTCAGGCTTCAGCAGAGTAACTCACAAGGCCTCACGGGGCGAAGGCGGCAAAATTCCATCATCATAGGCCTCAGCATAGACCTCCAGTAACTGCGGACCCAAGACTGATGCGTATGTCTTGTCAAATTCACTTGGCAGACCATCAGGCCCGGCGGCCTTGCATGTCGGCAAGGCCATTATAGCCTCCTTCACATCCTCCTCATCAAAGGGCTGCACCAAATACTCACGATGAGCATTGGACAACCACCCTAGTGCCACATCATCCAGGTATTCATGTGTCTCCCTAGACATAGGGGACTCCCTAGCAGCATAAAGAACTGCAGTACAATGTCACAAAGCGCCTCCGTCGAATGGCAAGGTGTACCAGTGTCATCAAGGAGCTCGTGAATGGGCTCCTGACTATGGGGCTCCGCCAATTTGTGGGCTAGAGAATGACTAGGTCGCCCACCTTCCCTATAATACCGAGCCACCCGATGTCTTGAGGAGTGCCGTAACTCCTGTTCTACAGTTTCATTAGGCTCTGCGACCAGTACCCCAATCCGTGCAAGTTTATCTGCAGTAGAGTCGGCATCATAAGCACGCCCCAGAAGGGAGATGTCAGCCGCTAACTTCCGTATCCGACGGCGGATGGCACGTAGGACACCAGACTGCACCCCTATGCAGGCCCCCGGATGGTGACCTTAAAGGCCTCCCAAAGGACCCCCGCACTGTTGACAGAACCCTCATTTTCTTTAAAATAATTCTCAATTGCCTCCGCTAAAGTTTGTTTAAATACCGGGTCTTTAAGCTCCGATGATTGAAGCCTCCAGGCAAATTGTGGCACTTGATAATTTGGAAGCATAATCTCCAGGACCACGGGGGACTGATAAGAGAGAGATCGGGCCGCATGGGATACATTCTTGACCCAATGGCACGCCTCTCCTGATAGCAACCAGAAATCAATACGGGACCACGAACAATGTACCGAAGACACAAAAGTACTCTTGCACGCCTCCGAATGGCGCAATCGCAAAATGTCGTGCACATCCCCCTTATCTATAAGCCCCCACAATACATCTGACGCTCTCTTTCGCCTAGCTTCGCCAGCCCCATATCTGTCTTTGACGGCATCTAGATATAATTGAAAGCCTCTCCCCAGATGATTTCAGCAGGGGGAAACAATAGTATCCTACGCCACCCATCCGAAAAAATGCAGGATCATCCACATTCGGCCCATAGATATTCCCTAACAGCACACTTTTTTGCACCCAGCCTGCCATGCACAATCACAAGTCGACCATTGCCATCTATCTCCGTTCTAATTTCCGCAAAAGGGACCTTCTTCACTAAGGTCAGCACTCCCCTCGCATATGAGAAATATGAGGAAGACGCTCTCACGCCAGCCCAATGACCCCCAATGCGTGTTGCAGAAGTAGCAGTTAGATGAGTTTCCTGAAGGAAAGCCACACTCACGCCCAAACAGTCTAGACTTGCAAATACCTTCCTGATTTTCCGTGTAGTAAACTTGAGACCACTACCCATTACCCGGCTTCAATAAATTTAGACCTTGAGTGGCGAATTCAAAGCAGATAAGCAGTTGACTGCAGTCAATGCGACATATCACTCCTTGGCTCCTAGGAAATAACAAAAAACATCCCCCAAAGCCCAGACCCTTCCCCTCCAACCCCCACCCACTTCAGCACCCCAACTATGCCAAAGCCATCCCAGCCCCCATCCCAGCCCATCCCCCCCCCAACAATATAATACAATATACGGGGTCCTCTCATGTGTGGGGGCAAAGATGCGCAATCCTCCCACAGTGCAGGAGTCGAATGAGCAATCGATAATAACACATCTCAGCCCAAGTTGACAGTCAATAAAGATTCAAAAGAGTAAGAGTGGGTCACTTAAACCATGTAAAGCCACTGGCCCTAAGTACAGCTAGGCCAGCTCATATAATGAACCAAAAGGTGTGAGGACCACTTTAACCCAGGAAGCCGGGGCAGTCTAACCCCCTCATCCCAGTCCAGGGCCACAGAGAAGATGACCTCCCCCAAGATTATGCAGAATTAATGGCCCTCATAAGCAATGCAGCTTTAGAGCATACAGCAAACAATAATTACAGCATGAAAACACATAAGGATCTCATCATGAACAATGAAGACACAAAGATCAACTGCAATGGAGCCATAGGTGTCCTCAGTGCACTACTACGCCTCCTCATCCTGTGCCTCAGTAGAGTCCCGCTTCCTGTGTTTCAGTTTTTTGGCATGTTCCATCGCGGTCTTCTGGGAGGAGAAAATCTTATTATCAGCTGCAGCGCCAATGCGGAGTTGGCGGGATATAACATGGCGTACGAGACCCCTTCCTCCCGCAGGAATTGCTTCACTGCGCCAAACTCCCTTCTCGCAGCTTGAACGGCCACAGTGAAATCCAGGAAGAAGGCTAAAGTATTTCCCTGATGCACCACAGTCTCCTTCTCCCTTGGCCAGGCGCAGGATTGTGTCCTGGTCCCTGTAATTTAAGACCCTAGCAATTACAGGCGGGGAAGAGCCCCCGGGATAGGTCTGGCCGCAGGGACCGGTGGGCCCGCTCCACAACAAACATGTTCGATAGATGTTCAGCGCCAAATATGTCTATGAGAAGGCATTCAATATAGGTCTCCATCCTGCCCACTTTCGTTGACTCGGGCAGCCCCGTGATGCGTATTTTATTGCGCCGGGACTGCGCCTCTAAGTCCTCGTTCTTTGCTTGGATGAGGGAGAGGACTTTTTCCATGTCAGGGTCTTTTCGGAGACCGTGGAGAGGCCCTCCTCCACAGCCGAGACTCTCTATTCCACCTCCCTAATTCGTATGCTCTGTTTCTCTAGATGGGACGACATGAGGTCAAGCATGTGATTAACAGCATCCATGGCCCATCCGATAGATTGTAAGGTTCGCTGCATGGCCATTAAAGTAGACTCCAATGTGGGAGGCCCGCCTGATTTAGCGTCCGCCTCCGAGTCCGACGCAGCCTTCTGCGGAGTCTTGGGGTCCCTTTGTGACTCAAAAGTGAGTTGAGTTTGATTTTTGTCAGTTCGCCCCATGGCCGAAGACCGCACTGCAAGAACTAGTGTGGGTAACAGTGATGCAGCAGAAAAAAACAGCACTCAGGAACCACACAGGGCAGCGTTCCACACCACAAGACAGGCAAAGTTCACACAGCACCCCGCAGAGACCCAGAAGGTGTGCAGAAGTGGCGCAAGTTCACACCAGGGCACAGGCAGGACAAGCCCCCAAAAGCAAGATGCACAGTGTACTAGGAGCTCCTGCTAACCCCCCAGCACACAGGATCTCGCGTGCACACAGCACCTGATGCACAGTAGGCCGCAGTCCACCACAGCCCAGGAGAAGACACAAGAGCCGCAGAAATGTCCCTACATATGCAGCAGGAGCCCTCAACAGTCCAGGCACAGCAGGCTCAGGGCAGAAGTGGTATGTAAAGTAATCGCGTCACACAGCACACGAGGGCCCCCCTACTTGTAGCCCTCCAAGATAGATGTTGCCCAAGTTCAGATCCTCCCGGGAAGGGTGGGTGCACACCAAATCAGATCGCCAGGCCAAGGAGTTATTATAAAATGGGTCCGACCTAGGCACCCGACATCCACCATCCCTGACTCAGCAGGCCTCCTCCTAACTGCTGACTGCAGCGCTCCTGCCTTCCAGCTCCATATGTAAGACGCCCGCAGCAAGTCACCCAGATCCGCGGGCCACACGAAGAGCAGGCCGCTCCACCACAAGCGACAGAAGCCCCGCACCAGGTGCAGCAAGCCGAGCCCGGCCCAACCCCGGCCCAGCCAGCCTCGGCAGTTCGAGCCGCAGGCTGAGCCGACCCCACTCACCGCCCCGGCGCCGACGGGCACCGGCACCAGTAATCCGGATGATCCGCCACTAACACGGGCTCCCAGCTTCTCCAGCAAGCCTCTGCAGCAATGCCGCCACGAACGCCACAGGTCACAGCAGCGCCAGGCAGAATGCAGTCAGGCAACTCTCCGGCAGTATCTTCACGGAGAGTGATCAGCAGCTGCCTCCAAATAGCAGCGTCTCGCCTCAGATAAGGGGATGGCAGGGCAGTTGATTACACAGTTGTCCGTCACGATACGGGGGCAGCCATGTTAGGCACGACCATGAGGCAGGAAAGGCGCCACACAATTCAGCCACAACCAGGACTCGGCAAACTGCGAAAAACGTCCCCAGCAGGTCACCAAATGCCCACACCAGGTTCCAACAATCAGCAGGGGCTTCAGATGCAGCAGATAATGGGCGGATGATAGCTCGGTTTAGCAGAGCCTCCCAGCAGTGGGGCCATCTTGCTGTGCGCCCTCTAGCGCCCCCCAGCTTTCCAGGTTTGAAGTTACATAAATGTTAAATATCAGCGCTTTTTCGCATCTCATTCCCAGCGTATCAAATTGACTTACATTCATTTACACAATTTTCCCCTTTCCAAATTGTAGGTTTACTCTGCAACAACCCATGCTTTGCCAAATCACTCTGTTGTACAATCATTTTGCATTTTTTCCCGTCACATCAGCACTGTCTAAGCAGGTGCACCCACAGTATTCACAAGCAGGAAATCACAGCATACCTTGTATTTGGTGGAATTAGAGTTAGAAATTTAGGAGAACCCATGCAGGTCGTATTTCCTTTCCATTTTGTAGCTTGAAGTTTAGTACCAATAGGAGAAAACTATTTCATAATTGCATTGGTATTGCAAGAAAATGATCACTTGATCAGGAAGTGACAAACCTCATCATATAATAGGGCCCTGAATAATAGTGGTCCATGGGGCACAATAAAATAAGCAGGGCACACTGATCCCCTTATGCTAATTTGTTCTCCAGCAGAAGAATGCTGCAGTCTGTTTGAACCACAGGTACATTTTTATTCAAAGAGCAAATCAAATAATTTCACTTGATTTCACAATTGATGGAGTACAATCTTTCATCCTTGGGTGTATGGGCTGAGACTATTTTGCACTTTTTTCTCTCAATTGCTGTCCCACCTTCATTGTCTACAGGGTGGTCGGATAAAGCCATGTTTTCAGCTGTCTCCTAAAGTTGATCAATGAGTCTTCTGCCCATGGGTTCCTGGTTTATCTCATTTACCAACAAAGGTCTGCAGTAGCCATCCTGATACATAGGCTGTTGCTTAAACCAACACCTACCCCCTCCAAACTGCTCATGTCTCTGCTGTTTCCCTAATCCCTTCGTTCTTTGAGACTTTCCACTATTTTATCAGGACTGGCACTCGTGATATAAAGATTGCTTAGTGGACATATGTTTACAATGACATGACCGACTAATAACGTCTGGCCTCAGAAATGTAAACAAAAGACTAAGGTCTCGATGTAGGTATTAGGGAAATACTGATTCCTAAATACCGAATTTTACATGAATGTAACATTGTAACTGACATTTTCACCTAACTGTAACATCAATTTAACCTTTGTCTCTTTCAGGGAATATCTCATGTGTTTTGATGTTTAGTAAAATATTATAACCATACCTAACTATGACACAGTATAACTTTGCATTTTTTCAGTAAATTTCATTTTTTTTCATGTAAAGTAATATTTTATTACCATACCTAACCAGGCCTACAGCATTCCAAAGGCCGTGCATGGTGTGCGGTGCCCTGTACCCATCTATGCGTCATAGAATATAAATGTTATCACTGACATATTCACCTAACTATAACGTCACTTTAACCTTTGTTTTTTGAGTGAATTTCTCGTATATAGAAAACGACTAGACTACAGACAAAGAGCTGAATCTCCACCACAGGTACTTTCTCTAAATTATATAAAGTAAGTTGTTCTTTCTTTGGTGGAGATGACCTCATATTCCACTGCATCAAGAACATGTCATCAGAATTGGTGGGAAACATGCTTGGGTCACTTTGGTAAATTGTGGTGTCCATCAACTTGGACATGATTGCATACTACTAACGTGGAAGGGGCGGGGCGAAATGAGCAAAGTTTGTTGGTGATTTTGCGCATTTTCAAACTCAGCAGTAATTAAAAGGGCGAACCAGGGACTCTGCTCTCAGACCAGGAAACAACAAGAAAAAACTCACTCATCTTGGGGGGAAACAAACTTTACTCAGAAGTTTTCACTTCGTTTAACATTTACCACACATTTTTTATATCATAAAGACTGTTGCCATGCAAGTCTTTGCAACGCAAGACTTTACCCCACATTTGAACAGTAGGTGGTAGTGTTTCTCTGGGTGACACACTTCATATATTTTTATGGTTAATTAAAAAATGGGGCTTGTGCAGTCTCCCCCAAAAACATAATATTTTAAAATAGTACCAAACCTGTAAACGACTAATGGAATTTGTTAAAAAAAAATGTATATATATATATATATTGTTAATAATATACTAAGAATGTATCATTTTTTAACAGCAGGTGGTAGTGCTAGACTGTGATAGGATTTTTCAGTAACAGCAAGCGTGTTACAAGTATGCTTAGAAGTGGATTGCGTGGTGAAGGTATTTCAAATATGAGTGAATGTAAATGCATGATAGTGGTATGTGTTGTAAAATCTGCGATGTAAAAACGTGTGTGGCAAAGTAAGGAGTGATAATGTTATACATCCGTCTTAGGCAGTTACTACAGATGAGATTGCACTCCAATAAACAAACAATTCTGTCTGTGTGGTGGGTGGGTGTGACTCCTTGCATAGATGTGTGAGTATGGGATTCACTGGGTGTATGCGTTTATGAGTGCGCATGTTAGGGAGTGCATGGGTGAGTGAGTGTACATGTAGCTGGGTTGGTGAGTGAATGGATATGTTAGTGGCATATGTGTAAGTAACTACATATGTGAAAGGCAGTATTTGTGAGTGTTGGAGTATATAAGTGAGTATATGTGGCAGTGAGTTATTTTGACAGTGGCTGCATGGATACGTGTGTGCTTGTCAGAAATTGTTGCAGACTGTATGTATCGGTATGAATAAGTGACGTGGTCCGTGTATAACTGTATAGGTGAGTAAATTACATGTTTTACCATCTTAAGATGGCTCCACAAAATTCTATGGTTGCTCCCTGCTTCCACACAAAGGACGGTCGTCCAGGCCTTAGTTGTTTCACGCCTGGACTACGGTAACTTTCTTTATCTGGGAGCTGACCAAGAAACTCTCAGAAAGCTTCCTGTTGTGCAGAATGCAGCTGCACGACTTCTCTGCCATGTTCCACGGAGAGTCTCCATTTCCCAGTCGCTCCTAGACTTCCACTGGCTCAGGATCGCCAGCAGAATCATGTTTAGGCCCTCTGCTATGTATTCAAGATCAAACAGGGCCCTGCCCCTGTTTATCTACAGGAACTGATTCATGCTTCTCACCTCACCCGTTCTCTGAGATCTTCTTGTAAAGGTGATTTTGTAATTCCTTGGTTTAAGTTGGTGAAAATGGGCGATCGCTCATTCTCACACTTAGGCCCCAAGATCTGGAATACCCTGCCCACTGCCCTGAAAACTGAAACTCTCTATCTCAGCTTTCGCAAAGGACTTAAGACATGGCTCTTTCAGCAATGATTTGTGTTTGTTCTCTTTTCCTCCCTTAATTCTGTCCCTTGGCGCCGGGAAACCCTCTGTGGGTAGCTGAGCGCCTTAAAAGTTAAATAAATAATAAATAAATAAAATAATTAATTCTTTGGATGTCTTACTAGGTTTTTGAGCAACTCTTTGGGTGAGTGGCAGTGTGTGAGTGTTTCTATGGGTGAATGAGTGCATATACCAGTGCCTGTATTGATGATTTACTGCATGTATGAGTGACTGTATGGGTTAGTGGGTGGATGTGTGTGTAGACCAAGGGTACTCAAAGTACGGCCCGCGGGCCAGTAGCGGCCCGGCAAGCCTTCAGTGGCGGCCCGCAGACCTTGAGACATCGCACCTGTGTTATTTTTTTAAACTTCAGCAAACACCTCTGGTAGCATCAGTGCGAGTCAGAGACACTGCTCTGTGGGGGCCAGGCGATTCCAGTCACAGTCAAGGTTGGAGCTGCAGGGGCGCTAAGAGGTGAACAAAGCCTCATTAACAAACAAATGGTCTTTTAAAGACCTTTGAAGTACTGGGGTGCGGCTGTGTGTGTGCCCAGGCTGACTAAGCGTGGGCGGAAAATCCGTTCCGCTCGCGGATTTTGCGGATTTTCGGGAAATCCGCAATCCGCGAGATTTGCGGATTTCCCGCAAAATCCGCAAATTCGCACAGAGCGGATTTTTTTGGCGGCGCGCGGCGTTGGTGATACAATTTTTGCGGCGCGCGGCGTTTATCATCGTTTGCCGAGTGGTTTTTTTCGATAGTTTGCGAGTGCTGCGCCATTTTGGATCTTGCTGTGTGATCCCGCGGGAATTGGCGAGCGCGATTACGTCATCGCGGCTTGCCAGCGATAGTTTGTCAACGCGAGTACGGCGAGATCACGTCTCGCGGTACTTCGCAATTGCGAGATTTGAGATGCGGCGAGCGAAAATATAAATTTGCAATTCTGCACAAGAAATCCACCAGCAAGCAGCATAAACCTTCTAGAAATGATGATTTTTATGTGAATAACTCCTTAGTTTGACATTTGCCTGCACTTTTTTAGCGAGGAGTCCATTTTGGGGAGGGGGCAGGGGGGTGGGAGGAAGGAAGTGCCCCATAGTCTTCAACTTCCTGTTCCTGTTCAGCAGGCTCCTCCCAGTGCTTTGTCCATCTCCTGGTCACTTTTCATTTGGATGTGGACCTGGAAGGATTACTTTTTGTGGATGCTGCTGGATCTTTGGATTTGAGGCCTTTTTGACTTTGTTTGGATCACTGTTGGATTAGAAATTTTACAAGTAAGTTTGTTTGGGGCATTACAGTTGCTGCAACTAAAATTTTGGGATTTTCGATTTTTGGGCTGTTTTGGGGCCTTTTGCCCAGGGGTACTCAGTGGTGGGTGGACTGATTCTTTCTGTGGGTTGTCTTGAACTTAAACATCAAGGAGGCCATAGATGAATTGGGATTGTGCTGATTTTTCTGTGTTTTTCGATTTTTTTTTTTTGTAAAATTTTGTGTTTTTCGATTTTTGACCTGTTGTTGGGGCCTTGACCAGGGGTAGTGAGTGGTGCATGGGCCTAGTCTTTCTGTGGGCTGTCTTGAATTTAAAACATCATGGAGGCCATGGATGGAATGGGATTGTGCTGATTTTGCAGTGTTTTTCGATTTTTGGGCCTGTACTTGTGGCCTTTTCACCAGGGGTATTTGAGTCTAGCATGGGCCTAGTCTTTCTGTGGGCTGTCTTGAATTTAAACATCATGGAGGCCATGGATGGAATGGGATTGTGCTGATTTTGCAGTGTTTTTCGATTTTTGGGGGTGTTCATGGGGAGGGACATGCCATGTGGCTGGTGGCCATTTTGAGTGCAGCTACAGGCACTGGCCATGTGCTGGCAGGCAAGTGGCCATTTTGAATGCAGGCTTTGTTGTTAGGCCTCCAACCATTTTGCCTACTTTTCAACCTTTATTTATGCCCAGGGGTAGTGAGTCTTGCATGGGCCTAGTATTTCTGTGGGTTGTCTTGAATTTAAACATCATGGAGGCCATGGATTGAATGGGATTGTGCTGATTTTGCAGTGTTTTTCGATTTTTGGGCCTGTACTTGTGGCCTTTTCACCAGGGGTATTTGAGTCTAGCATGGGCCTAGTCTTTTTGTGGGCTGTCTTGAATTTAAACATCATGGAGGCCATGGATGGAATAGGATTGTGCTGATTTTGCAGTGTTTTTCGATTTTTGGGCCTGTACTTGTGGCCTTTTCACCAGGGGTATTTGAGTCTAGCATGGGCCTAGTCTTTCTGTGGGTTGTCTTGAATTTAAACATCATGGAGGCCATGGATTGAATGGGATTGTGCTGATTTTGCAGTGTTTTTCGATTTTTGGGGGTGTTCATGGGGAGGGACATGCCATGTGGCTGGTGGCCATTTTGAGTGCAGCTACATGCACTGGCCATGTGCTGGCAGGCAAGTGGCCATTTTGAATGCAGGCTTTGTTGTTAGGCCTCCAACCTTTTTGCCTACTTTTCAACCTTTATTTATGCCCAGGGGTAGTGAGTCTTGCATGGGCCTAGTATTTATGTGGGTTGTCTTGAATTTAAACATCATGGAGGCCATGGATTGAATGGGATTGTGCTGATTTTGCAGTGTTTTTCGATTTTTGGGCCTGTACTTGTGGCCTTTTCACCAGGGGTATTTGAGTCTAGCATGGGCCTAGTCTTTCTGTGGGCTGTCTTGAATTTAAACATCATGGAGGCCATGGATGGAATAGGATTGTGCTGATTTTGCAGTGTTTTTCGATTTTTGGGCCTGTACTTGTGGCCTTTTCACCAGGGGTATTTGAGTCTAGCATGGGCCTAGTCTTTCTGTGGGCTGTCTTGAATTTAAACATCATGGAGGCCATGGATGGAATAGGATTGTGCTGATTTTGCAGTGTTTTTCGATTTTTGGGCCTGTACTTGTGGCCTTTTCACCAGGGGTATTTGAGTCTAGCATGGGCCTAGTCTTTCTGTGGGCTGTCTTGAATTTAAACATCATGGAGGCCATGGATGGAATAGGATTGTGCTGATTTTGCAGTGTTTTTCGATTTTTGGGCCTGTACTTGTGGCCTTTTCACCAGGGGTATTTGAGTCTAGCATGGGCCTAGTCTTTCTGTGGGTTGTCTTGAATTTAAACATCATGGAGGCCATGGATTGAATGGGATTGTGCTGATTTTGCAGTGTTTTTCGATTTTTGGGCCTGTACTTGTGGCCTTTTCACCAGGGGTATTTGAGTCTAGCATGGGCCTAGTCTTTCTGTGGGCTGTCTTGAATTTAAACATCATGGAGGCCATGGATGGAATAGGATTGTGCTGATTTTGCAGTGTTTTTCGATTTTTGGGCCTGTACTTGTGGCCTTTTCACCAGGGGTATTTGAGTCTAGCATGGGCCTAGTCTTTCTGTGGGTTGTCTTGAATTTAAACATCATGGAGGCCATGGATTGAATGGGATTGTGCTGATTTTGCAGTGTTTTTCGATTTTTGGGGGTGTTCATGGGGAGGGACATGCCATGTGGCTGGTGGCCATTTTGAGTGCAGCTACAGGCACTGGCCATGTGCTGGCAGGCAAGTGGCCATTTTGAATGCAGGCTTTGTTGTTAGGCCTCCAACCATTTTGCCTACTTTTCAACCTTTATTTATGCCCAGGGGTAGTGAGTCTTGCATGGGCCTAGTATTTCTGTGGGCTGTCTTGAATTTAAACATCATGGAGGCCATGGATTGAATGGGATTGTGCTGATTTTGCAGTGTTTTTCGATTTTTGGGCCTGTACTTGTGGCCTTTTCACCAGGGGTATTTGAGTCTAGCATGGGCCTAGTCTTTCTGTGGGCTGTCTTGAATTTAAACATCATGGAGGCCATGGATGGAATAGGATTGTGCTGATTTTGCAGTGTTTTTCGATTTTTGGGCCTGTACTTGTGGCCTTTTCACCAGGGGTATTTGAGTCTAGCATGGGCCTAGTCTTTCTGTGGGCTGTCTTGAATTTAAACATCATGGAGGCCATGGATGGAATAGGATTGTGCTGATTTTGCAGTGTTTTTCGATTTTTGGGCCTGTACTTGTGGCCTTTTCACCAGGGGTATTTGAGTCTAGCATGGGCCTAGTCTTTCTGTGGGCTGTCTTGAATTTAAACATCATGGAGGCCATGGATGGAATAGGATTGTGCTGATTTTGCAGTGTTTTCCGATTTTTGGGCCTGTACTTGTGGCCTTTTCACCAGGGGTATTTGAGTCTAGCATGGGCCTAGTCTTTCTGTGGGTTGTCTTGAATTTAAACATCATGGAGGCCATGGATTGAATGGGATTGTGCTGATTTTGCAGTGTTTTTCGATTTTTGGGGGTGTTCATGGGGAGGGACATGCCATGTGGCTGGTGGCCATTTTGAGTGCAGCTACAGGCACTGGCCATGTGCTGGCAGGCAAGTGGCCATTTTGAATGCAGGCTTTGTTGTTAGGCCTCCAACCATTTTGCCTACTTTTCAACCTTTATTTATGCCCAGGGGTAGTGAGTCTTGCATGGGCCTAGTATTTCTGTGGGTTGTCTTGAATTTAAACATCATGGAGGCCATGGATTGAATGGGATTGTGCTGATTTTGCAGTGTTTTTCGATTTTTGGGTGTGTTCATGGGGAGGGACATGCCATGTGGCTGGTGGCCATTTTGAGTGCAGCTACAGGCACTGGCCATGTGCTGGCAGGCAAGTGGCCATTTTGAATGCAGGCTTTGTTGTTAGGCCTCCAACCATTTTGCCTACTTTTCAACCTTTATTTATGCCCAGGGGTAGTG
The DNA here is from genome assembly GCF_964263255.1 of Lissotriton vulgaris. Taxonomy (NCBI): domain Eukaryota; kingdom Metazoa; phylum Chordata; class Amphibia; order Caudata; family Salamandridae; genus Lissotriton; species Lissotriton vulgaris. Next base: position 2,645,230 of record NC_141688.1, read on the forward strand.
AGTCTTGCATGGGCCTAGTCTTTCTGTGGGTTGTCTTGAATTTAAACATTATGGAGGGCATGGATGGATTGGGATTGTGCTGATTTTGCAGTGTTTTTCGATTTTTTTGTGCTCTATAACTGAACTGATGTTCCTCTGTCTTCCATTTTTTTTAGGTGCACAAGACTCAAGAGAACCACCAGTGCCAGGAAGAAGTCCTGCAGCGGTGTGTGTGTGCAGCATAACGTCACGCGACGTCACGTCTGGCCTCAGACAACTCTACAATTCGTGCAACTGCGGCCTGCTGTCTGACCTGCTCTGAAGAAGATGGCCCCGCCCCCAAAGAAAGTTCTCCGTAGCTCCTCTAGCAAGAAAGTTGCTAGTAAGGAGCAGAAGAAGCAAGTTACCAAGGAGGCTGGTGTGCCACCCGCCACTTTTTTTGGGAGCAAAAAAAAAATACGCCTGCAGCAGCAGGATCTGCTGGGGACCAACCTGAGAGCAGCACCCCTGCTCCATTGGGTTCAGTGCCTCCACCACCACGCCAACTTAAGTCAAAGCCCTTGAGTGCTTCAGAGGCAGTCAGTGTACTTCTCCAATCACCATCGACCAGTGATGTTGGCTCATCGCAAGAAAGTAGCAGCAATGTCCCTGAATCAACACAGGTTGTTGTAACTCATCTGACAAGTGTTGAACAACCACAGCCGCAACAACAACACCATTTGCAAGTACACGCCCAAGTACATGTGGAAGGAGAGGCAGCAAAAGGAGATGCGCAAGCAAAGGTGCATGGAGGTTCACAAGTGCCCACAATAGTTGTTCCTCCCGAAGTAGGGGCACATTTGGAAATCGACATTGAAGCTGAGGTATCATTGGAAGCCACTCCTCCTGATGATCATTCATTGTCTTCCACATCCCTAGCAAGGAAAAGATCAAGGGGGGTGTCTACATCTTCTTCAAGCCCACCTCGTTCTGGTGCAAGTGATCTGTCTTGGGAACCACAACTGCGGTCTGACAGTGAGGCAGAGGCACACCATGATCTGACACCGGCACCTAAGCGTAAAAGGAAGGTCGTCCAAAAACTCAAACCTATGGAGTGTGATGAGGCTCAACAAGAAGTGACAGATACTGCTGGTGATGAAGCCTCTCACGATGACGACGAGCCAGTCATCACAAAGGTCACTGCAGCCCCACCGGGCATGCAGCAAAGAGACATTTTGACCCTATCCCGAGAAGCTGCTGAGCGTGATGATGATGTCGGCGAGGAGGCAATGGAAATGGAATCATTAGATTTGGAGTTAAGTAGTACACCAAAACCTACCGCTTTCATATTTCTTCGCAAGAAGGTACCCACCTCGTCCTCGACCTCAATTCGTGGTGGTGAAAGTGCAAAACGTACTGAAGTTCGGCAATCCACATCCTCCACTTCATCTGTCATTAGCAGCAGGACCACCACCACCAGTATCGCCGCCTCCTCCGGCCCCCGAAGACATTTCAAGTCTCCAGTTTGGGACTTCTTTAGTGTTTGCCCAAAAAAGGAAAACGTAGCCATTTGTAGCCTTTGTAAGCTTCGATTTAGTCGTGGTAAGCTTGGTTCTAACAATGGTACCGGAGGCCAGAGAGGTCATCTTGAGAGAAGGCACGCTGTCGAATGGTTTCCGCACCTAGAGGCGGTCAAGAAAGCCGGAATTGCACGTAATGAAAACGTTGATTTGTCATCTGCTGATGACGAGGAGGTAGAAGAAGACGATTCAAACACTTCACTTACACCCAGTTCCCATGTCAGCAGCACACCCCATGGGAGCCACACTAAGAGTGTGGGAGAGAGTGAGACATCAATGCGGAAAAGTTCATCAGCGAGCGTAACTGGGTCGAAGAGATCATCATCATCCCGTAAATCATTGGTCCAGGGCAACATTAAAAAGATGTTGTTTACAGAAGCGCAATATGAACGCAACCACCCAATGACCCGTCTGTATAACACTAAGCTGGCTAAAATGCTAGCTCTGGACCTTCTCCCTTTTTCTTTTGTAGAAGGGGTTGGTTTTCTAGAATTAGTGACAGCGCTCTGCCCTAAATGGAAGGTTCCTAGCCGGTTCTATTTTGCCCGAGTTGCGGTTCCAGCACTACATGAAGATGTTCTGAAGGTGATTGGGGCAGCTTTGCAGAAGAGTGCTGTTCACACTATACATCTGACAACAGACATGTGGACCAGTGGCGCAGGCGCTGATTACATGTGCATCACTGCACACTGGGTCTCTTTTTCAGGGGCTAGAGCAAAGCTAAACTCAGGTGTTGACACTAACATTGTTTTTAAAGGTGCTCGGAAACATGCAACACTAGCCATGTTTGGTTTGGAGAAACGTCACACAGCAGAAAACATTTTGGATGTCTTTAACACAAAGGTCCTTAACTGTCTGTCCCCACTAAAACGCAAGGTTGGTTATGTTTCCACGGACAATGGCTCCAATATAGTTAAGGCCATGAGGGACGGTTACTATTTCAGAGTGCCGTGTTTGGCGCACTGTATAAACCTGGTTGTCCAAAAATTCTTGGGTAATAAACGCAGTGCAGCGTACAGTGTATTGGAGAACTGCCGAAAAATTTGCAAGCATTTCAGGCATTCTTTTAAGGCCCGGAAGCAGCTGAGGAGCATGCTATATCAATGTCAAATGCCAGTGAAAGCACTCATCCAGGAGGTGGTAACACGTTGGAACTCAACCTTCTACATGCTTGAGCGTCTGTATGAGCAGTATACGCAACTCAATCAATATTTCTTGAAAGAGGGTATAGAGGAGCTGAGGATGGGTGGGCCGCAATGGAACATAGTTGAAAGCCTAACACGCATGCTTCGTCCTTTTGAGGTCTTCACGCGTGCAGTCAGCAAGGAGGACTCTAATTTGGGAAAAGCTATCCCATTGTTGTACATGCTGGAGGACCAACTGAAGGAGGTGTGTTCTGTGTTTCGAAAAGATGACAAAAAGAAAGACTCTTTGCTTCTGGCTGAGCAATTATTAGAGCTCCTACAAGGTGATGAACGTCTTAAAAAGATCCACTCAGAACAGCATTACATTTGTGCTACTATTCTGGATCCACGCTACAAAAAGGCGCTGGCAGGCAGAGCATTCTTTCCTTTTGGTGATGAAGATGTTACAAAGTACAAACGTTGGCTAGCCTTGTCAGCCAAGAAGTTTGAAACAGAACGGCTGGAAATTGAAGGAAATGGCAGTACATCAGCAGGCCATCCCCAGTCAAAACAATCCACTTCTGCACCTGTGGCTGTGGCACAAGTGACCTCTCAGCCGTTAAAGACACCGGCAACCGGATCATCTGCACGAAAGACAACAGAAACATTGGAGGCTGAAGAGGATTGGCTAGCTCTGCGTGGGTTTGGTTCTCAAAAGGTCAGAGGCACAGCAAGAGCTACGCAAAGTGGAGGAACCTTGGAGGAGGACCTTGAGTCGATGGTGAAGGACTATCTGAATGACTCCACAGAGGTCTATGTTAATTCTGACCCATTGGCGTATTGGCATGGGAAAAAAGAATTGTGGCCACAGCTCACCAACCTGGCTATAAACTACTTGTCTTGCCCACTCGCAAGTGTGTCTTCTGAACGGGTTTTCAGTGCGGCTGGTGGGATTGTAACTCCCAAACGGAGCCGCCTCTCGCCCAAAAATGTGGAGAGGTTAACAATGATCAAGATGAATCAGCACCTCATACCACCAGATATAAGAGTACGAGAGAGCGTGCCGGATGAAGAGGAGGTGGCCAGCCACATAGATGAGGGAATTTCTACTCTGTCAGGTGGCACTGACCTCACCCTGGCTGAATTCGCAGAGTATGATGACGAAGCCTTATTCTTATTCCTGGACCGTGATACCGACTTCGAGCCCTGAAAATGAGACAACGAATCAATAACTTTCTTTTTCATCCTTATTCACTTTTATTCCTGTGTGTCTGTCTTTCTTTGTTGTGCACAGTTAATATAATTCAAACTTTAATCAGATAATCACAAAAACAAGCCCATCAGCAGAACTGTCTTCACTTGTTTGCTAATTTATTTGAAGGTGCCGCAGTCTGCATTCCTCAGGTTCACAAGTTCAGAAGAACATGCTCCTCTATCCTCCTCCTCCAGACTCCTATTTCCATCAAAGCAGAGGGCTGGTTTACGCCCAATGAAGAAAGACTCAGCACTTGTGGGGGTGTTGTTCTACCTCTTTGCAGGTGAGTTGACGGGTCTGGGGCCATTGCTGGGAAGCACTAAAAGTGGTTTGGACCAAATCCGAGGCGGAACATTTTTTGTGTTTTTGATGACTTGCTTGCCTTTGAGGTGCTCTTAGGGGGGCTTCCTGGTGTTTGTGGGTGAGTTTCGTGGTCTGGGAGCACTGCTGGGACACTCTAATCTTGATTGCATTTGCTTTTCAGGAAATCCGTCGTGCCAACCCCGACTTATGGCCTAGCTACGCAGCGCGTTTGGACCGAAGGCCCAGAAATATTGCAAGTATGAGATTTTGCTTTTGGCCTGTTTGGGGGTGTTATGCTTCTTGGCGGGTGGGTTGCCGGGTCTTGGGGCATTCCTGGGAAGGTCTAATACCGGGTAGAAGTGGTTGGGACAAAATCCAGGCCGATTTTTTTTTTTGGGCTATTTCTGACATTTTGCTCTATGTAGCGTTTTCGGGGGCCTGTTTGGGGGGCTTCCTGGTGTTTGTGGGTGAGTTTCGTGGTCTGGGAGCACTGCTGGGACACTCTAATCTTGATTGCATTTGCTTTTCAGGAAATCCGTCGTGCCAACCCCGACTTATGGCCTAGCTACGCAGCGCGTTTGGACCGAAGGCCCAGAAATATTGCAAGTATGAGATTTTGCTTTTGGCCTGTTTGGGGGTGTTACGCTTCTTGGCGGGTGGGTTGCCGGGTCTTGGGGCATTCCTGGGAAGGTCTAATACCGGGTAGAAGTGGTTGGGACAAAATCCAGGCCGATTTTTTTTTTGGGCTATTTCTGACATTTTGCTCTATGTAGCGTTTTCGGGGGCCTGTTTGGGGGGCTTCCTGGTGTTGGTGGGTGAGTTTCGTGGTCTGGGAGCACTGCTGGGACACTCTAATCTTGATTGCATTTGCTTTTCAGGAAATCCGTCGTGCCAACCCCGACTTATGGCCTAGCTACGCAGCGCGTTTGGACCGAAGGCCCAGAAATATTGCAAGTATGAGATTTTGCTTTTGGCCTGTTTGGGGGTGTTATGCTTCTTGGCGGGTGGGTTGCCGGGTCTTGGGGCATTCCTGGGAAGGTCTAATACCGGGTAGAAGTGGTTGGGACAAAATCCAGGCCGATTTTTTTTTTTGGGCTATTTCTGACATTTTGCTCTATGTAGCGTTTTCGGGGGCCTGTTTGGGGGGCTTCCTGGTGTTTGTGGGTGAGTTTCGTGGTCTGGGAGCACTGCTGGGACACTCTAATCTTGATTGCATTTGCTTTTCAGGAAATCCGTCGTGCCAACCCCGACTTATGGCCTAGCTACGCAGCGCGTTTGGACCGAAGGCCCAGAAATATTGCAAGTATGAGATTTTGCTTTTGGCCTGTTTGGGGGTGTTACGCTTCTTGGCGGGTGGGTTGCCGGGTCTTGGGGCATTCCTGGGAAGGTCTAATACCGGGTAGAAGTGGTTGGGACAAAATCCAGGCCGATTTTTTTTTTGGCTATTTCTGACATTTTGCTCTATGTAGCGTTTTCGGGGGCCTGTTTGGGGGGCTTCCTGGTGTTTGTGGGTGAGTTTCGTGGTCTGGGAGCACTGCTGGCTATATATACTTTACTTTGCAAGAGGTTTGAAGCAAATCCATGGTGGCAGAGGGGACTTAGGGCCTAGCTGCAGAGCGCGCGCAGAGTGATTTGGGAAATTTGTGAAAAAGTGACTAAGTCCCCATTTTTGTACTTTTGCTCTTTGGCTGTTTGGGGGTCTTCTACTCGTTTTCTCCTGGGTTGACGGCTCTGGGGCCATTGCTGGGAAGCTCTAATACCGGATAAAAGTGTTTTGGACCAAATCCCAGGCGGAATTTTTTGTGTGTTTTTGATGACTTGCTTGCCTTTGAGGTGCTCTTAGGGGGGGTTCCGTCTGTTTGCGGGTGAGTTTCGTGGTCTGGGAGCACTGCTGGGACACTCTAATCTTGATTGCATTTGCTTTTCAGGAAATCCGTCGTGCCAACCCCGACTTATGGCCTAGCTACGCAGCGCGTTTGGACCGAAGGCCCAGAAATATTGCAAGTATGAGATTTTGCTTTTGGCCTGTTTGGGGGTGTTACGCTTCTTGGCGGGTGGGTTGCCGGGTCTTGGGGCATTCCTGGGAAGGTCTAATACCGGGTAGAAGTGGTTGGGACAAAATCCGCGCGGAAAAGCCTTTAGTTTTGGCACTTTTTGTAACTTAGGGTTCGTTAGGGTTAGCCCTAGCAGCAGGATTGCATGTGTTTCGGGGTGTTCTAGATTTTTCAAACTGAGTTCTGGGGTCTTAGAGCACTCGTGAGAATGTGTAATTTTGGTTGCAAGTCATTTAAAGAAAATCCATGGTGGGAAAGGGGGGATTTGGCATAGTTAAAGAAAGCCTTTGCCACTATTCTTAACTTAGGGTTCGTTAGGGTTAGCAGTATTTCTATTGCATGTGTTTGAGTGGGGGGGATTTCGAGTCTTGGAGCGATGCTGGCTATGGCTACTTTTGCTTGGTTGCTTGCAAGTGGTTTGAATGCAATCCACGGTGGGTAATGGGTAATTAGGGTACTTCGGCCTACTTTTACTTTCAAAGTAAGTTTTGTCACCAGTTTTCTGCTAGGCCTCGTTTTTTGAGATTTGATTGGGGGTCTTCTACATTTTTGCGACTGGCTTTAGTAAGGGTCTGGGTGGGAGCACTGCTAGGAAGATCTAATTTTGTTCTAAAACACAGTTTCAAGTACACCTAGCTTGAGGGGCAAGATCCGATACATTAATTTGCCCATACTTATTTATCCTTCAAAAGGTGACTCAGAGTACGCACTTTCGAAAACATTGTACTGTCTACTAGGAAAAACAAATTGTGACTTTTTGCACTCCACAGCCTACATACCTTATATTTATTTATCAGTGGTGTTGTAATATTATATCACTTCCTGTTTTTCGTTGAATAATTACAGGCCGGGTTTCAGTCTCTGCAATGGGGAAAAAAGGATGGAGTCAGGCTTCACAGTAGCGAGCCACAATTCAGCATCAGGCAGGCAGTGGACAGGGTGTCTTCTGGTGACCAACATCGATGGACGAAGCGTCGGCTGCAATGGAGGAGTGCCGCTAATAGGAGGATTTTTTTTCTGCGGGCAACTTACTTACCACTTCCAACAGGACCACTACAACCACATAGATACAGTATCCCTTGCCTTTTTCTCTGACTGTGACTGCATTTCTTGGCTCTCTCTCTGCTTCTACATTGATCCCTTAACACATCACTTAGTCCACTCCACTATCACATCTGCACCACACATAGTCATTTGTAAGTGCTCCTACGTAATTCGCAAGTCGCAGCACGCCCCAGGCCGTAGAGGACTGGGATGGCCCCAATGATGAAGCATGTCACCAAGGGGCAACCCTGGTGAGTGAGGGGACACCTAGAAAAAAAGCAATTTCTCCTTTTCTATCTACTATACCTTCTGTCAGGTTACGCAGCCCCTAAGCGCCTACCGTACTATGAAACTACATTTCCCATGAGTAGGCGGGAGACTTGCAGACTATTTAGTGAGACTATATGAGAGTACCCTTGTATGTTAGGACAGCACTTCACTGATGCCTGTCTTGTCTTCTGTTACAGGTATCCTTTCCCTGCTGACCCTACCTTTACCCATCCCACATTTTTTATTTTAGTTTGTTATTTTTCTCCCCCGCCTAATGCCTCGAACACCCTGTGTTTACACTTCTGGGTGTTGGTGACATTTGGAGGTGGAACCATATTTGCATCGACTGGATCACGGGGAGTAAACCTGACACCTTCCAGACCAACCCCATTGAGTGTTGTTGTGAATGGATTTATAGTGACCAGCAAGGCTCTCAGGTATCTGGCTACAGAGACCTTATGTTGAATATAGTTATCAATATTTCCACCCACGCCCTGTACTGTCGCATTCTTTCTTCCACAGTTGTCGAAAGTACTACTTACTTTTAACTGACATGCATGCAGTTACAGTAGTGTATGCACTTTCAAAGATTGATGGATAGGTTTGTACCCAAAGATTTGTTTATGTTCACAATTGTTCGTCCATGCTGTGCTACTTTTTCTTGTCTCCCAAAACCTTTCCCAAAAACCCCCGTACCCATCCATTTTTCAAACCCTAACCCTCTTCCCCCGGGCTGTGTGGTTTTGATTGATGTGTGACTAAATTACAGCAATAAATCCACACACTTGCTGGGGAGGATAAGGTGATAGCAACAGCTGGTGAAGAAATCCGAGGATATATTCTTACTCTGCTTGACAAAGACCCATGGCTAATGTCAAAGAACTTCAACCGAATTAGTTATACTTTAACATTTGTTAGGCTACAACGTGGCACTGTTCTAGTGTACTTCTGTCACCTGCTATATTCTGTATTGTACCTTTGTATTGCTCAGGAGGACAAACCAGATTTCATTTTCTTTTTTTCATAGGCAAGCAACTGCCACTGTGTCACACCACTAGTACCACCGCTATGAGGAAATTTTATCCGCCCAGGATTGCCAACCTTATTTGCTGTTTCCCGTGGAGCCAGCCCTGGGCCTAGCCCTACTTGCAAACAGAAATTACAGGTAAGATAGGCGTTTGGTTGGAGGTAGTATAATGGAGTATTAGGAGAGACGAGAGATTTGATTGACGGTAGTACTACTAAAGTCCTAGGACTATTCAGGAAAACAAACTTACTGTTATGTTAAACCCCCACCCACCAGACTCAAAAGCAGTAAAAAACAGGTATGGTCAGATAAAGTTTCAAAAAGTATATTTTTATAGCCCTAACAAAAGAATCTCCCGCAAGACCCTCCCTAACCCCAACGATTGTCCTTCAAAAGTCCCCAAAAATCACAACTCCCAATTCCCACCCCCCAAAAGTCTCTAAAAAAGGGGCAAGGGACACTATGGCAGGGTGCTGTTGGAATTAGCAGCCAGGGCATCATGCTCCTTGCGGAGGGTGGCAAGTTCGAAGCGGAGGCCCTCCACCACGTTCTTATAATTATGGACCTCCTGCTCCAGGTAGGACAGTCTGAGGGATAAGCGGCGCCGGTGTGCCTTGCAAATCCTGTGAGGGGCAGCTGCTTTCTTTGCTGCTGGGCGGTGGCGTTTGGCTTTGGTAGCCCGGCTCCGTACCGCTGGAGCACTGCGCTGGCTGGCAGCCCGCACGGAGGAGGAGGCAGCTGTCCCAGTGGACGTTGTTGTTGTTCCAGACTGCGTCTCCTCCTCCTCCAGGGCCACCAGCCACCGATATTCAGCAACAGTGGCATCCAGCCTCCGTTGCCGGGCCATTCGAGCCAGCTCCTTCCTCCTTGATGGTGTCTTGGATTTGGAAGGAGCAACTACATGAAAAAAGAAAGACATAGTCTGTAACCAATGCTCCTTAAGATTAACACAAAATGATTGAGCAGAAAGTTGTCACAGTACAAGTAGCAAATTGAAAGCACAGTGCATAACTATTGAGGACAGTATCTATGTAACCTCCGACTTCTTCATGATTGCTCTAACATTAGTGGGAGTTTAAGGAACAAATTCTACGAGCACTATGGACTTCTATTACAGTCGACTATGACAGTACACCACTCTTATTCTTCTTCTTCTCTCTTGTTTAGGAAAATTGGTACGTTATCTTATGCAAGCCGGCATAATGCCAGCGCAGTGAACTTGCACCCGAGAAAAACAGACGCACACCATGGTGAGTGAGACAGACTTGCGTTACTGTACCGGTCCAGTACATGCAGGTGGTGAAGCTCTTACTTTTCTATTACGGGTGGCACTGGGAATACTCTGTTAAAAGGGCTACTGCTTAATTAATTTAGCTTTCACCCTACAGTGCAAATGAGTATTAGAAAAGGAAAATGAAGAAGCTAAATTATCTGATTATCTATCACTTCACATGGGATGTATTTGATGACATATGGGATGACTTTAGGTGCTTTGCTTATTATTGAGTGAACAGTGATACCCCCACACATGAATGACGTACTACTACTAAACTAAAGTTATTAAGGGAGGTGAGGTAATATAAATTTTATGGTCATGTTGTGTTCCCTAGCGAGTACCCCACCGACTCCATGTACGAGTTAAAAGTGCATGTAACTTCCCTCCTGTACCAGCTATGAAGACGCAAATACATTTGCGTCCAACGTTAACTTGTCCTCTTTCAGACCCACCATGAATGGGTTTGATGGTCCGCTCCTAAGTATGCTAAGCCAACGTCTTTTTGAAGTGTACTCCTACGTTTCTCAGCCTGGCTGAAAGTAGGCCCTGAATCTCTGCCACCGAGTCTCTTCTCTGGCTTCTGACTGCGGGGGCCTCTGCCCAAGCAGCCCCCGTACCCGCGAACTCTGACTTACTTCTAGCGCGGCCCTCCGTGCTCAGCTCAGCCTGCTGCCTGCCAAGATTGACTATAACCTTCGAGTTATCTGTTTTCCTCCCCGAAGATACATTCCAGCCTGCTAGCTTCAGTAAACATCCTTCCTCAGCTACAGGGCTAAAGGGCCGACCTGTCTTTATGCAAGTAATTCATCGCCTCTGTTGCCATGCTTCCATGGAAAGCCCCATGCCCCCACGCTTCTCATACAGACACTCAGGCGCTTATACACGCACTCACAGCAAGTATAGAATAGCTTCTGCTCTAGAGACCTTTCTGCCCAGATAGCTTAGTTCCTAAACATCAGATATCAGATATGATAGAAGCACAAGTTGATCTGACATGCCAGACTTCTGTCTCTTTCCGTCAGTGTAAATGTCAAGTCCCCTGCACCCCGTCTATCACACGTCATGCAGCTGCGCGCGCATCCAAGCTTCCGATTTCTGCTGACATTGCAACATTCTGTTAGCACCACCCCTTGGTGCCACCCACTTGCGTCACCTATCAGTGACGTTTCTAGCACACACCCTAGTTTACGCCTCTTGATGATGTACTAGCACCACGTGTATACTGTTATCTTGTCTTCTCTCAGCTGTTACGCCTCTTACATTGAACATTATGATGTAAATCAAGTATATAAGCTATGTATTGTCAATAAACGTCAGCGCGCTCATCTATCCCTTCTGACACCCTGTGTGGTGGTCAGAACATGATATCCTGATTCCTTTATGAGGAATAAAACCCTTAGAAACTCTTACACCACGGACTCTGTTTTCCTTCATTTCGATTGAGTTATTATTGATTAAGTGCTTACCTGCATAGAAATTAAGAGAGTAAATTAATTATTTACATCATTTTGGCGCCCGAATAGGGACCCCTCCCCCACCTCACGCGCCGGAAGGTGCGTTGCAGTCCGTGTCCCCTGCCATCAGTTAGACGGACAACACGTGTACTGGCAGGATTTCCTGCATCCCCCTCTGACACACGGAGGTGACGAAGACTGCGATCAGTGCCCAGACGAGGCGGTGAGGAGTGCGGAGGATCCCGACCAGAGCCCAGCCGAAGGAAGCAAGGTCCGAGGTGTGAAGAGGCCCACCAGTTTTCCGAAGTTTTCCGAAGTTTTCCGAAGTTCCGAGTCGAGTCCAGTCGAGTTTTCCGAGGCCTTCTGTTTTCCGTGCTTCCCGGTGAGTACCATTGCTGGGTCGTATCTAGACGGGTTTGGGTACGCAAGTCCGGTCTGCACTGTTTTTAGGCAGTGTATCTGTACTGTTTAGCAGTATATAAAGTATTCCGAATTTCTGCACTGTTACAGCAGTGTATCTGTATCGTTGAGCGGTACATTCAGAGTAAGGGGAAGTTAGCTATGTCTTTAAATGTTTCATGTGATTAATGTCGTGGTATGAATGTGATTGTTTTTGTGCATTTTTGTGTCTTTTTTGTATAAATAGTTACAGTTGACATTAAGTATCAAGGATCAAGAATTGCAGTATCAAGTAGGCACAATGCCGTTTTTTAACAAATTAAAGCAGATAGGAACTAGGAAAGGGATGTTAGAGGAAGAGATTCCAATCCCCCCTAGGGACACTCCAGGTAATTTTATGTACAATAAACATGGCATAGACGCCATCCTGTATCTAGAGTTATGGACCGATTATACCAAGCACTTAGAGGAAAGATACCGATGGCCAGTTAACGGAACATGGGATGCCGAGTGCATCATAAAGGTAGAAGAAATATTACGGAAAAAGAAAGCTAGACAATCTCAGAAAGACGCCATAGAATTTTGGCGTAAGGAATCACGTAAGCGTGCTGATAGAGCACTCCGTAGAGAAGATAGGCTTAGAGAATCAGAAAAGGCCCAAGAAAACGAATTAGTTACTGAGGGGATTCGAGTAAAAGTAGAACAAATAGATCGTATCCAAAATGGCAAAGTGAACAACATGTATCTTTTGGCCGATGGTACCCCTGACGCCATTTCAGAAATACCGAAAAATTTGCCGTCACCATTAGTTCCAACTAAAGTAATGCATAAGACTACTAAAGACATATTCCTAAATTCATATCTCGAAGATGTAGCGCCAGCTTACACCAATCTGCCTGTTCGTGCCCTGCCTACTGACAGGGCCGGGGGTGGTACTGCCCCCCAAGATCACGCTCAGCCGACACCGAAAAAGACTAGTTCCGTTCCGCCAGCTCCGCCACTTCCCTCACCTAAAACTGATTTACCGAAACCACTTCAATCAGATCCTACTAAAAGACAAATTCAGATACTGACTACACACAGAGATAATGCCCAAGCTTCCGCTTCAGGAGGTGCGACCGCGGGTCTCCAGACCCCGCCACCGACTCACAGATTAAATCTCAGAGGTCTGCAGAGTCCTCTTACGCACAGATCCCCCCGTTCTTCTAATTCATCCCGTCTTGATGCACTAAAAGAAAATATGTCAGTTTGTAGATATGATCCAGAACCTGGACAGGACGACTTAATGGTATTAGCGTCTTTACGGTTAAGATCTGCTACTGATAGTTTGTTATGTTATGCAGGAATGAAGGAACGCCTAGATAGAATTTATGAGTTCGTTCAAACGGGAAAGGACCCCGACAGTATTAAGGATGCCCTGGAGAAACAGAAAGTTAACATGCAAGGACTGATACTCCGATTTTTCATAAATTGTCTAATAAGAGAACGAGACAGGCCCGGAACAGATCAGAGTGAATTAGATGCATTGAGTAAGTGGGGTCAAAATATAGCTGATGGAAAACATGACAGACAAAATTGCATAGAGGCCATGTATAAAAAGATTAAGAAAGCAGTGATAGCAGTACACGAGAAAGAGAAAGAAAAGGCTCCCTCCGAGGAGGAAGAAGAATCTGAAGAACCAGAACCAACTACAAGTACTATAGCATATGTAGGTAGGGGAAACTACCTTAGGAAAGGTGTCCGTCCGGAAAGCAAGAGAGTTTTCTTCTCTGCCTTAACGAATCCGAATTCTGCTGAGCATCAGTTCCAGGAAACTGATAAACGGCTTCGAGATCGAGTTGGGTACCATGTACTCAATTCTATGGATGAACAAGAATTAGCCCGATCAGCGGTATCATGGGCCGAAAATGCAGACATATATAATGATGACACCGTAGCACAGACATTTCTGAACCTCTCCCCCGATGAACAGAAATTAGCAGGGGTATATATGATTCAGCACCTTCTCATTAAATACAGAAAACACTATTCCGATCCAGGTCCCTTACATGAGACACTAGAAGCACTACTGATGGATAGATGGAGAGGCCTAAGCACTAAATTAGTTCAAATAATTCTAGAACAACGACGCAGATATGATACCTTTGTAAGTCCTGAATATGTCCCCGCCCCACCTCCAGAAAGGAAAATGTACCATATGCAGTGCGGGAGTGGTATAGAAAGTCAGAACCCCTTGCGAGAAGTGCACCCTGTTATGGGTGAGGATAAAATTTTGAAACGCGTGTATGTGCACACGCCTCTGACTAAATTAGAACTGTTAGAAATGAAGAAATTAGTACCATGCCATGATAAAGACCCTGCAGGTTTCCATAGAGAGCTTAAAGACATGTTATTAATGGGGGACTACACATATGATGATATCATGAAAATGTTGAAAGTATTATTGCCTACGGGTATATTCGAGAAATTAAAGGAAAAGGAATGGGAGGTGGGGGACACAAAGATTGCCTGGGCAGAAATAGAAGACGAAGAGAAAAAACGGGTTCCAGGGTTAGGCCTTGGGGACAAAACTAAAGCATTACCAGGTTTGATAGTACAGGTCCTGCCCAGATTATTGACAACTAGAAAGGAGGATTGGGATGCAATCTCGTCCTGCAAACAGAAACATGATGAAGATACTAGCGACTTTTATTCAAGATTCGAGAAATGTTTTATTATCAATAGTGGCCTCCAGCCAAGTAGCGAGTCGTACCCACATCTTTTTGTATCAAAGTTAGTCGAGAATTCCCTACCGTTAGTTAAAAATAGAGTGTATAAAGTCGAGAGTACATGGCAAGCAAATACGCCATCCCAGATGTTGCAAATGTTACAATATCACCAGAATAGAATTAGGGAAGAACAAGATCAGGAACAGAAGCGCATGAAAGACACGAAAATGAAAATGTTAGTAGCCCAGACGGTCCCATCCGACAGTCACAGGAAAGGTACGACCCAGACAAGTCACGCTGCAGCTCCTGTTAAAGGGACATGCAATTATTGCAAGCAGCCAGGTCACTACGTACACGAATGCGCAGTTCTGAAACATAACATAGCGACAGGAAAAACTAAAGAGAGACCGCATCCGCCTAGACAAGACCATAACCAGCATCAGTCTACACAGAATACACAGCCCATGCATGCATCTGCACAGACAGCACAGACCGTAGCAGTACCACAGCCACAGCCCATTGCTGCAACTCAGCAAGTCTCACAACAGATGTACCAGTATGCCCAGTCTGCTTACCCCGAATACTCCCGATATACATGAAACAGCCTAGAGAGGGAAGGTGGCTTGCCTCTTATCGAGATTCCTGTAGATCAAGAAGGTCCTTATGTACACAGTCAAGTATTGGGGAAAGATAGAAAATTTTTAATCGACACAGGGGCAAGTCGCACTACAATAAGTCATGACGAAGTTCCAGGGGCACCCCTCTCAGGCTCACAAAATGTTTCCCTTGGGTTTTCAGGACAGCCTATTGTAAATGAAGTATCAGAACCAGTTCCCCTGGCTGTGGGTCCGTTATCACGCGTTACAGACCTATTACTAACAAAATCATGTCCGGAAAATCTGTTAGGAATTAAAACACTGAAGGCTCTAGGAGCTATAATATGTTGCTCCCCGGAGGGGGTTAGACTCTTTCTACGGGATTTCAAGGGTCATTACGTCCTTCGTGAATTTGACGTCAGATTGAAAAATGTACCTGATTACTTGTGGGCAAAAGGCCCAACTGATGTAGGATGTATGCACATTACACCATACCGCGTTACCCTCAAGGCAGGTGTTGTATTACCCAGAATCAGACAATACAAGTTACCACCCGATGCTGTAGCGGCTTTACTGAAAATCATTGAAGAGCTCATTGCCCAAGGAGTGGTCGTCGAAACCGACTCCAATATCTGTAATTCACCCATAATTCCGATTCTTAAACGTACTGATCCCAATGCACCGCCAGTATATCGGCTGGTGATTGATCTTCGAGAATTGAATAAATGCATTATCCCACAGTATCCTGTGGTCCCCGATATATCATCTCTATTGACTGCTATTGATTCAGAAGCAACGTTCTTTACTGTAATTGACCTCAAGAACGCCTTCTTCAGCGTGCCTATTGATCCCGAGAGCCAATATCTCTTCGGATTCTGTTTAAATGGACGCAGTTTCAAATTTTCGCGCGCACCTCAAGGATTTACAGAAAGCCCCAGCATCTATAGTCAAGCACTGAAAAGACAACTAGATTGTATTCAAATGCCAGTTAACACCGCTTTACTACAATACGTCGATGATCTGCTGATCACCGCACGAAGTGAGCCCGAATGTGAAAAAGCATCACTGACAGTTTTACATTTCCTGGCTGACAAGGGACACAAGGTGTCTCCTTCGAAGCTACAATTCTGTGCTCAGCAAGTTGTGTACTTGGGTCACTTACTGTCCAAAGTGGGGAGACAGCTCACTCCCGATCGCATTCAGTTAATTGTGAACATGCCGCAACCCAAGACACAAAAGGAAGTGCGGGCCTTCATAGGCCTCACCTCGTACTGCAGACAATGGATTCCCCAGTATGCATTTTTAGCTAAACCACTCATCCAGTTAACGACACAGGAGGCAGCAACTTCGACTGTCCTCCCTTGGACTCAGGAACACACACAAGCTTTTGAAGAATTAAAGAAAGTTTTATGCCAAGCACCAGTTTTAGCGACACCATGTTACAGCAAACCGTTTACACTTTTTGTTACAGAACGTGATGGTACAGCGTTGTCTGTCCTCACTCAAGACCAAGCAGGTTCACATAAGCCTTGTGCTTATTTTTCTAGTACATTGGATTCAGTAGCTCAAGCACTCCCTGCGTGCTTAAAGTCAGT
Organism: Lissotriton vulgaris; assembly: GCF_964263255.1. NCBI lineage: Eukaryota > Metazoa > Chordata > Amphibia > Caudata > Salamandridae > Lissotriton > Lissotriton vulgaris. The sequence continues at coordinate 2,661,873 of NC_141688.1, forward strand.
AGCAGCAACAGCGTTAGCAATAAGACAAAGTGATTCAATTGTTTTAGGTCATCAGTTAACAGTTCAAGTACCACATTCTGTAGAGGTTTTGTTAAACAGAACCCAGACTCAACACTTAACTATAGCACGACTGACAGGTTATGAATTAACACTATTCCAGCCACACATAGAAATCAGACGTTGCAGCATCCTGAACCCAGCAACACTGTTACCTACAGTTATGACAGATCCAGCTCCGCATGATTGTATAGAAATAATTAATGCAGTAACTAAGCCTAGACGAGACTTAACAGATGTCCCATTGACAAATCCAGACCTGACACTTTATGTGGACGGTTCATGCATGAGAACAAGTACAGGAGAATTAGTGGCCGCGTACGCCGTGACCACTGAAACTGAAATTAAAGAAACACATCGTATTGACACACTGTCTGCTCAAGCAGCAGAGCTCATCGCTCTGACTCGAGCCTGTATTCTAGCCAAGAACAGAAATGTTAACATATACACAGATTCCCGCTATGCCTTCGGAGTTGTACACGACTTCGGAGTCCTCTGGCAAGAACGAGGTTTTCTGACTTCCCATGGGGCCAAGATCCAACATGGCCCCCTCATTCAAGCACTGTTAGAAGCAATACATTTGCCCTCGGGCATATCAGTCATGAAGTGTAAGGCACATACTAAAGTCACAGATTCTGTTTCCCAGGGTAACGACCTGGCAGACCAGACAGCAAAAGATACAGCATTGACTCACACCCAGACTACTGATGTGACAAAGACAATAGTACAAACACAGTGTATGACAGTTAGAGATCCCGCCCTAGACGTAATTGACATCCAGACACATGCTACTCCAGAGGAGATAAAGAAATGGACTGAACTAGGAGGGATTCAGACAGATCAAGGTTGGGTGACGAAGGGAAAATCTATATGGTTTCTCCCCGACTCAATGGTTCAAGTCATGATAAATACAGCACATAGTCCTGCCCATCTTGGAGAGAAAGCCATGTTAGACAGTTTACAGAATCTCTGGTACAACAAACACTTACGAGCAGCAGCAAAACAGAAAGTGCGTACTTGCATGATCTGTTGTCAGTTCAATCCAGGTAAAAGCGTCCCTGTTGAGCAAGGTGGATTCCATCCTCCCGATCACCCTTTTGAAGTCCTCCAGATGGATTATATCCAGATGAATAGCTGTAGAGGATTTAAGTATGTTCTTGTAATTGTTTGTGCTCTGTCCCGCTGGACCGAAGCATACCCAGTCCCAGACTACACTGCTCCGACCACTGCCAGACAGTTGGTTCGGGAATTCTTCCCACGGTACGGTTTGCCCCGTGTCGTGTACTCAGATAACGGACAGCCGTTCTCGTCCGAGTTGATGAAACAAGTTTCCCTCTTGCTAGGATATCAGTGGAGGTTCCACTGTGTCCGACATCCCGAAGCAGCTGGCCTTGTAGAAAGGCATAATCAGACACTAAAAATCCGTCTTGCCAAGATCTGTCAGGAAAAAGGGGTCGACTGGATAGTCGCCCTGCCCGTGGCACTATTCTACATGAGAATGGTCGCCCACTCAAGATCAGGGCTATCCCCGTACGAAGTGGTCTTTGGCAGACCGCCGAATATGTGGGGGACGCCCGTTCCGAAAAAGATCACTGATGTTGATTGTAACATGTTGACAGATTACCTTGCCTCCTTGATGTCTGCACTCCAATCATGTCGTTCACAGGTTGCCGCAGCCTTCCCTGACAACACCGATGTAAAGGCGCATGAGGTCCGTCCAGGGGACCTGGTACTCGTCAGGAACTTCGACCGGAAAAGTCCGCTGGAGCCCCGCTGGAAGTCTCCGAAGACCGTTCTGCTTACCACCAGGACCGCCGTGAAAATCGAGGGGAGAAAGGGGTGGGTCCACACGAGTCACATCAAGCTATGCAATGAACTAAAAAACGGACTGAAACAGGACTCTGACTCGTCCACCCCCACCAAAGACTGTGTTGAAGCACAAGACGTTACTGTGCCTAAAAGAGAAAAGACTCCTCAAGAACTTTACCGTATGAAGCTTCGATCTAGCAAGTCAGACAGTTTAATTGTTTAAGTCCTCCCCTAGGTGAATCGGTTAAATAGTTTCTGACATGTATCCCCTAGATCGAGTTAGAGAGAGAGAGGAAAAGAGAAGAACATATTGCAAATCACTTCGTAGTCACTGCATAGTGACACTAATAATCATGTTTATTCTGAGTATTCTAATTATTATTGCCAGCATTCTGCTCCCTATGTACTGGCCTATTTTCAGGCGTGAACAATCTGCTTACAATGTCTCTGCTGAACACACTTTTAGTGAACTTCCTGCACATGAACTCTCTTACAGACTCGCGCTGCGCAACAATACATTCATTAGTATGTTACACCATTCTCATCAGACAAGTAATGCTACAGACTGCTGGATATGTGGTCGACTCCCTCCCTACCAGAATTACAAGGGAGCTCTGCCCCTCTTTCCGTACCCATTCACTCACAATGGCTCCTGTGGAGCATGGTTTAAAATAATTAATTCCTTAGATCCTGATATTGCTGTTTTCGATGGAGGCTGGGTTTGGGGAAACTTGAACTCAGTTCTGTTAGATGTCTGTTACCCTGACAAGGAGGGACTTCCCACTCGAATAGGAACTGATCTAGAAAATGAAGTATATGGATTAGGTAATTACACAATTAGCCTTATGATCCTCACTGTTAAATCTGAAACTGCTCCAGTTTTGCCCCATATGTTAGTGTTACCAGTCACAGGTGAATTATGTGTTAGCAAGAAAGGTTCAGTACACGTAGGTCATAGTAAATGCACTACTGTGGTCGAGTTCAGTGACCATGGTAAATCGTCTTTTAAAGCTACCAGTCATTCCTATTTTGTTTGTGGTCATACCGCATACATACGTTTGCCTCCAGATTGGGACGGTACCTGTTACATTGCATTCCTTCTGCCACCTGTTTTCCTAGCTCCTCCTGATTACCATAGAAATACGAATCTAGCACCGAATAGACCCAAAAGAGATATTCCCCTTGTCGACTACACAGAAACGGCATGGGAACAGTACACTGATTTCAATAAAGGATTCTTTTTCTTCCTAGGGCCTGTCCAAAACAGTAAATTAATACGCAGATTAACGAGAACACTCGAAGCAGTAGTGAACGAAACTGCCTCCGCTCTAGGTAACTTAACAGAGGAGCAGTCTGCTATACGGACTGTTGTCCTTCAAAATCGTCTTGTGATTGACGTCATCTTGGCAGATAGAGGTGGAGCCTGTAAGGTCATCGGGTCAAGTTGCTGTGTTTTCATTCCACAAAATGCACCATCTGTCTATCAAGCTATCACCCGTTTACATAAAATTGCAAATCAGATACATCAGAATCCAGGCACCTGGACTTGGTCCGGTTGGTTCTGGACTACGTTAACAGCTTGGGGATGGAAGATCTTATCCTTCCTAGGCATTGGTCTTGTTATAGTATTCAGTTGTTGCCTATGCCTGCAGTGTGGGCCAGCGATATGTGGACTGTGTGCCACATCCTGCATTGAGCATTCCAGTTGCCTCTCAAACAGTCAAAGAAAGAAAGACGAACATATAATGTTACAAGAACAAACCGATCGATTTATGAGGATCGATATATCATGAAGGGTCCGTAGGGAACAAGGAGGGAATGAGGTAATATAAATTTTATGGTCATGTTGTGTTCCCTAGCGAGTACCCCACCGACTCCATGTACGAGTTAAAAGTGCATGTAACTTCCCTCCTGTACCAGCTATGAAGACGCAAATACATTTGCGTCCAACGTTAACTTGTCCTCTTTCAGACCCACCATGAATGGGTTTGATGGTCCGCTCCTAAGTATGCTAAGCCAACGTCTTTTTGAAGTGTACTCCTACGTTTCTCAGCCTGGCTGAAAGTAGGCCCTGAATCTCTGCCACCGAGTCTCTTCTCTGGCTTCTGACTGCGGGGGCCTCTGCCCAAGCAGCCCCCGTACCCGCGAACTCTGACTTACTTCTAGCGCGGCCCTCCGTGCTCAGCTCAGCCTGCTGCCTGCCAAGATTGACTATAACCTTCGAGTTATCTGTTTTCCTCCCCGAAGATACATTCCAGCCTGCTAGCTTCAGTAAACATCCTTCCTCAGCTACAGGGCTAAAGGGCCGACCTGTCTTTATGCAAGTAATTCATCGCCTCTGTTGCCATGCTTCCATGGAAAGCCCCATGCCCCCACGCTTCTCATACAGACACTCAGGCGCTTATACACGCACTCACAGCAAGTATAGAATAGCTTCTGCTCTAGAGACCTTTCTGCCCAGATAGCTTAGTTCCTAAACATCAGATATCAGATATGATAGAAGCACAAGTTGATCTGACATGCCAGACTTCTGTCTCTTTCCGTCAGTGTAAATGTCAAGTCCCCTGCACCCCGTCTATCACACGTCATGCAGCTGCGCGCGCATCCAAGCTTCCGATTTCTGCTGACATTGCAACATTCTGTTAGCACCACCCCTTGGTGCCACCCACTTGCGTCACCTATCAGTGACGTTTCTAGCACACACCCTAGTTTACGCCTCTTGATGATGTACTAGCACCACGTGTATACTGTTATCTTGTCTTCTCTCAGCTGTTACGCCTCTTACATTGAACATTATGATGTAAATCAAGTATATAAGCTATGTATTGTCAATAAACGTCAGCGCGCTCATCTATCCCTTCTGACACCCTGTGTGGTGGTCAGAACATGATATCCTGATTCCTTTATGAGGAATAAAACCCTTAGAAACTCTTACACCACGGACTCTGTTTTCCTTCATTTCGATTGAGTTATTATTGATTAAGTGCTTACCTGCATAGAAATTAAGAGAGTAAATTAATTATTTACATCAGAGGTAGGGAGTGCCCACCGTAATAACTGGATATATGCTGTGCTTGCAGTTGCAATACAAACTACTGCTACTATTCATGGTAGTCTTTGGACAACGTTACAACTTCTTTTCCTTGCCTTTCCTACACTGGAACGGACGTGCGGGTGCGGTGTTACATGCTCTTCAAAGTAACACTTAGTTCATCCAGTGACCGTCTACTCTCTCTAGATTCACATATGCTATCTAAGAGTCAGATAGTACCATGAATGATCCAGGCATCCATCCATTCAAAGTATATTGCACACATACAGTTTCTGTCTCACCCACCCAGGCTGTTCTCCTTCCACCCATCCTTGCTTCATCATTCACCCAGCCATGCACCATACCATTTTCTTACCTTCCCAGCCACCTCGGGGACCAAGCAAACACATATCATTCTTCTTTGCCAGTCATCATTACATTTCTCGTGCTTCCACACTTACTTACACCCTTCTTTCGCTTTTCGTTCATCCCATCCATCAAGTTCACCTCAGATCTGATTGGGATTCTTCTCGCCAAAAACTTCACAGCTAAGTCGAAGTACATTTAGAGGAGGCTACTACCTGCTTTTTTTATAATACACCCGTGCAGAAAGCACACTCTGCAGTCTTCAATCTCAATGACTAAGGAATGTATAGCTTACCTCTGCCCGCCACCACCGTGTGAACCCTCACAGGCATGTCCTTTTCCGGCACTTGCACCGCCTCCTCCCCAGAGTTGTCCTCCTCGTCCAATGCCACCACCTCCGCGCTGGCCCCGTCTCCAGATGTTCCACCTACAAAGTACATTTAATAATGTTAGAATACACCACTCACTACTATATAATATTTGGTCTAGGAGGAAGAAAGAAATGTGAAAAAAAGTGTACAATTTAATAATTTTTGACTGTGTACTCTAGAGTAAAAATGTCCCTTTTTCCAGGGAAGGCTGTTGTCTTGCTGCACTTTTTGGCACAACTGATGAATGTTTGCTTTTTACTTTTTAACACGCACCACTTTTTCTCCTAACAGACAGAACCTTGACTTCTAAGAACACGAGCAGGATCAAGTTCAAACCAGGTGAGAGCTCGGCTCGACCACAAGAAATGTGTCCAATTAATCGTCAGCACTAAGCACTTTTCCATTTTCAGTTACACGTTCACTTTTATGACAAACTTGAAATTAATAAATGTGTTTACTTTTAATAAAGCTTTTAAACTTAAATAGACTCTGTGGTTTTTGGTCCTCCAGACTAGAGTGGATGAGCTAAAGGTTTTCGAATTTTTGCAAGCATGAGTCCGTGCATCTGCCATCGGTGACTTTGGGAGCTAAATGACTCTGCCACACTATCTAGTCAGTAAGGAGATTGGGGGTTCAACTACAAAGTCTGTTATCACTGAGGTATGTGGAAAGTCTAACAGTTACAGCACCTATTATAATTGATAAGCTAAGCGATGCATTATTTAGTGTCCATAGTTCTGTTTGTGCAGATTTGTCCCTGCAACAGTAGTAGAATGGATTGTCCTATCCAAACCAAAAGTAAAGTAGTATCTTATTATTTCTTGGTGGTGGTCATTCACCTTTTTATTGTTGGCAATGGTCAAAGCATAAACATTTAGAATACTTGAAAAGACATTATGGACAATCCCAGAGGACTACACTCAGTGCATAGAGCTATTGCTGACTAGAATGGGAGTCCAATGGAAATGCCAAATGTGCAATCTTAGTTAGCTACACAGACAGACTAATAAGAATAATCTAGTAATACCACACGGAGTCATAGGGATAAGAATTTAGATCCTGTCTACAGGAAGATCAAAGACGATTTAGAAAAAATCGAATGAGGAACGCTAGGAAAAAATAAGTACTCTATATTAAAATTAAAACTTACTGGGGCCAGCAAAGGAGCCCTCGACTGCCCGGTCCTGGCCTGCATCGACAACAGCACCCTCCTCCTCCTCCTCCTGTGTCCTCCTCTTGCCCCTGGGGGAAGCTGATGTACAACATGAAAGAAAGAAAAACAGAAAACATGGATGATATTTATTTCTCAACCAAATCAAACATTTAAAAAAGAACTAACAAAGTAACAAAATATTTTTGCGAAATAGCAAATAGGGAACGACTCCACGGGATATATTATTGACCAATCTCATGTGGTCGACTACGTCATTACTTTAGTATTGCTTGATTTGCGGACCGTCGAATTGGAAACTACCCTATGTAACTCACTAAACAAAGTACTAAAAAGGTTTGCCTAGGATTGGCAGGCAGCAGTCCGCAGCACGCAAAGTGACAGCCAAAGTCCATCGTGATTGAAGATCAGCGACAACACTAAAGTTTCCTACTACATTCACCAGTCATTAAAATACTCAAACTATTAATCCACCACCACTATTTCTTATTATCGCCATGTGTACAAAGGAAGGACTGGACTTGAGTCTGTAGGGGCTGATTTATAAGGCCCTTGCGGCTCTTTTGCTCCATTGTTGCGTGACTTTTGTGACGCAGCGACAGCACAAAAGAGGCGCAATGGTGCGGCGTATATTAACAACGTGACGCATCTGGGAGATGCATCACGTTGTAAAGCCCTGCGCCAATAGGGGTGTTCCGGCGCAAGGGAGGGCGTTCCTGCGCAGGAACGCATCCTAAAAGTGGCTGAGGGAAATCTACAAGATTTCAATCAGTCACTTTGAGGACAATGATGCGTGACTCAAACCCTGCGCCTGCTTGAAGCAGACGTACGGCTTGACGCAGCATTGGGGAGATAGGGCACCCCAGAGAATTGATGGAGCTGCACCATCGTTGCGACGCAACTCCAGCAATGCGCCACCTTTACGGCACAGATGCGTAACGCTTTGGTGACGTTTTGGGCCCATGGCACGCCGCATTGTAATACGGCGCACCATGGGTGATGGTGGCGTGACGCACAATTACTGGCGCATCCCTGCAACTTTGCAGGGATGCGCCGGTAATTAAAAATCTGAACCTTAGTGTGTAGCATTGCGCAGTTCTTTCAACTACACTCATACATAATTTCACAGGCCAATGAAATGAACACAAAATCTAAAACAAATAAGCATAGTAGCAACACTACTGAGAAGGAGAGCAGTGTACCTGAAATGCACAGAAGATTTTGAAATAAAATGTACCTACAATGTAATGAGCAGCATTATTGCTCTTGGTAAAAAACAAAAATTTGCAATATAATAACACAGCAGGAGAAAACATAGTAGTA